>NC_060234.1:6805154-8268026 GCF_021155775.2 Neodiprion pinetum | reverse complement strand
CAGTCCGTATGTGTATGATTAAATTGCTACTTTTCATGCCTGGTGTATGTTTAGATGATTATCATGTGTGGACATCCGAATATAACTTGTCCTTAGAAAGTTTGCCACTTTAACATAGGTACAGTGGAAGTATATTTCAAATAAAATTGTATGACATCAATTTCACAGACAAAACTTTGATCGTATGGAAGTTAACACGTGATGATGCCAATTATGGTATACCACAAAAGCGTCTTTATGGTCACTCGCATTTTATCAGTGATGTCGTGCTTTCATCTGACGGTAACTACGCTTTGTCTGGATCATGGGACAAGACTCTGCGTCTTTGGGATTTGGCTGCGGGTCGCACAACCAGGAGGTTTGAAGACCATACCAAGGTGTGACTAAACCCAAATCCATCTCGAGAGGGGAACAAATATTGTGAAAAATGTACAAACCACTGAAGCTTTTTTTTTCATATTTTTTTTTTTATTACTTATGCTATGGCCGAAGAATCTTCGAGAAACAGGAATATACTGAAGCTTTTTTGTATATATTTTTTTTCATTCTTTGGTATTTAGAAGAGGTGGGATGATGTAGCTATATCTCTGCGCTGTGAGTACTAGTTGTAATTTTGAAATTGTCGATTCTGATGCGACTTGGAAAAAAGTGGATTTTAGAAAGATTTTTTTTTATTATTTTCCATCACATCTATTGTGTAGAATTTTGTGTACTGCAAACTGTATGTACATTGATTCTGAACGTAATTTTCAATCGGTTCTATCATACTTCATTTGGAACTAAATATTGGAATCTTACTTCATTCAACAGGATGTCCTCAGCGTCGCATTCTCTGTAGACAATCGGCAAATTGTTTCTGGATCTCGAGACAAGACTATCAAGTTGTGGAACACACTTGCCGAATGTAAATACACCATTCAAGATGATGGTCACAGTGATTGGGTCAGCTGCGTTCGATTCTCTCCTAACCACTCCAATCCCATCATTGTTTCTGCTGGATGGGATCGCGTTGTTAAGGTAACTATGAATTCCAACTACGACTTTTCTGCAGCAAAAATATTTCTGTTTGCAATTTTTAATTTGATAATATGAAATTCAATTGCTTCATTCAAAGTACAGCAAAGGCTCTAACTATTATTTTCTTTCCAGTCATGTCTTGTGAAATTTGCAATTCAAGTACATTATGTCGTATATTATTTTTGCATGTAATTGAGAATTTTCAATGCATCCACAGACCAAAATATTGATCAGAGTAATGTAAAATTATCGACGATAATGAGGCATTTTTTTTAAAAATTCATAGACATGGTTTGCAAATAATTTGAACAATTTTTAGTGATTTTCATTGTTGGAAAAGTTTGATAATATTTTGGTCAAAGCATTTTTATCTTGTACTTACAAATTATTGAAAATTTAAGATATTCTAAATGATGTAAATCTTTGAAAAACATGAATTCTGTGAGTGTTAGCGGATATGGGACTGATTAATTGTTCCAAAGTAAAACATTTCAAATTGTTATGCAATTTTCCCTTACAATATTTCCCTTGTTATCATACACAGGTCTGGAACTTGACGAACTGTCGTCTAAAGATCAACCATAATGGGCACACTGGGTACCTTAACACAGTAACTGTCTCTCCAGATGGTTCCCTCTGTGCTTCCGGTGGCAAGGTAAAAATTTATAATATTTACTTATATTTGATTATTCATTCTACACTACATCTTTTCTTTTTTAATCCATTTTTACCAATAAAATATGATGCAAACAACTAAATTCATGATATCCATGAGTGTTTACGGATATGGGACTGACTAAATATAAACCAATCTCTTACTGACTTTCACTATTTCCGGGATTATCACTAATACTCTTATTTGCTTACCTTTCTCATAGGATTGCAAAGCAATGCTGTGGGATTTGAATGATGGAAAGCACTTGCATACGCTGGACCACAATGACATCATCACCGCCTTATGCTTCAGCCCGAACCGTTATTGGCTCTGTGCCGCATTCGGGCCATCGATCAAGATCTGGGATCTTGAAAGCAAGGAAATGGTCGAGGAACTGAAACCCGAAGTTGTGTCTGCCACCAGCAAGGCTGAGCCCGCTCAGTGTCTTTCTTTGGCTTGGTCCACGGACGGACAAACGCTGTTTGCCGGTTACTCGGACAACACCATTCGCGTTTGGCAGGTGTCTGTGTCCAGTCGATAAATGCTTTGTACTATACTATACTGAATAAAGGAGCTGAGAAATTTTATCAAATTTTATTCATTTGATTAATTCCAAGCCTAGTCGCCAATGCCCATTATAGGATGGCCACACACCTGGAAAACCTGGAATTGCCAGTGAAATTTGATTTCCCTAATTGAAAAGTTTGAAAATATTAATATTCTTAAATTTGAATTAGAAATGATTTTGTGAAGTGACAAATTTACTTCTTTCGTAAAGAAAAAGTTGGTTCAAACTGATCTGTTTTATATTATGGTAGTTAGTGGTCCTATACATTGTCGTTTTCATCGATATCATTGCGTTTATACTTCTAACTGAACTATCATTATAACCCTCCTCCTTGTCTTTACTTGAAGGTAAGAAATTTTTTTTTCAATTCGAATTGAATTTGAACAAAATGTGAAATTTTGACTGAAATTTTTTCATTCAATTTATTTCCTAAAAATTTGTCGTCCTGTGTCATTTTTAGTCAGGACAAAACACTCCGATAGTTTGGCAAGTATTTACCAGATTTTTATGTGTTAAGATTAGATAAGACAAATATCGTCAGGCATAGAGATGAATTAAACGAAATAACTCGTTTCAGTCTTTTAATGAATTTCAACAAATATTAAACTACATAAATTCATACCTCGGTCTAATCTACTATTGTCTGCTGTTTACAGAGCATTGAAGAAATAAAACAAAAATTGAACTGGTCACTACAGTTTCTATGCGAGTAAGTAGAGGTTTTATGAAAAAAATTTCCTGCTTGCATGAAGGTATTATAAACGTAATCTGGTGATATTCCCTGATTTCCGTAAAAATGATAATTGCTAATATTAAATTACAAATATACTTTAGCATTGATAACATCACACAGTAACTCCTTCAACCTGTTGTATCTGCTTAAACTTTGTTTTAAATGAAGAACAAAAAAATATACCAGCATTATTTTTCCCTCAACTACTGAAATATGAAATAAAAACATTTAACGAAACTTCCCCATTATCACAACATATTTCAACGAATAAAAACTATTCTATTTACAAATAGCTGTTACATTTAGATATGAATATCAGTATTAAGTATATTACAAGATGCTATTCATTCTAAAAATCAATAGAAGTAATTTCAAGATCTTTTGCTCTAGTGTTCGTTACTGGTCTTGCTTGTCTGAATCTTTGTCTCTAATTTCTCAAATTCTTCCTTCGCTGCTCGATCTGATTCATCTTCGACTTGTTCGACACCCTGAACTTCAGGAATATAAAATTGCATCATATTTTGCACACCGTTTTTCAATGTCACTACGGAACTGGGGCAGCTGGTACAAGAACCTTGCATTTTTAGCTTTACTATCCCATCTACGAAACCCTGTGGCAATAAAAAGTATTTTGTAACTTCAAATTGAAAACAGTTGATGTTTGAAGTAGAAAGAAATGTTTTATATCCAATACTTCATTTACGTACCATGTACACAATGTCTCCTCCATCTTCTTGGACTGTGGGCCTGATTCTTGTGTCAAGAAGTTCTTTTATCATTTGAACAGTTTCATCGTCATCATCCTGAATCTCTAATTCAGAAACGTCAATGAATTACAATTAGGAATAGAAAACAATTGAGAGTAATTGTTATAAAAGATCACATGAAATTGTCCAATTCATTTACTTGTATCTAGCGATGGCTGTGCTTCAGTAAGAACAGGCAATCCGCTAGCAAAAAAATCCATTATAGTAGCAAATACTTCTGGCTTTATGAGCTTCCAATCGACGTCTTCGTCAACTTTAGTTACAGTGATAAAATCAGACCCAAAAAATATCGACTTCACTCCTTCAATTCTGAAAAGCATCTTTGCCAATGGCGAACAATATGCATCTGATCCTGTAGGAAAATCCATTGTTTGTCCTGGTTCGAGGACGGCAACTCCAGGTAGAAACTTCAAACTATTGGGATTTGGCGTGTCTTGAGTTTGTATAAACATATTGCGTTTATGCAATTCGTTGAATCTAGTGGTTGACTGCCAAAGGAAAGGCCTTTGCATGTAAGATTTGCTACAGTTGTGAAGACGCTTAGCATTGTTGATAGTCCTGCCATAAAAGGAGATATTTTTGAAGGGCGTTCCATACACGTATTAGAAAATTTGACTCCATGTACTAGTGATACGACAGTTTACAAAAAAAATTACACAAAATATTGCGAATTATAAGGAAAGAGAGAAAGGAAAATCTAAAGTTGCTCAACGTTTCGTAGAGTAACAAATTGTACAGGAATATCTCACGGTTACCGTACGTTAGATTAGGTTATAAACACACGTTAATTTCATCAGTAAATAACAATTTGTAATTCATACCGTAAACTTTGTCGTGCAAAAATTGACCCACAGTTTATCGAACGACTGAGAACTGTTGTTTTTGCGAACATTTTATTCCTCAGAGTTATTCTTTACTTTTGCGTATTGCAATGTCGTACTGTCAAAATCATCTGTAATTTTTTAAGACCACCGTAACAAAGCGATATGATACGTTAGTTCCGTTGGATCAAATGATTATTCGCCAGGTGGATTGATCTTTGCGGTCGAAATTCATGGAGATTTAAAAAGTGTTTCTCAAATATACGGCAAATAAATTATTCCTTCGGCGAAAAGCTTTGACGTGAAACAAGGTCCGACAATTTTAGATTCTCATTACAGAGGACAACATTGTCTTTGATCATCTTCGTCAGAAGGATTCAAACAAAGCAAAATGTCCGCTGTTACAGTCAACGGTGGGTATTTGAAATTAAAGGAGCATCTGATTAAAAACGATGGAATAACGATTTTGTTTGTCCCATTTGGTGGAATTATGTGGTAATTGTGATCTTAATAAAAAAAAATAAATAAAATCAGACCACGGTTAAAATCAATGACGACAGTGATGACGACCCTGACTTATTTTTCCAGTGTCTATCTGACTCACAACGAAACTTTTTACTTTCAAAAAAGCCGGCATAAGGCCAATTTACTATTCGTTTTCTGAACATTGACTGCGAATAATATAACATTTGTACAACGAATTATATCATTGATGAATTTTTGCAGATACTTTACTGTGCGTTATGTGGTTTGAAATCCAATTGACACGTCAATTGGATCCAGGATTTATATTACGTTACACGTCCATCAAACGTGTCAACGGTGTCAACATGATAATGAATTATTAACAGTTATACTTGACGTCTTTTCAATATTTTTCGACGACGATAAGGAGTGTTAACATTTTTTCTACGCACAACCGGTTATTCTCATTCTTTTTTATTCATCTCTCATTCATCATTTGACAAAATCGTATTTTACTCGCGTGGCCAACTCCAGCTACCCGCAATGTTTCTTTTTATGATATATATGAAAATGAAATATCGCTGAATGCAACGCAAAGGTTTGAGGTTAAATTATCTTTACTGAAAATAATAACAAATAAAGGGTTCTAACCTGAAAGTACCCACAATGTCTTACTCTGAAAACAAACACTTCACACAGTGATCAACGAGAATCATACAACATGCCGCGGCTAGCTATGCTCCCCAGGACTTCCAGAATCGTTGCATTATGTTCCGCTGCAAATTTCATCAATGCAGCTGACAGGGTAATCATGCCGATTGCCATCGTTCCTATGACCGACCAGTACAGATGGAATCTTCATTGGCAAGGCTGGATCTTGTCGGCGTTTGCATTTGGCTATTTCACAAGCCAGGTAAATCTTGACGATTTCTCTCTTATTACTTCCACTCTATCGAGCCACAGCAATCCTTAATGCTGCGATAAAATTATTCTCAAAATCCTGTTCATAATAGATACTCAAGCGCTTCATGTGTCTTCTTTGAATGGTCTTTAAATTATCCTAGTCACTTTACAAATTCAAGGAATTTCTATTGCTATTGAAACTTCTACCTAGTATCAGCAATGTTTCAAGTGGTCAGATTTCCAGAAAAAAAACAACTTAGGCTAGAGCATTTTATAATTATGGTACAAAGTTTGATCTTTATATGATATGTCGAACAATTAGCACGAATATTGTGAAATTCATATACCTAACGTTACATCTTTTTTCAATAATTGAAAAAACTCCCCAAGCATATTTTTCGGATTCCTTATACAGCTGCAGAAGCACTTAAAAATATTAAATTACGTTTCTCGGAGAAATATTACTTTCTTGAAATAACTCCCGATATGCAATATCATATAATTAAGTGGGTACAAAAAACAATTTCGATCAAGTTCGTTTTCTGTATATGTAATAAACATGATGTAGCTTGTGATGTTTTTAGGTTATCGGAGCAAGTACGGCTAATCGATTTGGTTGTAAAACTGTTTTGATGTCGGCAGTTTTGCTATGGTCAATTAGCACGGTCATCACACCTCTATTGGCCCATTCGATACCCATGCTCATCATATGTCGAGTTATTCTTGGACTCGGAGAAGGTTTAGGTATGTTGACTGTGCTCTACTTATTGCCATTTAGTATAAAAGTAAGCGGTATAATTAATAACGCAGCAGAAAGCATTAAAATATTCCAATCGAAAGTATTTTTACAACCAAGAAGAAAAGATTTGACAATGTGTAAAAATGCAAATCAAAATATAATGGAAAATGAAGTTCTCCAAACATGACAATTATTACTTATTTCTTGGCTGTTGGAATTATTTTTCAGGTCTTCCAGTTATATTTCACCTGTTTGCTCATAACGTACCAGTTGAGGAGAGATCGCGTGCATTTGGGTATCTTGTAGCTGCGGGATCCGTTGGCCAAGTGGTAGCGTCGGTTGTAAGTCAGAATATGATAACTCCAATTTTTAACTGAAAACAATTAAATCGTCGTCAAATTTAAAGATTATTTAAATTGTTTGTTATAAAATTATTATATAAAATTGATTAAACTTTGCCTGTTAATTTTTATAGATTTGTCCGCACATGTCCTGGCCAAACGGATTTTACTTGTTTGGGAGCCTCGGAATCCTTTGGACTTTATTGTGGATGTTACTTTATAGAGAGTCAAACACTCAAGACGAAATACCATTGTTTTTACCCAAAGTATGCAGACCTTTATTTCAAATAACTCTTAATTGTAGTTCGTTAATTGTTTTATCTGGGCAATTTACATTTCGGATTATACTCAGTTAAAACCCTGAAGCTGGCAAAATTTCGAAGTATCACTTACAATAAGTAAGGTACACTGTGTTACGCCGGAAATATGCTACCACTTTAAAACTAGCTAAATACGTTCTAATATTTTTTCAAATACTCAGGTGGCTCAAAATCGAAATATGCACTGGACAGAACTGATAACTCACTGGCCTCTTTGGGCATTGTATATAGCTCATTTTGCAATGAATTGGAGCAACTACATAATCATGCAATGGTTACCGACTTATTTGGCACGAAATTTATCTGCCTACAAGGAAAGCATCAGTTTAACAGCTTTGCCGTACATTGTAAACTCGCTTGTCGGTATTGGTAAGCCATTTATTTGATACGTTGCAATGAAAATTCTATCTTTGAATTAAAATCTAACAATCTGATAATCCAATAATATACTTTTCATTTTGTAGTTGCTGGTCACAGTGCGGATAATTTGATTCAAAAAAGGTGGTCAGTCTTATCTGTAAGGAGATTGATGACTAGCATCGGCTTAATCGGTCCAGGGGCATTTTTGCTCGCCTTTTGCGCCGTTGACAACTTACTTGCAGCTGTGATGTAAGCTTGAATTAAACCGATATTATATCAAGATGTATTGAAATTTTTTTAAATCCATTGAATGGAACAATGAATCTTTCACTTTTTCCTATACTTGCTTTCATATTTCGTATTTCTAACAATGTATGATTTCAAACTTGCGCACTTTATACAGATTTGTGTCAATTTCGATGGGACTTTGCGCTTGCAATTCGGCAGGTCATCTCAGCAATCACGCCGATGTAGCTCCTAATCATGCTGGCATAACTTTTGCTATATCAAACACAATAGTAAGTAAAAAATAATTTACTTTTTTTTCTTGATAATAATGTACAATGAATAATTATCATATTTAATACGTACAGTAGGCACTCATCGATTATTCATTTGGCAAATAAAAATGCAGTGATTCATCCTTGCACATGTAAGAAAGTATTTAGATCCAAAACTTTTGTTCACCAACAAAGATAATTATTACCAACTACCAGGACTTGGTATTGAATATAAACAAAAAATCAATTATAGAATGGAAATATTAACATATTTATTTATTGCAGGCTACCATACCTGGAATTCTCTGTGGTCCATTGACTGCCGAATTAGTGACAGCCTCGCAGGGTCGATGGATGCCAGTCTTCGTTCTGGCAGCTGCAGTGAATTTTACTGGTGCGATAATTTATCACACACATAGTTCTGCGCTCCAAGTGTTATAAGTACTTGGATCGTTGTATGTGGGAAAATGTGATGAATGTGATACGAGGTATGACGATAAACAATACAATTGAGTGACGATAAACCAAGGGTGTTGCAAAAACGTAAATATTATTGTATAAAATCGAAGTATTTTATCACCTTCAGGCATACCAAGGTATGTATAGATTTAATCTTAGATCAAAATTACATAAATTTATGACTTGAGATGAGAATTCGTACGATTATTACCAATTATTTCCATACGTACACGAATGTTATTACTATTTTTTTCAATTATTATTCTGAATAAAAGCATATATACTTTACGTAAATACATATATTAAGATTTTCAATCGATATGCAAAGAAATGGGTTTAAGTGCAAAAAAATTCATTTTACAAGCACTGCTGCGGCTGGCCTATATTACTTCACAAACGTTATCTAATATTTTAGAGAATCTTCTTTTATAGTCTTTTTCCGTGCTTGAAGCTTTCGTGCGATTGTTTTTCTGCTTTTCATGCTTTTCATTGTTTATATTAACACCATTCTGTACGGGACATCATTCCATGCCAATTCGACCAAATTTTGACCTCTTCATTTGTAATGTGGTTAAATTTTTTTTAGATGATTGTAGCATTTCTAAAATAAAATTTTTGTGTTCTCATATGCAACTGTTTTTAAATTATGAACACTCAAATTTTTCTCAATTTCAACTTTTTTTCACAACGCTCAAAATATTTTTTATTTTTATGTCGCCTAAGGCAACTGCGTCATTTCCAAATCACCAAAGATGGATACTTTTATATTACAAGGACGTCTCCAGATATTTAAATTGAATGGAAGGTGAAATTGACTATTAATACAATTTTTGTAAATTCGATGACAAATAGTATAAAAATTATCTTTTACTTCTACGTGATTTTAACATACTTACCATAGAGTTTGACTGAAACACAGAATTTTTTTAATATTTGTAAAACATGTATTTTTGTAGCTTAAACATTATCAGTGTCCTGAGAATAATAGAAAAAAGAGATTCCATCATGGGTCCAATCATAATATAGTTGGTTCAAAACATCAGATTTTGTTGTTTTGTTTTGTTCAAAAATTGCCAAAATGGTGGAAATAAAAAAAATTTGAGTATCATTACTCTAAAATGGTAAATTAAAAAATAAAGTTTAAAAGTTCTATTATCAGATGAAAAATTTTCAATTGCGTTAATCAAAACTGCTGAAGTTAAAACCTAGTCAAGCTTTCACGGAATGCCCAATTTATGTATGTAAGTAACACAATTCGATGATTACACAGCAGTATTATTGAAACTGAAAGCATTTACCAAAACAGCCTTCGACACCATGCAATCTGAAAATGTAATGATTTGCTCCTGATCTTATTCGTGGCTTTATCTACTGGGTTTAATAAAAACGCTCCGTAACCGTTAACGGTATATTCTGTGTAATACTCTCAAAATACTTACTAAAACATCTACAATTTTTTTGGTGGTTACGCACTTTGCAAGTCTCACAATGTGTTTCAAAACTTCGGATGTCTTCGTTGACTAGCATTTGCGAATGCATTATCTTGTTTTCATTGATTTACTCACAAACGAAATTATTTCATCTTCACCTTCATATTTCATCTTAACTAACACACTTTCGCCGTGTATTTGAATCAAACTGGCTTACACTTTTTCTAAATTTTCAGTCGTCAAGGGACTGAAATAAACCTCCATTGGCGATTAAAAAAAAAAAAAAAAATAAACAAAAAATGACAATTGTGACAGGTTTTGTGGCTTAAACTTTCTTTTGTACGTTTTTCACTGTCTCTGTACTGTGAGCCTAAGCAAATCATAGTATGTGATCTTATGCATAGTGTAGGAGATTATTCGGACTTTGAAAATTTTTTATAGTACAAAAATAGACTTTCAGAAAGTAAGAATAATGATAGTAGTAATTATAATAGTACTAATAATATCAATAATATAAGTTTTTATAGTCAGTATTTTGTAAATTTTCTTGTGTAAAGTGTTATTTAATTGGCGTAGATTTTAGCCCAGTTCACTAATTAGCAAATACATACCAAAAGGGACTGAAATGGGACTTGTATATTATGTAAACAACTATACTGTATATAAATTATGATTACCATTTAATCTTATAACATTAGATATTTTTGGGCAATGTACACTCATAAGGGGATGCTATGATGCCTGGGTCACCAATTCGATCTATCTTTAGTACACATTTAGGTCATGACCAGGAGTATAACAGGTGCAAGTAGGAAGGCACGCATCTTAACCGTTTCCGAGAAATAATAATTAAATTAATTGTCAATTAATTAATAATCAAAATAGAAAATTAAAATTAGTAATCAAAATTTCAGTGCATTCATCTGTATTCTACGTAGAGCTCTACGTCAGTTACAAAGTAGGGCTCTTTCCATCGTGCCACGTGGTCGGTAGCTTTTCGTTAATGTAGAATGTACATGAACGGAGCGAAATTTTGATGATGAAGTTTAATTTTCTATTATAATTGTTAATTATTTGACAGTTAATTTCATTATTATTTCTCGGAAAGGGTTAAGAAGCATGTCTTAGTACTTGCACCTATTATACTGCTGGTCATGACCTACACGTGTACAAAAGGTGGATCGAATCGGTGACTCATGCATTATACCGTCCCTAGTCAGATTTTCTTCGGCACCATCTCAAATTGTATACTTATATTGCATTAACTAAAGATATATACTTCGATCAACGTATATTGTGAAAAAATATCTATTATTCAGTTTGTAAGTATTCGCATGGTTTTTTTTTTTTTACACGAAGAATTGTGTTTTGCATAGATTATTATTTTGTTCCTAACGAAAAGGTCGTCCAGGATAAGTAAATAAAAAAAGAGACATATATTCACTGCTCCATAACAAGTTTCAATGGAAGCCAAAGTTTATTACTTATCATGTACATTATAGTGAAATTCAAAAAAAAAATTTACCATCATTAACGGCAATTTCATGTTTTATTCATTTTAAGCCATCAAAAATTATTTTTATAGTAACTGCTGGTTAAAAGAGATTCGGATATTTTGTATGCGCTCACAAAATGCTGCTATAATTTGTACAATATACTTTATTGTTACGCAGTTGCTAGTGAAGGTTTTGAATGATTGAAATTGTTCAATCAAATCAAATTTACGTTAATTAAAAGTGGTATGCTTATTTATTTTCATCCGTATTTAATTGAAAGAGGTAAATAGATTCGTATCGGAGTACAGAATAATTTTTTTCTCATCTAGCGAGCTCTGCCATTTGACAAATTTGGTAGACCATTTACCAAACTTGGTAAAATCGCCTGTAATCGAGGATTCTTTAATATCTCGTTTTGGACTGCTAAGAACTTTTGAACAAACGACTGTTTTTTGATGTTGACTAATTTTTTCTTATCCTTCCTGTTTTCGGCCAATTTTTTATCTATTATTACATGCAATTTTTCACAACTGTTATAAAACTTCAATTTATCCATATCCTTCAAAGGTTTTTCCTTGTTTTTTGTGGAACAATTACGAACGGTATTTGCCACGGTACGCTGTATCTTTTGCATCAGCCATTTGTCACTATTATTTTCAACACCGAATATGAATTTTTTACCAGAATTTAGAGGGTTCCTAAAATTTACAGAATCTTGATACCATTGTGTCGGATGCAATGATAACTCTTTGCTTAGAAACTTTGACTTGCGGATCTGATAGCATGAGTACTTTGGTATCTGTCTTTCTAGTGCATTCAAACCGATTTCAATAAAAGGATTGTTATATTTGACTGCAATTTTATCATTTTGATTTGTGTTGCTACTTTGTTCAACAGTAGATAACTGTTTTCGATCTTTGCTTATCATCTCTGAGTTGCGTATCGGCATTTCTGTATTATTTACTACCTCATTGCTGTTACATCGAGCGTTGTTCATATTCTCATTACATTTTGCTGACATTATCTCTTCTGGCAATTCTTCTTTCATCTTAACTGTTTTTCTACCATTTGGAAACGAGTTTAGAGTTTCGGCAATCAACAACTGCCTTGAGTTTTCACATTTTTCTGGATTCATACGAACATTTATGAATTGTTCATATCTCTCCTCGTCTATGTGGAACCCAGTGTCGTAAATATTCAATTTTTCTAACATATCAGCTACAGCCTCAGAAGTTGGACATGATACTGTCTTCTGGTTATTATCGCTCCTATCCTTATCTGAGATTAAACCGCACTTATCCAAATACTTCTCTGCTTCGGATTTTATTGCTGTAGTTCTATCGTTCTTGGAATTGGTCATCGTTTTCTTACCTTTGTTTTTATTTTCATTTCCTGTACCCGAGTAGTATGTTTTTTCAAAATTAGTATGACATATTTTAAGAATATCATTCTCCGTATTTATGCTGCGCATACATTTTAGTGATGCATTTTGAATCAAACTATTATCTTTTCTTTCAAAAAAAGTTGGTTTCAACATTTTCTGGTCCTTCATGGTTTTCTTGCTTGGATTTAATACTGAATCTGAAAACAGAGTTTCAGTTTCTTTATCGAATTTACTTCCAAATCTCGATTTCAATGTCTTACTTGTTGCTTTGTGTGGAAGATAACCAGCCTTTTTATTTCTTTCATTGGACATTTTTTCTAACGTTTGATAGAGTTTCTTCGTATGCTGATCGTTGTTGGCATTCTTTGGTTGATTCCAGTTTCTCGTTTGCTTCAGTAAATGCCAATTAGATTTAACATTCGCTATTTCTCCGTTGACATTGGCAATTGGCAATTCTGGAAAAGAAAAAAAAGCACTTTTCTAACAGTAAGTCTAATGGAAACTGTTTTTAAAAAATTGCTCGTTGTTGAAAATTGTCGGATAAATTTTTAACGATTAAATGGAAAGTGTCAAAGATTTTTTCAAAGTAAGATTTCTTTTAAAAAAACAATAAGATTTCGTAAAATTGACTGGTTCGCAGTCGAGCTACAAGAATTTTATTTTTACATCTCTTTCTAATCAACCAAAAAGAAAATATAGTGAAGCTCAATTAGTTTCTTCAATTTTAAACAAAAAATTTGTATTGCATTTGTTTAAAAAAAGATAGAACCGCATATGGTATTCACCAATTCAAACGGATTGAAATTATTGCAGGATTTCAATTGAAGAAAATTGATGAACCTGAAAATTGTTCGATGTTTTAACTTATAATTAGTGCAAATTCCGGTTTGCTCATCAGGAATGAATTAGAAATAGCTAGTTCAGATGTTTCTTTTGCAGGCTGCATGATTCAAATTTCATTTCAACTATTTCGAATTTGATTGATTTTCCATATCATTTTTATGTCAACAAAGAAATTCACCTCATTAATTATAATTTTTATAGATTCACCCTTACTATTATTGATTACATTCTTCTGCAGTTGAGTTTTTTTCGAACTTGAGTTCTTCTTTCGGGGAATATTGGGTAGTACTGCCATGCTACCATGTAAATTTTTGACTGGCGAACAATCAACATTGTCAGTTCCCAGTTTGGTATAACTTAATTTTGGCAAAAGTGTTACGGACTTCGGTGATTTGTGGCAATGCACCTTTTTTCCATCCGTTAGTTTATACTTTCGCAATCCTAAATAAGACGTAAATCTTTATTATTATTATTTTATTCTCATTTTCCCATGTTTAACATCAAATGACATTGTTACTCACTGTTATCCGTATTAGATAATACTGGACTAATGTTAGTAGCAGTATTCAGTTCTCTTCTTCCTTGAATCGATGGTACACAATGAGTTTTACTATTTTGTAAACTAGTTGCGTCCAGAGCTCCAAACTCGAAGATAAAGTTGTTCGTTGCCATTGTCCTCTCAGCTATAAACTTGATTGATGGTAAACGTTTTTCCAATTTCAGGAAACTCGAGTTTGACTATTTTGTGGTGAAAGCATTTTCACATTTTGAGATGAATGTGGTAAATGGTAATTTTCAATGTCTAATTATTTGAAGCTATTTTTCTAATTGTTTACAACAGAATCGCACCTAATTTGAAACTTCAGAGTCGAGGTTCGAAAGTACATTGTACATTAATAAGAAACCAATGAATCTAATTAACATGAAAACTAATTATTACTAATTTTTTGTGTTTTTGAACGGATCTTTTCAAACCTTGGTATTTCGTAGAAAATTTTCGCTGAAGCTATTGGCGTTCAACAATTTTTCTCCTTCTGGATAGTTTGTTTCTACAGAAGCTGCCTTCTGAATATTGTGCAACGCAATAACTGCAGCAGATATTCTTTTCTTGTCTACTCTTTCTAGACGAGTTCTAAATACATCAATCTTTCATTTCATTTGCAAATCGTCTCATCCTAATTTTCATTAACATCATCAATGGTTACCTGTTATACACGTAGACGTTTATATACTCTGTCACCACTTCTTCCGGATCAGCAAAGTGCCTGAAGTTGAAAAGTGACCTGTCTCCATTATTTGAGTACGATTGACATGATGGCGCGGTGGAATTTGCTGCGCTATTACATTGACTTTGCCTGAAAAATCAGCCGATTAACTGCAATCCGTTATCGGAACTGTTTGCTATGTAAACTGGATAAATCTAATCCAAACGTAGCCCATTTTTTTATTTTACATATTAAACTCAAGTATTAATTTATTCTGCGTCTTACTAATAGCACAAAAAATTCCGATATTTTGAATAACTAACGCCTTCTGCTTGTCTTGCTCCAACGGATCTTCAATATTTTTCTTTAGCTGTTCCGGTGCTCTAACGAAGAAGGATAGCTCCTCGTTGCGTTTGATATTAGTTTTGAAACAAGCTGTTCGAGGTTTCTTTTTATGCTTATGAAGATCGGTAAAACAGTTCGATGATCGGGAATGTATCTTAGTATCCGTAAAGCTGGAAAATCCTCTGGAAATCTTTGACTCTGTAGCCTTCAGAATTCGGTTATCGTCTTGATGATCACCGCAGCACCAATTTACTAATGATCTGTTAAAACCCATGCACAACCAGTTACGGTATAAACTTTCAACTTGATGCTACTGCTGAGATAATAATAAATTTTTTTCGTCTGTCCATTTACTGTTCAGTGATATAAATGAAAATTGTTGAATCATTTTAATTGAGGTTTGACATTACTTAGAAAATTGGCATGCGTTGCGCAGGTTCACAAAACTGTGACTAGTGCAAAGTTTAGGTCGTTGTACCAAGTCATCAACGTTTTTGTATTTTTTTATCTTATCATCTGCCATCAACTTGCGAATTGATCATTTTATTTATTTCTCTTCATCCTATCCATTGACGAGTTTTTTTTTTTTTTGTTTCTCATTCAACCAGAAGCTTGCTGATTAACTTTTCATATTTCCCAGTCCTACTTGTATCTGTGTTCGTGATTATGAGGTAGGATATACTCCTCATAATGAGAAAACAGAATATGTAGGCTGCAAAGTCAGATATTCAACGTCGTGTTGGCCTTGGTTAATTATTCAATATTAACAGATTTGTGTTATGTTAAAGCTCGCACGTATTGTCAATTTTATTCCTGCACTGATTGTTCGGGTGTTATTATATTTCTTAGGAATATCGTGATATTGTTATAACACGTGTGATACATGGGTCATAAGAAATAATCTATGGTCTAAACATTTTCAAAAATGATTACCGGAAGTCGCTAGAGTTGATGAAGATGATTATTCTTCTAATTGAAGAAGTCTACATACACTTGAATGAATTTTGTAGATATTGATGTAGAAATTGTAAAAAAAAAATCCGATTGAATATTTATGACCAGATAAATTAATACATATTTCACGTGATACTTGGGCAAGATTATTGTATCTTTGGGTTATTGTTGATGAAAATGGATGAACCCGTTGATGTTGGAGAAATAGTATTTGACGAGTGAAATATTTGTATGCCCTAGTTGAGTAAGACTATATGGAACTTTTTAGTTCTGCTATCATTCTCAAAACTTAGTATGAGAACTCGCGAAGCACGCGGGCCTGATTCTAGTTTTGTAAAAAAGGAGGATAAACACTAAAAAAATGGAAATTAGGAAATGCATTTTGAAGGCATTTATCAGTCTTTATTTATAAAACTAATCAAGAGATTAAAACATATTTTTGTGGACGCTTTAACAATTATTTATTTAACATGAAATGAATACAAATCATTAGATCACTTTATCATTTCACAAACACATCCCAATTTTTAGCGAAAGAGAGAAACAGTAGAATACTAATTACATTAATAATTATCTATCGAAGAGGATGCCAAGGCCAGCTTGATCCTCATAATTTAACAAATTATATAGTTCAAAATTTTCATCACCAAATTAGTGTCGATTACATAGCAGAAAGTGGTATCAACACTATGCTAAGAAATTAAAGTTATAAATTTATTTCTATCTAGTCAACTTATAGAGCGCTGAATATATTTAAAGTTGCGTATCGTAGCTATATTTATCCTAATCAGTTATTAACAAAGCTGATAGAAATGATCAGCTGGTTCTTCATAATTCGTCATCGAAGTGATTGTAATTCCTATGTTTTTTACATCATAATAATTTAGATTGTTTCACATGTGTTTTAGACCCCTGAAATTAATTATACTATTACATTCAATTCACTATTAATACTCAATAATTTTTTACCACGTACTAAAAATCTGTAGTTTTCCTCTACATTTGATCCATTTACCTAATCTTACTCGGTTTTCTTTCCCATTTGTCATAGGTAGCATAACAATTTCACTAAAAGTGTTAGTTTGAATATTCGTCTCCTATGTTTTATTCACTGAATTTTTGTTCGTCATTTTCATTGAAAATTGCAATTATGATTTCCAGCTTTTAGACACGTATCTTCATGTCCCTTTACATGATAATTTTTGACAAATTTCATTTCACTCGGATTTTCATACTTTCATTAAATTCAAGCGTTTCATGCACCTGAGTATCACAAACTAACAAGGATTATCGATATTATGCTTTCACACAAAGTTTAAAAGATCATTTACAAATCGTCGCTTCTAGCATTTGAAATAAATCATGTAGAGCAGTTTCAAGATTCAAATTCTTTGTACACTCATCATCAATATAATATTCTAACAATAAGTGAAAGCGTTATAATGTGCACAAGTTTTTCAGATACAGTTACCTGAAAAATATTATCATATCTATAACATACGATTATTGATGTTTACTTGGTATTAATGTTGCCGATCATTTTGCTACCCTGGTAAAATATCTCACTTTACATCAATGGTTTCGAGGCCTCACTTGGAAGTACGACTCTTTTTGTTAGTCGTGGCCTTTCGGCAGGCTCTCTATGGTGGCTAGCTTCTTTCAGATCTGACGAGTTATCGGGTATCAAACACTCGTGAATGAAGGTACAGACAATGTTGATATAGACCTCCCGATAAGCAGCGTAATGTTTGACGTGAGGCGAGTCTGTGAATCTGACCATTTGTACTCGGACTCCTCTGGCAGCGCGCCGACTGGCAAATTTTTCTACATCCTGTTCAAGTAAAATGCAACACATTTTTAAAGTGACAGAAGTCATGAACTTTGAAAATCATTTTTTGAAATAAAAAGTAGAGTAAAATTTCTGCGTCGAGGCAGTTCTCAGATAAAGTCACATACTTTGGCTGGTATGAGGTCGTCAGTATTGGAATAAAGAAACAGTTGTGGCCAAGAGTGCGTTTCTTCAGCAAGTGCTATGGGATTCGTCGGGATTGGGCAACCTTCCTTCAAAGATTGTGCGATGACCTGCAACAGCGTGGTGATGAAATGAGAATTTTGTTATGGGAAAGAACGTTTTGAGACGATATTAAGAAGATTAATCTTTCATAATCCATTGCGTAGTGATAAAAAAGACTTCTCTGAGAATAAAAGTGAAGACTAGAGTTAGATTTGGATATAGTGAAAATTGAAAAGATCTAATGTGCTCGTTCATGCCCTGTCCCATTGAAGATGTTACAGCCTAATATTCATCGTTAGTTCAGAATGATGTTACAGTCTGTGCAATAAAACACACGATCTTCTTGAAATTGGTATTGTATAGAATTTCACAGTATTATTTAGTAGAACACCGTATCACTAAAATCATTAAAAACATTGTAGGCCATTAATTTTTAACATTCTTGTCAATTGATTTTCGTCATTCATGTAACAAAATTTGAGTGAATTTCAAAGCCCTAGAACAATATATTTTCGAATATCATCAAACTATACAGAATTCCATTATGTCTCACGTTATTTTAAATGGATTTCAGAAGTAGTGTTTCTTCAATAGAATAAAAACATATACTACTCTATGAAATATCATCTGTGCATACTTCGAAAAGCCACAAGATTGAAAGGAAGATTGTGATGACGAAGGACATCGGTATGTTAGTAAAGGGATGTCCGCCAAGAATGGCACTGATTGCCCGAAACAAGGAGCTTATTCTTCGTTCGCCCGGTGCACTATCGAATATCACACCTTTCACCTGAGACAATGAGAATAAAAATTTACGAGATTTTCATACAACTGTGACGTAGCTACAATGCTTATTTACCTTCAATGGTGTTTCCAGCTGCTGCATAGCGAAGCTGACATGTTGGTAAAGAAATGCACCCCCATTACTGAACACATGGAAGAAGATTGGATGCTCGTGTAAATTCATATCCGCAATGACTTGGACGAGCCTTCTCCCTATATCCCTCATTCGATAACGCTTCCAGAACAAACATTCCACCGGTGCGGTATACCTAAGGGTTACGCAGCTGAAAAATGATGAATTACACAATTACTATAATCTGTTACTGCCAATTCACAGATTTAACAGAATAATCGTTTCAGATGTCATTGCACACACTTATGTTTAAATTTTATCATTAAACTACTACTGTTACGATGTAATATGGCTACAATCTTACAATTGAATGTATAAAAAATGCTATCGGTTATACCTGATTAAATGTTATTCTGTTTAGACGAGGTCGCTCTGAACATACATCTAAGGGCACGATCAGATCACTATGTTCATCTAGTTGTAATTTTGAATTATCTATATCTATGTTGATGGCTTAGGAGATAATGATATTATCTTTCTGAGGTACTCGCTAAGACCACTTTTGTGACGCATAAAAATTCTAAAATTTGAAATTGACATTGAGTTTCGTTTCACTTGTCAAACGCATGTCATTGTATAGATTTAGCAATAGAGATTTTGATGATACAATAATTGATCGGATAAAAATGGAAACAATTATTTTTTTCTCAATTTATTACCGAGAGTAGATTGTAGCTAGTTTGTTTCTCATTTAATCTACATTTTATTATAGCGACTATAGATGTCTTTAAATTCTAACCGTTACTAGTACTGCCCCCAGTCTTAATAAGTCTGATGCAGTATCATCAAATACATAAAAAAAATTAACCTTTTGTATTGTGTTACGAAGATGTACCTTTTTTCTTCGTAAATCGCGCTGTATTTAGCGAGATATTTGTCCTGGCAGCCGGCCCATCCTAAGAGGATGACCACTGGTAATTTGTCTTCGTCGTATACGAATACAAATTCCTCATGAGGCTCTGCGGTAGTGTTTCCGGATGAAGGGTCCTTCGGAGCCGGTGGATAAGGTGTTGGGAATTTAATATAATACTCGAGATCATCCTGTTCAGACATCGTGGGTATAATACCTCACAGCCCGGAATCCCCAGGAATCCGTTTTAAAACGGAAGTGATGGACGCTGTAGGTACGCGTGTAAAATATTCTGAGTTTGCGTTGTGGGAACCTAGTCGTTGTATTCGGGAGATGTCGGGGAAATCAATATAACGAAGCTTACGTGGGTCAGAAATAATAGTAGGGCTTGAATACCCAGAAACGGCGCCAATATGACTACGCACTACGACTTCAAACGGTGCAGAAAATTATCATTCAAATCGTCGTCATCGTCCAGTAACTTATGTTGCACGTCGATTTTGAATTTAAAAAACTAGAATGCTGATGTACAACTTATTCGTGTATTTTCGACTGCTTCGAAATATTATACTGACGTGTTTTTATATGTACGTCGGTAAAAGTACACTATTCATTTAATTTAGCTATCGGAAGTTGGATTCGCGATTTGACAATTGATCTCTTCGATATTACCGCCGTGGTTCATTGCTAATTGTTACGAATAGATTATATACCCACAGAGGTATGCGTTATATACCGTATCATGCACTCGTTTTGTATACATACATATACCTATAATGTATACTAATATGAAATTCATGCTAAATATAACACGAATAACCATACTACGTCAAATTTTACCATCTGGTATATACTTATGTATACATATTACGTACAAATAGCAGTGGATATTTTCTCTGGGTCAATGGGTCGAATGGGACGGTATAAGTGACAAAGCTATATTGTCGAATGAAAATTTTTGTCCTTGATTAGTGCAAAAGTTTTTACGGATTGCAGATGAAATAACAGCGGGAATCTAATATATTATTTGCAACATTTTTCCCGACTTACATAAGTTAGACACTGTGTTGAGAAAAGCTGTTACATGTTAAAGAAAGATCAGCTATGACGTTACGTTACTCTGCCGTACCGGGAGATTCCCATACACGAGTTTTCAGTATTATATGTTCAAATTTTTGAAACAAATGATGTAAACAATTATAACTAAGGGTTTTCAAGCATGAATTGACCCCCACACACATTCAAATATCGGCCAGAGACATCCGTAGGGTAAACAGAGAGTAAAAAAAAATGATTAGTAGTGATTAAGAACGACGAAAAGTTTGAAGAAATGCAAGCTGTTACAGACATTTGCAAGTCTTTGGAAATCATTATTGTGCATATTGTAATTCAACGGGTGTGTCATGATAGTGAAGAAAAAAAATTAATGTCGAGTTATTGAGAAACAGGAGCAGCATTACGATAATACTGTTGAAGAAAACTGGGAACAGGGTTATCGTACTTTTCCCTGTCGAATTGAAATAACATGTTTATAGCATTTTCAACTTCAGCTCGTGATCTAATTTTACTACAATCTCTCAATTTCTTCGCTACTCATTGAAAATATATGGCACAATCGTTTTTTCGTCACGGATGATGCTTTAAAACTTTGAAAGCCTCTTCCAGTTCCGCATCGTCCTTCCTATCAGACGCTGTATTGCGTTATGCTCTGGGGGAGCTGCAGCAGTCATCAATTTTTGTTCATCTACTGCCGATTATTTGTGATTAATCCCCTCCAACAAATACATTCGGCTCAACATCCAAATTTGGTTTTAAGAAATTTGGTCAGAATCAATTTCTTACTTTTCGTTACCCTTTTGAATGTTTTTATTTTTATATTTTCGTTCATATACCGTCGATTCGAACGGAGTGGCTCGCAGTTTCAGAAAAGTACGTTATATATTACTTTGAGCGAAAATGTGATAGGCGACGAAGCCATTCTCCGGTACATACCGAAAAAGCTCAGTTGAAAGAATTTTCAACTGGTAATAATGAAACGATTTAGCTACTTCCACTTCGTAACATGTCTCGAAATAAACACTAAGCGGTCAAAGAATTCGAGACAAGATCAGGAAGCATTTTTATTATAACAATGGAGCTTTGGTATGAAAAGATGAATATACCAGACTTAAAAATCAATGTCTAGTAAATAACGTTTTTGTATTTATCATAATTTAATTGCGCTTCATCATTATCCAATAAATAATGCATTCTCCTTATTTTATTTTCATGGTAAGTTTTCTTTTCTGAGAAACGAGTCATCATTGATCTTTCACCTCGAGAGTAAGCTCATTTAAAGGCGATATGTTGAGCTCTATTTCGAATTTTTTCAGTAAAAACTTTGCAATCATTGCTATTAACTTTACCTATATTCATTTACAAGTGTAGATAGACAGTTTAATCAAATTATAAGTGACTTCGTTACAATGCAATGTTAATTACTCATTGTAGCGGTGGTTTGACGCCATATAACGCTATCTGGTGATCTATTCTGATCAAACAATTAGGTATAATGATAAACTTAACGATTTTCTAGGAATCCATCGCGAGCCACTCCTCGCAATCGCACCCTTTCTATAGTATTCAATATAATGAATATAACGCAAATTCTGTGCAAGAGGACTTTCATATTAATTAAGATATGGAAATTCGAAGACAATTCCATACGTACAACTGTAACCAGGTTAATTCAACAATGATTTAGTTGCAACGGTTATACTTTATCCTTTTTTGAAAGAACCTTTGTAGTTATGCACTGCAACAAATTGGTTGGAAACTGTTTTTATTTAATAATAAAATAGTGAATATGAATAGTAGTTTGTACTGGAGTTTAATAATGATAGGTAATATCAAACTTATCAGGTATGAATACAATAAAATCAGTAGTAGTATAATCATATTGATAGTATTTTCTAGTAATAGTAGTCAAATGTTCTGTATATAGAAGAATAGTCTTTGAATACTAATTTGTGCTGAAGCTTGATTATAGATAATATAAACCTTATCAATTAGGTCCGAGTACAATGAAATTAGTAACAGGGTAATCATGTTAGTAGTATTTTATAGTCATGATACTCAAATGTTTAGTTGAAGAACAATTTCACGATGCTGTTGACTGAATCGCGATTATCTGAAACTATAAGATCATGACATCATAACAACGAAGATTTTGAATTAAAATAATAGATTAATGTTATAATTCACTTAAGGAAGGAAGTGAAATGTCCTTCCTTCCAATTCGATGCAACGGTTCGCACGGCGAATCAAGTTTCGTCGCGCATTCTCCAACATTTCGGGCTTCACTGTTTTAATCGCTTCCTCAATCTTGGTTTGCAATTCTTCAGCCGTCTGTATGGTGTCATCGTAAATGTGGTTATTCAGGTGAACCCAGAGAAAATAATCTACTGGATTCAAATCCGGGGACCTCATTGGCCATCCCACGGTACCGCCGTAACCGATCCATCCGCCGGGGAATTTTTTATGCAAGAGGGCTCGCACCCGTTTCGTCTGATGTGCCGGGGAGTCGTCATGCTGAAACCACATCGCTTTGCGAACGGACAGCGGTAGATCTTCGAGATGTTCGTGCAGCTGGTCAGAAAGGAAAGACTCGTAGTTCTCATCGTCTAGTTCGTCCTCCAACACAACTGGGCCTATCTGAAAGCCAATTGATTGAAGTATTATTTTATACCGAATATACATAATTGGCGGAATTTACATAATCTTGAAAGTAAGAATCGCGTGATTCTCTTCTGTTTTTCTTTCAGTCACGTTTTTCAACTCAATATTTTCGTCTGAATTTTGTTATTCGGAGGTTTTTTGGGTCACTGATTACGAATCTGAAGTCAGAATATGATAATTTCGATATCCAATATGGCGGATGTAAGATCGAAAAAACTATCAAAATTCGATGATTCTGGAAGACAATTGTCACTCGGGGGGTTTTGAGGTTATACGAAGAAACAGAGATCATTTGAAGTTGTAAATAAATTGTGATAAGGCTAGAGAATGGAAATTTTTGAGGTGGGACGCTGAGCATCCCACTGCGACTGTAAGGGTTAAAATGTATCAGTAGTTGAACCCTATATTTCTAGCATCACGTTGAGAATTTGGAATCACCCACGAACAGTTAAACCAAATAAGCTAATTGTACTCGGTTGATTTTTTCTTCAATGAAAATTAAAGAGAAAATGCATTTCAAGTTCATACCAGAACATCGCCAATGATCCCTGCCCATAGCCGTTTCACTCCAACCGGAACCCTCGGAAGCACAGGTTCGTTAGGGTAAATGTTGTGAGCATGGTAGCTGCTTGGGCCCCTCCGGTCAAAGTCGCATTCGCTCGTAAAAAAAATATTTTTCGTAAAATTTGGGTCCGCTTTGTGCTGGCGCACCAACCAACGGCAGAAATTGCGACGCCGCGGGTAGTCTCCAGGGACAAGCGCCCTTTCCATTCGAATGTATTCATTCGTGCTGATAATCTGCTCGCCCGGTTTAGCGAATCGCCTCGATCTTGTAATGATACCTTCCGTCCCGTCGCAAGGTGGAACCGTCTTCCCAGTCTTCAACGCTCGCGTTGTCAAAGCCGTAATATCGTCGGCATCAGGATGACGCCGCTTTGGATACCGGGCAGCGTATTCTTCGGCGGCACGGACTGCGTCTCGTCCAGCTGCTCCGTAACATATTAACATGTCGCAATAATCGTTTCTTGAATATTCCATATTGATGATCAATTAGACTACGTGAAGGCGTCCGTGAATCACGGGCAACCAGAAATAATAGGTAAAATGCAACGCAAGATACTGAGCACACGAGGAAGCGACGCGCGACGTTTCACTGTTCAGTAAACAAAACATAATCGTCGATAATCGATTGCGATGATCGAGTTCTCATTGTATGTCGTATTTTGATTCCCCGTGATTTGTTTATAACCTCGAGCGTGCATTGTGCCGGCGATGCGGTGCTTCTTATAAATATAATACTGCAAAAACCGTACCGAGACACAATTGAATATATGTAAAGCTTACACATCATGCACAATACATGCGACGATTTCTCACCGCAAAAATTTCCCGGATTTATCATGTTTCGTTACTTGATCATTTTTTATAAGAACTTTTATATCGGAGTCAGAAAGTGACGTCACAGCAGAAGTAACATTCCTACTCTTAATTAAGCTATTTTATATTCTGGCAATTACAGTAGCCATAGCTAAGAGACTTTCCAAGATTTGATCTAAGCAAGTAATGGGAAGTGAAATGATGTATCATAGCACTATTTTCATGAAATATTCAAGTAATTAAACTACGATTTACATTTACAGGACTGTTATCTTTCACGCTATATTGTTTAAAATGTTATCAGGTGTCTCATTTATTACATGGGAAGACAGAATTCAATACCCAGTTACCACGGTTTTCGGGATCAACGTTATGTGAAGACGTCGACCGTAGACGTCTGATAAAGTTCTAACTCACACGTATGAAAAACGTTTTTTTTTTTTACGTCTTTCGATCAACGTTATTTTTATAAAAGTCGGTATGACGCTATAAATTAGACGTATTGTTACAACGTTTTTTTGCCAAAGTCGATTCGACCTTGAATCTGAAAATCGTTTAAAATAGCACCAGAAAATATATTCCTACGGAATTAGTGCAGGTGATTCAATTATAGCAACACATTTTCTGGAATAATTGTTACGTAATATAATTCTTTATTAACTTACCGTTTCTCTGCCTTCAGAGCAAAAAAAATATTTATTGTAATCGCCCCGAAAGTTAAAAGTTGAGATATCACTATAGATCTCGACGTTTCAAGATCTAGAGAATCACCTCCGACCATTTTCTGCTGGAAATCTGTATGTACGTATGTATGTATGAATGTGTGTGATCAATTTTTTATCCGAAGATATCTCCGGAACGAGTTATCGGATTTCAGCAATTTTGGTCTCAATTGACGTGGCTTTTTCAAACTTAGAACAGATTAGTATTTGGCTTTGATTGGTTCAGTACTGTTTGAATCATTTAAATAACAACATTCCAAAAATAGAATAAAGATGATGATACTTTGAGATTGGATTCGAATGAAAATTGGTAACGTAAGGTTTTTGGGGTTGTTGATCACGAATCTAAAATTAGATTCGTGAAATACAAAATGGAGAATCTGACATTGTAGAAAAAAAATCTGAAAACATTCGGATTTTGTTAGTAATTAGTAGCTGGAGGATTTTTGGGTTACCGATAACGAATCCAAGGTCAGATTTCAAAAATTGATGTCACAGTGGATCCATTGCATTGGTTCAAAATAAAATCGTAATATTTTCATGTAACATGGTATCCGAGGGCCTTTCAATCTCTAATCACGGATTTGAATTTGTAGTTTGAAATTCGAATTTGATATCAATATTTTTTTGCTTTGTGAACATGGAACCTACGCTGTGAAAACCGGTAGTTCGAAGGCTGGCTTACGTTCAGTCTAAAGCCGCACGTTTTTTTTTTTTTATTTTAATATTTGTGTTCGACATTGCATGTATAAAATTGCTGTGATTATAGTTTATACTGTCACATCAACGATGTGTAGACTTTGATAATAGGAAGAAATTTTCTTGACTGTGGTTCAGTGATATAGGAAGGATAAAAAATCTTACTTATCCTTCCTATATTTGATAATAAGTATCGCAAGTCCTTTCATTTCATTACATAGTTTATTGGATCGTTGCATGATAGAATACAAACAAGTCACTCTGTATGATGATCTCAGTTACAGTTATCTATAGATATGTTTGGTGTGCATCTTTCGGTGGGCGTTTTGTGCAATTCTGACACGGCTTCGTCGCGTGTTCAGTAACCTTTGTGGATATCATACTGTTAATATTACCAAATGCATATTCTGACGTGTACCCCTCTACTACACGATGCTATTACGTATATTACGTGAGTGATTTTGAACAAATCAAATGACCTCAGACGTAAAGAATCTTTTATTATGCATGTAACAATGATAAGGGAAAACTACAAATCATTTTTACGTTTCAGACACAAAATTTTTCATTTACTGTCGAGTAAACTTTGCAATAAATGTAAAATTTATTCTTTTGTATCTGTGTAATCTGTGGATATAATTGTTATATATTGAGAACAATACACAAACTTTAATCTGATTTCTGCACTACCTCCGTCAACGACTCGACTACTTTTTAGTTTTTGAGTACTAGTGCGTTAAAGTCGACTTTTACGCACTAGTGCTTTAATAAAAACTACAAAGTAGTCGAGTCGTTGACGGAAGTAGCACAGAAAATAGTATTTGTGGCATGTGCGCATATACACCGAGAAAAGAAGTTATCGAACCAAACAACTAACTTTGTTGATCTACAGTTTATTTGGTTCGAAAGATTTCTCACTCAGAACAACTACTTTTTAGTTGAAACAAAAATATTGATGCATTGATTTGAATGCTATATATATGCTTTCGAGTTTAATGTATTTCAACCAATTACATATTTATTACATTGAATTAAACTAAAAATTGCGGAACGACAACTTTGCTTGAATCAACAAACCTTATTTACTTCGTGAAAGAATAGTACTTTCACCGCTGAACACATCGATTCAAAAGTATCGAGAGATTAGAAACAATAATCCCACGCTTACTGATATATTAACGTTATTGCCAGATAGTATATTTGACTCAATGTAATATCTGTCCGACATAATCAATGATAACTAGAATCAAAGAAATGTACAATATGTTGAAACAAAAATTTGTTTCACAAGACAAGTTTTAATATTCATTTAAGAATATTATTTTGTTCATCAAGTTATATATATAGCAACTTCAAATAAAAAAAATCATTCAAGTAAATGAGGATATGTTTGAGTGGAACCAAGAAAGAGTTCTTGAGTTGCTATATGTACCACATTTAATTCAAGTTATCGACTAATACAATGAAATATAACTTTTCTCAGTTTGAAACAATCACATGTAGTTGAAATCTGCAAATATATACTTTAAATTGATTTCAAGAACTCTCGATACTTGCATACGCGCTCGAAACTAATGAATCATTGTTTCTACGAAATTAACATTATTTCACTGAAATAAAATTTTTGTTGAGTTGATAGTCTTCTGATTCTTTGTGTGCATGTTTCGTGTTTTTCAACCGAAATGATAAATTCATTCGAAGTGGTACCAATTTCGGTCAGTAGTCAGCAAGCTGTCCCGCTTGATAAGTAGCTTCAAAGTTTTTCATATACCCGAATCCTTCGCATTACGAATCTGCCAACCATATGTGATGCGATCTATCGGGCTATGGTTTTGATCCAATCATGTTTTCCAAACACTACTTAACTTTGGAGTGACGCTACTACAACTTGTTTGGTGGCAGTCAATGACAATAGTATATCGTATGAAGAAAATTTTTTTATTCATGTCACCCAGCAGCTAATTAACACTACATTTACATATATATCCTAGAGCACTGCATTACGTGTTCGCAGAACTGGTATAACACTCAAATACTGAAGGAATCATTGAATCAATTAAATATATTATTAATCCAAATATGGGGTTAGTCGTTGTGATTTCAGTTTTTTCTATACGATGCCACTTCTTCTTTGAACGGAAGAATATCCCATTGGTCCTTGTAAACATCATTTGAGTAGAGCATGCAGCACTTGGACAAAAATATCAAACCTAAAGAGGAACTCTGTGCGTTATGTCGCTTAATCTCTACTTAATTCATTTAAATTATTTTTTATTGATTCTAAATACGTATTTTTTAAATTAAAAACTACATGAATTGTGTCGCTTTGAATAAATGTGCTCTAAGTACTTTACAAACTCATGCATTATCTGTATCAATTAATATTTATTAAATCCAATAACGTTTTTTTTTAGTCTATGGATTTCTTGACTCGTATGAGTTTCGCACTTGCCTTTGGCTTGTGCGGAACTTGACACTCTTCAAAGAATCTCTATTTATGCGCACTTGCCACGAAAATAACTAATTTAGTTCAGTTGCGTTCACGCGCGATTCCTTTTAATTCTGACCGTCGGAATTTTCTAGAGGAAGAAATAAAATTAGCCTCGGCGACCTTCAACATAGTACTCGCCCCAGCTTATTCCTGACCCGCTGAAACATTTAAGGGCGGGGTCAGAATCGACCGTATTGTACGTCTCTGATGTACAATACACACCTATTTGGAATAGGTAGGAATATATGTATAATGCTCGGTCTTGGTATCGCAATCGCATGGCTGACTGGTGGGTTCCTAAATCTGTGATGATGCCGAGTTTAAACCGTGGCGGCTAGACATGATGCGTCAGAATGACGTGTCTAGTATCTCTCACGCAATAATCGTAATCGAACATGTCGTCATGGTGTGCAATAGAAAAAATCAACATTAAATACAATAGCTGGATGCTCACATAGTTCCAAGAGGGATGATATTGTTTTATAAACAAGTGAATTTTTACAAAAGTGCACAACATGAAAAACATCCGCGTTCGAAAGTATACGGCAATAAAATTTATCAAAGGATGGAATAATTGCTAAATTAATTCATATTTTATTAACAATATGGTTATACTGTTGTCTAATCAGCCTTATGCTTGCGATATTCGATATCGTTTTTCCACTGTACCCAAGCTAGGTAATCGTATGCGGTGCGATCATTGATGAATGTTATAACGTTGTCATTCTTACACATAAACACATTACATGAAGAACGCACGCATGAACATTATTTTTCGCATACACGCACATTCGTATGCTTCTGAAACCGGAACCTTACTATACACGTCTTACAATTAAGTCATACTTGTAGATAGCTCTATATAGCGCTGGCGGTGGGTATCCTTGAGACTTCCCACCATGCTTGAGGCTGCGGTCTCATGACGAGAAATGAGCATAACGTGGTCAAATTATACAGCCAATCATTTACAGTCTTTTACACTGAGGAATAATTGGCAATTGGTTACTATTCATTCCTTTGCATGATACAACGAATCCTCACAAACAAAAGCTTCCGAGTTACCGAAAATGTGAGAGTCAAAAAAAAATTTATTTTCCCAATATGTGTTTTCTCCTTATTTTCAGGAATCTTGCAATGCAATTAGAGAAACTAATAAATATGTTCTATTGCTAATTCGTTTATCAGAAACATCGACATATTCAAATTCTTGATCAATTACGGGGGTATAACTGTGGAGATTTTGTGATGCGTAAGATATCAAAGTCCAAAAGTTTATATAAATTTATGTAAATGAGAAATATTTCTTTTGAATGATACTTGTAAAAAATTTTAATGATATAAAGTAACGGTATTTTCAAGATCATACATGCTGTGTACGTGAGGAACAATTATTAACAATTCCTGTATGATACAAAAAATAACTAGCAGTCTTAGCTGAATTCGAAGAATGTTTGAAGGAATAGAAAAATTCGACAATACTTTCGTCGCGCGACAAAAATTCAACAATACTTTCGTCGCGCGACAAAAATTCAACAATGTGAAATTCAAAATTTCTGAACAATATCGCAGAGCAATCACACAAAATGCTCTGTTCCAAGTTCACAATAATCCGGAAAGATCGATCCATTCCAGATTCTATGGCAAAGAATTATACAAATCCTAAGAAATGAAAATATTGCATTATTATTCGGAAATTCTTTTATTCTTTTCAGTTTGATTGTTCCATCTTTCCTGTAGATGTACAGTCTGCATTATTCGGAATTCTAAGTTCCGAATAATCGGTTAACTTGAAGGGAAATTTTTTCCGGAAGATATTGCAACAATTCGGTCCCTCGGTCATTATATGATTCACAATGACGTTCCCGCTTCCACATATGAAAAATAATAATCAAACGAAAGTGTATTGAGAGTGTGAAGGAAAGGCACTGCAGGTTCAATCCCAAATAATGAAGCCGGAAGTGACACCGTATGAAATAGTGATCAGGAATCGCTGAATGTTTCACGAATGTATTGTACATCGATTTTGTACTGATAACAATCCATTTATCGGTTCGGGTTTCTTCGGGAATTTCCGGAGCCACCTTCCACTACCACGTCGTATCCGCGACAGTGGCGTCACCGATACTGTGGCGGTATTCGTCGTTTGATCATTGGTCTCCACTCCCCAAGTTTTGCGTTCACTTTTTAACTGGGCAGTTCAGGTACAGCCTTCCAGTGCTTGTATATCGCGAGTTAGTACGAAGTTACCAAATCGAGTGACCGCATCGCGAAGTACGCCGCAGGAAAGCAACTCGTTCATCGTTAAAAATGGTTCTCCAAATTACTAGCTCGGTAAGTCCACTCCCTTTAACAATAAGTCAAAAATCGGAAGAACGCGAGAGAGTGAGAAACAAAATGAATACAAGTGACATGTTGAACGAGAACACTAACCAGATGAACAAGTTTAACCTAAAGATTATTACGCTGGTGAAGAAATAGGCGGGCGGATAACCTTGATAAGAAATAGAGAAGGAAATAATTGCTGCGTGGCGTGTTAGTTGTAGCTGGCAGAGTGACCGATGGACGTATGTCTTATTCCCGAAGTTAACCAAGTCCAGGGTTATAACCGTTATATCTTTAAGACTGTGCCGATTTGTAAAGAATATCACACTCGGTTGAACGCGTTCGTAGAGTGTGCTCTCAGTGCACACAGGTAGAAACTTTAAAGCCTAAGTACGCATTAGTACAGCACGTTTACACATCCGAATTGTTTATCTGTTGATAATTGACCAACTATCTGAGCGATATCATTTGATAAAATGTCGGCACTCCTCTTCGCACTATTGCCTCATCAGGCTCACATACAACTTCGGCATTTTTGCCGCCTCTTTTATCCTTCTCTTCGACTTTCGCTCCTCGAGCGAAATAATTACGAATCCGAGAAATGTGATTCTCATTATGCAACACTATGCTCGGACACTCGTTTTTGTCTTAGAGTACGTAGTTTATGCAGTACACTCTACGCAATCTGCAATTCGTCGGCGTAAGTACATGTAGGTTTATCGACTATGTAGTACGCAATGCTCGATGCAATGTGCCGGAAATACTTTATTGATAACCGGCAAACAACCGTCGCTGCGATTACGAATGAAAACCGGCGTGATTCTCTATTTAACTGAACTGGATGCGTCGCTGATTTATCATGTTGAAGTTGGTAACGTTATCGTAACGATTTATGCGATTCATGCGAAGGAAAAACCGTCATAAAACAAAACATAATCATACTTCATGACATTGTAAAAATAAGAAAATAGTGATTTTTTCCCTAATGTTTCCTTAGGAACTTCAACCTTGTGATAATCTTGATTTTTACGAACATAATCTAGCTCTTCGATGATATAACTTGGAATGTAGGTAGATTAGGAGTCATATTCGCTTACGTAACAAATGACGATGAAAATAAATTCAAATACTTTCTTTATCACCGCAATGACGAAATCTATGTTAGATATATGTGCAGACGGATTGCAAAAAAGCGGAAAGACGATTGTGTGCGTTAGCTAATTTTCGCCCAGATATACTATTGTAACTATTTGCTATTTACCGAATTTTCGATATTTCGGTATCGGTATTGACAGAAGGTTCCCATACCGATACATTTCGAGCAAGGAGATGCCGAAAAAAATTCGGTATACCGAAATACCGCGCACCCCTAATTGTAACATGAATTGGCTCACGGATTTGTTTGGTTCTTTACTTTTCTCGTGACCCGGTGATTTGATGCACCTTTTAAGGACGTGCCCTTTAGTCGATTTCGACGTTGTCGTATATATCTCCAAATATCGAAGTCCACGTGTTTCAAACGCGAAAAAGAGCTTAACAGCCCAATTCTATACACCATTCTGAACAAAAACACTCGAATACATTTCACAATACAAATGGCACGGGTTTTACAAAATCGAAGAAATCGTAGAAATCATACCATTCCTTTATTTTTATGTTAAATGAAAATATTTTAGAATGGTTTTATTCAGAACTGTATGTAGAATGGGGCTGTTATGCCCTTTTTCGCGTTTGAGATACGTGGATTTGGATAATTTGAGATGTATACGATAATGTCGAAATAGACTAGGGAACTTCCTTAATTAAGGAGATGTAGGAGTTAAGAAACAACGATTGAAACGATTACAGCGTCACCGTATTCTGTTACACCGATTTTGTATCCATATTCTACATACAGTAAGTATCGAACATCTCTTAATTAATAGCGGGCACATCTTTATAACAGATGTTCTTAAAAAAATTTCCAGCAAAATGTAATAGTAATAGAACGGAAATTCTTCCGAATAGCAGATGTTGTCATCAGCGGACAATACTTTCATCCCCAAATAGGTTTCCGCTATCAGGAAGTTTCACTGTTTAATTCGTGTTTTAAATCATGGTTTAAAAATGTACTCAAAAATAAAAAGACCTATTGAATTTACGGCAACAAATCCTTTCTCCGTGTAGTATACGATGGAAACGTAATAATTACTTGATATTCTCCGCCTGTCTTACGGATCATGTCAATCGGTTATTTTGGGCAAGGAAAGTTGAATTGTATAAATACTTTGTTCACGAAAAATTGCATTTTCTTGACTACGTGGTAATATAATCTGTATCTCATGGAATACAATTCAATACTATTCATATTACGTCAGGTAAGGAGAATGTACTGCGGGGAACTAAATGTTTTCGACACCGCAAGAATGACTTGTTGGAATAGCGTTAATCAAAGTACAGGTCAACGAGATAGTTTGTTGTCATCTGTTTGAGCTATATATAGAGCATGCGTGTAAAATGTTATATACATCTCAATTAAGAGTAATACATTCCGCGGTCTATTGAATCTTTTTCACAAACTACGACACTTCGCGCAATTCACAAAACCATGACCGCGCTATATTCCTTGGGGGGGGGGGGGGGGGGGGGGTATATATATATGTGTGTGATGTAATTCGGTTGGCATAATCGTCAAATATCTTGATAAGGATTTGGAGCAGTTTTGCCAAATTTTCGAGTATGAAATTTGCCAGATCTCTTGGAGATGTTGTACAATTTTATCTGAAATTTTGAAGAGACTTATTACATTTTAGCGAAACCTTACAAGAGTACGCAACAAAATCTTGTACAGTTTACCGAAATTTTTTAAATCTACGAATAGAATTGTTTCATTGAAACTCAGTAACATTTTGCACAGTTTCGTGATATCGTATCCTATTGAAGGTTGGCTGAAAGTTTTATCGAATTTTACGTTATCTTAAAAAATTACATGAAATCTGACTTCGTATCACGTAATCTTGTCATGTATTCAGGTAATATCCAAACTTGAGATAAAGTTTGAAAAATCATATGAACTTTCAGTAATCCTGCAATCGAATGAAATTTTATGATGGTCTACGCAATTGGTCCAAGTTTTAATGTGTAACACTAGGAAGGTCGACCCCTTCGATTTTGATCTAGTTCATATATGTTGTTGTTGTGCACCAGAAACTGAGAGACTCATATATTTTTTTATCTGCTAATAAACGGTTTAGAGGGATACAAACAACTCCCAAAGATGGGCACCTAACGGGGTGATTTTTGATGCGCTTGATGGATTTGAATGAAACCAGCGGTGAAATGTTTTATTAAGGAATCGAAACATTTCAGCATTGGTTTCATTTAAATCCATCAAACGCATCAAGAAATCACACCCATTGGGTGCCCAATTTTTCTAACGTGTCCATGACTTGCAATAACGATGTTTAGTTTTCAAAAGTCTGCAATTCTGATTATTCAAACCTGTTAATATTACAAAACATTTTTGAGAACATAGATAAACAATATTTGATTGATGAATAAGGACATCACTAAGGCAATTGTCAATTGTTGGACTTTAAACACATTAGCAAGTGTCTAGTATCTAAAAAAGAACGATAACACATACTTTTTATTTGTATTGCCAGACAGAAGTATCTGGGTTGTCAAAACTATGACATGAAATCAATCGATTCTAATGACTGTGAGATACTGTTATATATTTATGTGCGATAGAATTTAGCAGGTACTGAAAAGTTGAGAGGTATAAACTATTTATAGGTTTTGTACACTAAGCCGTGGTTTTAGAGTCTGACAAAATGAATGTATTACATGCACAATTATATTACTGATAAAACTGGAATAATTTGTGAGAGGAAATTCAATACCTATACATACCTATTTATACAAATTGAGACGCCACGTTATACCCTCATAAATTATTCCAGAACTCTGGCATAATAAATTGTTTCGTGCAGAAGCGTGTTTTCACGTAATATACTAAGTCTAAATTACCTGGAATATTTATACTAAACATGTCATTTTTTGCCATTTAGTAACAAAATCGATATTATGATTGAGCTATCTTCAACGTTCTATAATACTATTAATAGGACTACAAACCTTGATTAACATACCCCACGACAGAGTAGGACTTGGCCTTGTTTTTCCTGGTTGCCGTGACAACATTTTGTACATATAAAAATTTCCTTGAAGAGAAACAATGGTCATGTTAGTTCTTCACTGTTGAATCAGCATATTGTCAAAGGTGAATTCTATGACCCATAGTTGATATACCACAATATTTAGTACGCAATTCATTTAATTGTCGTCTTCTGAGCTCATCTTACTTTCCCAATTTTTTTAATACACTCGACTTGCATTCTTTAGTTGAAATTAACTGGCAGTTTTATTAGGATTATGTATTAATATTCGCTTGCACGTTTGTATACACGTGTTTAAAGTCCGCACAATTAGCTAATTTAATGTTTGTACGACTTTGCCTGCTTAAATTAATTACAACTTGGGATAAAGGAACATTTGAAAAACAGTGGTTTACTTTCGTCGAGTACAATTGTTTCGAGAAATTTATCATGTTGAAGTTAGTAACCTTATCCTAATGATTCATGCTAAGGAAAAACCACCATTTCGCAATTTTGTTATTGTTTTCAATTCAACGAATCATAATAAAACATAACAGACTCATATTTCAATATCTTAGTGCCTTCAAAGTCATTGTAAAAATAAGAAAAGAGTGATTTTTTCCTCAATGTTTCGTTTCTATAACATTATTAACTTCAACCTCGTGAAATTGAATATTGTTCACGTGTTAATATAGTATAGCGAGACGACTCTTTACAGTTCAGTTATCGTGGTGTTCTGTTCATGAAAATAATTCATTTCTTATCGAGCACTTTTTTCTTAATAAACTAAATCAATTTCTCTGCTCTATTTTTAGGCTGATCTCAAGGCCAAATTGAGTGAGGCTGGAAATACGCTGGTCGTCATAGATTTCTTTGCTACTTGGTGCGGACCATGCAAAATGATTGCACCAAAGCTCGAGGAATTGTCCAAGGTAAAAACAAAATGCTAATTGCAGATGGACATTGAATTTTTATACAATTCCATTTCAATGTGAACTTGTGCAAATTTATTTTCCTGTTTCCTCTCCAGGAACTCAATGACGTTATCATCCTCAAAGTTGATGTCGACGAGTGCGAGGATATTGCCTTCGAGTATGAAATATCCAGCATGCCCACCTTCGTTTTTATAAAAAATTCTGCTGTGGTAAGAAGTTTCTCACATTATTTTTTTCTACTCTGAATATTTTCTACTTCCGTTTGCGCCGCAAATTATATGCTGCGTGAAATATTTGTTAATTAAATATCGCAAATTATTGTTTCAGCTGGAGTCATTTGCCGGTGCTAATTTTGACAAACTAAAAAACACCATTCAGAAACACAAGTGAAAATCTGTGAAAAGAAATCTATTCCATTATTTTTAATTGTAAACAATGCTAAACACAAATAATTACATACATATATATGTATACGTATGAGTATATACAAATATATATATGTATATATATATATATATACGTATGTATATGTATATAGAAATCAGAAATTGAAATATTCCGCTCATTTTTAAGCTTATTGTCAGTGCGTCATTTGTCGACGAAAAAATCCAGTTAAAAACTGTTCTGCTGTGCCGTCGCACAGATATATTATTATTACATACCAATCTGTATACAATAAACAGTTTAATGTTCAGTTTTGTTATTACTGAAGTAGAATGAAAATAAAGGAAAGGAAACATTGGAATTTAATCATTGATGCTGTAATTATGCACTTGTATCATATAATCATACTCATCAAGTATTATGATTATACAATCATCAGTAATTTTTCAGCCAAATCATTTTCATTCGCTTTATATCGGCCTTCTTATAAAATTCATTGCAGTACATAACACTTCGATTTAAGTTGCTATCGAATATCTGTCCGATTTGTCTACAAAAAGCAATTGTATTTTATGATAGAATACAATACAGACGGTAGGATATATTGGTAATATAAAATAGGTGTCAGATTTAGTTGATTAGTTATGACCGCGATAATGCTAGTTAAAATATTTTCTGTCATTGTGTTGATGTAAGGTAACAAACCAAGGAGAATCCATTTTAGAACGAGTTCAATCCATCCGTTTGTTTTCAGTAATTTAGTAAAGTTTTCTTAAAAAAAAAAAAAAAATTGATAAATATGTGATTATAAAAGTTACAGAAAGTGTATTATCTGTTTTTTAGTATATTGTACTTAGTTGACAATACGCGTTGATTAATACGAATCACAAGCTCCAGATACAAAAATGAATTGACAGATAAATGAAAAAAAGAACACTGTTATCGCAGCATATGATATAATTTATAAATATGATGAAAAAACTCCATGTAAATCATGTCGACTGCGGTTAAAAATGACACACAAACGAATTCGTAATAACCTGTTTATTTTTTAATTGTTCAGGTCTGAAGAATATTTGGACCCAATTTTACTTTGATTAAGTAATTTATTTCATGAATTTCTGCTCTTAGTGGGCACATGTTTGTGATTGTGTAAATATAACTTCTACTCTATTGGTCACTGACCCAGAATGTACCTTTCCATTCTATGCATCAAATCAAATGATCCTGTTCCGGATTTGCAAGGTTGACCGATGATCAAGCGACTGGATGGTGAAACAAGGTCATCTCGTTTGTCTGGAATGAATAATTGTAGTTAAAAAAAACAGTGAAAGTTCGACTTCACTGTGAATGAAGAAACAATCTTTATGGAAATTTGAAACGACTTTCATTTCATTATATACCGTATTGTTCCGAATATAAGTAGAGACCGTTGAGAGCACCGACCAAAATGGTCGTTGTCTTATTCGCGGGCCAGTCTCATTTCTAGTAACTAAGGGAAACACCCTGAAATATTGTCTCAGAATTGGGGGTCTTCTTATCTGCGGGGCCCGCTTATATTCTGAACAATACGGTATTCACTTTCCGATTTTCGAAGGATTGAAACACATTTAATAATACGACTGCTTACTATGGAGCGTAGCATTTTTCAGGAAGGTGAGTGAACTCTCAAAACTAATTTGCTGGAGGGGAGATGCAGAGTTCTCCATTCCTTTACGACTTAGCGGTTGGAAAGTTCCGTCAAAAGTCATGTAGTCGGCGATCAGAAGTAAATGTCGTGGATCAACAGTAATTCCGTACATTTTAAACACATCCTTCACTTCCTTTACTATAACTCTATTCGCTGCTTCGATGCCGTAGGTTTGCGAAATCCCGTATATGTCATTAGAGTATAATCTGTTGAGATCCAGGATTTCATTGTACTTGAACATTTCCTGAGGAAGAAATAGAACGAGTTAATATTTTCAAACCAAAAGTAGTAACAATTAGATTAGATAATGGTCTATACAATACAAGGTAGGCTGTTTTAGCAAAAATATAGAACAAGTAGCTTACCAAACGTTTTGCTACGAGTATTTTTTTTAATTTTATAAAGAGAATGCCAACGATCCGAATCTTTTCATAATGTCGAAAATGTAGCGATTTGAAAGCTGAATTTTGAAAAAAATTCTCTACTGTTAAAGCTGTTGTGAACATGAAAAGTAGGAAATTTCAAGAATCTAATTGGAAAACCATAATGGAGACTTCAGTTTTACTTCATGTACTTTTTTCAGTGAGTGCTTTACACAATATCAATGACAATTGAAATAAAATGACGATTGTATACTTACCACAATGTTTAATCCATCAGTTTTCAGAATAGTTTCATTGTTCAGATTTTGGAATGTAAATGCTCGCTTTATCTGAGGCGTTTCCCATAGTACGACCTTTTCTGCGACTGATCTAATGATCGTAGATAAGTCCAGTTTTGACATTTTCAAAGGTAGCTGCAAAATGAATTTTTATAATAGCATTTATATTGGTATGATTATTATTAACTTTTTCTCACGATGATACTTACCCAGAACCTTAATTCGCATGATAAATATTTCTTGTCATCAAAATCGTACTCAATAGCATGGGGGTACATGTCGACAATTAGTTTTTTCCTTTTCTCTGCAAGCAGATTTTCGAACTCACTCTTCTCTGTCTTTTCAGCTCTGTTTGATTCAGTTGCCATAGTTTTGTCATCTCGCATTTTCTCGTCTTCGTTTTCGTCGGAGTCATCACTCGTTTCGTCAGGGTCGTCATATTCCTGATTTTCTTGGTGTCTAGAAAGTGACCTAGCTGCGGTCGCATCTGCGTCTTCGGCAGCTTCATCTTCATCAGAAGATTCATGCATTTCTCCGAAATCTAATCTCCCTTTAGTCTGACTGCTAGGCGCACTTTCAGGGTCATCTGCGTCTAGTTGATCGTCGTTTGCTGGTTCCTTGTTCTCCTCAGTGTACAGCAATGCTCCGGGTACTTGAGCTGCCTTTTTTATTTCCTTAAACAGTTCTCTGAAGAAGAAATATTCCGTTGCCTGTAAAACGTACTTGCGTTTCACACAGTATTCTCGTTTGTAGCTTTTGTGAGGTAAGAATTTTATCGTCAGCTTATAAGTCATCCTTCTCTGAGGTTCGATTTCTAATCTTCCATCTACATCAATGCTTCTTAAGACGTTTGACAAAGTGCATCTGGTTAACTTTAATCTTAATTTGTTCGATTGTTTTTCTAGATTTTCAAGATTCGGCCTAAACGGAATTTCCATTGAGGGTGTCTTTATATTCTTCGAGGCCATCATAAGGATTTCTCGTAATCTTGGAATTCCGAGGGTTACGTTCATTTCACCACGTCCCGCAAAATGGAAAGTATTCAACGTCATCTGCGTTGACGGCTCGCCAATTGATTGCGCTGCTAGTAATCCTACGGGCTCTCCTGGCTGGCAAAGGGTTTTCATTACTTTGAATGATAAGAGGTCTCTGAGTTCATCTTCGGATATATCTGCGGAGTTTTCGACTTTTCTTTTTGAGATATAATCGTTTATCAAGCCTTCTATTCTTTCCGTTAGAACTCCATAGTTAGAGTCCTGTTTGTATTTTGAAAATACAGGGTCAGGGCATCGTGAGCACTTGTAACTTTCCTTAGTTTCTTCGTCAGTATTTACCCATTCTCTCATCAAACGTAGTGCACCCTTGCTTCTGCCGCAAACTTGATTGATCTTATTATACTTGGGATCACTTAGTCGATTTTTTTCGGAAAATTTGGTAAATTCGCTATTGCGCCGCTTTCGTAAAGGATCACCATGTTTCTTTATCCACCTTTGCATTTTCCGCCCTGATTTCAAGATGTGCTCAGTGCTCAAATCCTCTTTGAGACGGCTTAGCAATTCCTTTTCAACAATCGCGTTTCTATTATGGACCAAAAAATCCAGTTGTTCTTTTTTCAGAAATTGAGAACTCGGTACATCGAGCCCATCTTCTCCGTAATATAACTGAACTAAACTGCCGTCAGAATCGCGAACGGTTGAGTCGTAACTGACTGTTAAGCCTTCCAAATGCTTAATTAAACACCTCTGCAAGTATCCAGATCTACTGGTTTTCACCGCAGTATCAATCAGCCCTTCTCTGCCTGCCATGCAATGGAAGAAGAACTCTTGGGGTTGGATTCCTGTCATAAAACGACCGTCAATAAAGCCGCCTGCTCTTGGCATTGGATCATAAGCAGCGAAAGAGGGAAGACTTTTGCCACTGATCATAAGCGGCGGTCTCTTTCCTTCCAATTCGATTTGCCCAAGTAGACAAGAAATCTGCATGGTGTTAACAGTCGAACCTTTTGCTCCGGACTGAACCATAAGTTGCAAATTATTATCCGGAAATTTTTTGAGCAGTCCAGCTGGCAGGCATGTTTTGTTTATGTCATTCGTATAGACATCCAGAGCAGTTTTGTATTTACGATCGATTTGCGCTTGGAACTTGGAATTTATCAAATAGGATTCTTGTATTTTTGATTTGACTTCTGTCATCGGTGTGTCTTCAGGCAACTCAAGCACTGATTTCTGGGTGCTTTCACCTATCTGAAATATGACAATACAGGAAGAACATATTGTCAATCTGGTGTGAATTATGTGCTGAGTAAAAATTCAGTACATAGGTCAAACAAGCTTATAACTTAACACTTATTTTGGTAGATCTGCTACTTAGAATACAAAGTACGCAAGTACACACAACCCAGACGACAAGAGTATGCATATTCTAAAACCGTCTCAAACGATCATAATTATCTTTGAACGATGACGGAAGTCTCAAAAAACTATCTGGCGTTCCATTATATTCTACAGTCCTAAGAGCATTTATTTAAGGATTGGATTTCGTCTTCCCGCTGGATTGAGAATTTTCTGCAATCGCACAACATATTTCAAAAGCAGACTTTCATTAAGATTTCTGTAAAACTAGACAAGGTTCCATCGAAGTTACGAATTGTACTTGTATTTTGAATTTCAAATAGATCAGTTCCCCATATCTTATGATGCAAAGTATCATTGTTACCTTTCTACATGACTTGATGAATTTCGTACGTTCTTCATCAGCGTTTGAAAGAATTAAGATATCTTCTATTCCCAAAGTAAAGCCATCTCTCTGAAGAAATGCTTGGAATAATTTTCCAAACGCACTCAGCATCCTGCTTGAGTATGTACCACCGTAAAGCTGTTTCAGAGATTTACATCAAGCACGTTGAAAAAATTACACATTCAGTTGCAATGAATTACAAACTCTAAAAATACAAACCTCGTATACGCAATGTATCAAGCCATAAGGTGTAGCACCGTAATGAATCTTGTCGAGAACACCGGTTAGCAGTTCGCCATTACGTATAACTACTTCAGCTTCTGACATTGTTTTTGGATCACTGAATTCGGTGCCACATTTCCAACGTCGCGGCTTCCTAGCTTCCCATGCTTTTGGGCCAATTTTTGCGCTAGCTGCAAGATTAATCTTCGCTTTGCCACGTGGTGTAACATTAATTATGACTGTTGATAACAATTGTTTGCCTGACCACAATAACTTTGGTTTGATAATGGCAGGTGGTAATAGCGTTATATCACCCTGAATATCTGATAATGCGCAGTAAACTAACTGCATGTAGTCTTCTCTGTAGAGAAAGGTGTTGTTAATGTCAAACAACAGTTAATTCTTAGGTTTTACTTTATTATTAAACAGTTTTGTAGTAATCACCTTGAAAAGAATTTTCCTCTGAGAGTCAAACGTACTCCAGAAACCATGTGATCTTGAATCAAACCGCTTAATGGTGTACCATCTTTCGGGACAAGGTACTGGTTAGAAACGTTGGCTAAGAAAATTTATGAAATGGTGGGTTATTAGTCTAGTCGAATTTTATACTGGCAAAAAATTTTGCAGAGATTCCTAGGTTTACCTATATTGTATCCTTCACTTCGAGCAAGTTCGTTTTGTGGAAAATGCGCATTCATTTCATCTCCGTCAAAGTCAGCGTTGTAAGCTTTACAATTGGCATAGTGAAGGCGCAACGTTTTCTCCCCTTTCAATATCCTGGCTTTATGGGCCATGATACTTGGCTTATGCAAAGTAGGTTGACGATTCAAAAGCAAGATATCTCCATTGTGCAAATGACGGTGAACTATCTTTACGCCATTAAAAAATTTGGTCGCTTTGACGCTTGTAGTCAAAAGTCGTTTTGCAATTGATTCTCTTTGCACAGCTGCACTCGCGCTTATACGAGTTGTTGAGCCATCTTCACCCTCCACCAAAACTGCCCTGGAATTTAAATAAGTGGTATAAAGGAGTAGAAAATTTTTACGTATATTTTTTATAAGTTTTTCCACTAACGAATGCTTGTCTTTGATTCAGTATGCTTGTTCCCAATGCAATGAATTCACAAAATTATGTTTTAGCTTCAATACGGAGTTTAATGTTTAAGATCATCAAAAATATTAACAATAAAAAACCCTGTTATAAGTATTTTCTGAGATTCGATTTACCAACTGGATGAAAAAAACTATGGAATCGATAAATATCCCTTTAGAAATTAGTTACTTATTTGAAAAATTAATTAATAATGCTCTTGGAATATTACTATACGTTCATTTCGAGGATAAAAAAAAACGAAAAAAAAAAAAAACATTGCTGCGGAAAAGTTTGTTTCAGTGTCTGTATCGATTCAATTGTTTTAAAATAATACACAGATGTGAAAAGAGTGCATGTAGAAATAAATTACCCTGGATGTACGTTTGGTCCGTTAATTATCATTTGTCGTAATTCGGCAACATTCCAAGGTGTTACCGGAACTGGGTAAGTCAGCTTCAAAGCAAAAGCTTCGGGGATACCAATTTCGTCGATGTTTAAATTAGGATCTGGAGTGATGACTGATCTTGCTGCAAAATTCACCCGTTTCCCCATCATGTGCATGCGAATGACACCCTCTTTCTTCTCAATCACCTGTTTCAGCCCCTGGCAGTTTGCTGATTCCGTCGTTTTATTTACATCACGATCCATCAGATGATCGACATTTGCTTGGAGCTGCTGCCAAGCATTATGAAGTTTTTCCGACGGCGAATTTCCCCTTATTTGTTCAAAAACAATCTATAAAATTTGAAGAAAATTTGTAAAGTAAACTTTTACCGATGAAATGGAACGAAAATACTCTGGCAAATTATAATTTCTTCATTTACTCGGCCTTCTTCTGGAAGTTTTGAAGTGTCTCCATCTTGAATTGTTTGTATAATGTTCCTGAGCACCAAGCAATCCTGTATAATAGCTTTATAGACTTGGGATTGAGGATGTTCTATCAGTTGTCCATTGACGTAGTTAACTGGCCTTACGATCGGTGGAAGTACAGGTATTATACTGAAGAACAGAATGTCTGTTGGATATTCCGTATGCACTGTACTCAAACAAGGCATTATTATTTTCAATACATCTCTTTCTGTATTCCAGAGCTCACGCAAATACTTTTGTGTCTGGTCTGGCATCATCAGAACAGTTTCCAGTCGTCTAACGATTCCTCGTTTAATTTTGCTGAAAAGGTAATCAATCTATGAGTACGTCACCTTCTTAGAATTTCTCAGGTTTCATTGAATATAATGTCATTCCACATTTCAACAAGATGGAGTTATATTGTAAATATCTATAAATTTCCAAAAATTACAGCTAAATTTGGCATACTAATATCAGTTGTACACACGAAAAATACGTCTGTGGTCATTACGAAGTTTAAAACTGATTTCTTTGCATGATATTATAATGTGGGTAGTGCAGTGGAACTTTCCCAAGTTGAGGAGAAGCATGTGAATCGTTCATATTAGCCTCCTAATGGCTTACCTTGCATCCAGCTCATCATTGGCTGATTTAGTAGTCATAATTCGGTTTCTGAACGTACTAATTTTTGGGATACTATCTTGACAATGTATGCAGATAGGTACATATTGAAATTGCCTGAGTATATTTTCGACGTGCATCCATCTTTGCATATTAACATTTCTTGCATTAGAACGATTCTCTTCAGCAAGAAGGGGCACAATGTGATTTAACCTCTGACGATTATGAAGCCTCTCTACATGAGCCTCAATAACTTCTTTAACGAATTCAACTGTTCCAGTACCATCGCCGCCGGCAGCTATAATGGATTGAACTTCTTGTTCCAAATCACTAAGCCCTGAGACAAACCCCTCGTCCAACAGTTTTATCTTAGCTACCAACAACAGTTTCATAGGCTCTGGTACTTGCAGTTTGAAACAACGCAAGCAAGTCAATTTGATGATGCTAGCCAGCTGCTTGTGGAATAACGGATTTACCACAGGCAATGGCAAGTCTATGTGTCCAAAGTGTCCCGAACATTTTGTTATATTTCCGCCACATGTTCCACAGGGATCTGACTTTTCGCTCACTGGACCTTGAAATGAATGTTTCAATATAATCAAACATGCTGATAATTAAAAAACTAACACATGGTAAGGATGACTTCAATACAGTAGATACATTTACAATTAAGAACTATTTAAATTAAGCTGAAATAGTTTTTCACACGGTTGTAAAAGTAGTCTTCCTTGGAGAAAATAGAATACTTACCTAACACCGGGTCATAGAGTCCGCCTTTCAGTGGATTGCCCAAAATGTTGAAAGACAAAGGTGTGCTGATTTTTGTAACGCTTAAGTTGCGAATATCCTCGTTAGTAAACATTGAAAATTCCAGGTTCTCTAGGACCAGATGTTTTGCAGACATTGTCATGCCTGATTTTAATTGCTTGTACATTTTTCTAAAATTGTTGAAAATTTAATTTAATTACATTACGAGTACCAATCATATGTAGTTAATGGATCGTGGACATATGAAGCAAGTTTAAGAATCTAAAATCAATTTCTCTGATTAATTCTAGTTGTACCCTTCATTAGAGGTTTATCGTAATAAACTTGAAATTAAGATTTATACTTGTTAACTGATGAGTAGGAATTCTCGACCTCGTATATAATCTATTATTGAATTATTATTGATATCACCAAGATTCAATAATAGTTTATACTTGTTAGAAGCAACGTAGTGTCTATTTGTACAATGGAGTGATTTCACTGGATGCTACATCATTAACACAACTCATCCAAGAGTCACTCCGAAAATACGCAAGGAACTGGATACTTATTATATCAACCCTCTATGAACGGATGTAACAGAGATGTCATGAGATTACTGTCAGTACTGCCAAATGCTTTCGGCACGAGACTCATAGCAGACGCTGACAGTCTTCTCAGCTGGTTTTGTCGTATGTAATATTAGGACAGTCATGGGATTCGAGAATTCCTGAAAACCTCTGTGCCGATATAACAGCCTGATTGTGAACGTAATTTAACCTCCTGTGCGAGACTGTGGCAAGAATTTATTGTGATCATTCAACCGAGTAAATAGATGTTGTGCAAAGTAAAATAACTCAAAAACCACTACCTATGGCAATACATACAGTTTCAAATTCGAAGCTTCAGGTTTTTTTAGCAATTCAAAACTCTAAAATTTCGTGACATTAATTTAGGTAAATGTATCTGTGGACGCACATGGCCGGTGATGGCACGTGGTACACTTTGGAACAGATCGTGTAAACTGGTGTAAACTAAAGATAGAGATGGTAAAGCATGGATTTATGGACTGAGCCTCACCAAGCGGGGCTGAAGCGAAAGACGGAAGGGGAATCAGCGCCGTCAGCCATATTGATGAGCTAAATAGATATAGGTATACATATACAGCTAAATAGATATACATGTAAGTTTCTGTTGTAGAAACTTAACAATAATGATTGTTGGGCAGGTTGAGATAACCAACACGTGTTGTTGCAGTGAATAATCGCTATAATTAAAGGAATATTCAGTACAATATATATATATATATATATAAATATGACTAACTTATACCACTATACGGATCTTACCTAAATCAACACAAATTGTTGGTATTCTATAAGTTAGAAATGAGTACGACTATGACGCAGCATAGTTTATCCACGACTGCTCCTTTCGAGTCCAGTCGTTCGTAACGCCCACGCTAAGCCGATCGGTCCTAGGACTCACGCATGTAAACAACCAACAATAAGTTTGGAGGCCGTCAAACTTACATACATATGAATACCACGGATATTCATAAGCGTTTACGGCTTGCACTTTGACGGATCGTTGTTGTTATTGTATAGATTAGATCAGAAGGTAGCCAATAATTTTCCACAGCGATATTTTTAATTGAATAGTGAGTGAGAACAATATACAACATGCCTTATTGTGTAGCTCCTAACTGCAAAAACAGATCCTTTTCAAAACTTAAAAATCAATGTGAGATCGAAGTAGAGAATAAGACTACATTTCACCTGTAAGTATAAGTAACGCTTCTGGAACTGTAAATAATGTCAGTGCTGTGATACCAAGTAATGTATTTGTATCTATATTTATTCAGGTTTGGTTTTTTCTTTGTATACATTTATACTGAGTATTATTCTGGTTCTATGTGAGGTGCTTTGCACCTCTATAGAATGTACGCCGGAATTAAAATTGGATTGAAAAAAAATGTGCTTACCTGAACAGTTTCGTATACAAAAAGAATTGAACCTGTGTTCGTACATACCTATACAGTTCGAGGAAATAGTTTATGACAACGATCTGTCCGAAAAACTAATACTGCCTAAAGTGAATCGTTTAAACGTGGCGCCCGAAAACTTAGCTCATCAATATGGCCGACGTGCTACCACATGTACCACGGTCTTACCCAGCCCCGTGACACTCACCACTGCTCGTATACTAAAAAATTGTACGCGCTTGTCGCACTGATATATATATACACTGGATTGGATTTAAGCGTGGTGCCGTCACGCCAATTGAACGGTAGCCATTTTGTACAGATTCTTGTCACTTCAGATATATATAAATATATACGTGATATATGTATGTGTATATAATCGATTGTGTTGGAAAATTACAGTAACAATTATTGAGGTAACAATGAGTACCTGCGTTTTTTGCAAAACAAAGCAATCAAAATATTGTGGGCGATCATTTCACAAGTGAGTATACAACGCTGAAGCGTTCTGCAAATGATAACTTGCAGAGGTTATGTCAGCATACGAAGTATTTACTAATTATATTTAACGAGTATTATAACGTACGAATCGTGTCAGTAAAAATTCACAATATTTGAATTATGAACCGATCTTATTATAATTGAAATTGAAAACTCGGGTATTATTGACTCAGGGATTAAATTATAATTCGATATGTAGATTTCCCGTGAAAGATGTGTTGCACCTTCAGCAGTGGTTAAAAGAAATGAAGAGGAAGGACTGGAAGCCAAACCGAAATAGCACATTGTGTTCGGCTCATTTTACAAACGACTGCTTCGATAGGACAGGATTCCTAATTACATTGAAAAAGAACAGTGTACCAACTATATTTGACAACCCAAAATCAGAGTGTTCATCTTGTCACCGATTAAGGGAATATGGACGTGGCTATTCATTCTTCAAGTAAGTACCGTTACTCAATGCAACATAACGTGTGAATTAATAAATTTAAACTTTGCTTGTTATGTAGGTTCCCATTGGATGAACCTGATATTATGAAGCAGTGGATTGCAAATATAAACATTGGTCCGTGGTCTCCATCAAGTGATAGCTTTCTGTGTTCCGACCACTTTGAACTCTCTTGCTTTCAGAAGAAAAGTAAAAATTACATAACTTTACGAAAAGGCAGTATCCCAACGTTATTTGGTAAGATCTGAAACTATTAATCCCTTTTAGGTCAGAGAAAACTCAGTGTGCATAAAGACACGTTGATGTGATGCACTATTGCGTCAATGTCGTCGAAGCGGTTAATTACCTACAGATTATAAAGTGCTCTGTTACAGAAAAATCGTGTGTGACACATTTCTGTGTATTTCCATTGTCGTTATTTATTAGTAACTTATCTGTAGGTGAAAACTTGCAGCAGACCGAATTTCAGGATGAATCCGATCGGCCCACCACAGTGAATGTAACCAAATTACATGAGCACCTACACATTTGTACCTGATTTGCATGCTCAGATATGTACATCTTTTTTATTTTCTTTTGATTGTGCTTGTAACTTTTTCTTCATGTGAATGGATTGTGGATTGATACTACTAATTATATTGTTGTGGTTTATCGCACGCAACTCAATAAAAATTCCTTAACGTTTGCAAGGAATGTTTTATTCTCCATATTTTTGAATAAAGTTTTTACTCACCCAATTCGATATAGTTTAATTCAAAACTTTTTTTACATGTCTTAAGCTCCACTTTGATGATCAATGGATGGTAAATGGATTCCCTAACGGTTGAATTAGTGTTATACAAATTTTTGAATAATCCGTATGAAATTCAGCCCACCAAAGGATAAAGGATAATGGACGGAAACTTCTTAGAATTGAGGACTTCTTTTGAACATAAAGAAAAATCACGCTTAAATACAAGTTTTTCGTCATATTATTTAATGATCTTTTACATCATATAATTGTAAATAATAATATACCTTCGAAAAAATGATTTGTTCTTCATTTAATGTATCAAACATTATTTTACTCGTCAAAAACTTTTTTGTGTGACGAATATATCGTTAGATTTAAATAGCATATTTTACGCAGTTCAAACCTAGCGCGCATTCTGTGACAACTTTCTGTACAAGATGGCGGAAATTCAAGTGTTCAATTGGACACACGAGCTTACACGTAGAGTATACGGTAATATCCAATCCAGTGTATATATATATCAGTGGCTTGTCGGCGCCGGGGGGGGGGGGGGGGGGGGGCTGTCCCTGACACACGCTGCTAAAAGTGGTTTGCAAAATGTTCCTCGATTCTGCCGCCAATTTCCATCACTAGTGGCGCTAGTAGTTACCTGACGAGCTTGCGCGCGGTCAGCGAGGGCAGCGAGCGTGTCAGAAGTCTACTAGCGCCACGTAGAGGAACTAAAAAACAGGGACAAGACGCGTACAATTTTTTAGTATACGAGCAGTCGTGAGTGTCAGGGGGCTGACCATGGACTTATCATAGACCATAGTGTGGCAAAGCGTAGTGCTCATTTCCACCACTTGGAGCAGTGCAACCACAGGGTAAGCCAATTAAATTAGAATAGGGAGAGTCAGGAGGTAGCTTTGAACAGCCGTGCTATGACAGAAGGTAAAAGATATTTTGAATCAATCAAAAATAAGTGCAGTGCTCATTAAAACCTAATATTTCTCTTTACGAACGAAAGACGCGTAGGGTTATAATGATTATTTATTTGATATATGTATACGATCTTTTGCAGTAATAAATATCATAACATTTTCAGATGTAACCATCTTTTTACCGCTCAATCTGTGGAAAGAATAGTTATTTTTTATCGTCAAAAGAAGTTAAGCTGATTAATTGCCAGACAAACTGTGAATCCTAAGCTGGAGCACACGACATTTGAGACACTGTTCGATACATCAACTTATAGGTATAGTATTGACTATTAGTGCAGTGGAAGAGTGCTTGCATGTCTCGTACGTGGTCGACGCAGGTAAAATCCTATTACCGTTTTTTAAAAGTACTGTTAAATTTTCTGGTCTAATGTTTCGTTTGTAAATTTGTATTTTTAAAAAATTGTTTTATTGTGAGAATTTACAGTACACACGAACACGAGGCTCTACGAGGTTACCGCGAATGTATATTTATAGCTACAATACCCTAGTACGACAGCGCAGCTAGTGGACAAACGAGGAACACAGTTTGGTCACACTGTAACGTCCGGCCGGAACGTCCGTACGTTTTATCGATTATTATTATTATATGTCACTTTTATCAACTAACCGAACTCGCAAGTACGAGAATCTTGTAACCAGAAGGTATCAAACAACTGTCTAACTATTCGAAATATCCCTACATGGAAATAACTGTAAAATTCATTAACCAGGGCCTAAAACTATGTTACGAGATCCTCGGACTACAAAGAGCCATGATATCATTATACATTATTATATATTATTACTATATTGACATCATAATTAACTAACACTATTATATCCAATTATTATATAACACTCAACAATGCCATTTGCGCATCCGGAGCTGAGAGCTGCACTATAAGCAACTTACGCTGTACCATATAGCCTGGAGATAAGGGCTGTAAAATCATATAATGTAAAACTAGATGCACTGCTGCAATGATTCATAAAACCAGTGACTGCGAAACCTTCAACACCGTAAATACCAATTATCTAGTATGAATTATAGATTTTTCTCAGTAACGCCGTATTGTAGGCAACGCGGATAAACATTTGGGGGTAATGCAGATCTCCCATGTGAAGTCATACAGAACACCTGGAGAACATATTGACGAAGCTTAATGACAAAACAATTGTAGGTAAATCAACTCACGGGATGATTCTGTAAGGCGAAACAACCTGACAAACATTTATATTCCAAACAGAATTACAATTAATGTATGAAAACAATAACAATTAACCCTTTAAGGTGAACAAAGCTTATACCAGTTGTGAGATGAAACGTAAGAAAACATATCCCTAGCTTCTCACAAGTATTGCACGATCACCAAGGATTAGACTTAAAAATGTATACGTGGCAACGCCCAGTAATAGGCGACCAACAAACAAGAACAACTCTCCAATAATTTTTAAGCCGATCTATATCAATATAGGAATTAACAATTACCGAAGAGAATTATAAGAAAGCACATACGTAAACCTACTCCAAAACTTTGAACTATCAAAATTCTTAAATACCCTAGCTCTGTTAAGATTGTTACAACACGAACACCTAAGAATATTCACAGCAGCGCAATCCTAGTATTAGCTTAATATTACATAAATAACAACTGTGTTCCATAAATAATCACTATTGTACTCCAGGCGTTGACTGAGGATATATAAGGTGAATAATGATGGTAATTAATTATAACATATATGCAATTCTATATATTTACACGCTGTCAAACTAACCAAATAATGAGTAACCGATATAATACTTTTAATATATAGACCTTGTAAGGAACAGGATAGTGAGAATACTTAAGAAGTAAACTACGACTAGAACTCAGCGGATCGTGACCTCGAGAGTGCACACGGCACTAACGTCCGCGACATATGACACCACCACGAAACATGGGTCACCTCAAGCGCACATACACTGTGATAACCATATTATGAAATAGCAGCTAAAATCGGCCCACGTCCTAACCTCTGCAAAAAAGGGGGAGGAAGCACGGTAGCCAAGGAGGACTTGCTGCCCGCGGCACCAAAGCTCACACGGATAGGAAGCTAATGGCGCAACGGCTCTATACTTACACTACCACACCAACGCGGTGTTACACCAAATATAAAAAAGCTCGCAATATAGTAATAGCTAAGAGCAAAGATCGCGGGTGAACATGGCACGAGGATATCGTACTCTAGTTTTAATTCCAAGAATAAGGGGGAAGGTGCGCAGTAGTTTGACAATGAATTGAAGAGGGGGATTATTTTGCGCAGCAACCGATCCCCATAAAAACAGCTACTGATCATCGGATCGTCCTCTTGGTTTCTACCGCTAGATTTGTTATCTTGTCCTCGGTACAATCTCGTGGTAAAATCGTTTTGCCTTTTGCATTAAAACTTTTCCTACGAAGTTACTCTGTCTAAACTCCAGCGAGCTTCCCCGTTCCATTTTGTTATATTAATTTAGAATCTAACACTAGTAACCCCGTTGTTTGCGACTTGAAATCTGACACTACAAAATAAATCCAAGTTAATCAAAGTATCCAAATATATCCAAATCAGTCATTCCTTTAAACCCTCTCACTAATCTGCGCTGCAATTCATCATGTCCAGATCACTTTCCAAAGGTAAGTCAATTTAAATCTTTTATCTAACAATTATTCCTTCCTCAGTTCGTTTGATTAGAGCGATAGAATAACCGTTGTCCGGTGTATTTCAATACTTTATCGGTAATTGATGACCCAAACTACTGACGTGAGTCTAACCGTAACTGCGTGATCGATTCCAGTGTCTAACATCTGGAAATTTTCACGAGGTACCGTACCGACATCACATATAAAACAACATATAAAAAATTTCGGGTGCATCGGCTGGGAAACCAAACGTTATACTAGTGAAAAACTTTTGTGACGCGAGTAGCGACCGACGGATAGCGGAAACTTTACGTGCTACCGATACAAACCGAAAATCATGCTAATCCCGCTTGATTTAATAAAATAGTTGAACAAACCTAATTTTAAATACGCAGTAACTCGCCAATACCCGTAAAATATCAATGAGTAAGTCAAGGATCTTTCCACTCGTTCCGAAAGTTTGCGTTTAAATATTTCTTTAACATTGCGCCTACTGAGATGTTATATCGCTGATTACTTTGTGTCGCTTGCTGTGGTGTTGTAATCGGAGATTCCTCCTTCGTAACAAAGCACCTTGTCAAACCAAGATTCCAGTCCTTAATTGAAACCCCTGGCAAATAATCTTTATTTCCATAACGAATGCTCTTAAACCGCCGCCGTTTCATCAAGGACTTTTCAAAAATCGCCAAACCTATATCAAATCTATTGGCGAAAGACAATCTTCTTATGATGAACAGAACAACAACAGGCTTTTGAAAAATAAAAGGTTTACTGTGCGAACAACCTATATTACAATATCCAGATTTTACGCGACCATTTGTAGTAACCACCGACGCTTTTTATTTCGCCATCTGAGAAATACTAACTATAAGTCAAGGAGATATCGGAAAAGTTTTACCCACCTTATACATCTCCAGAGTTCTCAACGGAGAAGAATTGAATTATTCAACGATCGAAAAGGAGCTGCTCGTAACAGTATACAGCGTACAATGTTTTCGACCTTATTTGTACGGGAGGAAACTTACGTTGGTTACTGATCACAAACCATTGCTCTGGCTGCACTTGGTGAGAGATACAACTTCACGATTATTAAAATGGAAAATCAAGCTTGCTGAATAAGAATATACAGTCGTCTATTAAGCCGATAAATCCAACCTCAACGCAGACGCCCTATCTAAGATCCCTGTCGCCTCACAACTACTTGCAATAAAAAAGTACGCACTGCAGCCAGGCGATTCGAGTGAGGACGAATTCGTTACAATCACTACGCAGGCCGACATAGACCAGGGCTCACCACTAGCTCACAATTCCGAAGAATTCGAAACGACCGACGACGGCAGCTTTAGCGAACCCTGAGAAGAAGCGGAAAGCGAAGATGAGTACGAGCAACTTGAAATGCTAGAGGACTGGTTAAAAGCAGACGACCACCCTCATGCAACCGAATTCGAGGACACTATCAGAAACATCGCTAACAAAAGGGCAGACAACGAAGCAAAAAACAAAGAACTAACTAACACTAGAAACAAACCCAGAAACGAGAATATACCCCAGGAGGCGTGTAACAGAACGAAACATATCAAGCCTGACAGTAATGACGGTTCGAGAGAACCGAGTGGAAACAAAACAGACAGCAGCAATCAATTTCACGAACTTGAGACGTTAGAAGACAGGCTAGAACCCGACGACGACGCTGGAAAAATTGAAATATTATCACACGACGAAAATTTAACCGAACGAAAGGGAGGAAAACAAGTCGTAAAGTTTAACCCTGTCATAATCGAAGAACTCCGGATCCGCTCTGATGTAATTATCATTCGAGACAACATAGTAACGAAAAAGAGAGCAATTATTTGGTTTGCAAACGAGCATGGAGAACCCATAGATTCAGGAGGAAAATCACTCGTAGCCTGCGGCAAGGCCATAGAACTAAAAAATATTGACGCAAAGGGAGGAGAAACATGGTTTAGGAAAGGGAAATCAAGAAAACAATTTATAATGATTCTGTCAGAAGAAGGAGTTATAGGCGAACAATTGAAATCGGCTATCCGCGAACTTAAGACTCTTATCACACAACTTAAAATTACACCACTATTCATATCAGAAACTAAAGAAGGAATCTATGAAATCCCCTAGGTTTATATTAGTAGATAAGCAAGGGGGGTTCTGGATAGAAACACCTTCTTTACCGACCAAGCCGACCAGTCCGCCTATAGTTTGCCTCAGGCGAAAAATAATATTTTCCACCTACTTCGAATACATAACCAGGTGACGTAACCATGTGACGTTACCGGCTGATGTGCCCACGGCAGTCATTTTGAAAATAGCGGTCATTTCGACGGCAGCCATTTTGATTTTTTTGATGGCGGCCATTTTGATTTTTTCGATGGCGGCAATTTTGATTTTGTGATGGCGGCCATTTTGACGGCGGCCATTTTTTGATGGCGTCAATTTTGATTTTGTGATGGCGGCAAATTTGATTTTTTGATGGCGGCCATTTTGACGGCGGCCATTTTGACGACGGCCATTTTTGATGGCGGTAATTTTGATTTTGTGATGGCGGCCATTTTTGATGGCGGCAATTTTGATTTTGCGATGGCGGCCATTTTGACGGCGGCCATGATTTTTTTTTGATATATAGCCAATAGTTTGCCCCAGGCGAAAAATAATATTTTCCACGTGCTTCGAATACATTCTTTTACGTTAATCGACCGGATGGCGACATCGCAATTAGATTTCGCGCTAATAGTTTGCCTCAGGCGAAAAATAATATTTTCCACGTACTTCGAATACATTCTTTTACGTTAATCGACCGGATGGTGACATCGCAATTAGATAGACAGGGAATGCCGATGACGATCCGTAAACTTTCACGCTAATAGTTTACCCCAGAGCGAAATCGGAATCGTCCGACGAAAACAATACTCGGGAATCGTTCGACGAGTTTCGACTTGACGGCGAGCGGCCTGCGGACAACGGATTGCGGTGCGACGTTGAATTCTGGAAGGTTCTGAAATAAACTCTTAACTAGCGGGACAGAGGTTCTGAATAAACGGTTGTTATTGGCAATGCAAAATATTTTATTGAAGAAAACAACTCAAGATTACAGTTTTACATGAAATTCGTAATGCTAATGTATGAGTGTTCTTACTCAACGGTATCGCACCCATGCTTTAGACAATGAGAATGAATAACTGTTCGAGGAGATACCGATTGTCTTTTGTGTTTGAGTAAAAAATTTCGCAGTAACAATACGTTTTGGGCTGCACAGTTTGGACGTAATATAGCGTGATGTGTACAGTTTGAATTCGTGACCGACATTTCATTCAACTTCTGCAACGACGGACAACTCAAATCCATCATTTCAACGACTTCAACTTTTTCACCCAGAAGTTTCTGCAGCCAACTTTTCTTCTCCAAACCTTTTACGTAAACTGTTGAAGCCTCACGCAGCGGCGTACATTCGATGGTGAAGTCGAGCTTCTCGAAAGGTAAATCACCACCTTCCCAGGATAGTCCATGATAATTCCGTGACAGCCACAAATTGTCGCTTTTGAACGGAGCACGTAAACAATTCCAATCGTACGGAGGTTCGAAGAGAAAAATTGACGGGTTGGCCTCTTCGTCGAGTGACACAACTGCCAACTCTTTTGGTGTAAAACCGGAACCCTGTCTTCTGAATCCTTGTACGTCGACTATGAACTCCATCGTGAAAAAATACTGAATCGATTGTCACAACGTTCAAGGTTTTTATACCAATTTTCACACCCCACCACTCAGCGGGTTATATTCAATTATACGATCATGTAAAATCAAGCAGTAGGCAGATGTACCGGTAGGAAAGTTATTCTTCGCCTCAAATTCGATACGAATATCTACCGGTCCAGATTTCAGAGCCTCGTTTTATTTCGAACAGTCGATGAAAATCAAAGGTTCGTACTGTAGAAATTCGCTCTTCGTCAACAGAGGCTCGGGTTCTTTGCCGTAATAGGTGGCTTGAAAGTTTGCGTACATCTCGTACAGTAATGCAAAGCGATTGTGACTCGTGTCCAAGTTCAGGTTACCGTACGGATAATACTCGGAATTCAAGAAGAGCTTGACGTCAGTAATGTTACAGTGATCAAGATGACTGGCATTTTTGCCGGCTTTGTTTTTTCGATTCGTTTGAAAACCGAGCATGACAAATCGCGGTTTTTCCAAATGGGTGGACGTTTTCACAGTCCAAACGTGTTTCGTGGTTGCCGGTAGCAAAGGATATTCGTACAACTCCCAACTGCGGAAGCTCATGGAGACTGGTGTATCTTTCTCAATGAAATTCAACAGTGCGATTTTTCGTTGATCCGAGAGCTTCACGTAGGGTACTAACCATTCCACCTGATCGATCACGATTCTAAAGTCTTCGACTTGATTTTGAACGATGGCATTCAAATCACTTTTTGATCTTGTAAGAATCAGCTCGTGTTTCGCGTTAACGACGATCTTGCGATAGTCTTCAGCGAAGCCCAATATCATGCTCAAGGGAATAACTACGTCAAAGTTACCATCGGCATCAGTTAATTTTTTCGTTTCCTGAACATCGAGCCATCCAGCATTTTCCATAAGCCAACTTTGACCAGGGTTGAGCGAAGCGAAACCTTTCAGCAAGCTGGTCAGACCAACAAACGTTTTTACATTTATCAATCTCTACGGCGTTGAGTTCGTACCGTACATCTTCGAACAAATGGCAGATGGCGTTATTGACCAAAGTTGTGATCGCTGCTGCGGTGCCGTCCGATTTGAGCAATTTTCCAGAGATATGCAGCGAACTCTTGCTCGGTAATACGCATAAATCCTGATGCTGAACGGTGATTCGAATCTCATCGCTGTTGTTGAAAGTTGACGATGCGTACGGTTTGTGTGCGTGTATTTCTTGGTGTGCGATTGATTCGTCAAAGACGACAGGTGTTTGAATGCTCAAGATTTCCTCCTCCATGGTACGTAGCATACAACGAAACAGCAGAATCGCAGTTTTATTTGTCGGAAATTCCTTTTCCAAAAGGTGTCAGCTTTAGACCCAGAGCTATCAGGAACTCTACGTTTCGACGTGTTAGCGGTTCGGGAATCGATCGATGACTGACTTGATCGGGACATGCTGACTTACTGATATAACTCTTTTTGGTCAATCTGTTATATACAATACCCATCTTTTATTGCGATTTGATGTGCAGTCTCACAGTTATAACTTCTCCGCGAAAATTAACCAGATCTCCGTCTTGATGGACTAACCGAAGCTGTACGTGATCTATGGTCTTGACGGTGATCGGAAGGTAAATGACGTGCGACGGTACTTCCACGATCTTATATCCCGGTGGAACGATAGGGAAAAATTCGTGAATAGTATGCACTTTATGTCCATTGACGTAGGCACCCGTTGTAATGCTGCATTCGACTTGCAACGTGTTGACCTTGAGAATAGTTACAGGCATATCCGAATGGTGAGTTTGGTTAGCTGCCAATACGCGCGGTGTAAATCCGAGAAGCTGACCAATAGAATCCTCAGGTTCCAAATCTACGATATGGTTACATTTGATTTCACTGCGTAACGTATTATTGTTAGGCTTTATGCTGATTTCAATGTCGGTATTTTTTAACGCGTCTTGAACATACTTTTCAATATCCTCAATTTCGTAGCTGCCAGTGGATATAGTGACTACCTTGTCGGCTACGTAAATTTTATTGCGACCGACATCGACGTTGGGAATGGAATTGAAGGTTAACAGTTCAACGAGACCGAGAACATAATTTTTGTTCAGAGCAAGTTCGACCGGAGGAAAATATTGCGCTTCGAGAATCGACGACGTTCCCGATATCGTTAATGTAAACGAATCATCCATGACTGCGAGTGCTCGACTGACGTTATTAAATTACGTGTCATGTTTATATAGCTTATCGCTTAGAAATTTCAGACACAAGTGTCCGCAATCGAATGTACCGTAATCTTGATACCTTTCGTCGTTGTACTTAACGCTACCAACACCGAGATATTTCACGAGGTCTAACGGCGGTTGAAGATGACCGAAACTGTCGAAGTAAACTACATCGCTGCCGCGTTTCTTATACGCAACCCAGTGTGTCCCAGGACCATCTTTATTGTCGAGATTGACTACAGCTGTTTCGTTTTTACGCGGCCCGGTTTTGGGCATTTCGTTGCGCATAAAGACACCTCGGAAGTATGGAATTTTCATGATTTTTGCATACTTCAGCAAATCCCAGTTGGTCAACGCTCGGCGTGGTAGCTTGACATTTAGTTTTTTGAAAGATGAAGACTGAGACCCTTTTTGTAAGGTTTGAGATGGAGACCTTTACCTAAGGCGATCGCTTCCATCGTTTTGTTATGCCGTTTGCTTTCCTCCAATTCTCGTTTAGCCGCGCTCGCATCGTTTACAGCCTTTGCTATACCCGCAGCACCTCCCGCTAACGCACCCGTAGCGCTGAGACTGGCAAAAATAGGTATGAGAAAAGGTAGAAATCCTCCAACTTTTGAGGGTACCGGTAGAACGCGCGGTGATCGAACTTTATGTTTACCACCTTCTTTTTTCACAGCTTCTCGAGCACCTTTGAGTGCAGACTTGATGCTCGTTTTCGCGTCATAGCTTGGAATCATAGACTGTTTTGCCGCTCGTATGATTTTGTTCAAGAAAACGTTCTTAGGTTTTCGACACCCCATGCCTAACTTTGTTTTCACCTTCATCATGTTAGCTACAGCCCAAGCGGCTGCCTTCTCACCCAAATTTGCGTCCGTTGCGAGAATCCGTTTCCAGGCTTTTTCGGCTAATATTTTATCCGCAACGCTTCTAGCTTCAAGGTTCTCACGATTTTTCGAATACGCTATATCGTGTTCCTTACACGCTGCATCGAGAGGATTGATACCGGAATTGCCTCTCGCGAGTCTTTTCGACAACTTGGTGCCAGGACCGCAGTACTGGTAACCGGGAACATGCAACTCGATCGGAAGTTTGTTGATAATGCTATTTACCAAACCTTTCCCACTTGATCGCTTTTTTGACGATCGCTTACGATCACGTGTGTGCACAATCATGTCCGCTCCGCGACTGAGAGCAAGTTGTTATAAACGATGCAGTTATGGAAAAATCCAGCCAGTCACGTTTGAGATGAGGTTCGAGACACAATCGGCCAAGCTGCCCGTGATGAATTTTGACAAATTTACGCAGCAGAGTACAAAACGGAAAAAACGTAATGGCGAATTGTTGCCGAGTAGTGTACGTGCGGTATTCTGCGGACCATCCAAATGTGGCAAAACCAACGCATTATTTGCGCTTATAACGCATCCGAACGGCTTGAGATTCGAAAACCTGTACGTTTACTCAAAATCTCTCAATCAGCCGAAATACAAGTTTCTGAGTCAAGTGCTCGAAAATGTCGACGGTGTTGAGTATTACCCCTTTAACGAGCATGAGCACGTCATTGCACCGAACGAGACGCAACCTAACTCGATCATGATATTCGATGACGTAGCGTGCGAGAAGCAGGATAACATACGCGCGTACTTTTGTATGGGTAGACATCACGACGTAGACTGTTTCTATCTTTGTCAGACGTACGCTCGAATCCCTAAGCATCTCGTGCGCGACAACACCAACTTGCTGGTCTTATTCAAACAAGACGAGATGAATCTGAGACATGTGTACAACGATCATGTAAACACCGATATGTCGTACGTAGAGTTTAAAGACTTGTGTGCGGCGTGCTGGAACGGTGACAAATATGGCTTCGTAGTGATCGACAAGGATAGAGAGCTCGGTAATGGTCGGTATAGGAGAGGTTTTGACAATTTCATAAACATGACAAAAGAATAAAATACACGATCTTCGAAGACGACGGAACAGTAGCTTTCCAGAACTAGTTGTGTCAACATGCAGGAAATTCGTAAGGAAAAAGAAGTCTTGCATCGTATCTCTCAAGCGAGTAATGCGATTCGTCGTAAGCACAGAATCCTCAAGACGGGAAAAGAGTCGCTGCAGGAAACAATGAAGGATGTCTTCAAACCTGTGGTAACCCCGCTGCAGGAATTAGTCAATGTTTCTCGAGGCACGAAACTTGTCAAGGAAGAGGTGAAGGAAGAACTCAAAACTGAAACGAAGGATGAGCCGAAGAACGAAATGGAAGATTCTTTTGCAACTGCAGAGGAAGAGGATCAAACCGTCACGGAATCGTCGGTGAGATCAAAGGATGAATATCTTGAGATGCTCAACGATAAACAAAGACAGCAGGAGTTGGATACCGTGTGCGGGGTACGGAGTCTTTCTACTGCCGGGCTGATGGTTGGTGATTCATCGATAAGCTTCGAGCGCGATTCCGTTCGCATAGGCAACACGCTCTATCCGAAAACTCAAGGACTGCTGGAGCTACTGTTTAAAAAGATGCCCAACAGCGCTCACGTTACCCGCAACGACAGGGAGAATTACAGAAATATCCTTCTCGCAACAAATGCTCACAGAAAGTACTATAGCGCCACCGAGCCTATCCGAAACGCTCAGAGCGTCAAATTCAAACATTTAATTGCTGAGCTGCTGAATATTTCTACGTCAGGCAAAGACGTATCACCGTTGTCACAGATGTCGAAGCGTACGGGCAAAGGTGTTCTGCTACCTCAGGCTTGGGTTACTCGACAAGGTGTTAAAACAGATTATATTTTCTGGGACGACGCTAACGAGCTGGTGGAACGTCTTCGTTTACTCCTGGCATCTCAAGCAGCTGGGAATACAAGTCACAACAATGAAATTATGTCGATTCTGGAAGAATTGCGGGAAGACGGAATCATTTATTAGCCAATTCTCGTCGACTCTGCAATCATTTACGAGATGAGCATCGACGTGTTTGGACGTCAGCTGAATAAAAACACAGCTGCGAGCACTCGCGGTCCTCCGGGTGTCGGGTTTCAAATAACAGCGGATGGGCATTACGATATACGGAACAAGAGACTGTGCAACGTCGCAGAACCCACAGCACCGAACAGTGCTGTAACTTTAAAAATCTTGAGAAGAAAATTCAGCGTGCTGCAAAAACAAATCGACAACCTCGATCAAATGATCAAAACTTTGGAGATCACCACGGAGAAAGCCTTGGATACCTTCTACACAGACTTTAAAACAGACAGAGACTTGTCGACTCGAAACGCGGAAATCATTTCCAAATTGGACACCAGACTAATAGCGTTGGAATATGAACGAGAAAAAGCAAGCACTGGTGACGGAACTGCATAAACCTGCACGCCGGAATTACCCACGTCGACGTGTAGACGTGCGCGGCATCGACGAGACCTGGCAGGCGGATCTTGTTGATATGACGTCGTACGCGGGACAAAACAAAGGTTACAAGTACATGCTCACAGTCATTGATATCTTTTCAAAGTATGCGTGGACTGTACCGATAAAGAGCAAGTCTGGAGATGATGTTACGAAGGCAATGGAATCTGTGCTTGTCGAAGGACGGGTGCCGAAAAATTTACACGTCGACAAAGGAACGGAATTTTACAACTCGAAATTCGAATCGCTTATGACACGCTACGGAATCAAACTTTACTCCACGTACAGTAATTTGAAGGCTTCGATCTGTGAACGTTTCAATCGCACGCTGAAAGGTAAAATGTGGACACGGTTCAGCATGCAAGGAAGCTTCAAGTGGCTCGATATCTTATCTGATTTGGTTTCGGCTTACAACAACACCAAACACCGAACCATAAGAATGAAACCGTCGGATGTCACCGTTGCAAACGAGAGGCTGTTATTACGTCAGGCGTACGGAGGGCTTCGAGCGATACCTACCATATCGGCAAAATTCAAATCTGGCGACAAAGTTCGAATCAGCAAATTCAGAAATGTCTTCGAGAAAGGTTACACTCCCAATTGGACGACTGAAATATTCACGATAAGTCGAGTGGAAAATACTCATCCTGTGACGTACAAGCTCAAAGACTACCGAGATCAACCCATCGCTGGTGGTTTCTACGAACAAGAGCTCCTCAAGGTTAAGCATCCGGATATCTATCTGGTGGAGAAGGTGCTCAAGAAGCGTGGAAGAAAAATATACGTTAAATGGTTAGGTTTTGACAATACACACAACAGTTGGATAAACGAATCGGACATGTAACTTTTGAATAAATGAATTTTTTTGTAAAAACGTGTGTGTCTCTTTATTTTATACCCGACACATGACAAGTATGCATCTTTGTTTTTTTAGACAATCAACAGACATATGCATCGTTGTACAAATTTTTTTATACTTCGGAGCGTTCTTATTAACCATCCTACATAATAATATTTTATACATCATGGTACAGTTGAAAAAATTAAGCTCTACATAATAATAATAATAATACATCATGGTACAGTTATAAATTAAGTCCTACACAGATTACGGTAATTTATAAAGCTACGGTGCAGGCTTGTAACCCCACGGAAGCGTATCGGTCGTGTTTTGAAACACGATCCGCTTGTCGTCATTCCAGCTCAGTGCTACTTTCTGCTGTTCTACGGTATATACCTCATGCTTTCGACTCATGATCAAATGCTGATTTGAGGATAGATTTTCACGTTTCAACGCACAGTCCAAATAATCGTTGAAGGTTATTTTTCTTAACGCTGATCCTCTAACACCTTTGGCACGTTTGTTGTCTTTTTCATCTCCCAAGACTCGGAATGCGTACAATTTAGCTCGTAACCCTACAAATTCCGACATGATTTTCCCGTTATTCTCGTCTTTCATCAAGCCGAGAACTTTTTTGTTTGCTCGAGGTATTCCGTAAACGTTGTCAAGAGGATAATCCGACGTGTCGAATTTGTGCAAGTCCTCCTTCATGTGTTCGTATATGTCGGGGACGGTAAAATTGTAAATCAAACTGTCGGTATCCGTGTACATTAATTTTGCTCGGTTGCCAAATTTCTGCTTAATGTAATTGTAATGAAAATCATAGATGTATGTTTTAGATAGATCCAGGATGGAGAAACCTGCATACAATGGTTTATTCAATTTGACTTTCGTCTTATTCATTTCGACGATAACCATCTCTTTGTCGAAAACGGTGCAGCTGTGAAAATTAGGCTTGGCTATGGTAGCTCTCGCACCGTACCGTCCATCCCATTCGGTGATCAATCGAACATCTCTGTACTTTCGCACGTTTTCCATAGTTTTGCCAAAAACTGCGTTGTTCATTAGCTTGTAAAAATTTTTCTCAAATTCGTTGTCAGATTTTTTTCGCAAATCGGTATTCAAATCTATATATTTTTTGAGCCACGGGGTTTACCTGAATTTGAGAACTCTGTGAATTCGAAGTAATTTTAAGCCTAATTGTAAGCATTGTTTCAAAACGCTGTAGTGAACAACGTAGTTTTTCTTGGAAAATAGCGTGGGCGTCAATTTTGGCTGTTTATTGGTCGAAATCGGAGGTACATAGTGCTCCGGACACAATGGTAAATCCTTATGAGTTTCATGCAGTTCCGCAGGATATCCCAAATCTACCTCCAGCACGTAACCAAACTCTGCATCGTCCGAGATGGTAAGAACGTCGCATTGTCTGAAGTCTGATATCCATTCGAAGGAACTGTATGGCAGAGCAAAGCTCATAGCTGCACCGTACAAATTATTAACGTCAAAGTACATGAGATAAGATTCTTCGATCTCAGGATCGAATTCCTCTCCCATGTACCTGTTGTTGGCCTTTGCATATCTGTTCGAACACTGTGATACACCACCACGAATACCTTTTTCGATAAACATAACCATGTCTATGTCGGTGAGAAGCTCGAGTTCGATGCCAGTACATTTTAACATTGCATCAATCGACAGACCGGGCGCTGTGTAGTAATGTAACGGGTCCAGTTTGTACGTCGTCCAACAATTCTGTCGAAAATTTTGAAAAACGTCAGCCAGTAAAAACACGTCCGTCTGTAAATACAAGTCCGAATACTCTCCCAAAGTTTGGACGTTAAAAGTTTGCCATACGTCGCACGCGTGTGCGTAATCGTCGTCTGATATATTCCGGTCGTTCAATTTTGAATAAAACTGTTCTTTGGCTGGTAAATGTTTCTCCTCGAGCTTCTCCCAACTGTCTATGTATTCGTACGGGAAGACACCTTTCCTAGTCAATAACCGAAATTTGTTCAAGCTACTGCAGAATTTACGTGTTATTGTTTTTCGGCAATCGTCCAGATACGATGATAATTTATCGAGGCTGCTAGGCATGAAACGGTACGAATCTATGAAACGGAACGTTACATCCGTTCCCTTAACGAATTTAGTGAAGGAAATGTACTTTTCTTTGTTGACAGGTAATAGTTTAACAGTACCTTCGAATGACGTACCCAGAGCTTTGATCAGAAAATGCGAATCGTAACCCGAAAGATTGTGGAATATCACTGGGATGGTGTGCGAATTTTGGTAATTTAGATTACAGCTGCGGTGAGCAGCACCACGGTACTTTCCCGTGAAATGACAGTGATCCCGATGTTTCACGTCTGTGGGCGTAAACGGTTTTTCACAAATATGACAGACCGCCGACAAATCAAATTCGTTGATCTGATTGAAATTTAGTGGTTCCATCGGTACAACAGTCTTGTAATATCCCTCTAACGAAAGTGCCAATTCCTTTAACTCGTTCACAAACCATTGGATGCAAGTTTCTCCGCGATCAATTTTGAATTTTGAAAGCGAATCGTCAAACGCACAATGCAGATAGTAAGCTATACTATGCGGAAGATGCTTCTGATAAATTGTTCTATTTTCCCCAAAACTTTCATGTATGGGCTGCAGTAAACATTCTAGATCTGCGTAAACGCAGAACGGAACGGTTTCTTTGTGCTTGAAATTTTTAAATTTGAGAATCTTGTCCTCTTCTGTTGGTAAGATAACTTTGGTTTTATTCAAATTCATGCAATCTACATTGTGCTTGATCAAACACCTTTCAGATTGGAAGTGTGATAGACACCTATCGCACAACCATGTACGACATTTATGTTTAGAAATTTGGGAACGTGTCAGCCGTGATAAATTCCGAATCCATGCAAAATGATGTGTTACATTCTTTTCAATATTTTCCATACTATCATCGTCATCGTCGTCGTTTTCAGACTCTATTACTAAAAGATGGATTGTAGGCTTATCAGACTTGTTTCGACTCAAATAAATGGGTATAATTTCACTACGCTTTTGTTTTTCCGCACTATCTATACCGTAAACGTTAATTGAGAGTTTGTTAAGTTTCTCAAATTTTGGAATCTGGTCTAAAGACATTGGAAAATGCAAACCTCCGTATTGTAGCACTGAGCTGAAATGTGGATACGAAGTGATTTCGCTGGGATTGTTGTTGGCTGGAAAGAGGGCTGCGGTGACCGACCAGAGAAAGCAATACGCGTCTCCGTTGCGGATGTTGACGACAGCCTTCTTATCTTGAATATCTTTGGGTAGTGGTGTGTATGTGAACACACCGCCTCGCAGTGGCACGTACTTGTTGATATTTACAGTCAAATTGATTATTTCGGTCAGCGACCAACCAGAGTCTCTCTCTTGAAAATCTTCCACCTTGGCCAACACTTTTTGCTTTACGTTCTCTTCGAACCACCCGTGTATGTCAGCTGGCTGGAGGATGATTTGGTTTCTGGTGTTAAAATATTTCATTTCCTCAACATGTTCAGCGTTTTTCGTTATATTGAATTTACAACACAAGACACAGTTTGCCTTTAAACTTCCCACTTTTCGTAGCATTTTCTTCAGTCTTGCAACGACGAGGTGTTTCGCATCTTCCAAAAACCTGTTCAAATCTTTATGCCGCAGATTGATAATGGCTCCCGTTCGAATTCGACTCTCGAAAGCTGTCTCCAAATCTTCCCACCGTACTCGATCGCTTCTTCGTCGGCTTCGTAATCCGTCACCCACTTTTTGAAATTGTTGAAATTTGACTGTCAACGATTTCAGAATTCCAATTGTAGTCAAAATTCTTGTCTTCTCCCCGATCGTTGAGGCGTTGTTGCGTAAGATTTTATTCAAAAGCCTGGTATTTTGGGTTCCGAATCGAATCCATTTTGCAATTTCTGCCGGTGACGATTTTTCAGATAAAATCTTGAGCGCCGTTTCCATAATTTGTATTAATTTCAAACACTTTTCGGAATCCATGTTTCTTCTTCTTTCGATCACACACACTTGACAAAGATAGAGTTGCGAAGCTTCCTCTAGAATGATCGCTCTACGCTGACCCGGTCTCTTTTATGGGTACTAATTTTAAGTAAAGCTGGGGATGTTGATGGCGATTCGTAAAACTTTCACGCTAATAGTTTGCTCTAGGCGATTGGAATGTGAAATTTTCGCTCTGGGGGTAAACTATTAGCGTGAAAGTTTACGGATCGTCATCGGCATTCCCTGTCTATCTAATTGCGATGTCACCATCCGGTCGATTAACGTAAAAGAATGTATTCGAAGTACGTGGAAAATATTATTTTTCGCCTGGGGCAAACTATTGGCTATATATCAAAAAAAAATCATGGCCGCCGTCAAAATGGCCGCCATCACAAAATCAAAATGGCTGCCGTCGAAATGACCGCTATTTTCAAAATGACCGCCGTGGGCACATCAGCCGGTAACGTCACATGGTTACGTCACCTGGTTATGTATTCGAAGTAGGTGGAAAATATTATTTTTCGCCTGGGGCAAACTATAGGCGGACTGGTCGGCTTGGTTGGTAAAGAAGGTGTTTCTATCCAGAACCCCCCTTGCTTATCTACTTATATTATTCATTTATTCGGAATAACATTCACCACCGATCCCGTGAAAATTCTAGTTTGCACGAACAAAATTATTCTACCAGCTCGCTCGGAACGATTGACTATTATCGAAGAGGCTCATGCTTCAGCAATAGGTGGACTCAAAGGTGTTACAAAAACATACAATCGAATAAAATAAAACTGTTATTGGGAAAATTTAAAGGAAGAAATTTATCATGCAATGCATAAGCTGCCAGAAAAAGAAATTAGTCCGAGTAAAAACTATACAACCAATGGTCATAACCGACACATCTTCAACCGCGTTCGACAAAATATCATTGGACATAGTAGGGCCACTTTCGACGTCGAAAAACGGATACTCATTGTTATCAATGTTACATCCGGCGTATTGCTTGGGCGTACCTTTTTCGAAATCACGATATAACTAGGACTCTCAATACGTGAAGTATTTTTCAAAATTCACTTTCAACGTTGTAACAAAAGCTACAGCCATAGATAACATTAAAATATGGTATTGCCAAGTCCGGCGAGTTCCACCCCTCCTGGCAAAAGTCACGTAGAGACCAGTAACGATCTCTAGTATAATGTTCAACTTTGTTTCTTATAACTGGTACCAAGAACTGAGACAAGATACTGCTGAATTAGCATCACTAGCGCTCAGCTTGGAAATATCTCTCTTTTTAAGTCAAAATTATCATTAATAATTAGGATAAACCACTACCTTTGGAATCACCAAATTAAAATAGATTATCTGTTAAGATGTGTGGATGAATGCGTGAGAATTATCTTAAGATACTTTTTGTCAACATCTTACACGTGTAAGCGACTAGATTGAGAATCGTCGGAACACCGTCGAAGAACGCGAAGTAACGCTGACCGTATAGATTTGGGCACCAGGAGGTCGCCCTCGCACTTCATTGGCTAATTACCGTTGTAACTTATTGCAACTGCAGCTCCTTGGACCCTCAGGCCCAAGAAGCCATGTCTTACGTCTGTCAATTCGCGAAGTGCGTGGACGTCTTTTTTTCCGGATTAGTCCTCTAGAGCAAGAGTAGCGTAATATTAAGTGCTTATAATAATAACCACCTACATTATCATTTTTAATTAATAATCGTTAGAATCATTTTCAATATATATATATATATATATATCAATCGCGAGTGAACCAAATTGACTCTTTTAAACAATAGCTTTCGATAGTAGTGTACCGTTCTAAATTCACAAAGCTCAGTGCCCGACGTTCATCATCGTTCGGATTCAGCAATCGTTCCGATCTCGAGGCGAGGCTCTGCTCCAGAATTCTAAGGACACCGACCTACACGACCGACGGCTCTCAATCTCGCCGAACTTCGCAACTAAAGATAATTAAGTTAATTCGAGTAGTCTTCTTCAACATCATTCCAAACTTTGAATAACGTCTTATTAAACAAAAACGAGTGGCAAGCTTCACGAGCCACTGTCGAACATTCAGTATTGTTTTCTGAGAATATCAATATAGGTTTTCTCATAACAGTTCCATAGCAAAATACAGCAGGATAGAATTGGCGCCAAGCTGTAGATAATAACCTTGGCTATTCAGAGAGACACTCTCCTGTCTACAGCTTGGCCCCCAAATCATATTTTTGCAAGCTCAAATCAGAGCTAAGTAACGCATATAATTCTACAGATCGACTGATCCGTAGCGTAGGATTGGACTATTAACATAAGTTACATTTAATCTAAAAAGAGAGATACCATATAATAATAACCGACCAGAAGTAGAAATAATAGTCGTTCAGGATAGATGTTTTTGACGAGCATTATGTTTAGTTATATATTATTTGTATATTATTAAAATAACCCTGCGTTTCGGAAGAAGCGTAAACGATCGAATTCAACTAGTTCTACAGCTTCTCTGTATTTGAATATCAATTCGTCCGTCGACGTTGTCTATCTTTAAATTCGGACATTTTACGATTATTTGGCTTTTCTTTTATATCATTGATTCATTTCATAATTAATCGTTTGAAGAATATACGTTATCTTCTACCAATCAAAATCGTATTCAACTATTTATTTTGAACGATACCCTATCCCATTTCATTATAAATTGGCCTCAACCATTTAAACAACTCTCACAGACCTGTATAGGACTAGGCAACAACGTACCCACATTACCGGCTTATCGAGAGGTAAGTTTTTCTTAGTTTTAATTTTAATTCGTTGTCGTTACGTAGGAGCATCTTTGATTATTCATTAATCATTAACTACCACCGCTCAGTACACTCTCACCCCCACGTAACATCAACAATGCAGGATAATCTAACGAAATATTCATTAGCCGTACTCCTGAAGAGAGCAACGGCACCGGAAATTGGCGAAGCCTGCGTAAAGAAATTTATTTGCCAATTCGGTGCACCAAGAGCCGTACTGACCGATCAAGGACAAGCATTCGTAGGAACTCTACTCAAATCAATAGGCAAATATTTTAAAATTCAACAATTTAAAACTACAGCGTTCCACCCGCAATTGAACGGTTCGCTAGAAAGATCTCACCACATGTTAATAGTATACCTAAAGTACTTCATAAAAGATAAACAAGACTGGGACAGCTGGATCGAGCTCGCTATGTTCTCATACAACACAAGCACGCACGAAGCTACGAAATACCCTACGAATTGGCATATGAGCGCATAGCACGCGCGCCATCGAGTCGAGTGCCTGCCGACGGAGAATTAAAACTATACAGCGAATATATATTCGACCTGTTAGACACGTTCCATAGTATCCAAACCGACGCGAGAGAAAATACGGAAAAAGTCAAAGTCAGGTACAAAGAATATTACGATCGTAAGCTGAACCTGCAAGAAGTCAAAGTCGGGCAAAAGGTGGTCGTAATGAAGGATAAGGAGGGAGAATTCGGAGACCATTATACAGGTCCTTATGAAGTTTTAGAAGTATTGAGTAAGGAAAATATTAAAATTCAAATGGAAAACGGTAAGACAAAAGTCATACATTCAAACCGCATGAAGATAGCCCGCACCCCGGAAGAATCACACGAAGCCCCTCGAGAAAAAACAGTAGAGAGACACGTTCGTTTTGGACCTCAAATTAGTGAATTTCCCGGCGACATCCTTTCATCGCCTAAAGGAACGACATTGGTAACAACAATATCTAGTGACCTTGATATGACTACGGGCCTATGTAAAAAGATTAAAGAGAAATTCTGACTATTATTGTTGTACAATAAACCGATAAAATCAGGGGAGCTAATAACCTTAGTCACAAATAAAAACAGGATACATATTCTTTTTAATAGCTAAAGAGAAACCCGATTCAAAACCAACGTACAAAATGCTAGAAGATACTTTAACCAAGCTCAACGAAACGAGTAAAAATTATAACCTAACAACTCTGGCAATGCCTCCACCAGATTGCGAATGAGGAAATCTGGAGTAGAGTAGAGTACGCGAATTGTTAAACCAAAGTTTTACGGAGGAATTCAATGTACATATTTATCACGACTCGCCAGCAACTACTATGAACCTGTTAGTAGCATTCGATGATTACAACATTTCGCCAACAATGAGATTTCTGATCTTCGGAAGTATCATTTACGCATTAATCGGCACTGGGGCCCAGTGTAGTTTGATCGACCATGCCGCTGTACTTTAGCTAAATCAACTGCAAGAACAAAATTCCGAAGTAGGTGACGCACTCACATTACGATGGGGATGACGCTTGATATTCTATTTAATAACCAAAAGAAAACCTACGTACGACGACTTGAAAGATGACTTGAAAACCCTTTATCATAAATGCTCCGTACTCAGAATTAATAAGATAGCAATGTCAAGAATAAGCTGCGGATTGAATCGACTAGATTGGAACACTGTAAAGCACGTGATCAAACAAGTATTCTCAAACGAGTTTCAAATAAAAATCCACAATATCAGAAAAATGAAACATGCCACTACGCAATTGCCAAAACCACCGGAATTCGTAGGGAAGTCGTAAAAACTTCCGATCACCCGTTCACCCGTCAAAACGCGCCATTATAAAAGTACATGTATATATCGCCATGGCGAATCCAAATTCGACTATAAGTATACCCTAACCGGGCAAGACCGCGGTCGTTAACCTTTCTTCCCTCAGGCGTAAAAATACAACCAACGAATAGCAGGTCCCGTGACTAAACTCCACTCATACAAGGTCCACCTACCTCGAACCTGGACAGCCCTACGCGTGAGACTACATCGATGTATGTATATATTCTAAAAGAATATAGCCACTCCACGGGGCCAGCTAAGCCCGCCAACCGAGACGAAAAAAATACATACGTAACACCCAAAAAGAGCGAATCCCCCACGAGGTCTTCGTGACCCATTCCACAAATGCAACCACTTGAAAACAGGGTCAGTAAAGCGACTGGCTAAACATACAAAATCACCGACTACAGCGAAACAATACGAAAAGAAAATCGAACGGATGAAATCATAATATAAATAAAAAAGGGGGGCAACTTTCTTTATCAAGACTCAAATTAAAGGATTAAGGGAACATCAAACTTTGACGGCACCTACGAAGGCATACGATACTTCGATGAATATGGAACATGGAGTAACGTGACAGTCCAAGGATACGTAAGAATCAGTCTAACCGAGTATATTTCACAGGTAAACTTCAATTCAAACAAAATTATACTTCGATCTGAAACAACATGTGACTTCAGCAATGGTAACTGCATAGACAATGAAGGAGGAAGCACATTTTGGGAAACCTTGCCAAATGATTCCTGTCAACTGGACCGATACGACATCTTGTATGAAGGTGGAGCTATGAAAATCAAAAACAGGGACGAGATCTATGACGAAATGTATAGTTACCACTCAGGACATAATCCTCGCTTTTTCGAAGAAAAGACGTCAACAACTATGCGGGTTCGAGATGATTCGAACCGAACACCCAAAACTACTCATTATTGAGAAACCGACTAAAAACGCGTTCACTCACAAAAAAACCATGGCGACCCTTAATCTGGACATTTTTATCTATGTAAATTCAAAGTTCGTATACGTGGAAAGACACATGAGAATTCAAATGTCAGCCTTATACCGAGACGTACTCTTGAAGAAGTGTAAACTGGAACAACAAGTCTTACGGAACTTATTGACAACCGCAGCCCTAACGCCCGCCGACTTTGCACATCAACCAATGAAAGGATCTGGTTACATGGCAACAACAGCAGGAAAAGTCATCCACGTGATGAAATATATACAATTCGACCTAAAAGTAACGAAGACCAAGAACTGTTACTAAGAATTACCGGTACTCAAAGGAAACGCCAGTATGTTTGTATCAGCCAAAGAACCGCATGTTGTTAAAAACCGGAGCACAAATAGAATGTAACCCTTCATCCGAATAACGTTCAACCTCGATAAAAAAATGGTGTAACCTACTACCAGAGTTGATCGAATCAATGCAACCAGGTACAATCGAACCTTTGACTACGTCAAATTGGAAATACAATAACCCCAATAACCTAGCCACCAGCGGAATCTACTCCCCAGAAGATCTGGAACGACTAAGAGATCACATCATGGTCCCAGCAGAAAGATCTGGAATATTAAACGACATGGCAAGAGGAATATCACTTATCAGGATAAACCATAGCCAACCAACAATTATCCATTATGCAATTTATGACCGCAGAAGCAATGCAACAAATAGCAAAGAACACATGGACAAAAATGTGGGGCTGGTTCGTAAGCTTCGGCATTCTCACCGCAAGAGGAATCGGAATTTGGGCAACCCTCCAAATGACCAAATTCTTCCTCGACATAATAATTCATGGATATACTCTGAAAAACGCCTACGAGTGTAGCTTTCACATGCTTGGAGCTGTATGGAACTCCCTGACAAACCTGCTCCAAAAACTAGCCAGACAGAAACAGGAGAAAAATACGGGACCCAAGGGACCACCTAACACAGTTATTTTTTATGATGTTCAGGTCAGAACCTGTATCTAACATGAAAGTACTCGGATTTTGTAACTCGCTCGCTTCTAATTTGATCGTAGGGATTATGTTCCCGAAAATGAGATTTGATTCTCTCGCGGTATTTGATTTAATATATCATTTTGCTGTTTGATTGGGCATTCGCCGACCAACTGACTGTAGTTCGGAAAATATCGGCAACATTCGCGTGGTTGTTCTCTCTGGTATTCGTTAGGTCGGTTCGAGTTGTAGGTTTCACAATTTTGTTGCGGAGTGTAACGTGTTTGTCTAATCATTTGATTATCGTCGTACTGATTCGAACGTTGATTTCTCTGTCTAAAATTTTTTTGTAGCCTCTGCGGGCTCGGGTTCCTTGGATAAGTGCTTTCACGGTATGAATTATTCGTGGGATTTCCGCGTTTCCGCAGTATTTATTGTTTCCTTGATAGCAATTTTCGCGATATTGATTATTTCTAGGATAGCGTTGTGGATTAGGAGAGTTCGACCTTGGGTTACTGTAACTGTCTTGATTGCCAAAATTCGGAGGTCCCTGTTGTCGATTTGGATGTTTTTCTCTTGAGTCGAAATCGGGTTGCGGTTGGTGATTTATTTGACGATTTTGATGGTTCGGAAATTTATTTCTTAAGTTAGTATTGTTTTACGGTTGGTAGGTGTTCGAGTTACGTCAAGGATATGAATAGGCATTTCTTGAGTTATAATTATTCCGATTGTCTGCTTGATTACCTTGGATAACATAAGTTTAATTCCGAGGCTCACGGTGAACGTGATAGCTTTTGTCTGAATCACATTGGAAATCGTACCTGTGGTCGTTTGCTCCACATACGATGCAATTAGATGGTTGGAACATCGCGTAATTTATCGCAGCTTCTTGAGTTGTGCTTGGTTGGTCTCCTCGTCTAACAAGGAATTGTTAGTGGAATTTTGATTTTCTCCTGTTTTTCTACTTTCATCGCCACGTCGATCAGTTCTTTTAGAGTACCGGGTACTGTGAGGATTTTTCCACCGATTTCAGGTATTAGCCCGTGCAGAAAAGTAGCTTTACCGTTCGCTTCTGTATTTCGCGTAAAAACTTCGGAGTCGTCTTTACGTTATTCTTGCAACAACTTCCTGTCTTATATTTTCCAGCGCTTCACGTACCCTTGATGCGTACGTCACGACATCTTCATTTTGCCTTTAAAAATTTTTTCCTAGCTCACCCTGACACGGATCGACGGATTTGGCTGGTCCATAAAGTTCATTTATTCGCGCGGTTAATTCATCTACGGTATCGAACCGTTTGTTCTCGATCACACGTCGAGCTGCTCCCTTGATATAATTACGTATTATTCGCGCGAGACTCAAGTCGACTTGAGGCGGGAAATTCAAATCTTGATGGTAAGGTGGTACGGATGAGACGGTTGCGCCTGCACTTGTAGCAGGGTTCCTTTATCACCGAGAGACTTTTTCTGTCAAAAATCAATAAAAATATATCAAAGTTTAGTATGCTAACGTTTAGAAGTAGAGAAGTCCTGGGTTACTTGTCAGAATTCATAATGTGCATACTACCGAGTAAAATTCATATTCTTCTTTCAATGAATGAAAAAAATATATCATTACTTAATACAAAACACAGTAATATTTGAAACGCACCATGTCAATGTTAGCAACTCGACAAGCACGATTTGAACAGTGAATGTGACAGATTGAAATATTCGTTTCAAAAGACGTCACGAAGAATATCAGTTTTTAATATGGACCATACGAAAAACTATGACTCACCGCTGCAAAAAGAAAGAAGTAGAGGCAGCGAAGACTTCACAAACACACTGACACTGATACACGTTGCTAGATACATATATGTTCACAAAGACACCTTACGCAACTTTATCACACAATACACTTATAAATTAAACCGGGACCTAAACCTAATACATTTACAATATACAAATATACAATACAATTACATATCGGAATCTTTAGGAAACTTGTATATATGCTAAGTTTAGAACGACCCACCGCTTGTGAGAAAGGATTCCAAGAGTTTTTTTAATTTTATTTACATTTTCCGTTTGCGAAGAAATAAGCTACTACTGGACGGGTAATCCCAACCAAAAGTTAGTCTCAATGAGAATATTGAACATTTTGTGATGAGATAAAAATCTAACAAAAACCAATGTAGAAAGGACTTTATTTATTCCGCTTCCACTAATTAGGGTACGATTTAAATTGTATCGAATATGAAGAGATTTCGGCTTAATCCGTCTCGTGTTCTAGCTAGCAGTCGAATGCTGCCATGACCACCTTGCTCCGAGAGCATTCCTCAGTAATCCTCAGGGTTCTCCCAGTTTGTGTTCCGTAGCGTAAACAGCCGATAACCGATCCTGCATGGTTTTCGGCTAATTGTGAGCCAGTCCTCTTCCGAGAATGTAAATATTTACTTTACCAATCATAACCAAGTTGATAAGATAATTCGTTTTGAATAATGATGATGACAAAAGGTTCTTAATAAATTGTTTAAACAAAAAAATGTCTAAAAAATCTTTAGTGAATTTTTTTTTATTTCATATAAAATGATTTCATTGAATTGTATGAATACCTACGAATATTTTTGGAATTTTCGGTGATTTTGAAAAATTTGTATTCCAAAATTATCTTACGCTTGTATTTGTGAAACTATTCGTTCCATGCCTCTAAAACTTCTTCAGTGTAACGTATAACCATTCGACGAAAACCGATCGAAATTTCAGGACATCTGATCCATTTTTCAAAATTGAAAAAATTTTGGAAAACGGGTTTTTTAAAACCGCGAAAATTCAAAAAAAAATCATAGGTATTCAAAAAAATCAATGAATTCATTTTATATGGTATAAAAAAAAATTTCACTACAGATTTGTTAAACAAATTTTTGTTTAAACATTTTACTAACAACCTCTTGGCATTATTATTGCTCGAAACGCGTACTAACGCGAATTTGCGGGATATTTTCGCTACCTGATACAGATGAAGGAAAAGTCCCAAAAGTACTCGGAACAATTCACGGCCTCGTGTGTTCTCGACGAAGATTGTAACCACTCGTGGCCAATCGGGAAACATTTTGATAAGCAGCATACGAAAAATCGAGACGTCCCGTTTCAATTTCTACTATTCTTTTCAGTTTCACGGCTAGTTAATACAGACCATGTCAGTTTTTTGAATATTCGTCCAAGTTTATAACATTCACTGCACTGATTATTGAAATACTTTCGTACACAATTTATTACGAGGAATATCAATTTTTCTTACGGTCAATTCTGATATACAGTATCATAATATTTCATATCCACCATACTAAGTTTACGTATTATTTTGTCAAAGACAGCTTTGGCAATGTCAAACTTCGATATGACACTACGAATAATTACTAATTAGTTTTGCACTCTCTTCCCTACTTTCTACTGCGGGTAACAAATTAAACTTTGATATAGTTTTACCGATTTTTCATACAAAAAGTCTCTCAGTGTAATTTTCTCGGTTTCTGGATCGATAATCGATACGGGTTTGATGACTGGATTCGATTTTGTAATAACAGGGCTTGTTTTAACTTTGGGATTGTCTACTACGCGATTATGACCAAGGGTTGGTTCGTCTTCTGATAAAGATTCCGTGTCGGAGGAAGAGGAGGTGGAAATAGGTAGAAGTTTGAACGGGAAGTATTCAGCGATATTCTTTAGCTTTTTCCTAATTTTCGCGTCTTCTTTGCTAATCGTTTTGGGTGGTGTTAGGGGCTCGAACAGCTTATTTCTTTCTTTTGTTTTTTTCCCGTGTCTCCTGTGTAGTAGTAAATAGGTATGGGTATGGTTAGAATTCTGCGGTCTATCGAGATAAGGCTTCTTCACAGAGTCGGGCATTTCGCGCGGATCGTTTAGTACAATCGGCTGAATATGTTGTTCCCAAAGTTTCACTATCTTTCTGCGTTTTCCTCCGTTTCCTTTGCTTGATTTTGGGAGCATTCGTTATGGGAATAAAGGGTATTTGCCAGGGGTTTCAATTAAGGACTGGAATCTTGGTTTGACAGGGCGTTTCGTTAGGAAGGAGGAATCTCTGATTACGACACAGCAGCAAGCGAGACGAAGTAATCAGCAATTCTATAATATCTCAGTAGGTGCAATGCTAAAAAAATTTTTTTTTATACGAGTATGTGGCGTAGGTACGGTACCTCGCAAAACTTTCCAGATGTAAGATACTAGAAGCGATCACGTAAGTACAGTCAGACTCACGTCGGTAATTTGGGTCACCAATTACCGATAAAGTATTGAAATACACCGGACAACGGTTATTCTATCGCCCTAATCATACGAACCGAGGAAGGAGTAATTGTTAGATAAAAGATTTAAATTGGCTTACCTTTGGAAAGTGATCTGGTTATGATGAGTGCAGCGTAGATTGATGAGAGCGTTTAACGGAATAACTGATTTAAATATATTTGGATACTTTGATTAATTTGGATTTATTTTGTGGTTCAGATTTCAAGTCACAAACAACGGGGTTACTAGTGTTAGATTCTAAATTAATATAACAAAATGGAACGGGGAAGCTCGCTGGAGTTTAGACAGAGTAACTTCGCAGAAAATGTTCGAATGCAAAAGGCAAAAGGATTTTACGGCGAGATTGTATTGAGAACAAGATAACGAATCTGGTGGTAGAAACCAAGAGGACGATCCAATGATCGGTCGCCGTGTTTATGGTGATCGATTGCTGCGCAAAACGATCCCCCTTTCTAATTTTCCGTCGAACTACTGCGCACCTTCCCCCTTATTCTTGGAATTAAAACTAGGGTAACATCCTCGTGGCATGTTCACCCGCGATCTTTGCTCTTACCTATTACTATATTGCGAGCTTTTTATATTTGGCATAACACTGCGTTGGTGTGGTAGTGTAAGTATAGAGCCGTTGCGCCATTAGCTTCCTATCCGTGTGAGCTTTGGTGCCGGGGGCAGCAAGTCCTCCTTGGCTACCGTGCTTCCTCCCCCTTTTTCGCAGAGGTTAGGACGTGGGCCGATTTTAGCTGCTATTTCATAATATGGTTATCACAGTGTATGTGCGCTTGAGGTGACCCATGTTTCGTGGTGGTGTCATATGTCGCGGACGTTAGTGCCGTGTGCACTCTCGAGGTCACGACCCGCTGAGTTCTAGTCGTAGTTTACTTCTTAAGTATTCTCACTATCCTGTTCCTTACAAGGTCTATATATTAAAAGTATTATATCGGTTACTCATTATTTGGTTAGTTTGACAGCGGGTAAATATATAGAATTGCATATATGTTATAAATAACTACTATCATTATTCACCTTATATATCCTCAGTCAACGCCTGGAGTACAATAGTGATTATTTATGAAACATAGTTGTTATTTATGTAATATTAAGCTAATACTAGGATTGCGCTGCTGTGAATATTCTTAGGTGTTCGTGTTCTAACAATCTTAACAGAGTAAAGGTATTTAAGGATTTGATAGTTCGTAGTTTTGGAATAGGTTTACGTTTGTGCTTCCGTATAATTCTCTTCGATAGTCGTTAATTCCTATATTGATATAGATCGGCTCGAGGGGTATTGGAGCGTGCTTTTATACTTGTTGGTTGCCTGTTACTGGGTGTTGCCACGTATATAGTTTTGAGTCTATTCCTTGCTGATCGTGCAATACTCGTACATCTCTGTAATGTTAGCAGAACCATGTTGGAAAAATCGATCATTACAGGTACCATAATTAGGTGCTCTTTAGGTTCTAATTAGGCACCCTATTCAAAAATTAAGTGCTGGATTCCGTTACCGATAAAAAAGAATTTTCACTCTGAGCTGCTGATGCAATGTCATGCTGGCAGCGCATAGTTTAAAAATGCCGAATATTGGCTACGGAAAAAGTTACTTTGCGCAAGAATTTTATGCTCTTTAGATGCTAATTAGGTGCCCTATTCAAAAATTGAGTGCTCGAGTTCATTGTCTCAAGAAAAGTACTTCCACTTCGAAAAATCGTCAATTAATGGCGTTAGAAAAAAATTGATTTACTCAGGAATTGGGTGCTCTTTTTAGGTGCTCCATTTCCTATCGTCCGCAATTGATTTTTACGTACGGTAGCTGTGTCACATCCTCGATGCCCCCTGCCCCTACCGATTAGTTTTATTTTTGATTACCTTTCAATTTATCATTGAATACATTTATATTTTCTATTTTTTTTATTTGAGTCTCCGTACGCATTGCATGCATACGGCTCTCTTTATTACTTTTTATTACTTCGGGGAATGAACACCCTAAGCTATCAATAACCTTACTGTTTCGATAATTCTTCGAGACAATCCTTACCCAAACAGACTCGTATATACAAACTCCCTAAGAGGAACCAAATGACCTAACACGTGCAACGGATAGATCCGTATGGGTCTATCTCAAGTGTCTGTTTGGGCAGTATTGTCCCGAACATAAAATAAGGGTATCTTTATTATATACAAAACACAGCACGGAAATTCGTACCCGCACGTGTGGAAAAGGCGAGATAGTTCATGATAAATTCTCATGGTACACCGTACCCGAAGTGCGGGGGTAGTCTAGACAAATGAAAAGACTCAAAATTTTATCAGGACCTCCTGATTGGTCCAGCATCCCTTAAGGATACTGGGAACCAATCAGGAAGTAGTTTAGACAACAGCACGCGAATCTTTAAAAAGCATTGCTTTTCGTCAGTCGTAAGAGAGTAGTCGTGAGAGGGCAGTCGTCAGACAGTCGTCATTCATTTTCGTCATTCAGTCTTTAACAAGAAATAATTCTCTCAGTTTTAGATAATCCAATCACATCAAGCTCTAAGTGTATTCCGTGTTCTTTTACTTAAATATAAACTTTTTTCCACCATTATATATAACTAAAACCGTGTTAACCATTTTCATAAACCTAAATTGAATAAACGAATAGTTGTGTTTTAAAACTTATATCATGAGTAAACCAATCAATTACCTTTAATGCATTCATTCAATTAATCCATCTAGTATAATTATTTATCCTTTCTTTTGAAACCCCACATGTAAAGTTGTACAGTTTACAAGCTAATAAAAGCTAAATAATCAGTCAATTAATACCGTATCCAGTCCTCGCCGAGCACGCAGAGCCGCCTCACAGAGCCCGAATCAACGGTTAACAACAAAAGGTAAGTGACCATTTTTATACCAAAGCCAGTTCAATTAAGAGGGAAAACGGTGTCAAAATTCCAGTAATTCATATCCGGGAAAATTAGTCTGAACTAAGCGTTATATTTATGGAGTGGTTTGGTCATCAACCAACCCAGCCCATAACGGCTGACGCAAAGTGTCGTCATGCTTAAGGAGCGAGTCACCCGGCTGGTGATTTTTTTCTTAGGGTGACTTTTTACAGAAAAAACTGGGGTGAAAAATATAAAATTTTTGGACAGCTTTGAGTTATTTAATTGCGAAATAATAAAGGTATCTCAATATTCATATTATTAGTTCTTTCGAGTGTCATTTGAAGCTTAAGTAAAAAGTTGCAAATCTTAAACTCAGTTTACACAAATTTCAAACGTTTATTGACAGATTAAAGTGCGTTTTAGACCAGTCATCGAAGCAGCTTCTAACTAATGATTTTTCCAAATCAGAGAACACATCTTTTTTTTGTTGAATATTTCACAAAAAATATAGCATTTCAGAATATCGTTGTGCGCCGTTGGGCTGAATCCGACGGCAAGTTATTAAATAAATTCCATTAGTGCAAAATTGTAGTCTTCTTATCAATTTAATTGAAATAATTCCGAAATCAAGGCTCTAAAGCATAAAAATGTACAAGACGTTTTTTTTTTGCTATAAAATTTCCGACAAAATGAAATTGTTTCCAAATTTTTAATTAAAAATTGGAGATGAACAATTGTTTTTTCAACTGCTTTGAAACAATACTCAGTCTAAACAGATGGTTTCGCAAATCGAAGATTGAGTGGTTCCTTCCATCCCTAATCTATTTTCAAACTCCCGTCCTCGTGCGTTTATTAGATTGTGCAAAATCGGTGTTTGAACAAAAAAATGCAATTTGTTCAATCCGAGATGCAGCATGAACGGGAACCTCCATATAGGTGCTGTTTTCTTGACGCAGATTAAAAAATTCAAATTTTCATAAACCGCTATGAAAATGAATTTTTTTTAAATTGATATTAACTTTTTTGAGTTTTTGAAATTTTTTTTTGCGAAACCGTGAATATTTCAGTTGCCTTTGGGAGTACAGAAATTTGACGGTCAGATATAAACAGAGCTCGGAGTCCCGCTTATTTTAGGAACAATTGAAAGATTATACATTGCGTGACCTTTGCTCACGTCAGTGTCAAAATTTCCAGGTTTTTTCTGCAACGGGTATTTAACCCATTACGATGAAGTTTGAACGGATGGAAAGATAAGTTTAAGTACTTCAACCGTATTTCTTATCAAAAATAGGAAAGAATGATTTCTAGGAGATAAAAAACGAAAACGTCAACGGAACTTGGCGCCTCCGCGCGCTTAAAAACGAATCGGCTGTAAAAAATAGACTTTTCTCGGGAACTACGACATCTTTTGTACCCAAAGCAAGGAATTCCGACAAATTTTTGCGTAAAAAATATCATTTTCTTTGGTCCGAAAAATAATGTCCACAACAATTTTAGATGTCACGTATATAAACAATGATTTCTTGGAGATAATAATTTCATAGAAGTAGGCATCATTTTTATTGGTGTTTACTAGGATGTTTCAAAATTACATTTAAATAAATAAATAAAAGGGTTTTTGTAAACAAAAACAGTAAAAAATCGTATTAGATAGGTTTTGAATCTAGGTTATCGACTTTCTTCTCTCAGAAAAGTCCATAAGGGCCTAAAAGGATTATTTGATGTACGTCACACAGAAAATACTGATGTGAAAGGATGGTGATAATAAAAAAAAAATTTTGTTGTAAATATTCTGATCCAGAATGAAGAAGAATGTTTTTCACAGTAATTTATAGAAGTAAGCGTTTTACCGACCGTTTTAAAGTGTACTTTTCCGGAAAATGAACGGAACAGTAATTTATTCAAAGCTCTGAAATTTTCTTTAAAAATAAGAATAATCGCTATGAAAACGAAGCATGTTGTAAATGACAATTTTAGGACGTCGAACCAAGCCCAAGCATTCGTTTGTTATAAGAATTTCTTATAAAGCGTCAGCAAGTATTGATCCGTCGAAAACATTATAATGTAACGTAAATTTAAAAATTCTTATCGAAACACCATATATTTCACTTTGTTTAAATCATTTTCAATCAAACGTATGTTCAAATTTTTTGCCAAATTTTCTATCTTATTCGAAAGAATCGAAAATCCTATTCAAGCTTTTATGACGAAAGTTAAGAGTAACCCATGAACTAACAACTCTGCAGTATTAAAAAGTTGATGCAAGAGAATCCATTGCAATGGTTAATTTCGTGTCTCGAGGTAAACGAAGATTAACTCTACAGCTGATAATTCACAAAAAACACATTGTATATAAAGATATTATATTCCAGCATGACTGTTCCATCTTCGTTTCTCGTAAATAGTCTGAAGTAATTCTCATCACTATTACTGTATCACATGGGGCCATCCATAAATTAAGTAACGCACTTTTTGGCCGATTTTGACCCCCTCCCCACTTGTAACGCTCTGTAACGCTAAGCGTATGTCAATAATAACAATACAATAAATATAATTCTAGTTTCAAGTAGAAACTGGGTATTTAGGTAGGTACTATATAATAAAAATACGCACAAATATTTGAACTTGGTTTCATCCATATTTGTTGAAAAACAAGTATGGCGACCATAGAAGATGTGAAAAACAAATCAAAACTTGATTGAAAATTTGTAGGTCGGATTTGCGTACAGGATTTGCTGGAATACTTGAAATGTTTTTTATTTTTCATTCGCTTTATGTTACGTGAAACAAACCAAATATTTTGTAGCTCGGAATTACCACGATCTTTATATCGCATGATAAGCGTGATATTATAGTAATTTTTTCCCGTCATAGCAGAAGATTTAGTTACCTGAAAGTTGTGTTTTAAATTAGTCTATAATTGGTACATTTTTCCGTGATATAAACAAAAATATTGAATCTTATGTTCGTTGATTATAAAATTCTAATGAGATTCTTGGGTCAAGGTTCATTTTATTCCATCGTTCACTTATACTTTGTTATAGTGAGAAGGTGTGCAGGAAAGTCCGGCGGGATTTATCTCAGAATGTGAGAGTGGAAAAAGCAGTGGTTGGAAAAATAGAAAAATCATTTTGAAGCTAATTATCACACTTATTTCACAATGTGAAAAAATCGTATTTTTTAAATATCGCAATGAAATGGTGAATAGTCCTATTATTTAAATATAATAAATATATAATAAAATCTATTCAGAATGTAGAGAAATAGAGCACCTCTTCCTGCTTAGCGCAATTTTTGCTGGCGCCATTACTTGGCGATTTTTTTTTTAACACGGCAGTACAATGCGTTGGCAGCTGGAATTCGACATCAATTTTACACGTAAAAAAAAATGGGGCATCCGATTTTTAAGTGGCAAGCTCGATCAGCATCTGAAGCGCACCTAATTCACAACTTCAATAAACATGGTTCAGAAAGCGAAAGTCAAGGAGACAATTCATAATGATCTTCTCGGCAGAAGGAAATGTGATGAATTGAAATCAAGCTCAAAATTCTTACCGCGAAATTCGAGATTACAGCACTTTTCATATCAAAAGCCAAGGAAGGAATAAATGAAATACCCTGAAAACACGTAATCAATCTACTTATTGTTAGACTAACATTCCTCAATAATCCCGTAAAAGTTCTAGATTCCACTAACAAAATTGTGTTGCCATAGGAATCGGAACGATTAATTATTATCGAAGAGGCCCACGCATCGGTAATATAGGAGGGCACAAAGATGTAACAAAAATATATAATCCAATAAAACAAAACTGTGACCGAGAGAACCTAAAAGAAGAAATTTATCAATGGTAGTACATAACTGGCATATCTTCCACTTCGTTGCATAAAATATATTTGGATATAGTAGGGCCACTTCCAACAACGTGTCCTTTATTAACCCTAAGATGGAGTAATTTTAACGACAATCTTAACCCAAACAGGCTATGTGCACGTGCTCACCAAAAAAATTTTGTCAGATAATGGGTGGTGTCCTTTTGGTACTTCAGGTCAAGGGAAAATATATTTTATAATACCTCTCGCCACTTTAGACATTATTCTCATGCATTTTGAACGAAATCTGTTTAGAGTTAGGCAACAGTTTGTTAAAATAAACCGAAAATCCGAAAATATATTATGAAACTTTTCGTCCTTCAGGTAGGTTGTTGTTGTTTTTTTTTTTTTTTTTTTTGAAACGACGACCTCACGCTTATTACTATACATAAGACGAAGATGGAATTTCATAGGGCACCCTTTGGATATGTCGGAGTGGGCGTAACTATCACTCTGCCCTGGGCCCAGGAGGCAAGGGTAAGAAGGGCGAATAAGAAAGCTCGATATACTTTCTACGCATATGAATCTTCCTCGTTGGGCAGGATTATATTAAATTGGAAAGAACCAAACAGGAAGTTCGTTAGAAATTGGAAACTAAAGAACGGATGGTAGGAGAAGTGTTGCTCAGTTTGAATCTTGGTAGTTCAATAACAAGTTCCTTTAACAAGTCTCTTCCAGTAGAAGTTTTAAATCTTAACCTTTCAGCAAGATATACGTACTTAAAAATTCTTAGAGAACAAATCTCAAAGTGTAATGTTCGTGAATGAAATAAAGTAAGATTAGTGGTTTGAAAACTTTGTCTTTCGTCAAATAATCCCATTTTTTAATAACTACGTTTACTTTTATCTTAAATCAATTATTTTTAATTAACTTTTTTTTATTGTGTTTAATTTAAATTGTGAGTCGAATCAGTTAACACAGTTTTAATCATCACTCAATACTTTAACAGTGATTTGTTATAAACTGCGAGCCAATTATTTTCGTTACTATCGAGGCCCCACGTTGGGCGCCATTTTGTAACACGATAAAATTTCTCGCGAGGGTTAAACGAAGAAATGAGACAATTGGTCACCCTACGGCGCAGTCACTAACCTGAATAATTAGACATAGAAAGAGATACGATAAGAGAAAGATATGATTGTTGGGCGCCAGACGCACATGCCTCAAAAATAGATAATTAGAGAAAAAGATAAAGGTAAAGATAGAGATAAAGATACTAGGCAAAGGTAAGGTCAGGTTCTACGACGGTTTTGCACAGCTTGCTCAGTATAGGCAAGATAATGGTAGAGGGGAGGGGTCGAATCCAATAGACAAAATAAGAAACAGGTGAAGCAAAAATAGTATCGAATATATTGATTAAGAAGCGATAAATTTTAATAACAAGCAAACAACTGCAGAGATTGAGATACCATTAAAATAGATGCGATAATTAACAATCTTTACAGCCAGAGAAAAGTTAAGCGAGAGATTTAACAAATAACGGAACGTTTTCCGAATAAGCGGGAAATAGGCGTAAGCTCGCGATACTATGATTCGAGGTAATAACTAATACGGTTTTCTAATGAGTATGCAGAACAGAAGAAGATATACGGTACTTAAATTAAGCATTAAGCAAGTAAACCATAAAATATGAGAAGCGATAATAAAACACATGCGAAATACAGAAATTGCAATAGTTATCACATTACCAGAATTATCAGAAATATGCAGAGACAAGGAATTATGAATTACAAGGTAAATTCAAGGCAACAGGTCAAGTAGAAAATTATTATAAAATATAGGTACTAACAGATAATACGTAGTCTCTAGTTTGCGGTAAGTGCGAGAGAAAGAGAGATAATATTCGGTACGATAAAAGGTAATTTAAGATAAGACAAACAATATTCAAGATACTCAATATGCAACGTACGGCAAACCAAAGAGGCTACGGACAACTACGATCAGCGATATTAGCGAAGAAAATAATGAAAAAGATGTTATGCGATACGGCGCAATACTCCAATGTGAAGTGAACGACGAGCGGGACCGCGCAGCGATGTAGGATCGCTCCCGCGGTACACTCACTAAGATACGATAATCAACGGTAATAGGTAAAGAGACAGATATGAGCTAATCAGAGAAAATATAGCGGAATAGCAATGCTCAATAGCTAAGATAACAATTGATCATTTAACAGAACGCGCTGCTATACAGCGATATTAGACATTTAGATATTCTAGAAGAGAAAGATAACAAAATAAAGCAATAGTCACTAACAATGCGTAAGTAATAGTTAACCAGTCGCGAGGCTACTTGCAATAAGAGAAAGGGACAAGATAAGAGATAAGAGAGAATAAGGTACGAGCCCAGGTGGCTCAAGCAGACCAACTGCAAGATAAAGAGAAAGAGAGATAAAGGTAAAGGTACGATATATTGCAAGTAATCTCGTGGCTTCACAAAATAGAAAAGGAACCTCACTTACGTAAAAGAAGATCTAACAGGTGCTAGAGAATGCGATACGATAGCGGTACGACGACTTGCGTAGCGATAACAAGAACACGTTTGCAATTAACGAAAGCTGAAGGTAGAGTTAACAAAAGCACATCTGCTATTAACGAAACTGAAAGTAGAGTTAACGAAAAGCACGTCTGCTATTAGCGATAACTGAACGTAGAGTGTCGAGACGAGCGATGATCCTGATCCTCGTCGCGCTGCTGTCACGTGATTTTTCCTCAAATTTGCGGTATTCTAATTGGTCAGCAGGTCGCGTAGGTCTGGTCTACGGATAGGCGGCGATAATCCCTCGCCGCTAGTTTTTCTTCTTCCGCGACGACAGGTATCGAGGTATCGGGACGTCGGAAGGTGGACGGAGATGTTTTCCCTCAGCTGTGCGGTATCGTTGGTGAGAGGGGAGGTCGTACTGCCCATGTGTTGCGATATTGAGGTGTGCGGCAATAGTACGTCACCGGTCCTTTGGACTTGCGATCGACTGTAACTCACTCCTTGCTTTACTGGTACTCCCCGTTGTAGCTATTTCGTCGGCGCTGCATCCCGGCCCTCGCTCATTGAAGCCCTCATGCCGGAACGATCTGGTGGTGATGGCCCTCAACCCGGATCCCCACACTAGATCCACCAGATCCACGTGGTCAGCATATCATTAGCCTATTCCACGCCGCAGTCCTTCGATAGGACGGTTCGTGAAGAGAAAACCGTCCTCTATTTGATAGACAACGACTTAGTAGGTGTTAGGGTCGGTTCAGCTCCAGGCTTATAAGTATCGTCGACGGGAGGCTTTGTTGTGTTTTTGACGCACAGCCCTGTACGCCGCCTGACGATGCATCCGAGCGGTAGAAGCATTCGTTCGTGGTTCGGCTCCTGGCCGATAAGTCTTAAATAGTCGGAGGTACTGTTTGTGCATCACGCACGACCCTGTTCGACAACTAGATAGGCATCCATCGGGAGTGGTTTCAGCGGTATTCGTTCGTCTGTAGTCGGTGGTGGTCGATGTTGAGCTGGTACGTGACCCCTGTTAGGCAGTGTCCAGGTATCTTGACGCGAAGGTCTCGTAGATGTTTCTCGTAGAGCATTACAGAATTAGAAAATGAGATGAAATTAGCTTAATAAAGAGAATTCAACTTAAAGATAATTAGTCGTTCATTTTTGGAGTATTGGCCTCAGACGTGCTTTCGTTATTTTTAACGATATTTGTACCTAGGGGAGTGCGATAGTTAAACAAAGTGACGGGGTACGAAATACCATGTCACAAAACATAGGTAGTTCATCTCATATTCAGTCGCCGCTGATCACGCAGAGCCGCGCACAGCCCGAAATATTAAAGTAAGTGACAAACTTTATTCCATAAATTCATTCCCACTCGGAATAAATAGTAAATTCGAAAATTTTCAAGAGAGGAAAATTCATCATTGACTTAAGGTAGGTCGTGTTTGTGGATCCCTCTCAGAACTTACAATTAGCGTTAAATTGTGTGGCGAGTTGGTTTTTCTTCACATTACCAATGCATCCAATCCATCCATCCAATCCAACACCCTAAGCAAGATAATTTGACGAAGTATTCATTAGCCGTACTCTTGAGAAAAGCAACAGCGCGGCGCAAGAAATTACTGAAACCTTCGTCGATCAAGGTCAAGCTTTCATTGGGACTCTCATTAAATTAATAACGAATTGTATTAAAAATTGAACAATTTAAGACTACAGTGTTCCACCCACAATCGAATGGATTGCTGATGGAATATTTAAAACACATAAAGATATTCTCAAAATTCCTACTCACAATATAATTTTGAATGAATTTACGAACCCAGTAACTGACCAAATTTAGTCAATTTTCAGAATGTTTCAGTAAATTTACGGTGTAGTTGTCACAAATTTTAAATTCAATTACTGATTCCAAAATTTACATGGTAATTTTTTGGACATTGCTCAAATCTGATACTGTTAGGGATATCGTATAAAATTTATATCTGCACAAGTTGAGTGGATTCCGAAGAAAATTCCGTAATTTCCAAAAACTGTTACGAAATGATTCAAATACATTACGTTCAACATTTTAGTAATCAGTTTTAGGAAATTCGAAATCAGACTAATTGCAGAGCAAAATAATAGAGATGTACATTGATTCCTTTAACCACAATATCTCATGAAATATATACAGATAAACAGGTATTTTGGAATTAAAAGTAGAATTGAAATTGTCAAATATTTCTAAGTAATATGCAGCATACAACCGGACGGATTTTCGGGAGGGGCGAAGAAATATGGCACGCAAATGTTAACTGCAATCCTTCAAAGTAATTCAGAAGGTACAACAGAAAAATTGACTAGAGTACGTCCCTTTACCTAGATTTCCATAAAGTCGAACTTTAAATTCGAAAATATAAACGTAGCGTTGATTGTTTTTCTGTCGCAGACAACACAGGAAGAAAAATCGTTCAAGTTTCCATGTAGCTTATTTTTATACAAATATCTGATAAAACTGAAATGACATGGGAAAAACTTTTTCTCACAGTGTATATTTTATTGTAAGAGTAATAACGTTCCAAAAAAATCTGTAACTCCGATGCCTTAGTGGGCATTAGTGCTACTATTTGAAAAAATACACAACATCACACCAGACAATCTCGACGGATTGCACACCCTCGAAATCTGACTTGTTTTTTATTTAGAGGAAGTGTAATTCGTCTAGATTGCTTGGTACGATGACGTGTATTTTTTCAGATAGTAGCACTAATGCCCACTAGAACCTCGCAGTTACAGATTTTTTGGAACATTATTACTCTTACAAAAATATATATACTGAGAAAAAAAAATTTTTCCCATGTTATTTCCATATGAAACTTCGATCACAAAGCGTACAATCTTAGAGCTGAGGCAAAACTCGGCAAAAATTATGCAATTGTTTTTGAATTATTTGAAGTTGATTCGGGGAGTGGGGCGAAAAAAATTCGTCAACACCTTAAATAAGGACCACCCTATGTGTTCGCGTATTGTGCTCTCTCTTTCTAATTACGGCTTTAGCTCGGTGCCCAAACCGCCTAGCTTATCTCTGTAAGTCTATGGTTACACCAGTCACAACGCCGAGGAGCTCTCTTTACTAGGGATGGAAACATGAGCTGAAGAATCGATTCTCGATTCCGATTCTTTTTTCCGAGATTTCGATTCTCAGAATCGATTAATCAATTTCAAGAATCGATTCTTTTAAAGAATCGATTCTGAGTAAGATTTTTCTTTTTTTTAATTAAAATTTTATAAATTTTTTTTTTTTACAAATAAAACTTGTAAAATAAGGTTAAAGGTACAATAAAATGTAAATTTATAAAATATTATATTTTATTAAAAAAGTAACATTTGAAAACATTAATAAGACTAGTATTTTTTCATTCAATATTGATGCTATAGTGTCATTACTCCGGTTTTAAAATAAATTATAGAATCGATCGCTAAGAATCGATTCTAGATCGATTCTGATAACTGGGAATCGAATCTAAGGAATCGAGTTTTTTGACCACAGAATCGATTCTCGGGTAGAATCGGAATCGATTTTACCATCCCTACTCTTTACTTGACGTTCAGCTTGCTTCGCCTGCGGACGAATTTCGCCTGTCTCCCGTGTTTCTTTCCGTTATTAACGTGTATATTGTAATATCGATTATAGTTGTGGTTTTGTGCGAACCTTTTCTTGGATTACCATATTATTGTTGTTGATTAGTAAGTGAACTTTTTATTACTGTTCGGCTGTCCCGAAGTTGTAATCTTTTTTTCTTTGTTGAGTTCTTGTGCCTCACGTTACACGGCCCTCCCCCCTTCTTCTTGTGTGTAGCGTCTTCTCATTATTCCCTCTGTTTCCCCTGTAAATATTGTATTGCTTAGTTTGTAATTACGTCCAGTCGCATTAAACTTAGGATTTTAGTCTTTGATCGCGGTTGTTCGCCATTATTTGTCACAAGTAACTCGTTTTCTTTGTTATAAAATTCGGTTGTACGTTAATAGTACTGGCGGCCATATTGGTGGCGTCCCGTGTGATCGAACGCAGCCTCGGATCGATATATCGATCCTTCAAATGTGAGTCGAATGCAGCCCCCTGACACTCACCACTGCTCGTATACTAAAAAATTGTACGCGTCTTGTCCCAGTTTTTTAGTTCCTCTACGTGGCGCTAGTAGACATTTGACACGCTCGCTGACCGCGCGCAAGCTCTTCAGACAACTACTAGCGCCACTAGTGGTGGAGATTGGCGGTAGAATCGAGGGACATTTTGCGAACGACTTTTAGCAGCGTGCGTCAGGGGGCTGGTCGAATATCTCGAACACGTCTGACAGCCGCCATTTCACTCTTGTGATCGATATCAGTCGACCTGTCCGGTCGATTTACCGTGTGTTCCCCATATTCCCTATGTAATATCGATTCTTATCGTAAAACTTTGTTTTGTATTTAGCTAGGTGTGAGGTTTATTCTCATGCAACATGTGTTCGTGTTATTAGGTCATAATTTATGTTGAGTTAGGGATAAGATTGATTTCCGTATAGTTCCCATTATTATTATTGTCGCGTCTCGGTTACCTTCATTTAAATGTAGGGTCAATTCGAGCGTGATATTCCGTTAAGTATAGTGTATTTTGTTCTACATCGAGACTCATGTAGAGTACATTCCCGTATAATGTTGCGCTGTATTATTATTTCGTTTTGATTTATCTTTCGTTACCGTTAATGATTCTTATTTCGTGAGATTGTACCGTAAGTTCAGAGTTTAGTTTGTTCTTGAGTTTGTTTTAGAATAATTTTCCGTATGCTCCTGAATTCCGTTATTATTGTTGATTTTATATCAAGTGAATCATGTTTTTATTCCCATGCTGTATTAATCTGGTGAATACCCTGTTGAAAATTATTCTATGAAAATTTCTATCAAATTCTATGAAAGTTCTTACGAATTTCTACGAATTTTTATGGAAATTTCTATGAACAAGTGTAGGATTAGGGTCATTTTATAGTTTTCAATTTCACCAACTTATTATTAGATTTCGTAACAATTCGTAGGTTTTCGTAGATTATAATTATAATACTTAAGATTATAATCTACAAAAAATTACGGATTGTTACGAAACCTAAGTTGAAAAACTGCGAATCAAATCCTATACTTTTGCATAGAAATTTCCGTAAAAATATGTAGAAAATTTCATATAAAGTCATAGAATTAGTTTCACCAGGGTTTTTGGTTTAGTAGAATAACAAATGTTGGCTTTTTCATAAGACACGCCCATTGAGATAATCCAGTTCAAAAATATACAAAAGATTCTCTAAATTCGTTTAGATCATACTTACAATCAGAAAAGGAGAAGATGCGGACCTTCTAGTTCCGTGGACCTAGTCTCGAATTTCGCTTATAGGAACTAATTAGATTATCTGCAGTATGATTTCCTTGTGAAAGAGAAGCGATATCTAGCGATGGTTCAGAAATAGTATTTCATACTTTCTCATACATATTCGTAATCTTATCGATCTAAATTGAATTCTCAAATTGCCGATCATCACTTTTTTGCGTAAAAATTTTTACTATTTTATGATAATTCATGAATCAATTACGAACAGTTATACTTTTCAACACTTCGAATTCAAAGCTTAGAATTTCGTAGATCGTGTTAGTTTTGTTCTGCTTAACCATCAGAAACTATTATATTTGATTACGGTGAAAGTTTTTCCGTAGATTTTCATATTTCCAAATTCAGGCTCATCGTCAGATTTTTGTACATCGTCGTAGTTTTGATCTGCTTCGAAAGAAACTATTCCGTTCAGCTACGGTCGTAGTTTTTCATAGATTTTTTCTTTCATTTTTTCGAAATGTACGCGAAACTATTTCTCATAATTTAAATTGTAGATCTTCGTAGGTATTCATACTTTAGATCCAAAATCCACGCAAAACTATTACTTATAAATTTTTTAAATGCTCTGTTTCATTTTTACCAGTTACTACTATATCGTCAAGAAAGTTTAGTACTCCTTCTGCTTCTTGGTGAAGTTTTTCTACAATCTTTTGAAAAATAGCACACACTGGTTTGGTACCAAATGGCATTTCTTGAGTATATATATTCCCTGATGCGTACTCCATGCTAAAAGCTTACCAGTCTTGTCAGTAACTTGTAATTGGTCGTATGCGGTTGTAAAATCTATAAGCCTAGTGAATAGTTCTCCACCACTCAGCGCTGCAAAAAATTCTTCAATTTTAGGTAGTGGATACTAACCATCCTGAATTACGTTCTTCACTGTAGTATTATAATTCCAACAAATACGGATTTTTCCGTTTTCTCTTACCATGGGTACTACAGGCGATCCCCAACTGTTATCGTCTGTTAATTTAATAACCCCTTTCTTCTCCACGTCATCAAGCTGCTCACGGGTACGGGTATAGGTTTTGCATCTTTATTAGCTGTAAGGTCTTTTTCTTTTCTTGTTTATAACGCCCCAGTTTCCCATCAAAGAGGCTCACGTACTCGTCTAACAAAACTTGTGACCCTTTTTGATTTTGAATCGAGTTTAGAGATATTATGTGGAACCCTAATATTTTCATTAGATCTCTCCCAATTAACGGATTACCGCCTTGTTTAACTACAACAAATGACCCTTCATACCACCTCTTTCCATACTCAATACTCACTTCTATTTGTCCTTCCGGCACAATAATTGTTCCATCGTAAATTCTTAGTCTTCCGTTTGTACTTACTAATCTGCAGTCTTCAAATTTCTCTGAATATTTGTTCAATCATTACCGATCTAGCTGCTCCAGAATCTACTTCAGCTCGCAAAGGCTTTTCTCCTACAATTAAATCAACCATTACTGGTTCTGTGTCTTCGCTAACAAGGCCAAACATGTCAATAAAATCGAGACGTTTCTCGAACATCTCGCTACTTTTCTCGCCTACGTCTAAAAAATTTGTTCCTAATACTGTACTTATGCTAGCTTTGCATGCTTTCCTTATGCGTCCTACTTTTTGACAATTAGAACACGTACAGTCTTTAAATTTACATTTTGCGAAATTGTGTCGTGATTACACTTTTTGACTTTTGTTGTCCCTGATTTCTCGGTTTCTGGTCCACTGCCTGCGTTGATCCCGTGTACTTCAGTATATTGCATCCTCGATACTATAGCTTTAGACAAGATGTCAACGATCATACGTTACATTATCACCTTTCAGCTGAACGCGTCATTATCAATTAAACTTGGCCGCAAATACAGCGATCGGTATTACTGAGGCGACTGAGGCAATCAGAGGCCATGAAGTTCGCGCAGTCAGAACTAGTACTGTACGATTAATCGATCAATCGGCAGCATTGATTAATCGTTGTTTCGATTAATCGATTAATCGAGTTTTTTGATTAATCGACGGTTTCGATGAATCGTTTTTTCGATCAATGGATTAATCGGAGTTGCCTCATTTATAAAAAAACGATTAATCGATTAATCGAAACCGTTTCTTATTCGATTAATCTGGAAAACGATTAATCGAAGCTGCCGAATTAATCGATTAATCGCACAGCATTAGTCAGAATAGCAGCATAGTTCAGACACGGTTCTGAACATTTGTAAAAATGTACGGATAGCTTACGATTAAACTGAATTGAGAATTTAGGTTCCAAGATTAGAAAATTTGATTAAACTCAGCATCCGTTAAACTGAGATCGCTTTGACACTCGCAATTCGGAAACTGCAGCAACGTTTAAAATCGCTTCATTCTGATTTAGAATTAGCTTGATACTGCGTTGGGGTTGGTGAAAACGGTTTAAATAAAAATGAAAGAAGCTCCGGGCTTAAATTGTGTAAAAAGTTCGACAAACTATTTATTTAAAATATTGGGTAAAGGAAGATAGGCGATGGAAAAGGGCTTCTGGAGAAGGTTGTCCAAGGACGAGGGTAGCTGGAAGCATGGTGGATTCTACCAGAAAGGGTGTGTCTTGGGTTGTATAGCTTGCCGTTGGTCCCACGCACTTGGCCCGGAGTTTGGGCCGGGTCATCGACGGACTGCAAAATTTATAACCCTAAGTCCCCGGTGCCTGGTTGCTTCCCAGACCACTTTAGAAGCATAGAGCTCAGGCCCTTGGGCCCGTTATCTGCTGCTCTGTTTATTGTAACTTATTCTATTTATTGCCAAATATTATCCCGAGCAGAAATCCGTCCTGGGATTTTTCCACAGCCGGAGAGGCGCGTGTGACAAGATTTTTTTGGAATCAATATTTTTACAGGATATTATCCTCGTAGGTATATTTCTTACGCAGAGAAAAAGGATTTGCTAAACCAACTAAATATATTTAGTCAAAAGAAATTCATTTGAATTCACCAACGCGTATTTAAATCGAATGTAAAAGAATGTTTATGATAACTTCTATTTAGTTGAGCTTAGTGAATAATTTAGTTGGGGGAGTCAGTTGACTCAGACCGACTAGTGCTTGAAAGAGTATTTTGTTTTGTTTTTTGATAAAGATTATTTGGTCATGTCACGTCTGAAAGGTTATACTTGCATGCCTCATTTTTGAGTTTATTTCTGAGTTAACCTAAGACGAGAGTTTCCTGCGTGTGTATTGTCTCAATACCTGTCAGATCTCTGCAGTGCCGTAACGAGGGTATGAAGCGTCTGTGACAAATAGCTAAATTGCGCCTCCCTGTAACCCAATAATGACCAAAAAAAATAAAAAATTTTAATGCAACAAGTTAAATTTTACTAAATGCGATGTATTAAATACTATTAACTTCATCAAATTGATTTGCCTGTACATATAATAATGTATTTATCAAGTTTTTTGTATGACTGAATAATCCTTAACCTAAATAAGAACAAATTTTTTATTCATATTCATTGACGACAAAGTAAAAGAAACGCTATTCTACGTTCAGAGAGCTCAGAAACATTCTTGTTTATACACGCTCGAAAAGATCGATTTTGCCATTATTATTTTTGAGCTGTTCGAGCTTAAAAAATTTATCTCTTTTGGTGGAAGTTAAAATATTTAAAAAATAGAAACAAATAAACAATATTCGACATATTACGGCTTCGAAATATCGACGATAATTATAAAAATAGTGCTCTTCTGATTTATTTATTGATGTCTATTTATTGAAATACTGAATTCGCAGAAATAATATACTTCATTATTGGAATTCACTACAGAGACAAAAACCTGATAAATTTTGAATGAATAAAAACCGTACATTCTATAATATTTGGAGAAAATTAAGAACATTATTATTTTTTAAATATTTGTTAACAACATATTTTTAACGAATTCACTGATTCGAACGTGGCTTGTGTCATTCGACGCGGTTTCTTAAGTGCAAAGTGATTCGATTTCACAAATCGATCAGTCGTGATATATTAAAATTGTTTGGAAAAAACCTTTTTTTGAAAATATTTGAACAATATTTTTTAAACGCATGAATTGATTTTAATCGGCCATGAAGCATTGGATGCAGTATTTCAAACGCCAAAAGTGATTGGATTTCAAAAATTGACTGGTCAAAAAATTTCACTTATTTTGATTAAATAGTATTGTAAAAATTTTTCAACAGCGATATGTTTCGAACAAATCAAGCGATTTTGACCGGGTTTGCGGCAATCGACGCAGTGTTTTGGGCAATTGAGCGGATCAGATTTTAGAATTGATGTCCAGAGTAGTTAAAAATTTATTCGAAAATAACATTTTTTAACATGTTATTTTTCAGATTTCTCAAAATCTACTTCACCGATTCATTTTAAGTTTGTAGAAAATTTGAATAGAGAAACAAATTCGAATACTGAAAACCAAATCCGAATCAGTCAATTCGTTAAAAAGTTATAAGATATTTACGTATATACATGCACAAACATACATATACTCAGACATCATCTTGGAAATAGTCGGAATATCTTTCTAGAACCTTAACGTCGACATATGATTCGATTTTCGAAAATCTGACGAATAACAATTAATTTCCGAATTTTTGAAAATGTACAATTTTCTTAACCGAGAGTTGAAAATATTTGAATATAAATAAATTTAGATGTTTCATATCTGCCAAGCATCCCACGACGGCCTACATTTCTTTTAAAAAAACGGTTTTTAAACATCGGCTTTTTATAAAATTGTAATAACAATGTTAAATATTATGCAGGGCCAATGGATTTCTTGTGCACCAAATTTAGTGCCAAGCCTTTCAAAGGAGAAAAAGTGTCCAAAAAACTATCATTTGGAGACTGCTGTCCTTATGCAGAAGTATATCGAGAAATTTTATACCAAGTCCTCCTCGTGAATTGAAAGAACTATTTACTAGTGAGCATCCCAAATCCCAGGATTTTTTCAAGTACATTACTTTAGTTATTCAAAGTAGATCTGAATTACATTCACGCTTCATATTAAAAACAGGGCAAGAGCACCGTCCTTTCAATTCCCCAAGACGTAATAAGGTAACAGCTATTTTTTCTACTCCAGTGAATGGAGAAATTCAAGAATCATATGTCACTATTCGAAATAAGAATACTAATCGATCACAAAGTACAAGTTTGATAAAGCCAAACGTAGAGCCCTTTGTTATTCATTATTGCATTCACGCGAAACGAGAGGTTGGCATCATAATTTACTTCGTGTTGATAGAAGGGTAACTACTTATAAACGCGGGAGCAAATCTGCATACATACAATACAGACTATTCGCGAAATTGAATTTGACATATTTTCATTAGGGCGCCGATTTTTCAACAGCAGGTTGTAGATAATTATGTAAAATGGGTCAAGATCGATTAAGATTCTGTATTGATAATTAAAAAACATACATACGTTCAGAAACATATCGAGGTGTAAGAAACTGTTCAGAAAGTGTCGCACAAGATAAATAATAATATAATTGTGTGTATGTGTATGGCTCAAAATTAACAAGAAAAAGTCATCCAGCTTATAAGCGCAATGTTTATAAGTGATAAATTAAAATTCACAACCTTGTGTTCCCCTGGACTAGTGATTGGTAATTTGAAACTTTTCTTTCTAGATTTAAAAAACTGATAGATTTTTCGCGTCAACTGTTCTTTCGTTTAAATTGAAACGCCATATGGTACAATCAATCAAATACGGTAGAACTGGTTTACATCCGCAATATCCTTTTTCAATATTCCCCTTCCCCAATATTATTATGCGATTATTAATGTTCGTACAACTATTTATTTATTTACTTGAACAATAATAATAATTTGTAATAAATTTGACATCAGGGGTGAATTGTATCCAGATGAAATTTTATCCGGTGGAATTTTCTCCAGGGGTGATTTTTTGAGGAGCGATTTTGATCAGCTGGGATTTTGTTCGGGGAGATTTTATCCGCGGAGATTTCGTCACAGAGGGATTTTTACCGGCCACCGTAGAATTTCTATAAATTCGATTTCACGTATAATACTATTTTGGAGGGGAAGTTGCTTCTTCTACCCTTTCCTCTTTTCAATGCGCCTACTTTACAGCGCAATACGTAAAACATGCGCAGACACCGACAAAGTATGTATGGGATGAGTATCTTGATGGAGAGGGTAATCCGCAAATCCTAATTCTTAGAATTCTCAGCCCCGTATCTTTTCTACTGTATTCAGTCAATGCAATATCAGCGACCGATCGGGTTGAAGAAATAGTCGTATGAAGTAAGCGAATCGTGAACTGATGTAACCGGATATTTACTCATTTCAAATAGCTCGATCAATTGAATAATTTTTTCGTCTTAAGTGAGTGCCGGGTGGTATTCAGTCAAGTGACACAATATTCACTTCATCCAACAAATCCTTATTCTCTGGGTAAGCGATTCGTGATTTACTTTACTTACGTCATTGTGGAACTATTCACATTTCTCACTGCGTGACAAGTCTTTGAAATAAATACATCCGAAATTCGTGCTTGTTTTGTTACGGCTCGGGGATTTGGGTAATACAGCGTTTCAATTTTGAACGAAGTTTATTTTTTGTAAGATAGATAAGAGCGATAATTGGACCTCTCACTAATTTCCAATGAATTGATTTCAGTCTGATCACGGACACACGGGGTGGCCAGAGGTAAAATTTCATCAATCAGACAGCGTGAAGACTTATCGTCCGGGTGATCATATAAATGCTCGTACAGAGGTCGATTGCTACTTGTCAGAAGAAATCAAGTTTCCGATATGGAGCGCATATATAAGAACCCTGCATTGCGAAATTCACCGTATGTTGGAGATGACGAATACGAGGCATTGGACGGGCAAGGGCGTCTGCGAGGCTTTATTTATCAGCTGAAGCTATTGATGCTCTTTATGATACGCGGATTACGGACAAATCTCACGTTTCGTTTAGCGACTGAAATGATGGCGGCAGGATATTTCGATGACTTGGTGCTTGAGTGTAAATGTGATGCCGACACCGAGAGTAAGACGGTCTACCGATTTCTTCAGGCCAAACATAGTCAGAATGATTCAAGGGAAACCAATGCTCACGACCTTTTCACAGACAAGGACTTCAACTTAAATAAATATTTGAATTCCTACTGTCAGATAAAACAACATGCCATTTTGAGTCAGGGCGAGTTAAAAGATTTCACTATTTGTACGAACGTAGATCTAGACGCGAAGAAACTCGAGTCCCAAGGGATTAAGCTGATTCTGGATGAACGAAGTGACAAATTTCTGGATCTCGAAACCGCAAATAATGAAAACAGGCGATACAAGTTCGACGGTAAAGGACCATCAATGATATACGAAAAACTAGCATCGGAAGCCTACAATTTAGCTCAGACATTGGTTGAGCACATCCTCAATTCAAAAAAATTAACTACCGACAAGATTGTTCTGAAAAAATATCGTACCGCCGTGAAAAGGGAAATTATTAATGTGAAAGAAAAAAAAATTTCCGATGCTTTTATTGAAGGCAAAAATTTGTCTGACGGGGCAAAAAAATTCCGCGACCAATTTTATTCCCAGGTTTTGGAACAAATGGGACTCCCAGAAAATGACATGCACCCAGAAGATGTATGGATGGAAATGAAAGATAAATCTATTGAATTTTCGCAGAGTTTCGTTTCGGACTTCGAACCTGAGGATTTGGGAAAATTAGCCGCGGAATTCGAAAATTTGTTGGAACATGTCGATGATAACAAAGTAGTCAAAATAGACATGTCGCCGGGGAAAATTTGCGAGAAACACGGACAGAAAGCCTGTGCGCCTAACATTGTACGTAACATCGACACTCTGTTGGAACGCGTCTTGGTTGAAATAAGTACCGACAAGATTCAATTCCAGCCACAGTTTTTGGACGTTAATGTCAAGCCACGTAGAGACATATTGAAACTCAAGCAAGCTCTAAAGTCCAAACTGAGTAATAAATTCGATGATCTTGGTCAATACCAATTCGAAATCGAGAATTTGAACACTGTCAAAGAAGAACAGCTGCGTTTAAAGAACAGGTTTCCCGATAGTAACGTCAACGATAAAGAAATCCGAAGTTTCCTTGACAAGTTAACGGTCGCGGTGAAACAGCCGAACGAATATGAACTGGGCGAAATATTGAAGAAAGAGATAAGTGAGCATTGCAAGCTAGATTTGCTACATGCCGATTTAGTTATCACGTCTTTTGAAAAAGAGATGCGAGATTGGTTTTTAAATAGAAAAGGTTCATTTCTGACAATGAATAGCGGCCGTGAATATCTTGATGCAATTACGGGTAAGATTGGAACTCTCGTAATGTCAGGGTTGAGCTTGGCGTACCCGGAGCAGCTAAGAAATTACGACATGCATTTCAGAGAAGAAAATCAAGAGCTTCGGGATTATTTGACCCGAAGAGATAAGAACAAGATAAATGCAGCTTGTAATTTAGTTGCAACTGAGGAAACGCTGACAGCAGCCATTCAAGTTTACCGAGCTGTCGAGAATTCACCCAGGTTTGGAGGAAAATATGACAATATAATTATTCCTCTGAACGACTTGTTGTTACCCAGCGTCAGAAAACATGTAATCGATGCATTCGGGATGCAGGGTCGGTATGATTTGCTGGTTGTTGTATCTGGACGGTGCAACGACGAGGAGCCTCAGGAATTAAGTAGATTGTATGAAGATTTACAGGAAATGATGATGGATGACCGATATGAAATGAAAAAACTGATTTTTGTTACAAGCATGGAGTTACGTTTCAAAAACTGTGATCAGATTCACTGTAAATTAGGTTTTAATGACCTTACAGACGAGTCACAGAAAAAGCTGTTGAATAAACAGCTCGTTAATTTGCAAGGTCGAGAAGAAAACATGAGTTTCGCAGAATTATTGCGAATTCGCCCAGCAGAGAACATAGATTCGAAGGGTTTCAAAAACTTTGGTTCCGCGATAGACTCGAGAACGTTAGTGAAGCTGATCCATGGTAAAGAGAATATAAGAATAGGCTTTCCCTCGGAAAGTTTGGATAGGATAGAAGATTATTTCATAAATCGTACATTACATCGACGAGTTATCATCAGTGCCGATATTCTGAACTCCAAACAAACTTTCGATATCTATGCTGTCGGCCATGCCGACAAAAATTTCTTACGGGACCTAGAGTTGAGTAGACAAAGAAACTGTTTTCAGCGAATCGAATCCTTGAAATGGCAACCACCCAGATTCGTTAAATTAAACTATGGTAAAGAGGAGGAACAGTTCAAGAAGCTGTGTGACGCACATCCAAAATATAACGTTCACTGGTTCATGGCGGCACAGGGACAATTACTATGGATACGATCAAAAGGTAGTATCGCTACGCTAATTGAGCACAGAGACTTGGGAAATTTTTTTTCTTGCAACTGTCAGTGTTACGTATGTCGCACAGCAACCAGCAATAAGGTGGTTGACGAACTGGCCGCCCAGAATGTGGGGCCCGTAATTATTTCTGATATCGCGGGCACGGGGAAAACGACCATTCTAACTCATTTCGCGAGGATAATACAAGAGACAAATCCTCGGATGTTGGTGATGCACATTAATTTGAACGATTGTACAGATGCGTTGGAGAAGGAAAAAAGGAAACGCAATGTCAAGACAGGTGACCAGGAAATTGCGACCAAATTTCTCGTCAACGATTTATTGAAGCTTGACACTGAATTGGAAAGAGTGGTTCTAAAAAAACTCATCACGGAACGGGGTGGCGTGGCCTTATTGTTCGACGGTTTTGATGAAATAAGTCCCGACTACAAGGAAACGGTAATAGCCGTGCTGCGAGCGCTTAAAGAAGGTAATGCTGTGAAACTGGTCGTTTCCACCAGACCTCATACACAACGGCCGTTAGAAAGGACGCTTGGAACATTTGCTTACGCGATGAGACCGTTTTCTCAAGAAGATCAAATCCATTTCCTAGTCGGGTTTTCGAGAAAATTATGCGGTAATGTTGATGAAACATTGCTGAGAATACGTGCTGAGACGGTGTTGAAGAAATTTGCAAATTCCGTCTTTGATCGGCTCAATAAATTCGCTGGTATTCCACTACACACTCGGATGATTGCTCAAGTATTCTTTTGTAATAAGGACGATATGGTTTCTGTGATTAATCACGGAAATATGGAGCCAGATGTGTCAGATCATATCAAAGTAGCTGATCTCTACCGAATATTTGTTGACAAAAAGTATGAAATATATCGTAAAGAAAAAAAGAAAGAAGTCCTAAGCAATCTTGGTGGGCAGGAGGATGCTGAGGAATTGAAGACAAAATGGCTAAAGGGTTATCGACGATTAGCTATGTACACGTTACTCAAAGAAGAAAATTCCGGGAGGTGGAATTTATCTCTAAAGGAAATAGCCAAAGTAAAGAAACTGAGCGATAAAATTAGTGAAGGTACAGAGCGGACTGGCATTGTGACAAATATAATCAACCAGAGAGCGAATTTCATACATCGTACTTTTATGGAATATTTAATCGCCAGTTATTTGTTCGAAAACCTCGAAAATTTGAAAGAGAACGATTCGACTGAGCGGTTCAGAATGTTTATATTGAATGAAATTCTGGTCAAGTCAAAATATAACGTAATTCGTGCCTTTCTCAATGATCTGTTATCCAAACCGCCAGTGAACTCGACACACGGCGCTCCTTTCTGGACGGTAAACTTGGACGACTTCGTACGTGACCTAAACCGCAGAAATATTTTTCACATCGCTGCGGAGGAAGGTAACTATAAGATAATGAAATTTTTCTTCACTCGAATTGCAAAGAATTTTCGAGATCCGCAAAATTTGATTAACATTAAGTCCAAGCGTTACGGGAGAACTCTGATGCATATAGTGACTTCGAAAAAGCAGCTTGAAAAATGTCAGAGTTCGTCAGGTGAAGACAACTTGGCAGTTCTGGAATGGTTGCTGGACCAAAGAGCTAACGTTAATGCTACCGATGAAAACGGAAATACTCCAATGCACACAGCTGTCAAAAGTGGGCATTTGATGACTTTGAAGTTATTGGCAGGTCAGCGAGATGCTGTTGAAACAGCACGAAACCACAGGGGGGAAACATTGCAGCACGTGGCTGCTCAATGTGGTAACCTGAATGTCCTAAAGTGGCTGATTGACTATCTAGGATGCAATGTTAATGTTCGAGATGATTCGGGAAAAACATTGCAGCTCATGGCTGCTGAAAATGGGCACGTCGACATGTTAAAGTGGCTGGTGGACGAACGGGGCTGCAATGTTGAAGCTGAAGATAATTGGGGGACAAGAATACACCACATAGCTGGTGAAACTATGAATTCCGAGATGATTTTGTGGTTGGTGGAAAAGGCAGATCGCGATCTCAGCGCTCGAAATGATTTAGGGACAATGTTACATTGTCGATGCCCACTGCACCAAAAAAATAAAATCCGTTCGCGTCACTTACCGTATATTATGGATTGATATATCATTTAGCGACTCTTTTTGTATTCGTATCCATAACTTTTATAATATGATTTTGTATTTTGTTTTAAGTTGTTCTTATACAGGGTATTTCATTTCAATCGCTCCAGGCCGACCACGCCGAAACCAAGCAAGGTACGCAAAAATGTTTCCTACAAAATATTCCGGGTTCAAAAAGGGAAAAGCAAATGAGATTGCCAGATATTTCCGTAAGTGGATCTGCCAAGGTCATGTCAAGGTCAACTTGGTTTTTTTTTTTCCACGCAGCAGTATATTTTTTTCACTGACACCTGAAAGGGCATCAAATCATGCGTAAAAAAAGTGCACTACTTACCATCTAAACTTAAGCGGTAATGGAATACGAGTCGATTAAGTTGCTACGGAGCAAGATACCGATAACCTATCGGTTCCGTGGAAATATTTGGGGACTCAAATATTATAATATCATAAGTTGTTAGAATAGTTTTCTACGTAGAGTCTACGAAGTCAGATAAAGGTCAATTGGATTGTTTGTATCGTATTTCATTTACTCGATACTAAAAGATAGCGCAAATTTGCTTTCTATTTTCCAAATATAGTTCAAATCCTTTGTGTGTATTTATTCATCAATATCTGGTTCTTCTCGGTGAAACCTCACAACATATCGAGGATAAATATTTGAATGTTCCGTTAAAAAAAAAACCCAAGTTGATGTTCACCTGATATTGGCGGCTTCGGTTACAAAAAGTCTGACACTCTCATCTTCTTCCCCCGCTTCGAACCCTGAATATTTTGTAGGAAATATTTTTTCGTATCTTGTTTAATTTCGGGATAATCGGTCTGGGGCGATTAAAATGAAACACCCTGTATCTTACGTGAAACCTTAAAGTGCATTGAATACATATGACTTTCATTATCTCTTGCTAGCTTTTGGAAAACTGTCAGGTTTACTTATATTAACCTCAAGATGAAATAATTTTAGCGACAGTCTTAACCCAAACAATCTACGAGCACCTGCGCATCAGATGAATTTCACCAGACAACGAGTTGTGTTCTTTCTGAAATTGCAGGCCAAAGGTCAAAATATTTTACGATGCCTCAATACCTATCAATACGATAAAACCCGTCATTACTCAAGTGGTATCTGCTTTGTGAAACGACGTTTCAATATTAGAATAAGTTAGCGTAGACAATCTCACCATTATTCCTATACGTAAGAGAAAGATGGAAATTCATAGGGCACGATTTGGATGTCTCGGAGTGGGCATAACTATCCCTCTTCCCTGGGCCCAGGAGGCAAGAGTAAAAAGGGCGAATAAGAAGGCCCGATATACGTTTTACACATATGAATCTTCCTCGTTGGTCTGGATTCCATAAAATTGGAATGAACAAATTAGGAAGTTCTTTAAAAATTGGCTTGAAGAATGGCTGCCAGGAAAAGCGTTGAACAATTTGAATTAAGGCAATTAGCAGAAGTTTCAAATGTTATTCTCCCAGGGAGGAAGGGATTCTTAATTAAAAATCCAGAAAAAACAGATATCAAAGTCCAAAGCGCGCAAATAAAACGATCAACGAAATCAAATTAGTGATTTCGCAACTTTGTCTTTTGTCAAATAATACTGTTTTTTAATAACTACGCTTACTACGTTTACCGTAAACCAATTATTTTTAATTAACTTTTGTTACTGTGACTATACCATTTATTTTGAATTCATTTTTGTTAATGTGCTTAACCCATTATTTTGTAATAAATTTTTTGTTATTGTGTTCAATTTAAATTGCGTATCGAATGAATTAACAACCTTCTAACCACCACTCAATTCTGACTCTAGGTGGTAATACACAAATCGTTACACACAATGTGCTTACTGATTTCACAAGAACGTGCGATAAAATTATTCGTACAAAAAAAAAAAAAAAATGAACTTGGATTACTTGGAGACTCCTGAGCCCCTAAATATGGCTGTGAAAGAAGCACGTCCTTAAATTTTGCACGCAGTTCGTAGGCCGAGCAGTTGATTTATAATAAAAGTCAGTGCGACAGTGCAGAAGTAATGTTATGGAGCTCATATTAGAATCTTGGGGCTTATCCGAGCTTCTCCCAACATATAAGAGGGGAGACCCAGTTGGAACGTCCAAAAAAAGACTTTTTTTCCGAATTTTTTTTGGCCAAACGACAAAATAATTTTTAACGACAGTTTTTCCATATGAAAGATATATATTTAAAGTACACATTACAATTTTTTCAAAGAAAAATATTTAAATGTAAGCCGGTAGGAAGCAATGGGCGAGACGTCTGCAAAAAAAAGGGTGTTGCGGTGATCACTCTCGCTCTGCAATGGATCATCTGTAACCAACAAAAGAGGGGGGGGATCATTAGTTAATGATATAATGCTGTGGACGAACGAAGGGTTTTGAAATTCTTCAATTTTTCACAAAATGGCGGACGTTGAAAGTCAAAAGTGTAGTTTTTACCAAAATTTCACTCACATTTTTGGCTATAAAAAAAAAATAATTGTCCAAAAAAAAAATTCCATCGTTCATCCGGAGGACAACTATGTATAGAATAAGTGAGACAAATTTCAAACCGATCGGTAAGGCCGTTCTCGAGTTACAGTGATCACCGACTTCGAAAACATGGTTTCGAGAAAAACGCGTTTAAAGCTTTGACTACGATTTGCATGCAGATGAAAAAATTATTTTGTAAATTACATTGAATCGTATATTCCTGAGTCATATACTGCGGCTTCCTCTGCTTTGTTATTAAATAAACAATAAAGGCTTTAACGGACCCTCAGATAGTTGAGCGTCCAGCTGCGGCTACCTGCCTACTTTTATGCGTCAAACACGATGCCTTTCAAAGTTATATATTTCGGCGAATAACGGTCCGATTCGCCTGTAATTGGCCGGAAAATACTCTTCAAATATTGTACTTTAGGAAATGGAAAAAAAATCGATTTTTTCAAAATTCTAACTGGGTCTCCCCCCCCTTGAGTATTAGTGCAGTGTGTTTTTATTCATAAATTCCTGATCTGGATATGCGAAATCATGTTTGAGGTTAATGTGTGCGATACAAGATTTAATTTCGACTTAAACGGGGAAAATTCGAACGTTCGACTCATCGACTCGATTCAAACTCACGGTACGTAATGTTCGTGCCCAAAGAACGACGTGCGCTTTTCGAACGTTTCAAAGTGAGTCGGTTTGAAAAAAGTGACAGCAGCTATACATATACGTAGTACGGTAATGAGGCAACAAGCGTGTAGTTTGATATAACTAAATAGGATTGATTAACTAATAATAAATATTTTAGTGATCGAACATCTTGTTTGATTGTTTTGTGTAACAGGATCCTGTTTCTAAATAAATAGATAACTTATTAATTATTAAAAAATCTTCATCACACGCAAAGAAGTATATACAAGTGCACGATTTCTTATCTATAAATAAATATTTAATTCGCCACATTCAAATATATGATTTATTGACAGCACGGTCGTATATACAGGTCTGGGCACTCCCATATATTTCGTATACCCCACAGCGTGCCTCTATCTGAGGCACATTTTTCCCACGTTGGCCGCAAAAGCGCGGAGCAGTGCAATCTCGGGGGCACGTGTGTGACAGAGACAGAGCGACATGCGCGCGCATGCATTAGCGAGGCTGTAATAACTGCGCGCATGCCCCTCCGTCACTAGCGACGTGGCGAAATTTGGAAATATCAGCCTCAGTTAGAGGCACAGGTTTTTGGATGGAGTACCCAGACCTGTATACACGACCGTGGTTGACAGTAAACAAGTCCTGCTCACTTTAATAAGACTCTTTTCTCAGTGTAGGTGAGTGAGAAGAAGTAAACACCCGTATAAAATTACACCTGTATACATTCCAATGATGAGACATGAAGCTAACTTATCAATCCATCTTTACACCAGCTGGGAACTGACGTTTACAACTACGGAGTCTCTACTCGACTACAAAGTCAACAAATACGTTGCATTTTATGGATGGTTCATTGCCGTTCAAAGACGTCCCTGATAGTTAAAGACATACTTCTGGAAAAAGATTTAGCAAAATTTAAGAAGGTGCCCTAAAAGTTATTTTTAATTGTTTCAAGCTATGCTTTTAACTTGAAAATTGTTAGTGGGATTCGTATAAAGTTATGAGTATGCGTTAAACCTTTTGATAAATTATTAGATTTGTTAGTTACAAAGATATTTTCATAAATAGAAAACTTGGAAATAACGGAATTATCAACAGAACCGATGCTTTATATCAAATGATTTTTGAATGATGAAACATTTATTAGAATCTCAATTATACTCTACTTTGGCTTATTTTACCAAACGAAATCTTTCGCAATAAATTGATTGAAATGAGTTTTTCCACGATGTCGGAATCGTTGAATACCGAATTCAGAAAGCGCCTGAGGTTGTATCGAATTCTTATCGATAAATATATATTATTATTTTGTGAGAATTTGTTTTCACAATTCTATATTACGAGTTATAATTTTGCTCAATTGAACGACCGATGCATCAACATTCACGACACCTTACGTTTGTACAGCTAAAAAATCGATTCGTGGGATATAATTGTATGAATAAAATTTCAGATATTAATTATTTTAAATCATTTATTCGTCCATCCATTTATTCGCAAAATTAAAATACGCCTTTTAGACAATGAATAGTCAGGGGAAATGAGTTTTATGAAAATGCTTTTAACCAGTCTTCTTCTTCAAACAACAACACTTTACTCATTGTTCTCCCTTTTCTTTGTTTTATTTAACTTTTATTTCCGTCTATCGTAGTCGAAGTCGGTTCGTCTTCTTCCGAAATCGCTTTCACCCTAATGGTTAGAAGCAATCAAACGCAGGCCATGACTGAGTCACATTGTGCGTCATGCACCATGGAAAACAGTAAAGAAAAAGAGCTAATCTATTCGCTTTCACAGTTTCCGGGAAGTTGCATTTATTGAACTTTTATGGTCACTAAACTAAGAGGGTCATTGAGGCGGAAAGTCCTAATGGTATCATAAAATGGCAGATTGTCGCAGCTCGCCGTCCCAATTAACCCCGGATCAGACACATTTTATGGTACCTTTTGTGTACTTCCTACCTGCGATGCCTTGTAGTCAAAATGAACTGAGGTTCAAATTTCACTTCATTGTTTTTCTATTTTAATTGTATCAGGTAGACATTTTATGTTTTCGGATTTCTTGCGCCAGCCGTCGCGGTTTAGATATATCAGATTCTTATTTTCGTAATCTGGGAAACTTTCCATTTCATTGCGAAGAGTTAGATTATGAAAGAAAAAAATTTATATGATGTACCTGTATAAGAATACGATCGTTTGTGAATTACCTGCGAATCTTCAATCGTTGTCTTCAATAAGAAATATACGACGATGAAAGCTTCTTCTAAAATCCATTTCTGTATCATTTTATGTTTGTTTGTGAATTTTCTTGGATTTCAACGCGGAAGAATATCCAACTTCGTCAAACCTGAGTAAAACTATGTTTTCGTCATTCGCTTTTGAAGGTTTGTTAAAAAACAGTTTAAAACGCAGACAAGTTGCAGTACCGACAATAATATGTTTGAGAAGAGGCGTGTAATTCTTGAAGAAAGATCATAGCCACTTTTTAATCAACGTTGCAAGAAAAGTTTTCGTTTCAGTTTATGCTGTTGGTCCTACGTTGTTTCCGATGTCCGAGACTCAATGTTTTTTGCTTGAAGAAAAGCAACGCTGAAAAAAAAAAATAATATATAGAACGAAATAAATGGATTAGTAAATGATATTAAACAATTAGATTCTATTTATATAATTTAACGAAATAAATGGATTAATAAATAATATTAATCAATTAGAATCTAATCCATTTATTTCGTTAAATGATGATTTTTTACTTTAAGACACAACTTTGATGCGCTGGTACTTTGTTAATTTCATCGTTGTAAATCGCCCAATTTTTCGTAGAATATCTAGGAATATAGGAAAGACATATGGAAAGTTTCAGATTTTTTCAAAGTACTATTTAGGCGGGGGCGAAAAAAATGGTGCAGTAAGTCCGAATTCCCATTGAAATTACATTGGAAAATTCATGGCCTTGGCGGGAGTACTTAGGGTTGGCTTACAGGCTTCCAGTTTCGCGTACTTTTTTATTTGTTTATTTGCAAACTTTTTTCGCCTTGTCCGCAGGAAAATTCAAAAACACCCCAAATAAGGACCAACTTAATGGCACACCCATTGCTTGTTTCGCACGGTACATTTCCATACAATATTGGCAACAGATATCTTTCCGTGTAGTTCAGTTCACTTGAACTTTGCATTCGGACAGTGCAGTTGTTTTGAAAATCTTCTCGCGAATACTTCAAAACTTGAGTAAAACTAAGCAGTTCTTTAAAAAATCGTGTTGTAAACTCTTGAATAACTGTTTAAAATTTTTGAAACTAAGAGTTCTACATCTAGTCTTGACTGTAAATTGAAAGTGGACTTCAGGTGCGAGAATAAAAACAAACCAGTATAAAGGTCAGTAAGTTTGTCTTCTTGAAAAAAAAATTTTCAAAAAAATAATGAACCTCCGGTTCAATTAATTAGGAGTCTCTTTTTTAAATTATAATCCGTCATCCTGAAGACATCTAGCGAAACAAAGGGGATTATTAACCAGTTCAACGAGATCAACGAAAAGTGAGTGACAATCTTTTCTTTCATTCCAAAAACTCATTTTCTCCTCAAACCCACCGATATTCAGTGATTTTAAGCAAACATGCACTGAAGGCAATCGTGTTTTGCAAAATTTTTGCTTTCGAACGAGCGTTAAGTCACCAGGTAGAAGGGAAATAATTTCTTTCTTCAAACCGGTGTAATCAAGTGAATTACCCTGGGTACGGGACCTATAACCGATCGTCTACTCCGCGTCTTATTGGTTCAGCCGGCGTTGGGCCTCACCAATGACGCGCCTTGTCTTTGGGCCTTCCCCCCTCTCTGCCTGGCTCACTCAGGCGTTGCTCCCACCCGGCGAATTTCGGTCTCCGCCTGCAGTTTACATAATTTTTGAAGAGATTCGCAAATTCAGTCGTCAACTCTTCGTGGTCAGAGTCGGACGGTATCGAAGACGAGCAAAATGCGCTGTTCGGTTGATCGCGTTTTAGTGACGATCTCAAGTTTCAGTGAGTTATTTTCTTTTGTTCAACTTTACATCAGGAATAATTGTTTGAAAATGTCATTGTACACAGCTAACTTCAGTCACGGGTCACATGTATTATATTTTCTTAACGTACCAAGCGTTAATGTTTTACGTAAAAATAAATTTTGTGAATAAACACGGTGAAATAATTTTTAATCGTGATTATATTTTCGATGAACGTACACTTGTCCTCGTAGCGTGAATTAGCGCGCCAATTCTACTTTTCACAATTCAAATAAGTGACGCCGAAGCTACAGCGAAATAGCGAGCTCATCGTGAAATCAACGTGACCTGGTATTTGCGCATCGATTAAACGTAAGTGACAGTCGAAATACTAAATGTTATTTACGTTTTTATACCCGGATGTTGCTACAGTAAGTAATTTGCGTCCTCCGTAATGTGGGATAAATTTAATTGACTTCGATTCATATACGTTGATAATATTTTCATCGGGCAAATGATATGACTTCCGATAAAGTCGCGTTATTGTACAAACGTTTGTCATAATAGCCCGAGGCTTTGATACTGATTTTGGTGATTGAGCGATAAAATTTAGAACAAATATCCAGAATGGATAAATTTAATGTATAATTGGTAACGAGAGCCTTAGATCCCGTAGTTCGTAAAAAAAACAAAAAAAAAATGGCTGCGTGTACTTATGTACGCGCGTGAGAAGTTATACTTCTTTGGCATCATTGAACAAGCCTTGCCGAATTTTTTCAGCTTCCTTGGCAGCTTGCTTTCGATTGTAATAGTTTTTACACATTTCCGCATTTGTTTTACCCATCTTGAAAACTGGAATAGAAATTGAATAAATAATTTATAAATAATAATACGTAAGGATAGTTAACCTTAATTATATTGGAGCACTTGAAAAAGTATATAAGCACAATTTTTTTCACTAATATTTACGAATAGTAAATGATATTAATCAAAATATTCAATTTAAATCACCACTGAATATAATTTATTAGCACATATATAATTCGCACTTGTATGAAACTAAAACACATGTTGTGAATGTAGAAACTAGAAACATGTGGATAAATATTATAAATATGAAAACAGTGATCAGAGGCGACGAGCGTGCCAACATGCGCGACTAATGGAGGTTTTATTTCTATTTTGTTGGTAGCTATGAGCGGTTTAGCGGGCAGCTTCAACCTGTTACTTTTGTGTTACAGTGATGCGCGCGCATCTTAAAATTTCACTCTCAACGCGCCTAAAGAAGTATAACTTCAATAATAAATTTATATGACATAATTTGTACTAAATATTATAAGACGTAATTTTAAATATTTATTATTGATTATTTAATATTTTAATAGTAAATTAATAAATTCAAAAATTGAATTAAAGTTATTTTATTCATTTTTTAAATATTCATTATTTTTTAAATTTAAGATTCACTTTTCATTTTTATCAAAAAGTTTTTATTAAATTTGTTCATTTATTTTTATAAATATTTATTCTTTATTCAATTTAAAAATAAATATTAAAAAAAAATAATATTTTAATTTGATGCTCGATTTTAATTTTATTGAATTATATTTGACGGGCAGTAAATATTTTTTAATAAATATTTAATTAAAATAGAAAGATACACAACATGTCAAAATCTTCTGTCACACAATGATAAAGGAAAGAAGTATGTAATAAAAAACAATAAAACAAATAACGGATGTCTTACATTATATTTAAATAATCTATTAAATTTTTGTCACGAACTTTTTATTAAATTTTCTATTAAATTCATTTCTTTATTTTGTAAATATTAAAAAACCAATAATAAATATTCAACATTGATAATTTAAATAATATTTAGTATTAATTATATTAAATAATGATATTTTAATTTATATCAATAAATAATACATACGGATAACTAACCTCAATTATATTGGAGCACTTGAAAAAGTATTTTAGCACAATTTTTTCACTAATATTCACAAATAGTAACACGTGTTGTGACTGTAAAAACTAAAACCATGTGGATAAATATTATAAGTAAATATGAAAACAGTGATCAGAGGCGACAAGCGTACCAACATTAGCTTTTTTTCGAGACTTAATGAATTCGGTTGAGTGGGCAACTTCATCCTGTTAATTTTGTGTTACAGTGATGCGCGCGCATCTTGAAATTTCACTCTCATCAGTTTTTCATAACGCGCCTAAAGAAGTATAACTTCAAAAAAAAAAAAAAAACGTAAAGAGAATAATCTTTGCTGTACACACCTCAAAATAATTTAATACGATACCTACGGGGTGGCTGTCACCGCAGCACTTCAACTGTTTCTACATTAATACATTTTCATGTGCTGCTCCACAAAAAATTGATAATGTTTTTTGTGATTCCTCTTTTTGAAAGGTTTAAAAAACATTTTCAGTTTTCCATGGAGCAGCTGTTGATGTAGAAACAGTTTCAATGCTGGGATGGAATCCGCCACGTGCGTATCGTGTTGAATTAATTTGAGGTGTTTGAAGCAAATTAGCATATTTCGTTATTTTTTTAATTTGATAGAATTCTTTACCGAATATTGAAGGATAGGCAATAATCCTTTACCGAAAAATAGTTGGGATGAATCGCACCTCAAAGATACAGTAAAGGTTGAAAAAAAAAAACGATCCGATTAAAAAGTAAAAAGAAGAGCTGGAATTCCAAATCTCCGGTGTTCCGAAAAATTCATACATCCAGAGATTGCAAAAAACGATTCAATTCTAAATGTTTAGAATAAAGAGATGGAATTCTCGATAACCGGTGTTTGGAAAAATTCATTGATTAATTGTAAGACTCAGCAGCTCGTGCAATATAAAAGAAATAGAAAACGCGACAATTTGAGCTACAGAATCTGTTTGCAGTTGATGCGACGGACATCTAATGACGTGTACTTGCGTAATCCAAATTTGACTGTGAAGCGAGGTTCTTAACGCATCGTGAATATTATCGACTGTAAGAAGAATTGATTCAATAACGTTATGCACATCCGTAGGGACAAGAACGGCAGATTGAAGTAAAAACAAATCAACTACTACAACTATTCCGAGATTATTGTACATTAACTATTTCTTAGATTGTTATATTAACAAGCTGTGCGCATATATCTTTGAAAACGTGAAAACGAAAGGTACAGAAATAGTGAAGTACATATTTCGATGCTCTGTTTGAAATCGCTTCAAAATGTTTAAAATCTCGTAGATTCGTTCGGTCTCACTTGAAGATCGTTTATTTTACGCAGAAAATAGTTATCTACAAAGTACTCAGCTAATTTTCACGATTTTATCGGGCATTAGCTGATGTAGCAAATTACAATTGTTCCGATTAGTCGGGTTAGCTGTTTTAACCAGTTAGACCAGCCAAATTGTATAGCATTGGTTCTTACCCCTTGTCAATTAGATTTTACCAAAAAAGTTTCGAGTGAATTTGAGTGAGTGTAAATTGATCGACCATCAACGTTGTAAATTTATTCGGAATAGGCGTTCGCGACTCAAATTGATATCTGAGCGTCTGAAGCATAAGGAATAGCCTTTTAATTTCAAGTCAAGATTATTTGTACGATGCTCTAATATTTGTTTTGCACATCACACATTTTCCTTTCCCGTAATCAACAACTTCGAAAAAAAGGGAGGTAGCCACTTTGCGTAATTCACCATTTCTCCGCCTCTGTTATTGTAAAAACCAAAAGTACCAAAAGTAAATTACCGTAGTTCATAGTTCATATTCATAGGGCAATTAAGTGCTTTATTACGCGAGGCATCGAGCTGATCCTTTTTTTCGTTAATATCTACTATCACCACGTGTTTTCCTTCCGAATTGCGGAGTTAGCCCAGTCACTATGTAATTGGAACCTTGCAACAATTCCGTTGTCGCCCTTCATTAGTCGAATCGTTGGGTAGGGTGACTGGCTCTCTAAATTCAAAATGGCGATCTAAAAAAAAATATATCGCGAGATTCTGTTGGGCGTCTGGCGTGGTTGACACGCCTCGAAATCTTTATCTTCGTTAACCCTTGGGAATATGCTCGGTAGCTCAGTACCGCGGAGAGGGGAAGGGTAATTTTGGAGAGAGAGAGAGAGACACTCGACCACAACACGCTATTTAAAAAGAAAAGTAAAATAAAATAATATACTTTACAACAGTGGTGATACAAAAACAAAGAAAAAGTAATTTAAGACTCGCTCTTCGCGATCCAAAATCACGTAACAGAAAATTATTCGTAACCTACGTTATTTCTTAATCTGTTGAGCTTGCAGCTCCCTAAACAAAATCTACCTCACTATTTACACGCAACTCTCGATTCGAAACCTAGATACGTTCACTCTACAGCAATAATTGCTCGAAACCGAAACTATTACTAATTTCTTCAATATCACCTGACTCGGAGCTTCGATTCTACCGGAACCCTTATTCTCCACTTATCTCAGCTGAACAACATCCACAGAGCTCAACCGTACGTGAAACTCAATTAAACCAATTCTTGAACGCCATCATAATTCGGACGCAACTAAAATTCAATAACACGAACCTCTCATCTCAACCGCTACTCAACTAAACTCAACGAAATCGTAATCTCAACTAAACGCAATTTCAATTTAACTCAACTCAACTAAAGACCATCTTAACTAAACGGAAACTCAACTAAGCGCAAGCGCAACTAAACGTGACCTCAACTAAACGCCGTCACAACGTATCCGAACTCAAACTTTCTCCTCAAAAACGCTATTCGCTAATTCGAACACTCCATTTCGGCAATTCGCGATCTACTCGAGAGGAGACACTGAAAAATACAATAACGCGGCTTGACCCGGTACAGCGGAAGGAATTCGGGCTGTACGTAATATCAAAAACGAGAAAGACACAACTCAAAAGCGTGACTCTACTCAATATTCTCAAATACTCAAAATTTACTCTATTCCATCACGCCTGACTCAGGCCATACGGTCACCAAGCAAAAGAATTGGCAAAAGAATTCCGAGTATTTTTCGACAACGCAAATCCAAAATAGCAATAACATTCACGCAAAAAATTCTCCGGCCCACTCGTGATCTTTAGGCGGCTCAATTGCTTCGCGAAACTCCAAAACGTAACTACCTAGCACGATCGCTAGAACTAGAGTGATTTCCAAAATCGACAACATGCCGCAACAAGGATCTCGATACGCTAAGCCCTTCGTGCTGAATAGAATAAATATATACATACGATGAATGTTGAAGCCAACAAGCATGGTATCAATAGTTCTGCAGGTCAAAAGTTGGAAAAAATGACATGACTTCTCATTATGGTCCGTACGCAGTCAGCTCACTTCAGAACAGCAACGTCTGAAGTCTGCGAGCCGAATATTGACGTTCACTGAATCGATTGATTATTTGAAAATGTCGCTGATCAGAATTATAATGGACTCGATCGGGAATAGGAAGAATGAGGTCGAAGCAACTCGATGCTCACTCGAAAACGTTGATATCTCACGCTGAGAGCAAAATCTTCGTTGTCGGTGTACAAAATAGATGTTCAAATATATTTCTGACCGGGACTATGTTCGAATAGACTGCGACGATGGAGAAAACGTTCGGCACAGCTCGGAAATCTCTCTGGAACACCTGCATCTCACGTCATAGAGCCAAAAATTCGAGGTATCCGTTGAAGAGAATCATTTGCCGGAACTGATGTTTAATTACACCGAAACTATGAAAAGACTGGTCAAAGCGATTGGGAACTCACTCCAAAACATCAGCATCTCGCATACCGACGACAGCATGTAACGTCGTGGAGAAGAAAGTGAGGGATTCATGTTTGATATATTTCTAGGAGTATGTGTCTCTGATCAGGACATTGTTCGATCAGACCAGAGCTGTCTAGGAAAAACATCGATCTGGAAAATTTCTCCCGTTTACCAACAGCTCACGCCGACACGACAGAACTGGACGTCTTGGCGCCGACAATTGGGGTCAGCGTTTGATATGTTAATTAAAGTATATGTTCCTCATCATAAAATTATTAGATGAGCCAACAGCTTTCGAAAACGTTAGAAAAAAAATACTCGAAACATGTTTCCGAGTTTTGGCGCTTGAAATTGTCGAGAGTGTTTGATATATTTGTGAAAATTTGAATTTCATGACGGAAAATTATTCGATCGGAACTCAGCTCTCGAAAAAGTGACAAAAACAAAAAAAAATCGAAACTGACTCCCGAGTCTTGGCACCGAAAATTGGGGTAAGCGTTTGATAGGATCTCAAAAATTCATATTTCTCGTCCGGAAATTATTTGATTAGTCCACAGCTTCCGGAAAGTGAAAAAAAAGACCCTAAACTTCTTGCAGAGTTTCGGCACGGAAATTGATGTAAGCTTTTCGTGTGTTCATAAAATTTCGAATTTCTCATCATAAAATTATTTGTTTAGCCCACAACTAACGAAACAGTGAAAAAAATGCCCGAAACTTACTCTTGAGTGGCAAGGCCGGAAATTAGCGTAAGTGCTATTGAAGGCATGAAAATTTATATTTCTCATCCACAAATTATTCAAGTGGACCAAAGACTTCAACGAATTGAAAAAAAAAAAAACCGAAACTTGATGCCGTGTTTAGGCACCGAAAATCGGGCCAGCGTATGATATATCTATAAGAATATATACTTCCTAATGTGAAATTGATGGATCAGACCTCAGCTCTCAGAGAAGTAAAAAAGATATACTGAAAACTCGCTCCAGAATTTTGGCGACGGAAATTGGCGTGCGTATTTGATATGTTTATATTGATTTATATTTTTTATCAGAAAGTTATTCGATCAGACCTCAGCTTTCAGAAACGTGGCATAAAATACAGGAAACTTTCTTCAGAGTTTTGGTGACGCAAACAGGCGTGAGTGTTTGACATGTTTCACTTTTCATTTGGAAATCATCGGTCAGACCTCACCTCTCAGAGTAGTGGAAAAAAATTCTGGAAACTCGCTCCAGAGTTTTGGCGACGGAAATTGGCGTGAGTGTGTGATATGTTTATGGAAATATATATATTTGACCTGAGAATTATTTGATTAGCCCACAGCTTTAGAAAAAGTGAGAAAAAAACCGAAACTTGATGCCGTGTTTTGGCACGGAAAATCGGGACAGCGTTCGATATATCTATGATAATACATACTTTTTATTGTGAAATTTATGGATCAGAACTCAGCTCTCAGAGGAGTGGAAAAAATTCTGGAAACTCGCTCCAGAGTTTTGGCGACGGACATTGGCGTGAGTGTTTGACATGTTTGTGATAATATATATTTTTTATCGGAAAATTATTCGATCGGACCTCAGCTTTCAGAGACGTGGAAGTAAATACAGGAAACTTTCTCCAGAGTTTTAGTGACGCAAACAGGCGTGAGTGTTTGATATGTTTTACTTTTCATTTGGAAATTATCGATCAGAACTCAACTTTCAGAAAAGTGGAAAAAAATACTGGAGACGTGCTCCAGAGTTTTAATAAAAAATTTGGTGCAAGTGTTTGATATGTTTGTGATAATGTATATTCTTTACCGGAAAATTATTCGATCATACATCAGCTTCCAGAGAAGTAAAAAAAATTCTGGAAACTTGCTCCATAGTTTTGGCGACGCAAACAGGCGTGAGCGTTTGACATGTTTTACTTTTCATTTGGAAATTGACGGTCAGACCTCAGCTCTCAGAGTAGTGCGTGCTTCACACACACAGATCAAGTTTGACCCTCAACCGTTTACACGGCCTATGATGATAGGTTTATTCCACTCGTGCCTTTGCACATGAGGGTGAGGAAACAACCTCTGAGGCTATCTCGTAAAACCAAGTTGAAGCGGTCAAACTGTTCAAGCTTCACCAGGAGTTGATCACACAATCGACAAGCAATCATTTTTCACTTTCCTTCCGAGTCCAGAGACCGAATCCTGCAGCTCTATGCAAGGGACAGGAAATTCTTAAAATTAATATAACATTCGAGCTTGCGCGAAATCTCCACCTTATCTCACATATTACGTGTAAAATTCTAAAGAACATCAGCCAACGAACAAACACGAAACGTTTCAACATATATCTCACCTGAAAATTATTTGATTAGCCCACAGCTTTAGGAAAAGTAAGAAAAAACCGAAACTTGATGCCGTGCTCAGGCAACGAAAATCGAGTCAGCGTACGATATATCTATGATAACATATACTTTCTATTGCAAAATTCATGGATCAGACCTCAGCTCTCAGAGAAGTGAAAAAAATATATTGAAAACTTGCTCCAGAGTTTTGGCGACGGAAATTGGCGTGAGTGTTTGAGATGTTCATGATGATATATATTTTTTATCGGAAAATTATTCGATCAGACCTCAGCTTTCAGAGACGTGGAAGAAAATACCGGAAACTTTCTTCAGATTTTTGATGACGCAAACAGGCGTGAGTGTTTGACATGTTTCACTTTTCATTTGGAAATCATCGGTCAGCCCTCACCTCTCAGAGTAGTGGAAAAAAATTCTGGAAACTCGCTCCAGAGTTTTGGCGACGGACATTGGCGTGAGTGTGTGATATGTTTATGGAAATATATATATTTGACCTGAGAATTATTTGATTAGCCCACAGCTTCAGAAAAAGTGAGAAAAAAACCGAAACTTGATGCCGTGTTTAGGCACGGAAAATCGGGACAGCGTACGATATATCTATAATAATGTATACTGTCTATTGTAAAATTTATGGATGAGACCTCAGCTCTCAGAGAAATGGAAAAAATTCTGGAAACTCGCTCCAGAGTTTTGGCGACGGACATTGGCGTGAGTGTGTGATATGTTTATGGAAATATATATATTTCACTTGAAAATTATTTGATTAGCCCACAGCTTTAGGAAAAGTGAGAAAAAAGCCGAAACTTGATGCCGTGTTTAGGCACCGAAAATCGGGCCAGCGTTTGATATATCTATGATAATACATACTTTTTATTGTGAAATTTATGGATCAGACCTCAGCTCTCAGAGAAGTGGAAAAAATTCTGGAAACTCGCTCCAGAGTTTTGGCGACGGACGTTGGCGTGAGTGTTTGAGATGTTTATGATGATATATATTTTTTGTCGGAAAATTTTCCGATCAGACCTCACCTCTCAGTGTAGTGGGAAAAAATTCCGGAAACTCGCTTCAGAGTTTTGGCGACGGAAATTGGCGTGAGTGTGTGATATGTTTAAGAAAATATATATATTTCACCTGAAAATTATTTGATTAGCCCACAGCTTTAGGAAAAGTGAGAAAAAAGCCGAAACTTGATGCCGTGTTTAGGCACCGAAAATCGGGCCAGCGTTTGATATATCTATGATAATACATACTTTTTATTGTGAAATTTATGGATCAGACCTCAGCTCTCAGAGAAGTGGAAAAAATTCTGGAAACTCGCTCCAGAGTTTTGGCGACGGACATTGGCGTGAGTGTGTGATATGTTTATGGAAATATATATATTTCACTTGAAAATTATTTGATTAGCCCACAGCTTTAGGAAAAGTGAGAAAAAAGCCGAAACTTGATGCCGTGTTTAGGCACCGAAAATCGGGCCAGCGTTTGATATATCTATGATAATACATACTTTTTATTGTGAAATTTATGGATCAGACCTCAGCTCTCAGAGAAGTGGAAAAAATTCTGGAAACTCGCTCCAGAGTTTTGGCGACGGAAATTGGCGTGAGTGTTTGACATGTTTGTGATAATATATATTTTTTATCGGAAAATTATTCGATCGGACCTCAGCTTTCAGAGACGTGTGAGAAAATACAGAAAACTTTCTTCGGAGTTTTGGTGACGCAAACAGGCGTGAGTGTTTGATATGTTTTACTTTTCGTTTGGAAATTATCGGTCAGACCTCAGCTCTCAGAGAAGTGGAAAAAATTCTGGAAACTCGCTCCAGAGTTTTGGCGACGGAAATTAGCGTGAGTGTTTGATATGTTTATCAACAGATACGTTTTTTATCGCAAAATTAATGGATCAGTCCTCAGCTTTTAGAGACGTGTGAGAAAATACAGAAAACTTTCTTCGGAGTTTTGGTGACGCAAACAGGCGTGGGTGTTTGATATGTTTTACTTTTCATTTTAAAATTATCGATCAGAACTCAACTTTCAGAAAGGTGGCAAAAAATTCTGGAAACTCGCTCCAGAGTTTTGGCGACGGAAATTGGCGTGAGTGTGTGATATGTTTAAGAAAATATATATATTTCACCTGAAAATTATTTGATTAGCCCACAGCTTTAGGAAAAGTGAGAAAAAAGCCGAAACTTGATGCCGTGTTTAGGCACCGAAAATCGGGCCAGCGTTCGATATATCTATGATAATACATACTTTTTATTGTAAACTTTATGGATCAGACCTCAGCTCTCAGAGAAGTGGAAAAAATTCTGGAAACTCGCTCCAGAGTTTTGGCGACGGACATTGGCGTGAGTGTGTGATATGTTTATGGAAATATATATATTTCACTTGAAAATTATTTGATTAGCCCACAGCTTTAGGAAAAGTGAGAAAAAAGCCGAAACTTGATGCCGTGTTTAGGCACCGAAAATCGGGCCAGCGTTTGATATATCTATGATAATACATACTTTTTATTGTGAAATTTATGGATCAGACCTCAGCTCTCAGAGAAGTGGAAAAAATTCTGGAAACTCGCTCCAGAGTTTTGGCGACGGAAATTGGCGTGAGTGTTTGACATGTTTGTGATAATATATATTTTTTATCGGAAAATTATTCGATCGGACCTCAGCTTTCAGAGACGTGTGAGAAAATACAGAAAACTTTCTTCGGAGTTTTGGTGACGCAAACAGGCGTGAGTGTTTGATATGTTTTACTTTTCGTTTGGAAATTATCGGTCAGACCTCAGCTCTCAGAGAAGTGGAAAAAATTCTGGAAACTCGCTCCAGAGTTTTGGCGACGGAAATTAGCGTGAGTGTTTGATATGTTTATCAACAGATACGTTTTTTATCGCAAAATTAATGGATCAGTCCTCAGCTTTTAGAGACGTGTGAGAAAATACAGAAAACTTTCTTCGGAGTTTTGGTGACGCAAACAGGCGTGGGTGTTTGATATGTTTTACTTTTCATTTTAAAATTATCGATCAGAACTCAACTTTCAGAAAGGTGGCAAAAAATTCTGGAAACTCGCTCCAGAGTTTTGGCGACGGAAATTGGCGTGAGTGTGTGATATGTTTAAGAAAATATATATATTTCACCTGAAAATTATTTGATTAGCCCACAGCTTTAGGAAAAGTGAGAAAAAAGCCGAAACTTGATGCCGTGTTTAGGCACCGAAAATCGGGCCAGCGTTCGATATATCTATGATAATACATACTTTTTATTGTAAACTTTATGGATCAGACCTCAGCTCTCAGAGAAGTGGAAAAAATTCTGGAAACTCGCTCCAGAGTTTTGGCGACGGACATTGGCGTGAGTGTGTGATATGTTTATGGAAATATATATATTTCACTTGAAAATTATTTGATTAGCCCACAGCTTTAGGAAAAGTGAGAAAAAAGCCGAAACTTGATGCCGTGTTTAGGCACCGAAAATCGGGCCAGCGTTTGATATATCTATGATAATACATACTTTTTATTGTGAAATTTATGGATCAGACCTCAGCTCTCAGAGAAGTGGAAAAAATTCTGGAAACTCGCTCCAGAGTTTTGGCGACGGAAATTGGCGTGAGTGTTTGACATGTTTGTGATAATATATATTTTTTATCGGAAAATTATTCGATCGGACCTCAGCTTTCAGAGACGTGTGAGAAAATACAGAAAACTTTCTTCGGAGTTTTGGTGACGCAAACAGGCGTGAGTGTTTGATATGTTTTACTTTTCGTTTGGAAATTATCGGTCAGACCTCAGCTCTCAGAGAAGTGGAAAAAATTCTGGAAACTCGCTCCAGAGTTTTGGCGACGGAAATTAGCGTGAGTGTTTGATATGTTTATCAACAGATACGTTTTTTATCGCAAAATTAATGGATCAGTCCTCAGCTTTTAGAGACGTGTGAGAAAATACAGAAAACTTTCTTCGGAGTTTTGGTGACGCAAACAGGCGTGGGTGTTTGATATGTTTTACTTTTCATTTTAAAATTATCGATCAGAACTCAACTTTCAGAAAGGTGGCAAAAAATTCTGGAAACTCGCTCCAGAGTTTTGGCGACGGAAATTGGCGTGAGTGTGTGATATGTTTATGAAAATATATATATTTCACTTGAAAATTATTTGATTATCCCACAGCTTTAGGAAAAGTGAGAAAAAAGCCGAAACTTGATGCCGTGTTTAGGCACCGAAAATCGGGCCAGCGTTCGATATATCTATGATAATACATACTTTTTATTGTAAAATTTATGGATCAGACCTCAGCTCTCAGAGAAGTGGAAAAAATTCTGGAAACTCGCTCCAGAGTTTTGGCGACGGACATTGGCGTGAGTGTTTGACATGTTTGTGATGATATATATTTTTTATCGGAAAATTATTCGATCGGACCTCAGCTTTCAGAGACGTGGAAGTGAATACAGGAAACTTTCTCCAGAGTTTTAGTGACGCAAACAGACGTGAGTGTTTTGATATGTTTTACTTTCCATTTGGAAATTATCGATCAGAACTCAACTTTCAGAAAAGTGGAAAAAAATACTGGAGACGTGCACCAGAGTTTTGATAAAAAATTTGGCGCAAGTGTTTGATATGTTTGTGATAATGTATATTCTTTACCGGAAAATTATTCGATCATACATCAGCTTCCAGAGAGGTAAAAAAAATTCTGGAAACTTGCTCCATAGTTTTGGCGACGCAAACAGGCGTCAGCGTTTGATATGTTTTACTTTTCATTTGGAAATTGACGGTCAGACCTCAGCTCTCAGAGTAGTGCGTGCTTCACACACACAGATCAAGTTTGACCCTCAACCGTTTACACGGCCTATGATGATGGGTTTATTTCACTCGTGCCTTTGCACATGAGGGTGAGGAAACAACCTCTGAGGCTATCTCGTAAAACCAAGTTGAAGCGGTCAAACTGTTCAAGCTTCACCTGGAGTTGATCACACAATCGACAAGCAATCATTTTTCACCTTCCTTCCGAGTCCAGAGACCGAATCCTGCAGCTCTATGCAAGGGACAGGAAATTCTTAAAATTAATATAACATTCGAGCTTGCGCGAAATCTCCACCTTATCTCACATATTACGTGTAAAATTCTGAAGAACTTCAGCCAGCGAACAAACACGAAACGTTTCAATATATATCTCACCTGAAAATTATTTGATTAGCCCACAGCTTTAGGAAAAGTGAGAGAAAACCGAAACTTGATGCCGTGTTTAGGCACCGAAAATCGGGCCAGCGTTCGATATATCTATGATAATACATACTTTCTATTGCAAAATTCATGGATCAGACCTCAGCTCTCAGAGAAGTGGAAAAAATATATTGAAAACTTGCTCCAGAGTTTTGGCGACGGAAATTGGCGTGAGTGTTTGAGATGTTTATGATGATGTATATGTTTTATCGGAAAATTATTCGATCAGACCTCAGCTTTCAGAGACGTGGAAGAAAATACAGAAAATTTTTTTCGGAGTTTTGATGACGCAAACAGGCGTGAGTGTTCGATGTGTTTTACTTTTCATTTTAATATTATCGATCAGAACTCAACTTTCATAAAGGTGGCAAAAAATTCTGGAAACTCGCTCCAGAGTTTTGGCGACGGAAATTGGCGTGAGTGTTTTATATGTTTATCAAAAGAAACGTTTTTTATCGCAAAATCATAGGATCAGTCCTCAGTTTTCAGAGACGTGGAAGAGAATACAGAAAACTCTTTTCGGAGTTTTGGTGACGCGAAATGGCGTGAGTGTTTGATATGTTTTACTTTTCGTTTGGAAATTATCGATCAGAACTCAACTTTCATAAAAGTGGCGAAAAATTCTGGAAACTTGCTCCAGAGTTTTGGCGACGGAAATTAGCGTGAGTGTGTGATATGTTCAAGAAAATATATATATTTCACCTGAAAATTATTAGATTAGCCCACAGCTTTAGGAAAAGTGCGAAAAAAACCGAAACTTGATGCCGTGCTTAGGCACCGAAAATCGGGCCAGCATACGAAATATCTATAATAACATATTCTTTCTATTGTAAAATTCATGGATCAGACCTCAGCTCTCAGAGAAGTGGAAAATGTATACTGAAAACTTGCTCCAGAGTTTTGGCGACGGAAATTGGCGTGAGTGTTTGAGATGTTTATGATGATATATATGTTTTATCGGAAAATTATTCGATCAGACCTCAGCTTTCAGAGACGTGGAAGAAAATACAGAAAATTTTCTTCGGAGTTTTGATGACGCAAACAGGCGTGAGTGTTCGATGTGTTTCACTTTTCATTTTAATATTATCGATCAGAACTCAACTTTCATAAAGGTGGCAAAAAATTCTGGAAACTCGCTCCAGAGTTTTGGCGACGGAAATTGGCGTGAGTGTGTGATATGTTCAAGAAAATATATATATTTCACCTGAAAACTATTTGATTAGCCCACAGCTTTAGGAAAAGTGCGAAAAAAACCGAAACTTGATGCCGTGCTTAGGCACCGAAAATCGTGCCAGCGTACGAAATATCTATAATAACATATACGAGAAACTTGCTCCAGAGTTTTGGCGACGGAAATTGGCTTGAGTGTTTGAGATGTTTATGATGATATATATTTTTTATCGGAAAATTATTTGATCAGACCTCAGCTTTCAGAAACGTGGCACAAAATACAGGAAACTTTCTTCAGAGTTTTGGTGACGCAAACAGGCGTGAGTGTTCGATGTGTTTCACTATTCATTTTAATATTATCGATCAGAACTCAACTTTCATAAAGGTGGCAAAAAATTCTGGAAACTCGCTCCAGAGTTTTGGCGACGGAAATTGGCGTGAGTGTGTGATATGTTCAAGAAAATATATATATTTCACCTGAAAACTATTTGATTAGCCCACAGCTTTAGGAAAAGTGCGAAAAAAACCGAAACTTGATGCCGCGCTTAGGCACCGAAAATCGTGCCAGCGTACGAAATATCTATAATAACATATACGAGAAACTTGCTCCAGAGTTTTGGCGACGGAAATTGGCTTGAGTGTTTGAGATGTTTATGATGATATATATTTTTTATCGGAAAATTATTCGATCAGACCTCAGCTTTCAGAAACGTGGCACAAAATACAGGAAACTTTCTTCAGAGTTTTGGTGACGCAAACAGGCGTGAGTGTTTGACATGCTTCACTTTTCATTTGGAAATCATCGGTCAGACCTCACCTCTCAGAGTAGTGGAAAAAAATTCTGGAAACTCGCTCCAGAGTTTTGGCGACGGAAATTGGCGTGAGTGTGTGATATGTTTATGGAAATATATATATTTGACCTGAGAATTATTTGATTAGCCCACAGCTTTAGAAAAAGTGAGAAAAAAACCGAAACTTGATGCCGTGTTTAGGCACGGAAAATCGGGACAGCGTACGATATATCTATAATAATGTATACTGTCTATTGTAAAATTTATGGATGAGACCTCAGCTCTCAGAGAAATGGAAAAAATTCTGGAAACTCGCTCCAGAGTTTTGGCGACGGAAATTGGCGTGAGTGTTTTATATGTTTATCAAAAGCAACGTTTTTTATCGCAAAATTATTGGATCAGTCCTCAGCTTTCAGAGACGTGTGAGAAAATACAGAAAACTCACTTCGGAGTTTTGGTGACGCGGAATGGCGTGAGTGTTTGATATGTTTTACTTTTTGTTTGGAAATTATTGGTCAGACCTCAGCTCTCCGAGTAGTGGAAAAAAAATTCTGGAAACTCGCTCCAGAGTTTTGGCGACGGAAATTGGCGTGAGTGTTTGATATGTTTATCAACAGATACGTTTTTTATCGCAAAATTATTGGATCAGTCCTCAGCTTTCAGAGACGTGTGAGAAAATACAGAAAACTTTCTTCGGAGTTTTGGTGACGCAAACAGGCGTGAGTGTTTGATATGTTTTACTTTTCGTTTGGAAATTATCGGTCAGACCTCAGCTCTCAGAGAAGTGGAAAAAATTCTGGAAACTCGCTCCAGAGTTTTGGCGACGGAAATTAGCGTGAGTGTTTGATATGTTTATCAACAGATACGTTTTTTATCGCAAAATTAATGGATCAGTCCTCAGCTTTTAGAGACGTGTGAGAAAATACAGAAAACTTTCTTCGGAGTTTTGGTGACGCAAACAGGCGTGGGTGTTTGATATGTTTTACTTTTCATTTTAAAATTATCGATCAGAACTCAACTTTCAGAAAGGTGGCAAAAAATTCTGGAAACTCGCTCCAGAGTTTTGGCGACGGAAATTGGCGTGAGTGTGTGATATGTTTAAGAAAATATATATATTTCACCTGAAAATTATTTGATTAGCCCACAGCTTTAGGAAAAGTGAGAAAAAAGCCGAAACTTGATGCCGTGTTTAGGCACCGAAAATCGGGCCAGCGTTCGATATATCTATGATAATACATACTTTTTATTGTAAACTTTATGGATCAGACCTCAGCTCTCAGAGAAGTGGAAAAAATTCTGGAAACTCGCTCCAGAGTTTTGGCGACGGACATTGGCGTGAGTGTGTGATATGTTTATGGAAATATATATATTTCACTTGAAAATTATTTGATTAGCCCACAGCTTTAGGAAAAGTGAGAAAAAAGCCGAAACTTGATGCCGTGTTTAGGCACCGAAAATCGGGCCAGCGTTTGATATATCTATGATAATACATACTTTTTATTGTGAAATTTATGGATCAGACCTCAGCTCTCAGAGAAGTGGAAAAAATTCTGGAAACTCGCTCCAGAGTTTTGGCGACGGAAATTGGCGTGAGTGTTTGACATGTTTGTGATAATATATATTTTTTATCGGAAAATTATTCGATCGGACCTCAGCTTTCAGAGACGTGTGAGAAAATACAGAAAACTTTCTTCGGAGTTTTGGTGACGCAAACAGGCGTGAGTGTTTGATATGTTTTACTTTTCGTTTGGAAATTATCGGTCAGACCTCAGCTCTCAGAGAAGTGGAAAAAATTCTGGAAACTCGCTCCAGAGTTTTGGCGACGGAAATTAGCGTGAGTGTTTGATATGTTTATCAACAGATACGTTTTTTATCGCAAAATTAATGGATCAGTCCTCAGCTTTTAGAGACGTGTGAGAAAATACAGAAAACTTTCTTCGGAGTTTTGGTGACGCAAACAGGCGTGGGTGTTTGATATGTTTTACTTTTCATTTTAAAATTATCGATCAGAACTCAACTTTCAGAAAGGTGGCAAAAAATTCTGGAAACTCGCTCCAGAGTTTTGGCGACGGAAATTGGCGTGAGTGTGTGATATGTTTATGAAAATATATATATTTCACTTGAAAATTATTTGATTATCCCACAGCTTTAGGAAAAGTGAGAAAAAAGCCGAAACTTGATGCCGTGTTTAGGCACCGAAAATCGGGCCAGCGTTCGATATATCTATGATAATACATACTTTTTATTGTAAAATTTATGGATCAGACCTCAGCTCTCAGAGAAGTGGAAAAAATTCTGGAAACTCGCTCCAGAGTTTTGGCGACGGACATTGGCGTGAGTGTTTGACATGTTTGTGATGATATATATTTTTTATCGGAAAATTATTCGATCGGACCTCAGCTTTCAGAGACGTGGAAGTGAATACAGGAAACTTTCTCCAGAGTTTTAGTGACGCAAACAGACGTGAGTGTTTTGATATGTTTTACTTTCCATTTGGAAATTATCGATCAGAACTCAACTTTCAGAAAAGTGGAAAAAAATACTGGAGACGTGCACCAGAGTTTTGATAAAAAATTTGGCGCAAGTGTTTGATATGTTTGTGATAATGTATATTCTTTACCGGAAAATTATTCGATCATACATCAGCTTCCAGAGAGGTAAAAAAAATTCTGGAAACTTGCTCCATAGTTTTGGCGACGCAAACAGGCGTCAGCGTTTGATATGTTTTACTTTTCATTTGGAAATTGACGGTCAGACCTCAGCTCTCAGAGTAGTGCGTGCTTCACACACACAGATCAAGTTTGACCCTCAACCGTTTACACGGCCTATGATGATGGGTTTATTTCACTCGTGCCTTTGCACATGAGGGTGAGGAAACAACCTCTGAGGCTATCTCGTAAAACCAAGTTGAAGCGGTCAAACTGTTCAAGCTTCACCTGGAGTTGATCACACAATCGACAAGCAATCATTTTTCACCTTCCTTCCGAGTCCAGAGACCGAATCCTGCAGCTCTATGCAAGGGACAGGAAATTCTTAAAATTAATATAACATTCGAGCTTGCGCGAAATCTCCACCTTATCTCACATATTACGTGTAAAATTCTGAAGAACTTCAGCCAGCGAACAAACACGAAACGTTTCAATATATATCTCACCTGAAAATTATTTGATTAGCCCACAGCTTTAGGAAAAGTGAGAGAAAACCGAAACTTGATGCCGTGCTTAGGCAACGAAAATCGAGTCAGCGTACGATATATCTATAATAACATATACTTTCTATTGCAAAATTCATGGATAAGACCTCAGCTCTCAGAGAAGTGGAAAAAATATATTGAAAACTTGCTCCAGAGTTTTGGCGACGGAAATTGGCGTGAGTGTTTGAGATGTTTATGATGATATATATTTTTTATCGGAAAATTATTCGATCAGACCTCAGCTTTCAGAGACGTGGAAGAAAATACTGGAAACTTTCTTCAGATTTTTGATGACGCAAACAGGCGTCAGTGTTTGACATGTTTCACTTTTCATTTGGAAATCATCGGTCAGACCTCACCTCTCAGAGTAGTGGAAAAAAATTCTGGAAACTCGCTCCAGAGTTTTGGCGACGGAAATTGGCGTGAGTGTGTGATATGTTTATGAAAATATATATATTTCACTTGAAAATTATTTGATTATCCCACAGCTTTAGGAAAAGTGAGAAAAAAGCCGAAACTTGATGCCGTGTTTAGGCACCGAAAATCGGGCCAGCGTTCGATATATCTATGATAATACATACTTTCTATTGCAAAATTCATGGATCAGACCTCAGCTCTCAGAGAAGTGGAAAAAATATATTGAAAACTTGCTCCAGAGTTTTGGCGACGGAAATTGGCGTGAGTGTTTGAGATGTTTATGATGATGTATATGTTTTATCGGAAAATTATTCGATCAGACCTCAGCTTTCAGAGACGTGGAAGAAAATACAGAAAATTTTTTTCGGAGTTTTGATGACGCAAACAGGCGTGAGTGTTCGATGTGTTTTACTTTTCATTTTAATATTATCGATCAGAACTCAACTTTCATAAAGGTGGCAAAAAATTCTGGAAACTCGCTCCAGAGTTTTGGCGACGGAAATTGGCGTGAGTGTTTTATATGTTTATCAAAAGAAACGTTTTTTATCGCAAAATCATAGGATCAGTCCTCAGTTTTCAGAGACGTGGAAGAGAATACAGAAAACTCTTTTCGGAGTTTTGGTGACGCGAAATGGCGTGAGTGTTTGATATGTTTTACTTTTCGTTTGGAAATTATCGATCAGAACTCAACTTTCATAAAAGTGGCGAAAAATTCTGGAAACTTGCTCCAGAGTTTTGGCGACGGAAATTAGCGTGAGTGTTTGAGATGTTTATGATGATATATATGTTTTATCGGAAAATTATTCGATCAGACCTCAGCTTTCAGAGACGTGGAAGAAAATACAGAAAATTTTCTTCGGAGTTTTGATGACGCAAACAGGCGTGAGTGTTCGATGTGTTTCACTTTTCATTTTAATATTATCGATCAGAACTCAACTTTCATAAAGGTGGCAAAAAATTCTGGAAACTCGCTCCAGAGTTTTGGCGACGGAAATTGGCGTGAGTGTGTGATATGTTCAAGAAAATATATATATTTCACCTGAAAACTATTTGATTAGCCCACAGCTTTAGGAAAAGTGCGAAAAAAACCGAAACTTGATGCCGTGCTTAGGCACCGAAAATCGGGCCAGCATACGAAATATCTATAATAACATATTCTTTCTATTGTAAAATTCATGGATCAGACCTCAGCTCTCAGAGAAGTGGAAAATGTATACTGAAAACTTGCTCCAGAGTTTTGGCGACGGAAATTGGCGTGAGTGTTTGAGATGTTTATGATGATATATATGTTTTATCGGAAAATTATTCGATCAGACCTCAGCTTTCAGAGACGTGGAAGAAAATACAGAAAATTTTCTTCGGAGTTTTGATGACGCAAACAGGCGTGAGTGTTCGATGTGTTTCACTTTTCATTTTAATATTATCGATCAGAACTCAACTTTCATAAAGGTGGCAAAAAATTCTGGAAACTCGCTCCAGAGTTTTGGCGACGGAAATTGGCGTGAGTGTGTGATATGTTCAAGAAAATATATATATTTCACCTGAAAACTATTTGATTAGCCCACAGCTTTAGGAAAAGTGCGAAAAAAACCGAAACTTGATGCCGTGCTTAGGCACCGAAAATCGTGCCAGCGTACGAAATATCTATAATAACATATACGAGAAACTTGCTCCAGAGTTTTGGCGACGGAAATTGGCTTGAGTGTTTGAGATGTTTATGATGATATATATTTTTTATCGGAAAATTATTTGATCAGACCTCAGCTTTCAGAAACGTGGCACAAAATACAGGAAACTTTCTTCAGAGTTTTGGTGACGCAAACAGGCGTGAGTGTTCGATGTGTTTCACTATTCATTTTAATATTATCGATCAGAACTCAACTTTCATAAAGGTGGCAAAAAATTCTGGAAACTCGCTCCAGAGTTTTGGCGACGGAAATTGGCGTGAGTGTGTGATATGTTCAAGAAAATATATATATTTCACCTGAAAACTATTTGATTAGCCCACAGCTTTAGGAAAAGTGCGAAAAAAACCGAAACTTGATGCCGCGCTTAGGCACCGAAAATCGTGCCAGCGTACGAAATATCTATAATAACATATACGAGAAACTTGCTCCAGAGTTTTGGCGACGGAAATTGGCTTGAGTGTTTGAGATGTTTATGATGATATATATTTTTTATCGGAAAATTATTCGATCAGACCTCAGCTTTCAGAAACGTGGCACAAAATACAGGAAACTTTCTTCAGAGTTTTGGTGACGCAAACAGGCGTGAGTGTTTGACATGCTTCACTTTTCATTTGGAAATCATCGGTCAGACCTCACCTCTCAGAGTAGTGGAAAAAAATTCTGGAAACTCGCTCCAGAGTTTTGGCGACGGAAATTGGCGTGAGTGTGTGATATGTTTATGGAAATATATATATTTGACCTGAGAATTATTTGATTAGCCCACAGCTTTAGAAAAAGTGAGAAAAAAACCGAAACTTGATGCCGTGTTTAGGCACGGAAAATCGGGACAGCGTACGATATATCTATAATAATGTATACTGTCTATTGTAAAATTTATGGATGAGACCTCAGCTCTCAGAGAAATGGAAAAAATTCTGGAAACTCGCTCCAGAGTTTTGGCGACGGAAATTGGCGTGAGTGTTTTATATGTTTATCAAAAGCAACGTTTTTTATCGCAAAATTATTGGATCAGTCCTCAGCTTTCAGAGACGTGTGAGAAAATACAGAAAACTCACTTCGGAGTTTTGGTGACGCGGAATGGCGTGAGTGTTTGATATGTTTTACTTTTTGTTTGGAAATTATTGGTCAGACCTCAGCTCTCCGAGTAGTGGAAAAAAAATTCTGGAAACTCGCTCCAGAGTTTTGGCGACGGAAATTGGCGTGAGTGTTTTATATGTTTATCAAAAGCAACGTTTTTTATCGCAAAATTATTGGATCAGTCCTCAGCTTTCAGAGACGTGTGAGAAAATACAGAAAACTCACTTCGGAGTTTTGGTGACGCGGAATGGCGTGAGTGTTTGATATGTTTTACTTTTTGTTTGGAAATTATTGGTCAGACCTCAGCTCTCCGAGTAGTGGAAAAAAAATTCTGGAAACTCGCTCCAGAGTTTTGGCGACGGAAATTGGCGTGAGTGTTTGAGATGTTTATGATGATATATATTCTTTATCCAGTGCTGCCAGTACTTTACGGCTTCTTTTATTGCCATGCATTCAAGGTATATCGGTTTCTTTTTCTTTTGAGCCTCAGTTAATTTTCTTGAGAAATAAGCCACTGGCTTACTATCTCCATTTTCATCTCTTTGTTTTAGCACAGCTCCCACTCCTTTGATGCTTGCATCTGTGTAAATATCAATTGGAACCTCTGGATCAAAAATTTTCAAGACCGGTTCCGAGCACATTAGTGATTTTATTCTATCAAACGATTCTTGACACTCTTCTGACCAGTTGAACTGTATGTCTTTTCTCAATAGGTTGTGTAATGGGTCCAGAATGATTGCAATATGTGGTATAAACTTGTGGTGAAAATTTATTTTTCCCAGAAATTGACGTATATTTTTTCTTGTTTCTGGGAGTGGAAAATTTTTCACAGCCGTTAAATAATCTTTCAGAGGTTTTACTGAATTATTTTCTATTCTGTGACCTAAATAATTCGCATGATTATTTGCAAAGGTGCATTTTGAAAATTTTAGCCGGAACCCTTCAGTTAATATTGCCTCCAGCAATTTTGATAAGTGTGTTATATGTTCCTCAAAAGTTCTTGAAAAGACTATGATGTCATCTATAAAATTTACTGCAAAATCAGAGAGCTTGTATTTTCTTATGATGTTTCCCAATATTCTCTGAAAAATTGCTGGAGCTGTTTTGAGTCCGAATGGGAGGCAAGTCCATTGGAAATGGCCCTCCTGTGTTATGAATGCAGTTTTGTGTCTATCTTGAATTTTCAGAGGAATTGACCAAAATGCAGAATTAATGTCCAACGTTGTGAAATATTTGCTGTTTACTGTTTTCACCATCAAATCTTCAATCAGTGGGAAGGGTTGTGATTGAGGGACAACGACTTTATTCAATTCTCTGAAGTCTATACATAATCTTGATTTTCTTTCATCTTCTTTTTTATATGCCAGAGTAACTGGGGCAGCAAACGGGCTGTATGATTCTTCGATCAGTTTTTTTTCCAATAGTTTTGCTATTTGATTCTCTATTTCTTTTCTATCTTCAATCGTGCATCTGTATGGGCGTTTGTAACAATATTTATCTACCGTTAGGTCGATATGGGCCTCATAATCCTTTACAGTGCCGACGTCATATTTGTCTTTAGCAAATACTGATCTGTGTTTATCTATCAATTTATCAATTTCTCGTTGTTGATGTAAACTTAAATGATTTACTGAAACTTCAAATTCATTAGTGTTTATATGCTCGTTGAAATTTACTTCCCATTTGTTCATGTATTTGTTTTCTTGTTTTGATGCTTCCGAGTCTAAATATTTTTTTTTTTTCATGTTTGTCACCTAGTACATCAGGAATCTCGACATTTTTATTCTCTATATCTTCTTTATTCGAGGCATTGTTGTTTATTTCTTTATTGTTACGTTGTATGATCCTTAGATCTTCATTTTGGATCAAATTGAAATTCTTGATGCAATCCAGACCGATTAGAAAATCATAATTAAAATTTTCATTATCCACAATAAAGATATCCATAGTTTTTTCAATATTGTAAATTTTTATTTTTAAAGTTACCATACCTTTTGTTTTCTTTACACCATTAATAGTTTTCAATTTTACCATTCCCATGTTTTCTGAATTTTTTTGTTTTATCTTCAATAATTTTGCATTAATTAATGACACATTTGAGCCTGAATCATAAATTCCAGAAACTACTAGAGAATCATTTATTAGTAACTCGATTTTTATTAATGGTGTTACTTCGAGTTTTTTGGACTTTTTTCATTTAGTTCTATTTCTAACTCTGAATTATTGACATTTTTTATTAGTTCCGTCCTTTTATTCTTTTCACTTCTTTCCCTAAACCAGCAAGTTGATTCAGGATGATAACGTTTACCTCTTTTCTCATCTTCACAGATTTGGCATGGTTTCTTTTCTTCAACTTTTTTGAATTTTCTATCAGCGTATTTTTCTTTTTTTTCATTCTAATTCTGTCCACAAGATGTTCTGATTTACCAATTTCGTTGTAGAGATCTTCCGTTCCATGCAAAGTTTCTCTGTCAATTTTGTCGGACACGTGGTTTGGTAAGCCGACCGCTATAAGGTCTACTAGTGTCTCAGTATCTATCGATTTTCTTATTTCTAGTAACAATTTTTCTTTTTTCAGAGCATAATACTGCTTTATATTTAAAAGCCATAGCGTATCTAATTGGAGACCACCCTTTATTTGCAAAAGTTTCACAAAAGTTTTTTTTCCACTTGCTCCATTCTGATTCCACTGTGAATTTCAGAATCATACAGCTATACCAATCTGCACTAGCTTTTTCAAGGAAAAATTTTAAAATTTCAATTATTCTCCTGTCTTCTGTTACCATACAGCGTTCGCATTCTTTCTCAAATTCCTGTATCCATTGATGGGCATTTGAACTTTTTCCATCAAATTTTCATCAGACCTCACCTCTCAGTGCAGTGGGGAAAAATTCCGGAAACTCGCTCCAGAGTTTTGGCGACGGAAATTGGCGTGAGTGTTTGATATGTTTTACTTTTCGTTTGGAAATTATCGGTCAGACCTCAGCTCTCCGAGTAGTGGAAAAAAAATTCTGGAAACTCGCTCCAGAGTTTTGGCGACGGAAATTGGCGTGAGTGTGTGATATGTTCAAGAAAATATATATATTTCACCTGAAAATTTTTTGATTAGCCCACAGCTTTAGGAAAAGTGCGAAAAAAACCGAAACTTGATGCCGTGCTTAGGCACCGAAAATCGGGCCAGCGTACGAAATATCTATAATAACATATACATTCTATTGCAAAATTCATGGATCAGACCTCAGCTCTCAGAGAAGTGGAAAATATATACTAAAAACTTGCTCCAGAGTTTTGGCGACGGAAATTGGCGTGAGTGTTTGAGATGTTTATGATGATATATATTTTTTATCGGAAAATTATTCGGTCAGACCTCAGCTTTCAGAAACGTGGCACAAAATACAGGAAACTTTCTTCAGAGTTTTGGTGACGCAAACAGGCGTGAGTGTTTGACATGTTTTACTTTTTATTTGGAAATTATCGGTCAGACCTCAGCTCTCAGAGTAGTGCGTGCTTCACACACACAGATCAAGTTTGACCCTCAACCGTTGACACGGCCTATGATGATCGGTTTATTCCACTCGTGCCTTTGCACATGAGGGTGAGGAAACAACCTCTGAGGCTATCTAGTAAAACTAAGTCGAAGCGGTCAAACTGTTCAAGCCTCACCAGGAGTTGATCACACAATCGACAAGTAATCATTTTTCACCTTCCTTCCGAGTCCAGAGACCGAATCCTGCAGCTCTATCCAAGAGACAGGAAATTCTTGAAATTGATATAACATTCGAGATTGCGCGTAATCTCCACGTTATCTCACATATTACGTGTGAAATTCTGAAGAAGTTCAGCCCGCGAACAAACTCGAAACGATTCAATGTATATTTCACCTGAAAATTATTTGATTAGCCCACAGCTTTAGGAAACGTGAGAAAAAAACCGAAACTTGATGCCGTGCTTAGGCACCGAAAATCGGGCCAGCGCTGCAGCGTACGATATATCTATGATCATATACACTTTTTATTGTGAAATTTATGGAACAGACCTCAGCTTTCAGAGAAGTGGAAAAAATATACTGAAAACTTGCTCCAGAATTTTGGCGAGGGAAATTGGCGTGCGTATTTGATGCGTCTATTTTGGATATTTGTATATGTGTATATATGTATATTTGTATATTTAAACCAGCAATTTACATCTTATACTTACTTGACTCAAGAGTAATAGTCTCAAGGACAATAATACATACCCTGCAGAGACATTTAGCATGTCTGTGCGCAGGACTGGCGGTAGTAGATAGAGAAAAAAATAACAAAATATTCATTTAAGATATAACTAAAAAAGTTCATCAATAATAATACAACAAAATATAATGTGATATAAGATAAAATGATCATTTTTGTTGTAGTTTTTCGGTGCTTGAGTAGTTTCTTTGTGATATTTGGTAGCTCTTTATTTGCCACTTTATATTTTTTTCACTACATTCTAATGTTTTCAGCTCATGCGTGAGTCTGTTATAGCTCTTTATTCCCGGAATCACATGATCTTTGAAGCCTATAGTTTTGGAGGTCTTTGGTATAATAATGGTTTTGTTTCTAGTATTGCCTCCCGATCGGGTGTATTCGGTTTTCAAGTCGTCATAATGATATAGCAGTGACTCCAATGTGTAAGTCTCGCGGATGTTTAGAGGTTTCATCAAATCAGCATTATTTCGTGCAATTATCTTCCATAGTCTGTGCTGGACCCTCTCAAGAGAGTCCATTACATTTCCGTATGCTCCACCCCATTCTATTATACCGTAGTGAGCTACACTTCCAAAAAGTGCATGGTACATCATTACCAGAATTTTTTTATGAGCGAAATGCGATAGTCTCCAGAAAACGTAGAGCAAATGTCTGGTTTTTTTGATAATGTGGTCTATTTGAAAATTCCACCTGAGATGACTATCAAAGATAACCCCTAAGTACTTTGTACTCTGTACTCTCTTTATTTCCATACCGTTAATGGTAATTGTGAACTCTTTCGGAATGCTGACTTGATAAGCCCCAAAAGAGATGAACACAGTTTTTTCTACATTTAAAGTTAATTTGTTATGTTTGAGCCAGTCTCCAATTTTATCTAAATAATTCACCATTTTGAGTCTTGCTTGCTCCCAAGTTGAGTCGGTGCTAATTATCGAAGTATCATCAGCAAAAGAAACAATACATCCTTGTGGCAATTCATCGAAAATATCATTTATGTATATAATAAAAAGCAGTGGCCCTAAAATTGAACCTTGCGGCACTCCCATTTCAACCTTTGTTTCTTTGCTTTTGGTGCTATTTAAATTTACAACCTGCGTTCTATCTGTCATATAGCTTTTGATAATGTCTAATGCCTTTCCCCTAATACCGTATCTGTGTAATTTCCTGAACAAAATTTCAAAGTTCACGGTGTCGAAAGCCTTTGCCAAATCCAGGAAAGTGACAATGGTAGCATTCGTTTTGTCTATATTTTGATAGAGTGTATTTGTGACGAAAGCCAGCGCATCTTTTGTGCCCTTGCCTCGTCTAAAACCGTATTGCATGCTAGCGATCAATTCATTTTCCTTGATGAAGTTGGAAAGTCTTTTGTGCAACAACTTTTCGAAAACCTTGGCAATGTTAGACAGAAGTGAGATTGGTCTATAGTTTTGCACAAGATGTTTATGCCCAGCCTTATGTATGGGGATGATTTCAGCTTTTTTGAGTGCTTTCGGCCAGACAGAACGCAGGATACACAAGTTAAAAATGTGCTCTAGCGGTTGGCTTATGTACCAGGATATGTGTTGCAAAACAGTAATTTTTATGCAATCTACGCCCCCTGCCTTAGGCTTCAGGGCATGGATGGTGTTGAAAATTTCTCCACAACTTGTGGTTTTTATATAAGCTGTTTTCGAATTGTATTTAGGCATTCTGATCTGATTTTCTGGTGCTACTATTTTTTTTGCAAGGGATGTTCCCACCGTACTGAAAAAATTGTTGAAACTATTTGCCATTTCTTTTTCTGACCCTACTTTTACCCCATTTACATTCAGAAAATCAATATTATTCTTTCGTTTCTTACTGCCATTTATTTTTGCATTGATGAATTTCCATAGTGTTTTATTGTCCCCCAATTTAGCGTACAGCTCTTGGTTGTCGTGGGAGTTCTTTGCAGTTTGTATAATTTTTTTCAACCTTTTTTCATAATTTGTGTATTGTAGTTTCAAATCTATATTCTCTGGTTCGTCTTTCCGTAATTTATATAGTTTCATTTTGTTTTGAGTAGATCGTATTATTGCTGGAGTGATCCAACTTTTTCTAGGTTTTAGTTTATTTCCCTTTTTTTTAAAACTAGATTCTCGAATGACTGTTTGAATTAACGAAATCAAATGGTTAGTAGCCATATTTGGATCAGGGATGTTCATTATTTCACGCCAATCTGTCTTTTCACAAGTGAGTTTCAACTTTTTATAGTTAATATATTCAGCTTCCCTGCTTTCTTCCTGAACTTCCTCGTTCCCGAGTTGCAAGAGCAGAGGATAGTGGTCTGGGTATGGGATAGTTAGTTTTAGAGATCTCATGAACCTTTTTTGGGTTTTGACGAAAATATTATCAATACATGACCCCTTATTTGGATCACAGCTACTGGACTTTGTCATTTTGTTGAAGCATGGCGTATACCCATTTTCTAAGTAATTATTGAGGTAATTTTCTGTGTCTGTGTCATCCAATTTTAGAATGTCGATATTAAAATCACCGAGGATCATGTGATTTTTATTTTTTGCACGCATTTTTAAAAGTTGTTTCATTACATTAACGAAAAAACTTTTGTCACAGTCGTGACATCTATATATACCTGACACCTTGAGCTTTCTTTTGTCAACTACTATTGTAGTTGTTATTATTTTTAAATTTCCAAACACTTCTACCATACTTTTGCTGTAGCTCTGTTTTTACGTACATAACCACTCCATCTGACTTGTTTATCAGACCATAGTTATAGTACAAGTTATACCCTTTCAGGTTATTACTATCAACGTGTGGTAAATTCCAAGACTCCGCGCAAACTATTATATCAGGCTTGGTTTTGACACTCTCAACAAAAGTCTCTAATAGTTCTGAATTGCATTCCAAGCTTCTTATGTTCAATAATAAAAATATGATGTTATTTATATTTCTAAGGCATTTGTTGAGTGTGTATAAATCAGGAATTTCTTCTTCTAATGTTGTGCCTGTGTATTCTTCACCATTCGTTTCATCTTCTGTTGTGTGATAGTCCCCGCCGGGGACAAAATTTTCTTCTGCTACGTTACTTCTGATATTTACGTTGCCCGCGCCTTCTGGTGACGTATCGCTGCTGGTGAAGCTGCTTGGCTCGCCCTCTTGCGTTTTTCTGGTCCTATGTTATCGATATATCTCGGAATGTCGAGTTTAGTTGGGTAATCTGTGGTTCCAATATACTTTGAGATCTTATATCTCAGATATTCGCATTTACTAGTGTCTGTCGCCATGTGGTTGACGTCACAATGTTTTGAGTATTTAGAGTTCCCGTAAATACAGTTCGTACACTTCACAGTTTCCTGGTCGCATGCGCTAAATGCATGGTTTTCTGCACATTTCAAGCAAACTTCAAGTTCGCATTTTTTCCAGCTATGTCCGTACCTTCCGCATTTTATGCACGGTTTCATGTTGAGATCATCATAAGCCCTACAGCACTGGTGTCCCACATAGATCTTGTAATTGTTCTTCCTGATGAAAGTGTAGATTTCAGCCGTAACCTCAATTATTGCCGCTTTCTGCGTGTTTTTTGTTTTGTATGTATCCACAACAGTGCATTTTGTTTCAAGCGTACTAAAATTTCTCTCGTTGATGTCAAATTCTAGATCTTCCTTGTTCATGTAATTTTCGATACCCACCAGTTTCATTCTTGGGTTTTTTAGCTTGTCGTGTTCAATTTCGAAGTTTGTTCCAATTTTTTCTATCAAAATATCTTGCATTTCTTGTGTATGCTTTTTAAATTGGCATTTAATAATGGTAGTGCCGTCTTCTTTATTGAAAACTCGTTTCACTGGTAAGGCTGTTTCTTCACAAATAGTTTGAAGAACTGTGTCGTAGATTTGTCCATTCTTGTCTGATTGTTTGGCTTTTACTATGATGTCAGGTACTTGTTGATTTATGCTTGTTTTTTCAGTGAGTATGGTTGCGTATGATTATCCTGCTTTTTCTGTGTTTACTTCTTTCAATTCTTCCAGGAGTTTGCATTTTTCCTGTAACTCACATTTCAACTGTTTCAGGAGAGCATTTTCATTTTTTAGAGCATATATCACGTCCTCGTCTTCTCCGAGGAGAGTTTTGTCATGCTTGCTAGTCTCACCTTTTGAAAGGCTACTGGAGATATTTTCAAGCATTTCATCCTGTAGTTTCTTTTTCTCATGTAGTTTCACTTGCGCGATAATTGTTTTTGCATTTTCATTCAATGTTTTCTCACTCACTTTTGAGGTTAGATTCACATGTGCACGTTTCGAGCAGATTATTAAAAACTTCCCGACATGTCTGGTTTTTTCATCGTATTCAGAAATGTGATATGCATCTTCACAAATCACACAGATCGCTATTTGATTTTTAACGCGTGGGTGACAAATTAAATAATTCGATTTATCAGGCGGTTTCTTACTTTGATGCGCCATGAGCGCCATCCCAATTACTTACCCAATTACTTATGATGATGTATATTTTTTATGGGAAAGTTATTTGATCAGACCTCAGCTTTCAGAGACGTGGAAGAAAATAGAGGAAACTTTCTTCAGAGTTTTCGTGCCGCAAAGAGGCGTGAGTGTTTGATAGGTTTATGAAAATATATATATTTCACCTGAAAATTGTTCGATTAGCCCACAGCTCTAGGAAAAGTGAGAAAAAACCGTAACTTGATGCCGAGTTTAGGCACTGAAAATTTGGCCAGCGTTTGATATGTTTATGAAAATGTATAATTTTTATTGGAAAATTTTTGGATCAGACCTCAGCTCTCAGAGAAGTAAAAAAAATGTACTGTAAAGCTGCTCTAGAATTTTGGAGACGGAAATTGGCGTCAGTATGTGTATGAAAATATTGTGACGATGCTTCTTCGGCTTAAATTCCGTGATTTTCGCCACAATTTGCTAACATTTGAATAATTGAGATGAATGTGGATATTCGGATTGGGTGAGGAGGCGAAACAGAATGTTCGCAAAATTATGACGAAAGGTATCTGATTTATGTTGAAATTACGGAATATATATAACTTTCGGAGTGCAACACGCACTGTGGGAGCTTACAATGGCTTGAGATAAAAAAAAACAAGCATTCACGCCTCATTCATTCAAACACGTAAAATAGAAATGTCCCTGCATGGAGGTTACGTTCTAGAGATGACTGGGAAACTGGTAATTGATTTTACTCAGATCCACTATCAAGAAACTCAAAATGAAAATCATGCGACATAAAAAGAATTTTTTGGTATTGTCAAATAGATTGCATGGATTATTGGATAGGACATGGATAGATAAATAAACGTGCTCTTAGTTAGGCTTGCTATACAGAAACTGATTTATTAGATACTAGTGTATGGTGTAGTGTGTGTCTGTGTGTGTATGTGAATACATATATAGACATACAAAGTATAATAGTTTCAAGCTAACACTCCCTCTAAACTATTAATAACAAAAATAAAAAAATAAGAAATGTAATGAGAAAAAACTAAATAACATTTTTGTAAGCAATTTTAAAATAAAATAAATGTTCTTTTTGTTTGTTGTGATAATAGAGAAAGTCTTATAATTAATTATCACTTGTTTCTTCTAATCCTGAGTTGTTGAGGCAGAATAGATGTTTTTCTTTCTTCAGCGGCTTCGTCAGATAATCAGCTACCATCTTCGTACTTGATACATGTTCAATTTCAATGATGTTGTTTTTCCACATATCCCTTATGAAGTGGTGTTTGATGTCGATATGCTTGACTTTACTTTTGTAGCTTTCATTCTCTGCTAGATTTATTGCACTGTTGTTATCTACTTTTATAATTATTGGTTTAGAAGCTACTTCTGGATCAAACTCCATGATTAATTGTTTCAACCACTTAGCTTCTGAGCAGGCAGCGGATAAAGCTTGATATTCGGCTTCACAAGTAGAGGCTGCAACTGTCTTCTGCTTTTTTGTTGACCATGAGATTGGAGAACCGTTGTAAAAGAATATGTAGCCAGAGATTGATTTTCTATTTCTCACGTCATTAGCATAATCTGCATCTGAATAGCCTACTATCTGATTAGATTTGTCGTTTTGAAGCTTCAGTCCTAAAGTTCTTGTTCCATGCAGGTACTTCATCAAATGTTTAAGCGCTGCAACATGAATTCTCTTTGGATTAGCGTTGAATGAGCTAAGATAACTTGCTGCAAAGCAGATATCTGGCCTGGATGTTTGGCTCAAGTATAAACAGGTACCTACTCCTTCAGCGTATGGAAAATTTGGCGTTACAGGACTTGAGTCGCTTCTATCTAATTTCACATCTGGTTTTAGTGGAGTGTCTTCATCGTTTGCTCCCTCTAATCTAAAGTTACTTATCATGTTATTGATGTAAGTCTCTTGTGTGACGTACGTTAGAGCCTTCTCCCTCTGAACTTCGAATTTTATATTCAAAAAGAACTTGAGTAATCCTAGATCCTTGATCTTGAGTTTTTCTGCTATGGCTTGTGCAAAGTCTTCTTTTAACTGTTTCGACGAGACTAGGACCATTTGGTCATCTACGTAAATGGCGACGATGATCCAATCTTGATTGTTTTTATACTGGTACACACATGGATCAACTGCACTTTGCTTGAGGTTCATCTCTACTAGTATTTGTGTAAACGTCTCGTGCCACGCTTTTGATCCTTGTTTGAGTCCATATATTGCTTTGTTCAACTTTAATACTTTATCTTCACTTCCTTTTTGTACAAATGGTTCTGGTTGATTGACGTAAATTTCTTCTTTTAGTAAACTTTTCAAGAATGCAGCATCCACATCCAAATGATAAATCTCCAGATCATACTTCATGGCTAGACTCACCAAAAATCTAATTGTAGCGTAGCGTACAACTGGTGCAAATGTCTTGAAATAATCGATGTTGATGGTTTGCATGAATCCTTTGGCGACGAGTCTTGGTCTGAGTCTTACTATTTTGCCATTTTCATCTCTCTTGATCTGGAACACCCATCTTAAGTCAATCAAAGTCGGTTTTCTATCTTTGGGTAATTCTACAAGTGTAAAAGCTTCATTTTCGTTAAATCTTTCCATTTCAACTTTCATTGCTTGGTACCACTCATCTCTGAGTTTTGAATTAAGAGCTTCTTGCCAAGTTTTAGGCTCTTTTATCTTTTCTGTTTCCTCTTCTCTATTTCTTTTTGTTTTGACATTCGCAGTCATAACGTAGTCTTTAAACTTTGCTGGTGGATTCTTGTTTCTCGTAGGCCTGGTCGGAGTCTGTGTTATCACTTGCTCTCTGACTACTTCTTCTTCTTCTGCTTGCCTATTTTCAAGTTGATTTTGCTGTTGATCGTCCATTTCTTGTCTATGAATTTCAACTGTTTCATCTAATGACATATCCACTACACCTGTTGAGTCTCTTTCTTCTTCTATTTCTTGATTTAAATTTATTTTTTCTAGGCACTTTTCAAGTGGTAAGTATACAAATTCTTCTTCTTTACTTCTTTTTCAGGTAAAGTAACCGCTGGAGCTTCCTTTGGTTTGAAAAACATTTCCTCTTCTATGAAAATTACGTCCCTGCTAACGGTAATCTTCTTTGTGTTGTGATCAAACAACCTGTAGCCTTTCTGAGTTTCACTATAACCAATAAACATTCTTTTACTTGATTTTTCATCCCATTTCTTTCTCTGTTCTTTTGGTATATGTTTCATTGCTGTACATCCAAAAACTTTTAAGTGACTTAAGTCTGGCTTCCTGCCTGTGTAAATTTCAAATGGCGTTGATTGAATACTTCTTGAAGGTGAACGATTGATCAGATAGTTTGCTGTATATGATGCCTCGGCCCATAGATACTTTGGAGCATTTGACTCTAATAAGATTGTCCTTGCTTTTTCCACGATGGTTCTATTTTTCCTTTCAGCAACTCCATTCTGCTCTGGTGTGTAAGGGCATGATGATTCCCATCTTATGCCTTTCCTTTTGAGAAAGTCTTGAACTTTTTTGTCCTTGTATTCCAGTGCATTGTCAGATCTGAGAGTTTTCATTTTCTTATTTGTTTGATTCTCGGCCAAATTTACATAATCTTGTAAATACTCCAGTAAGTCTGATTTTGCCTTTAAAAAATATACATGTGTGAATCTGCTCATGTCGTCTGTGAAGGTTAGTATATACCTTGCTCCACCTAATGAGCTAATATTCATCGGGCCACACATATCAGAATGCACTATCTGAAGTAATTCTTCTGCTTTTTGGCTTTCTTTTGGGAATGGCAATCTTGTTTGTTTACCTTTGATACAGCTTTCACATGCCTGATGATCTATTCCAATAATTTTACATCCAGTGGCCATTTCGTTTAACTTTAGCATGTCATGCCTGTTCAAATGGGCTAATCTTCTGTGCCATATAGCGTTTGGCACTTTTGAAGTTTTGGCTAGAGCTGCAGTTTCTTCATCTTTTCTGATAAACTTCCACATCTTTCCTTCTTTGATTGCTGTGGCAACAATTTGATTAGTCTTCTTATTTATAATATCACATTTTTCGTCATCAAAACTTGCTCGAAATCCAGTCACGGTTAGTCTGTGTACGGGGACTAAGTTTGCATGTAGTTTAGGTACGAGTAGTGTGTTCTTTAAAATCACTGGTTTGTCCATGTTTGATAGGTTAACTTTAGCAACTCCTTGGCCAGTGGATTCTACTAACCTATTATCAGCCAACCTTACCATCTTTGGTTTTGTTGTGTTAAATTCAGATAAACACCTCTGAAATGGTGTCATGTGTTGAGTACAGCCTGAGTCCAGATACCAATCTGACTCCTTACACTTTTCATTTGTGATCATCCATACAATAGCGACTGCTTCTTCATCGTCATCTTCTTTTGCCAAGTTGCTGGTTTCTGTTTTCACTCTGCAGTCTTTTGCTATGTGTCCATAGGTGTTGCATTTGAAGCATCTTCTATTCTTGTTGCTATTGTTATTGAACTTGTCGTTATTGAACTGCTTCTTGTAGTTATTCTTCTTGTTGAAGTTGTTATTGTTGTTGTTGAACTTCTTTCTGTTAAAATTCCTTGCTGCGTAAGCATTTTCTGTTGCACTTTTCTCATCTTTTATCACATCTTGAAGGATAATAGATTTAACTGTCTCTGCTGTAAGCTTTTGACCTGATCCTTCAAGTCCCATCACCATAGGATTATACTTGTCAGGTAAGCCAGCCAGAAGCAGAGCACCTACCAGTTCACTATCCAATTTCATCTTAAGAGATTCCAACTTCTGAACTGTGTCAGATATTTTATTGACGTAATCTTCTGTATTAGGGTAATCATCAAGTTTGGTACTTACTAACGTTTTCAGTAGACCCACTTTTCTATTTAGGCCACCTCCATCGAATATACTCTTCAGCTCGTCCCACATTTGCTTCGGAGTGGAGCACTTTTTAATATGAGAGTAGTTTTTCACATGTATTGAGCTGATGATTCTAGATTTCGCCTTATTCATTTTGTTTTCATCACGTGTATAGCTTTCAGTATCTTCTATACAACCCCACAGATCTTGGTCTTTTAAATAATATTCCATTGCAAAGGACCAGTCTGAGTAATGTTCTTTCGATTGTAGTTTAATTATACCAGCTAGCTGTACGTCAGCCATCATCACTTAGATCTGGTATTTACTTTTAGTTTTGATCAATATTAACACCTAGCACTATATTGATTCTCTTGTCTCAATATCTCTCTGCACAAAGTTTTTGACGTTTTAACTAATATTGTAACGCAAAAAATGAGATAAATGAGAAAAATGTTTGTATAGCATAAAACACAGCACTAACACACCACAAAGGTTAGAAAAATTTTCAGAGCAACGATCACGTGCGCACTTAGCCACACTATAGCAGTTTTGGGGTTAGAATTTATTTTGTCCAATTTCTACTATAAATTCACTGAAACCACCAAAAATAAACTTTTATCTCGTTAAATCCGAACGGTGCAATCAATAATTTAAACAAATTATAAGGCCCATAACCTATTGTCAAATAGATTGCATGGATTATTGGGATAGATAAATAATCGTGCTCTTAGTTAGGCTTGCTATACAGAAACTGATTTATTAGATACTAGTGTATGGTGTAGTGTGTGTCTGTGTGTGTATGTGAATACATATATAGATATACAAAGTATAATAGTTTCAAGCTAACATTTGGTAAATCTATCAGGTGCTATTCAAGCTTCGCAGAAACACCGAATGTGGCACAGTACGCCTACGATTCGATGTCGGGTTAACTTAGCTCGTAGTCCTTTTGTTGATTGTGGGTGGCTCAGCGGCTCCGGAGATGATTTCCTGGATGTTGGCGGCAGGTCCCCGTCAATGAGTCGTCGCTGAATTTCACCGGGATGCAACTCCTGATTTTCAATGGCCCACAGGCTCCGAGATGAAGTTGGTGAAGTCGATGATTCGTAACAATCAACAAAGTATTTTGAACGAAACGGATTTCGTCCGAGTTATGTGAAATTGGAAATTGAATCTGAGTTAGTATGTGAGGGTCCGAGACGACCTCACGTCGTGACGTCCTCTAGCAGAGAGAGAGATTCGTCCGTCGTTTGCCGGAACGTCTGGTCAAGATCGTTCCACAAATACTGTTTACTTTTGCCTTTGTGATTTACGTATTCCTTTGCTAGGGCGCGTATTTTTGAATATATATATATGGACCCACGTATCGTTACATTACCCCCCCCCATTTTCGATGGTGTGGTGACAACGAAACATTGAAAATTACGTGTTACTTCTATTTTTTTTTTTTAGTTTGAATTTCTAAAATTTTCTCTAAAACAAACAAAAACGACATCATTCTCACTTATGCATCGATTCATCATTCTTTACTTATATTCTATCTTATCTTTTTATCACATACTTCTAGTAAAATTTTCTTCCTCAAGTTCTCCATCTACGAATCTTATTTCTATATATATGTAATATCGGTTGAAGCGTTTGTTGGATTGGTGACGAGTTTCTATCTGTCTTCCCTATGCAGTTTTTTTTTTTTTTTTACTCTAGGTCTGCGAGCCGATAGTACCTGCGCAGACTTACACGATTGAAGGTTCCCAATGTTTTATTTTCATTATTTGTGTCTATCAGACTATAAGCGTTGTCGTTTATTTTCTTGTTTATTTTATATGGTCCTTTATACAGGTGGAAGAATTTATGTGTTGTTTTGTCGATGGCAGAGGACGGATATGGCACGCGTGGTAGGACTAGGTCTCCTTCGTTTAGGGTGACGGTTGATATTGATTTTTGATTCGAGTTCTACGCTCAAAATTTTTCTGCAAAGCTTCTCTTGCTAATACTATTTTAATATTGTGATCGCTTTCAGTTCTGGGTGGAAATTTAACAATCTCTGTTATTTTATCATAAGCTGTTTTGTTGAAGTGGAGTTCATACGGAATAAGACCAGTGCTGTGATGTGTTGTTAAATTGACCAAATTTTCAATACTTTTTACATATTTTGCCCATTTTTTGTGTTTCTCGTCGCAGAATGTACGAAAAAATCTACCTAGCTCCGTCATGACTCTCTCAGTCGGGTTTGACTGCGGGTGCCTGACTGCTGAGTAGCACACCTTCACCCCTCTTTTTTCCAACTCAACTTTCCATTTTGCGGCTGTGAATTGTGTTCCGTTGTCTGATAATAATCGCTTGGGTTTTCCTCTTTTTTCAAAACATTCATTGGTCATTTTGTTCAATGCTGTTGTTGTGGTGGCACGTTTAATAGGATACAGTGTGACTAGTTTTGAAAATGCATCGATCGCGACTAGCAAGTATTGCACTCCTCCGATGGACTTAGGTAGCGGGCCGTAGAAATCTATTGTTACTAAATCATTTGATTTGTCGGCTGGTATTCTTTTAAATTCTCCTTCCATACTATATGTCAGTGCTTTTGTTCTTTGGCATGTATCACAGGTTTGAATATACTTTTTAATTGATTCTCTCATTTTACGCCAATGATAGTATCTGTTGATATGTTTATATGTTTTGTATACGCCCATATGCCCTAATTTTTCGTGTACGGATATTACCAGTGATTTTGTTATAATCTGAGGAGTTTCTATTAGCCAATTTTGATCATTTTTTCCTTTATAAAATAATAAACCTTTATGGATTTTATAACAAGGATCAGGTGAGTCTATTTTGCATTTATCTATTAATTTTCCCAGTGCACTATCTCTTTTCTGTAGTTCCTTCAAACTTCGCAGCTCTTTGATTAGGTTGGGGTCTATTTCGATAGTCATTGCTTTTGTTTTATTTATTTGTAGCTCTACGTTGTCTATTATCATCTTATTTAGGTTCGCTATTACCAGTTTGTTGCGTTCAGTTGTACATTGTTTTCCATCAATATGACGACTGAAAAAGTCTGCAACTACGTTATCCCTCCCTTTGCAGTGTTTAACTGTGAAGGTGTATTGCTGTAGGGCTCCAACCCATCGTGACAATCGCGGCGTTAAATATTCTGCCGTATTTATGAATTTTAGTGATTCGTGATCGGTTATCACTTCAAACGGGCTTCCGATCAACCATATTCTAAATTTTTCCATTGCGTACATTATTGCTAATAGTTCTTTTTCACTCGTTGTATAATTGAATTCAGATTTTGCAAGACATCTACTGATCAGTGAAATGATTTTGTGGTCTCCTTCCTCATCTATCTGGTACAGAATTCCACTTATTCCTAAGTCGCTTGCATCTGTCTGCACTTTAAATACTACATGAGGTATGTGATGGTTGAGGGTTACGCAATTAACAAAGCTTTCTTTTAACTCTTCAAATGCTTTGGTATGTTCCGCTGTCCATCTAAATGGTGTATCGTCTGCCAGCAAATCTCTCAGTGGTGTAATGTTATTTGAATATTTTATGCTGAATTGCCTATAGAAGTTGCATGCGCCTATGAATCGTTGCAGTACTACTTTACTTGTCGGTACAGGAAATTCTTTTATTGCTTTTAGCTTGTCCGGATTTGGACTGACACCAACAGGCGTGATAATGTATCCCAGAAATGCGATTGATTCTTTACAGAACAACAATTTGTTTAGACGAAGTGTGAAGTTATGTTTCATTAAGCGACTGAATACCAAGTCGAGTTTTTTCATGTGTGAATCGAAATCATTTGACGTTATGAGTAAATCATCTATATAACAAGTTAGAAATGAGGCGAATTCACTCCCAAGTGCTATGCTTAGCGCTCGTATGAATCCGCTTCCCGCCGTCTTGATACCAAATGGGATTCTACAGAATTGGTATAAGGTACCATTATGCAAAAAAGCTGTATACTGACGTGAGTTCTTTTCTAATCGTACCTGCCAATATCCATGTGTCAAATCCGTTGACGTCATGTATTTTACGCCATGGTATTTTCTTAATAGTTCATTAATTGGTGGTGAGCTCTCATTATCAGATTCGATTAAATCGTTTATGTGTCTTGCATCCAGGCATAATCTTACTTGATTTTCTTTTTTCAATATGATTCTTAATGGATTGCAATATTGACTGTTTGATCTTTCGATTATACCTGCTTGCAGCATCTTTTTTATCTCCTCATCTACTGATTCCCTCACCTTCAATGGTATCGGGTATGATTTTCTAACGACTGGCTTGTCTTTCCTTAATTTTATAGAGTGTTCATACACCGTTGTACATCCTGCTTTGTCTGAAAATAGATTTTTATAACGGTTTAGCAGTCTTTCGAGTTCGGCTTTTTGTTCCCCATTCAAATTCGTAAGACTAGTCACGATCGACCGGACGGATTCGAAAAAAATCTGATCATTGGCTTTTGATTCAATGACTTGAATTCGTTCATTCAGAACTGGTAGGATTTCTTTATTCATTTCATCCTTATAAAAATTGTGGTCCTCTGACTCTATTGTTTTTCTACTATTCGTATTTTCTTCGTAAAAGTTTTGGTCCTCCTACTCGACCGTTTTTTCCCACTTTTGATCACTCAATCTACTCTCTTTCATTTCAATTTCAACTTCATTAATTTTTAAATTATCATCTACCAATTCCCAATCAACATTAGTAATTTCGTTTGCTCTCGGATTATCCTCTGTTTGATCAACCGATGCACTTTCATTGTTATTCATTAATCTTATACATATATTTTCTATATTTGATATTACATCATCGAAGTTTTTCTTCTTGTTACGAGACGCCTGGCTAGCGTGCCGTCACCTGAAGTTCAACGCGTGCCCCAAATATTGTGCTTGGTGGTGACACGCCCAAATCTCACTACCAACTCGATAACCCCACCACATACCGGTAATCCAATCAAATCGCACGATTCACCGTACCCATTCTTCAGGGGACACGACCAATCTCTATCCCCGAAAACGGCGAAACTAGACAGTAAGAGTATAAAAGACGAGCGCAAACGTGGATCTAGCAATTTATCGTCTATTGAGCCACACGCCAAGGTAGATCGACGAATTATTCAACGCGAGGACCCATCCGTACTCATATTCACGGACCATTCCACGTATACGAGGAGCCGGATATCGACAGACCCACGATCAAGTGACGTGGAGTTGTCCTTCCAGGAATCCTCACACACCACTTCCCATCAAAGGAGGGCATTCAACGTATTAACATTTTTACTTGTTCTCAGTAAAAAGTCCTTGGGTACTAGGGAGCCGTGTCTGAGTGAAGAACAGCATCGCGTCTGACCTCATAGCTCAGATACGGTGTTCGTCTCACAATCCTCTGACCGATACGTAGGGCACCTGAACCTGTAGAGAGTCTCTGTCATTGCGACTGAATGTCCTAATACAGGTGAAGGCATGTTTGCGTAGAATTCCCTTTCATTCGACTACCACGCTAATAATATTCAGTCTTGCCATACGTAAACCGAACTATTATCTAAGTCCTTCCGACTACCATGCTATCACGAAATAATATTCCGTCTTAGTTCTAATGAAACGAATCATTAGCAATATCAAAACCGACTTATCAACGACGATCCAGGATTGTCAAATACCGTCCTTCTGACCAACATGCTATCACGCAAATAATATTCAGTCTTGCCGTAGGCAAACCTAATTATTATCAAAGTAAATCAGGAAGAGCTATTCCTTCCTAACTTACCACAAATTTCCTAAACATTACAAGAAAAATAAATTCACGACGTCACATTCTGTCACTCATCCCGCCTCCCGGGAACAAAACATTTAACTATTATTTAAAGGTTTCCTCTCTGGAAACAAATTTCTCACGTCACGAGTCAATGACTCATAGCGATCGATCTGTGCGTGCTTCGCACACACAGATCAAGTTTGACTCTCAACCGTTTACACGACCTATGATGATGGGTTTATTCCACTCGTGCCTTTGCACATGAGGGTGAGGAAACAACCTCTGAGGCTATTTCGAAAAACCAAGTTGAAGCGGTCAAACTGTTCAAGCTTTTCCAGGAGTTGATCACACAATCGACAAGTAATCATTCTCCACCTTCCTTTCGAGTCCAGAGACCGAATCCTGCAGCTCTATCCAAGAGACAGGAAATTCTTGAAATTAATTCTTGTCATATTTGTTTACATCTCCCCCCCCCCCCCCCCCCCCCCCCCCCCCCGAAGAAAAGAAACCAGTGAGGAGACACTGGTCTTCTTGAATAACCTTTGGGACCGGTACAAGCTTTGTAACGTGAAATAATGACTCTGACTTATTTCGATCTGTATGTATTTTATAAATTGAGTTTGAAATTTTTTCTATAATTTTGTATGGTCCGATTTTTAGTTCATCTAATTTTTTCCTATTTAGTCTACGGCTATTTTCAACGTAAACTAGGTCTCCAATATTAAATTCATGATATTTTCTATTTTTGTCGAATTGCTTTTTATTATATTCATGTGATTTCTTTGTATTCTCTAGAGCACGTTTTCTATCTTCATGCAAATCGTTTTCTGTTTTTTCTTGTTTTAGCTCTTCTGGTAAGATTGTACTGCTTTTTCCTTCCAATAAGTATCTAGGAGAGAATCCTGTTACAGTATGTTCTGTATCATTGTACTTTTCTATGCACTCATGTGCTACAGTTGTCCACGCAGTTTTTGATTTTTTTTGGTTTATCTTACATCTAATTTTATTAACTAGCTTTTGGTTTAGTCTTTCATTGAGTCCGTTTGAAAACAGTGCGTTTACTGCTGTAAAAGTCAAGGTTATATCTTCCTTATTCAAAAATTCTTTGAACTCTTTGGAATTTATCCCTGGATATTGATCGGATAGGATCATGTTTATTTTATTATTTGGCAAGACTGTCTGTATCAATTTTATAAAATCAGTTGCATTCTGAGTTTTTGAGGTCAAAATAGTAGCATATCTTGTGAAATGATCAACGAGCAAGTGTAAATACTTTTTTGTTGACCGTGAACCTCCGAATCCGCCAATTGTATCTATAGACACTATTTCATAGGGGTAAGTCGCAGGACCTAATTGGGACATTAATCCAATTTTGTGCTTTCCTCTTGATTTATTTTTAATGCAAACTTCACAGTTTTCGCAAATTGTTTTAATATTTTGATTCAGATTTTTTGCTATGTAAAATGGTTTTATCTTATTTTGTATTTGTTTCATTCCTAAATGACAATAGAAGAGGTGTACTTTTTGTATAAGTTCTTTACTGAAATCTTCTGAGAGTAGAATTTTTTCACTTGTTCCTATTCTTTTATAATACGTGTTATTCTTGTATAGTAACTTGTCTTTACCGTTTTGGATGTCTTTATTGTTTTCTTGATCGTTCTGAATGTCTTATATTTTCATGAAATTAACGGTTTTTAAAATTTCTTCTTCATTATCATTAGGTTCTAGTACTGGGTTTCTGCTGAGGCAGTCTGCTTCTAAATTGTCTTTTCCTGGAGTGTATTTTATTTCGAAATCGTATTGAGATAGATAATGCATTAAGTCACCTAATTTCTCATCTGTCCTAGACCTAATATTCATATTTTCTAAAGGTTTATGATCCGAGAAAACCGTAAATGATTTTCCTATAAGCCAGTGCTGCCAGAATTTTATTGCCTCTTTTATTGCTAGACATTCTATATAGATAGCTTTCTTTCTTTTTTGGGACACATTTAATTTTTTTGAAAAATATGCGACTGGTTTATCTTCTTTGTTTAATTGTGTTTGTTTTAGTACAGCCCCAATGCCTTGCAAGCTTGCGTCCGTGTGGATATATATTGGCAGATGTGGATCGAAAATTGTTAAAATCGGTTGAGAGCAAAGTAGAGATTTCATGCTCTCGAAAGCTTTTTGGCATTGTTCGGACCAAATAAAGTTTTGCCCTTTTCTTAGTAAGTTATGTAGCGGATCTAAGGTAACCGAAACGTTTGGTATATATTTGCCGTAAAAATTCACTTTTCCTAGAAATTGTCGAACATTTTTTTTTGTTTTTGGCGTTGGAAATTTTTTTATTGAGATTAGATTGTCATTGAGTGGACTAATCGAGTTGTATCTTATTTCGTGGCCTAAATATTTAACTGAGTCTGATGCGAAGGTACATTTTGAAAGTTTTAGTCTGAATCCTTCTTTCATAATTGACTCTAATAGCTGTGATAAGTGGTCAATATGTTCATCAAAAGTTTTTGAAAATACTAGAATGTCATCTATATAATTTACGCTGAAGTTCGAGAGCTTGTGCTTTCTTATTATATTACTTAATATTCTCTGGAAAATCGCTGGTGATGTTTTTAAACCAAAGGGTAGGCAGGTCCATTGGAAATGGCCTTCTTGAGTTACGAATGCGGTTTTTCGTCTGTCTTCAATTTTTAGGGGAATTGACCAGAAAGCTGAATTTATATCTAAGGACGAAAAATATTTACAATCTCGTGTCTTAACTATCAGATCTTCAATTAATGGAAAAGGCTGCGCCTGAGGAATGACTATCTTGTTTAATTCCCGGAAATCTATGCATAGTCTAGCTTTCTTTCCTTCATCTTTTTTATAAGCTAATGTCACTGGTGCAGCGAATGGGCTATAAGATTCTTCAATTAAATTTTTTTCTAATAATTTTGTTATTTGGTGTTCTATTTCTTTTTTATCCTCCATAGTGCATCTGTACGGTCTTTTGTAACAATATTTATCAACTAATAAATCAATACGAGCTTCATAATCCGTTACAGTGCCTATGTCGTATTTATCTCTGGCAAAAATCGATTTATATTTATCGATTAGTTTGTCAATTTCGGATTGTTGTTGCATTTCCAAGTGGTTTATTACTATGTTAAATTCTGACGTATTTATATGTTCATTGAAATTCAATTGGTAATTTTTTGTTTTGTTTTCAATATATTCTTTATTTGTATTTTGTATGTTAGGTTTGTTTTTAAGTCTATTTTCAGGAATGGCCTGGATTTTTTGTGTAATTTCTAAATTTTCGTTTTGTCTTAATTGGAAATTTTTTATACAGTCTAGTCCGATTAAAAAATCGTGTTCAAAATGTTCGTTATCTATCATGAAAACATCAATTTCTTTTTCTATATCAAAAATTTTAGCTTTTAGAGTTATCATGCCGTTTGCTTTTCTTACACCATTAATCGTTTTTAAATGTGCGTTATGTGAGTTATGAAATTTCTTTTGTTTTAAATGTAACAGCTTTGAATTAATTAAAGAAACGTTCGAGCCGGAATCGTAAATTCCTTGGATTTGTAACGCATTATTTAGCAATACTTTGATTTTGATTAATGGTGGCACTATAAGTTTTTTGGATCTTTGGTATTTAATTCTATTTCTAACCCAGAATTATTTACATGTCTTATGTATTCTTTGTTTTGTTGATCGTCGGCTTTGTTCCTGAACCAGCATAAAGATTCTGGGTGGTAGCGATTGCTCTTATTTTTTTTTCTCGCAAATCGAACATGGTTTATGGTCACTATTTTTCGCTTTACTTTTGTTTTCAATATAAGTAGTAGTTGTAGTACTCTTTTTTTCTGAATTTTTTTTATTCACCAGGTGCTCTAGTCCTCTGATCTCCTTAAATATATCTTCAGTCTGATTTAACTTTTCTCTATCTATTCTATCGGATACAAAATTTGGTCACCCTACAGCAATAAGATCAATTAAGGTAGGCGTATCTATTGACTTGTTTGTTTCTAATAGAAGTCTTTCTTTCTTTAAAGCATATTCTAATAGCGAACCCTTTATGTATTTGTAAGATATTGCATATCTAATCCCAGTCCACCTTTTATTGGCGTAAGTTTCACAGAAATTTTGTTTCCATGTTCTCCACTCTGAATCTAATGTATATTTTATCAGCATTGACCCATACCAGTCGATGCATGAATCTTCTAGAAAAAGTCTAAAGATCTCGATTTTTTCAATATCTCTTTCTACACCTAATCGAGAACATTCATTTTCAAAAATATCCATCCACTGGGGCACATTTGAATTTCTGCCTGTCAATTTCTCTATTACAAATTTTTCAGATACCTTTCTTAAGTTACGGATTCCATAATCTTGGGGCTTATCTTCAGTTTGCTTTTCGGTAAATTTTTCCAAAATTCTTGATAATGCCTCTTCTGTGATGTTTGCTGTGGGTGTAGTGTCTTGCGCTGTTGACATTTCTTCAAGTAAGTAGTCGTTGCATATTATGTTCCCATCTTCATCCTTATACTGTTGTAGTATATCTCCGGTCAAACTAATCCATACTTTTCTCGCTTGTCCTCTTTTTTGTAGTGTAGCTTTTATTTTCTGATAACCCGCCGTAGTTGTAAGTTTCGCATGATGTCTCATCGGTTGAAGCTGGTCCGGGAGTATAAAACAGCGATCGTCGGGTGTGGTTATTGAGGTTATGGCGATTATGTTTGTTTTCGGATCTTCCGTCGAAGACTTGACCGTAAATTCAAATTTCAGTTTTTCCATTCTGTATTTTTTTTTTTTTTTTTAAGCAAAAATGTCGTTTTATAATGTTCCTTTTTTAACTTTGTCGAAGCTGCGATGAGTTTCTCTGTAAATGGAGTTTATTGTTTCGTATACTATTACATTACATTACTTTTCTTTACATTACGTACTTATATTCTATGTTTAATAAAAATAATATTACCTGTAAATGGAGAAACGACATTTACAGCTTATTTTCCTCTCGTTCTGACGTTTCCACGTGCGATTTCGCTGATAATAGCTTATGTACTAATCTGTCATAATGCCCTCGGCATTCTATTGTCTCTATTCGCTCATATTTACACGTATGTACTATTGACCGTGAAACTGCCAAAGGCGCTTATTGTTGTGCGGTGAAATTTCAAATTTGGGAGTGAGGAAGAAATATGATGAGGTGAATATAGGCCTCGTCATATTTGTTTACATATAACATTCGAGCTTGCGCGAAATCTCCAGGTTATCTCACATATTACGTGTGGAATTCTGGAGCAGTTCAGCCCGCGAACAAACTCGAAACGTTTCAATATATATTTCACCTGAAAAATATTTGATTAGCCCACAGCTTTAGGAAAAGTGAGAAAAAAACCGAAACTTGATGCCGTGTTTAGGCACCGAAAATCGGGCCAGCGTACGATATATCTATGATAATATATACTTCTTATTGTAAAATTCATGGATCAGACCTCAGCTCTCTGAGAAGTGAAAAAAATTCACTGTAAACTTGCTCTAGAATTTTGGAGACGGAAATTGGCGTCAGTGTTCGATATGTGTATGAAAGGATGTACTTTTTATCGGAAAATTATTCGATCAGACCTCAGCTTTCAGAGACGTGGAAGAAAATACGGGAAACTTGCTTCAGAGTTTTGGTGAAGCAAACAGGCGTGAGTGTTTGATATGTTTCACTTTTCATTTGGAAATTATCGATCAGAACTCAACTTTCAGAAAAGTGGAAAAAAATACTGGAGACGTGCTCCAGAGTTTTGGTGAAAAAATTTGGCGCAAGTGTTTGATATGTACATCAAAAGATACGTTTTTTATCGAAAAATTATTGGATCAGACCTCAGCTTTCATAGAAGTGGAAAAAAACACAGGAAACTTGCTTCAGAGTTTTGGTAACGCAAACAGGCGTGAGTGTTTCATATGTTTTACTTTTCATTTGGAAATTATCGATCAGAACTCAACTTTGTAATGATTCAAATATAACCGCGCAATGAAGACGGCACGATCGGATTAGGCTAGACCCAGGGAGTGGGGAACCTGGTCAAATTTGAGAAGGAGAAAATTAAGTGGGCTTGGTCTACGTCTCTCCAGGAAGGAGGAGGTGCGGAGGTGTTCCTCTCTGAAATAGTCGACTAACTGAGAATAACAAGTAAATCTAAACTACGAGGACAGACCGTTGAAAATAATCCGTAAACACTCGAAAAGCCAAGCTAATCTTAAAGAGAGACGATACAAAACGAAGAACATTAAAAGTGAAATGGGAAAATATAGTGCCTCGACGAAAAACCGTTATTGACAGTACTTTATAATTTCAACGATATCCACCCATTTTAACAATATACACTGTTTTAACTATATACACCTGGAATGAATGAATGGATGAATGAATGAATTTTAAACATAATGACGGCTCATGTGTAGTCATATTTATAAATAAATTAAAATTTCACTCTACTATTCATAGTTGATAAAAGATTTTTAATATTGATTCAGCCTCATTTTTAATTTTCAAATAATCTAAGAACTTTCAGAAAAGTGGAAAAAAATAATGGAGACGTGCTCCAGAGTTTTGGTGAAAAAATTTGGCGCAAGTGTTTGATATGTTTTACTTTTCATTTGGAAATTATCGATCAGAACTCAACTTTCAGAAAAGTGGCAAAAAATTCTGGAAACTTGCTTCAGAGTTTTTGCGACGGACATTGGCGCGAGTGTTTGATATGTTTGCGATAATGTTTATTCTTTATCGGAAAATTATTCGATCAGACATCAGCTTTCAGAGGAGTGGAAAAAATTCCGGAAACTCGCTCCAGAGTTTTGGCGACGGAAATTGGCGTGAGTGTTTGATATGCTTATGATGATATATATTTTTTATCGGAAAATTATTCGATCAGACCTCAGCTTTCAGAGACGTGGAAGAAAATACAGGAAACTTTCTTCAGAGTTTTGGTGACGCAAACAGGCGTGAGTGTTTGACATGTTTTACTTTTCATTTCGAAATTATCGATCAGAACTCAACTTTCAGAAAAGTGGCAAAAATTCTGGAAACTTGCTTCAGAGTTTTTGCGACGGATATTGGCGCGAGTGTTTGATATGTTCGTGATAATGTATATTCTTTACCGAAAAATTATTCGATCAGACCTCAGCTTTCAGAGAAGTAAAAAAAATTTTGGTAACTTGCTCTAGAGTCTTGCTTATGTTTGACATGTTTCATTTTTCGTTTGGAAATTATCGGTCAGACTTCAGCTCTCAGAGTAGTGGAAAAAAATTCTTGAAACTCGCTCCAGAGTTTTGGCGACGGAAATTGGCGTGAGTGTTTGATATGTTTATGGAAATATATTGTGACGGGACGCCTGGCTAGCGTGCTGTCACCTGAAGTTCAACGCGTGCCCCAAATATTGTGCTTGGTGGTGACACGCCCAAATCTCACTACCAACTCGATAACCCCACCACATACCGGTAATCCAATCAAATCGCACGATTCACCGTACCCATTCTTCAGGGGACACGACCAATCTCTATCCCCGAAAACGGCGAAACTAGACAGTAAGAGTATAAAAGACGAGCGCAAACGTGGATCTAGCAATTTATCGTCTATTGAGCCACACGCCAAGGTAGATCGACGAATTATTCAACGCGAGGACCCATCCGTACACATATTCACGGACCATTCCACGTATACGAGGAGCCGGATATCGACAGACCCACGATCAAGTGACGTGGAGTTGTCCTTCCAGGAATCCTCACACACCACTTCCCATCAAAGGAGGGCATTCAACGTATTAACATTTTTACTTGTTCTCAGTAAAAAGTCCTTGGGTACTAGGGAGCCGTGTCTGAGTGAAGAACAGCATCGCGTCTGACCTCATAGCTCAGATACGGTGTTCGTCTCACAATCCTCTGACCGATACGTAGGGCACCTGAACCTGTAGAGAGTCTCTGTCATTGCGACTGAATGTCCTAATACAGGTGAAGGCATGTTTGCGTAGAATTCCCTTTCATTCGACTACCACGCTAATAATATTCAGTCTTGCCATACGTAAACCGAACTATTATCTAAGTCCTTCCGACTACCATGCTATCACGAAATAATATTCCGTCTTAGTTCTAATGAAACGAATCATTAGCAATATCAAAACCGACTTATCAACGACGATCCAGGATTGTCAAATACCGTCCTTCTGACCAACATGCTATCACGCAAATAATATTCAGTCTTGCCGTAGGCAAACCTAATTATTATCAAAGTAAATCAGGAAGAGCTATTCCTTCCTAACTTACCACAAATTTCCTAAACATTACAAGAAAAATAAATTCACGACGTCACATTCTGTCACTCATCCCGCCTCCCGGGAACAAAACATTTAACTATTATTTAAAGGTTTCCTCTCTGGAAACAAATTTCTCACGTCACGAGTCAATGACTCATAGCGATCGATCTGTGCGTGCTTCGCACACACAGATCAAGTTTGACTCTCAACCGTTTACACGACCTATGATGATGGGTTTATTCCACTCGTGCCTTTGCACATGAGGGTGAGGAAACAACCTCTGAGGCTATTTCGAAAAACCAAGTTGAAGCGGTCAAACTGTTCAAGCTTTTCCAGGAGTTGATCACACAATCGACAAGTAATCATTCTCCACCTTCCTTTCGAGTCCAGAGACCGAATCCTGCAGCTCTATCCAAGAGACAGGAAATTCTTGAAATTAATTCTTGTCATATTTGTTTACATCTCCCCCCCCCCCCCCCCCCCCCCCGAAGAAAAGAAACCAGTGAGGAGACACTGGTCTTCTTGAATAACCTTTGGGACCGGTACAAGCTTTGTAACGTGAAATAATGACTCTGACTTATTTCGATCTGTATGTATTTTATAAATTGAGTTTGAAATTTTTTCTATAATTTTGTATGGTCCGATTTTTAGTTCATCTAATTTTTTCCTATTTAGTCTACGGCTATTTTCAACGTAAACTAGGTCTCCAATATTAAATTCATGATATTTTCTATTTTTGTCGAATTGCTTTTTATTATATTCATGTGATTTCTTTGTATTCTCTAGAGCACGTTTTCTATCTTCATGCAAATCGTTTTCTGTTTTTTCTTGTTTTAGCTCTTCTGGTAAGATTGTACTGCTTTTTCCTTCCAATAAGTATCTAGGAGAGAATCCTGTTACAGTATGTTCTGTATCATTGTACTTTTCTATGCACTCATGTGCTACAGTTGTCCACGCAGTTTTTGATTTTTTTTGGTTTATCTTACATCTAATTTTATTAACTAGCTTTTGGTTTAGTCTTTCATTGAGTCCGTTTGAAAACAGTGCGTTTACTGCTGTAAAAGTCAAGGTTATATCTTCCTTATTCAAAAATTCTTTGAACTCTTTGGAATTTATCCCTGGATATTGATCGGATAGGATCATGTTTATTTTATTATTTGGCAAGACTGTCTGTATCAATTTTATAAAATCAGTTGCATTCTGAGTTTTTGAGGTCAAAATAGTAGCATATCTTGTGAAATGATCAACGAGCAAGTGTAAATACTTTTTTGTTGACCGTGAACCTCCGAATCCGCCAATTGTATCTATAGACACTATTTCATAGGGGTAAGTCGCAGGACCTAATTGGGACATTAATCCAATTTTGTGCTTTCCTCTTGATTTATTTTTAATGCAAACTTCACAGTTTTCGCAAATTGTTTTAATATTTTGATTCAGATTTTTTGCTATGTAAAATGGTTTTATCTTATTTTGTATTTGTTTCATTCCTAAATGACAATAGAAGAGGTGTACTTTTTGTATAAGTTCTTTACTGAAATCTTCTGAGAGTAGAATTTTTTCACTTGTTCCTATTCTTTTATAATACGTGTTATTCTTGTATAGTAACTTGTCTTTACCGTTTTGGATGTCTTTATTGTTTTCTTGATCGTTCTGAATGTCTTATATTTTCATGAAATTAACGGTTTTTAAAATTTCTTCTTCATTATCATTAGGTTCTAGTACTGGGTTTCTGCTGAGGCAGTCTGCTTCTAAATTGTCTTTTCCTGGAGTGTATTTTATTTCGAAATCGTATTGAGATAGATAATGCATTAAGTCACCTAATTTCTCATCTGTCCTAGACCTAATATTCATATTTTCTAAAGGTTTATGATCCGAGAAAACCGTAAATGATTTTCCTATAAGCCAGTGCTGCCAGAATTTTATTGCCTCTTTTATTGCTAGACATTCTATATAGATAGCTTTCTTTCTTTTTTGGGACACATTTAATTTTTTTGAAAAATATGCGACTGGTTTATCTTCTTTGTTTAATTGTGTTTGTTTTAGTACAGCCCCAATGCCTTGCAAGCTTGCGTCCGTGTGGATATATATTGGCAGATGTGGATCGAAAATTGTTAAAATCGGTTGAGAGCAAAGTAGAGATTTCATGCTCTCGAAAGCTTTTTGGCATTGTTCGGACCAAATAAAGTTTTGCCCTTTTCTTAGTAAGTTATGTAGCGGATCTAAGGTAACCGAAACGTTTGGTATATATTTGCCGTAAAAATTCACTTTTCCTAGAAATTGTCGAACATTTTTTTTTGTTTTTGGCGTTGGAAATTTTTTTATTGAGATTAGATTGTCATTGAGTGGACTAATCGAGTTGTATCTTATTTCGTGGCCTAAATATTTAACTGAGTCTGATGCGAAGGTACATTTTGAAAGTTTTAGTCTGAATCCTTCTTTCATAATTGACTCTAATAGCTGTGATAAGTGGTCAATATGTTCATCAAAAGTTTTTGAAAATACTAGAATGTCATCTATATAATTTACGCTGAAGTTCGAGAGCTTGTGCTTTCTTATTATATTACTTAATATTCTCTGGAAAATCGCTGGTGATGTTTTTAAACCAAAGGGTAGGCAGGTCCATTGGAAATGGCCTTCTTGAGTTACGAATGCGGTTTTTCGTCTGTCTTCAATTTTTAGGGGAATTGACCAGAAAGCTGAATTTATATCTAAGGACGAAAAATATTTACAATCTCGTGTCTTAACTATCAGATCTTCAATTAATGGAAAAGGCTGCGCCTGAGGAATGACTATCTTGTTTAATTCCCGGAAATCTATGCATAGTCTAGCTTTCTTTCCTTCATCTTTTTTATAAGCTAATGTCACTGGTGCAGCGAATGGGCTATAAGATTCTTCAATTAAATTTTTTTCTAATAATTTTGTTATTTGGTGTTCTATTTCTTTTTTATCCTCCATAGTGCATCTGTACGGTCTTTTGTAACAATATTTATCAACTAATAAATCAATACGAGCTTCATAATCCGTTACAGTGCCTATGTCGTATTTATCTCTGGCAAAAATCGATTTATATTTATCGATTAGTTTGTCAATTTCGGATTGTTGTTGCATTTCCAAGTGGTTTATTACTATGTTAAATTCTGACGTATTTATATGTTCATTGAAATTCAATTGGTAATTTTTTGTTTTGTTTTCAATATATTCTTTATTTGTATTTTGTATGTTAGGTTTGTTTTTAAGTCTATTTTCAGGAATGGCCTGGATTTTTTGTGTAATTTCTAAATTTTCGTTTTGTCTTAATTGGAAATTTTTTATACAGTCTAGTCCGATTAAAAAATCGTGTTCAAAATGTTCGTTATCTATCATGAAAACATCAATTTCTTTTTCTATATCAAAAATTTTAGCTTTTAGAGTTATCATGCCGTTTGCTTTTCTTACACCATTAATCGTTTTTAAATGTGCGTTATGTGAGTTATGAAATTTCTTTTGTTTTAAATGTAACAGCTTTGAATTAATTAAAGAAACGTTCGAGCCGGAATCGTAAATTCCTTGGATTTGTAACGCATTATTTAGCAATACTTTGATTTTGATTAATGGTGGCACTATAAGTTTTTTGGATCTTTGGTATTTAATTCTATTTCTAACCCAGAATTATTTACATGTCTTATGTATTCTTTGTTTTGTTGATCGTCGGCTTTGTTCCTGAACCAGCATAAAGATTCTGGGTGGTAGCGATTGCTCTTATTTTTTTTTCTCGCAAATCGAACATGGTTTATGGTCACTATTTTTCGCTTTACTTTTGTTTTCAATATAAGTAGTAGTTGTAGTACTCTTTTTTTCTGAATTTTTTTTATTCACCAGGTGCTCTAGTCCTCTGATCTCCTTAAATATATCTTCAGTCTGATTTAACTTTTCTCTATCTATTCTATCGGATACAAAATTTGGTCACCCTACAGCAATAAGATCAATTAAGGTAGGCGTATCTATTGACTTGTTTGTTTCTAATAGAAGTCTTTCTTTCTTTAAAGCATATTCTAATAGCGAACCCTTTATGTATTTGTAAGATATTGCATATCTAATCCCAGTCCACCTTTTATTGGCGTAAGTTTCACAGAAATTTTGTTTCCATGTTCTCCACTCTGAATCTAATGTATATTTTATCAGCATTGACCCATACCAGTCGATGCATGAATCTTCTAGAAAAAGTCTAAAGATCTCGATTTTTTCAATATCTCTTTCTACACCTAATCGAGAACATTCATTTTCAAAAATATCCATCCACTGGGGCACATTTGAATTTCTGCCTGTCAATTTCTCTATTACAAATTTTTCAGATACCTTTCTTAAGTTACGGATTCCATAATCTTGGGGCTTATCTTCAGTTTGCTTTTCGGTAAATTTTTCCAAAATTCTTGATAATGCCTCTTCTGTGATGTTTGCTGTGGGTGTAGTGTCTTGCGCTGTTGACATTTCTTCAAGTAAGTAGTCGTTGCATATTATGTTCCCATCTTCATCCTTATACTGTTGTAGTATATCTCCGGTCAAACTAATCCATACTTTTCTCGCTTGTCCTCTTTTTTGTAGTGTAGCTTTTATTTTCTGATAACCCGCCGTAGTTGTAAGTTTCGCATGATGTCTCATCGGTTGAAGCTGGTCCGGGAGTATAAAACAGCGATCGTCGGGTGTGGTTATTGAGGTTATGGCGATTATGTTTGTTTTCGGATCTTCCGTCGAAGACTTGACCGTAAATTCAAATTTCAGTTTTTCCATTCTGTATTTTTTTTTTTTTTTTTAAGCAAAAATGTCGTTTTATAATGTTCCTTTTTTAACTTTGTCGAAGCTGCGATGAGTTTCTCTGTAAATGGAGTTTATTGTTTCGTATACTATTACATTACATTACTTTTCTTTACATTACGTACTTATATTCTATGTTTAATAAAAATAATATTACCTGTAAATGGAGAAACGACATTTACAGCTTATTTTCCTCTCGTTCTGACGTTTCCACGTGCGATTTCGCTGATAATAGCTTATGTACTAATCTGTCATAATGCCCTCGGCATTCTATTGTCTCTATTCGCTCATATTTACACGTATGTACTATTGACCGTGAAACTGCCAAAGGCGCTTATTGTTGTGCGGTGAAATTTCAAATTTGGGAGTGAGGAAGAAATATGATGAGGTGAATATAGGCCTCGTCATATTTGTTTACATATAACATTCGAGCTTGCGCGAAATCTCCAGGTTATCTCACATATTACGTGTGGAATTCTGGAGCAGTTCAGCCCGCGAACAAACTCGAAACGTTTCAATATATATTTCACCTGAAAAATATTTGATTAGCCCACAGCTTTAGGAAAAGTGAGAAAAAAACCGAAACTTGATGCCGTGTTTAGGCACCGAAAATCGGGCCAGCGTACGATATATCTATGATAATATATACTTCTTATTGTAAAATTCATGGATCAGACCTCAGCTCTCTGAGAAGTGAAAAAAATTCACTGTAAACTTGCTCTAGAATTTTGGAGACGGAAATTGGCGTCAGTGTTCGATATGTGTATGAAAGGATGTACTTTTTATCGGAAAATTATTCGATCAGACCTCAGCTTTCAGAGACGTGGAAGAAAATACGGGAAACTTGCTTCAGAGTTTTGGTGAAGCAAACAGGCGTGAGTGTTTGATATGTTTCACTTTTCATTTGGAAATTATCGATCAGAACTCAACTTTCAGAAAAGTGGAAAAAAATACTGGAGACGTGCTCCAGAGTTTTGGTGAAAAAATTTGGCGCAAGTGTTTGATATGTACATCAAAAGATACGTTTTTTATCGAAAAATTATTGGATCAGACCTCAGCTTTCATAGAAGTGGAAAAAAACACAGGAAACTTGCTTCAGAGTTTTGGTAACGCAAACAGGCGTGAGTGTTTCATATGTTTTACTTTTCATTTGGAAATTATCGATCAGAACTCAACTTTGTAATGATTCAAATATAACCGCGCAATGAAGACGGCACGATCGGATTAGGCTAGACCCAGGGAGTGGGGAACCTGGTCAAATTTGAGAAGGAGAAAATTAAGTGGGCTTGGTCTACGTCTCTCCAGGAAGGAGGAGGTGCGGAGGTGTTCCTCTCTGAAATAGTCGACTAACTGAGAATAACAAGTAAATCTAAACTACGAGGACAGACCGTTGAAAATAATCCGTAAACACTCGAAAAGCCAAGCTAATCTTAAAGAGAGACGATACAAAACGAAGAACATTAAAAGTGAAATGGGAAAATATAGTGCCTCGACGAAAAACCGTTATTGACAGTACTTTATAATTTCAACGATATCCACCCATTTTAACAATATACACTGTTTTAACTATATACACCTGGAATGAATGAATGGATGAATGAATGAATTTTAAACATAATGACGGCTCATGTGTAGTCATATTTATAAATAAATTAAAATTTCACTCTACTATTCATAGTTGATAAAAGATTTTTAATATTGATTCAGCCTCATTTTTAATTTTCAAATAATCTAAGAACTTTCAGAAAAGTGGAAAAAAATAATGGAGACGTGCTCCAGAGTTTTGGTGAAAAAATTTGGCGCAAGTGTTTGATATGTTTTACTTTTCATTTGGAAATTATCGATCAGAATTCAACTTTCAGAAAAGTGGCAAAAAATTCTGGAAACTTGCTTCAGAGTTTTTGCGACGGACATTGGCGCGAGTGTTTGATATGTTTGCGATAATGTTTATTCTTTATCGGAAAATTATTCGATCAGACATCAGCTTTCAGAGGAGTGGAAAAAATTCCGGAAACTCGCTCCAGAGTTTTGGCGACGGAAATTGGCGTGAGTGTTTGATATGCTTATGATGATATATATTTTTTATCGGAAAATTATTCGATCAGACCTCAGCTTTCAGAGACGTGGAAGAAAATACAGGAAACTTTCTTCAGAGTTTTGGTGACGCAAACAGGCGTGAGTGTTTGACATGTTTTACTTTTCATTTCGAAATTATCGATCAGAACTCAACTTTCAGAAAAGTGGCAAAAATTCTGGAAACTTGCTTCAGAGTTTTTGCGACGGATATTGGCGCGAGTGTTTGATATGTTCGTGATAATGTATATTCTTTACCGAAAAATTATTCGATCAGACCTCAGCTTTCAGAGAAGTAAAAAAAATTTTGGTAACTTGCTCTAGAGTCTTGCTTATGTTTGACATGTTTCATTTTTCGTTTGGAAATTATCGGTCAGACTTCAGCTCTCAGAGTAGTGGAAAAAAATTCTTGAAACTCGCTCCAGAGTTTTGGCGACGGAAATTGGCGTGAGTGTTTGATATGTTTATGGAAATATATTGTGACGGGACGCCTGGCTAGCGTGCTGTCACCTGAAGTTCAACGCGTGCCCCAAATATTGTGCTTGGTGGTGACACGCCCAAATCTCACTACCAACTCGATAACCCCACCACATACCGGTAATCCAATCAAATCGCACGATTCACCGTACCCATTCTTCAGGGGACACGACCAATCTCTATCCCCGAAAACGGCGAAACTAGACAGTAAGAGTATAAAAGACGAGCGCAAACGTGGATCTAGCAATTTATCGTCTATTGAGCCACACGCCAAGGTAGATCGACGAATTATTCAACGCGAGGACCCATCCGTACACATATTCACGGACCATTCCACGTATACGAGGAGCCGGATATCGACAGACCCACGATCAAGTGACGTGGAGTTGTCCTTCCAGGAATCCTCACACACCACTTCCCATCAAAGGAGGGCATTCAACGTATTAACATTTTTACTTGTTCTCAGTAAAAAGTCCTTGGGTACTAGGGAGCCGTGTCTGAGTGAAGAACAGCATCGCGTCTGACCTCATAGCTCAGATACGGTGTTCGTCTCACAATCCTCTGACCGATACGTAGGGCACCTGAACCTGTAGAGAGTCTCTGTCATTGCGACTGAATGTCCTAATACAGGTGAAGGCATGTTTGCGTAGAATTCCCTTTCATTCGACTACCACGCTAATAATATTCAGTCTTGCCATACGTAAACCGAACTATTATCTAAGTCCTTCCGACTACCATGCTATCACGAAATAATATTCCGTCTTAGTTCTAATGAAACGAATCATTAGCAATATCAAAACCGACTTATCAACGACGATCCAGGATTGTCAAATACCGTCCTTCTGACCAACATGCTATCACGCAAATAATATTCAGTCTTGCCGTAGGCAAACCTAATTATTATCAAAGTAAATCAGGAAGAGCTATTCCTTCCTAACTTACCACAAATTTCCTAAACATTACAAGAAAAATAAATTCACGACGTCACATTCTGTCACTCATCCCGCCTCCCGGGAACAAAACATTTAACTATTATTTAAAGGTTTCCTCTCTGGAAACAAATTTCTCACGTCACGAGTCAATGACTCATAGCGATCGATCTGTGCGTGCTTCGCACACACAGATCAAGTTTGACTCTCAACCGTTTACACGACCTATGATGATGGGTTTATTCCACTCGTGCCTTTGCACATGAGGGTGAGGAAACAACCTCTGAGGCTATTTCGAAAAACCAAGTTGAAGCGGTCAAACTGTTCAAGCTTTTCCAGGAGTTGATCACACAATCGACAAGTAATCATTCTCCACCTTCCTTTCGAGTCCAGAGACCGAATCCTGCAGCTCTATCCAAGAGACAGGAAATTCTTGAAATTAATTCTTGTCATATTTGTTTACATCTCCCCCCCCCCCCCCCCCCCCCCCCGAAGAAAAGAAACCAGTGAGGAGACACTGGTCTTCTTGAATAACCTTTGGGACCGGTACAAGCTTTGTAACGTGAAATAATGACTCTGACTTATTTCGATCTGTATGTATTTTATAAATTGAGTTTGAAATTTTTTCTATAATTTTGTATGGTCCGATTTTTAGTTCATCTAATTTTTTCCTATTTAGTCTACGGCTATTTTCAACGTAAACTAGGTCTCCAATATTAAATTCATGATATTTTCTATTTTTGTCGAATTGCTTTTTATTATATTCATGTGATTTCTTTGTATTCTCTAGAGCACGTTTTCTATCTTCATGCAAATCGTTTTCTGTTTTTTCTTGTTTTAGCTCTTCTGGTAAGATTGTACTGCTTTTTCCTTCCAATAAGTATCTAGGAGAGAATCCTGTTACAGTATGTTCTGTATCATTGTACTTTTCTATGCACTCATGTGCTACAGTTGTCCACGCAGTTTTTGATTTTTTTTGGTTTATCTTACATCTAATTTTATTAACTAGCTTTTGGTTTAGTCTTTCATTGAGTCCGTTTGAAAACAGTGCGTTTACTGCTGTAAAAGTCAAGGTTATATCTTCCTTATTCAAAAATTCTTTGAACTCTTTGGAATTTATCCCTGGATATTGATCGGATAGGATCATGTTTATTTTATTATTTGGCAAGACTGTCTGTATCAATTTTATAAAATCAGTTGCATTCTGAGTTTTTGAGGTCAAAATAGTAGCATATCTTGTGAAATGATCAACGAGCAAGTGTAAATACTTTTTTGTTGACCGTGAACCTCCGAATCCGCCAATTGTATCTATAGACACTATTTCATAGGGGTAAGTCGCAGGACCTAATTGGGACATTAATCCAATTTTGTGCTTTCCTCTTGATTTATTTTTAATGCAAACTTCACAGTTTTCGCAAATTGTTTTAATATTTTGATTCAGATTTTTTGCTATGTAAAATGGTTTTATCTTATTTTGTATTTGTTTCATTCCTAAATGACAATAGAAGAGGTGTACTTTTTGTATAAGTTCTTTACTGAAATCTTCTGAGAGTAGAATTTTTTCACTTGTTCCTATTCTTTTATAATACGTGTTATTCTTGTATAGTAACTTGTCTTTACCGTTTTGGATGTCTTTATTGTTTTCTTGATCGTTCTGAATGTCTTATATTTTCATGAAATTAACGGTTTTTAAAATTTCTTCTTCATTATCATTAGGTTCTAGTACTGGGTTTCTGCTGAGGCAGTCTGCTTCTAAATTGTCTTTTCCTGGAGTGTATTTTATTTCGAAATCGTATTGAGATAGATAATGCATTAAGTCACCTAATTTCTCATCTGTCCTAGACCTAATATTCATATTTTCTAAAGGTTTATGATCCGAGAAAACCGTAAATGATTTTCCTATAAGCCAGTGCTGCCAGAATTTTATTGCCTCTTTTATTGCTAGACATTCTATATAGATAGCTTTCTTTCTTTTTTGGGACACATTTAATTTTTTTGAAAAATATGCGACTGGTTTATCTTCTTTGTTTAATTGTGTTTGTTTTAGTACAGCCCCAATGCCTTGCAAGCTTGCGTCCGTGTGGATATATATTGGCAGATGTGGATCGAAAATTGTTAAAATCGGTTGAGAGCAAAGTAGAGATTTCATGCTCTCGAAAGCTTTTTGGCATTGTTCGGACCAAATAAAGTTTTGCCCTTTTCTTAGTAAGTTATGTAGCGGATCTAAGGTAACCGAAACGTTTGGTATATATTTGCCGTAAAAATTCACTTTTCCTAGAAATTGTCGAACATTTTTTTTTGTTTTTGGCGTTGGAAATTTTTTTATTGAGATTAGATTGTCATTGAGTGGACTAATCGAGTTGTATCTTATTTCGTGGCCTAAATATTTAACTGAGTCTGATGCGAAGGTACATTTTGAAAGTTTTAGTCTGAATCCTTCTTTCATAATTGACTCTAATAGCTGTGATAAGTGGTCAATATGTTCATCAAAAGTTTTTGAAAATACTAGAATGTCATCTATATAATTTACGCTGAAGTTCGAGAGCTTGTGCTTTCTTATTATATTACTTAATATTCTCTGGAAAATCGCTGGTGATGTTTTTAAACCAAAGGGTAGGCAGGTCCATTGGAAATGGCCTTCTTGAGTTACGAATGCGGTTTTTCGTCTGTCTTCAATTTTTAGGGGAATTGACCAGAAAGCTGAATTTATATCTAAGGACGAAAAATATTTACAATCTCGTGTCTTAACTATCAGATCTTCAATTAATGGAAAAGGCTGCGCCTGAGGAATGACTATCTTGTTTAATTCCCGGAAATCTATGCATAGTCTAGCTTTCTTTCCTTCATCTTTTTTATAAGCTAATGTCACTGGTGCAGCGAATGGGCTATAAGATTCTTCAATTAAATTTTTTTCTAATAATTTTGTTATTTGGTGTTCTATTTCTTTTTTATCCTCCATAGTGCATCTGTACGGTCTTTTGTAACAATATTTATCAACTAATAAATCAATACGAGCTTCATAATCCGTTACAGTGCCTATGTCGTATTTATCTCTGGCAAAAATCGATTTATATTTATCGATTAGTTTGTCAATTTCGGATTGTTGTTGCATTTCCAAGTGGTTTATTACTATGTTAAATTCTGACGTATTTATATGTTCATTGAAATTCAATTGGTAATTTTTTGTTTTGTTTTCAATATATTCTTTATTTGTATTTTGTATGTTAGGTTTGTTTTTAAGTCTATTTTCAGGAATGGCCTGGATTTTTTGTGTAATTTCTAAATTTTCGTTTTGTCTTAATTGGAAATTTTTTATACAGTCTAGTCCGATTAAAAAATCGTGTTCAAAATGTTCGTTATCTATCATGAAAACATCAATTTCTTTTTCTATATCAAAAATTTTAGCTTTTAGAGTTATCATGCCGTTTGCTTTTCTTACACCATTAATCGTTTTTAAATGTGCGTTATGTGAGTTATGAAATTTCTTTTGTTTTAAATGTAACAGCTTTGAATTAATTAAAGAAACGTTCGAGCCGGAATCGTAAATTCCTTGGATTTGTAACGCATTATTTAGCAATACTTTGATTTTGATTAATGGTGGCACTATAAGTTTTTTGGATCTTTGGTATTTAATTCTATTTCTAACCCAGAATTATTTACATGTCTTATGTATTCTTTGTTTTGTTGATCGTCGGCTTTGTTCCTGAACCAGCATAAAGATTCTGGGTGGTAGCGATTGCTCTTATTTTTTTTTCTCGCAAATCGAACATGGTTTATGGTCACTATTTTTCGCTTTACTTTTGTTTTCAATATAAGTAGTAGTTGTAGTACTCTTTTTTTCTGAATTTTTTTTATTCACCAGGTGCTCTAGTCCTCTGATCTCCTTAAATATATCTTCAGTCTGATTTAACTTTTCTCTATCTATTCTATCGGATACAAAATTTGGTCACCCTACAGCAATAAGATCAATTAAGGTAGGCGTATCTATTGACTTGTTTGTTTCTAATAGAAGTCTTTCTTTCTTTAAAGCATATTCTAATAGCGAACCCTTTATGTATTTGTAAGATATTGCATATCTAATCCCAGTCCACCTTTTATTGGCGTAAGTTTCACAGAAATTTTGTTTCCATGTTCTCCACTCTGAATCTAATGTATATTTTATCAGCATTGACCCATACCAGTCGATGCATGAATCTTCTAGAAAAAGTCTAAAGATCTCGATTTTTTCAATATCTCTTTCTACACCTAATCGAGAACATTCATTTTCAAAAATATCCATCCACTGGGGCACATTTGAATTTCTGCCTGTCAATTTCTCTATTACAAATTTTTCAGATACCTTTCTTAAGTTACGGATTCCATAATCTTGGGGCTTATCTTCAGTTTGCTTTTCGGTAAATTTTTCCAAAATTCTTGATAATGCCTCTTCTGTGATGTTTGCTGTGGGTGTAGTGTCTTGCGCTGTTGACATTTCTTCAAGTAAGTAGTCGTTGCATATTATGTTCCCATCTTCATCCTTATACTGTTGTAGTATATCTCCGGTCAAACTAATCCATACTTTTCTCGCTTGTCCTCTTTTTTGTAGTGTAGCTTTTATTTTCTGATAACCCGCCGTAGTTGTAAGTTTCGCATGATGTCTCATCGGTTGAAGCTGGTCCGGGAGTATAAAACAGCGATCGTCGGGTGTGGTTATTGAGGTTATGGCGATTATGTTTGTTTTCGGATCTTCCGTCGAAGACTTGACCGTAAATTCAAATTTCAGTTTTTCCATTCTGTATTTTTTTTTTTTTTTTTAAGCAAAAATGTCGTTTTATAATGTTCCTTTTTTAACTTTGTCGAAGCTGCGATGAGTTTCTCTGTAAATGGAGTTTATTGTTTCGTATACTATTACATTACATTACTTTTCTTTACATTACGTACTTATATTCTATGTTTAATAAAAATAATATTACCTGTAAATGGAGAAACGACATTTACAGCTTATTTTCCTCTCGTTCTGACGTTTCCACGTGCGATTTCGCTGATAATAGCTTATGTACTAATCTGTCATAATGCCCTCGGCATTCTATTGTCTCTATTCGCTCATATTTACACGTATGTACTATTGACCGTGAAACTGCCAAAGGCGCTTATTGTTGTGCGGTGAAATTTCAAATTTGGGAGTGAGGAAGAAATATGATGAGGTGAATATAGGCCTCGTCATATTTGTTTACATATAACATTCGAGCTTGCGCGAAATCTCCAGGTTATCTCACATATTACGTGTGGAATTCTGGAGCAGTTCAGCCCGCGAACAAACTCGAAACGTTTCAATATATATTTCACCTGAAAAATATTTGATTAGCCCACAGCTTTAGGAAAAGTGAGAAAAAAACCGAAACTTGATGCCGTGTTTAGGCACCGAAAATCGGGCCAGCGTACGATATATCTATGATAATATATACTTCTTATTGTAAAATTCATGGATCAGACCTCAGCTCTCTGAGAAGTGAAAAAAATTCACTGTAAACTTGCTCTAGAATTTTGGAGACGGAAATTGGCGTCAGTGTTCGATATGTGTATGAAAGGATGTACTTTTTATCGGAAAATTATTCGATCAGACCTCAGCTTTCAGAGACGTGGAAGAAAATACGGGAAACTTGCTTCAGAGTTTTGGTGAAGCAAACAGGCGTGAGTGTTTGATATGTTTCACTTTTCATTTGGAAATTATCGATCAGAACTCAACTTTCAGAAAAGTGGAAAAAAATACTGGAGACGTGCTCCAGAGTTTTGGTGAAAAAATTTGGCGCAAGTGTTTGATATGTACATCAAAAGATACGTTTTTTATCGAAAAATTATTGGATCAGACCTCAGCTTTCATAGAAGTGGAAAAAAACACAGGAAACTTGCTTCAGAGTTTTGGTAACGCAAACAGGCGTGAGTGTTTCATATGTTTTACTTTTCATTTGGAAATTATCGATCAGAACTCAACTTTGTAATGATTCAAATATAACCGCGCAATGAAGACGGCACGATCGGATTAGGCTAGACCCAGGGAGTGGGGAACCTGGTCAAATTTGAGAAGGAGAAAATTAAGTGGGCTTGGTCTACGTCTCTCCAGGAAGGAGGAGGTGCGGAGGTGTTCCTCTCTGAAATAGTCGACTAACTGAGAATAACAAGTAAATCTAAACTACGAGGACAGACCGTTGAAAATAATCCGTAAACACTCGAAAAGCCAAGCTAATCTTAAAGAGAGACGATACAAAACGAAGAACATTAAAAGTGAAATGGGAAAATATAGTGCCTCGACGAAAAACCGTTATTGACAGTACTTTATAATTTCAACGATATCCACCCATTTTAACAATATACACTGTTTTAACTATATACACCTGGAATGAATGAATGGATGAATGAATGAATTTTAAACATAATGACGGCTCATGTGTAGTCATATTTATAAATAAATTAAAATTTCACTCTACTATTCATAGTTGATAAAAGATTTTTAATATTGATTCAGCCTCATTTTTAATTTTCAAATAATCTAAGAACTTTCAGAAAAGTGGAAAAAAATAATGGAGACGTGCTCCAGAGTTTTGGTGAAAAAATTTGGCGCAAGTGTTTGATATGTTTTACTTTTCATTTGGAAATTATCGATCAGAATTCAACTTTCAGAAAAGTGGCAAAAAATTCTGGAAACTTGCTTCAGAGTTTTTGCGACGGACATTGGCGCGAGTGTTTGATATGTTTGCGATAATGTTTATTCTTTATCGGAAAATTATTCGATCAGACATCAGCTTTCAGAGGAGTGGAAAAAATTCCGGAAACTCGCTCCAGAGTTTTGGCGACGGAAATTGGCGTGAGTGTTTGATATGCTTATGATGATATATATTTTTTATCGGAAAATTATTCGATCAGACCTCAGCTTTCAGAGACGTGGAAGAAAATACAGGAAACTTTCTTCAGAGTTTTGGTGACGCAAACAGGCGTGAGTGTTTGACATGTTTTACTTTTCATTTCGAAATTATCGATCAGAACTCAACTTTCAGAAAAGTGGCAAAAATTCTGGAAACTTGCTTCAGAGTTTTTGCGACGGATATTGGCGCGAGTGTTTGATATGTTCGTGATAATGTATATTCTTTACCGAAAAATTATTCGATCAGACCTCAGCTTTCAGAGAAGTAAAAAAAATTTTGGTAACTTGCTCTAGAGTCTTGCTTATGTTTGACATGTTTCATTTTTCGTTTGGAAATTATCGGTCAGACTTCAGCTCTCAGAGTAGTGGAAAAAAATTCTTGAAACTCGCTCCAGAGTTTTGGCGACGGAAATTGGCGTGAGTGTTTGATATGTTTATGGAAATATATTGTGACGGGACGCCTGGCTAGCGTGCTGTCACCTGAAGTTCAACGCGTGCCCCAAATATTGTGCTTGGTGGTGACACGCCCAAATCTCACTACCAACTCGATAACCCCACCACATACCGGTAATCCAATCAAATCGCACGATTCACCGTACCCATTCTTCAGGGGACACGACCAATCTCTATCCCCGAAAACGGCGAAACTAGACAGTAAGAGTATAAAAGACGAGCGCAAACGTGGATCTAGCAATTTATCGTCTATTGAGCCACACGCCAAGGTAGATCGACGAATTATTCAACGCGAGGACCCATCCGTACACATATTCACGGACCATTCCACGTATACGAGGAGCCGGATATCGACAGACCCACGATCAAGTGACGTGGAGTTGTCCTTCCAGGAATCCTCACACACCACTTCCCATCAAAGGAGGGCATTCAACGTATTAACATTTTTACTTGTTCTCAGTAAAAAGTCCTTGGGTACTAGGGAGCCGTGTCTGAGTGAAGAACAGCATCGCGTCTGACCTCATAGCTCAGATACGGTGTTCGTCTCACAATCCTCTGACCGATACGTAGGGCACCTGAACCTGTAGAGAGTCTCTGTCATTGCGACTGAATGTCCTAATACAGGTGAAGGCATGTTTGCGTAGAATTCCCTTTCATTCGACTACCACGCTAATAATATTCAGTCTTGCCATACGTAAACCGAACTATTATCTAAGTCCTTCCGACTACCATGCTATCACGAAATAATATTCCGTCTTAGTTCTAATGAAACGAATCATTAGCAATATCAAAACCGACTTATCAACGACGATCCAGGATTGTCAAATACCGTCCTTCTGACCAACATGCTATCACGCAAATAATATTCAGTCTTGCCGTAGGCAAACCTAATTATTATCAAAGTAAATCAGGAAGAGCTATTCCTTCCTAACTTACCACAAATTTCCTAAACATTACAAGAAAAATAAATTCACGACGTCACATTCTGTCACTCATCCCGCCTCCCGGGAACAAAACATTTAACTATTATTTAAAGGTTTCCTCTCTGGAAACAAATTTCTCACGTCACGAGTCAATGACTCATAGCGATCGATCTGTGCGTGCTTCGCACACACAGATCAAGTTTGACTCTCAACCGTTTACACGACCTATGATGATGGGTTTATTCCACTCGTGCCTTTGCACATGAGGGTGAGGAAACAACCTCTGAGGCTATTTCGAAAAACCAAGTTGAAGCGGTCAAACTGTTCAAGCTTTTCCAGGAGTTGATCACACAATCGACAAGTAATCATTCTCCACCTTCCTTTCGAGTCCAGAGACCGAATCCTGCAGCTCTATCCAAGAGACAGGAAATTCTTGAAATTAATTCTTGTCATATTTGTTTACATCTCCCCCCCCCCCCCCCCCCCCCCCCGAAGAAAAGAAACCAGTGAGGAGACACTGGTCTTCTTGAATAACCTTTGGGACCGGTACAAGCTTTGTAACGTGAAATAATGACTCTGACTTATTTCGATCTGTATGTATTTTATAAATTGAGTTTGAAATTTTTTCTATAATTTTGTATGGTCCGATTTTTAGTTCATCTAATTTTTTCCTATTTAGTCTACGGCTATTTTCAACGTAAACTAGGTCTCCAATATTAAATTCATGATATTTTCTATTTTTGTCGAATTGCTTTTTATTATATTCATGTGATTTCTTTGTATTCTCTAGAGCACGTTTTCTATCTTCATGCAAATCGTTTTCTGTTTTTTCTTGTTTTAGCTCTTCTGGTAAGATTGTACTGCTTTTTCCTTCCAATAAGTATCTAGGAGAGAATCCTGTTACAGTATGTTCTGTATCATTGTACTTTTCTATGCACTCATGTGCTACAGTTGTCCACGCAGTTTTTGATTTTTTTTGGTTTATCTTACATCTAATTTTATTAACTAGCTTTTGGTTTAGTCTTTCATTGAGTCCGTTTGAAAACAGTGCGTTTACTGCTGTAAAAGTCAAGGTTATATCTTCCTTATTCAAAAATTCTTTGAACTCTTTGGAATTTATCCCTGGATATTGATCGGATAGGATCATGTTTATTTTATTATTTGGCAAGACTGTCTGTATCAATTTTATAAAATCAGTTGCATTCTGAGTTTTTGAGGTCAAAATAGTAGCATATCTTGTGAAATGATCAACGAGCAAGTGTAAATACTTTTTTGTTGACCGTGAACCTCCGAATCCGCCAATTGTATCTATAGACACTATTTCATAGGGGTAAGTCGCAGGACCTAATTGGGACATTAATCCAATTTTGTGCTTTCCTCTTGATTTATTTTTAATGCAAACTTCACAGTTTTCGCAAATTGTTTTAATATTTTGATTCAGATTTTTTGCTATGTAAAATGGTTTTATCTTATTTTGTATTTGTTTCATTCCTAAATGACAATAGAAGAGGTGTACTTTTTGTATAAGTTCTTTACTGAAATCTTCTGAGAGTAGAATTTTTTCACTTGTTCCTATTCTTTTATAATACGTGTTATTCTTGTATAGTAACTTGTCTTTACCGTTTTGGATGTCTTTATTGTTTTCTTGATCGTTCTGAATGTCTTATATTTTCATGAAATTAACGGTTTTTAAAATTTCTTCTTCATTATCATTAGGTTCTAGTACTGGGTTTCTGCTGAGGCAGTCTGCTTCTAAATTGTCTTTTCCTGGAGTGTATTTTATTTCGAAATCGTATTGAGATAGATAATGCATTAAGTCACCTAATTTCTCATCTGTCCTAGACCTAATATTCATATTTTCTAAAGGTTTATGATCCGAGAAAACCGTAAATGATTTTCCTATAAGCCAGTGCTGCCAGAATTTTATTGCCTCTTTTATTGCTAGACATTCTATATAGATAGCTTTCTTTCTTTTTTGGGACACATTTAATTTTTTTGAAAAATATGCGACTGGTTTATCTTCTTTGTTTAATTGTGTTTGTTTTAGTACAGCCCCAATGCCTTGCAAGCTTGCGTCCGTGTGGATATATATTGGCAGATGTGGATCGAAAATTGTTAAAATCGGTTGAGAGCAAAGTAGAGATTTCATGCTCTCGAAAGCTTTTTGGCATTGTTCGGACCAAATAAAGTTTTGCCCTTTTCTTAGTAAGTTATGTAGCGGATCTAAGGTAACCGAAACGTTTGGTATATATTTGCCGTAAAAATTCACTTTTCCTAGAAATTGTCGAACATTTTTTTTTGTTTTTGGCGTTGGAAATTTTTTTATTGAGATTAGATTGTCATTGAGTGGACTAATCGAGTTGTATCTTATTTCGTGGCCTAAATATTTAACTGAGTCTGATGCGAAGGTACATTTTGAAAGTTTTAGTCTGAATCCTTCTTTCATAATTGACTCTAATAGCTGTGATAAGTGGTCAATATGTTCATCAAAAGTTTTTGAAAATACTAGAATGTCATCTATATAATTTACGCTGAAGTTCGAGAGCTTGTGCTTTCTTATTATATTACTTAATATTCTCTGGAAAATCGCTGGTGATGTTTTTAAACCAAAGGGTAGGCAGGTCCATTGGAAATGGCCTTCTTGAGTTACGAATGCGGTTTTTCGTCTGTCTTCAATTTTTAGGGGAATTGACCAGAAAGCTGAATTTATATCTAAGGACGAAAAATATTTACAATCTCGTGTCTTAACTATCAGATCTTCAATTAATGGAAAAGGCTGCGCCTGAGGAATGACTATCTTGTTTAATTCCCGGAAATCTATGCATAGTCTAGCTTTCTTTCCTTCATCTTTTTTATAAGCTAATGTCACTGGTGCAGCGAATGGGCTATAAGATTCTTCAATTAAATTTTTTTCTAATAATTTTGTTATTTGGTGTTCTATTTCTTTTTTATCCTCCATAGTGCATCTGTACGGTCTTTTGTAACAATATTTATCAACTAATAAATCAATACGAGCTTCATAATCCGTTACAGTGCCTATGTCGTATTTATCTCTGGCAAAAATCGATTTATATTTATCGATTAGTTTGTCAATTTCGGATTGTTGTTGCATTTCCAAGTGGTTTATTACTATGTTAAATTCTGACGTATTTATATGTTCATTGAAATTCAATTGGTAATTTTTTGTTTTGTTTTCAATATATTCTTTATTTGTATTTTGTATGTTAGGTTTGTTTTTAAGTCTATTTTCAGGAATGGCCTGGATTTTTTGTGTAATTTCTAAATTTTCGTTTTGTCTTAATTGGAAATTTTTTATACAGTCTAGTCCGATTAAAAAATCGTGTTCAAAATGTTCGTTATCTATCATGAAAACATCAATTTCTTTTTCTATATCAAAAATTTTAGCTTTTAGAGTTATCATGCCGTTTGCTTTTCTTACACCATTAATCGTTTTTAAATGTGCGTTATGTGAGTTATGAAATTTCTTTTGTTTTAAATGTAACAGCTTTGAATTAATTAAAGAAACGTTCGAGCCGGAATCGTAAATTCCTTGGATTTGTAACGCATTATTTAGCAATACTTTGATTTTGATTAATGGTGGCACTATAAGTTTTTTGGATCTTTGGTATTTAATTCTATTTCTAACCCAGAATTATTTACATGTCTTATGTATTCTTTGTTTTGTTGATCGTCGGCTTTGTTCCTGAACCAGCATAAAGATTCTGGGTGGTAGCGATTGCTCTTATTTTTTTTTCTCGCAAATCGAACATGGTTTATGGTCACTATTTTTCGCTTTACTTTTGTTTTCAATATAAGTAGTAGTTGTAGTACTCTTTTTTTCTGAATTTTTTTTATTCACCAGGTGCTCTAGTCCTCTGATCTCCTTAAATATATCTTCAGTCTGATTTAACTTTTCTCTATCTATTCTATCGGATACAAAATTTGGTCACCCTACAGCAATAAGATCAATTAAGGTAGGCGTATCTATTGACTTGTTTGTTTCTAATAGAAGTCTTTCTTTCTTTAAAGCATATTCTAATAGCGAACCCTTTATGTATTTGTAAGATATTGCATATCTAATCCCAGTCCACCTTTTATTGGCGTAAGTTTCACAGAAATTTTGTTTCCATGTTCTCCACTCTGAATCTAATGTATATTTTATCAGCATTGACCCATACCAGTCGATGCATGAATCTTCTAGAAAAAGTCTAAAGATCTCGATTTTTTCAATATCTCTTTCTACACCTAATCGAGAACATTCATTTTCAAAAATATCCATCCACTGGGGCACATTTGAATTTCTGCCTGTCAATTTCTCTATTACAAATTTTTCAGATACCTTTCTTAAGTTACGGATTCCATAATCTTGGGGCTTATCTTCAGTTTGCTTTTCGGTAAATTTTTCCAAAATTCTTGATAATGCCTCTTCTGTGATGTTTGCTGTGGGTGTAGTGTCTTGCGCTGTTGACATTTCTTCAAGTAAGTAGTCGTTGCATATTATGTTCCCATCTTCATCCTTATACTGTTGTAGTATATCTCCGGTCAAACTAATCCATACTTTTCTCGCTTGTCCTCTTTTTTGTAGTGTAGCTTTTATTTTCTGATAACCCGCCGTAGTTGTAAGTTTCGCATGATGTCTCATCGGTTGAAGCTGGTCCGGGAGTATAAAACAGCGATCGTCGGGTGTGGTTATTGAGGTTATGGCGATTATGTTTGTTTTCGGATCTTCCGTCGAAGACTTGACCGTAAATTCAAATTTCAGTTTTTCCATTCTGTATTTTTTTTTTTTTTTTTAAGCAAAAATGTCGTTTTATAATGTTCCTTTTTTAACTTTGTCGAAGCTGCGATGAGTTTCTCTGTAAATGGAGTTTATTGTTTCGTATACTATTACATTACATTACTTTTCTTTACATTACGTACTTATATTCTATGTTTAATAAAAATAATATTACCTGTAAATGGAGAAACGACATTTACAGCTTATTTTCCTCTCGTTCTGACGTTTCCACGTGCGATTTCGCTGATAATAGCTTATGTACTAATCTGTCATAATGCCCTCGGCATTCTATTGTCTCTATTCGCTCATATTTACACGTATGTACTATTGACCGTGAAACTGCCAAAGGCGCTTATTGTTGTGCGGTGAAATTTCAAATTTGGGAGTGAGGAAGAAATATGATGAGGTGAATATAGGCCTCGTCATATTTGTTTACATATAACATTCGAGCTTGCGCGAAATCTCCAGGTTATCTCACATATTACGTGTGGAATTCTGGAGCAGTTCAGCCCGCGAACAAACTCGAAACGTTTCAATATATATTTCACCTGAAAAATATTTGATTAGCCCACAGCTTTAGGAAAAGTGAGAAAAAAACCGAAACTTGATGCCGTGTTTAGGCACCGAAAATCGGGCCAGCGTACGATATATCTATGATAATATATACTTCTTATTGTAAAATTCATGGATCAGACCTCAGCTCTCTGAGAAGTGAAAAAAATTCACTGTAAACTTGCTCTAGAATTTTGGAGACGGAAATTGGCGTCAGTGTTCGATATGTGTATGAAAGGATGTACTTTTTATCGGAAAATTATTCGATCAGACCTCAGCTTTCAGAGACGTGGAAGAAAATACGGGAAACTTGCTTCAGAGTTTTGGTGAAGCAAACAGGCGTGAGTGTTTGATATGTTTCACTTTTCATTTGGAAATTATCGATCAGAACTCAACTTTCAGAAAAGTGGAAAAAAATACTGGAGACGTGCTCCAGAGTTTTGGTGAAAAAATTTGGCGCAAGTGTTTGATATGTACATCAAAAGATACGTTTTTTATCGAAAAATTATTGGATCAGACCTCAGCTTTCATAGAAGTGGAAAAAAACACAGGAAACTTGCTTCAGAGTTTTGGTAACGCAAACAGGCGTGAGTGTTTCATATGTTTTACTTTTCATTTGGAAATTATCGATCAGAACTCAACTTTGTAATGATTCAAATATAACCGCGCAATGAAGACGGCACGATCGGATTAGGCTAGACCCAGGGAGTGGGGAACCTGGTCAAATTTGAGAAGGAGAAAATTAAGTGGGCTTGGTCTACGTCTCTCCAGGAAGGAGGAGGTGCGGAGGTGTTCCTCTCTGAAATAGTCGACTAACTGAGAATAACAAGTAAATCTAAACTACGAGGACAGACCGTTGAAAATAATCCGTAAACACTCGAAAAGCCAAGCTAATCTTAAAGAGAGACGATACAAAACGAAGAACATTAAAAGTGAAATGGGAAAATATAGTGCCTCGACGAAAAACCGTTATTGACAGTACTTTATAATTTCAACGATATCCACCCATTTTAACAATATACACTGTTTTAACTATATACACCTGGAATGAATGAATGGATGAATGAATGAATTTTAAACATAATGACGGCTCATGTGTAGTCATATTTATAAATAAATTAAAATTTCACTCTACTATTCATAGTTGATAAAAGATTTTTAATATTGATTCAGCCTCATTTTTAATTTTCAAATAATCTAAGAACTTTCAGAAAAGTGGAAAAAAATAATGGAGACGTGCTCCAGAGTTTTGGTGAAAAAATTTGGCGCAAGTGTTTGATATGTTTTACTTTTCATTTGGAAATTATCGATCAGAACTCAACTTTCAGAAAAGTGGCAAAAAATTCTGGAAACTTGCTTCAGAGTTTTTGCGACGGACATTGGCGCGAGTGTTTGATATGTTTGCGATAATGTTTATTCTTTATCGGAAAATTATTCGATCAGACATCAGCTTTCAGAGGAGTGGAAAAAATTCCGGAAACTCGCTCCAGAGTTTTGGCGACGGAAATTGGCGTGAGTGTTTGATATGCTTATGATGATATATATTTTTTATCGGAAAATTATTCGATCAGACCTCAGCTTTCAGAGACGTGGAAGAAAATACAGGAAACTTTCTTCAGAGTTTTGGTGACGCAAACAGGCGTGAGTGTTTGACATGTTTTACTTTTCATTTCGAAATTATCGATCAGAACTCAACTTTCAGAAAAGTGGCAAAAATTCTGGAAACTTGCTTCAGAGTTTTTGCGACGGATATTGGCGCGAGTGTTTGATATGTTCGTGATAATGTATATTCTTTACCGAAAAATTATTCGATCAGACCTCAGCTTTCAGAGAAGTAAAAAAAATTTTGGTAACTTGCTCTAGAGTCTTGCTTATGTTTGACATGTTTCATTTTTCGTTTGGAAATTATCGGTCAGACTTCAGCTCTCAGAGTAGTGGAAAAAAATTCTTGAAACTCGCTCCAGAGTTTTGGCGACGGAAATTGGCGTGAGTGTTTGATATGTTTATGGAAATATATTGTGACGGGACGCCTGGCTAGCGTGCTGTCACCTGAAGTTCAACGCGTGCCCCAAATATTGTGCTTGGTGGTGACACGCCCAAATCTCACTACCAACTCGATAACCCCACCACATACCGGTAATCCAATCAAATCGCACGATTCACCGTACCCATTCTTCAGGGGACACGACCAATCTCTATCCCCGAAAACGGCGAAACTAGACAGTAAGAGTATAAAAGACGAGCGCAAACGTGGATCTAGCAATTTATCGTCTATTGAGCCACACGCCAAGGTAGATCGACGAATTATTCAACGCGAGGACCCATCCGTACACATATTCACGGACCATTCCACGTATACGAGGAGCCGGATATCGACAGACCCACGATCAAGTGACGTGGAGTTGTCCTTCCAGGAATCCTCACACACCACTTCCCATCAAAGGAGGGCATTCAACGTATTAACATTTTTACTTGTTCTCAGTAAAAAGTCCTTGGGTACTAGGGAGCCGTGTCTGAGTGAAGAACAGCATCGCGTCTGACCTCATAGCTCAGATACGGTGTTCGTCTCACAATCCTCTGACCGATACGTAGGGCACCTGAACCTGTAGAGAGTCTCTGTCATTGCGACTGAATGTCCTAATACAGGTGAAGGCATGTTTGCGTAGAATTCCCTTTCATTCGACTACCACGCTAATAATATTCAGTCTTGCCATACGTAAACCGAACTATTATCTAAGTCCTTCCGACTACCATGCTATCACGAAATAATATTCCGTCTTAGTTCTAATGAAACGAATCATTAGCAATATCAAAACCGACTTATCAACGACGATCCAGGATTGTCAAATACCGTCCTTCTGACCAACATGCTATCACGCAAATAATATTCAGTCTTGCCGTAGGCAAACCTAATTATTATCAAAGTAAATCAGGAAGAGCTATTCCTTCCTAACTTACCACAAATTTCCTAAACATTACAAGAAAAATAAATTCACGACGTCACATTCTGTCACTCATCCCGCCTCCCGGGAACAAAACATTTAACTATTATTTAAAGGTTTCCTCTCTGGAAACAAATTTCTCACGTCACGAGTCAATGACTCATAGCGATCGATCTGTGCGTGCTTCGCACACACAGATCAAGTTTGACTCTCAACCGTTTACACGACCTATGATGATGGGTTTATTCCACTCGTGCCTTTGCACATGAGGGTGAGGAAACAACCTCTGAGGCTATTTCGAAAAACCAAGTTGAAGCGGTCAAACTGTTCAAGCTTTTCCAGGAGTTGATCACACAATCGACAAGTAATCATTCTCCACCTTCCTTTCGAGTCCAGAGACCGAATCCTGCAGCTCTATCCAAGAGACAGGAAATTCTTGAAATTAATTCTTGTCATATTTGTTTACATCTCCCCCCCCCCCCCCCCCCCCCCGAAGAAAAGAAACCAGTGAGGAGACACTGGTCTTCTTGAATAACCTTTGGGACCGGTACAAGCTTTGTAACGTGAAATAATGACTCTGACTTATTTCGATCTGTATGTATTTTATAAATTGAGTTTGAAATTTTTTCTATAATTTTGTATGGTCCGATTTTTAGTTCATCTAATTTTTTCCTATTTAGTCTACGGCTATTTTCAACGTAAACTAGGTCTCCAATATTAAATTCATGATATTTTCTATTTTTGTCGAATTGCTTTTTATTATATTCATGTGATTTCTTTGTATTCTCTAGAGCACGTTTTCTATCTTCATGCAAATCGTTTTCTGTTTTTTCTTGTTTTAGCTCTTCTGGTAAGATTGTACTGCTTTTTCCTTCCAATAAGTATCTAGGAGAGAATCCTGTTACAGTATGTTCTGTATCATTGTACTTTTCTATGCACTCATGTGCTACAGTTGTCCACGCAGTTTTTGATTTTTTTTGGTTTATCTTACATCTAATTTTATTAACTAGCTTTTGGTTTAGTCTTTCATTGAGTCCGTTTGAAAACAGTGCGTTTACTGCTGTAAAAGTCAAGGTTATATCTTCCTTATTCAAAAATTCTTTGAACTCTTTGGAATTTATCCCTGGATATTGATCGGATAGGATCATGTTTATTTTATTATTTGGCAAGACTGTCTGTATCAATTTTATAAAATCAGTTGCATTCTGAGTTTTTGAGGTCAAAATAGTAGCATATCTTGTGAAATGATCAACGAGCAAGTGTAAATACTTTTTTGTTGACCGTGAACCTCCGAATCCGCCAATTGTATCTATAGACACTATTTCATAGGGGTAAGTCGCAGGACCTAATTGGGACATTAATCCAATTTTGTGCTTTCCTCTTGATTTATTTTTAATGCAAACTTCACAGTTTTCGCAAATTGTTTTAATATTTTGATTCAGATTTTTTGCTATGTAAAATGGTTTTATCTTATTTTGTATTTGTTTCATTCCTAAATGACAATAGAAGAGGTGTACTTTTTGTATAAGTTCTTTACTGAAATCTTCTGAGAGTAGAATTTTTTCACTTGTTCCTATTCTTTTATAATACGTGTTATTCTTGTATAGTAACTTGTCTTTACCGTTTTGGATGTCTTTATTGTTTTCTTGATCGTTCTGAATGTCTTATATTTTCATGAAATTAACGGTTTTTAAAATTTCTTCTTCATTATCATTAGGTTCTAGTACTGGGTTTCTGCTGAGGCAGTCTGCTTCTAAATTGTCTTTTCCTGGAGTGTATTTTATTTCGAAATCGTATTGAGATAGATAATGCATTAAGTCACCTAATTTCTCATCTGTCCTAGACCTAATATTCATATTTTCTAAAGGTTTATGATCCGAGAAAACCGTAAATGATTTTCCTATAAGCCAGTGCTGCCAGAATTTTATTGCCTCTTTTATTGCTAGACATTCTATATAGATAGCTTTCTTTCTTTTTTGGGACACATTTAATTTTTTTGAAAAATATGCGACTGGTTTATCTTCTTTGTTTAATTGTGTTTGTTTTAGTACAGCCCCAATGCCTTGCAAGCTTGCGTCCGTGTGGATATATATTGGCAGATGTGGATCGAAAATTGTTAAAATCGGTTGAGAGCAAAGTAGAGATTTCATGCTCTCGAAAGCTTTTTGGCATTGTTCGGACCAAATAAAGTTTTGCCCTTTTCTTAGTAAGTTATGTAGCGGATCTAAGGTAACCGAAACGTTTGGTATATATTTGCCGTAAAAATTCACTTTTCCTAGAAATTGTCGAACATTTTTTTTTGTTTTTGGCGTTGGAAATTTTTTTATTGAGATTAGATTGTCATTGAGTGGACTAATCGAGTTGTATCTTATTTCGTGGCCTAAATATTTAACTGAGTCTGATGCGAAGGTACATTTTGAAAGTTTTAGTCTGAATCCTTCTTTCATAATTGACTCTAATAGCTGTGATAAGTGGTCAATATGTTCATCAAAAGTTTTTGAAAATACTAGAATGTCATCTATATAATTTACGCTGAAGTTCGAGAGCTTGTGCTTTCTTATTATATTACTTAATATTCTCTGGAAAATCGCTGGTGATGTTTTTAAACCAAAGGGTAGGCAGGTCCATTGGAAATGGCCTTCTTGAGTTACGAATGCGGTTTTTCGTCTGTCTTCAATTTTTAGGGGAATTGACCAGAAAGCTGAATTTATATCTAAGGACGAAAAATATTTACAATCTCGTGTCTTAACTATCAGATCTTCAATTAATGGAAAAGGCTGCGCCTGAGGAATGACTATCTTGTTTAATTCCCGGAAATCTATGCATAGTCTAGCTTTCTTTCCTTCATCTTTTTTATAAGCTAATGTCACTGGTGCAGCGAATGGGCTATAAGATTCTTCAATTAAATTTTTTTCTAATAATTTTGTTATTTGGTGTTCTATTTCTTTTTTATCCTCCATAGTGCATCTGTACGGTCTTTTGTAACAATATTTATCAACTAATAAATCAATACGAGCTTCATAATCCGTTACAGTGCCTATGTCGTATTTATCTCTGGCAAAAATCGATTTATATTTATCGATTAGTTTGTCAATTTCGGATTGTTGTTGCATTTCCAAGTGGTTTATTACTATGTTAAATTCTGACGTATTTATATGTTCATTGAAATTCAATTGGTAATTTTTTGTTTTGTTTTCAATATATTCTTTATTTGTATTTTGTATGTTAGGTTTGTTTTTAAGTCTATTTTCAGGAATGGCCTGGATTTTTTGTGTAATTTCTAAATTTTCGTTTTGTCTTAATTGGAAATTTTTTATACAGTCTAGTCCGATTAAAAAATCGTGTTCAAAATGTTCGTTATCTATCATGAAAACATCAATTTCTTTTTCTATATCAAAAATTTTAGCTTTTAGAGTTATCATGCCGTTTGCTTTTCTTACACCATTAATCGTTTTTAAATGTGCGTTATGTGAGTTATGAAATTTCTTTTGTTTTAAATGTAACAGCTTTGAATTAATTAAAGAAACGTTCGAGCCGGAATCGTAAATTCCTTGGATTTGTAACGCATTATTTAGCAATACTTTGATTTTGATTAATGGTGGCACTATAAGTTTTTTGGATCTTTGGTATTTAATTCTATTTCTAACCCAGAATTATTTACATGTCTTATGTATTCTTTGTTTTGTTGATCGTCGGCTTTGTTCCTGAACCAGCATAAAGATTCTGGGTGGTAGCGATTGCTCTTATTTTTTTTTCTCGCAAATCGAACATGGTTTATGGTCACTATTTTTCGCTTTACTTTTGTTTTCAATATAAGTAGTAGTTGTAGTACTCTTTTTTTCTGAATTTTTTTTATTCACCAGGTGCTCTAGTCCTCTGATCTCCTTAAATATATCTTCAGTCTGATTTAACTTTTCTCTATCTATTCTATCGGATACAAAATTTGGTCACCCTACAGCAATAAGATCAATTAAGGTAGGCGTATCTATTGACTTGTTTGTTTCTAATAGAAGTCTTTCTTTCTTTAAAGCATATTCTAATAGCGAACCCTTTATGTATTTGTAAGATATTGCATATCTAATCCCAGTCCACCTTTTATTGGCGTAAGTTTCACAGAAATTTTGTTTCCATGTTCTCCACTCTGAATCTAATGTATATTTTATCAGCATTGACCCATACCAGTCGATGCATGAATCTTCTAGAAAAAGTCTAAAGATCTCGATTTTTTCAATATCTCTTTCTACACCTAATCGAGAACATTCATTTTCAAAAATATCCATCCACTGGGGCACATTTGAATTTCTGCCTGTCAATTTCTCTATTACAAATTTTTCAGATACCTTTCTTAAGTTACGGATTCCATAATCTTGGGGCTTATCTTCAGTTTGCTTTTCGGTAAATTTTTCCAAAATTCTTGATAATGCCTCTTCTGTGATGTTTGCTGTGGGTGTAGTGTCTTGCGCTGTTGACATTTCTTCAAGTAAGTAGTCGTTGCATATTATGTTCCCATCTTCATCCTTATACTGTTGTAGTATATCTCCGGTCAAACTAATCCATACTTTTCTCGCTTGTCCTCTTTTTTGTAGTGTAGCTTTTATTTTCTGATAACCCGCCGTAGTTGTAAGTTTCGCATGATGTCTCATCGGTTGAAGCTGGTCCGGGAGTATAAAACAGCGATCGTCGGGTGTGGTTATTGAGGTTATGGCGATTATGTTTGTTTTCGGATCTTCCGTCGAAGACTTGACCGTAAATTCAAATTTCAGTTTTTCCATTCTGTATTTTTTTTTTTTTTTTTAAGCAAAAATGTCGTTTTATAATGTTCCTTTTTTAACTTTGTCGAAGCTGCGATGAGTTTCTCTGTAAATGGAGTTTATTGTTTCGTATACTATTACATTACATTACTTTTCTTTACATTACGTACTTATATTCTATGTTTAATAAAAATAATATTACCTGTAAATGGAGAAACGACATTTACAGCTTATTTTCCTCTCGTTCTGACGTTTCCACGTGCGATTTCGCTGATAATAGCTTATGTACTAATCTGTCATAATGCCCTCGGCATTCTATTGTCTCTATTCGCTCATATTTACACGTATGTACTATTGACCGTGAAACTGCCAAAGGCGCTTATTGTTGTGCGGTGAAATTTCAAATTTGGGAGTGAGGAAGAAATATGATGAGGTGAATATAGGCCTCGTCATATTTGTTTACATATAACATTCGAGCTTGCGCGAAATCTCCAGGTTATCTCACATATTACGTGTGGAATTCTGGAGCAGTTCAGCCCGCGAACAAACTCGAAACGTTTCAATATATATTTCACCTGAAAAATATTTGATTAGCCCACAGCTTTAGGAAAAGTGAGAAAAAAACCGAAACTTGATGCCGTGTTTAGGCACCGAAAATCGGGCCAGCGTACGATATATCTATGATAATATATACTTCTTATTGTAAAATTCATGGATCAGACCTCAGCTCTCTGAGAAGTGAAAAAAATTCACTGTAAACTTGCTCTAGAATTTTGGAGACGGAAATTGGCGTCAGTGTTCGATATGTGTATGAAAGGATGTACTTTTTATCGGAAAATTATTCGATCAGACCTCAGCTTTCAGAGACGTGGAAGAAAATACGGGAAACTTGCTTCAGAGTTTTGGTGAAGCAAACAGGCGTGAGTGTTTGATATGTTTCACTTTTCATTTGGAAATTATCGATCAGAACTCAACTTTCAGAAAAGTGGAAAAAAATACTGGAGACGTGCTCCAGAGTTTTGGTGAAAAAATTTGGCGCAAGTGTTTGATATGTACATCAAAAGATACGTTTTTTATCGAAAAATTATTGGATCAGACCTCAGCTTTCATAGAAGTGGAAAAAAACACAGGAAACTTGCTTCAGAGTTTTGGTAACGCAAACAGGCGTGAGTGTTTCATATGTTTTACTTTTCATTTGGAAATTATCGATCAGAACTCAACTTTGTAATGATTCAAATATAACCGCGCAATGAAGACGGCACGATCGGATTAGGCTAGACCCAGGGAGTGGGGAACCTGGTCAAATTTGAGAAGGAGAAAATTAAGTGGGCTTGGTCTACGTCTCTCCAGGAAGGAGGAGGTGCGGAGGTGTTCCTCTCTGAAATAGTCGACTAACTGAGAATAACAAGTAAATCTAAACTACGAGGACAGACCGTTGAAAATAATCCGTAAACACTCGAAAAGCCAAGCTAATCTTAAAGAGAGACGATACAAAACGAAGAACATTAAAAGTGAAATGGGAAAATATAGTGCCTCGACGAAAAACCGTTATTGACAGTACTTTATAATTTCAACGATATCCACCCATTTTAACAATATACACTGTTTTAACTATATACACCTGGAATGAATGAATGGATGAATGAATGAATTTTAAACATAATGACGGCTCATGTGTAGTCATATTTATAAATAAATTAAAATTTCACTCTACTATTCATAGTTGATAAAAGATTTTTAATATTGATTCAGCCTCATTTTTAATTTTCAAATAATCTAAGAACTTTCAGAAAAGTGGAAAAAAATAATGGAGACGTGCTCCAGAGTTTTGGTGAAAAAATTTGGCGCAAGTGTTTGATATGTTTTACTTTTCATTTGGAAATTATCGATCAGAATTCAACTTTCAGAAAAGTGGCAAAAAATTCTGGAAACTTGCTTCAGAGTTTTTGCGACGGACATTGGCGCGAGTGTTTGATATGTTTGCGATAATGTTTATTCTTTATCGGAAAATTATTCGATCAGACATCAGCTTTCAGAGGAGTGGAAAAAATTCCGGAAACTCGCTCCAGAGTTTTGGCGACGGAAATTGGCGTGAGTGTTTGATATGCTTATGATGATATATATTTTTTATCGGAAAATTATTCGATCAGACCTCAGCTTTCAGAGACGTGGAAGAAAATACAGGAAACTTTCTTCAGAGTTTTGGTGACGCAAACAGGCGTGAGTGTTTGACATGTTTTACTTTTCATTTCGAAATTATCGATCAGAACTCAACTTTCAGAAAAGTGGCAAAAATTCTGGAAACTTGCTTCAGAGTTTTTGCGACGGATATTGGCGCGAGTGTTTGATATGTTCGTGATAATGTATATTCTTTACCGAAAAATTATTCGATCAGACCTCAGCTTTCAGAGAAGTAAAAAAAATTTTGGTAACTTGCTCTAGAGTCTTGCTTATGTTTGACATGTTTCATTTTTCGTTTGGAAATTATCGGTCAGACTTCAGCTCTCAGAGTAGTGGAAAAAAATTCTTGAAACTCGCTCCAGAGTTTTGGCGACGGAAATTGGCGTGAGTGTTTGATATGTTTATGGAAATATATTGTGACGGGACGCCTGGCTAGCGTGCTGTCACCTGAAGTTCAACGCGTGCCCCAAATATTGTGCTTGGTGGTGACACGCCCAAATCTCACTACCAACTCGATAACCCCACCACATACCGGTAATCCAATCAAATCGCACGATTCACCGTACCCATTCTTCAGGGGACACGACCAATCTCTATCCCCGAAAACGGCGAAACTAGACAGTAAGAGTATAAAAGACGAGCGCAAACGTGGATCTAGCAATTTATCGTCTATTGAGCCACACGCCAAGGTAGATCGACGAATTATTCAACGCGAGGACCCATCCGTACTCATATTCACGGACCATTCCACGTATACGAGGAGCCGGATATCGACAGACCCACGATCAAGTGACGTGGAGTCGTCCTTCCAGGAATCCTCACACACCACTTCCCATCAAAGGAGGGCATTCAACGTATTAACATTTTTACTTGTTCTCAGTAAAAAGTCCTTGGGTACTAGGGAGCCGTGTCTGAGTGAAGAACAGCATCGCGTCTGACCTCATAGCTCAGATACGGTGTTCGTCTCACAATCCTCTGACCGATACGTAGGGCACCTGAACCTGTAGAGAGTCTCTGTCATTGCGACTGAATGTCCTAATACAGGTGAAGGCATGTTTGCGTAGAATTCCCTTTCATTCGACTACCACGCTAATAATATTCAGTCTTGCCATACGTAAACCGAACTATTATCTAAGTCCTTCCGACTACCATGCTATCACGAAATAATATTCCGTCTTAGTTCTAATGAAACGAATCATTAGCAATATCAAAACCGACTTATCAACGACGATCCAGGATTGTCAAATACCGTCCTTCTGACCAACATGCTATCACGCAAATAATATTCAGTCTTGCCGTAGGCAAACCTAATTATTATCAAAGTAAATCAGGAAGAGCTATTCCTTCCTAACTTACCACAAATTTCCTAAACATTACAAGAAAAATAAATTCACGACGTCACATTCTGTCACTCATCCCGCCTCCCGGGAACAAAACATTTAACTATTATTTAAAGGTTTCCTCTCTGGAAACAAATTTCTCACGTCACGAGTCAATGACTCATAGCGATCGATCTGTGCGTGCTTTACACACACAGATCAAGTTTGACTCTCAACCGTTTACACGGCCTATGATGATGGGTTTATTCCACTCGTGCCTTTGCACATGAGGGTGAGGAAACAACCTCTGAGGCTATTTCGAAAAACCAAGTTGAAGCGGTCAAACTGTTCAAGCTTTTCCAGGAGTTGATCACACAATCGACAAGTAATCATTCTCCACCTTCCTTTCGAGTCCAGAGACCGAATCCTGCAGCTCTATCCAAGAGACAGCAAATTCTTGAAATTAATACAACATTCGAGCTTGTGCGAAATCTCCAGGTTATCTCACATATTACGTGTGGAATTCTGGAGCAGTTCAGCCCGCGAACAAACTCGAAATGTTTCAACATATATTTCACCTGAAAAATATTTGATTAGCCCACAGCTTTAGGAAAAGTGAGAAAAAAACCGAAACTTGATGCCGTGTTTAGGCACCGAAAATCGGGCCAGCGTACGATATATCTATGATAATATATACTTCTTATTGTAATAAATTCTTTAAAGATTTCTGTATCGTCATCCGGTAGGTAAATGATATTGTCTTACAGCGATTCGTGTTTTCGATCTTGGTTTAGTTGTTCATTGTTTTCCGTATTCACCAGGTTCTGTATTTATTCATCATCTCATACCTCACAAGAAGAAAAACCCGTGCGCAAACATCCAAAGTCAAACGCCGTTTGCATATGAGATAAAAACAATCGCCCATAACCCAAAATTAAAACATCCATTTTTCATCCATAATTAAAACAGCCATCTTTCATTGACGACAAGTAGTCAGTGAGTTGAAAGACTGAATAATTTTGAACGAACTGCGAATACGCGCTAGTACAAATTGATTGGGAAAAACAATTCACCATAATTATTATGTGACAAAAAGTAATCTGCTATTGTTCGAAGAACGTAGGATCAATCTTGCGAGTATTCTCTGTGGATTAGGCCTACTGGGGATACCACGTAAAAAAAAACGCGTCGGGTGCTCTACCGCTTGCGGTGGTGTGGAAACGAGCATTACTAAACTTATTTTCACTGGTCAAATACTGACATATTGCACGTTTTCAAATGGCAATTTTCTTCATGCGTGAATTCAACTCATTGTCAATAAAACTAATGCTTCGATAATGTGTAACGCATGTGGAATCGTAATACCTTCGGATTTCTCTACTTTAGTCAGAGTGAATTCCACGTAAATACATTTTTCTTTTTGATAAATTTCGTTTCTTAATTCAAGTCAACAAGGTGTACATACTTTTGGCAATTGAGAGTTTGGCACTTCCAACATCTTTCTTCCCCGTTTGGTCTTTTGAATCTATATTGTACAGAATTATTTAAAAAATTTTAAGACAAATTTGTATACCCGTTCGATTCGTAGATTATTTGACCGAATCTACCGTTGATTACTTTTTTTCAAAACAGTATTACATTCACATATTATACATAAAAAGAAAGGCAACCAATACGATAAATTGCATTTTATAATATTATTACTTGATTTCAGACTCAATTAAAAATCACACAAGAAATGTTTTGTCACATTAAACACATAAAATCATATCATTTTCGATAGAACGGAAGGCCAGATTTTGACAGAATAAATTCGTAAAACGCGAAACAAATGATGCATTAACAAGTTTCTTGTAATTTTAATATGTATATTGTAACTCATTAACGTTTTACCTTTGACTCCTCTTCACTTCGTGAAATTCTTCTTCTATAACCTAAGTCTGCAAAACCTTTCATCGATATTTTTCTTGACCTAGATATCATAGATAATTGATGAGAAATTGATTATAAAGAATCCGAAAAATCTATTTATAGGTGATATCAGTCGTTAGTTTCTGATATCCTATATATTGTATTATTACACAGTTGGGTCCTGTGGGTAATATCATTATTAGGAGTTACCGGAAAAGTGCTGAAATTTCGGATAAAATAGTATCGATTTTGTCGGGAATGCGTATTCCTAAACTCGAAATTCCTCACAATCAACGCGGGCATTGCCGTAAACGTATAATAAAGTGGACAGATATGAGTAGTTATATCCTGGGCCACTTGATAATAATTTTCTGAACAATCTTATGTTAGGGGTTTAGCGGACAGAGTCGCAATCTAACCAGATAATGTGACTAGACGTCGGAAAAAGGAACCTGGATAATCTTTCAAATTTTTTTCAATTTTGTGACAATGATTGCCTGAGGTCAATCGGGGTTTATTACAGCATGGGCTCAAACATTAGTAACAATCGAGTCTTACCTAATTTCCAAAAAATATTTACAAGTAGTATTTTCGTGTAAATAGGTCTAGGTTTTTCGCTGCAAGCAAACTGTATTTTTTAAAAACCACGGAAATTTAACGTCAGGTCAGAAATTATTTTTACACGTCAACTGCATTTTCTTTCGAAATGAAGATATGAGCGTTGACTCAAGATGCATATTATTATCTTCGGCTAACGGTACGAGTTAGGTATTAAACATATGCACAGAAATTACATATGGTACATACAGGATCAACTGTATATCTTCATCCTTTGACTAACTTTTTCGACTACATCTTCCATTCTTTGCATCAAGAAAAGGTTTCGAGCTCTGTTAACAGTAAACCAGGTGCACGTTTATTGCAAATCTATTTAAATAGTATTATTTTTGTCGATCCGATTGACGTTGCTGAATTTGGCCCAGATGAATTGTCGTTATTGAACAGTATACGGCGTCCTAACGGAGTTATCTGAAAATTTCAGCCTGCTCCCGTTCGTCATTCCATAGGCATAACAATATTCGACTCTGCATTATCTGGGTACATGCGGTGAGCGATGGTAACATCAGTTCTTCTCGTCTCTACGTACCGACCGCTTGCCGACTTGAGTTGGGCATATAAGGAAGGACGCAGAGGGCGCTGCTTGACGAAGAATTTATCTGGTCCATTTTCGATTACGAAAAGTCCCATAAGGCTATCAGCCTTTATGCATAGCATGATGTAAATATACAAGGTGTGCCAGAACTGAAGACCGATTTTCGCTCAGTCTGCCCATATCCAAGATGACATCACAGAAATCACGTAATATCGCGTAATTAGGTTACTTGAGATTACTTAATTATTTCCGTATATTCTGTTTCCTGAAAATGCCAGTTTGCGCAGTCAAAAGTTGCAAGAATAATAACGTAAACACCGAAGGACAAAATATCAAGCCTATATGACGTCACCTTGGATATGTTTTCTGATTGGTTCAACTAAACCGTATGCGCATGGTTTCACCTTGTTTCCTTACATCATGATGCATAGGTATAAATTTATGTATTAGTGCGTTGTATTACATATCCTCATTCAACGATTAGTGTCTCAAATGTCGTGTGTCCCAGTTTAGGTTCAGTTTGTCTGACAATGAGTGAGCTCAACTTGTTTTGACGATAAAAAATAACTATTTTTACCACAAATTCAGCGGTAAAAAAATGATTAGATCTGAAAATGTATGATATTTATTACTGCAAAAAATCGTATACATATATCAAATAAATAATCATTATAACCCTGCGCGTCTTTCGTTCGTAAAGTGAAGTATTACGTTTTAATGAGCAATGCACTTATTTTTTATCGATTAAAAATATAGTTTACTCTGTTATAGCACAGCTGTTCAAAAGCTACCTCTTGACCAGAAACTGGTAGAGAGATTGCCAATGCTCGCCCTGCGGGTGAACCAAGTTGCGGGGGGATTCGGACGAAAGGTTGCACTGCTCCAAGTGGCGGAAATAAACACTACTTTTAGGCACCCCCCACCCTATGAGTTCCCAGCCCACAGACCGTGATCAAAGGGAATACGATCTTATACATGTTCATATAGTTTACGGTAATATTCTGACGTGAAATTTCCTGAAGAAATTTCTCGTGTAGGTTGCATGTTTTTCGCTAGATTTGTAAAAACAATTTGTACTTACAATTTTCAAATTAACAGTAAATAACGTTAGATGTAACGTACTAGAAAGTTTCCTGTATCTATCACAAGAACTAAGTTCAAATTAATAAAATTCAAAGTATGGAAACAGAAGGCTAATTTTAAATTAATCATACACTTTTCAATCAACGACACATTTATACAACTCAATTTCAAAACTTGATAAATTCTTCACACACGAAATCTTTACAAGAGTTTTTTCTATCCACCAATTGTCACTTTGGAAAAAGAAGCATGTTGACCCCACGTTTCGAACTGACACAAACAGTAGATGAAGTTACCGTAATTGTTCACGCTCCGTATGCACGTATCAAAGACACAGAAGTTTATGTCGAAGATTATGACTTCAGATTTTACTCTGCTCCTTATTATCTCAGGTATGTAAAAGAATGTCATTTACTTACTTTCTTGTTGCCTTTATATAGAACAATTTTTTAGTTTTTAATTTTTTTTTATTTTGCTAGCATAGATTTACGTATACTTTCTAATCAACTTCCAGATTAAATCTTCCTGGTAAAATAGTTGAGAATGATTTGTCTTCTGGATCATACGATGCTGAGAAAGGTGACTTTACCTTACGGTTCTCAAAAGTGAATAAAGGAGAAGAATTTCAGAACCTGGATATGATTACAACGTTGCTTGCTCCACCGAAAAAAAGAACCCAGGCTGTTCCGACTATAGAAGTTATAAGTAAGATTGTGATAAAGTTGTTTCAAAGTATCCACCGCTTACACAGTGATATTTAAAAGGTTCAAGTTTGCAATATTCATTTACTGAAACATAAAAAACAAATCACTATTTTGCAACGGTAAGAGAAATTGGTAAGGATTGCAGCTGTAATATTAATATACTTTGTTGTATTCGATACTTAATTCACAGTTTACATTCCAAAATTCACATTTCTTTTTAGAAATGCGCCGTCATAATGGATATTGTCAATTCTAATCTTGTTACTATTCAACATTAATGAATAAAACATTATTTTAAATTCGATTATCAAAATGTCACAAGCTGAAACAGACTACGATTTTGTAAAGTTTAAACTAAATTGCTTGTTGCCTATTTATTATAAAAAACTTACAGTAGAATATTATGGTACAAGGAATAATCAAGCAAATATTAGAGTTCTGTCTAATACGTGGGGATTTTTGGAGCTCATTTACTATCATTGGAAATCAGTTGATTTTTGATTAAATGACATCAAACTTGTTTTCAACTTAGCCGTGTCCCGTGAGTGTGTGTGTATTTTATATTATTATTCGCATGCTCAGTTTCTTTGAAATTTGATACATTCTTAGCCTTGTAGTCACCGATGACTTCTCAATGCCAGAATGTATTAAAATGTTCCAAATAAGGGCCCATGTAAAAGATTCGGATTCTTTGTGCGACTTGTTCAACTATACTATTTCAATAAACTCGTACTATTTCTTCGCTACGATTTTCCATATTAAGAAGACGTAAGCATACAGTGCTTGAGGTTTACCATGTTATATATATTGCTTATTCTCCAGGTAATCCTGTTGTGAGTTTAGCAGAAGAGAAAAATGGTGAATTGCAAACCAACGAAGTGAAGTGCAACAGTGAAGGAGCAACGGTTGATGGTGAGAACAGAGACGGAGACGAATGGTTTCTGCCTCAGAATCTTAATCAAGAAAATATACAATCTTCTATTCAACCTCCCAACTACGGTTTCGGGGGCAAGTTTTCCCGTGCTCTGGCATCATTTGAGGTTTGTAAATCATGTTGTAAAACTGTTTGTCTATGTTTTCACATTTCAAGAATACTTTGAGCCGTAAAACATTAGCTTACGTAGTTTTTTATCTCATTCAATTCCTAGTCGCACGTCTAGTTCTCCTGTAAAGCTTCGTGGTAAGAATTAATTTATATTTAAGTTCGTTATCTTATTCAATCTATAGGGATGACGAGTAGTTTTATGATTTTAATTTTTTTTATCGTTGCCTTGATTATCGTTCATTTTTGCACCTTTCCCAAAAAATAACGTATTATTTTACTATCGCAGAAAATCTTTCAGTAAAATTTAGCATCACTTTTCGCGACTAAACTTTCAAAGTACAGGCATTATTAATGCAGACAAAATATCAGCAGTGTCCAATTAACATTTGCCATTTTTCACTTTCAATTGCCTTGTATACGCACAGCAAACGATATGTCTTTCAATCCCTGTAAAGTCCTAAGTTTACAGGGGATCTCAAATGACCCCAAAAGAAGCGAAAATCAAGAAGTACTGCCATTGTTAAAATACTTTGTATATTTTGGCTTTATTAATAAATTTCTTGCAGAATGAACTTTGGCAGGTTGGTTAGCTGGTTTTTTGATACCCTATTCAATAGACAATTCGCAAAAAAAAAAAAAAAAGTAGTTGAAAAATCAGATGTTAAGCATAATTGTGAGTTTTCGACTACTAGAAACAGTGATCATTTTTCGATCGGGACATTGTTTATTATTATTTGTTTGATTTCAGTCAGGGTGGACAGGTGAAATAATAGATCTGCCAGCACCCGATGTCACACCTTCCATCGAGCGTGCATGTTTAAGGCAAAAGCACGAGTTTGAACAGTTCAGTGAAGAACATTATATGGCTGATTTAATTCAGGAAGAATACATCAGACCTTACATTGATTTCAAGGCAGAATGGGAGAGCTTGAAAAGCACCGAAATCACGCTTTCAGATACGGAAAAAGATTTACTGAAAGAACTACCGAACAAAGAGTATTTGTTGGATAGCAAAGAAGTAGAAAAAATTACCTTTGGTTTAGTTGACATTCTGTTTGGCAGTTGTTACAATCATAGGACCACCATGGGTGAAAATACGGTAGAAAGTGGATGGACCATAAATAAATTGAGTTCTACGCTTTGCTGGTTTCAGGCAAGTTACAATTGGAATTAAATGATAAAGCAAACTGGAGAGAAAAACCAGAAGTTTAAGTATCCGAGAGTTTCTAATTTTGTAATGATGCTCTACGCAGATTCTCACCTAATTGTATTTTTCTAACGTTATAGGAGTTCAATAATATGGAAGAAGTTGTTACAGCTTGTGTACGGAGATCGTTGTGTTACCCATTGTACAGAAACTGGGAGCTATCTGTAAAAGTATTGAACGATGTTAAAATCGTTCTCAGTTTAGGTCTGTATAAATATCTGTGAATCGCTTACTCGTTTTTTGGTAGCAATTATCTATATAGATCTATGTCTGTGAGTAAATTGACAACACAACTAGCTTTTTTATCACTTTTTATATCCTATTTCATATCACAGTAGTTATTCAATCTTTTTGTCAGCAGAAAATCCTTTATATACCTAAAATGTGGGAGCCAAGTATAGGAGTGTTACCTAATTTCCTAAATTTTTTTAAAGTATATTCTGATGCACGGAATAAGGTTTTGCTATACATAAACAGACCAATGATGTAAACTGAAAGCATCGAATTATAAGCGTAAAAAATTGTCTGTTTCAAGATATTGTATTCTCTGAATTTTACATATTCCAAACAATCGTTAAAATACAAACTAAATACTTTTCGGTTCTAGAGCTTGTGGATAAATGAGAGAAATTTTTATTTTATTTCTTATGACTGCCCTGTGAAAATGAAATCTTGATTGTTTGTTTTTAAAATAATTCAAATCGTAATCACTGGTTCTCAGTTTGCTGATGTGAAATTACGTTTCTTATGTTCAGGGAAAAAATATGTAGTGAAACGTTTGTGTGAAATACACGAGCTCTTCAACAATTCCTACGAACCACGGTACATGCTCAATCAGTTGTACATAAAGGACTACTTGATTTGGTTGCAGCAAACACCATCGTCCTTAATTGAATCTCTCAGCGTATCGTTGAGCACGGTAATTCCTGATTGTCAAATAAAAACTATTTCTAGACTCTCTAAATTTCAATCCCACTTATTTGCATACTGACTTTTACTTTATTGCTCTGGTTCTAGATACACCCAAACAAAGTCGAAATGGGCTTAGATCTTGTTGAATTAGAAGCAGCAGCTTTCTCCGTTCAAGATGAAGACCTAGTTATAGAAAATGCCATCCATGAAATGGTCGACAAAGTAGGCAACATGGCATTATACGAGAAGAACGATGAGAAGTAAGTTAATTATCTTGGGATTGCTAATGTTTTAGGAACACATCAAAGTTCAAAAATTATGTTTCGTATTTACATGTAATCAATGTAGTTACATTGACGATTTTGAAGTTTCTTAAGTACAAGTTTGCAGGTAAATTGTTTCGAGCTGTGTAAACAATTAGATAGTTCTACTCAATTTATTTCTGGACCATATTAACTGAACAATACATTTGGCTTACTGTCATTCTCAGACCTCAAATTAATTGAAGCAGTCCAATATAGTCACGTAAAATCCGGTTCTTGTAATTTAAAAGTTGTTTCCTTTGGCCAGAAGATTGATTTTTCCATGTCTAATTTTTTTGCTTATTGTAATTATTTTTCTTGTCTTGAAATGATTCGATCATTTTAAATTGTTATGAAATACCGTTTATGAAAATAGTTTCTTTGCTGTCTTTGCAAAATCGAATCCTTCGTATTTCTTTTACACATGCACATCCAAACTTTTAAATGATTTTTTTTCCATAATCGTAAATTTTGTCATGATTTTTGTTCGTGCAAGACCAGAACAACATAACTGCTTTTACACCGCGAAACCGTTTTCTTAGGTATGGTTGAAAAAATAAAGTAATTTTTCCATTTGGTGAGTGCTGCTAAGTTTGCTAATTACGTAGCTATTTCAAATTATGTAGGACGAAAATTGATTCAGTTGGTTTTGAAAGTCTTATATTAAAGTTAGAATTATAATATACAGAACCTAATTGCTACGATAATTTAATCTATTTTTGAAGGCCTAAATTCACGTACACCATGGAGAGCAAAAAGTTCTTAGACTATTTGTAAGTTTTACAAAACATGGTAAAAGTTTAATGAAAAGAGTTTTATTTTGAATTCTTAACAATACTAATTTTTTTTTAAAGACCGTTTAATCAAAATACTAAACGCTTTTAAATAATTCCTTGTGAATAGATGATGGACTAGAAAAAAAAGATGCTTAACTTCATCTCTGGCAACCATATTATTTCTATTACAATTTATGGTTACTTTCAATACAATTTGTTGACTCTTTCCTTTTCATGTTGTTTACAGTGTCTTCTTTTCCTGAATGAGCATTTTCTATGTTCTCTGCCATGGTATTCTTATCATTGTTTCTGGTCTTTCTATTACTGCCATTTAGTTTTTTTTGTGGGAGATCAAGCATTTCGCATCAGATAATTATTATGCTTGTTTGGTTTTCATTTTATCGCTTTACAGCGCTTTTTTCGTGATTTCCGTGATAAAATTGAATTATAAAACATGAATGCGTGTATGTGGAATGTTAGCCAATAACAAATCAGAGACAAGTAATGAATTTACGTTATTATTGATCATTGTACTTATGTAAGTATATTCGATTATTTTAGATTGCGGAGAGGAAGTTCGAGCTCGTCGGATAGCAGCGACACTGATTCTGAAACAGAATCTGACAGTAGTAGTTCATCAAGCACAAGTACCGATGAAAGTCTCGATTCTGATGATACAAGCGAAGTAGAATGATTTTCAACTAACCCTGATAGTTTTCATCTATTAGTTTGACACCGAAAACAAAATTGATAAATTTTTTTCTATTAATCAGGAAAAAAAATATCTACGCGCTGAAGGTGATATAAATAATATGTATAATAATATTTATCGGAATCATGCGATATGTAATATAAATACGGATATTTTTGATGAAATTCAGTGTTAACTTTTGTACATTTTTTGTGCACCACTGGGCATTTTTACCGGTTGTTTATTTATTTATTTTCATTAAACGTAATAACATCTTCTATTTATCCAACGGATACAGTTCATGGCTATCCTTTAGATGTATCATTTCCATACCAAGTTTATGGTTTCAATTTGTCATATATTGCAAGTTAAATTTGTGCAAAATGTAATTGTTGTTCTGTACAAAGATAATTATCATCCCTGAAAAGCTTTTTTTAGATCGCTGTTAAAGTCGCCAGCCATCGAAGAAGTTCCATAAAAAACTAATTCCCAGGTGTAATCGGGTTTCCAACTTCGACTAAAACATGACGAGTCACGAATTCTAAATTTTACCTGATGAAAGTTCTATCAACTACTTAAATTACATTACAAGATTCTTTTCTTGGAAAAACTATTGTATATACACCTGATCTTCGAAAGTACCTACAAAGGATATGCGTAGAATGTAACATAAAAGAATTATTGTTGAAAATGACGTAAGTATTTACATAGTGAGCTTTGTCAAATACTCATAATATCTAGATTTATAAGGAAAAATAAATTTATTAATTCAAATGCCTATAAGTTATTGATCGAATGCGTAGTCAAGCCACGGAATAAGTTTGCTGTAATGCTCAATCAGACGATTTGTCTTGGCCTCCTCTTCCATAATTTGGTCATCAATGACGGTATCTTCTCCTACTTTTTCGTCAAGCGGATTTTTTAATGTACTCTCCTTGACGTTTGCGTTACCGATATTTATCTCATCGAAATTCACAGCATCTTGTGTTCCCTAAAATTGAAATTGAAATTGTAATTCGAACCGATTGATACTCAGCTACTAATCAATTAACTCGATGAAGTCGTAAAATTTATATGTCCTACCTTCTCACCAATTTGTTCCATTTCGAGCTTTTCGTCATATTCTATGTTCTCAGGGTCTTTCCAATATTCTGCATCTTCTCCGTAAAAACCAGGGCTTTCATCTTTATAGTATATAATGTCCAGATGATCGTCTTTGTCCGTATTTTTACCTAATTTGTGATGATGTTGATGTTGATGACGATTGCCATGGTGTTGGTCGTTTTTATTATCATTGTTGTCATATTCTCCGCTCCCTGGATTTGTTTCATCGACTTCCTTACTTTTATCGTTATTTTCAGAATTTGGTTTGCTGTCATTTGTTCCAAGGAAGTCTTCGTCAGATGGCAAATGCCCGTGATATTCTGGACGTCCAAGTTTTAGGACCAGGTATTCATGTTTCTTGAACGGTTCATCGTGTATATGCCTGTGAGGTGCGTGCATTATTATCCTAATTGGCATCAAATAGTCCGCATTCTGTGAATGTTCCTCGGAATTCATTCCTTCAAATTCTTGTTCTGTTCTATGTATATGATTAGCAGTTTTATTCTCGAACAACGAATCTAGCAGACTTGAAATTTCCATCTCTGAGCTGCTTTCATTACTGCGATTGTTGGAATCATGAGCGTTTGATGAATAAGGATCTATCTCTGAATTTTCATCTCCATTCTTATTTTCCCAACTACTTTTCAATTTGAGGGATTCAGATTTTTCAAGCTTATGCCGCTCATGTTCATTGTCAAGATAATAATTTTTATCTTCTTCACTGTAGCGATCCGTTGAATTCTCTGTTTCCATACCCTGGGGCTTTATCGGTTCCAAATTATCGCTGTTTTCATTATAAAGTGCTTCTGATAAATCACTGTCAGGCATTACCTCTGTGTTTTTATCAGAATTTGGAGCATCCGTAATGTTGGAAGTATTCTGGTATTGTTTATCCTCTATTACTGGAATCGGAGTTTGTGAATAGCTGATAGCACGGCCGTCATCTGAATATTGAACTGTTGTTGGTAACAGAGCACCGATATTGATACCTTTTTGTCCACTGGCACTTCCATTTAAAAGTTTTATAACATTTTCAGGAATATCCTGGGACTCTTTAGTATGATATTTTTTCGTTGCAGTATTATCGGTGTCATCGAGCTTATACTTTTTAACAGCAATTTCTCTCATGTAATCGATATTCAAGTTCTCTGGTAGGGTATCCAAAGGCTGTTCGGTTTTTATTTTTTCACTTTCAGTCGTGGTCGTTACTGTTTCAGTGGTAACATCTGCCTGACTCTCCGTTTGACTAATGTTACAGCTTCCGCACGGCTGTTCTTTGTAAGTCGAGAGAATTGCAGCTTTGACATAGGGAAAATGTAATATGCTCCATGGCACTATTACCCTGTAACTCAGCCTTCCACACCTAGGAAGAATTTCAACAAACTGTTAGAATTATAAGGGCGTTTTATTCTTCAAACTTTAAGATATCATGTGGCTTACTTATCTATAACTAAAACTTGATCCCTCGATGCAGATAACTTTTCCCAAATTTTAAGTTCTGACGTATCTTGAATAAATTCTATATCTGGGTCGATCTTTTTCTTTAAGGCTTCTCTAGTTCTTTCTATTTTCAGAAAATTTTGATCCTCTGTCGGATCTGCTGCTCCCCAAGCTTCTTTTTCATCTTCTATTTCAATAGCGCTAACCGTAGCTTCTGGCTTCGACGAATTCACAACATAAAATCGGATACCGGTTATACTAGTCTTTTCTAAAAGACCTTGAAGTGTTTTGAGCCTGTAAATAAATTAACGTAACTCAAAATAGTGTAAGTCGACCCAAATTTGAGCTACAGAAAATGTTCTTCCATCTCAATAACCAATATTAATTGAACAATCGTTTTCCTTGTCGACTTAAATTTGTTTTGCTGGTTCTTAAGTATGTCGAAAATCTTTGGCTGCAGTGTCTATATTCTCCTCTCGTAACCTATCGTTTTATATAAAATTTCAATTACGCACGAATCATTTGTTTCAACAAAAATAATTTTGTCAGACAAAATTTAGCATCAGCACGAAATTGAGTTATTTTTGTGAATTTGATAACGACAGGTAAATTTTGTAGTGGCTTAAGTTTCTAGCTTCAGCCAGTTTTGCAACCTTATAATTATCTTAATTAATCATTGTTCTGAAGTTGTTAAAGCAATTGATATAAATTAATAATATGAAGTGACTGATTCTGAAATAATTGCAGAAGTGTTTATATACCCGAGAAAAATGTTCATAGGAAACTAAGTCGTTAAAGTTTCCATTATATTCCTGACCTCAGGTTATCAGCATTATGTTAATGCTGCAGTTTCAGCATTTTTTGGCAGTGCGTCGATCACTGGTATAAACGATTTTGCTAACACTGGCGCTACGGTATCATGCAATACTTCCCAAAGTTGCATCAATTCATTTTTTTATAGTACTGATGTAGATCAAATGCTTGGTTGTCATTATCATTTGTAACAAATGGATTTTGAACGGATGAGAACCAAATGAGGTCAAGTCGGGAATTTATTCAATATATTCTGCAAGAATATTCATTTCTTTATTAACCTTATATTATTCTATTGTAAACAAATAATGGGAGAAAAACTGATGATTTGGGAACTAAAAATAAGAAAGAAAGTCGAATAATCCAAGTTCGTTATTATGATTCTTTTTACCAGCGTCTTAATAATTCTCAGAACTTCTGTTGGAACATAAATTCAAACGATTCAATTAATGTTCTCGCTGACAATTCTAGTTATTGTTATTCAGCGAGAAAATAGTTGAAACGAATAAAAATTCAGAGCCATTCTCATCAGCTTGCCTTGACACTTTGACAAATTCCTCGAATTCTACAATTGTTTTGTAACTGACATTCTGCCGTGCAGTAATATAGAGAATACAAAATGATAGATAAATGCAATGTGCTTACATGGTGGCTTGTCGATAGCTGTACTGCCACGACGCATCTAAAAATGCTATGACGCTTATGATCCCAGGTTCTTCCTGCCAACTTTGAACCGGAGTACATTCTTCGATATACTCATTGTCGTCAGTGTTCTTTTTCACTCTTAATGTCAACGCCGAAACCAAGGAGGAACCATCTTGCCAAGAGAAACCTGCTGGTCGTACTTCAATCGGAATGCAAGAGCAATGGGAAATCGAAGTCACCAGAGCAAATGCCAGGAAGATTCGCATCTTATTAAACCTTGATTAGAAAATACTGTTATTTATGATGATTTTTTATTGTACTCGGAAAAGATTTACGAGAGTTAGTATCATTTGAATTTAACAAATGGGAAAAACACAGATCCAGTCACGTTTTAAATCTAATCTAAGAACGTGACGAAAAAAATTAGCTCTCATCTTGGTAAATGTGATCTAGATTTTACTCAAATTCACTTCAGTATATTGTTCACCTCAGAAATTATTGAATGAGCGCAGTTTTCAGTACAATTATTCTTTCATGATAGAGATCCAAACTAAGAAGTTTCTTCGTTTCCGATTGATGGGCTGTATAGCTCTCCAACAAAAAAAGTCTCGATCGTGTAAGTGAAGGAAATGTTGATGAAGCTTTTTTACAATCTTATCCGAAAAAGGTTCGCACGTGTTTTGACGTAAAATCGCTATTTTTCAAACAAAGTTGATACGTGTTCGCCAAACTAACTTTCTATCATACTTTCTCCTTTTGCCACGGTAGAGGCTTCTTTCATAAAGAATTAGAAACCCTAGGAATCGAAATCAGATTAACGATCAACAAATTAACGTTACCACAGTATTACATTATCGAAAAAAGGAATAATAAATTATAAATATATTTCCGTTTTCCTAATTTGTCGACATAGATTGAACGATTAATTTCGTTTCTCCCTTTCTGCAATCGCGTTCAAATCTATGTGTTGTAAAAAATTTTCTCAAGTTTCAGTTAATCGAGAAGAGATTACATTTAAAAAAATGTGCTTCTAAAGTGACAATAATAGTGTTTCATATTTTTAAATTCGAACTAAGAATATGCGAAGTTTTGCCGTTTTATGTAACGAAACAAAAGGGATTTTGTTTAAATAAAAATTAATTATAAATCCGATACTTAGATATAAAACCGCGTTTCGCAATCCATTGATATTAATCGCGTATAATAATTGGTCGTTTGTGAGTGTTTTTTTTTTTTTTTTCAAACGTTCGTCACGCCTGACATTGAACAAAATTCGTCGATTAAACAATAAAAATTGAAACAAGAATAGGTAACGTATTATTCTTAACTGGTAAGGCGACGGCCAGGCGAGAAATCGTCGGAGTGTATGGCAAGAAACTAATTAATAAAAATTAAAACTTACAGTGCGGCATCAACTCGGCGCCAAGATACTGCAGAGGCAAGTTTAACGAGCGCCTATCAGTTGAAAACTGCCTCCGGAATTGAAATCCGTTTTCCTTGATACATATCTGTATTACGCAGCTGCTGCTGCTGACATTGGTCCACAAGTTCTCCCTCTTTAACTTAACATACTTAAGTCCTCTCCCTCGATGTATATTATACTAAAACGTGCCCGCATATCCCGCGACGCACAACGCTCGATTATTATACATGCATGGTCGTGAAATAACCGTAAATTATATCCTTAATAATAGTATTCGTGTATTATATTAAACTTGTGCGTAATATTGTAGATTTAGAAAAAATTGAAACGCAATAACATGTAACTGTCTTCAATTCGATGGCCGTTAAGAACTGAACGGGATCAAACGTTATACTGCAGTTTAATGTATGATTAATGTAATTGTACACTTGAAATAACTGACAGAACGACTGAAGTATTTTTAACAAATATAAAGTATACATACATGTAGCGTTATTCGGGATATTTTTTTACACGTGCTTCACATTTCATGGTCAATAATATGAAGGTAAGAAATCCGGCTTACAATTGGCGCTTAAAAATTTTGCCTTTGTAGTTGAAACTAGAGAAACAACAATCATATCTGTCTGATTAAATAATTGCTTACCAATCTGCATTATTTAATCAGCTTTAGCGTGATATCTTTAATGAGAACGCACAAATTGATTCGGTAATAATTTTAATACGATTTTATGTTTGTATCGGATAATGAAGACTAAAGTTCTCGGTCGAAAATTAATAATTGACAAACAATTTACTCTCAACTCCAGAGTTTAACCAGGAACATTTTCGATTACAAATATATGAAATATATATTATCTGTTTGTTTCCATGGAAGAAGTAAACATTTCGCAACTGAATTGGGTGGCAGCAAAAACTTTTTCCTGAAGATATCATTGTCTTCTGCATTTTGTAATAATTTTTTTTGAGGAAATCAGAATCAAATGAAGTTTGGGAGTTGATATCTCAACCTATGAATAACCGTCCAGTCAAAGTTCATTTACAAATTAATTGAAATAATGCCTGCGAATATTTTCACTCGTGTAGTTTTTATTTTTTAGCAAAAAAAAATTGATAATCGAGGTAATTTTCTTCACGTAATTGACTGATCATATATTTTCAAAACTTAATATCACCGTGCCTCAAAATTTGCTCGAAAGACTAACGATGAAGAAAATCGTTTTTCTTCCACACGTACTTCAAATAGCGTAAAATATTTGGTATTGTGATAATACAAGTTTTTGTGTACTTTTAATGTAATGTCGTTGAATATAGTCATGAATAATTCACGTAATTCGTTGATACAATAACCATAATAATCGATGCTGGATCCTTGATATCCATATGTATATTATATAATAACGAGAGTTCTAATTCTCTGCTTCTCTTAATACGTACTATTATACACACATAATGCATGGATGTTTATGTGTATCACACATGTACGAAATTTACTTTTAATACGTCCAAAGCGAGACACAGATTGTCACGTGAACTTGGACTGTGTGTGATTACAAGAACAGTGTGTCCCTTGTTTCAACGCATTTCTTGTGCCTTTTGCCAGCCACCCGCGGGACTTTTAGACTCAGGCCTTAGAGTTTGATACTAATTGAAGTAATATAACGCAGTCGGGCCTTGGCGTTCGTTTCATTGATACGTTCTTAATCGTCCTTAAAATTTTCACGGGCACAAAAAGACACAGGAGAATGATTCCTTGCACTCGTATAAGAAGTGAATTATCTCGCTGAAAGTTAACGTTTGAAAATTCGAAATTGTCAATTCGTTTAAATCTTAAGTGTTTTCACCGCGTGAAACTTTCCACGGCAATATAAAATATATTCCACATATCGTGTGAATATGTTTTCATTCAGGCTCAGAAATTTGTTCACATTGTTTACTGTTTTCGGCCTATTTTGTCGTAATTATTCATTCGAAGTTCATCAATCGAATGAATTACACGATTTCAATGGCACCCATGCAGCCAATCAGGATCAAGACGCCTGGTCTGCAAACTCTTCGGCTGCAGACTTCCTCAACAGCGGACTTAGGAAAAAACCATTTCAACAACAAAGTTTCCCTCATATTTCTAAACTGAAAGTCGAGGTTCTGTCGAAAATGCTCAAAATCCACGTAGATCAACTACGGGATAAAACCGACCAGGTGCAGATAGTTTGCGAAACATTTATAATTTCGTCAACAATTCTTACATCAGAAAAATCACTAATTATCAAACTTGGTAAAATTATTTGACTAATTATGAGAAAAATAGTTTACCGAGTATATATAAGTCTTACTTTGGACAGTTATTGTGAAATCTGTTTTTGGTAATATAATATCTAGCTCGCATAGTAAGAAAGACATTTTCCCTGAATAACGTTATTGCTGAAAATATGACCAGAATGAAATGCATATGAAAGTTGCGATTGAAATTTCAATTAAATATAATTAACAAAATCACAACTAACGACTAGAACTGTAATAATATTCTCATTCTTTTAGGTGGAACTGGTTTTTCTTGTTGATGCGTCAGCGTCGGTTGGTTTGGAAAATTTTCGCAGTGAGTTGAATTTCGTTCGTAAGTTGCTAGCGGATTTTACCGTAGCCAGAGAAGCCACGCGGGTCGCCATTGTGACCTTTGCTGGAAAAACCAACGTAATACGACATGTGGATCAAATATCCAGCGTCGAAGATGATAATCATAAGTGCAATTTGCTCAATCATCAGATCGGAAGCATCGAATACACAGGCGGTGGAACTTACACCCGAGGTGCTCTCCTCGAAGCCCTTGTAAGTAAAATTGAAGAGGAGAACTGAAAGGTTGTAAGTGTCAGCCAATCAAAATTTTAAATAAACTGAGAAAAATTGTTTTTTCTTCATAGCATTTCATCTGTGGATTTTATTTGAAAAAAAGAACACCTACAGACTTTTTAATTTGCCTCTTCAATTCGAATCGAATTACTGTTTTAGTTGTCATCAAGAATCAACCGGTGATTGTTATGGGAGTTTATATGTTCACTCAATGTGCACTTGCAGCAGTAACTCTAATTTTTTGGCGTTTTTATTGGTAAAAATTTAAGTTATACAACCGCAGTTACAATCAATTGAGTCCAACCAATGAAAAAAGCTATAACTTAATATCCTGACGTTCAACCTCAAACCACAGTTCTAATAAGCTTTATAATCACTTATGACAATGTAGCTTATTAAAAAGTGTAGAAATAATCTAAAAGTAAGTCAACGGATCATAGAATTAATTCATTTTCATTAATTCACATGAGTCATTTTTTTCTATCCCATAACTCTAAGAGTAATCATTGCGGTTGAGCATCAGAAACCTCTTATACAGAAGTACAAGAATTGACTATAGACATCAGAATGATTAATGATAATTTTGAAGTAATTATATTATCGCTTCCAAATTCGGAAATTACGACATCATATCCTCGAAAATATATTCTGAACTGTGCTGTAATACTGTAAAGTATCTCGGGCGGAGGAATTTATCTCAGAAATGTGGGAAAGGCCTAAATTTCCTTTTCAATTTTACATGAAATTGGAACACCATTTCAAATTCTCAGAAATTTCGAGGGATTTCACCACGTTTTCAGAAAACGTATGGGTTTTATAAATTTCATAAGTAAAGTATGCGAACAATTTAATTAAACTTATTTCGTAGTTGTTAAAAAAATACCATTGAAAATTTATTTGCCAAGTTTCTTTCTGAGTTGTGTTATTTACAAAGATTTTTACAATTTTTTTCGAAATAATCGATACAAGTTTTTTTTCCAATTTTAATAGAATCTCAGAAAAAGAACAGAGATCTTCTTAGATTTTTCAGATTAATGTCCTTATTGAGGGCTGCTGGGCTTCTTTCGAAACAGTATCAATCGAGTACTTTATATACCTTTTGAAATCACCAATAACTGGGAAAAAGTTATACCTATGTACGAAATTTGTTTTTATTGAATCATGTATAAGTATATACTTATTTGTTGTATTTATTTTAACACAGAGGCAAAAGTTTTCCTAGTTTAGCACAAGTGTTGCATTACATCTTTTTTGCTATTCAGCTTTAAGAGCACCTTATATTTTCTGTAAAGGATTCAATAATTGAGAAAAGCTCTCGCAAATTAACACTATCCTTTTTATATAGTATAGATATCCTTCGTACGGTCAACTATAATAACACGATAATTGCAGGATATTTTACAACACAGTCGCTCCGGAGCCCGTACAGCTGTTTTCCTGGTAACGGATGGATTCAGCAACGGAGGAGACCCTAGGCCAGCTGCCACTCTATTGAAAAACGCTGGTGTCATTGTTTTCACCTTCGGAATTCGAACAGGAAATATTGGAGAGTTACATGACATAGCGAGTGAACCTGGCTACGCTCACAGCTACCTCTTGAACAGTTTTCCTGAGTTCGAAGCACTGGCTCGTAGAGCATTGCATCACGGTGATTCGTATAGCCAATTTTTACTGATAAATTTTGTCGCTGATATTAACCTGAATAACACCAATTATTAACCTTACAGACTTGCAGTCGGGCGAGTATATTAAGATTAATTTTCTGCAAGACTGTGATTTACTATGCTCCAAAAATTCGACCGAAATTGGTGACACGCAGTGTTGTGACGTGAATGCATCTTGTGCTTGTGGAACAGCCACTGGTCACTACGCCTGCTTATGCCACCCGGGTTATTTTGGATCTGGATTTTATGGTTCCTGTCAACGTTGGTACCCAGTTACATTTTCACATCGTATCGCTTCGCACATAATTCTTCGCCGCAGCATTTTCATTGGATTTATTTGTGGATTTCATTACCTACAGTTTGTCCGAATGGAACATTCGGTCCTGGGAATATCCCAGGAGATTCCAATGCAGCCTGTATTCCTTGCCCAGACTTGAATCACGTTACTATCAAGAGCCCTGCGATTAGTTTAGCTGATTGTGTTTGTGCAGCTGGGTTTACTACCAATGGAAATAAATGTGAAGGTCAGTTGAATTTGTTGATAAAGGATTTATTTTTTGTGGCAATTCTGTGGGAAAGGTGTATAGATGTATTTTACAAGTAGTAGTTTATTCATAGCACTGTAACTGCAAAATAAGCTTTCAAATGAAACCCTTGCCAGCTGCAATAGTGGGAAAGTCTCCTGGTATTAAAACCGGCTCTTCGATGGGATATGTAAACATGTACGAACCATATTTTTCCAATTTAAAATCCTGTTTTGCTGCGAGCCATCCATACTGTAACAAAATATAAGATGTAAAACGACAGTATTAAACATCAAGTCGTAAATGTTTACTACATTGATCCGATGAAAATTTTTCGAAATTATACATTCATAAATCACAATCATCGAAATGCACGAAAATGGTGTCCATGATATTTGGTTTGAGTTCTACAAGTTAGGATACCATTTACCATAGACACTATAATTAAAGTCAGTTCATTATGCAGTCCCTTTTGTAGTATTCCACAAAACCTTGCATGTAGGAAACAGTAGGGTAATTTGATAACTGTTTTGATGAACACTGTTGTAAATAATGCAATATTAGCTTGATATATTCAGATTCAACATTCCCACCTACTTGACCACTAGTTGTTTCAGGATAAGGTAGACAAGTTCTCTCATTCTTTTTGGATTCTGTAATTTTCAGTTCTCCTTTTCGTTGTCTGCATAGTTCTTTTCCTTCTTCAAGAATCTGTCTTCAAATTTATAAGTTTGCTTTCCAACTATATCGCTTAGCTGTGTACCATTTAATTCATCAAACAAAAAGTGTGTCAACTGACGTTAAACGTTAAAATCAAATTTGATTTACGTGTTATTTGTATGTGTCTTGAGTTTAATTGTCAGCTCTACATCTTTTGCGAGTATAAGTACAATTTGTCAAATATTCTTCTCATGTAGCTAATCGAACTATACAGTCTGCATCGTCTGCATCTTACTTACTCGTATTCATTGAGCAGCCATCCATATCTTCTAAACCAACTATCGTGAATTCTTTTGGTTTGATTAACGCTTTCCTCAAAATTTTTAGAAGCTGCCACAAAATCGATAGATTTTTTACTTCGAAAATTCATCATTTTGATTGATGTTTATTGTGCTTCTGAGTAGAAAATAATTCGCGCAGATTAGATAATAATTAATGACATATTAGGGTTGTGAAACTTGGTCCATATAACAGTTGAAATGACAAAATAAATGCAATGTTTTTTCTACATATTTGGTGTTAACGAACATATAATACTATGTATCAACAGATAATGCATGTGTTCACTTCATTTACAATCCCGTCTTTGATTCCAAAAAGTTCCATTTGAACTTAAGTTTGTAATTATAAGACGGATCCTCTTCAATAGAGGATCATCAAGCCTACTCATGATATAAAAATCACTTTGGTGTTCTAAGCTTTTTTTGACAATATATGAAATATATGAAAATTAGTAGTCAGGTAATTCCCCATTCATTTGAGAAAGTATGTAGATGAAACTATCTGAAATATCATCCTGATTTCTATCAGACTCTTTGGAGTGTCTGTTCTTATAAAATTTATAGTTTGAAGTTCACTGCTTTTTAAAAACACTTTTTATAGTTTCCATAACTGAAAAGGTTAAAAAATATATTGTCATCACTTCGAATTACACAATGATCGCGTAGGAAGGCAATTTCTTGTTAAAAATATTTCATACATTATTTACAGCCATAACTTGCCCCAAACTAAAAGTGCCAGAAAATGGGTATTTAGTGAAAGCAAGTGCCTGTAACAATGTTGTTAATGCTGCGTGCGGAGTTCGTTGTAAAATTGGTTTTCATCTAACCGGCGACAGCATTCGACTTTGTCTTAACAGTGGTGCGTGGTCTGGTACTCAACCACAGTGTCTTTGTAAGTAAAACTTCGTTTCTCACTAAACCAAAAATAACATTTCTTTCGATAAAATGTGTATTTGTAATTTCACTAAACACGTAAGAAAATAATTATGAGCTTAGCATTAGTGGCTCCTAAAACTGTAAAATTAATTTATTTGTTGAAAGATATTTAGTGAATACTACTACTACTACTACTAAATATAAGTGGAATAACGTGCACTCAAAGTGTTCAGTAGAATTTTCTAGATTATTTATAGAAATTCATTTGAGTATTATATTTCAATTACTGAGCACTCAAGCATGTACTTTAACTATCAGGATTATTTTTGCATAACAGTCGAGATATATTTATATCAAAGTACACGTTGCAATATCGTCAAGAAATAAAGTATTCTCTTGGCCATCGATAATTTTTAGGTGTAATCTAATGTATCGAAGATTTTGTTGTTTCCCAAACAACTCTGGAATTGCCAAATTCAAAATGATTTGACCAGATTGTATGCACTATCAAAATAACGTTCCAGTAAAAACATGCCCGGCACTACAAGCACCGCCGCATGGAAAAATACGGTGTGAGCACGAGGATGATCATCAGGTAATAAATGCTGGCCTCTCTGCATATCCAATAGACACTCATTGTGAATACAAATGTGATATCGGCTATCAGCTGCGTGGAAGCAGAGCCAGAAATTGTTTGCCTCTGTCAAGATGGGATGGCCTTAGGGTATCTTGCCGACGTAAGTTTATCATTATATGGTTCATCGTGATCAGTTTCCTAGTTCTCTTGGAAAACAAATGATAAACATTACGCCTCAGGTATTATTTAATTTGTGTGCTGTTAATAATCATAATGATAAACTTATATTGGTTTCTAAAACAGCAATCAAATGCCACCCCCTGAGATCTGTGCCAAATGGTGAAATAATTCCGCCACAGTGCACAGGGTACAATAAACTGCCTTTTGCCACAAAATGTACCATTCGATGCAAAGAAGGCTTCACTCGCACGGGTCCAGAGAACAAAGTCTGTGCTGGACTCACTGGCTCCTGGTTGCATCGTCACAATGTGACCCAATGTATAGGTGAGCAAATAGAATATATGGGGGAACTGGGAAACTTGAAGAACTGGATCTTGTATTAGAAGAAATTTTATTAGTTTCGTTTTTTCCACTTTCGTCAGATGTTTCTCTGAGAATTGATTTCGGGTGGATCGATATTGAAAATATTTGTCATCAATCGAGATACTCAATTACATTTCACTAATTGTGACATAATGTGTTTTGATTCCGATAGATAGCACTCCCCCAAATATAACTTGTCCTTCGAACATCACCGTTGAGACTTTGTCAGGCAAAAACTATTCCATGGTCAACTGGACGAAGCCATTAGCAATTGATAACGCCAAGGCTGCCCCCATGGTTTGGACCGAGCCAGCTGTTGAAGCACCATGGAAATTTGGAATCGGAACTCATGTGGTTACGTACATAGCGCAAGATGCCAGTAAAAATAGGGCAGAATGCAAATTCAGTGCTACTGTTATAGGTAAAAATCTGGTATATTGTTCTAACATTAACCAATAATGCATTTTGTTTTCTGTTCAAATGCATAATCAGATATTTTACAGACAAGGAACCACCCACTGTTGAAAACTGCGTTGATCCTCCTATTTTTCTACTTGAGAACAAGTCGATGGCAATAAATATTACTTGGGACGAGCCTGTATTTTATGACAACTCTGGACATCCTCTGGAGATTAGTAAAAGTCACACACCTGGAACAGAGATTTTCAATCTCGGGACAACTCAAATCGTGTACAATGCAACAGACAAGGCTAATAATACGAGAACTTGCACATTTAATATCACTGTAGAAGGTAAATCTAATTTATATACCCACAGCCATTGAATTGAAAGTTTAAATGGTAGTATCACATAAATCAAGAAATGCTTAATAATTTTTTAAGGATTGAACTTTCCGTTACAGATTGTGAAATTCATTGCTAATTATCAATTGATACTATATTCTACGTAAATTAAGCTGGTTATTTGAGTCAATGTCTTAATTCAATTGTTCATCTCAATGCTAAATATTGGTTACCATTTTTGCGCGAATTCCAATTTAGATGTATGTGAAAACGTTCCATCTCCAACAAATGGGCACAGCGATTGCTCCGTTCTGCAGGAAGGGATTCGGTGCGTTGTGGTATGCGCTGAAGGCTACGGTTTTGTATTACCTGAAACAGCTTCATACATAGATGATGAGAATGTAACTTTGACTTGTAACAATGGCAATCATTCATGGAATAACGAGGTGTTTCCTGATTGTTCTGGTTAGTATGTAGATTTATTAGGATGCTGATATGCAGAAGCTTGATGAAAATTATTTGATCTTTTGCAATCAAGATAATTTGAAAATCGTTTTCTAAGTTATGAAAACTTTTGCTGGCAGGAAAGTAATCAATAACGTTGAATTCTCAAAATACTTTCAGTGACGCAAGTACCCTATGCCATATCTCAAGATCTGACTGTCGTATTGGATACAAATACTTCTAACTGCAATGATCCGACAGCTCTGAATTCAGTAAGTGAACTCTGATGAAGCAGTATGTGATTGTTGTCTTTGGATAAGAAGACTTAAATATATATATATACACTAATTGAAAATGTACCTCTGTGTAAGATTTTTAGTAGTGTAATTTTGTTTATCAGCTAAGTCAGAACATCAAAGCTGGCTTGGAATCACAATTGAAACAGGTGTGTGACGATGAAGTACAATGTAACATTTCTCAATCTGCGTTCGATTGCAATGGTGGAATGGATGAAGACAGCAATGCTTCGAATACCATTCTAAATACGTCGACTCGTAAACTAAGAAGAAGTGTTAAACGTTTTCCTCACAGTGACAAAATTGCTGTTAGGAGAGGTTCAAATTCTTCGAAAAACCATACAAAATCTGAAGTTAAATGGGACAAAATTGAATTGAAGTATAAAATTATTGGTAAAGATTCAGTATTAATTTGTTGGGTTATTACGATCATGTACTATTAATGCTATCCCTACTGAATATGACAATGTCTGAAATCATATAATTTATTACATGCTGATTTCCATCATAACATCTTATGATTTATTATATGAGCATTTGCGGTAGGGATTATATTGAGGTAAAAATAGAAGTAGGGTAAAATACGATTTTTTTTGTGGCTTGACAATCTTTTTGTTTCAGGAAAAATGATTGATGATACTGGAAACAATTCAAACCAAGAAATTATTCAGTTGAAAAAGAAAATAGAAGCAATGATGAAAGGTGGTTATTTAAGTCTTCTCGACAATAAAACAAGCCTACAGGAAATCAGCAAACAAGTTCTACGTCTTTATGTAATATTCGAAGAACCTAAAGAACTCTGCTCCACTGGTAGCGTCCTGAAGAAGCACCGTTGTGGTGAGCAAATGGTTTCCTTACGGCGATTAGATTCTTCATAAGACGGTTTTGCTTATATTATACTATAAATCACACCTCACGATATTCATTTCAGTAAAATGTCCAAGTGGTACATTCCATAATACAACGAAGAACCGTTGTCAGTCCTGTCCGTTGGGAGAATATCAAGAGGACGTTGGATCTAGCACCTGTAAGAAATGTCCGGAACACACTTCAACAAAAAGAAAGCATTCCAAACGCACGTCGGACTGTTTAAGTGAGTCATTTGATTGAAAAATTAACAAATTACTTTACATAATTTCTTAGAATTTATTTTAGCGTACTTGCAACGTCTGGTTATTTACTATAGATTTTTGTCGTCCTGGTTATTATTCTCGACGGAAAAGGCACCACAAATCGACCCTTGCCTTCGAGCCATGTGTCACTTGTGCAAAAGGCTTTTATCAACCTGATTATGCTCAGTTGAAATGCATACCTTGCCCAGCAAATACAACAACGTACAATCGTGGATCTTATAGCATTGACGAATGTCTTGTCATTGATCATGCTGACAAGGATCCTTGTCATAAAAACCCTTGTCATAATGGAGGAAAATGTGTGCCAGTCGGTAGTGACTTCAAGTGTGAATGTATTGGAGATTTTATTGGTGAGGATCAAGTATATTGATTTATTTGTATTTACACTGACTAGCCAGTAAATCAACACGAATTGAGCATGTCCAAAACGGAATTAAAACAAATCAAATGGAATTCAAAAGAATTGGCACACAGGTCTTTTAATTCTATTCAATTTGTTTTAATTCGTGGCAATTTCGTTTTTGACTGACACGAATCATTTCAATTCGTTTTGGTTTACTGGGTAACATATTCGGTCGATTATGCTATTTCCAGGTTCCAAATGCGAGATTCGTCCAAATCCATGCGATTCTTTGCCTTGCTTGAACGAAGGGCAATGTATTGCTTTAGATGGCATTAAAAATTCAATAGAACATAAATGCCTGTGCAAGAGCGGCTTTACAGGAATCAATTGTGAGGTACGGAATACGGAAGTAATTCAAAAATCTAGGAATACATTTCTCAAAGTTGTGGTATTTGCTTTCAACTTTTTATAATTCCCATTTCTCAGACTTATATCGACGAGTGCTCAACAAATCCATGCCGGAATGGAGGATCGTGTATTAGTACAGAGGTGGATTACAAGTGTATTTGCAAAAATGGATTCGAAGGTGAATACCAGTTTTCATATACATTACACCAACTATCACTTTCATTTCTATCATTATATTTACAAACGAGCATTGGACGAATTAACTACCTTATTTTAACTTTGGTTTTTTTTTGTTACTTACGTTTTTATTTCACTCGATGAATCGACAAGTAAGTTGCTTCAATTTCGAATATAATAAAAGCCTCTTCTGAAGGTATACTGTGATCGATTGTAATTATGACAATATTCCCAAATTCCATGCTCAAGGTGATAATTGCGAAGTAGTGATTGACCATTGCAAAACATCGATCTGTGAATCTGGATCAAAATGTCATATCATTAATGGGACGTGGCAATGCATCTGCAAACCGGGCTTCTTAGGACGTCGTTGTAGCCGGCTTCCTTGTGATTGGTTACCCTGCCACCAAAACGCTGTCTGCGTTAATATCGAGGAATTAAATGCAACCAAAAAAAGTTACAGGTTCGCATGTTTGGTTTTATCAATCTTATAAAGAGAACTAATATTAATAGTCAAGTATCAAAGATTTCTTCAAGTTACTTTTAATTTCTGCAAATGATTTAAAATTAGTTGTAAACCGTTTTAAAGCTATGTCTGAAGAATTTTTGAACAAACATCTGCTCGAATTTTATAATTCGCAATTTCTCATTCCTCATTCCAGGTGCGAATGTCCAGAGGGTTATACAGGAATCGATTGCACTACACGGGTGAACCACTGTGAAGATTTGCCTTGTATGAACAACGGAACATGCATGAACAATTTCTCGAATTTTAGTTGCGAATGTCGAAAAGAATTTAATGGATCCAAGTGTGAAAATGGTGTGTAAAAATGACTTGGAAATATTTGCTGTGAAATAAATTTTAATGTTATCAAGAATAACGCCCCAAATTTTTGTAAAGTTAAACGTGACGATATGTTTATTGCAAACTAATGTTGTTGCGATCTTAGATTTAGTCACTATTTCAATTCATATCCTTGTGGTTTTCTGACGCGGAAACTCGTATTGAAAAACTGTTGAATGTTTACAGAATTATCATCACGGTATACGATGTACTTTCCCAAGTCTGGGACCACAGATTACGTGATGCTGAGCGGACCAAACAAAAATCTATCGCAAGTGAGTAGTGAAAAAATAATTACACGCAGTATGTGAACCTAACTGAGATTTGTTTCAGTTTACTGTTTGTTTGTGGCTTCAATCGTTAGATACGGTCAACTATGGTACGGTCCTTTCCTACGCTACACGACTTCACGACAATGCTCTTACACTGACAGATTACAATGGGTGAGCATTACAACAGACAAAGAAAATTTCGTTTTCTGTTCAACGGAAATATCAGCAGCAAACAGACCCAACAGATCCGATTTTATTGCCTAATAATAGATCAATTCTATTGTTTTATAGGTTCGTTATTTACATCAATGGGAACAGAGTTGTCACTGACATTACTGCCAATGACGGCTACTGGCATTTTGTGTGTGTTACTTGGGAAAATGTCTTTGGATTTTGGCAGGTGTTTGTGGATGGTATAGTTAGAGAAAATGGTACTCAATTGGCAAGTGAAACGCTAATTGAAGGTAATAAGAGCAAACGTATGAACAATTATTGAGGATAATGATACTACAGAGATAACCTGCGGTCTTTGTACCATTTGTTCAATTAGGAAATGGCACTCTGGTCATTGGACAAGAACAAGATCGTATGGGTGGTGGCTTTTCCGAATCGGAATCATTGCTGGGAAAGCTGAGCTCGTTAGATATATGGGACGAAGTTTTGAATGGCGATGTCATAAAAAAGTTAAGTCAGCAATGCGAAACTTATCACGGTTCGTTGTACAGTTGGGCTCAGCTTCAACAATATGTTCGTGGTAACATTGAGGTAAACCTTCTTTAAAGTCATTCCTTTCGTGTGCGTTTATGGTATTCAATGATGGTAATATTGGATGAAGTCTGTGCCATAAATTATTCGTATATGATATGTGCTTGACCATCAATTTTTTGACATATCATTGTAATTTTGTCAAATAACATCATGATTGAGACATGTGTTTATTTCTAGTCAACATTTTCTTACCGAAATATTTTTATTACCGTCGAATGAATTGTTGCAATTTATTAGATTCAGAATAGCAGCTTCTGTCACGCTTGCTCATTACCTAAAGCTCCATTCAAAGGACAAATAGAAGTAAATTACGATGCTTCGGAGATAGTCTATACGTGTGAAAAAGGGTACCTGGTCAAATTTGGTAAAAAAGAAAGTGCAGTGCTCACCAGGAGGTGTTTAAAACAAGGACAATGGGAAGGTTACTCTACTCCAACATGCACAAGTGAGAATTACATAGTGGAAAGTTTTCTTGCTTGCATAAGTAAACTCTTATCTACAATCATTAAAGATTTACGTTATTCAGTCTGCAATTAATTGTTGATTAAAGAAATCGATTCAACGAATTTTCAGAAGTGAAATGTGGTTTTCCTGGATATTTTCCGAGAGGTCAGGTACATGGGAGATCTTACAGTTACGGTGACCAAATTCATTACTCGTGTAAAAAACGTTCGACATTAAGAGGAAATCCAAATCGAATTTGTACGGCTCATGGAAAATGGAGCGGTGTGCAGCCTTTATGCATCAGTAAGAATGTTTCATACATGTGCTAAGAAATATTTATATGTGTTTTTCCCACTTCCGATTCTCTATTTGGCATTGCTTGTCCTTGAAGTTAAGAAAATTGACTACCAAAACAGAAGTTGTGATAAATATTTTAGAATTGCTATTACCTTTGAAAATTTTTAGGAATTTGTCTTCGTAGATCTAAAGAAAATTCGATTGAAAGGCAAGTTTTCATGAAAAGTATCTGCCAGACAATCATAATTTCAACTTGAAAATTGATAATTGAACACAAAACTGTCCATTCAATAATAAATACATTTTGGGAAGATTAAGAAGGTCAAGTGTGCAAAAATAATCCCTCTTTCCGTTCCTGAAGTGACGGTTAACTTAATTCATCACTGTTAGGTTTCATGAGTTTGTTTAAAGTTAGAATATCGTTACCAGTAATTTAAAATACTTAAATTGTAATCGCGGTATGAAATAATGTAGAATTTATATGTTTGTAATAGGTAAAACATGCAAAAATTTACTCGCCCCAGACAACGGTGACATCGAATACCTGATCGAAGATCATGAGCGAAATGACACATCCATATTGCAGGTATAAATGTTGCATTCTATACTTTCTGTGCATCTGTATTACTAAAATTTACGAATCCTGCAACAGGTTGGACAACAATTGGCATTTATATGTAATCCTGGCTTTCGCGTGCTTGGAAATATGTATTTAACTTGTATGGAAAACGGAGAGTGGGACAACGCTGTACCTAAATGCATCGCGTTTGGCTGCCCTCCACCGGAATTGTAAGTTAATTATGTTTTCATGGTGCAGAATATACACAAAATTATCAGGCAGACATAAAAATCTAGTACTTGCATTATTATTTTATCAGGATGGAAAATGCGTTCATAGCATCTAATATTTCGACTGGTGTAGAAATTTTACCAGCAGAAAGTTTTCTAAACTCTCAACGTGACAACTTATCGGAGGACAGTGCATCCTTGGTATCTGGCTATTTTTATGGTGATATTGTTGGCTTTTCATGTCGCCAGGGTTTCAAATTTTTTGGCAATCACAATATGATTGCAGAATTTCGAATTCAATGCACTAATAATGGATCGTGGAATGGGTTGGTCCCTAGTTGTGTTCCGCTGCGTTGTCTAAGACCAGAGCCGATTAAAAATGGAAAATATTACCTTTTGACCAGCAATAATAGTATGGCAGAAAATTCAGGTCATGGCACTTTTGGGAATTTAACATTCGTAAACAGATTGGTACCTATAAGTACTGAACCTTTGCCTGATTTTCATGGCCATTTTGACATACCTGTTTTTACTGACAAACCAAACTCTTCAGATTCCCAAAGTAATATGACAAAGAATAATACCATGCCTGAAGATTTTCAAATCGAGTCCAACGCTTCTTTCATACTTGGAGCACGGATTTCAATAACATGCAACAAAGGATACAAACTAATCGGTGCTTCGATTAGGCAATGTACAAATAACGAAACGTGGTCTCCTGATGCATCGAATTGTGAACCTCGGGAATGCAACGTAGAAAATCATCCAATAATCAATGTGCTAAGTACAAATAGGGAAGAAATAACATTTGATGGTGAAATAGAGATGAATATTAAAAACCAAAGTATTGTGGACATTTTTCGGGCAAACAAATACATTCGAGGGACTCTGCAGAACTTCATATTCAAGAATACAGGAAATGTTTTTGGTGACACGATAAGTTTGACGTGTGTAAATGACACCAAGATTCATTTTGATGGTATTGGAATAAACAGGATTTTGAGAAATGTTACATGGAAATGCAATGAAAACGGTGTGTGGGAAATTATGTATAAAGAGACGAGCAACGAGGATTTTCAACGGATGGTGGATGAGAAAAAGGAAACACTCTGTCGAGAAACTGTTTGTGGTTTACCAAAGGTATAGGAAATGAAACTCAAATCCCAGGTGGACAAATTTAAACTATGTTGGCCATAGAATCATTTTAGTAACGGACAAATGACTACAGAAAGTATTGCATTTGAACTGATTTTCAGACACCAAGAAACGGATATATAGTTGACGATATTACTAATAGCAGTGTGATAAAGGTGGGTGATTCTGTTATGTTCAAATGTCGCAACGGGCACATGCTTGCAGGTGATGAAAGCGCACAATGTCTTTCGGATGGCACATGGTCGCCAATACCTAATTGCGAATGTAAGTCGTTTAAAGAAAACAGAAAAAGAAACAGGGCGATAAGCTTTAATCACTAATGCCATTAAAACGTTAGTACCATGCATGTATGGCTCTTATTTTTTTTCAGCAGTAACATGTGGAAAACCACCAATCCCTCGTAATACAGTTCTTAACGATAGCAGTGCTGAAATTAGCGGCTATGTTTCTGGTAACATGGTTTCGTACCGGTGCGTTTCTGGCTATAAAATGTATGGTCGTGGAAATGCGCGATGTTTGGCAAGCGGAAAATGGTCCAGGATGAGCGGGAGGTGTTCTAGTAAGTGAAATTTGGAACTGAATTCATCTTACAATTTGCTAGTCAACAATTACAATGAAAAATTTACAGTAGTCTAACGTTACAGTAAATGTTTTGAGAGTGTTCGATGCAACAAAAAGATGAATAACAAAATTCTCTAAATAATTCACTGCAGTCTTGCATACTAGGGATGTATTGGATTATAATTTTCGTTTTTCTAGGAATAACTTGTGGAAAGCCTGCCATACCTCCTGGTGTTGAAATTTTGGGTCCATCTTACCTGTATGAAGCTCAACTCGCTTACATTTGCCCTGATCAAATAATAAAAGGCAAGATAACGTGCAAAAGCGATGGTAAATGGAGTGAACTACCTGATTGTACAGCACTGAATATTCAGACACAGGCCAGGAAGTAAAGTAAATAATATACAGGTAAATTCTGACGATATCTATGTTGGGTCAGTTTTATTGTATGAACTGATGCCATGAAATTCACACAGATTCACCCTGTATTTTAATTGTATGGCGTCGTCAATTGTCAGCTGCACAATCTTTCTTGTTTCAGGAATATAGTCTCACTATGTCGTATTTAAAATGACGTCAGAATTTTCCATGATAGTAGACTTTGGGTTCTTAATTCTTGTGAAACCTCAAGTAAAAACTGAAAAAATATTCAAGGGGAATTTAATGTGTTGTTATAATGAATTTTGAAGTTGAACTGGGACTTTTTTGTATTGTTCGAACTGAATCAGATAGCTTATTGAATGTCACTGCTTAATCAGGTCACTGCTTTACACAGAAAACACCACTTATCACCGAAATGTTAAAGTTACAAGAGAATACAGGGCCATGATTTTATTCACTTACAAGATCGAGAAATACCTTGCGAGTATCATAACTATTACTTTCAACTTTCTTCTATATTCTGATACAGGTATGTACAATAAAAAATTATACAAGATGACTAGTTTTACACTTTTTTCAATGGCAAAACCATATTCATAATATACGTACATTACCGACAAAGGGTAAGGTTTATCTTCGCTCATTTCTCGTGAAAACAAATTGACACTTGAGAAAAGTTAGAATCAACTTATCTACGCGCTATCTACTTAGCTTTGTCAACGTGATGGCATACAGCTGCAATTAATAAGTTTAAAACTAATAAAAATTCATTTCATCTGTATGCTATAGTATTCCATACTGATTTCTTGACGCACCAAGTATTATGACCCATTTTCATTCGAGTATTAAATAGATGTCCCAACGACCCAGGTGAATCATTATATGAGGAATTTTCAACCTATAAAAGATGAAGCTCCAAAGCATTAACAATTTATAAGAATTTATGAGCCATATCTTTTAACTATTTCAAAGTAAATATTTATTCCAAATAGGCAAAGACAATCAAACTGCAATCCTGCTAGTAGTTAACGTATGTAAACTGCTGTTGTGCTTCGCTCTTAATTTTAGCTAACTGTAGTGTGCAGGTATTTCATCCACCTCGTGGAAAGACAAAGTAAATTTTCATGCTTTTGAAAACTTGAAAAAATAAAGTGGTAAAATATTCAGATTACCAAATTAACAATTAGAAAATTTTAAACCGAAGCTAATGAAATTAATAATATAAATAAAATAAGATAGAGTGCGATACATTGACACTCATCTTTTGTACAAAAAAACAGAAGAAGAATCATTTATATTCTGGGTCATGGGTAAAGTCGTCTAATTCTGATTTTTAAAGAATACGGGTTGAATTTGTATCAGTGGCGTAACGGGCAAAATGCCACGAGCCCCAGTGAGCACAGGAGGACCCTCTAACATTTATGATTACAATATTTAGTAAAATGAATTAGTTTTATCTTTAATTAATTTAATTTACCTACGTGCATACATGAGTTAAACACAAAAATGAATCAAAATTTTAATGCATTTGTTGGAAAAGATATCTTGTCAGTTTCAGAACGTATCCGATAGGTAATAAAATCCTCGCCACTTTTAAACGCAGCGCTGCAGTTGCAGGAAATGAAGTTTTCTTGTTAGTTTTACAGACCATCGACGCGGCCTCTGAAGCACTTCAATCTAAAGCCATCGATCTTTGAAATGCCTCGAAGCGCTTGCAAGTCTACCTGGAATACCTTGAAAAGTATCAAAATGAATTTCGAGATTTAAAAACGCAAGCAAATAGTATATCAAAATCTGACGTCAGAGAAAGATGAAACGTCATTTTGATGAAATTTGCGAGGATGAACGTCTCTAAGATCCTGAAAGCTTGTTTAAAGTGAACATATTCTATCGTGTATTATACATCGTCATTAACTAACTGAGATCGCGTTTCCTTGAATTGAATGAAATTGTTTCCAATTTGCAAAATTTAAATGATACCGATTTATTGGAAAAGGCTTTAGTATTTGTCGATTTATATTAAAAGAAGACATATTCATCTCCTTTGCCAAGGAAATTTTCAGTTTTTGATCCGCTTTTAGACACGAAATGGAAACGTCATCGTCTATAGGAGACTTTGCTGATTTATCAATCATGAAGAATAATTTTATTTATTCAAGCTTTCCTGAAGTGTGCACTGCATTTTTGTTATTTTTAACCATTCCTGTGACAACGGCTAGTGCCGAGTGAAATCAACTAGTTATAATAGCGTTTTATCTGCCTACTTTACGTAGTGATTTATTATAACATAAAAGAAACTTTAACGTGAGTTGAGCTTCTTTATATTGGGTAGGAGAGGGCCCCATCCGATTCATTTGCCACCGGCCTCGAACGGTATAGTTACGCCACTGATTACTATTAGGAGTTTGGCATAGCTGTATTAAAGTACCAGTCTAGTATCACAAAGTCTAGAATCGCTGCACTTTGTGTTTCTTGATGTACAAATTTATGCAAAAAATTTATATGATTTGTAAATAGTAGGTACCCATAAGAACTACTCTTAATCAAATCATCCAGTAGCATTCTGATACTATTTGTTTGAACCAAATGTGGAAACAAACGTGTCTGCCATAATAATAGGCTTTAATCGTCGAAACTTTGGGCTCTAGGAAGAGGCAATAAATACAATTAAATGATATGACGAACTTACCTGTAAGCGAAGTTCGAGTATGATTGTATTCGGCACGTCTCTTCCGACTAGATTAGTCCTTGTCTTGAATATCTACATGTAATACTAGTTGTGATACTCTGGAATGTTACAACAGTGTTTTGGAGAAACGACCCACACGGAATATTTACCTTTAATGGATGTACCATGGACATCCATGACGGATAAGCAATATATCTATCAGACATCCATTTCAAGCAAAATGATAAGTACATTAGAGTTCTATTAGAGATTCAAATGTCCACTTGTTATACATCTAGTAGAAATTTACTAGATATCCCCACAGATCTTCATTAGAAATCTCACTGATTTTGTGGAGAACAAATTTGGACCTCCGATGGACGATCTTTCTACCCATTATTCACGTACAGCACGATCTTATGGATCTATTACATGTAGAATTCTATTAAATATCTACATAGAAATTCATTGGACATATTATCGATTTTATCGGGAAGAAATTAATACCTTCATGCAACGTTCTTTTTATATCATCTATTTGGAATGGAGTCATTCTGGTTTTGTTTACGTAACATGAAAAATATTAAAAAATAATGTAGACTAAGTACTTGAGGACAGCTGAATACTTAAATATTCAGATGGAAAGGTTGACCGTAGGTGGCAACGAAAGGTTAAATCAAACTTAACAGACTGTACTTACTGATTTGGATCTTTGCTTTTAATTTTTTTCTTATCTTTTTCTTTCAACATTACATTGTCAATGGTCTTAATGCCCTATATATTTTTAATCATATTGATACAACGTTATTCCCGGATTATCTAGAATGTCGATATTGCAGCTTCGCTTTTTTACCAGCGACTCTTGACGATCTGAAGGTTTCCTCTGCGGCAAGCCATGTGTTGCAATGTGGTCCCAAAATTATCTCTAACATCAATATTGGAATCTCTCTCTTTCACCAGCCACTTGACGACATCAAGGTTTCCATTTTAAGCAGCTATCTGATGTAATCTTTCCCCACTGTGATTCCAAGCTGTTTTAACAGCATCTCGCTGGCTTGCCGGTAATTTCAAAGCCATCAAATGCCCATTTTTAACAGCTGTGTGCATTGGTGTATTTTCGTGTTCATCGGTAGCATTAATGTTAGCTTTTTGGTCTAGCAGCCATTCCACAACTGCCAAGTTATTTTCACCTGATGAACTCTCGACATTTTTGAAGTTGACATTTTGAAATTATCCTACGCATCAGAATTCTCCCATCACACCCGGGCTTAATGGTAATTAACTTTTGCGGATTGGCAAAATTTTTTGCAAGCAATGTGCAGTAGAATTTCATATTTTTATGGCTGCCTTCTTCAGTAGCAATGTGCAAAATATTTTTGCCATCTTGGTCACTACGAATTTATCCAATTCAATCTGTCAGAAAGAAACCTCTAATGTTGAGCTCAATGGTGGTTTGGATAACAGATCGTTCAGATAGGCACGGATTACAATTATTCTTTGATTCAAGCAGAATTTGCTTCAAAGTAAATATTTGTAATTTTGAGATTGAATGGGTTTCTTCCGATTTTTATAATTATTCATGTAAATAATCGGCTACAATATATTCCATAAAAGTAAGGCGAATGAAATGTGCTCTCTGATTGATTACAATTGTCACAATGCCAGTTCACTTTGTACCTCTACTAATCTTGTCTTTCAATTTTTTCACTTTGTCCATTTCTTTCGGAAACAATTTCCATGTCCCTGAATGCTCTTCTTTGAGCAAGATGTACAATGCTAATCGCTGTTGGGCCATCAGAAATTTTGTCCTCAATTCCTTGGCATCTTCTTGCGCTCCAGGATTACTTAAGCCTTTTATTTTTTTTTTTCTTACAATATACTGCATACTTCTTGTCACATATCTACTCTGATATGATTCAACACATCCAGCTCCATATTTTAATGATCAACTACTCACACAATCTCATCATTATTGCAGAAAAATACTTCAGCAATCACTTGAATTTGCAGTGGAACATCACAGAATTTATTCAGCTGATCAGAGATTGTATTTGATAATTTCTCTAGCACAGTTTTAGTACTTTCGGATACTTAAATGGAGAATAGACGTTGATGTTGAGGCTATGCCCCCGAAGCGAAAGTGCCAACGTACTCTTAGCTTATTCCTGGGATATCCCAAGAATTTTAAGAACTACTTTTGGTCCTTTAGTGTTTAATTACTCTTATTCTTGTTGCTGTTTTCTTTCAATATTCATTTTCTTCTTTTTTTTTTACCCCTTCTGGGATGTTCCCAGTTGCGTTGACGTTTACGAGGCTTCAGGCGGGAAGGATGTAACAGCACGACAAAAAAAAAAAAAAAACACACTGAAACAGAGGCAGTTAATGTATTATTGTTTAGAAACAAATGCACCTATATTATAATTTAAGATTATTTCTTATTATAAAATCAGCCAGGGCCGTAATAACCTGGGTTGGCCCTTTTAGGAATATTTCTTGCAGTTTAGTACCTATTGTAATTTTGTGTTTGTGTAAAAAGTCCTTGAACTTGACTCGGGGGAGGCTAAAGTATAGGCACTTCCAAGCCAAGTGGTTAGCCGACGAAACAGGGTGACCACACGTGCAAACCTGTGGAGCAACCAGACCCATCTTGGCTAGGTGCTCATTGGAATTTGTATGATTTCATTCAACCCAACTGATCAGTGTTATTTTTTTCCTGCTAAGGGACAAATTAGCAAACCATGGATGGCAGGTGAATTTGGCCGCTAAAGAGCAATAGGTGATTCCTTTCAGGCGTTCTGAATCGAGGATACTAAATTGACTTGAAGTTAAGGTAGAACTTCTAGATAAGTGCCTTAAGTTGGCCCAGAATACCCGGTTGTTCAGCGCCAGAGGGCGGTCCCTGGCGAGACGAGGTTAGATCTGCGAGCTCGTTACCCGGGATTGCAACATGTGCTGGGATCCAGATAAGGAAACATTGGTACTCTAGCTTGTGGAGGTTGAAAAGCTTTTGTTTTATTGAGATTAGAATAGGGATGACCTTATTGTAGTTCGAAGGGAGCATGAGGGCTGTGAGGACACTAAGGAAATCGAAAAGAATTAAGGATCTATTACACCTCATTTCAATAATTAGCTTAACGGCCTTGAAAATATTGAGTGCTTCTGCAGAAACTATGGATGAGTGGCTACTCAAGCCAAAACAGGCTGGTTCCCTTTCACTCGGTGGATAACGAAGGTAGAGACCCTCGAAGGGAAAGCGCTTTTGGAACCGTCCGTATAAAACTATGAGTGATTACCAAACCTCGTACCACAAATGGATCTTAGCCTTGCAGTGGGGAACGGATCCTTCCTTACAGTAAAACCTATTTCTGTGTTAATGTTTGATTCGGTGAAAATTGCAAAATAGTCTAGACCGAACCATGGGGGAATTTTAGAAGACATAATCCATGATGCTGATGAAGCCCAATCTACCTGATTGAGGGAGAGCCTTTGCTTGACCTGCAGCCTGTGGAAATCTAGTTTTGCCAGCCTGATATAAATTGGATAGTGATCACTACCTAGGGGATCGTCCAGGGTTGACCACGAGGAGCTCGAAAAAAGCGAGACTGAAACAAAGGTCAGGTCAGGCACGTTTTTTCTATATAAATCTACATGGATTCTGGTGGCTGATCCATTGTTTAGTATGCATAAATTACTTTCTTCGAATGCCTCGGACAAAAATCTTCCGTCCTGATTTAGTGGTTGGCTGCCCCAAAGGGTATGGTGTGCATTAAAGTCTCTGCAGATGATTAGATTATTGAATTGGGATGCAACTTGGAAGAACTCCCTTCACCCTCACTGGTTAAGAAATTAGTTCGGAGGGCAACAAACATTAGGAATATGGATGTTGCTGGAGTTCAAAATCCGTAGTCGGACCATGTCCCACTCCATCTTATTCGGGAGTGGGTGATGATCAATTCTTTGGAAAAAAAGGTCTTTTGCGATCAGAAAGGTCAGCCCCCCCCACAGGGTAGAGGCTGGCCTGTTCCTCCTGACCATGTTCAAGCGTTTGTAGTGTAAAAGCTGATTCGAAGTTAACCAAGTTTCCATCAGACATACAACGTCATACCTGTTACTAAAACCCTCGAACTTGTTCCACTTAGTAAAAATAATGCGACAGTTCCATTGAACTACATCTAGAAAATAAGCCATATTATTTTTGGCGTTGCCGCCTATAAAGCTCCTCCGAAGCTTTGATGTTCGCTATGTTTTTTTCAGAGTCGGAAATTCTTCGACGATCCGGATGCATAAAAATTTAGAGAAGTCCCTAAGGGACTTATGAATTTTTGTCCTCACCCAGTCCCTCATCCTCATGTCCAAATCTGACGGAGACGGTAAGGTTTAAGATATATCAAGATACTGTTCTACATCCATTGAAGAATCTAGATCCTTATAATTAAATTCCAGAATCAAGGTAGTAGAGTAGTCTGTTTTTCCCGTAAAGAGAACAGGATCTGTTAAGGGGGAATCTGAGGCCAGTAAAGAGGTAGTCTGTCCAGAGAAAGCTGTCGTAGTTTGTCTGGAGTTCCAGTTGACATAGGCAGAGATTACTGGACAGGATATGGATGGCATACTCCTAGAGTCGTTCTTCCTGATGAGAGATAATGGAGAGAATTCCTTCCTGTGCAGTAAGGAAACCTGAGCAATGGGGGATGAGTGGCCTTTGAGGCTGCCGCTTCTTTAGAGAATTTTGTGCGAATAAGTTCTTTTTTCTTGCTACAGATCGGGCAACCCCTGTCTGAAGCTTTATGTTTGCCCTGGCAGTTTGCGCAGCGGAAGTTTTGAGATGAATTTGGCACCTCACAAGATGTTTCATGGTGTAATCTACAGCAATAATTACATTTGGCTTTGCCCCGACATTGAGATTGTACGTGACCGATTCTAAAGCAATAGCGACACATTTTTACTAATGGTAAATATGGTACTACGCCCCTAGTGTTCAGAAATATGGCAACCTTGTCCAGGAGAGCCGAGCCTGGAAAGAAGCATTCGATGCATGTCGAGTTCTCCCGTTCAAGACTGCCATCCGAGGAGTGAAATATACACGGAATTCTTTCGATATGGGAAACTTCAGAACCAGATTGTCCTAACACGGTGATGTTGTCCCAAACGTCTTCCTCTGAGAGAGAAGGGACCTACATCTTTGATTAGCGCTATTTTGTAAATGCACCCATCGAGAACATATGCTCCTAAGGCTGGATTGCATTTTTCAATACCTTGTCCGACGAAGAAATTTGCATCCTCGACATTGTTGAAGAAAAGATTATAATGGTTGGTGCCTGATGCCTTAATATTTGAAATGCTCTTGAGGAGTCTATTGTTCTTTAGTAATTTGGCAAAACTCATAGTGTGAATCTTGCCCGCATTTCCCCCATTTTTACTGTAGACCTGTACCAGGTATGGTGGGAAGTCACCCTGTATATACCTATTGCTACGGACCCTCAAAGAGGTCACCCAGGAGGTTAGTTGATCAGCCCCTCTAATTTTGTTAGGTGGGGAATTTGAATCGCCGGGGACCTCGTCAGAGAGATCCTTGCCCCATTTCGAGGCCGGTGTTAGTAACGTATCAGGCATTATGACAGGAAAGAGAAAGAAGAAAGAAACACAAAAAGTGAAAAGAAACAAAATAAACAAGAGAGGAGAAACCAGAGGATTTACAACAATCAACAAGACAGGACAAACCTTGCAGAGATCGAAACAGGAAGTTAGAAGAGAAGCGGCCTGCCTCTTCCTATCGCTTTCCAATTCCGACTGGGACCGGCGTCTGTTGATAGGCCATCTTGAGGCACTCTTAAAGACGTTTTGACACGGGGTATGTTCCGATATACACTGCGAGCACTGTTCAGTGCTCTTACTGGGGAGAAATTCGTTCCGTTAGACGGACAGTATACAGTCGCAGTATCCTAGGGAAATATATGACGACATAAATCGTTGCCATTTTTCTACTGTGAACACTGGTGCTTTCGAGGTAAGGTGCTCTCAGTGCTTTGATCACGTGATCAACAGCGTTCAGAAATTTAACAGCTTCCACTATTGATAATTATTATTATTGAATATTGTCATTTAAAAATATGGGCCGTTAAAAACAAAAATGGAAAATTTGAATAAATTGTGTTTATTGCAATGTGAAACAAATATTATGTATGAAATGAAAGTAACGCCAAAAAATGTCGATCACAGTATACTGTACTGCGTTCCGTTTTAAGCAGTAACCAGTATAGCTAACTATACAGGAACGGCTTCGCAGTATACTAAATTGACGACACACCTTACAGTGCTCGCAGTGTATATCGGAACATACCCACGGTGCTACAAATCGGTCCGAGTTTTCGCATACAGATTTTAGTAACTTAAATTTCACCATCATTTTGCGCTCCGAGGAATTCAGACGGCGCTGCGGTCGAAAACGTAAAGTTGAATTATTTACATGCTACCAACAGTGCAGAATCCTAAGTAGATAAAGCGATTGAATCATAACCTCTATTGTGCTCAAAAAGGTAACTTGAATGTTTTCTGTTTAATATTGTAATTTCCCATTCCTATATATTAATTAATGCATTTCTAATAATTCTACTTATTTTGGAATTTTCATGAGGATCCAGATACTGTATTATATGAAATGACGGATGAGAAAAAGAAAATTGAAAAAAGTGCTCGCTATTGCTTCAATAGTTGATATGTTTTCATTTTATATTAGATATTTACCTTTGGAATTCACACATGCGTGATGCAAACTCTGCAATCATCTGCAATTGGCTGCCTGAATTCGCACAGGAGTGAATGCAGCAACTAGTACGGAATAATGGGACGCGATCCATTTTTTCATCCGCGTTTTCGATCCACGATTTACGTCCGAGTTTGTTGTATACACGATAAGGTTTCCCTCTGTACGATACGAGTTCTGGTAACTTTTCGTCGGTCCGAGAAATCGATTTCTAGCACCGTGTAAATACGTCTTAACGGAATGTTATGGGAATGTTGCTCGCCATGACAATTTCATCGTTAGGCCGGTGTAACATCCGACCGGAACGTCCGTATGTTTTATCGACTATTATTACTGCATGTTACTTTTATCAACTAACCAAACTCGAAGTACGAGAATCTTGTAACCATAAGGAATTAAAACAACTGTCTAACTATTTGGAATATCCCTAGATGGAAATAACTATGACATTCACTAACCAAAGCTTAAAAACCATGTTACGAGATCTTCGCACTACAAAGAGCTATAATATTATTATACGTTACTATATATCACTATCATATTAACACCATAATTAACTAACACGATTATATCCAATTATTATATAGCACTCGACAATACCATTTGTGCATTCGGAGCTGAGAGCTATTATACTATAAGCAACTTACGCTTTACCATATAGCCTGGAGTATAGAAGACTGTAAAACCATGGATAAATGTATAATCAATATAATGTAAAGATAGCACTGCTGCAATAACCCATAAAACCAGAGACTGCAAAACCTTCAAAACCGTGAATACTAATTATTCAGCATGAACTATACCTTCCTCCGTAACGCCGTATTGTAGGCAACACGCGCAACGTTTTGAAGGCAATGCAGATCTCCAATGTGGAGCCATACAGAGCTTCATCTAGAGAACACATTAGGAAACTTACCGACGAAACGATTGAAAGTAAATCAACTCGCGCTAAACTCAAAGATGCATTCGTGGCAACGCCCAATGACAGGCAACCAACAAATATAAAGAAAACGTTCTAGAAGCTTCCAAGCCGATTTATATCAATATAAGAATTAATAATTACAGAAGAGAATTATATACAAAAAGCACACATGTAAACCTGCTCTAAAACTATGGATTATCAAATTGTTAAATACCCTAAATCTGTTAAGATAGTTATAACACAAACACCTAAGAATATTTGCAGCAGCGCGATTCTAATAATGTTAAGCAAATAGCAACTATGTTTCATAAACAATCGCTATTGTACTCCAGGTGAATAACGACAGTAATCGATTATAATACATATGTAATTTTATATAGATACACGCTATAAAACTAACAAACGACGGGTAACCAATATGACATATGGACTTTGTAACGAGCAAGATAGTAAAAATATTAAGAAGTAAACAGGAACTAGAATTAAGCGCATCGTGACCCTGAAAATGCACACGGCACTAACATAAAACATGAGTCACCACTAGCGCATACGCACTGCGATGACCACATATTAGGAAATAGCTGCCGAAAGCACAAGACGGGGGCAGAAGCTCAGTAGCCGAGGGGCCAAGGGGGGCTTGCGCCTCAACAACAAAGTTCACGCAGAATGGAAAATTACAGAACAAAGTCCCCGCACCTACACCGCCGCACCAGTGCAGCGTTATACCATATGTAAAAACTTACAATATGGTAATAGCTAATGAATCAAGATCACAGGCGTGCATGCGGCGAAGATGTCGTGTCCTAATTAGAATTCCTAGAAAAAGGGGGAGGTGCGCAAAGGTGACAAAAAATCTAAAGAGGGGGATCGTTCTACGCAACGATCGACCCTTATAAAAACGGCGACCGATCACCCGATCGTCCTCTTGGTTTCTACCACCGGGTTCGTCATCTTGCTCCGGTACAGTCTCGCGGTAAAATCCTTTTGCCTTTTGCATTTATACTTTTCATACAACGTTACTCTGCCCAAAAGTCCAGCGAGCTTTCAGCTCCATTTTGTCATATTAAGTTTAAGATCTTACACTGTGTAACTCCGTTTTTGTGACTTGAAATATTAAACTTATAAAATAAATCGAAGTTAATCAAAGTATTCAAATATATTAGAGTCAGTTATTCCGTTAAATCCTCCCACCAATATACGCTGCAACTCATCACATCCAGAATATTCTCAAGAGGTAAGCCAATTAATTAAATCTTTTATCCAATAATTACTCCTTCTTCGGTTCGTTCGATTAGAGCGACAGAATGCCCGTTGTCCGGTGTATTTCAATACTGGATCGGTAATTGGTGACCCAAACTACTGATGTGAGTCTAGCTGTAGCTGTGTGAATGTTTCCAGTGTCTAGCATCTGGAAATTTCCACCAGGTACCGTTCCGACGTCACACCAGTGTATATATATATATCAGTGGAAGACACCACTAGCTAGGGACGGGCGACATCAGTTCGATATTACATATATCGATATCGTTAATTCGATATACCAAAATATCGAATCGAATTATAGGTCATGGTCTATCAGCGTATATCGATATTTTTTCATCGATATTTTCTTCGATATTCTTTTTTTTTTTATAATACGCAGAACGGATGGAGAGATAATACAGCAGAAAAAGGAGAACAGTGTGCCTCGTGGTCGGTTCGTCGGTCGGAGTCGCCATTGCGTGAGAGACACTTGACTCTCTCCGCAACGCAACAAAACTTATTTCACGGAAAGCTTCCCTCCGTATAGATTTTATAGTAAGAACATTTTAAATATAAAAAAATATACTTAGATATATAAATCGCTGGAGAGAACCAAGACGAAGGATAAGGACAACATAACCTCAAAAAATTAGAGCACGTTATACTGTTTTGCGCTGAATGCGCGCATAAGCGAGTTTCGGTACACGGTCTTAGTTTTATTCCACCAAGGCGTTTTCGAGAAAAATACGTCAAAATTTCTTCGGAGTTTTGTTCACCTAGCTAAACCCTCTGTATCGGTCTTGTACGAACCGCATTGCATCAGCTCTCTCGCACTCTAGCTTTTTATCGTGCGTAGTGAGCCTCGCCTTGATGAAAAAATGTTTTGTTTCGATCTCAAGGAGAAGTGACCCAAGATGGCCCTTTTGAAATTTAAAGTTCGGCGTCATTTCACACAAGATGGCAAAGTGGCACAGCGTCAACACTGTCTGCAAGTCATTGTTTCGAACAGTTGCACAACAAGTATGTGGAGAAATTATGTGGAAAAAATATACGATCGAGAGAAATCTCGCTAATGAATAGACTGAGCAATTATTCGATAAAAAAAATAATGATCTATTCATATTCTAAACTATAGCAGTATAAATTGCAAACGAATTTGATTGACATTGTGAGAATATGTCTTAATAGATGTATGTAATATTTTTCCATCTATATCCACGACTCAAAAAAATCGAAAGGATATTTCGAAATGGAAAAAAATGCCGAATAAAATAATACGATCGAGAGAAAGGGTGCTAATGAATAGAAATGTATATCCATTCAACAAGTATGATGACTAATTCGTCTTAGCAATCATTCGAAAGGGGAAAAAATGTTAAAAAAATGATGTATTTATATTCTAAAATATAGCAGTATAAATTGCGAACCGATAATTGGTGTATGTTGTAATTTTCCGTATATATCCGAGAGTCTAAAAATCGAAAGGAAACTTCAAGACTGTAAAAGAAACCCAGGTATGAAATACGATAGATATTATCACTAGTGAATAGAAATATTGTTTCTACAAGTAATACTGATTATTCTATGTACTTATTGAAACAAAAAAAAAATAAAACGGATAAAAATGTTATTTAGTTATCTTTGCAAATATTATAATGGCAATAGTAATGTTTTATTTATATTCCCATCGCATATTTTTTTTGTACAATTCCGATACGATATTTGTGATATCGATATTTTTGCACCAATATATCGGAACATCGTATAATAGCTTTGTGATAAATCGACATAAAAATATCGATATTTCGGCATTCGATACCCATCCCTACCACTAGCGGACGGTCCGAGCGAGAGGGGGGCCTACGTGTCACCCAAAACCAATAGAGGGGGAACTGGACATACGCATCGGGATCCATCCCCTGCGAAGCCAGACGGTTCAACCGCAGCGGACCGAAACGTCACTTCGCATTCAGTATTTGAACCGAACAGTCGCATTGGCTTCGCAGCTTAAGCGGTAGAATTCTTATCTATAAATATTATAATTTCTCTGAATCAAAAGGCTAGAAAACGAAAAAAAAGTTGAAGTGAACTCAGTGCACTCCTCTCACTCACCCATACTCATCCATTCCGTCGTAAATATGCCGAAAGCCAATTCTAAATCCACTCGACGTCGTCAATTGATCAGCATAAGACGCCGTCGCAACCGAGAGGCAGCAGAAGCCGCTCGCATCCGAGGCATCAAAAACCAGTTAGAGGTTAACAATCACATCCCGAGTCCTCGGGCGTATTCACCGCTTCCGGAACCCGAGGTGGAAGGACGGATCATCCGAAACAGCAGTCCAGAGCCGGGGGTAGAAACGAGCACCACTGATTAAAAGGTAAGCGCAAACGCAATATCATAAAGACGACAACCTCACCTCACGTCGCGGTCCTCCCTCTGATCGTATCAGTCCGTATCGGGAACCCGAGTCCCTTACCAAAAACAGTGCTTCGGTGATAGTCTGTAGATTTTTCGGTGTAAGCGATCTGCAAGAACAAATTGTTTTAGTTTTGTTTTTTTGTTGATGTTTTATTCCGGGACGTCAAAAGTGGTATATAAATACCATTTTAGCTCTAATCTCCAGTGTAGTTGTCAGGATGTCGTGTCCTTTACGTTCTTGATCCATCGTAGGGACTCGTGATCGGTGACTATAGTGTGAATGTCCTTTCGTATGAATAAGGTCGCAAATGTTTTATGGATCAAATGACGGCAACAAATTCTTTATCGAATACCGAGTAATCAACTTTCGTTTTTTTTCAGAATTCTGTATGCGTATGCCACTGGATGGTCAGTGCCGTTTTTTTTATAGTCAACTACAGAACCAGTTGCATATTTCGAAGCACTGGTAGTCAGAACGAAAGGTTCCAAAGTCGATCGCCGTTCATGTATGAGATTAAAACAATCACTCTTTATCCATAATCGAAACAGCTATCTTTCATCTATAAATAAAACAACCATCTCTCATCCATTATTAAAAGTAAGGGAGCATGTAACAGTTGAATTTAGCCGCCAAAGCAGCGACTACGGGACCCAGTGATAGGTAGGTCCGTAGGGAGGGGGGCTTTCACCTAAGCGGTGATACGACGGGTTAGCAATCGATCGAAAGGTGTAAGCGAGAGACGACGGGTTAGAGATTCGATCGAGAAGTGTAAGAGAGACGACGGGTTAGAATCGATCGAGAAGAGAAGCGGGAGACGACGGATGAGGGTTGATCGTCATGAGAGTGCACTCTAAAGAAAGAATAATAACGAACGAAGAAAGACAACCGACCAAAATGAAGTAAACGCATACGGATTCCCGATCCAGGAAGAACCCCCGATATATGACGGACGAGGGGATTCAATTCGGCCGGGCACGGAATTAGTGAGCGCAACCGAAGAAATGGGACTGGGATCTGAAGAATATCCTCAATGACGCTTATGATAAGTTTTTAGATATATTCTGACCTGTACGATTTTATTTGTAATTTTATGAGTGTGCCTTTTATGGAATCGTTGTCGTCCTAGATGTCCGCCGTCCCCATTTTATTTATACAGTTTATTTATTATTTTCGTTGATATTTATACGCTTCATTTATTCGGTTCTAATTTATAGACACATGTCATTAGGTCATACCAAACGTCCGGAATTTCGTTTTAAATAAAAACAATAAAAAACAATAAAAGTAAATTGATAACGGCATATTTTCGTTAATTGCGAGGGGCTCCGCAATTGGAGTGAATCCTAGTCTCAACAAACCGCGAACACGAAAAGACCGTTACAAGCATAATAAGGAGGCGCTTGTTCATAAACCAAGGCAGCTTTGGTATCACCTAAGTCCGTTTAGTCAATTGATTCAGGGTGTTTTTGGGTCGGAAAGACCGACCTTCCTCTTGTCCATCAGAGGTGGTCCTTTATATTATCTATATTTACCTTAATTTCAAGGGTTAAGGCAAAAGAACTTCACAATAGCGCGGTTTTCTCACCGGAAAAAACCTCAAGAAAACCGCACACGTTATATTTGGCGCCCAACGTGGGGCCTCCACTAGCCAATAAAAAGAAAATTCAAAGCAAAGTAGAGTCTTGATATAACAATTATTTCCGGAACTAGTCTCGTCCTGGAACATAGAGATCACTCATGTTATCATTCTTCAATCAGATTTGGATCATTTGTAGCTTACGGCCATTCGTGCCTGTTAAAATTTTGTCACCTAATATAACAATGGCGGACAGAGAAACAGGCGCGGTGTACACTCACAGACAACGGTAGACGTAATCGCTATGGAAAACGATACAGGATATGTTGAGGCCGAATCTCCGACCTTGGCACATCATAGTACACGTAACCAATTTAGCCCAGATAAGTATGATGATATATTAACGCGATTGTTAAACGCAATCAAAGAGAGCGAGGAAAGGCTCAGAGCTACTACCGCCGAAGACAGGGAAAGCGTGTCAAGAATAGGAAAAGACGTCCGTACTGTAAACAACAGGGTCGGAACAGGGATGGCGGATTGCACCAAGCAGATAGAAGATAGTAAAAGTACACTCAGACGACAACAAGTAGTCCAGTATAGAGTGATACGGGAAGAAATAAATCAGAGCCATGAGCACAGGTAGGAACGATTCACAGAACTAACTAACAGACACGATTAATTGAGGTTAGGGAAATGTAAACGAAAATCTCACGGATATACCTAGCGCAATTGCAAGGCATGCAAAGCTTCCTAGCTATGGGGGTAGGAATGACGAAAGACCGATGGGTTATATATTTGAAATGGAAGAATACTTTGAATTTACTAACATCGACAAAAATTCTGTCTTGTTCTTAATGAACCAAAGCCTTGTAAATGAGGCAAAAGATTGGTGAAATGCGCGGAAGCAAGTAATACGCACGTGGCGCGATTTTAAGGATAGGTTCGTAAGTCGATACTGGGGCGAAGATGCCCAAAGGGAAGTAACACGCGATTTAGAATCCGGATACTACGTACCAGAAACGCGTATCAGCTGGTCAGAGTACGCAAGCAGAAAATTCGCAGTCGCAACTGGTCTCATTCCGCAGATTCCCGAAACCGAAATCGTAAGGAAGCTAATCAGGCATATTAAGGATAGCACAGTTGAGGTGGCTGGATGCCGGAACATCCGTGACATAGACACCTTGTTGGGTTTCCTAGACGAAATGCAATCTGGGGGGAGATCAAATGCACAGCGACAATTCACGCAAAACGCGACGCGACAGAATAGCTCTCGAAGACCGATCGACAACACCAACATGGAGAGGTTAGAGCCAAATCAATTCCGAGGTAAATAAACCGACGGTACCGCAGCGTGAAGTAGACACGGCGGGATCAAACGACATAAGAAATCGGGCTAATCCGCTTGACCACGCCCTACGATTTATCTCAAATCTAGTGTTGATTAAAGGACCTGAATTAATTTGTTTCGATCCACAGTGGCAATCGACAACAAGCTTGAAACCAAGGCCACGTTTTTGAGTTTGTTGAAATTTTACTTTTTGTTTACAATTTCCGCAAATAAGAATGTCCGACAAAGCAGTGAATACTGTGAAAAATTCGATGATCCTATAACAATGTATAGGATTCACAACCACATTCTCAATAGTAGCAGTCGAAAGTTTTCTTTTGCTCGTACTTGCTCCACCTTCTTCACTGACACTCGACTCACTCTTGGTGTTTTGATTTCCATAAAATGATCTTTTACGTGGTCTACTTCGTCGTTCGTAAGATTCATGAGAACCTTTCGGATACGAGGACATTTTGAAAACTCTCGGTAAGAAAGCCGGAGCTCAACTAACCAGACTCGACGCTCTGTCGAAATATCGTAAACGTCCGAGAATGTTCTACCCAATGCCAAACAAGAACATCTGCTGAAACTCCCCTCTTTCTATTATTCAATAGCACAGCGGTATTGAGGCAGTTAGCTGGAAAAGAAGGGCCTGGGCGACCGCTCCGTTATAATTACCGTGCGCTTCTTCACAGAACCGACGGGCGGTCACTTAAGTGCTCATTGCATTCGAACTAATGGGAATTTTGCTTTGAAATTTTGACCACATATTCTTGAATAGTTATACTAACGATTCATGCAATAAAAAAAAGACGATTTTTCGATCGGTCTAAACTGGTTTCCTCCCTCAATTCCAGAGTCGAGATCGGTCCAAAATTGCTTATGTGTTTACGTTATTCAATGTTGTTCTCGCGAGGAACTGCTTAGTTGCGCGTTTAACACAATGTTGTGACCTTGAGGAGAGCCGATAATCCAGACTAGCGATCGACGAGATCCCAAACTCGTGGTAACTTCGATATTGCGATATGAGTCAACAGCCCTTTTCTTTCCTCAAAAGAGACGTTTTCCTCTAGTAGCCGAGATGCGGATAGCCAATTCACTGCTGGTTTCGAGAGCCAGTATGGTTCGAAGGTCCAAAGCTCCGAATTTCGGAGTTGAGCTGGAGATGCACCGCGAGACGCGTGATTGAAGAGGTTTTCGAAACCCGGGACGTGATGCCAACAAGTGCGCGCGAGTTCTTGGATTTCTGTGACGCGATTACGAACGAACTCTTTCCACCGTGATGGGTGACTATTGATTTGCGCGAGCACGACTGTGGAATCCGTGCACAGACAAACCGGGGTGTTTTCGAGGCTGAGAGTCGTTTTCACCTGACACATCAGCCTGACGAGAAGAATCGCAGCACAGAGTTTGAGGCGCGGAATTGTTACCTTCTTTAGCGGCGCTACTTTAGTTTTCACGCACACTAGTGAGACGCGCACTTCGTGAGTGTTATGTATGTTCACGCGTAGATCACTGTGCCTAATGCGCTTTGAGAAGCGTCCGCGAAACCGTGGATTTCCATACCGAGAGATGATGAACTTCACCCGATCGATCGTGGGATTGTGATAGAGGAGATACCTTCGAGTTTCTGTGGAATTTCGATCCATCGCAATAACAATGAATTGGAGAACGGCTCGACCCAGTCGAGACCGAGTGACCACAATTCCTGCATAACAATATTTGCTCTGATCGTGATTGCGGAGAGCCATCCGAGAGGATCGAAGAGTTCCGCGGTTTGAGAGAGGACTCTTCGTTTCGTGAACTTGTCTCGAGCTTGATGAGCTTGCGGAGACAACGCAAATGCGTCGATATCTGGTCTCCACGCGAGACCGAGAGCCCGAAAAAGAGAACTTTCATCGATATGCATTGCGATTTCTTGATTGTTCCGAGAAATGTCAACGAGAATTTGTGGATGGCTTTAACTACACTTTTGAAGTTCGAAGCCACCCGCTCTGATTGAGTTTGTTGATTTTCTCGCAACCTTGACGAACATCCTTTGCTCCGGAGAGGATGTCGTCGACATAAGTGTTGTCGAAAATGATGTGGCTTGCGAGTGGATTCTGCTTATCTTCATTCTGAACGAGTTGATGAATTACGCGAATTGCGAGACCACACGTTGCCGTAGTTAGTTGATAATCTTCGATGGGTAGCTCTGGTTCTTCGCTCCAAACGATTCGTGGCAGATCTTGGTCATCCTCGTGGACCAAAATTTATCGATACATTTGGTGTCTGATGAGAACACACAGGATATTGTCGCCAGCGTACGAGAACGTCCGCAAGATCAGTCTGCACGTTTGGACGAACGAGCAGATTGTCATTAAAAAGTGTCCCAGATCGGTTTTTTGGCTCATTGAATACGACACGTAACTTCGTTGTAGAACTGCTGTCGCGAACAACGCCGTGATGCGGAAGATAAAAAATGCGAGAACTGTCTTGAGGTGCACTGATAGCGCGACGAATGTGTCCGAGGTCACGATATTCACGAAAGAAGTTCGAGTAAGCTTCCTTGAGTTTCGTATCACTGCCGAGACGCTTCTGCATCCGAAGGAGCATTTGATGCGCGGGAAGTTGAGAGTTGCCGAGCTCTACCGGATTGTGTTCGAACGGTAGCTGAACTACGTAGCAGCCGGACGTGTTTCGCGAAACCGTTTCGCGGAAGTGTTGCTCACAACGCTTGTCTTCGGAAGTTAGTGCGAAAGGTTTCGATACTTCTTCCTGCTCCCAGAACTGCTGCAGTTTGTGATCGAGAGCATTGAAAGCCTTGGATTGCGCTATGAGGGAGGCTGGCTGTTTCCGACGTTATACAGCCTGAGAGGATCCATCCGAACTGAGTCTCTTGCGCGACTGTAGTTCCCGGTGTTCCTCTTCGAACGCCTTGCGCGATGATGTTGCTGTATATGTCAGCGCCGGGAATGAAGTTGATTTGACTGGGATGGGCGAAACTTGGACCCGCAAGTCCTCGCAGATGTGGCCAGTCTTCGACGAGAAGTCGAAACGAGGGTAGAAACGACGTGAGTCATGGAGAAGAACGAGCGCTTCTACTCCACATGAAAACGAGGTGTGAACACGAGATTGCAAATGCAGTCTCGCAATACCGCGAGTCACTGCAGATTGTTGAGCATCGACGCCGATGATCGGTATCGTTGCTTGATGTCGCGGTAATCGCAATTGTTGCGCTAGCGATTCCGTGACGAAGGTACTTTCGGATCCTTGATCGAGTAAAGAGCGAGCGATGATTCTTTCTCCAGTTTCCGGATTCGAGGCGATCAATTACATTGTGGCGAGATCTGGAGATCTGGAGAAGGACTGGAGATCGTTTAATCATCATAGGCTGAACTGCGTGGTTGCTCATCTGAGATGCGCTATTCGATCTGGGTGCGTGCTGAACTGCAGGTTGAGCTACTGCAGGTTGAGCTACTGCAGCCTGTTGGTGAGATGTGCCACTACTGGCAGATGCTGAGATTGAGGATGAATTTCGATGCAGCAAGGAGTGATGTCGACCGTTGCACACGCGACATGTCTTGTTGGATCAACAGTCCTTCTGCTGATGCAGACCGAGACAGTCGAAGCAGAGTTTCTTCGAATGAACTACTTCTCTTTTTTGATCCAGAGATTTATCGCAAAAGATCGAGCAGAATGCGATATAGTGATTGCCTTTGCAATAAGCACACCATTATTCTTTTCATTGCGCCGCATGTGACTTTGTCGGCTGAGGGATTGACCTTTTTTGCGACGAATGCGAGCATGCTTCATGGCTTTGAGCATGTGGATGCGACGGATGAGAAAAGCTTCAAGCTCCACGAACGTGGGAGGTTCGAGTGTCTCACACTTTTCCCCTATTCTTCGACGGATGCTGGCTCGAGCTTGCGAATCGTCATGTGCACGATGATGTGATCCCAATGATTCTCGAGACTGACGAAAAGTTCGAGCTCACCGAGAATTTTGCAGGTATTGCTGTGTAAGTTCCGAAGACGATTTTTTCGTGACACAAGGAATCGCGAAAAGTGTCGCGATGTGAGAATCCGTCAAAAGTCTCTTGTTTTCGTACCGTGATACGAGAGTTTCCCAGGTTCGACGGAAGTTTTCAATGTTAAGAGCGATGTTTTTGATGAGTTGTGACGGCTCACCGGTCAGACTTGTTTTGAGGTGGTGCAATTTTTCCACTTTTGAGAATTACGAATTTTCGCGAACGATTGATGTGAAGAAGTCGTGGAAAGACTTTCAGTCTGAGTAATTGTCCGAAAAAGTAGGCAATTCGATGCGTGGTAGCCGTTTTCATGTTCATACAGTTGTGAGTTGGGGGGTTGCAGCGATTGACGCGATCGGTGCAAACAGAGGCTTGAGAGATTCGAGTAGATCGAGCATCTCTCCCTTCGCATTCATGTATTGCTCTTTTCACTATCCGTAAGTCTTTCGCGAAATACGAAAGTCTTTTGATCACGTCGAGTTGACCACCTTTTGCTGCGATTCTAATTTGATCGACTTTCCCGTACATATCTTGGAACTTTAGCCAAGTTGAATTTAACGCATCGAGTCGCGATTGTACTTTCTCGAGGGTTGTTTTCGCTTCACCGAGCTTGCGCAAGTTTTCAAGCGCACGACAAATGCGCCAAAGAAGTTTGGATTGACGTTCAACGTATTCTTCGATCGTCATTTTGACAAACAAGGGAAGGTACACACTTCGACACACCAGTGTTTACATACAAGGTCTAGTTACGGTCACTGCAGAGGATACCGCACTTTTGGATTTAACGGACGCGAATGATTTTTGACGATAGTCTTAACTGATGGTGAGCTGTTCACTTTGATGGATGTGGATTTCCACGACTTGACGCATACGCGATAGTTCCGTTTCACTCACTGGCTAATTCGTTTCCCCGTAAATCGTGACGATTTTCAAGATTCGACTCGATTCGCGAATGATCCGGCTCGAAGGACCAAAAAATGTTTGGAGAGATAACAATAGAGACTGGACCATTGACGTGGGATCCGCAAATTAGTGATGAATGACTATAGCGAGGAAGCGGGATAATGATTGAAATAGATTATATTTGATTATCAATAAAGAATACCTTATTAGAGAAAGATACAAAGCGATACGATATGTATCGCTAGAGAACAGAATGACAACTGGGGATTTACAAAGCGAGAATACACATAGATTATACACAGACATGATTTGGCAACAGTAGATAATGGGACATCAGATACAGAGCTGATTTACTTTGAGTCGCTACACGAGCAAGCGGCTAGATTTGAGGTGGAGACGGGCAGGTAAACATTGGACGTGAGCCTGAGTACATATTTAAGGATGATTTTAAATAGCGAGTTATACGAGAATATCATGAGTACGAAATATTTTAGTTTCAGCTTATACATCGCTACTTTTTCGAAACAAGAGCCATTGACAAATTACTTTGAAGTACATTATACACTATTCTGCTTTCGACTTTAGATAGAATGTTATTGTCGGACTTGCCGTCAAATGTTGGGGATACATATTTTAGCTCCAATATTTTGAAAACAAAGTTTGAATCGTGAAATGTTACCTATTGGAAGGAAAACTAGTTACGGTTACTGCAGTTATAGTTTATAAATCTAATCAGAAAATTTAATTTCAACAATTGCAAATCTTGCAATTTTCGATCTACTGTATCTTCGAAAGGGTTGGACGAAAAAATTTGAAAAAAATCATGAAAGCTCTCTTTGTTATGTACTTTTCAATAAAATTTTTTTGTTATGTAGAGTTCAGACCCCCCAGCACAACTTCAGTCAATAATTGGTGGAATGACCTATATATATATATCTCAAAATAGAGTGACATTATCGAAAAAATAATTGTTTATTGAAGATTTACACACAAAAAAAAAGAAGAGAGAAAAAATATATATAGTAAAGGAAACTACAGAAAAGCAATATGGGCAATCGAATAAATTAACGGACGAAACTGGACAACACGAAGCTAAATCATACTCGAATCACTAGTGATAAGTTGATATTATACCTATATTTATATTACTTTTACACATATTATCCACATTGTATACAAACAATCACGATTTTACCATATACACGACAGGAAGTAATAGTTCAAATGATTTTGTCAGCTGGTTATACATTCTGTTTCCTTTCTTCTTGTACTTTTATTAAACATTGACACGGAGATGTGGTGAAGGCGATATACAAAATTATTTATTTGTATTGTAACGGAAGAAGGGCATTCCGTCACAATTGGCGCCCGAACAAAATAGAATCCAACTAGTAAAATGTTACGCATATTTGTTTCTGTATTTATCTATACATTAATAGATAAATAAAAGAATAACAATAATAACTTTTAACTGAACAGATATGCTGTATCTAAATAATAGTAGAATGTGTCTAGGTAATTCAAGAGATATTAATGCAATTTGATGTTCACCAGATTGAAGTTTCAAGTGACAGAAAAGTTAGTACACGAAAAGTCGTTCATACAAAATAAAAAATTCCGGATTCAATAAAACACACAAGTTCTGAAACAATAATTGGAGGAGATGCAAAAGAAAATACGAAAATTGACGCTTCACGTAGAAAGTAATTTAACTGGACAACATGCAAGTAATGTGACGAGTGACACCAGACCGATACAAGTTTTGATTAACACTTTTTCGATAGAAGTTAGTATACCGATTTTTCAAGGAGAAAAAGATGATAACCCATTAGATTTTTTACGAGACTTGAAAGATTATTTTAGACTTAAATTTATATCAGATGACTTAAAATCATCAGTTGTTGGAGCAGCAGTTAAAGGACGTGCAAAAGTATGGTTTGAAAATTAACGAAGTACATTTCAAAATTTAAATGCCTTTCAAGAACAATTTAAACAGCAATTTCATTCGGTCGATCAGCAAATAAAATTTAGAAGAAAATGGAATAATATTAGATACAGCTATCAAGATGGTTCCTTGCCAATAGATTTTGTGAAAAAATCTACCGAAGCTAAAATTATTACGAAGCATGCTGGTAAATGGGAAATGAATTCGATTATTATAGTCAAATGCCAATGGGTGTTAGAACAAAATTAGCTAGAATCAAAGAATCCGATTCTATATTGCAAACTTTATCTGATTTAAATTTAACTAACGAAGAAAAAGAATTAGAGAAAAAAAAACGGTAACCAGGTAAATTCTCAACAATCTTATAATGGTCAGCAGATGGACGTTAGATATAATCGAAAATAAAACAAAAACAGTCAACAGTATTATAATAGAAATAATAAAAATAACGGGTTGAACTTCACAATGTCCAATATTTACGTTCCACCACCTGGTTTTCCAACTCAGCAAACGGGCGACAGTAATCGTAATCAACAAACATCGCAGCGACTCCAAAATTTAAACTCGTAACCGACTCGATGGTTAGTGATCCGTGATCGGGCTCGGATTTTATGGATTTTGTACCGGATCTAGATATAAATATTTTGGAAGAAGAGGAACGTGATTCAGAGACTAAATATAACAAACAACTTTACAGTCCGTTAATTGGTTGCAAAATATACGAAAGAGTGGTTTCCGCTTGTGTAGACACAGGTAGTCAAGTGACACGTGTTTCACAGTATTTATATTTGCAATTTGAAAACAAATTCAATGCGTATGAACTACCAGTATCGAACACAAAAATTTTAGGTGCTATCGAAAAAAAAGAAACTAATATAGTAAAACAAATATTTCTCAACCTTCGTATACAGGATTTAGATACAGAAACAATTTTTTTAGTTTTGCCTCATGTGAATGTTGATATTATTTTAGGTGCGGATTGGCTTATTAAGGGATCGTCTCAGTGTGAAATTTTCAAAAAATTGTTTTTTTTTTTTTTTTGCATTATCGTCTAGTATACACTGTTCTAAACATTCTCTCAAATTTTTAAATCGAAATTCAAATTATTACGGTCGCTACAGCGTTTCTTGTAGAAAGGGAACGGGTTTTCTACCTGCGCGAGTACTAAGGTGCTTAGGTTCTATAACCTTGCAGAATAAACTGTGCAAGCATTTCAGTTCGTTTTTGACATCCACCACGGATAGACGTACGAGAGAAACCCCCAAGAAAAAAATCAAGACCTGGCATCGCCGATTGATCGTAAGTAAACGATTTATATAAACTTTTCCAACTTCAATCTTTAAACGCGTTTTTCTCAGAATGGTGTTTTTCAAAACGGTTTCCACTCTCAAAGGAAGAGTTTTAAAGATATCTAGTTCCAATTTCGGGAGAACATTTTAAACGTCATTCTTTATCGCGCTATGGAAGCTTTTTTTTTTTTTTGAAAACTTCCTATTTTTTTTACGAAAAACTGTCGAAAAAAAGGGCCACATTCGACACTTTTTGTTCAAACCGCCGCCATTTTGTCAAATTTGAAAAAAAAAAAACCCTCCATAGCGCGATAGCGACTTTCCTACAGATCAATAATCTTTTTGAAATTTTTTTTTCAGATCAAAATTGCGGCCGTCATCGTGGAAACCGTGCAGCACCTTTTTTTTCACGTGAAATTACAACAATTTATACAACAATGATGCACTCAATAAATAAACTTTAAAAAAATCATTTTGTATTCTTCATAAACGTATTTATTTATGAAAAAAAAACCGGATTGATTAGTTTATGTGAACATTAAAAAAAAAATTCGCGAAAATCAGTGATTTTTCGGAGTGTCACACTGAGACGATCCCTTAAAAACGACGTGGATATTAGTTATAGAAAACAAAAGATTGGTACCAAAGACAGATGGCTGGATTCAGGATATGTGTTGTTTGATGGGGTTTTCATGGATAAGTTTGGGTCTTGTGTAAACGAAGAGCTGAAAAGAATGAATAGTTTAGAAAAGATTGATGTAGCATTGATTGAAGTAGAGAACAATTTGTATAACTCGTTTGAAGAAAATCTTGAAATGGTTGAAAGTAACAGCGAAAATGAAAATTCACTGACAAATGATAATGTTTCGGCAAAGTATCGAATTAGTTAAATGTGTGTCTCGCGACACTCAAAATCGTCCTCACGCATGGACGCACACTCCCGTGCAATGTTTGCTTGCCGTCTCTGCGTCAAATCTCGCCGCTATCAGCTGTATCTCATGTATTGTCTGCTGTCTCAAAATCATGTATGTGTGTAATCTGTGTGTTCTCTCGCTCTGTAAACGATCTGTCTGTGTAACGTTCTCTTGCGATACGGTCTGTATCGCCGCATCGAAATCAATAAAAGTCTCGCTTATCGGTAATCATTATCTCTCTCCGCCTCAACGTCATTTAGTTTCATTCACACTCGTTCACAATCACTAGTTCGCGGATCCTATGTCAATGATCCAGTATCCATTGTCATCTCTCCAAACAGATAATAACGACTCTAATATGATGACTGAAAATTCATTGACACAATGTAACACTGAATATGAAATTATTACTTGTGATATAAATGTAAATGCTAATAATATCTTGTGTCGTGTAAATAATATTTCTTGTAGTGAAACGGAGCAGAATAAGATCGGAAATTATTCAACGATTGCTAACGTTAACTTGACAGAAGATTTCAATACAGAAGATCACAACTTTTATATGGAAACTCAATCATCTGTGCGTGAGCTTACGACCATAGATGAAAATCAAAAATCTGCTTTACTAAATGTACTGTTTGAACGTCGTAAAGTTGTCTCGAAATCAATAGGATGTACGGATTTATATACTTACTAGGGGCTCCGCCCCTGCGCGCCTCACTATTTCCTTATACATTGTCTGTTAGACAGGTAAATTCATTTACGCTGATTTGATGACAGGACTGCAACTGTTGATCGGTTGTTTTCGATCAACCCGACATTGCTATTGGCTCCCTATGCAGGCCTGCTCCGATCGTTTTAGTAAACGAATCCACTCGCATGGACAAAACCCCCGATGCTATGCAACCCCAATTGCATTTGGCGACTTATTTTGCTATAGTTATTATTTTCAGATTTTTTTTACGTATATATATATATAGAGATATAGAGTCTACTGTGTCTGGTTTATAATGTACGAATAATTGGTATCAATTCTTTTTTTTTTCTTCAAATAAATTTATTGTCTTGTACATTTATCACTTTAAATTTAGTTCGAAGTTGACCAGGGAGCGAAAAATCGTTCACTTTGAGATGTTTTTGCTGTGGAATGATAAATTTTTTATCATTTTCTTTACATTTCCTTGTACAATTTTCATCTATCATACGTAGACGGACCACTCTCTACGTCGTCCGTCTCCAGCTCCTCCTCTGCTGCTGCGCACGATCATCTAATCCGTCATCTTGTTTTATGATGAAAAAGGCGTTAAATTATTTGCTTAGGGATTCATACGTGTTTGACTGTATTTTCAAATGTCGTTATTTTTTTTCTTATTTTGACGAATGATTGTATATCAGTAATTATTTTTCCATTTTTTATGGCTAGATGTAAAATTCACTGGTAATGATTCTCAAAAAGAGTCCGGCTCTGTGGTTTGCCGAGTTGAATTTGGATTTTTTGCAGATTTGCGAAATTTTGCACAAGTACGATGGTGTGAAATACATGAACGCTACTGACCTGACAAATGGTTACTGGCAAATCCCTTTGGACAAAGAATCTAGACCATATACTGCTTTTTTACACGAAACATCGCTTTATCACTTTTGTCGCATACTTTTTGGATTACAAACAGCAGGTAGCGGTTTCATTCGTGCTATGAATATGGCGTTAGGTGATTATATGAATTCTTTTTCAACTTCATACGTGGATGATTTGATGATAATGTCACAAATCGATGATGATCATTTGAACTATTTGTCGAGAACAGGTAAAAGTTTTGGGAATCATAATCAATAAAGAGAGAATCCGTCCGGACCCTGAACAAATGAATGCCATACTGAATTTCAAAAAACCATCAGATCGGAAAAATTTACAGAAGTTTTTAGGAATTTGTAATTATTATAGAAAATTTAGTTCAATCATGCTCAATTAATAAATCCGTTTAGGGAATTACTCAGTGAAAAAAACTCTTGGACTTGGACATCCATTCACCAAAAAGCTCTAGATGATGTTAAAAAAATTTCATAAAATCTGTATTTTTAGATAACTATATGACGGACCAACCTTTTTATATTCAAACTGATGCCAATAATTTGGGGATTAGCGGTATATATTGTATCAGTATGATAAGGATAATGACCAACGGATAATATCCATAGCTAGCCGAGAGTTAAGCAAATGCGAAAGTAAGTAATCAAATTCAGGACCTACATTTATCGGATTCAGTTTTTCGTATACACTGATCGCGAACCTTTAACTTTTCTTATGTCAAGCTCATATTATAACTCTCGTTTATTAAGATGGAACCGTTTATCACAACAATATTCATTTACTACCAAACATCGTCCAGGAAAACATAATTTAGTTGCTGATTTTTTTAGTCGCAATTTTGCCAACTCAAGTCAAGATACAAATTCGAGCGAACTGATTATTTTAGCAACTACTAGTACTATACTAAAGTAGGCCAACGTCGAAAATATAAAATTTTTAACATTTTTGCGGAACAACCTTCAAAATCACAACTGAGGAAAATAAAAAGTTTACAAAAAGCAGATTCGGAAATGGAAAAAATTCGTGTAAATTTAGTAAAAGGAGAAAGTTATACGAATTATAAACTGCGTAATGACATTTTATTTCTAAAAATGTAAAATCATAATCTTTGGCCCCTAGTTATTCCAATCAACCTAGGCTAAGAATTAATAAAAACAGTTCATGAACAATTAGCGCATGTTGGAATATATAAAACAAACAAATATTTAGAACAGCTCTATTTTTGGAAAGGGACGTGCAAGGATATAAAAAAAGTAATTTGCAATTGTGACACATGTCAATGTGTAAAATATAACAATGTTTGTATGGAATGTGAATATCAGCCAATCATTCCCTGCAAACCATTAGAACTCGTGATTTTAGATTTTTACGGGCCTCTTCCAACTTCAAATGGAGGCGTACAATATATTTTAGTGGTAATGGATGCATTTTCGAAATACTCTATCCAATTAAAAAAGCAAAGACTTGGATAAGTTTAATAAAATTAATGAAAGATTACTTCCCGAGACTTGGTAATCCAGTGGCAATTTTATCAGATAATGGTTCACAATTCACAGCAAAAGCTTGGAAAGAAACATTGGAAAAAGAAGGTGTAAAAATTATTTATTCATCCATTAGACGTCCGCAATCCAACCCGACAGAACGATATATGCGAGAATTGGGCAGATTTTTCAGAACTTATTGTTCGGAATGGCACGCAAAGTGGGCAAAATATGTAAAACAAATAGAAGAAATTTTAAATTCAACAACGCGTCATAGTACCGGATATACCCCTTACGAAAGTCATTTTAATAAAATTTAAAATTTTAAGATAAAAGAGCTAATAGATTTTCCAAACGCAGTTCCAGTAAGTGATAATATTAAGATCTATAATGCTCTAGGAAATTTAAAAGCAAACAGCAAAAAAGAGAGCCAAATACCAAAAATCTATTTCTAAAATAACCTTTCAGGCAAACGATCTAGCATTACTGAGAGTGCCACAAACTTCAAACGCTTTAGATAAGGTAACTAAAAAATTTTTCCACTTATACCAAGGTCCGTATCGCAATGCAAAATCATCGGCACATGTAATCAAAACAGTTTGAAACGGTATTATAGCGAAACATGAAAATAAGCAAACGAACTCGTATTTACTTCTGCAAGCCTTACAATAATTTGACATTGCTATTGGCATACTGGTATTCTGCGATAGAATATAAAAATAAATAGTTAAAAAAAAAAAATTTATATATCTGGTGATACCAATCGAAGTACGACGTAACAAGAGTTGAAAATTTACATGTCTAACTTAAAACTAGAATAGGGAAACAATTGACGATTGTGATGATTTGTGTAATCTACGGTGGCTTAAATGACCCAAAGATATGTACGCTAATTTATAAGGAAAAATCTGCCTATTTTTCAGACAATTAATTAATTAATTTACCATAAAGTATGTGCATCAATAGGAATCAACAATGATGATTAGGAATGGCACATTAGTCTTGGAAAAAAAAAACAAAAAGAAAAAAAGCCGTTTTATAATCACGAGGGGGGGGGGGGGGGGGGGGGTAACAGTCGAATAAGCCCGCCTAAATCACAACAAGATTTGAATGTCGGCGTATGTAAAGGTTTGACTTTCGTAGCTATGACAATAAGTTTCGTCATCACCATTTCTTGCTCTCACTCCATTAGCGACGAGCGAACCGGAGATGCGTGTAAAAAAAAAAAAATATATATAGATATGTATATAAACGGAGTGAGCTCTTCGAAAATTAAATGTGTATTCAATAGTGACAAATTTCTCAAATTTAAACAAGCACTTGAGTTATATAAAAAACAAAAAACGAAAAGAGAAACATATGTAATCAATAAAGTCTCAATCAATAATCGATGTAGTCTCAAAAATTGTCGTTTGTGTGATTTTATTCAATTTACCAACGAAGATGAATGCTTGGGAGTTTCGCATAGCACTCGTTGTGTTTTTGTGAAATGAACATTTTGAGTTATTTCGTTTATTCTAACGTTTATTTATTACGTCTACTCGTTTTTTTTTTCTTCGTAAATTGAAAGTGCCATGTCATCATCAGGTAATTTCCCTTAATTATATTAGTACAATCAGCCTTGCTTATCACATAAGCCTTCTACATATTAATTTTGTGATAACTAACTGTTTTACATAATTTGTTTTTGTTCGTGACAGATGTTCTTAAATAAATTGTTCCGAGGAGGGCCACCATCCGGGCTGAAACGTTGACACAAAAAAAAAAAAAAAATTGTTTTTGTTATGACCCTCATATCCAAGAATAATATTTACGCTATAATCAATAAACTACGAAAAGGCAATAGGGGCAATTGAATAAATTAACGGACGAAACTGGACAAACATGAGGATCAAAACATACTCGGATCGCTAGTGATAGTGCAGGCGCTGAGAAACATTCCGTTTGCAAAAACCGATGACCACATTCTGATTGATGATTTGAGTTTAGAAAGAGTTAAAAAACGATATTGTGGAGGTTGCCGGGCGGAATTATGGTCCAGTTTTTTTTTCGGCCCTATAATAGGAGTTTTCGGTTACATCGTTGTAGCTGTGAGAAAAAACGTTGCATAGTATGAAAAAACTGTTGACCGTTATTTCTCGAATGAAATTTGTAATATTTTACCCGCGTTACATGGTTCAACAGGTTGCGACACGACAAGCCGATTTGCGACTAAAAAGCAATGTATAAGCGCTGCATTCGAAGAATTCGTTCAGGATGTTCTTTCTATTTTTGCAAGTAACTCCGATACTCCGATGTATTTTAATGACATTGAAAAAGTTTGCACTTATTTATTTGCGAAACAAAAAACTACAGCAGATGAACTGCGTTTCAAGCTAATTTCTCGTAACATCGGCTTCAATTTCAATGTATCCAAAGTTATTCGCACTTCTGATGCTTTGTATTTACATTGCTTGAGCCTCTGAATTTTCTCCAATTCGGTTATGAAAGATGAGATGGAAATCTGTACTCGGTGGAAATGACAAAACCGCCTTTGCCAAATTCTTTAATCAGACCTTGCAAATGTAATGCTGATTGCAGAACAATGTCCTGCAGTTGCAAAAAAAGCGACATTAATTGTATATCCCTTTGCAAATGCATCGGCAATAATTGTCAAAACTTACCAGAATAAGAGTAAAATTTTGTTATTTTTCACTACTTATTAATATGTAAACCACTTTTTTTTTTCTTAATGATTAAATTTGTATTGCATTATCATCGTGGCGTTTTTCATTTCATACTTTACCCAAACAACCTTTTAATAGTCAAGAACAACGTTTTTTTTCACAGCTACAGCGATGGAATGGAAAACTCTTATTATAGGGCCGAAAAAAAAAACAAATTGGACCATAATTCCGTCCGGCAACTTCCATAATATCATTTTTTAACTCTTTCTTAACTCAAATCATCAATCAGAATGTGGTCATCGGTTTTTGCAATCGGAATGTTGGTCAGCGCCTGGTCTATGATAAGTTTACATTATACACCTATTCATATTCCTTTTACACATATCATATACCTACATTTTATATAAATAATGACGATTTTAATATATACACGATAGGACATAATAGTTCGAACGATTTTATCACATGGTTATATATTCTGTTTTACCTTCTTCTTGTTCGTTTATTAAACGTTGACACGGAGATGCGGCAAAGGTGACATACAAACTTATTTATTATTTTAATTTATTCGTGTGTATTGTAACGGAAGAAAGGCGTTCCGTGACAAAGTCATCCTCACATATGTACTCACACTCGCGTGCAATGTTTACCTGTCGTCTCTACCTGAAATCTAGCCACTTGCCAGTGTCGCAGCTCAAAACAAATCAGCTCTATGTCCTATGTCCTATTATCCACTGTTGCGAAATCATGTCTGTGTATCATCTATGTGTATTCTCGCCTTGTAAATCCTCAGTCGTCGTTCAGTTCTCTTGGGATACAGATCGTATCGCTTTGTATCTTTCTCAAATAAATTATCCTTCGTTGATAATTAAATGCGATCTATTTCAATCATCATTCCGCTGCCTCGCTACAGTCATTCATCACTGATTCGCGGATCCCATCTATTGTTATCTCTCCATGCAGTTAGTATTCGACCAGTGGTGATAAGTTCACTTATGCTCGTTTCCACACCACCGTAAGCTGTAAAGCACTCGGTGCGTTTTTTGACGCGGTATCGCTAGTAGGCCTACTTCACGGAAAATGGTTGCAAGATCGATACTTCGAAAAATTACAGATGACTTTTTGTCATATATTAATTATGGTAAATTGTTTTTTCCCGATGAATTTGTACTCGCGTATATTCGCAGTTTGTTCGAAATTTATCAGTTCAGATTATAATCCGTTGACTACTCGTCGTCAATGAAAGATGACTGTGGTAATTATGGATGTAAGATGGTTGTTTCAATTTTTGATGAAGGGTGATTGTTTTCATTTTATACGCGAACGGTAATTGACTTTGGATGTTTGCGCACCGGTTTTTCTTCTTATGTGGTATCGGATAATCATTAGAATGGAGAACCTGGCGAATATGCAAAACAATCAACAACCGAACCAAGATTGAAAACACGAATCGCTGTAAGATGTTATCATTTACCTATGGGAAGACCATGCAGAAATCTTTGAAGAAATGGAAACAAATCGGAGTATAATAAGCACAACCACCAAAATACGACAAAGACATATAATTCTACAGCAAAATACAAACCGAACATGACCACTGAGCGACTCGACGAAAAAACTCTGATACTAAAGCGATCGCAATAAAAAACTGCGAGACAATTAAAAAATAAACTACAGCTGAATAAATTTTACTACATTTTGTGATCATGATGATTATGAATTACATCGCTAAATCTATGTACCGGTAGAAACAAGATTACTGACTCTGAACCAGACCTGAACCAGACCTAAGACTAAGAAATAAAACGTTTTTTCGGTATAGTCAATAAACCTCAGTTATTCGGGATAGATAAAAATATAATGAGTAACTTATGTCGATACAGACAAGAATATACTTAGCTCGGATGAGAAATAAATATAATTAACGAAAAGAGAGATATATTAATTAGTTGAAACGGTCAAAAAGTCTAATCAGCTAACACATACAGAGGGTTCGATTACCTGAAATCGACAAAAGGTTTGATTGGCTGAAATAATCAAAAGCTTTGATCAGCTGAAACGGACAAAAAGTTTTATTAGCTCAAATAGACAGAGGGTTTGATTAGAGGGTGGTGTTTTACACTGCGTTTCGAGTCTATTTGTAATTTTTCTCCAAAGCTCTGGTCTGATCGAATAATTTTTTTTCATCAGAAATATACATTTTCATAAACATATCAAACACATACCCCAATTTCCGGCTCCAAGACGTTGAGTGCTGTGGTTACGGGTTGACATGCTGGAGAATAGGAATGAGTTTCGAGTCTCTTTTTTGTTTCCCGACAGCTCTGCTTTGATCGAACAATGTTCTAATCGGAAATAGATTTTTTTTAACGTTACATGCTGCCGTCTCAGAATGAAATGCGGATGTTTTACAGTGAGCTTCGAGTCTTTTGTTTCTCGACAGCGCTGATTTGATCAAACAATGTTTTGATCATACATATACATTATGTGTAATTTTGTTGTTGTCATTATATTTTAAAGGCCATTTCAGTGGTAGTACAAAAAAAAAAAAAAAATTGTTGATTGTTGGGAACGTTTAAGCACACTGTGATCTAGAAGACCCAGCTGTTCTCGAGTTGCCTTCGGCGATTCAGTCACGACATTTATAAGTTTACGTTGCGTCAAATTTTAGTTATGATACGAAGTTATTATGTTAAGTTTTTACGTCAAATCGTAACGAAATTAATTTACGAAAAATAAAATAATACGATTATTGAAACGAAAGGGCGACATGCTTGGTTGCTCAAGAGCCGTTGAAAAAAAAAAATTTCATAGCACCGACTGCAATAAATCGATCTAGTAAGAATCGATTTTAAAGGGGGAAACCGGTTTATGAGGTCGAAATTTTGCTGTTTTTCATGATTTTTTTTTAACCAGGAAGGAATAATCACAAAATGTTTAAACTTGGAGGATATTTTATTTATGTTTTCAAGTACACTTTGAAATTTTTTCAAACGATTTTCGCCGGAAATAGTGGAGTTACCGCGTGCAGTCCATGGGCGATTGCCATCCGAGCACCTGGATTGCGTACGCCCCTGACGTCGCAATTTTTATCTGTAATCATCAGGATTTTTTTTTTCATTAAAAACATATTTTCTAAGAATACGAACCTAATTTTGATCAAACAAATTGAAAACTGCATGTTTTTGAGGTGTTTGAACACAATGTCATGTTTTTATACTATATTTTTTCATCTTTCTTGCATAAAAACATATATTTTTAATAACAATATAATCCCCGAATTAGGTTCATATCACGTGTAATTGAATAAAGAATATCTACACCAAATTTCAGAACGATTGATCAATCACTTTTTGAGCTAGAATGTACGCAAGTCGAAAAAAAGTCGTTTCGAGAAAAACGCGTTTGAAATAAAATGTAGCGAAAACGAGAAATTCAAGGCAGTAATTAATTATAAAAAATGCTCACCGGTTAATCAGCTATTCCAGCACCATATAGCAATCCCTCTTCTTGCTCATATGCGTCATTCTATTATTCAATAGCACAGCGGTATTGAGGCAGGTAGCTGGAAAAGAAGGGCCTGGGCGACCGCTCCGTTATAATTACCGTGCGCTTCTTCACAGAACCGACGGGCGGTCACTTAAGTGCTCATTGCATTCGAACTAATGGGAATTTTGCTTTGAAATTTTGACCACATATTCTTGAATAGTTATACTAACGATTCATGCAATAAAAAAACAGACGATTTTTCGATCGGTCTAAACTGGTTTCCCCCCTTAAACATCGTAAAAATTGAAAAAAAGAAATGTTTGAAATGTTTTTTTTTTTAATAATTGTAATTTGCCTCACATTTTTTTAATTCATAATGATAAAAACAAAATTATCTAAAACATTGTTTTATTATTAATCTTTTACAAATATAAAACAATTTTTGAGGATTATTTACAATGTTATATATAAAAAAATGTGAAAAATAGTAATTTCGCGCTAACGTTTAATCTTTCATCTGCCATTCTTTAAGCGTCAACGAATTTAAAAAATAGTAATTGCTGTAGGTGATCTGGAGAAAGTCGGTTTCTGTCCTCCGTTAAAATATTGCCAGCTCGTGAAAATAACCTCTCGGAAGGTACCGACGTTGCAACCACGATCAAGTATTTTTCTTGCGATTTCACTGAGTGTTGGATAAACCATTTTATATTAATTCGACCAACAGAAAAGTGGATAGAAAAGACAACGCGCAGCCGCAGAATCGCGAATTCGCCTGTAGGCGCCACTAGTCGATTCTTAGCATGAAGGATCGATTCATGGAAAATCGAGACAACAAGGAATCGATACAAAAGATCGATTTTTAGACCTCATGGATCGATCTCGGCAGAATCGAATCGAGATCGCCCATCTTTACTCCGACTAGCGAGCAGACAAGTCGCCTTTTCGATCCGACAGGTATCTGAGCTGTCTACGAATAGTCGTATATTCACAAAACGCAAAAGAAAATTATTCACGCTCACCTCACCCTTAACAATTTGTGATCTTATATGTTACATTTATCCTCACATCATATGGAATTTTTTTAATTTTAGGTGACAATTTTTCCACATATGAATAGACCCACCAATTTTTCCCTGATCTGTATCCATATTCCAATTAATTGTATTATACATATGTTGGACTGTGGTGCCGTCGGAAGGTTAGTAAACGGATGACGCCAGAGGTTGCGGTCGATAGTGATATGGTATTGACAACTGTTTATTATGAGAAAAATCGAGTTGTAAGAATTGGATGGTATAATACAAATGCGAAGGCAGGGAAAAAGACGAAGCTAGTTAGTAGATGCGTATGCGCAAAGAGCACGGCGAAGACTGGTTACAGATGAGGAAACAGTGCAGGTTCGCCCCCGAGTCGAGGCCAAGGGTCGCGTCGCGCCATAAATGCCACATGTAGGGAAATTTAAACCCTTAGTCCTCGGCTAGCGAGGCGAGGCCTGGACACTCGAACGTTAGTTGTAAAGAACTATAGAAAAAGCTGGACATGGAGAAAAGGAAATATTTCAAGGGTTCTTCGCCGGCTTGCTGGTGGCGGGTGTCCACCACATGGACTCTTTCTCTTTTGGTTTGTTCTTTAATCTTGAAAGGATAACCATTATTTTCCAACATAATATCGACTAACTTTAGATTTCTTTGGCGAAATTTGGCATGAGAAAAATTCAGGCATTTGTCATACAAACCCATAGCCACACTTTTTTCATGTTGTAATGGATGTTGAGAATTAAAATTGATATATCAGCCTGACCACGTTTTTTTGTGACGCCCATCAGTAATTATTTTGTTGTTGTCATTGATAAGTAAAAGATCTAGGAAGCTAATTTTATTGTTTACTTCTAATTCATGTGTAAATTGTAACCCAAGATGAAACGTGTTAAATTTATCAATTAGCTGTCGCAATTTTTCTTTATGAACACCAGTGATGATGTCATCTACATATCTACAATAATATATATTGAAACGTTTTGAGTTTATTTACGGGCCGAATTTCGCGAGAATTTCATACGTAATATGAAAAGTAACGCGGAGGTTTCGCGCGAACTCGAATATTATATTAATTTTAAGAATTTCCTGTCTCGTAAATAGAACGGCAGGATTCGGTCTCTTGACTCGAAAGGAAGGTGGAGAATTGTTATTTGTCGATTATTTAATGAACTCCTGGAAGAAGTTGCTACAGTTTGACCGTTTCAACTTGGTTTTAGAGATAGGCTCAGATGATGTTCCCTCACTCTCATGTGCAATGGCACGAGTGGAATAAACCCATCATTATAGGCCGTGTAAACGGTTGAGGGTCAAACTTGATCTGTGTGGGTGAAGCACGCACAGATCGATCGCTATGAGAAGATGTCTTGTGATGCGAAATACTTGTTTCCGGAAAGGAGGTATTGAAATAATGAGTGAATGTTTTGTTCCCGTGAGGCGGGATAAGAGACAGGGTGTGAAGTTTTGAATTTATTTTCCTTGTGATCTTTGAGAAATTTGTGGTAACTTAGGAAGGGATAGCTCTTCCTGATTTACTTTGATAATAATTAGGTTTGCCTACGGCAAAACTGAATATTAATTGCGTGATAGCATGTTGGTCAGAAGGACGGTATTTGACAATCCTGGATCGTCGCTGACAGTTTGTTTCGATATTAATAATTATTCGTTTAGTTAGTACTAAGACAGAATATTATTTATGTGATAGCATAGTAGTCAGAAGGACTTGGATAGTAGTTCAGTTTACGTATGGCAAGACTGAATATTATTAGCGTGGTAGTCAAATGAATGGGAATTCTACACAAACATGCGTTCACCTGTATTAGGACATTCAGTCGCAATGACAGAGACTCTCTACAGGTTCAGGTGTCCTACCTATGGGTCAGAGGATTGTGAGACGATCACCGTATCTGAGCTATGAGGTCAGACGCAATGCCGTTCTTCACTCAGACACGGCTCCCTAGTACCTAAGAACTTTTTATTGAAAACAAGTAAAAATGTTAATACGTTGAATGCCCTCCTTTGATGGAAAGTGGTGTGTGAGGATTCCTGGAAGGACAACTCCACGTCACCTGATCTTGAGTCCGTCGATATCCGGCTCCTCGTATACGTGGAATGGTCCGTGAATATGAGTACGGATAGGTCCTCGCGTTGAATAATTCGTCGATCTACCTTGGCGTGTGGGTCAATAGATGATAGATTGCTAGATCCACGTTTGCGCTCGTCTTTTATACTCTTACTGTCTAGTTTCGCCGTTTTCGGGGATAGAGATTGGTCGTGTCCCCTGAAGAAGGGGTACGGTGAATCGTGCGATTTGATTGAATTACCGGTATGTGGTGGGGTTATCGAGTGGGTAGTGAGATTTGGGCGTGTCACCACCAAGTACAATATTTGGGGCACGCGTTGAACTTCAGGTGGACGGCACGATAGCCAGGCGTCCCGTCACAATATATTTCCATAAACATATCAAACACTCGCGCCGATTTCCGTCGCCAAAACTCTGGAGCGAGTTTCCAGAATTTTTTCCCACTACTCTGAGAGCTGAGGTCTGACCGATAATTTCCAAACGAAAAGTGAAACATGTCAAACACTCACGCCTGGTTCCGTCGCAAAAACTCTGAAGCACGTTTCCAGAATTTTTTGCCACTTTTCTGAAAGTTGAGTTCTGATCGATAATTTCCAAATGAAAAGTAAAACATATCAACCACTCACGCCTGTTTGCGGCACCAAAACTCTGAAGAAAGTTCCCCGTATTTTCTTCCACGTCTCTGAAAGCTGAGGTCTGATCGAATAACTTTCCGATAAAAAATATATATCATCATAAACGTATCAAATACGCACGCCAATTTCCCTCGCCGAAATTCTGGAGCAAGTTTTCAGCATATTTTTTCCACTTCTCAGAGAGCTGAGGTCGGTTCCATAAATTTTACAATAAAAAGTATATATTATCATAGATATATCATACGCTGGCCCTATTCTCGGTGCCTAAACACGGCATCAAGTTTCGGTTTTTTTCGCACTTTTCCTAAAGCTGTGGGCTAATCAAATAATTTTCAGGTGAAATATATATATTTTCTTGAACATATCACACACTCACGCCAATTTCCGTCGCCAAAACTCTGGAGCGAGTTTCCAGAATTTTTTTTCCACTACTCGGAGAGGTGAGGTCTGACCGATGATTTCCAAATGAAAAGTGAAACATGTCAAACACTCACGCCTGTTTGCGTCACCAAAACTCTGAAGAAAGTGTCCTGTATTTTCTTCCACGTCTCTGAAAGCTGAGGTCTGATCGAATAATTTTTCGATAAAAAGTACATATTTTCAACCACATATCAAACACTCGCGCCAATTTCAGTCGCCAAAATTCTAGAGCAAGTTTACAGTGAATTTTTTTCAGTTCTCTGAGAGCTGAGGTCTGATCCATGAATTTTACAATAAAAAGTATATATTATCATAGACATATCGTACGCTGGCCCGATTTTCGGTGCCTAAACACGGCGTCAAGTTTCGGTTTTCTTCTCACTTTTCCTAAAGCTGTGGGCTGACCAAATAATTTTCAGGTTAAATATATATTGAAACGTTTCGAGTTTGTTCGCGGGCTGAACTTCTTCAGAATTTCACTCGTAATATGTGAGATAACGTGGAGATTTCGCGCAATCTGGAATGTTATATTAATTTTAAGAATTTCCTGTCTCTTGGATAGAGCTGCACGATTCCGTCTCTGAACTCGGAAGGAAGGTGGAGAATGATTACTTGTCGATTGTGAGATCAACTCCTGGAAAAGCTTGAACAGTATGACCGCTTCAACTTGTTTTTTCGAGACAGCCTCAGAAGTTGTTTCCTCACCCTCATGTGCAAAGGCACGAGTGGAATAAACCCATCATCATAGGCCGTGTAAACGGTTGAGGGTCAAACTTGATCTGTGTTTGTGAAGCAACACACAGATCGATCGCTATGAGTGATTGACTCGTAATGCGAGAAATTTGTTTCCAGATCAAACCTTTAAATAATAGTTAAATGTTTTGTTCCCGGGAGGCGGGATGAGTGACAGAATGTGACGTCGTAAATTTATTTTTCTTGTAATGTTTAGGAAATTTGTGGTAAGTTAGGAAGGAATAACTTTTTCTTATTTAGTTTGATGATAATTCGGTTTACCTACGGCAAGACTGAATATTATTTGCGTGATAGCATGGTGGTCAGAAGGACGGTATTCGACAATGCGGAATCGTCGTTGACAAGTTTGTTTCGATATTGATAATTATTCGTCTAGCTAGTACCAAGACAGAATATTATTTACGCGATCGCATGGTAGTCAGAAGGACGGTATTCGACGATCCAGAATCGTCGTTGACAAGTTCATTATTTGGTACTGATGATTATTCGTCTTGCCAATAGCAAGACAGAATATTATTTACGTGACAGCGTGGTAGTCAAATGATCTGGAATTCTACGCAAATATACCGTCACCTGTATCAAGGCATCCAGTCGCAATGACAGAGACTCTTTACAGGTTCAAGTGCCCTACCTTTGGTACAGAGGATTGTGAGACGATCACCGTATCTGAGCTATAAGGTCAGACGCAATGCTGTTCTTCACTCAGACACGGTTCCCTAATACCTAAGGACCTTTATTGAAAACAGATGAAATGTTTAATACGTTGAATACCCTCCTTTGATTGAGAGTGGTGTTCGAGGACTCTTGGAGTGACGAGTCCACGTCTCGTGATCGTGGGTCGTGTCGACTTCTGGTTCCTCGTTGAGATGAGATGATCCGCCAAGTAAATGTGCGGATGAGTCCTCGCATTGCACGATGTGTGGATCTACTCTGATGTGTTGTACGATAGATGATAGATGTCGAGCCACATTTGCGCTCGACTTTTATACTTGCTTATTGTCTAGTTTCGTAGATTTTGGGAAAAGTGATTGGCCGTGTCCTTTGAAGAGGGAGCACGGTAAATCACGTGATTTGGTTGGTTTATTGGTAAGTGGTGGGGTTACGGAGTGTGTCGCAAGATTTGGGCTTGTCCCGATAATATTTGGGGAGCTCGGGCTGACCGTCAGGTGCCGGTACGCCGGCAAGGCGTCCCCTCACAATATATGTCCGAGTAGTAGTCGTGGCGTCGGAACTCTTTGCATTTGCTGAACGGGTATTCATATTTAATGATAGGAATTTCAAATGATGCGTATAATTAATGTACAACTTCAATATTACAATACTGAGCTTTCTTAATTCAGTGTCTCTTAACACGATAGCTGGCACTCAATCTATCCATTATGTGTTATGGGAAGTTCGGTAACGAATCCACGGTTGGCAGGATAATCGATGTGTCCTTACTCGACTGCCTCTCAATCAGAACTGCCCCACCCTTCGCACCTTCTTATTCCAAAAAGCTTCACCGGGCTCATCAGCCCTCTCCCCTTTTCCCTCTTTACCTCTACAGGTAGATAACGATACCTATCCCTCGACCGTGGCTACGTTCGGTGACCAGATGTGTCACCCCGAACCCAATCAGCGAATGTCATAAACGACTACCCTTATGTTTAAATTAACTACTTATTACGGTTATAAATGTTTAAACTAGGGTCTTGGGAATTTCCACTCTCAGGGAAAAACCCGACCATTCTTCTCTCTCCGACATATATTGTAACGGGTACGTTTCATCACGGGCCACAGCCTATGTGATAAAACCGTTATTGTGTGTTCTTTGTCAATTTCTAATTGAAGTAATAGATTTATAAGGAACCCCCTCTGATGGGTAAAAGCTGGATTAACTTATCAGAACCAAAAAACCCTGGGTAGTCGAACTGGTATGCGTTGGTCAGCGTCCGTCGTATTTGTTTACTATTTTGGATACTAGCAGGTCACGGTCGCTATCAATCGTCGTCTCGATCAGCTGTCTGTATCAGTTGTTGACATGTTTTGTACATGTCACGGGCATCGTTGGTGTTGATGCGACTTTGAACAGCTGTCCGTTACATTATATACATTGTAACGTAACCGGTGATGCTACTTAGACCACACGCAGCCAATGGTTTAGCAGCGCTCGTTGACACGCCGATTTACAATAACACAGTGAGCATCACTGCTTAGCATCCGCTGCCTGAATGCCGCTGTGCGGAATCACCCACGTGCCCACATACAGACAGCCAAATCTGCAAACACTGACATACGTTGGGACAACGACGGGACTAGTGAAGGCCTTCACTGACAGATGCTCCAGTATCGCTACAGCTCTCATTTACACGATGGAACTCCGAGGTATTTATGTACGCGCCCATTTCGGCATCAAGTCAGTTGAACCGTGGTACACACCCTGCTGACTTAGAGCGTTAGACTGTGAGCACTGTGAGCACTGCGGGCTATAACCGGTGATTCTAATCAAAATCCAAGAGCTAAATATGAGGCTCTACCTAACCGATTCATATCGTAGCGAAGTAATTTGAATCGATCTAGAAAACAAGCGATAGAGCTAGCAACAAATCCTTATAGCACCAAATTGATTAGAGACATTATAAAATACATTTGTTGGGATTTGGTCAGGCTTAGCTACGTCTAGGCCTTTGGTTCTGTAGCCATGTATTATTGCATACCAGCTGAACACCTGACCATTACAACGTCAAAATAATTTTCTACAAGTAACTTGATGGAAGATGAAATTAGTCGAAATTCCGGTCAGGAGAAGACGTTTAATAATTTGTAAAACGTGAACATAATAATCGACGTTTCGGCCGGGCCCTGCCGACCATCCTCAGGAAAAAATTTCTATAATAATTAACAAAAAGGATGCTTCAAAACACAATTCTGGATTGAAAGCATGGAGATACGTTCATACGAATACTTGTTGTTGCAAAAATAGGTGAAAAATTAAACAGTTACACAAACATGTTTGAGTGACAGTTTTAGGTTAAGCGTCAAAGTTTTAACGGATGGTTAAAGAGAGGAAAAAAATACGTTGATAAGAAATGAATTATGGTGGAAAGAGTACTTAATAAGAATGTGGAATTAGAATTGAAAAAGAGATCAGTTAAATTTGAACAGATTACTCACAAAAATTGACGACCAGTTCTTTTTTTTAATTCAAAATGGCGGACATAAGCAAAAGCCGGATTTGGTCGGCATTTTGAATTTGGACCGCCAGTCACCCTTCCCAATGATTCAATTGAAAAAGAGCGACAACGGAATTATTGCAAGGTTTTAAGTACATAACATACATTATGACTGACGATCCACGGTTTCAATTGGTTTTAAATTAACCGTTAGGTTTGGAATCAATCTTTAGGTTTGAAATTAACGGTCAGGTTCGCAATTGATCGTTAGGTTTGAAATTAACAGTCAGGTTTGGGTACCTGGGTACCCTTGTCGACTATAGCCGGGTCTGGTCGGCTGTGAGACCAGTTCGGTTACCTGTAAAGTAGGCAGAGCATTGAGCAGGATCTGACCGAACTGGACGCGTTTGGCTTCTTAAGCGTGTCGGTCTCTCGTGGAACAGAGAATAGTGACTGGCCCAAGTCTGCGATTCGGAAGAAAAACACGTGGTGGTCGTAGATATTAACGAAAACAAGAAACAGCTCGATAAATCGCGTAATAAAGCACCCCTAATGGTCATATACCTTTGGGACTGATTCCAAGAACTCCAAGTGTTATTGCAGTCTCGATCTTATATCTGCTTTTCGGATATTTTTTCATCGTATGCGTGCAGTAAATAAATTGAATATATATATCCACAATGAACTGAACTTCTAGATCCGCAACTTGTGTTTGAGATTTGGCAAGATGAAATCGCGAAATTCGATCCCTTGATCCATCAAAACGCATCATTTTCAGGGTATATTGATTGATGAGTTGATGATCGTGATCATGGAGAATATTATGAAGATTTGAATTCGTTGGTGAAGGTAAACGATATATTTTCGATGCATTGATAGCTTTTTAAACATCAAGCAAGATATAATAACGTACCTATTAGGCTTGAATAAAATGGGTCGAATCTTGGTCTACACCGGTGTTTTTGTAACATTTTTCATAACAGTTAACTATTGGGCGAAAGGCTCTGCTTCTCGATACCTTGAATAATGACTTGAAAACACTCAGCGACGCAATAATATAGGTGAAGAAATGGTGAACTACCCAAAGTGGCCACCTCCCCTTTTTTGGAAGTTGATGATTACGGGCAAGGAAAATCTATAGTGGTTTAACCTTCTTACTCAGAATAATGATGTGTAAAACGACTACTATAGCATCGTATAAATAATCTTGAATTGGAATTAGAAGGTTATTCCTTATGCTTCAGACGCTCAGATATCAATTTCAATCGCGAACACTTATTCCGAATAAACTTACAACGTTGATGCTCGATGAATTTATACTCACAAAAATTCACTCGAAATTTTTCTTATATAATGTAATTGATAAGATTTAAGAACTATTGCTATCAATATATATTATGGGTACGAAACTGACAATGAGTAGCGAGTGTCGCTATCCCCACCCGACCCCCACTGTGTCCGAACCTGCGCGAAGCTGTGTCGGTCTCTCGTAGAACAGAATATAGAAGAAGCCTTCACCATCATAGATTCTTTTTTGAAGACAACGATCAAAGATTCGCAAGCAATTCACAAATGTTCGTTTTCCTACATACATCATATAAAATTTTTATTTCATAATTTAAATCTTTGTAACGAAATGCAAGGTTTCTCAGATTACGAGAGTAAGAACCTAAATTACCTCACTCGTGACGGCTGGTGTAAGAAATCCGAAAACGTTACAAAATGTATACCTGATACAATGGAAATAGAAAAACAATCAAGTCAAATTTAAACCTCAGTTTATTTTAACTACAAGGTATTGCAGGTAGGGAATACACAAAGGGTACTATAAAATACATTTAATTCGGAGTTAGTTGGGACGGAAAGCTGCGAGAATGTGCCATTTTATTACAGGTGTCGAATTTTCCGACTCAGTGACTCTCTTAGTTCAGTGACCATAGAAGTTCAATAAATGCAACTTCACAGAAACTGTGAAAGCGAAGAGATTAGCCCTTTTTTCAAAGTGTTTTCCATGGTGCATGACGCACAATGAGACTTCGTCATGGTCTACGTTTGATTGCTTCTAACCCTCAGGGTGAAAGCGATTACCGTGCAACAGCAGGAGTCGTCCAAGTAAATTAGATTTACGGTATTGGTATGCAGATGAAAAAAATTATTTCCAATTGTGAGAGTCGAATATTACTGTGTCAAGCCGGACTCTGCGTTTGAGACAAGGATTACGTGGGAGAGAAAATCCGCTTTAACCTAGGGACTCTAAATAGGATAAAAGTCTTGTTATAGTGAGCAGGATTTCATTGCTATCAACAAATCGTATATTTGAATATGGCGATATACATACATTAACACAAATACATTCGCTGAGCTGGTGAGACCGAGCCACAGTCGAGCGTAAATTTTCGTGGGCCCCGTCCGCTCCACACGCATACCCGTGCACAGCTTGTGTAGTACACTACACAACAGCTTGAGCGGGTTGAGCCCGCTAGCGAGCGTACCGGACGAGTTCAGGATCGTCACGCTTAGATATGAGCAATCCTCGCCAAAATGATCACTTTTCATCCTCTCCGCTTTTCCCAGGCTTTTCTCCGACATATATATAAATTATATATATATGTTCTCTGCTAAGAGCACGCGAGGATTGATCAGCCGACACATGATTGCGAGAGAGATAGCTGAAATTTTTCTTTTCCGGGTTACCAAATAAAGAAACAAAAAGAAAAATGGAAAAAAATCTATACACTCTCGGATTTTTTTTTTTCATTCCTTTTTTCTCTTCTGGGTTACCCCCACTACAAAAAAGGTGGGTTCAGTAAAAAAAAGCAAAAGGAAAGAAGGAAAAAATCGACCGGTTCTAGAAATTTTCTTTGTTTCATTTGTTTTTTCTTTCCGAAAATACAAAAAAAAGCCGGGATTGAATTTAAAGAAAAAAAAAAAAAATAGTGAACTGCGATCGAACCCGTGTCCCGCATCACTCCACCCTCATATGGTATCCAATCAGCCACACTACTGCTACGTCCATGTTTGCGTGTTTGCTTGATATGTTTATGGAGCTTACTTGGAATTCGTTGATGGTTCTCTAGAAGATTCAGTTCGAGAAAAAAAAAATTTCCCCCAACCACTTGCCCATTGCACATCTTGCATAAATGTTATCGAGCTGGCTTCGTATATTTTTCCATTGACTGCGTGTACAAATATTCGAGAACACCAGACGTCACATATTTTCATATCAATAAAAAAATAATATTTATTAATAAAAAAAAAAAAAAAGTATTCGGGCTGGGAATGGTTAACTATTTTGCTTCAGCGTCCGCTAATTGAATCCAAAATTTATCAAATCTGGAGATACTTTTATTCGCTGACATTCATAATTGAAACAAAAAAAATCCCAATTCTTGCATTCATGGAAACATCTGTGCGAGCGGGGACAAGGATGCGATTGGCAACCACTTGCTCGATCGACCGAGTATATCTATATATACTCTGCGAGCGCGTCTAACTTCATGCCTGGCACACGATTGTGGGCAACCTTCGGTGCGTGACCGCCTAGGTGTCACGTAGACGCTCCAACCTAGCTGGCATCCCGAAAAGCCGAGCGTTGGGGATTTCCCTACTCATCTCTGCATATAATGCAAGCCGAGACCGAAATTCGCAGGGCGGGAGCAACGCCTGAGGGAGTCAGGCAGGGAAGGGGGAAGGCCCATATGATGTTCAAATGTTTCGTGACGAGATGATTCCTCATTCAAAATTGGTGTGGGTGAAATAGCAGTGGGATATTACAGTTAAATCGAAAACAGCGAAACAAATTATTATAAAATATTTCGTTGCCAGCTGACACGCGTATTCACGCACTCAGAACACGTCGCATGGCTACCGCTGAAACGACTGGGATAGCATATCGATTGTTTAAAGATTCGCGGCATTTAGATACGACTGGAATTTATTTCACCCACAACAAAATAGCAGCCCAAATATGTCAATTGCATTTCCGTTGTTGGTTAAGCTCTATTTACTGATATTTTACGACGCGAAAATTCGGTGATATAAGATGGCGCCACTATTAGATTTTCGGTTCGGCACTGTAGTCCAATCAAATTAGCTCTAATAATAGGTCGATCTTGTTGTTGGCTTACCACACTTGGGGACCAAGTGCTTTTTATGTAAAAAATGCGCTGATTTCGAAAATCTTAGTCCTCGTGGGCGCAAAGTGGCGGAACATGGTTTTAAAAATCAAAAACTGAAAAATTACCAAAAAATGTCGCATTTTTTCGCATTCATCGTCGAATATCTCAGAAAGTATGGCTCTGAGGCAAAAAATGTATAGAGGTAAATCTGTTTAGAATTACATTTCCCACAAGATGCACTTGGTCTAGAATGTGAAGTCTCAAAATTTGATTTTTTTTTATGTAAAATACGAAAAAAAAATTTGCAAAATTGAGTACTCATTATCCCTCCTTAAAATTCATCCAACCTCTTTGATGATCTGTAATTAGTTACCTCTTTTGGTTGCAAAAAAGTGAGTGGAACCCGATCCCTGTGGGTTGAATAGTTATTGCATAATTAAGTAACAAAAAAAAAAAGTACTGCCTTCTGTAGCCTTTGCTATAATACCCACACTGGTCCTGATTTTCTTACACATATTAGACACCCTCAACAACAATGTCGAATGGTTTACAGAATTAAAAAAACAAAAATCACTTTTTTTTCCTAATAACATTGTCAACACCCATGTGACCGGCTTGAGGATCATTGTGGGCTTCTTGTCAAGCGCGAGAGTGAAGTTTTGCGGGCAGAACTAATTTCCAAGTATTCAGATCTTTAACCAGAGTACCTATCATTGGGTCTTCACGATAAAAATACAGTTTGTCACCTTCTATCTTCCATGAAGAAAATTGCCTATTTTGCGATATTACCTCATTTTTACGGTAATCGTACCATGTATTATTCGAAGGTATTATGGCGGCGACTATTTCGAGGATACGAGATAGGAACCACATTTAGTGCATATTTACGGTGGAGAATTTCGAAATCGTAACCAAGCAATTCGCGAGCCCAACGAGCTAGCCTTCCAGTGGCATTTTTGAGACGATGAAGCCATTTTAAACTGCTATGATCAGTAATGACTGTGAAATGGTAACCCGCAATGTAACCGCGATATTTCTGGATTGCTCATGTTACGGCGAGACATTTTAGCTCTGTGACTGAATATTTCCGTTCGGCGTCTGACAGAGTTCAACTATCGTATGCGATAACGTATTCTATTTTGTCTTTGGTTTGGGTTAATACTGCCCCGATTCCGACATTATTGGCGTCAATTTGCAAAATAAAAAGTATTTTAAAATTTAGGTATGCTAAAGTTGGTGCGGTAGTTAAGTAGGTGCGAATTTCATCGAATGCGGTATTTTGTTCTTGATTCCAAATCCGATTTTAAAATTTCTTTAAGAGCCTAGTTAATGGTTCGGTAATTGAAGCAAAATTAGGGATAAAGCGTCAGTATCACGACGCCATTCCTGAGAAGTGTTGACTAGTTTGACGTTAGTTGGTACTGGACAGTTAACAACACGTGAAACTTTATCCGGATCTACTTGTAAATCGTGCTCATTAACGAGAAATCCAAGGTATTTAACTTCCTAGTGGCAAAATTTGCTATTTTCAGGATTGATCGTTAACTCAGCTAAGTGAATGGTGCGTAAAACATGCTTAAGCCAGTGAAGATGTTCTTCAAAAGTTTTGACAGCTTCTATCATCCCATCTAAATACGCAAACGCATGTGGATCAGGCCCTATTAATCGGTCTAACAGTCTTTGGAACGTGGCCGGAGGTCCGGTTAGGCCGAAAGGCATTCTGGTCAAGTGAAACAATCGTCTCTTGGGGACTGTAAACGCGGTAATTTCACGGCTGTCTTCTGTTAGCGGAATTTGATAGTAAGCTTGGCTGAGGTCGATAGTGGAAATATAGCGAGCTGAACGAAACTTGTTCAGGATACTGTCGATTCTAGGCAAACGGTACGCGTCCTTCTTAGAAACTTGGTTAACCTTGCGAAAATCTATACAAAAACGATACGATCCATTCGGCTTCTTCACCATCACTATGGAGCTGGCCCATGCACTACGAGATATTTGGATGATGCTGGCTGCTTATATTTTGTCTATCTCTTCGTCTATGGCTTCCTGTGGATCGCGAGAGAGTTCCCTACGTCGATTCGATAAGAAGCAAGATTAGTTACTCCAATGCGCTCGGGCCTAGGCGGTATTTTAAATTTCAAAAAGGCATCCAACTCGAGGTTTTGTTGTTCAGATAAAGTGAATAAACCCTTGTAGAAATGACTGGAAGTTACGCGGGAGTCATTACTGAATGCGAAAATGTGATCAGGTTTATCCTGGAAATGCCATGTCGATGTGGCAAAATCCACTATGATCCCGAATATTCGAATGAAATCTAAGCCAATGATGCAAGAGAAGCTAAGACTGGGTATTATGCGGGCGAGAATATTATGCTGCACCCCTCGGAGTGTGAATGGCAAGTCCACTTCGCCGGTAATCTGCGCCTTCTGACATGCGGCCATCTTGACCGGTCCTAAGCGAGTTGGTAAAACTGGAAGTCTCAAGGCTGTGACTAGCGATATGGTTTCCAGTCCAAGGAAGGTGCGAGAAGATCCTCAATCGAACAGTGCCTCTACTGGTTGCAATAAGATCTCGAACTTGAGGAATAATGGCGGTATCCTAGTGTTTGTTTGGATCGGACTACAAAGTTCTATCCACTCGGGTGAAGGAGGGGTTTCCGCAGTTACCCGATCTTGCAGCAAATGTATGCTCCAGCCATAGATGGAGTGTAGAGTGTATCCATGAATTCCGACATTAATCACTGTTTGGATTAACTGTATCGTATAGTAGATGCCCAGGACTCCAGAACTAGCGGTCCCGAACAGCATGAATTTGTTCCAGAGTTTATGTGATGCTGATTCGGCGATTTCATGTAATGAATTCTCGTCCAGTAGTCCAGATAATGATATTTATGAGTCAGAAGTAGAATATCTATATCAGGATGTCCTGATGCTAGAAGTGTCAAAAGGAGTGACCCGAGTTACGGCGGCAATTCAGAACATAATTATTAGTAGAGCGAATTGACTCATTTTTCTCCTTTTCTGCAACAAAGTGTTCCATTTTTAATTTGAGTAGGGAAGTAAATTAGTCATTTGAATTGACGATTTTAGTAGGTGTAACATGTATACACATTCATCGTTGTGCACACATATCAGAATCGATCGGGATTCTAATTATCGTTCGGTTGTCTTCGAGTACATGATGTCTCTTGTACACTATACGATCAGTAATAATTTTTGTGCAGATAAAATCATTTTCGCGATGGATCATGGAAAGTGAATTTTCCAAATTTCCAATGGTTTCACATGAAGGAACTATTTCGGTGACATCAATTTCGGAATAGAATATCACGTTATAGGTTGGCGATATTGAAATTCCTTTCCGGACTACTTCGATAATTGGGGGTTCTTTCGAAGGGCCGACTGGGTATAGGGTTTCCATTATTTTTTCCTCTGCATTCCCACTAATTTTCATCATCGATCGTTGTTTTGAGCGATATTCTGTAAGTAAGGAAGTGTGATGTTTGAACCACGTTACGGGTTATGAAATACGACGTCACAACTCCTTCCTTCTTGAGGAGAACCGAGGAGGTCTCTTATTATTAGGAAACCACGAAATTGGCTACTTAGTTTGCAAGTGACTATGTGACTGGAGCTGTTAGAAAAGGATTTCTGAATTTGCGATGGTTTTAAATAAAGGAACTATTTCCGTGACATCAATTTCGAAATAGAATATCGTGATATTGGTTCGAGATATTAAAATTCCTTTACATACATACATATCAGAATCGAACGTGATTCTAATTCTTATCGTTCGGTTGTCTTCGACTATATAATGTGTCTTATACACTATACGATCAGTCATGATTTTTGTGCAAACGAAATCATATTCACAACGGATCATGGAAAGTGAATTTTCTAAATTTCCAATGGTTTCAAATAAAGGCTCTATTTCCGTTCCATCAATCTGGAAATAGAATTTCATGTTACAGGTTCGAGATGTTAAAATTTCTTTGCGGACTAATTCGATGATTAGGGATTCTTCCAAAGAGCCGACTGGGTGGAGGGTTTCCACTATATTTTCCTTCGCATTTCCACTAATTTTGATCATCAATCATTGTCTTTAGCGATATTCTGTAAGTAAGGAAGTGCGATATTCAAACCATGTGACGGGATATGAAGTACGACGTCACGACTCCTCCCTTCTTAAGGAGAACCAAGAAGGTCTTTTATTATTGGGAAACCACAGAATTGGCTACTTACTTCGCAAGTGACTATGTGACTGAAGCTGTTAGGAGAAGATTTCCGAATTTCCAATTGTTTTAAATGAAGGAACTATTTTTATAACATCAATTTCGAAATGGAATATCATGTTATAGGTTCGAGATATTGGAATTCCTTTCCGGACTAATTCGATAATTAGGGGTTCTTCCAAAGGGCCGAATGAGTAGAGGGTTTGCACTATTTTTTCCTCTGCATTCCCACTAATTTTCATCATCGATCGTTGTTTTTAGCGATATTCTGTAAGTAAGGAAATGCGATATTCAAATCATGTGACGGGCTATTAAATGCCACGTCACAACTCCTCCCTCCTTGAGGAGAACCGAGGGGGTCTTTTATCATTAGGAAACCACGAAATTGGCTACTTACTTTGCAAGTGACTATGTGACTGGAGCTGTTGGGAAAGGATTTCTGAATATTCAATTGTTTGAAATGAAGGAACTATTTCTGTGACATCAATTTCGAAGTAAAATATCATGTTATAGGTTTCAGATATTAAAATTCCTTTCCGGACAAATTCGATAATTAGGGGTTCTTCCAGAGGACCGACTGTGTAGAGGGTTTGCACTATTTTTTCCTCTGTATTCCCACTAATTTTCATCATCGATCGTTGTTCTTAGCGATATTCTGTAGGAAAAGAAATGCGATATTCAAATCATGTGACGGGCTATTGAATGCCACGTCACAACTCCTCCCTCCTTGAGGAGAACCGCTGGGGTCTTTTATCATTAGGAAACCACGAAATTGGCTACTTACTTTGCAAGTGACCGTGTGATTGGAGCTGTTGGGAGAGGATTTCTTAATTTCCAAATGTTTGAAATGAAGGAACTATTTCTGTGACATCAATTTCGAAATAGAATATCATGTTATAGGTTCGAGATATTGGAATTCCTTTCCGGACTAATTCGATAATTAGGGGTTCTTCCAGAGGACCGACTTGGTAGAGGGTTTGCACTATTTTTTCCTCTGTATTCCCACTAATTTTCATCATCGATCGTTGTTCTTAGCGATATTCTGTAAGTAAGGAAATGCGATATTCAAATCATGTGACGGGCTATTAAATGCCACGTCACAACTCCTCCATCCTTGAGGAGGACAAAGGAGGTCTTTTATCATTAGGAAACCACGAAATTGGCTACTTACTTTGCAAGTGACTATGTGACTGGAGCTGTCGGGAAAGGATTTCTGAATTTCCAATTGTTTGAAATAAAGGAACTATTTCTGTGACATCAATTTCGAAGTAGAATATAATGTTATAGGTTTGAGATATTGAAATTCCTTTCCGAACAAATTCGATAATTAGGGGTTCTTCCAGAGGACCGACTGGGTAGTGGGTTTGCACTATTCTTTTCTCTGCATTCCCAGTAATTTTCATCATCGATCGTTGTTCTTAGCGATATTCTGTAAGTAAGGAAATGCGATATTCAAATCATGTGACGGGCTATTAAATGCCAAGTCACAACTCCTCCCTCCTTGAGGAGAACCGAGGAGGTCTTTTATCATTAGGAAACCACGAAATTGGCTACTTACTTTGCAAGTGACTATGTGACTGGAGCTGTCGGGAAAGGATTTCTGAATTTCCAATTATTTGAAATAAAGGAACTATTTCTGTAACATCAATTTCGAAGTAGAATATAATGTTATAGGTTTGAGATATTGAAATTCCTTTCCGGACATATTCGATAATTAGGGGTTCTTCCAGAGGACCGACTGGGTAGTGGGTTTGCACTATTCTTTTCTCTGCATTCCCACTAATTTTCATCATCGATCGTTGTTCTCAGCAATATTCTGTAAGTAAGGAAATGCGATATTCAAATCATGTGACGGGTTATGCAATAGGACGTCACAACTCCTCCCTCCTTGAGGAGAACCGAGGAGGTCTTTGATAATTAGGAAACCACGAAATTGGCTACTTACTTTGCAAGTGACCGTGTGACTGGAGCTGTTGGGAAAGGATTTCTGAATTTCTAATTGTTTGAAATGTAGGAACTATTTTTGTGACATCAATTTCGAAGTAGAATATCATGTTATAGGTTTGAGATATTGAAATGCCTTTCCGGACAAATTCGATAATTAGGGGTTCTTCCAGAGGACCGACTGGGTAGAGGGTTTGCACTATTCTTTCCTCTGCATTCCCACTAATTTTCATCATCGATCGTTGTTCTCAGCGACATTCTGTAAGTAAGGAAATGCGATATTCAAATCATGTGACGGGCTATCAAATGCCACGTCACAACTCCTCCCTCCTTGAGGAGGACAATGGAGGTCTTTTATCATTAGGAAACCACGAAATTGGCTACTTACTTTGCAAGTGACTATGTGACTGGAGCTTTCGGGAAAGGATTTCTGAATTTCCAATTATTTGAAATAAAGGAACTATTTCTGTGACATCAATTTCGAAGTAGAATATAATGTTATAGGTTTGAGATATTAAAATTCCTTTCCGGACAAATTCGATAATTAGGGGTTCTTCCAGAGGACCGACTGGGTAGTGGGTTTGCACTATTCTTTTCTCTGCATTCCCACTAATTTTCATCATCGATCGTTGTTCTTAGCGATATTTTGTAAGTAAGGAAATGCGATATTCAAATCATGTGACGGGTTATGCAATAGGACGTCACAACTCCTCCCTCGTTGAGGAGAACCGAGGAGGTCTTTGATAATTAGGAAACCACGAAATTGGCTACTTACTTTGCAAGTGACCGTGTGACTGGAGCTGTTGGGAAAGGATTTCTGAATTTCTAATTGTTTGAAATGTAGGAACTATTTTTGTGACATCAATTTCGAAGTAGAATATCATGTCATAGGTTTGAGATATTGAAATGCCTTTCCGGACAAATTCGATAATTAGGGGTTCTTCCAGAGGACCGACTGGGTAGAGGGTTTGCACTATTCTTTCCTCTGCATTCCCACTAATTTTCATCATCGATCGTTGTTCTCAGCGACATTCTGTAAGTAAGGAAATGCGATATTCAAATCATGTGACGGGCTATCAAATGCCACGTCACAACTCCTCCCTCCTTGAGGAGGACAATGGAGGTCTTTTATCATTAGGAAACCACGAAATTGGCTACTTACTTTGCAAGTGACTATGTGACTGGAGCTGTTGGGAAAGGATTTCTGAATTTCCAATTGTTTGAAATGAAGGAACTATTTCTGTGACATCAATTTCGAAGTAAAATATCATGTTATAGGTTTGAGATATTGAAATTCCTTTCCGGACAAATTCGATAATTAGGGGTTTTTCCAGAGGACCGACTGGGTGGAGGGTTTGCACTATTCTTTTCTCTGCATTCCCACTAATTTTCATCATCGATCGTTGTTCTCAGCGATATTCTGTAAGTAAGGAAATGCGATATTCAAATCATGTGACGGGCTATTGAATGCCACGTCACAACTCCTCCCTCCTTGAGGAGAACCGCTGGGGTCTTTTATCATTAGGAAACCACGAAATTGGCTACTTACTTTGCAAGTGACCGTGTAATTGGAGCTGTTGGGAGAGGATTTCTGAATTTCCAATTGTTTGAAATGAAGGAACTATTTCTGTGACATCAATTTCGAAGTAGAATATCATGTTATAGGTTCGAGATGTTGGAATTCCTTTCCGGACGAATTCGATAATTAGGGGTTCTTCCAGAGGACCGACTGGGTAGAGGGTTTGCACTATTCTTTCCTCTGCATTCCCACTAATTTTCATCATCGATCGTTGTTCTCAGCGACATTCTGTAAGTAAGGTAATGCGATATTCAAATCATGTGACGGGCTATTAAATGCCACGTCACAACTCCTTCATCCTTGAGGAGGACAAAGGAGGTCTTTTATCATTAGGAAACCACGAAATTGGCTACTTACTTTGCAAGTGACTATGTGACTGGAGCTGTCGGGAAAGGATTTCTGAATTTCCAATTGTTTGAAATAAAGGAACTATTTCTGTGACATCAATTTCGAAGTAGAATATAATGTTATAGGTTTGAGATATTGAAATTCCTTTCCGGACAAATTCGATAATTAGGGGTTCTTCCAGAGGACCGACTGGGTAGTGGGTTTGCACTATTCTTTTCTCTGCATTCCCAGTAATTTTCATCATCGATCGTTGTTCTTAGCGATATTCTGTAAGTAAGGAAATGCGATATTCAAATCATGTGACGGGCTATTAAATGCCAAGTCACAACTCCTCCCTCCTTGAGGAGAACCGAGGAGGTCTTTTATCATTAGGAAACCACGAAATTGGCTACTGACTTTGCAAGTGACTATGTGACTGGAGCTGTCGGGAAAGGATTTCTGAATTTCCAATTATTTGAAATAAAGGAACTATTTCTGTGACATCAATTTCGAAGTAGAATATAATGTTATAGGTTTGAGATATTGAAATTCCTTTCCGGACAAATTCGATAATTAGGGGTTCTTCCAGAGGACCGACTGGGTAGTGGGTTTGCACTATTCTTTTCTCTGCATTCCCACTAATTTTCATCATCGATCGTTGTTCTCAGCGATATTCTGTAAGTAAGGAAATGCGATATTCAAATCATGTGACGGGTTATGCAATAGGACGTCACAACTCCTCCCTCCTTGAGGAGAACCGAGGAGGTCTTTGATAATTAGGAAACCACGAAATTGGCTACTTACTTTGCAAGTGACCGTGTGACTGGAGCTGTTGGGAAAGGATTTCTGAATTTCTAATTATTTGAAATGTAGGAACTATTTTTGTGACATCAATTTCGAAGTAGAATATCATGTTATAGGTTTGAGATATTGAAATGCCTTTCCGGACAAATTCGATAATTAGGGGTTCTTCCAGAGGACCGACTGGGTAGAGGGTTTGCACTATTCTTTCCTCTGCATTCCCACTAATTTTCATCATCGATCGTTGTTCTCAGCGACATTCTGTAAGTAAGGAAATGCGATATTTAAATCATGTGACGGGCTATCAAATGCCACGTCACAACTCCTCCCTCCTTGAGGAGGACAATGGAGGTCTTTTATCATTAGGAAACCACGAAATTGGCTACTTACTTTGCAAGTGACTATGTGACTGGAGCTTTCGGGAAAGGATTTCTGAATTTCCAATTATTTGAAATAAAGGAACTATTTCTGTGACATCAATTTCGAAGTAGAATATAATGTTATAGGTTTGAGATATTGAAATTCCTTTCCGGACAAATTCGATAATTAGGGGTTCTTCCAGAGGACCGACTGGGTAGTGGGTTTGCACTATTCTTTTCTCTGCATTCCCACTAATTTTCATCATCGATCGTAGTTCTTAGCGATATTTTGTAAGTAGGGAAATGCGATATTCAAATCATGTGACGGGTTATGCAATAGGACGTCACAACTCCTCCCTCGTTGAGGAGAACCGAGGAGGTCTTTGATAATTAGGAAACCACGAAATTGGCTACTTACTTTGCAAGTGACCGTGTGACTGGAGCTGTTGGGAAAGGATTTCTGAATTTCTAATTGTTTGAAATGTAGGAACTATTTTTGTGACATCAATTTCGAAGTAGAATATCATGTTATAGGTTTGAGATATTGAAATGCCTTTCCGGACAAATTCGATAATTAGGGGTTCTTCCAGAGGACCGACTGGGTAGAGGGTTTGCACTATTCTTTTCTCTGCATTCCCACTAATTTTCATCATCGATCGTTGTTCTCAGCGACATTCTGTAAGTAAGGAAATGCGATATTCAAATCATGTGACGGGCTATCAAATGCCACGTCACAACTCCTCCCTCCTTGAGGAGAACCGCTGGGGTCTTTTATCATTAGGAAACCACGGAATTGGCTACTTACTTTGCAAGTGACCGTGCAATTGGAGCTGTTGGGAGAGGATTTCTGAATTTCCAATTGTTTGAAATGAAGGAACTATTTCTGTGACATCAATTTCGAAGTAGAATATCATGTTATAGGTTCGAGATGTTGGAATTCCTTTCCGGACGAATTCGATAATTAGGGGTTCTTCCAGAGGACCGACTGGGTAGAGGGTTTGCACTATTCTTTCCTCTGCATTCCCACTAATTTTCATCATCGATCGTTGTTCTCAGCGACATTCTGTAAGTAAGGAAATGCGATATTCAAATCATGTGACGGGCTATCAAATGCCACGTCACAACTCCTCCCTCCTTGAGGAGGACAATGGAGGTCTTTTATCATTAGGAAACCACTAAATTGGCTACTTACTTTGCGAGTGACTATGTGACTGGAGCTGTTGGGAGAGGATTTCTGAATTTCCAATTGTTTGAAATGAAGGAACTATTTCTGTGACATCAATTTCGAAGTAAAATATCATGTTATAGGTTTGAGATATTGAAATTCCTTTCCGGACAAATTCGATAATTAGGGGTTCTTCCAGAGGACCGACTGGGTGGAGGGTTTGCACTATTCTTTCCTCTGCATTCCCACTAATTTTCATCATCGATCGTTGTTCTCAGCGATATTCTGTAAGTAAGGAAATGCGATATTCAAATCATGTGACGGGCTATTGAATGCCACGTCACAACTCCTCCCTCCTTGAGGAGAACCGCTGGGGTCTTTTATCATTAGGAAACCACGAAATCGGCTGGTTACTTTGCAAGTGACCGTGTGATTGGAGCTGTTGGGAGAGGATTTCTGAATTTCCAATTGTTTGAAATGAAGGAACTATTTCTGTGACATCAATTTCGAAGTAGAATATCATGTTATAGGTTCGAGATGTTGGAATTCCTTTCCGGACAAATTCGATAATTAGGGGTTCTTCCAGAGGACCGACTTGGTAAAGGGTTTGCACTATTCTATCCTCCGCATTTCCACTAATTTTCATAATCGATCGTTGTTCTTAGCGATATTCTGTAAGTAAGGAAATGCAATATTCAAATTATGTGACGGGCTATTAAATGCCACGTCACAACTCCTCCCTCCTTGAGGAGAACCGAGGAGGTCTTCGATAATTAGGAAACCACAAAATTGGCTACTTACTTTGCAAGTGACCGTGTGACTGGAGCTGTTGGGAAAGGATTTCTGAATTTCCAATTGTTTGAAATGAAGGAACTATTTCTGTGACATCAATTTCGAAATAGAATATCATGTTATAGGTTTGAGATATTGAAATTCCTTTCCGGACTAATTCGATAATTAGGGGTTCTTCCAGAGGACCGACTTGGTAAAGGGTTTGCACTATTCTATCCTCCGCATTTCCACTAATTTTCATAATCGATCGTTGTTCTTAGCGATATTCTGTAAGTAAGGAAATGCGATATTCAAATTATGTGACGGGCTATTAAATGCCACGTCACAACTCCTCCCTCCTTGAGGAGAACCGAGGAGGTCTTCGATAATTAGGAAACCACGAAATTGGCTACTTACTTTGCAAGTGACCGTGTGACTGGAGCTGTTGGGAAAGAATTTCTGAATTTCTAATTGTTTGAAATGTAGAAACTATTTTTGTGACATCAATTTCGAAGTAGAATATCATGTTATAGGTTTGAGATATTGAAATGCCTTTCCGGACAAATTCGATAATTAGGGGTTCTTCCAGAGGACCGACTGGGTAGAGGGTTTGCACTATTCTTTCCTCTGCATTCCCACTAATTTTCATCATCGATCGTTGTTCTCAGCGACATTCTGTAAGTAAGGAAATGCGATATTCAAATCATGTGACGGGCTATCAAATGCCACGTCACAACTCCTCCCTCCTTGAGGAGGACAATGGAGGTCTTTTATCATTAGGAAACCACGAAATTGGCTACTTACTTTGCAAGTGACTATGTGACTGGAGCTGTTGGGAAAGGATTTCTGAATTTCCAATTGTTTGAAATGAAGGAACTATTTCTGTGACATCAATTTCGAAGTAGAATATCATGTTATAGGTTCGAGATGTTGGAATTCCTTTCCGGACGAATTCGATAATTAGGGGTTCTTCCAGAGGACCGACTGGGTAGAGGGTTTGCACTATTCTTTCCTCTGCATTCCCACTAATTTTCATCATCGATCGTTGTTCTCAGCGACATTCTGTAAGTAAGGAAATGCGATATTCAAATCATGTGACGGGCTATCAAATGCCACGTCACAACTCCTCCCTCCTTGAGGAGAACCGAGGAGGTCTTCGATAATTAGGAAACCACGAAATTGGCTACTTACTTTGCGAGTGACCGTGTGACTGGAGCTGTTGGGAAAGGATTTCTGAATTTCCAATTGTTTGAAATGAAGGAACTATTTCTGTGACATCAATTTCGAAATAGAATATCATGTTATAGGTTTGAGATATTGAAATTCCTTTCCGGACTAATTCGATAATTAGGGGTTCTTCCAGAGGACCGACTGGGTAGAGGGTTTGCACTATTCTTTCCTCTGCATTCCCACTAATTTTCATCATCGATCGTTGTTCTCAGCGACATTTTGTAAGTAAGGAAATGCGATATTCAAATCATGTGACGAGTTATGAAATAGGACGTCACAACTCCTCCTTCCTTGAGGAGAACCCAGGAGGTCTTTGATAATTAGGAAACCACGAAATTGGCTACTTACTTTGCAAGTGACCGTGTGATTGGAGCTGTTGGGAAAGGATTTCTGAATTTCCAATTGTTTGAAATGGAGGAACTATTTCTGTGACATCAATTTCGAAATAGAATATCATGTTATAGGTTTGAGATATTGAAATTCCTTTCCGGACAAATTCGATAATTAGGGGTTCTTCCAGAGGACCGACTGGGTAGAGGGTTTGCACTATTCTTTCCTCTGCATTTCCACTAATTTTCATCAACGATCGTTGTTCTCAGCGACATTCTGTAAGTAAGGAAATGCGATATTCAAATCATGTGACGAGTTATGAAATAGGACGTCACAACTCCTCCCTCCTTGAGGAGAACCCAGGAGGTCTTTGATAATTAGGAAACCACGAAATTGGCTACTTACTTTGCAAGTGACCGTGTGAGTGGAGCTGTTGGGAAAGGATTTCTGAATTCCCAATGGTTTCAAATGAAGGAACAATTTCCGCGACATCAATTTCGAAATAGAATATCATGTTATAGGTTCGAGATATTGGAATTCCTTTTCGGACTAATTCGATAATTAGGGGTTCTTCCAGAGGACCGACTTGGTAGAGGGTTTGCACTATTTTTTCCTCTGTATTCCCACTAATTTTCATCATCGATCGTTGTTCTTAGCGATATTCTGTGAGTAAGGAAATGCGATATTCAAATCATGTGACGGGCTATTAAATGCCACGTCACAACTCCTCCATCCTTGAGAAGGACAAAGGAGGTCTTTTATCATTAGGAAACCACGAAATTGGCTACTCACTTTGCAAGTGACTATGTGACTGGAGCTTTCGGGAAAGGATTTCTGAATTTCCAATTATTTGAAATAAAGGAACTATTTCTGTGACATCAATTTCGAAGTAGAATATCATGTTATAGGTTTGAGATATTGAAATTCCTTTCCGGACAAATTCGATAATTAGGGGTTCTTCCAGAGGACCGACTGGGTAGTGGGTTTGCACTATTCTTTTCTCTGCATGTCCACTAATTTTCATCATCGATCGTTGTTCTTAGCGATATTCTGTAAGTAAGGAAATGCGATATTCAAATTATGTGACGGGCTATGAAATGCCACGTCACAACTCCTCCCTCCTTGAGGAGAACCGAGGAGGTCTTCGATAATTAGGAAACCACGAAATTGGCTACTTACTTTGCAAGTGACCGTGTGACTGGAGCTGTTGGGAAAGGATTTCTGAATTTCTAATTGTTTGAAATGTAGGAACTATTTTTGTGACATCAATTTCGAAGTAGAATATCATGTTATAGGTTTGAGATATTGAAATGCCTTTCCGGACAAATTCGATAATTAGGGGTTCTTCCAGAGGACCGACTGTGTAGAGGGTTTGCACTATTCTTTCCTCTGCATTCCCACTAATTTTCATCATCGATCGTTGTTCTCAGCGACATTCTGTAAGTAAGGAAATGCGATATTCAAATCATGTGACGGGCTATCAAATGCCACGTCACAACTCCTTCCTCCTTGAGGAGGACAATGGAGGTCTTTTATCATTAGGAAACCACGAAATTGGCTACTTACTTTGCAAGTGACTATGTGACTGGAGCTGTTGGGAAAGGATTTCTGAATTTCCAATTGTTTGAAATGAAGGAACTATTTCTGTGACATCAATTTCGAAGTAGAATATCATGTTATAGGTTCGAGATGTTGGAATTCCTTTCCGGACGAATTCGATAATTAGGGGTTCTTCCAGAGGACCGACTGGGTAGAGGGTTTGCACTATTCTTTCCTCTGCATTCCCACTAATTTTCATCATCGATCGTTGTTCTCAGCGACATTCTGTAAGTAAGGAAATGCGATATTCAAATCATGTGACGGGCTATCAAATGCCACGTCACAACTCCTCCCTCCTTGAGGAGAACCGAGGAGGTCTTCGATAATTAGGAAACCACGAAATTGGCTACTTACTTTGCGAGTGACCGTGTGACTGGAGCTGTTGGGAAAGGATTTCTGAATTTCCAATTGTTTGAAATGAAGGAACTATTTCTGTGACATCAATTTCGAAATAGAATATCATGTTATAGGTTTGAGATATTGAAATTCCTTTCCGGACTAATTCGATAATTAGGGGTTCTTCCAGAGGACCGACTGGGTAGAGGGTTTGCACTATTCTTTCCTCTGCATTCCCACTAATTTTCATCATCGATCGTTGTTCTCAGCGACATTTTGTAAGTAAGGAAATGCGATATTCAAATCATGTGACGAGTTATGAAATAGGACGTCACAACTCCTCCTTCCTTGAGGAGAACCCAGGAGGTCTTTGATAATTAGGAAACCACGAAATTGGCTACTTACTTTGCAAGTGACCGTGTGATTGGAGCTGTTGGGAAAGGATTTCTGAATTTCCAATTGTTTGAAATGGAGGAACTATTTCTGTGACATCAATTTCGAAATAGAATATCATGTTATAGGTTTGAGATATTGAAATTCCTTTCCGGACAAATTCGATAATTAGGGGTTCTTCCAGAGGACCGACTGGGTAGAGGGTTTGCACTATTCTTTCCTCTGCATTTCCACTAATTTTCATCAACGATCGTTGTTCTCAGCGACATTCTGTAAGTAAGGAAATGCGATATTCAAATCATGTGACGAGTTATGAAATAGGACGTCACAACTCCTCCCTCCTTGAGGAGAACCCAGGAGGTCTTTGATAATTAGGAAACCACGAAATTGGCTACTTACTTTGCAAGTGACCGTGTGAGTGGAGCTGTTGGGAAAGGATTTCTGAATTCCCAATGGTTTCAAATGAAGGAACAATTTCCGCGACATCAATTTCGAAATAGAATATCATGTTATAGGTTCGAGATATTGGAATTCCTTTTCGGACTAATTCGATAATTAGGGGTTCTTCCAGAGGACCGACTTGGTAGAGGGTTTGCACTATTTTTTCCTCTGTATTCCCACTAATTTTCATCATCGATCGTTGTTCTTAGCGATATTCTGTGAGTAAGGAAATGCGATATTCAAATCATGTGACGGGCTATTAAATGCCACGTCACAACTCCTCCATCCTTGAGAAGGACAAAGGAGGTCTTTTATCATTAGGAAACCACGAAATTGGCTACTCACTTTGCAAGTGACTATGTGACTGGAGCTTTCGGGAAAGGATTTCTGAATTTCCAATTATTTGAAATAAAGGAACTATTTCTGTGACATCAATTTCGAAGTAGAATATCATGTTATAGGTTTGAGATATTGAAATTCCTTTCCGGACAAATTCGATAATTAGGGGTTCTTCCAGAGGACCGACTGGGTAGTGGGTTTGCACTATTCTTTTCTCTGCATGTCCACTAATTTTCATCATCGATCGTTGTTCTTAGCGATATTCTGTAAGTAAGGAAATGCGATATTCAAATTATGTGACGGGCTATTAAATGCCACGTCACAACTCCTCCCTCCTTGAGGAGAACCGAGGAGGTCTTCGATAATTAGGAAACCACGAAATTGGCTACTTACTTTGCAAGTGACCGTGTGACTGGAGCTGTTGGGAAAGGATTTCTGAATTTCTAATTGTTTGAAATGTAGGAACTATTTTTGTGACATCAATTTCGAAGTAGAATATCATGTTATAGGTTTGAGATATTGAAATGCCTTTCCGGACAAATTCGATAATTAGGGGTTCTTCCAGAGGACCGACTGTGTAGAGGGTTTGCACTATTCTTTCCTCTGCATTCCCACTAATTTTCATCATCGATCGTTGTTCTCAGCGACATTCTGTAAGTAAGGAAATGCGATATTCAAATCATGTGACGGGCTATCAAATGCCACGTCACAACTCCTCCCTCCTTGAGGAGGACAATGGAGGTCTTTTATCATTAGGAAACCACTAAATTGGCTACTTACTTTGCGAGTGACTATGTGACTGGAGCTGTTGGGAGAGGATTTCTGAATTTCCAATTGTTTGAAATGAAGGAACTATTTCTGTGACATCAATTTCGAAGTAAAATATCATGTTATAGGTTTGAGATATTGAAATTCCTTTCCGGACAAATTCGATAATTAGGGGTTCTTCCAGAGGACCGACTGGGTGGAGGGTTTGCACTATTCTTTCCTCTGCATTCCCACTAATTTTCATCATCGATCGTTGTTCTCAGCGATATTCTGTAAGTAAGGAAATGCGATATTCAAATCATGTGACGGGCTATTGAATGCCACGTCACAACTCCTCCCTCCTTGAGGAGAACCGCTGGGGTCTTTTATCATTAGGAAACCACGAAATCGGCTGGTTACTTTGCAAGTGACCGTGTGATTGGAGCTGTTGGGAGAGGATTTCTGAATTTCCAATTGTTTGAAATGAAGGAACTATTTCTGTGACATCAATTTCGAAGTAGAATATCATGTTATAGGTTCGAGATGTTGGAATTCCTTTCCGGACAAATTCGATAATTAGGGGTTCTTCCAGAGGACCGACTTGGTAAAGGGTTTGCACTATTCTATCCTCCGCATTTCCACTAATTTTCATAATCGATCGTTGTTCTTAGCGATATTCTGTAAGTAAGGAAATGCAATATTCAAATTATGTGACGGGCTATTAAATGCCACGTCACAACTCCTCCCTCCTTGAGGAGAACCGAGGAGGTCTTCGATAATTAGGAAACCACAAAATTGGCTACTTACTTTGCAAGTGACCGTGTGACTGGAGCTGTTGGGAAAGGATTTCTGAATTTCCAATTGTTTGAAATGTAGGAACTATTTCTGTGACATTAATTTCGGAATAGAATATCATGTTATAGGTTTGAGATATTGAAATTCCTTTCCGGACAAATTCGATAATTAGGGGTTCTTCCAGAGGACCGACTGGGTAGAGGGTTTGCACTATTCTTTCCTCTGCATTCCCACTAATTTTCATCAACGATCGTTGTTCTCAGCGACATTCTGTAAGTAAGGAAATGCGATATTCAAATCATGTGACGAGTTATGAAATAGGACGTCACAACTCCTCCCTCCTTGAGGAGAACCCAGGAGGTCTTTGATAATTAGGAAACCACGAAATTGGCTACTTACTTTGCAAGTGACCGTGTGAGTGGAGCTGTTGGGAAAGGATTTCTGAATTCCCAATGGTTTCAAATGAAGGAACAATTTCCGCGACATCAATTTCGAAATAGAATATCATGTTATAGGTTCGAGATATTGGAATTCCTTTTCGGACTAATTCGATAATTAGGGGTTCTTCCAGAGGACCGACTTGGTAGAGGGTTTGCACTATTTTTTCCTCTGTATTCCCACTAATTTCCATCATCGATCGTTGTTCTTAGCGATATTCTGTGAGTAAGGAAATGCGATATTCAAATCATGTGACGGGCTATTAAATGCCACGTCACAACTCCTCCATCCTTGAGAAGGACAAAGGAGGTCTTTTATCATTAGGAAACCACGAAATTGGCTACTCACTTTGCAAGTGACTATGTGACTGGAGCTTTCGGGAAAGGATTTCTGAATTTCCAATTATTTGAAATAAAGGAACTATTTCTGTGACATCAATTTCGAAGTAGAATATAATGTTATAGGTTTGAGATATTGAAATTCCTTTCCGGACAAATTCGATAATTAGGGGTTCTTCCAGAGGACCGACTGGGTAGTGGGTTTGCACTATTCTTTTCTCTGCATGTCCACTAATTTTCATCATCGATCGTTGTTCTTAGCGATATTTTGTAAGTAAGGAAATGCGATATTCAAATCATGTGACGGGTTATGCAATAGGACGTCACAACTCCTCCCTCGTTGAGGAGAACCGAGGAGGTCTTTGATAATTAGGAAACCACGAAATTGGCTACTTACTTTGCAAGTGACCGTGTGACTGGAGCTGTTGGGAAAGGATTTCTGAATTTCTAATTGTTTGAAATGTAGGAACTATTTTTGTGACATCAATTTCGAAGTAGAATATCATGTTATAGGTTTGAGATATTGAAATGCCTTTCCGGACAAATTCGATAATTAGGGGTTCTTCCAGAGGACCGACTGGGTAGAGGGTTTGCACTATTCTTTCCTCTGCATTCCCACTAATTTTCATCATCGATCGTTGTTCTCAGCGACATTCTGTAAGTAAGGAAATGCGATATTCAAATCATGTGACGGGCTATCAAATGCCACGTCACAACTCCTCCCTCCTTGAGGAGGACAATGGAGGTCTTTTATCATTAGGAAACCACGAAATTGGCTACTTACTTTGCAAGTGACCGTGTGATTGGAGCTGTTGGGAGAGGATTTCTGAATTTCCAATTGTTTGAAATGAAGGAACTATTTCTGTGACATCAATTTCGAAGTAGAATATCATGTTATAGTTTCGAGATGTTGGAATTCCTTTCCGGACAAATTCGATAATTAGGGGTTCTTCCAGAGGACCGACTTGGTAAAGGGTTTGCACTATTCTATCCTCCGCATTTCCACTAATTTTCATAATCGATCGTTGTTCTCAGCGACATTCTGTAAGTAAGGAAATGCGATATTCAAATCATGTGACGGGCTATCAAATGCCACGTCACAACTCCTCCCTCCTTGAGGAGAACCGAGGAGGTCTTCGATAATTAGGAAACCACGAAATTGGCTACTTACTTTGCGAGTGACCGTGTGACTGGAGCTGTTGGGAAAGGATTTCTGAATTTCCAATTGTTTGAAATGAAGGAACTATTTCTGTGACATCAATTTCGAAATAGAATATCATGTTATAGGTTTGAGATATTGAAATTCCTTTCCGGACTAATTCGATAATTAGGGGTTCTTCCAGAGGACCGACTTGGTAAAGGGTTTGCACTATTCTATCCTCCGCATTTCCACTAATTTTCATAATCGATCGTTGTTCTTAGCGATATTCTGTAAGTAAGGAAATGCGATATTCAAATTATGTGACGGGCTATTAAATGCCACGTCACAACTCCTCCCTCCTTGAGGAGAACCGAGGAGGTCTTCGATAATTAGGAAACCACGAAATTGGCTACTTACTTTGCAAGTGACCGTGTGACTGGAGCTGTTGGGAAAGAATTTCTGAATTTCTAATTGTTTGAAATGTAGAAACTATTTTTGTGACATCAATTTCGAAGTAGAATATCATGTTATAGGTTTGAGATATTGAAATGCCTTTCCGGACAAATTCGATAATTAGGGGTTCTTCCAGAGGACCGACTGGGTAGAGGGTTTGCACTATTCTTTCCTCTGCATTCCCACTAATTTTCATCATCGATCGTTGTTCTCAGCGACATTCTGTAAGTAAGGAAATGCGATATTCAAATCATGTGACGGGCTATCAAATGCCACGTCACAACTCCTCCCTCCTTGAGGAGGACAATGGAGGTCTTTTATCATTAGGAAACCACGAAATTGGCTACTTACTTTGCAAGTGACTATGTGACTGGAGCTGTTGGGAAAGGATTTCTGAATTTCCAATTGTTTGAAATGAAGGAACTATTTCTGTGACATCAATTTCGAAGTAGAATATCATGTTATAGGTTCGAGATGTTGGAATTCCTTTCCGGACGAATTCGATAATTAGGGGTTCTTCCAGAGGACCGACTGGGTAGAGGGTTTGCACTATTCTTTCCTCTGCATTCCCACTAATTTTCATCATCGATCGTTGTTCTCAGCGACATTCTGTAAGTAAGGAAATGCGATATTCAAATCATGTGACGGGCTATCAAATGCCACGTCACAACTCCTCCCTCCTTGAGGAGAACCGAGGAGGTCTTCGATAATTAGGAAACCACGAAATTGGCTACTTACTTTGCGAGTGACCGTGTGACTGGAGCTGTTGGGAAAGGATTTCTGAATTTCCAATTGTTTGAAATGAAGGAACTATTTCTGTGACATCAATTTCGAAATAGAATATCATGTTATAGGTTTGAGATATTGAAATTCCTTTCCGGACTAATTCGATAATTAGGGGTTCTTCCAGAGGACCGACTGGGTAGAGGGTTTGCACTATTCTTTCCTCTGCATTCCCACTAATTTTCATCATCGATCGTTGTTCTCAGCGACATTTTGTAAGTAAGGAAATGCGATATTCAAATCATGTGACGAGTTATGAAATAGGACGTCACAACTCCTCCTTCCTTGAGGAGAACCCAGGAGGTCTTTGATAATTAGGAAACCACGAAATTGGCTACTTACTTTGCAAGTGACCGTGTGATTGGAGCTGTTGGGAAAGGATTTCTGAATTTCCAATTGTTTGAAATGGAGGAACTATTTCTGTGACATCAATTTCGAAATAGAATATCATGTTATAGGTTTGAGATATTGAAATTCCTTTCCGGACAAATTCGATAATTAGGGGTTCTTCCAGAGGACCGACTGGGTAGAGGGTTTGCACTATTCTTTCCTCTGCATTTCCACTAATTTTCATCAACGATCGTTGTTCTCAGCGACATTCTGTAAGTAAGGAAATGCGATATTCAAATCATGTGACGAGTTATGAAATAGGACGTCACAACTCCTCCCTCCTTGAGGAGAACCCAGGAGGTCTTTGATAATTAGGAAACCACGAAATTGGCTACTTACTTTGCAAGTGACCGTGTGAGTGGAGCTGTTGGGAAAGGATTTCTGAATTCCCAATGGTTTCAAATGAAGGAACAATTTCCGCGACATCAATTTCGAAATAGAATATCATGTTATAGGTTCGAGATATTGGAATTCCTTTTCGGACTAATTCGATAATTAGGGGTTCTTCCAGAGGACCGACTTGGTAGAGGGTTTGCACTATTTTTTCCTCTGTATTCCCACTAATTTTCATCATCGATCGTTGTTCTTAGCGATATTCTGTGAGTAAGGAAATGCGATATTCAAATCATGTGACGGGCTATTAAATGCCACGTCACAACTCCTCCATCCTTGAGAAGGACAAAGGAGGTCTTTTATCATTAGGAAACCACGAAATTGGCTACTCACTTTGCAAGTGACTATGTGACTGGAGCTTTCGGGAAAGGATTTCTGAATTTCCAATTATTTGAAATAAAGGAACTATTTCTGTGACATCAATTTCGAAGTAGAATATCATGTTATAGGTTTGAGATATTGAAATTCCTTTCCGGACAAATTCGATAATTAGGGGTTCTTCCAGAGGACCGACTGGGTAGTGGGTTTGCACTATTCTTTTCTCTGCATGTCCACTAATTTTCATCATCGATCGTTGTTCTTAGCGATATTCTGTAAGTAAGGAAATGCGATATTCAAATTATGTGACGGGCTATTAAATGCCACGTCACAACTCCTCCCTCCTTGAGGAGAACCGAGGAGGTCTTCGATAATTAGGAAACCACGAAATTGGCTACTTACTTTGCAAGTGACCGTGTGACTGGAGCTGTTGGGAAAGGATTTCTGAATTTCTAATTGTTTGAAATGTAGGAACTATTTTTGTGACATCAATTTCGAAGTAGAATATCATGTTATAGGTTTGAGATATTGAAATGCCTTTCCGGACAAATTCGATAATTAGGGGTTCTTCCAGAGGACCGACTGTGTAGAGGGTTTGCACTATTCTTCCCTCTGCATTCCCACTAATTTTCATCATCGATCGTTGTTCTCAGCGACATTCTGTAAGTAAGGAAATGCGATATTCAAATCATGTGACGGGCTATCAAATGCCACGTCACAACTCCTCCCTCCTTGAGGAGGACAATGGAGGTCTTTTATCATTAGGAAACCACTAAATTGGCTACTTACTTTGCGAGTGACTATGTGACTGGAGCTGTTGGGAGAGGATTTCTGAATTTCCAATTGTTTGAAATGAAGGAACTATTTCTGTGACATCAATTTCGAAGTAAAATATCATGTTATAGGTTTGAGATATTGAAATTCCTTTCCGGACAAATTCGATAATTAGGGGTTCTTCCAGAGGACCGACTGGGTGGAGGGTTTGCACTATTCTTTCCTCTGCATTCCCACTAATTTTCATCATCGATCGTTGTTCTCAGCGATATTCTGTAAGTAAGGAAATGCGATATTCAAATCATGTGACGGGCTATTGAATGCCACGTCACAACTCCTCCCTCCTTGAGGAGAACCGCTGGGGTCTTTTATCATTAGGAAACCACGAAATCGGCTGGTTACTTTGCAAGTGACCGTGTGATTGGAGCTGTTGGGAGAGGATTTCTGAATTTCCAATTGTTTGAAATGAAGGAACTATTTCTGTGACATCAATTTCGAAGTAGAATATCATGTTATAGGTTCGAGATGTTGGAATTCCTTTCCGGACAAATTCGATAATTAGGGGTTCTTCCAGAGGACCGACTTGGTAAAGGGTTTGCACTATTCTATCCTCCGCATTTCCACTAATTTTCATAATCGATCGTTGTTCTTAGCGATATTCTGTAAGTAAGGAAATGCAATATTCAAATTATGTGACGGGCTATTAAATGCCACGTCACAACTCCTCCCTCCTTGAGGAGAACCGAGGAGGTCTTCGATAATTAGGAAACCACAAAATTGGCTACTTACTTTGCAAGTGACCGTGTGACTGGAGCTGTTGGGAAAGGATTTCTGAATTTCCAATTGTTTGAAATGTAGGAACTATTTCTGTGACATTAATTTCGAAATAGAATATCATGTTATAGGTTTGAGATATTGAAATTCCTTTCCGGACAAATTCGATAATTAGGGGTTCTTCCAGAGGACCGACTGGGTAGAGGGTTTGCACTATTCTTTCCTCTGCATTCCCACTAATTTTCATCAACGATCGTTGTTCTCAGCGACATTCTGTAAGTAAGGAAATGCGATATTCAAATCATGTGACGAGTTATGAAATAGGACGTCACAACTCCTCCCTCCTTGAGGAGAACCCAGGAGGTCTTTGATAATTAGGAAACCACGAAATTGGCTACTTACTTTGCAAGTGACCGTGTGAGTGGAGCTGTTGGGAAAGGATTTCTGAATTCCCAATGGTTTCAAATGAAGGAACAATTTCCGCGACATCAATTTCGAAATAGAATATCATGTTATAGGTTCGAGATATTGGAATTCCTTTTCGGACTAATTCGATAATTAGGGGTTCTTCCAGAGGACCGACTTGGTAGAGGGTTTGCACTATTTTTTCCTCTGTATTCCCACTAATTTCCATCATCGATCGTTGTTCTTAGCGATATTCTGTGAGTAAGGAAATGCGATATTCAAATCATGTGACGGGCTATTAAATGCCACGTCACAACTCCTCCATCCTTGAGAAGGACAAAGGAGGTCTTTTATCATTAGGAAACCACGAAATTGGCTACTCACTTTGCAAGTGACTATGTGACTGGAGCTTTCGGGAAAGGATTTCTGAATTTCCAATTATTTGAAATAAAGGAACTATTTCTGTGACATCAATTTCGAAGTAGAATATAATGTTATAGGTTTGAGATATTGAAATTCCTTTCCGGACAAATTCGATAATTAGGGGTTCTTCCAGAGGACCGACTGGGTAGTGGGTTTGCACTATTCTTTTCTCTGCATGTCCACTAATTTTCATCATCGATCGTTGTTCTTAGCGATATTTTGTAAGTAAGGAAATGCGATATTCAAATCATGTGACGGGTTATGCAATAGGACGTCACAACTCCTCCCTCGTTGAGGAGAACCGAGGAGGTCTTTGATAATTAGGAAACCACGAAATTGGCTACTTACTTTGCAAGTGACCGTGTGACTGGAGCTGTTGGGAAAGGATTTCTGAATTTCTAATTGTTTGAAATGTAGGAACTATTTTTGTGACATCAATTTCGAAGTAGAATATCATGTTATAGGTTTGAGATATTGAAATGCCTTTCCGGACAAATTCGATAATTAGGGGTTCTTCCAGAGGACCGACTGGGTAGAGGGTTTGCACTATTCTTTCCTCTGCATTCCCACTAATTTTCATCATCGATCGTTGTTCTCAGCGACATTCTGTAAGTAAGGAAATGCGATATTCAAATCATGTGACGGGCTATCAAATGCCACGTCACAACTCCTCCCTCCTTGAGGAGGACAATGGAGGTCTTTTATCATTAGGAAACCACGAAATTGGCTACTTACTTTGCAAGTGACCGTGTGATTGGAGCTGTTGGGAGAGGATTTCTGAATTTCCAATTGTTTGAAATGAAGGAACTATTTCTGTGACATCAATTTCGAAGTAGAATATCATGTTATAGTTTCGAGATGTTGGAATTCCTTTCCGGACAAATTCGATAATTAGGGGTTCTTCCAGAGGACCGACTTGGTAAAGGGTTTGCACTATTCTATCCTCCGCATTTCCACTAATTTTCATAATCGATCGTTGTTCTTAGCGATATTCTGTAAGTAAGGAAATGCGATATTCAAATTATGTGACGGGCTATTAAATGCCACGTCACAACTCCTCCCTCCTTTAGGAGGACAAAGGAGGTCTTTTATCATTAGGAAACCACGAAATTGGCTACTTACTTTGCAAGTGACCGTGTGACTGGAGCTGTTGGGAAAGGATTTCTGAATTTCCAATTGTTTGAAATGAGGGAACTATTTCTGTGACATTAATTTCGAAGTAGAATATCATGTTATAGGTTTGAGATATTGAAATTCCTTTCCGGACAAATTCGATAATTAGGGGTTCTTCCAGAGGACCGACTGGGTAGAGGGTTTGCACTATTTTTTCCTCTGTATTTCCACTAATTTTCATAATCGATCGTTGTTTTTAGCGATATTCTGTAAGTAAGGAAGTGCGATATTCGAACCACGTGACGGGTTATAAAATAGGACGTCACAACTCCTCCCTTCTTGAGGAGAACCGAGAAGGTCTTTTATTATTAGGAAACCACGAAATTGGCTACTTACTTTGCAAGTGACTATGTGACTGGAGCTGTTGGGAAAGGATCTCTGAATTCCCAATGGTTTCAAATGAAGGAACAATTTCCGCGACATCAATTTCGAAATAGAATATCACGTTATAGGTTCGCGATACTGAAATTCCTTTCCGGACTAATTCGATAATTGGGGGTTCTTCCAAAGGACCGACTGGGTATAGGGTTTCCATTATTTTTTCCTCTGCATTCCCACTAATTTTCATCATCGATCGTTGTTTTTAGCGATATTCTGTGAGTAAGGAAGTGCGATATTTGAACCACGTGACGGGTTATGAAATACGACGTCACAACTCCTTCCTTCTTGAGAAGAACCGAGGAGGTCTCTTATTATTAGGAAACCACGAAATTGGCTACTTAGTTTGCAAGTGACTATGTGACTGGAGCTGTTAGAAAAGGATTTCTGAATTTCCAATGGTTTTAAATAAAGGAACTATTTCCGTGACATCAATTTCGGAATAGAATATCGTGATATTGGTTCGAGATATTAAAATTCCTTTACATACATACATATCAGAACCGAACGTGGTTCTAATTATGTATTATCGTTCGGTTGTCTTCGAGTATATGATGTGTCTTGTACACTATACGATCAGTTACGATTTTTGTGCAGACGAAATCATATTCATAACGGATCATGAAAAGTGATTTTTCTGAATTTCCAATGGTTTCCAATAAAGGAACAATTTCCGCGACATCAATTTCGAAATAGAATATCACGTTATAGGTTCGCGATATTGAAATTCCTTTCCGGACTAATTCGATAATTGGGGGTTCTTCCAAAGGACCGACTGGGTATAGGGTTTCCACTATTTTTTCCTTCGCATTTCCACTAATTTTTATTATCAATCGTTGTCTTTAGCGATATTCCGTAAGTAAGGAAGTGCGATATTCAAACCATGTGACGGGTTATGAAATACCACTCAATCAAGGCCGAGGAGGTCTTTTATTATTAGGAAATCACAAAATTGGCTACTTACTTTGCAAGTGACTGTGTGACTGGAACTGTTAGAAATGGATTTTTGATTTTCCAATTGTTTCAAATAAAGGAACTATTTTCGTAACATTAATTTCGAAATAGAATATTATATTATAAGTTCGAGATATCAAAAGTCCTTTCCGGAGTAATTGGACAATTAGGGGTTCTGCTAAAGTGCCGACTGGGTAGCGGGTTTCAACTATTTTTTCGTCTACATTTCCACTAATCTTTATCATCAAGTCACCCATCATTGGGTTTACTATGAACCTAACCTCAGTGTGCTGGTGTACAGGCGGTATCCTTATTCCAGAACAATGCATACATATTTGGCTGGCTTAGATTCTCCAATTGTTGCATCAGGATCTGAGTTAGCCTCGTTGCTCATTTCTTTATTGGTCTTCTTGTTGTTTCGTCAACCTCGCGTACGTTGTCCTGTGAAGGGGTACATTGACTTCGTAAACTACGACGGGGTATTTTTAATTCCGTGACATAGTATTTTCCAATAATCTCATTCGTTTTGTCTGCCAATTCGACGACCATTGGTCCGAGTACTCTTTTTACATGAACGGGTCCTATAAAACGATGAGCGAATTTTGCTGAATAACCTTCTGCTTTATTGCTCAATTTTTTATTGGGATAATATACTTCGGTCCCTACTTTGATCTCTTCAGACGTTTGCTTATCGTTTTTAGATCTGGCAAGAGTTTTATCCGCGTAAGTTTTTAATCAATTCTCAACTTTGTGAAGGAACTCGTCAATTTTGCCTAATCTTTTGATTCAATGCTCGAACGATTCGTCGGATGTTCGTATACTATCGTCACCGGGTTTATGTATATTCTTGAATACTGCTTCACGACCGTGATTTAAATAAAAGGGCGATATTCGACTGCCTGCGTGAGGTACTGTGTTACACGCAAATTGAATTTTTGTCAAATGCTTGTCCCATTCATTGTGGTTTTCGTTCACGAATGCCGCAATCATAGGTTTTATTGTACGGTTAACACGTTCAACCGGATTTCCTTGTGGGTGATTTAGTGGTGTTGTGAGGTGTTCCACTCCACGAGCTTCTAGAAATGCCTTGACTTCTTTATTTATATACTCGGTGCCATTATCCGTAAGGACTGACTTTGGTCGAAAGGACATCCAACGCTCTGAAAACATTTCTTCCTGTTCTTTGTCGCATAGGAAACAATTCTATGTATTTAGTATACAGGTCTAGGACTACCGTGACATTAGAATTACTTTTTTCAGTTCGTGTTTGAGAGACAACGGTATCGATTGACAATTGTGACCACGGTTGTTGTAACGGTCTGGTTTTTAAGGAACCTTTGATCGGACTTTGATTGTATTTGACTTCAAGGGGCAAGTTTCGGAATCTTTTACGTAAGATTTGACATCTTGGGTCATACCGGGCCAATAATAATTTTGCCTAATCCTATCTAACGTTCTATCTCTTCCTAGGTGACCTGCATTTGGTAAGTCATGATTTTCGCGTAAAATAGTCAAAACGTCTTCTGACTCAATAACTTTGTTCCAAGGATTCTCATCGTCGATAAGAGCTTTTTCGTAATCGGACTTATAATAGAACAGTTCACCATTATTGATTTTCCATTCGGGAAATCTGTCTAGTTGTGTTTCGACTAATTTGAATTTCGTGTTATACCAATCTTGACCTAAGATGGAATTCAACTATGTGTGACCTTGTATCGTTTCTGCAACTACTTTTTCCCATCCGAGAGGATCTTCGTCGATGTCAAACATTCTTGACAGCGCGTCAGGTGCTTCGTTCGTAGTACCACGTCGACGTTCAATTTCTATGTTGTGTTGATAGAGATACATAGCCCATCTAGCTAGACGACCTGTTGGATTTTTCAATTCATGAAGCCATTTCAATGCTTGATGGTCGGTGACTACTTTAAATGAAACGCCTTCACGGTAACAACGGAGTTTTTGTACAGACCAAACGACTGCCAAACATTCTTTTTCGGTGGTCGTATACTGAAATTCTGCGCCTCTGAGCGGTCGGCTCATTACTTCGATAAGATTCTCTTTATCAGTTTCAGGATCGAACTGAACAAGGATCGCGCCTAATCCGAAATCACTCGCGTCGGTATATAAGATGAACGGTTGTCCAGGTATTGGGACAAATAAACGCGGCGCATCGGCTAAAGCCATTTTTACTTCTTCAAACGATCTTTGTTCGACGTTCGTCCACCTCCATGGAACTTTAGGACTCGTTAATTTGTTCATGGGTCCCTGGATTCTGGCGATACATTTCAAATGCTTATGATACCAATTGACGAGACCGTTGAACTGACGAAGTCGCGTTCTATCTTGTGGAACGGAGAAATCAAGTATTGGTCGGATTTTTTCGGGATTTGGTCTCATGCCAAATTCATCGATTATATAACCGAGGAATTTAACTTCCTTGCACGCAAAGCTACTTTTTTCGCGATTGACGATTAATTTCGCTTCCCTAAAAACTTCGAAGACTAGCGATAAAATCGAGGTATGTTCCTCGAGATCTTGATTAAAGGTTATCTAATCGTCAAGGTATGTGAAGACTTGATCGACCCATTTATTCGGTAGTTTCCGTTCGCGAAATAAATCTGCGAGCTTTCTTTTCAAAATATCCATTAACCTCTGAAAAGTGGATGGCGCACCCGTCAAACCGTGAGGCATTCTTAGCCATTCTAACAGACCTTTGCCTTCTACGACAAACGCAGTATATTTTCGACTTCCTTCATCCATAGGTATCCGATGAAAAGCCTCACTTAAATCAAGAGTTGAAATTATTTTCGCTTGATGGAGTTGCGATAAAATCGACCTCATATTATGTAATGGATATGCTGGTTTTTTAGTTTGACGATTTACAGGCTTGTAATTGATACAGAATCTAAGACCGCCGTTTCCCTTTGGAGCTACAACAGGTGAGCATGCCCATTCGCTATTACTCTAAGTAACGTAGCCCTTTTCCAATAGCCTGTCGACTTCCTGGTTAGTAAATTTACGAACGACTTCACTTCTACGATAAGGTTTTTGACGATGTGGAGTTAGGTCATTCAATTCAATTATATGTTTAATTAAATCTGTTTTTCCAGTACTTTCTTTATCAAGTTTTGCGAATTCGACGTCGAGAAAATCTTTTAACTGTTGGGACTGATCTACGGAAAGAGTTGTTAATTCCGAACGAACGATGGTTGAGTGTGACAACGGGTACACATTCTTACTGTTAGAAAGTGTCCAAGTTCTTAAAAATGGATCGACTGTTACCTTAAAAGACATCCAGAAGTCCATGCATAGTATAAGATCGCACGATAATCCTGGCATCACGCTAAACCATTGCGTTCCGTAAATATCACCTACGTCAATGATGAAACCTGTACCGTGTGCCGTGTGTTCGCACAATAGACTTGTCACCTAGACGTACTCCTGTTTTGGATGAAGCATCTGGGGTTAATTCTTTAACTTGGTACTTCTTTACCCGTTGATAAGCAGATAAGCTTAAAAATGATCTATCACTGCCGCTGTCGATGATTCCCTTAATTTCTTTACCATAAATTGAAATTTTTACCGGAATTCTTACTATTTCAGTTGGTTCTTTTAATTCGCAGCTACCGCGATAGATACGGCGTTGTGTTAACCGGTGAATTAAATACTGTGGCAAGCGTGCTGGTATCCAACCTTCTGATGATTCTCTATCCGAGTGAGGGACATAATCGTGATCAGCATTATTTTCTCGATTGATTATTTCGTCTGTCATGGTTGACAAGTTCACTGGTTCACTTACTGATTCGCTCGAATGATTTATAACTTTATCGTTATCGTTATATTGAGGTGAGAACTCGTCTTTATCATCCGGAAATTCGTATTCGCTATCAGTTAGACTGACAATGTTCAAATTCGCATTCTGTTCTGACTGATTTTCGGTTTGAATATGCAGTTCGCATTCGACATTAACGCTTGGTTTATCTAAGTTTTTTGTCTGTGCGATGTTACTTAGTGATTCGCGCTTTTCGTTAGATTTTACTGAATCGGTTTGACTTCCTACCTCGACTACGCCCTGAGGTACAGTAATTGGAGGGTAAATTACCGCGGGCTGTTCTCGTTTCCCTGCTGAGTTGAACAATTTTTTGTTTCATGGCCAATTTTACGACAGCCGTAACAAACAATTTGTCGATCGCTTTTACAATAACGAGCGGTGTGTCCAGTCTGACCACAGTTCATGCAAAACAGTTTAGTCGTGTCAAAAGGCGTTCTAATTCTATTTGGTTTGTTTCGTTCAGTAGCAGAATTAGTAGTTTTATGTTGGCCGGAATCATCAAAACGTTCTAAGTTCTGTTCTAGTCTTTGTCGAGTGAGAGGTTTTGAATTAAACGACTTAAAAGATTTCTTTAAATCTGTAAAAGTTTTATTATTCCTAATAATTTTTAATCCGATTTCTGGTTCTGTATCCTGGTCAGTAAAATTCTCTTCATCACTTGCTGTATTGTCTTCGCACGACTCGTCGGACGATTGAGTCTGTGCTCGCATGGCTTTTAATTCGGATGCTCTCGTCGAGCGTCTACTGCTGTTATTGTTATGCTGTGCGTTAGACCTTTGATACAGATAACTTCTCTCGTTGATATAACGGAAGAATTGTGTATAATTAACATGACCACGGTTTAGAACTTCGCAAGTTAACCGCGGATTGAATTTCGTCAGAATTTGTCTGAGCTGTTCCTTAAAAAGAGGAGGTGTTTGCATACGCTCGAAAATGAGTCGAGCTCGACAAGCGAATTCGGCTAATGATTCGTCTTTTCCGTCTGTCAGGTCGCGCACTTCATACAACAGATCGGCGTCGGCTTTTTTAACTACCCAGTCTCCACCGAAATCTCTTACAAAGTCTTTCCACGAATGCCACGATGCCTTGTTTACGAGGTACCATGATCTATAAGGACCTTCGAATAATTTTGACAAACAAGGAAGAAATAAGTCCTTTCGTATGCCGCTAGACGATAAAAGATCTTTCAAAATGAACAAGAGCTGCTCCGGATCTTTTTCTGTTTTAGGAAAAGATATTTTCCATGAATTGGCAGCTTGACCGATTTTTAACGCTGAAGGTTGGTAACTGTTGTTAGAATTCGGATAATGATTATTATTCCTACCGCAAGGTGTATGCTGTCTGTTTTCTTGTTATTTCATGTATGCACAAAAAAATTTTTAATTGTATCCTCTCGAGAACGCGCCTCCTGCCCCCCATCGTTCACGACGCCACGCAAAACGCCGCAGTCACTGGTGTGCATGATTACTCTCTTCTCAATGATCTGAAAGAAAAAAATCAAATACCATTCTACTCCGTACACATGTAGCTATGGTTTGATGAATCGAAAAAGCAATAGGTTGAAAAGTTTTTTTTTTACGTGGTATCCCTAGTAGGCCTACTCGACGAAGAATGGTTGAAGGATCAATCTTGCGTTCTTCGAAAACTTGCAGATGACTTTTCATCATATGTTAATTATGGTGAATTGTTTTTCCCAATCAATTTGTACTCGCGTATATTCGCAGTTTGTTCAAAATATTTCAGTTCATATCACCCGCTGACTATTTATTATCGATGAAAGATGACTCTTTTAATTCGATACAAGATGGTTGTTTCAATTATGGATAAAGGGTGACTGTTTTGATAACATACACGGACGACGGTTGACTTTGGAACCTTTCGTTCTGACTATCAACGCTTCGAAATGGGCAACTGGTTCTATACTTGACCATAACAAAGACGGGAATGACATTCCAGTAGCATATGCGTACAGAATTCTTGAAAAAAACGAAAGTCGATTACTCGGTATCCAATAAAGAATTTATAGCTGTCGTCTGGTCCGTAAAACATTTGCGACCTTATTTATATGAAAGGACATTCACACTAATCACAGATCACGAGCCCCTACGGTAAATCTAGAACGTTGAGGACCCAATATCCTGGTTATTACACTGGAGATTAGAGTTAGAGAAGTATTCATACAAAACAATTTGTTTTTGCACTTCGCTGCTTTCCGGAAAATCTACAGACCATCACCGAAGCCCTGTTTTTGGTTCGGGACTCGGGCGCCTGCTACGGACTGATACGATCAGAGGGAGGACCGCGACGTGAGGTAAGTCATTTTCATGATATTGTGTTTGAGCGTACCTTTTAATCAGTGGTGCTAGTTTCTACCCCCGGCTGTGGACTGCTCTTTCGGATGATCCGTTCTCTGACCTCGGGTTCTGGAAGCGGTGAATACGCCCGAGGACTCGGGATGTGGTTGTAAACCTATAGCTGATTCTTAATGCCTCGGATGCGAGCGTGTTCTGCTGCCTCTCGGTTACGACGACGTCGCAGGCTGATCAATTGACGACGTCAAGTCGATTCAGAATTGCATTTTGGCATTTTTACCAAGGAATGGATGATGGGTGAGTGACAGGAGTGCATTGAGTTCACTTCAACTTATTTTGTGAAGAAACTCGGACACAATAAATTACTTTTCGGATTTTGTGTTAATTCCGTATATTGTTACAATCTATTGTCTCGTGATTTCGACACAGTTTGAATACTAGAGATTATTATAATTTACAAATATAGTTTATGAGTTTTAACTCGAATGTAGACAAAGAATCCTTTTGATTTTCAGATATTATACTATTTCTAGATAGGATTTCTACTGCTCAAGTTGTGAAGCCAACGCGTCTGTTTAGTTCGAATACTCAATAAGGAGTAACGTCTTGGTCCGCTCCGGTTGACGGAGTCGCTTCGGAGGGGAACGGTCCCGATGCGCATGCCCAGTTTCCCCACTATCGGTTGCTGGTGACCACGTAGGCCCCCCTCTCGCTCGGACTGTCCGCCAGTGATGTCTTCTCCTGGCCCTCGTGACGTCAGTTTCGCGTTGGGGCTGGTTCCGTAACATTTGAACTATTCGCTGTAGCGAGATTCTGTAGACAAGATTCCTTAGCTAGCTATATCGTCAACCGCAATTAACGACGAGCGTGCCACGAGCGATTCTGTAGGTACAAGTTAGCGATGTGTGTTGCTAGAGTGTAGCGCTACTCCGCGAAAAGTACTGTAAATGTATCGAGGGATCTCGGAGGTCTGTATAGAGTTTGGCGCCGCTCGATACGCATATGCGTCTGCGACAATTAAAAAAAAAAACAGCTGTGTGATTGGTTGTGTATTCAAGTCTCAAACGTATTGTTCGGATACTGTGAAATTATTATGTTCTCTCTATCTAATAAAAAAGTTCTGAATAAATGAACAGGTAAAAAAGATTATAATTACAATAGTATAAAAAAGATTATCATAACAATAGTATACGCATGAAGTTGGCGGTGGGGTGAGATGCCGAAAACAAAATAAACAGCATCTAGTAAACAAAACTTCCTTTGACAGCTGTCATCGGCTGTTTATGACAGTCTTTGACAAATCTCTTTATAGGTATCTGTTTCTGACACGCAAGAAATGAACATGAAAACGAAAATTATCAAGATGATTCCCGACGGGAATTGTCTTTTTTGCGCGCTGACGTATTGTGCATACGGCACTCAAGATCGACACGTAGAGGTGAGACTGAGTATCGTTTCAAATATAGTTATAAATATGAATTGGTCTACATTTGCGGGTTTTATTACAGGTAATGAGTCAAACGGTGCTTTGATTAGGTCACTTGGTGATTACAAATCACATATGAAAAGAAGCAGAATTAGCTGCAGCTGCGGACATTTCTAAGACATGTTTAATCGTGTATCGGAGAACAAATTCATACACACCGAATCTGACCCCAAGATTAAAGACAATACTCGCTACTCTTCACCGGCCACGGAGACAGTGGACACTTTAATGTCCTGCAGAACCAAAATAAAATTCAGATAGTGAGTAATAGATAATAAAAGAGATTTTGGTCATTTGGGGGATTTTGGAATGGCTGATCACGAATCTGAAGTCATAGCTTCATAATTTCTAAATCCAAGATGGTAAATGCCATCTTATCTTTCTTTGTGTATATTCGTGTCTCTTAGCCCTACTCGGAACTAACGACGAGGACGTGGAGAGCATCTAGTTCCACTTTTTTGTTTGTTTTTTTTTCTGTTTCTTTGTTTTATTTCCTGTTTTTTGTGTGTTTTTTGTTTCTTTTTTCTGTTTTTTGTGTTTTTTCTTTTGTTTTTTCTTCTACTTGTCTTTTTTTCGATATCTCTATTATGACGCACGGACGCACATATATATATCAATGATAATAATAAGGAACCACGGATTTTAATTATCTCAAATTTCATCTCCAATTAACTGAAATATTTATTTCTAATGTATATTCGAAGGAATATTCCTGATCAAGTAAGATTTTACATGATTGAAATTTTTATTGTCACATTGCCTAATTGGATCGACTACAGCGGATCCACCATTTTGAATTTTCAAAATCTGACCTTATATTCGTAATCAGCGACTCAAAAAACCCCTAGATACGTATTTTCAGAGGCCTTGGTTCAATACTAGAGCTCTGAGGTGATTTTTTAAAAGGTGGGACCGTAGCGGTCCCACTATGACTGAAAGGGTTAACTGACTTTTCCACGTCATCTTTTGTGCCTTCAAAAATTATTATTTTCAACGCTGACCGATCTTTCAATTCTGACAACTGAACCTCAGATCGCTCAATCTCTAAATCACCTTGCGGAGGATACATTTCTGAGAATAATAGTCCCTTGGCATGCTTTTCGAGCTTTTGCTTCTTTGAACTAGGTTTACCCCATAACTGTTCATGATTTGTTTTTAACTCACTATTGTTAATATTAACATACCGAATAAGAGCTGCCACATGCTATCGTTTCAAATATAGTTATAAATATGAATTGGTCTACATTTACGGGTTTTATTACAGGCAATGAGTCAAACGGTGCTTTGATTAGGTCACTTGGTGATTACAAATCACATATGAAAAGAAGCAGAATTAGCTGCATTCAGAACTATTTCCATATACGCAGTTACAAGAAACTGATAGGATTGGCCGAGCAGCATTAATCTGAAATAAGCACATTTTGAAACATTAAATTATTGTTACTATTACCAACACATGCATTTCAATAAAACTCAAAACTTACATGTAATTCCGCAAGATATTGTTTTTTCGTAACAGGTTTGTCTAATGACATCAGCTCTGATAAAAGTGCCAACACCTGACTCTCTATGCTCTTCGACATTTATGTCATGTCCATTTACCAAATCCTTGCCTTTTCCTGGTGTTTCAGGCTGAAAGTTTATGCTGTGAAATACTTTCTCAAATCCAGTATGCAAGATGACACTCATGACGAAAATCAAGGACCTAAAATTACACAGAAGTAGCATGACTTCATGATATTCAAAATATTCATAACCTGACATGCATAACCTCCAAATGCGGTGAACTTTCGTATCAATACACATATTTTTTATCATTTACTTACCTTTTTTTTTTAACAGAAAAAACCGTTGATTCATCTGGAAGTAGTAGTAAACACAAAATTGTTGCATCGTGGTAGATTATTTTGAAATTGATTAAAAATTGAAATTGTTGCACAGCGAGATGCGGAAATAAACCAGGAAAAGTTCGGGCTATCGAGTCACTAGAGGGCCCTACCAGTCTTGCTCACAGCGAGCCCTGGAATAGATGACTTGATGAAAGTCAAAAAAATTTTTTTTTAATTAAGTGTAAACGTCTTTTGAAACTTTAAACGTGTTTTTCTGAAAACGGTGTTTTCAAAGTCGGTGAGCACGATTTCTCCAGAACGGCTTGACTTATCGGTTTCAAATTTTTACACAACCTTCTTAGATATATTCCTCAGGTATTGGTCGAAGGAATAAGATTTATGACAATTATTTAGATTTTTTAGACCACTTAAAGTTGGAAACTTTTTTCGAAAATCGCTACTTTTTTTTGGGGCGCCGCCGTTTTGTCAAAAATCAAAATTTTGATTATTCCTTCGATCAGTACTTGCATTCATATATCCACAAAATAAATTTTTTGGGATTTTTTATTTCAGATAATCCAAATCAGAGATATCTTGCTCACCGCCGGACACCTTTTTGTGGAGGACCTCCAGGAGATCGTCTACAAGAACAGTACAACATAATATTTTTGAAAACGGACAACGCACATGTTTTTCATATATTTGTTAAATAAAATGTCTCTTCAGAAAAAATTCATGAAAAAACGCGTTTTTTTTCGGCTCGCAACTAGGTATAACCCCTGCAAGCGATTTCGGCGCAACAGCCGGAGTCGTCAAAGTAAATTAGGTTTATGGTATTGGTACGCAAAAGAAAAATTTATTTTCAATAATAATGTATATTTATCGATATACATTTGATGCAACCTCAGGCGCTTTCTGAATTAGGTATTCAACGATGCCGACATCGTGGAAAAAGTCATTTCAATCAATTTATTGAGAAAGATTTCATTTGGTAAAATAAGCCAATGTAGAGTATATTAGAGAATCTAATAAATGTTTTACCATTCCGAAATCATTTGATGTGAGGCAGTTTCGTGCACTTTTATGCAATTCAACTTAACTCAATCAAATTTAATTGAAGTAGTTTGTACTGAACTTATGTATCTATTGAATATGTGTTGTGCCCAACGTGTATTATATCGGATGTATGAAACTATAAAACTACTATGTAGAAAAATTTGTGTAGATAATTGTTCTGTACCAAAATATTATGTACAACGATTTTTTTGCAGAATCATTCATGCGGGATGATTTCTAATGCGATTCTAAAATCCTTTTTGTAATAAAATGTTCTGTAGGAAAGTATTTCTGTAGAAACTAGTCTGCAGAACATATTCTGTAGAATATTTTCTCTGGAGAACTGATTTCTATAAGACCGAACCGCATTCGTAGAAGGGACGTAATTTTCAGATCGCATGACTCTATGAACAGTTGACACGTCCATCTCTTGCTACGCCGCCAAATCTGGTGGTACCTCTTTACAGGTGCTCCGGCCGCATCTCATAACATCAGTTTTTCGAATTGTACAATTTTTTCTACCGGGGGAACCCGCGTTTCAACGATCCTGAATAAAGTTGCTGGTTTCACAGATGCTTTATTTCTAGCGTCTGAAAACTTTCGCGTGTTTGCGCCGTTGTCTCAGCAGCTAACGTGTCGCGTGTTCATGAGCCGCCACCACAGCAACGTTGTTACAAGGACCCAGCAGCAGACCCATTTCGTATCCTTCTTTGCTGGAATGCTCCGTGAATCAGCATAAAACTTATTATCGCTGTCGATCTTGGTACATCAATTTACATACTGAACTAACAAGAAAAGACTGATCAAACCTAGATTATTCAGATATAATTCATTGATTGTAATCCTTAGGACAAACAAAATCAAACATGGTGATGATCGAATGCGAAGTCCAGGTTTCAGTAGTTACTTCTTATTTAGATAATAGATCAATAACTTTCAGAAATTTGCCATGTACGCCGCTGAAAAAAGTTCGAAGTATTTCGGTTTCAATCGGACTCGTATTTATTCCACATCCTTCGTGTACGGAATCTCAGTCGTAAGTCAGTTGTTATAAACAACACGCTTCCACCGGCAAGTTTCGGTCATATTGTTACCAGCCTTGCTCGTATAATGATAAATTCTTTAAAACTGACATTTTTTCGAACCATCGACGATAAACTCTTTATTGCACGATGGAGTACTTCAACCGCGAGATATACGATATGGTGCTGATGATGGGTGCATGCGACAACGTTGCTGAGGGAGCAGCTCGTGCATACGCGGCCCGGTTTCCTGGGAGACAACATCCAGACGCGAAAATTTTTAGGCACCTGGAACAGAGCCTCCTCGAAACCGGCACCTTCGTCCCGAACCGATCAGACGCAGGACGTCCAAGATCGAGACGTACGGTCTGATTTAAGGAACAAATTCTCGATGATGTGGCTAACGCGCCGGGAAAAAGTACGAGGAGTTTGTGCAGTGGAGCGCGAAACGGATAAAACCATCTTCCATCGCGTTTTGAAACGCAATAACATACATCCCTTTCATTGCCAAAAAGAGAAAGCGGTGCTCTCTTCAGTAAACGGTTTCTGTCGTTGTCCGAGTGAAAGAGAGGCGAATATGTACCCGAGCTTATGGGATATATCTCGAGCTGGTTGCGAATGGCTCTAATCCGGGCTGCTCTTGTAGCTTCGCGTTTAGCACGATGTTGCTCTGAATGGTGGAGGTTGCGCATGCGCATAACCCTTCTACATGATGATACTAGCTAAATGCTGACTGTGACATTGCATCATTCAACTTTGGTTCTCACGCTGCGACGGACGGTGCACGTATTACAAATGTTTACATTCAGTAACGGCGCGACGTTATGCTTATCTTAAGCTGGCCTTCGGTGCTCGAATTAATATTTCGATTACGTGATATTCACCTTGCTCGCAGAAATGCGTCGCGGCTTCTAAGTTACAATATTATTGTTATGTGATATTCTTTTCGAGCACCGAAGTGCGTCGCGGATCTTGGATTATAATATTATTGCTAAGTGGCATTTGAGTCCGAATATCCGTGGGACCGATTAATGCAAGTTATGAGAGAATGATTCTGGAATTTTACGGGCCTTATCCGTTCCTTGGTATAATATTACATCACTAACGCGTCAGCGTAAAATCAAAGGAAGACGTTGAATTTCGGCGGTTCAAAGGCATGTTTTATTTATTCCTTGAGTTTAATAACCGTTCATAGAAATTCATAATTGTTCTCTGAATTATAGGCGCGATTATATTGTTATTTCCGGTCGCGGTTTCGTTCAATTTATAACTAGCACTTTACTTTTATTTATGTATATGTATATGTAATGAATATATATATATATATATATATATTGTAACCAATATTTTTCATACAGTTGAGGGTAAGAACGATATAACGATAATTGGTTACCCTACGGCGCAGTCACTAACCTGAATGATTAGATAGAGAGAGATACTAAGGGAGAAAGATACGATTGTTGGGCGCCAGACGCACATGCGTCAAAAATAGATAATTAGGGAAAAGGACAAAGATAAAGGTAAAGGTAATAGATAAAGGTAAGGTCAGGTTCTACGACGGTTTTGCACAGTTCGCTCAGAGAGACAAGATAATGGTAGAGGGGCGGAGTCGAATCCAATAGATAAAATAAGAAACAGGTGAAGCAGGAATAATATGAAATATATTAAACAAGAAGCGATAAGTTTACTGACAAGCAAGTAGCTGAAGAGTTTGCGATACAAGTACGATATATGCGATAATTAACAATAGTTACAGCCAGAGAAAGGTTAAGCGAGAGAGTTAACAATTAACGGAACGTTTTCCGAATAAGCGGGAAATATGCGCAAGCTCGCGATACTAAAAGGTAATGATTAACACGGTTTTATGATAGATAGGCAGAACAGAAAAAGATATACTGTACTTAAATTAAGCGGTAAGCAAATAAATCATAAAATCAGAGAAGCAATTATAAACACATGCGAAATACAATAATTGTAATAGTTATCACATTACCAGAATAATCAGAAATAGGCAGACAGGGAATTATGAATTACAAGGTAAATTCAAGCGACAGGTCAAATAGAAAATTAGCATAAAATATAGAGAATAAAAGATAATACGTAGTCTATAGTTTGCGGTAAGTGCGAGAGAAAGATAGATAATATTCGGTACGATAAAAGGCAATTCAAGATAAGACAAACAATATTCAAGATAATTAATAGGCAACGTACGGCAAAACAAATAGACTACGGACAACTACGATCAGCGATATAAGCGAAGAAAATAGTGAAAAAGATGTTATGCGATACGGCACAATACTCCAATGTCAAATGAACGACGAACGGGACCGCGCAGCGATATAAGATCGCTCCCGCGATACTCTCACTAAGATACGATAATCAACGATAATAGGTAAAGAGACAGATAGAAACTAATCAGAGAAAATATAACAAAATAGCAATGCTCAATAGCTAAGATAAAAATTTATCCTTCAACGGAACGCGCTGCTAGACAGCGATATTAGACATTCAAATATTCTAAAAGAGAAAGATAATAAGATAAACAATAGTCACTACAATGCGTAAGTAATAGTCAACTAGTCGCGAAGTTACTTGCAATAAGACAGAGAGAGGGACAAGATAAGAGATAAGAGAGAATAAGGTACGAGCCCAGGTGGCTCAAGCAGACCAACTGCAAGATAAAGAGAAAAGATACGAGCCCAATTGGCTCAAGCAGACCAACTGCAAGGTAAAGAGAGAAAGAGATAAAGGTAAAGGTACGATATATTGCAAGTAATCTCGTGGCTTCACAAAATAGAAAAGGAACCTCACTTACGTAAAAGAAGATCTAACAGGTGCGAGAGAATGCGATACGATAGCGGTAATCAAAGCGATAATGGGAACACTGGTACAATTAACAAAAGCTGAAGGTCGGATTAATAAAGGCGCTATCAACGAAACTGGAAGTCGAGTTACAAAAAGGCACGTCTGCTATGATTGATAACTGAACGTAGAGTGACGAGATGAGCGATGATCCTGATTTTCGTCGAGCTGCTGTCACGTGATTCTTCCTAAAATTTGCGGTATTCTAATTGGACCAGCAGGTCGCGTGGCCTGGTCCACGGGTAGGCGGCGATAATCCCTCGCCGCTTGTTTTTCTTTTCCCTCGACGACAGGTATCGAGGTATCGGGACGTCGGAAGGTGGTTAGAGATGTTTTCCTTCAGCTATGCGGTATCGTTGGTGAGAGGGGGGGGGGGGGGGTCGTACTGCTCATGTGTTGCGATATTGAGGTGTGCGGCAATGTTACGTCACCGGTCCTTTGGACTTGCGATCGACTGTAACTCACTCCTTGCTTTACTGGTACTCCCCGTTGTAGCTATTTCGTCGGCGCTGCATCCCGGCCCTCGCTCATTGAAGCCCTCATGCCGGAACGATCTGGTGGTGATGGCCCTCAACCCGGATCCCCACACTAGATCCACCAGATCCACGTGGTCAGCATATCATTAGCCTATTCCACGCCGCAGTCCTTCGATAAGACGGTTCGTGAAGAGAAAACCGTCTTCTATTGGATAGTCAACGACTTAGTAGATGTTAGGGTCGGTTCAGCTCCAGGCTGATAAGTATCGTCGACGGGAGGCTTTGTTGTGTTTTTGACGCACAGCCCTGTACGCCGCCTGACGATGCATCCGAGCGGTAGAAGCATTCGTTCGTGGTTCGGCTCCTGGCCGATAAGTCTCAAATAGTTGGAGGTGCTGTTTGTGCATCACGCACGACCCTGTTTGACAACTAGATAGGCATCCATCGGGAGTGGTTTCAGCGGTATTCGTTCGTCTGTAGTCGGTTGTAGTCGATGTTGAGCTGGTACGTGACCCCTGTCAGGCAGTGTCCTGGTATCTTGACGTGAAGGTCTCGCGGATGGTTCTCGAAGAGCATTACAGAATTAGAAAATAGCATACAATTAGCTTAGTAAAGAGAAATCAACTTAAAGATAATTAGTCGTTCATTTTTGGAGTATTGGCCTCAGACGTGCTTTCGTTATTTTTAGCGATATCTGCACCTAGGGGAATGCGATAATTAAATAAAGTGACGGGGTACGAAATACCACGTCACAACTCCCCCCTCCTTACGGAGGACCGAGGAGGTCCTTTGCCATTAGGAAACCATTATGTTGACTACTTACTTTTGCATGTGACTAGATGATCGTTAGAGATGTTAGAGATAGTTGCGATAGATAGGATTGAAATTGAAAATCCATGCGATACTTGACTTAGTTGAGAGACTTTGGAGTACGGCCTGCTGATTCTTGGCGAAACATAGTTTTCCAAGTTCTACTGTTGACCTGATCGGTTGTGGGTGAAGGAAGCGAAAGGATGAGCTAAATTTTTGCGAGAAGGTAGAAAGGTGATTGATTTGATTGCTTGGTTGAGGGTGTTGTTGCAGAGGAGTTCAGACAATTTATGCGGTATAGAGCGATATTGAAATTTTGGCCTCATGTGAGGTGTTACCCTGGATAAAGTGACCAAAAAAAAAAACTGTAATCGTTATTTTTAAGATAATTGCGACAAAAAGGAGTTTTGACCTCAAGTTGTTACTGCGTTAAGTGACTAGACATCGCAACGATGACGCGGTAGAATTTAGGCGTTTATTTTACCGAGAGCCGGTTTCTTTAGTTTTTACTTTCTTCAATTTTGAAGAAGTCATGATGTTAAGGTCGAGTGGGGTTTTAATTGTTGGACGTCATTTTGTAACCGATTTATGAGAGTGGGGTTAATTGATCCCGTATCGGTGAATATGACAGAACTCAGGAGTGGATCGTGGGCGCATCGTGAGTGATTGGATACCTGTGATAAGGTGGATCACTGTTACTACGTCAGCGAGAAAATAATTGTGTAGCGGTAATAAAATAGTTTATTCACAAAAGCCTAACGGCAAAAAAAAAGAAAGAGAACAATTTTGCGATAAAAAAAAACGTTTGCGGTAAAAAAAAACGGTAACCTTGGCGAGAGGTTGCGGTAATTGCGGTAATAAGAGAAAAAAAAATTTTTGCGGTAAATAAAAAAAATTGAGAAAAAACGTTGCCATAATAAAGAAATTGCGGTAATAAAAAAATTAAAAAAAAATTTTTGCGGTAAAAAAAAATTAAAATAAATTGCGGTAATAAAAAAATAAAAAAATTGCGGTAATAAATTAGCGAGAAATAGCGAAAAATTAGCGAGAAAAAAATTTTGCGGAAGCTAAAGAGAAAACGGTCTTAAAATAGTCGGAAATCGCGGTGGACGGGGCCGCCGCCGCGCCGGGTCCAATAGACGTCCGGTTCCCCCGGTGGTGGTGGGGAGGTGCCTCGTAGCCTGCTGGGCACTTCTGTTGGCGGATGGCACTCCGGGCACTCGGGGTGCAGATAACCGTATACGCCGCACTTATAACAGACCCTGTCCTCGGGCACCCTATCCGCGCATGCCCCCACCCGGTGGCCGTATTGCTGGCAGATCCAGCACGAGCCGTACGGGGATCTGCCACCGACCACCGGTCGCGGGTACCTCGGCCTCACAGGTGAGACCGCGGGTGGTGTTGGCCGGGGGTTCGTGCTTGCCGCCCGGGGTGCGTCTCTCTCCCGGGAATGGTGGGGCTCGGGTGGGGTGGAGGCCCGTTTTACCCCCGTTGTCGGCGGCTTGTTGTTAACGGGGACCCTGGTCTCTAGGGTCTGGGTCCCTGTTGACCGCGTCTCGCCAGTGGTCGGGTGCTCCGCCTGAGTCCCGACCTCGTTACGCCCGAGGCCGTTACCGGCCTGGGTACCCCGGGTGTTGTCGTCCGGGTGCGGATGGACGATGGCGGTTTGTCGCAGGGCCCGGTCACGTTCCGCCCGGTCCTCCTGGACCTCCAGGGCGGCGGTCGTCAGATCCAGCCAGAAGGCCGGATGCTGACGCCTGAGCTGCTGCAGCAGCGACTGGTGGCGAGCCAGCCTGTCCCAGCCCCTGGGTTCGGCCCCCGCCTCGTGGAACTGCGGCTCCTCGAATTCTCCCTCAGTCCCGCTGGAGTCGCTCATGGTCGCTTTGGATGCGGTATAGGGGCGGTTGCGGTATTAAAATTTTGTGCGGAAAAGGTTGCGGTATCTGCGAAAGTCAAGTCTAATTGTTACGATATGCCTTTAAATGCCCAATATGGGTTTTGCCAATCACCTTGTTACTAACTACGTCGCTGAGTTCAACGACTTCAATACTAGTTCTCCCACGGAGTACGGCTGGGTCCGATGACGGCGATTGTAATAACTGGCTTGCCGTTCAAATGCGTTAGCCAGGTTTTCGGCGACCCATTCCCGTAACAGTTGGAGGCGTTCCATACGCTCCTTCCAGAGCTCGGGACTCTGTCTTTCCACTTGTACGCCGCCGTTGGCTGTTCGCCGAAGGGAGTTTATTGGAACCGGTGTCCGACCGAAATTTAGGAACGCTGGACTCGTTTGGGCGGAAGTATGATATGCGGTATTGTAAGCGAAACGAAAGTCGGGGAGGTGTAGGTCCCACTCACGGTGTTCTTGCTCGAGGAAAGCGATAATCATGGTCTTTAACACGCGGTTGACTCGTTCTACGGGATTTGCTTGAGGGTGATACGGTGGCGTCGTCGTGTGGGTTACGTGGTAGGTATCGGCAAGTTCTTTTATGGATTTGTTTACGAATTCGGTGCCATTGTCAGTCAGTAGTACTTGGGGGGTGCCCCAGCGTGATGCGATTAAATCGGTGAAGGCGTCGCTAATATTACGACCGGTAGCCTTGCGCAAAGGGCAAATCTCGACCCATTTCGTAAACAGGTCCTGGAAGACAAGGAGATAGGCGTAGCCCGAGCGACTGGGAGGGAACGGACCCATTATGTCGGCGGCGACTACTGTCCACGGTTGTTCGATGACCCTACGTCCCATTAAACCTACTGGGGCCCGTTGGTCAACCTTGCTTCGCTGACAGGTGTCACAACGCTTAAGGTGTTGGACCACGTCGTGATACATGTTAGGCCAATAGTATGCGAGAGCTAATCTGCGGTAAGACTTGTCGACACCTAGGTGACCGGCCTGGGGGTCACTATGTGCCTCTTGCAAGGCGCGAGAATGAAGATTTGCGGGTAAGACTAGTTTCCAAGCATCTAAATCCTGAACTAGGGTACCGATTATTGGATCTTCGCGGTAAAAATATAACTTATCCCCATCTATTTTCCAACGCGGGAATTTCTTAGGTTGCAATATTACTTCGGCCCTACGACGATCGTACCAGGGGTCGTCCGATGGTATTATAACGGCGGCTACTTCGGGAATGCGGGATAGTGCGTCAGGAACTACACTTAGCGCACCTTTACGGTGGATGATTTCGAAATCATAACTAAGTAGCTCGAGAGCCCAACGGGCCAATCTTCCTGTGGGGTTTTTGAGATTATGGAGCCACCTTAGACTACTATGATCGGTAATGACGGTAAAATGGTAGCCCTCAATGTAAGCGCGATATTTCTGTATGGCCCATAACACGGCGAGACATTCCAGTTCGGTCACTGAATATTTTCTTTCGGCGTCCGATAGGGTTCGACTGGCATACGCGATAACACGCTCCGCGCCATCTTGAGTCTGGGTTGATACGGCCCCGACTCCGACATTACTAGCATCCGTGTGTAAGACAAAAGGTACTTCAAAATTCGGGTAGGCTAATGTTGGTGCGGTAGTTAAATGAGTTCGAATTTCATCGAATGCGGTATTTTGTCCCTGATCCCAAACCCAGTCCTGAGATTTCTTTAAAAGCCTAGTTAACGGTTCGGTAATTGAAGCAAACTTGGGAATAAAGCGACGATACCAAGATGCCATTCCTAGAAAGCGTCGGACTAACTTGACATTAGTCGGTACTGGATAATTAACTACAGGCGAAACTTTATCCGGGTCTATTTGTAAGCCGTGTTCATTTACGAGAAAACCGAGGTACTTGACCTCCGAGCGACAAAACTTACTCTTTTCAGGGTTGACGGTTAATCCTGCGGAATGAATGACGTGTAAGACATGTTTGAGCCAGTGAAGGTGCTCGTCAAAGGTTTTAGTAGCTATTATTATATCATCCAGGTACGCAAACGCATGTGGATCCATATCCGGTCCTATTAGTCTATCTAACAGCCTCTGAAACGTGGCCGGTGCTCCGGTTAGGCCAAAAGGCATCCTAGTGAAATGAAATAGTCCTTTCCCGGGGACTATGAATGCGGTAATTTCACGGCTGTCTTCGGTAAGCGGAATTTGATAATATGCCTGGCTAAGGTCGATGGTCGAGATATAGCGAGCTGAACGGAGCTTGTCTAGGATACTGTCCATTCTAGGCAGAGGGTACGCGTCTTTCTTAGATACCTGATTGACTTTGCGGAAATCTATGCAGAAGCGATAAGAACCATTTGGCTTCTTCACCATTACTATGGGGCTAGCCCATGCGCTATGAGATGGTTCGATGATGCCGGCTGCTAGCATTTCGCCTACCTCTTCGTCTATAGCCTCCTGTATTTTAGGCGATACGCGGTAAGATCTCTGGCGGATCGCGAGAGCGTTCCCTACGTCAATTCGATGGGAAGTGAGCTTGGTTACTCCAATGTGTTCAGGCATAGGCGGTATTTCGGACTTCATAAAGGCTGCTCATTCGAGATTTTGCTGTTCCGATAAGGTGACTAAACCGTTGCAAAAAGGATTGACAGCTACGCGTGGATCATTATCGAATGTGTAAATACGCTCAGGGTCATCCTGGAAACGCCAGGTCAATGCGGCAAAATTCACTACGATCCCGAATATCCGAATGAAGTCCAACCCAAGGATACAAGAGAAGCTAAGACTGGGCACTACACGAGCGGGAATATTATGGTAAACCCCTCGTAGCATGACCGGTAAGTCCACTTCACCGGTAATCTGTGCCTCCTGTCCGGCGGCCATTTTGACCGGACCTAAGCGAGACGGTAAAATTGGAAGATTTAAAGCGGTAACTAGCGATATAGCCTCTGGGCCAAGAAAGGTGCGAGAAGAGCCACAATCAAATAGTGCTGCGACTGGTTGCGATAAAATTTCGAAGTTGAGAAACAATAGCGGAATTCTAGCGGGCGCTTGGATCGGATTACAAAAATCTAACGATTCGGGTGACGGAGGGGTTTCCGCGGTTCCCCGTTCGTGCGGCTCCATCACTGGTTTCCCGCACACCGATTCGGGCACGTCACCTTAGTATATCCGACTTTGCCACATCGGAAACAGTATAGACCGGTCGCGGGTTCGGGACAATTCGCATATCGGTGACCGGGTTTTCTACACCTGTAGCAGATCAGCGTACCTTTCGGGCTCGGCAGAAAGGGGTTACCGGCGAACTCATTAGAGTTATTCGCCATGCTCGCGGTATCCGTCTGATTGTGAGCCGTGGTAGCGGTAGGAGTGGTTGGCGCACTGGTATCGTTTTGACTATTGTATCGAGATGTCTTAGCACGCGGTTGTGCACCTCGACCGTTGGGTCGGTTACCCGGTGTGCCACGGTTAGGTGTTGATTGAGCGAATTGGGTCGCGTTGGCCAGTTCCGTCTCGGGTTCCGGGCCTTCCTCGAAAAAGTTAATTGCTGCGAAATTATTGCGATAGGGCTTTGGGTTTCTTTGCCCGCGGTAAGCTAACTCGGGTAGTACCGATCGTTCCGGGGTTGGCGGTGCCTGATAATTATTCGCTACGCGGAAGCTGATTTCTATACGACTCGCGATGTCTTCTAATTGATCGAGGTCCTGTAATTCGTCCCGTCGAATTGCAACCTGTAATCGCGGTAATAAGTTGCGGTATGCGTAATCTAACTGCTCCTCTTCCGACCACGCGGGCCTCAATCTGTCGAAATACGCCCTCATATATGTCAAATAGTCAGTGACTGACTCGAATTCGCCCTGGGTTCGTCTACGAATTTCCTCCCTCAATGCGAACTGCAATTCCGGATTGACAAATCTACGGCGCCACGCGGCTTTAAATTCTGCAAAAGAATGCCACGTTTCGCGTTTGTTGCGGAACCAATAAATTGCGACACCTGACAAAAAGAATGGGATGCTATTTAAAATATCCTCGTCGCGAATGTTAATAAGCGATCGGCCCTCGTCTATACGTGCGAGAAATGCTTCGGCGTCCTCGTTACGCGTTCCCGAAAACTTGAGATTCCATTTCCTCATCACCTCGTACGCTGCTAACGCTGTCGGTCTAGACGGTGATGCGAAGTTGTTGCTCGTGCTCGGTCGCGGGAAGTTATATTGGCTGTCCTCGAAACCCTGGTTGCGGAAGGCAGGTCTCCGCAGCGGCGGTGCGTCGCGATATTCATAAGGGGGAGAATTCCCTATGCGGTAGTCAAATGGTGGCGGATTCGCCGGGTGATACTCCCGTGATCGCAAAGGCGGCTGTTGAACGGGCGCCGGCTTAGCCGGTGCGTCGTTGCCGGGCAGGAATTCTGGCGGGATATTTCGCGGGCTAATTCGGCTAGGTTGCGGTTCCGGTGGCTGCTTCCGAATCGCGCCGGTTGCTGACGTATCGGGGTTACGGTTCGACGGTCGCGTCACGTCACGAATCTCATCGTCGGTCTGAGGCGCGGGGTTGATTGGTTGCGTCTGTGTGGGTAACGTCATGCTATCGCTGTCGTCTGTCGGTGTAGTCGTATAAACGTCGTCGAGAGCAGGGGGGTCATCCATGCTTAGGCCGTGTTGTTTACAAAAATTCGTCAACCGCTGACGACGGACCGGTAATATGCCTGTTGTTGACAACGAGCGCCCTTCTAATTCGGTGGTTAACTCGGCGTCGGTCAAGGAGTCTACCCACGCCTTAGCGGACGTGTGTATTGACATATGAAGTATTGACTAGCGATAGGTGACCCGAAGAGAAAGAAATTGCGGTATTGTCAGATTATTGAATCGGTTAACTAGCGTAACCCTGTAAAGCCGGAAACTGCGATATAAACAACGGAAGATTATATTATCCTACCCAAGCCAAAGGCTTCACAATAAATTTTGTTGTGCAAGAAGGTTAATATGGTGACCTCGCTGAAGAAACCAAAACACAGCGATCTAGCGAATCAATAACAATTTTGATTACAACAAGGGATCACCCCTGCCACACACTAGACTGAGTAGTTTATAAGGTCAGGATGTTTAGGTCGTATCGGATTATCCCTGAGTTTTTCTATTGTTGCTATTCGAGAGGTACGTAGGTTAATCTCTGCGGTATCCAAGTGTTTTTACGTTCGCGATAGTTATGGCAGTTATGTTGGGCGATATTTAAATATTTTTCGACCTTGCGTTATGGATGGCGGTTAAGCCGTGCGATATTTAGATAATTTTTAAATTTGCGTTATTAGTGGCGGTTAAGCCGTGCGATATTTAGATAATTTTCAAATTTGCGTTATTATTGGCGGTTAAGCCGTGCGATATTTAGATAATCTTCAAATTTGCGTTATCGTTGGCGGTTAAACCGTGCGATAGTTAAATAGTTTTCGGGTTTACGTTATTGATGGCGGTTAAGCCGTGCGATATTTAAACAGTTTTTAGTTTTCGATATTTTAATTTAGCGATATCTAGGCTGTATTCGGTCGCAATATGGAATTCTAATATTCAAACTTTGGTTTATATCCAATCTTGGTCGCAGTAATCAATTAATTTAAATATGTTGCTCAATTGTCTGAGTTCCTCTCAATTTTGTTAATTTTTGGGGTTTCTGGGGTTCGTGTTCGGTCTCTTACTTTTCTCTGGTGCTTTGACAGTATGCGATAAACTTTGCTTTCACCACTGAATAAGATAATCCCTCTTTATTGGCGTGGCCCCACGTTGGGCGCCATTTTGTAACCAATATTTTTCATACAGTTGAGGGTAAGAACGATATAACGATAATTGGTTACCCTACGGCGCAGTCACTAACCTGAATGATTAGATAGAGAGAGATACTAAGGGAGAAAGATACGATTGTTGGGCGCCAGACGCACATGCGTCAAAAATAGATAATTAGGGAAAAAGACAAAGATAAAGGTAAAGGTAATAGATAAAGGTAAGGTCAGGTTCTACGACGGTTTTGCACAGTTCGCTCAGAGAGACAAGATAATGGTAGAGGGGCGGAGTCGAATCCAATAGATAAAATAAGAAACAGGTGAAGCAGGAATAATATCAAATATATTAAACAAGAAGCGATAAGTTTACTGACAAGCAAGTAGCTGAAGAGTTTGCGATACAAGTACGATATATGCGATAATTAACAATAGTTACAGCCAGAGAAAGGTTAAGCGAGAGAGTTAACAATTAACGGAACGTTTTCCGAATAAGCGGGAAATATGCGCAAGCTCGCGATACTAAAAGGTAATGATTAACACGGTTTTATGATAGATAGGCAGAACAGAAAAAGATATACTGTACTTAAATTAAGCGGTAAGCAAATAAATCATAAAATCAGAGAAGCAATTATAAACACATGCGAAATACAATAATTGTAATAGTTATCACATTACCAGAATAATCAGAAATAGGCAGACAGGGAATTATGAATTACAAGGTAAATTCAAGCGACAGGTCAAATAGAAAATTAGCATAAAATATAGAGAATAAAAGATAATACGTAGTCTATAGTTTGCGGTAAGTGCGAGAGAAAGATAGATAATATTCGGTACGATAAAAGGCAATTCAAGATAAGACAAACAATATTCAAGATAATTAATAGGCAACGTACGGCAAACCAAATAGACTACGGACAACTACGATCAGCGATATAAGCGAAGAAAATAGTGAAAAAGATGTTATGCGATACGGCACAATACTCCAATGTCAAATGAACGACGAACGGGACCGCGCAGCGATATAAGATCGCTCCCGCGATACTCTCACTAAGATACGATAATCAACGATAATAGGTAAAGAGACAGATAGAAACTAATCAGAGAAAATATAACAAAATAGCAATGCTCAATAGCTAAGATAAAAATTTATCCTTCAACGGAACGCGCTGCTAGACAGCGATATTAGACATTCAAATATTCTAAAAGAGAAAGATAATAAGATAAACAATAGTCACTACAATGCGTAAGTAATAGTCAACTAGTCGCGAAGTTACTTGCAATAAGACAGAGAGAGGGACAAGATAAGAGATAAGAGAGAATAAGGTACGAGCCCAGGTGGCTCAAGCAGACCAACTGCAAGATAAAGAGAAAAGATACGAGCCCAATTGGCTCAAGCAGACCAACTGCAAGGTAAAGAGAGAAAGAGATAAAGGTAAAGGTACGATATATTGCAAGTAATCTCGTGGCTTCACAAAATAGAAAAGGAACCTCACTTACGTAAAAGAAGATCTAACAGGTGCGAGAGAATGCGATACGATAGCGGTAATCAAAGCGATAATGGGAACACTGGTACAATTAACAAAAGCTGAAGGTCGGATTAATAAAGGCGCTATCAACGAAACTGGAAGTCGAGTTACAAAAAGGCACGTCTGCTATGATTGATAACTGAACGTAGAGTGACGAGATGAGCGATGATCCTGATTTTCGTCGAGCTGCTGTCACGTGATTCTTCCTAAAATTTGCGGTATTCTAATTGGACCAGCAGGTCGCGTGGCCTGGTCCACGGGTAGGCGGCGATAATCCCTCGCCGCTTGTTTTTCTTTTCCCTCGACGACAGGTATCGAGGTATCGGGACGTCGGAAGGTGGTTAGAGATGTTTTCCTTCAGCTATGCGGTATCGTTGGTGAGAGGGGGGGGGGGGGGGGGGGGTCGTACTGCTCATGTGTTGCGATATTGAGGTGTGCGGCAATGTTACGTCACCGGTCCTTTGGACTTGCGATCGACTGTAACTCACTCCTTGCTTTACTGGTACTCCCCGTTGTAGCTATTTCGTCGGCGCTGCATCCCGGCCCTCGCTCATTGAAGCCCTCATGCCGGAACGATCTGGTGGTGATGGCCCTCAACCCGGATCCCCACACTAGATCCACCAGATCCACGTGGTCAGCATATCATTAGCCTATTCCACGCCGCAGTCCTTCGATAAGACGGTTCGTGAAGAGAAAACCGTCTTCTATTGGATAGTCAACGACTTAGTAGATGTTAGGGTCGGTTCAGCTCCAGGCTGATAAGTATCGTCGACGGGAGGCTTTGTTGTGTTTTTGACGCACAGCCCTGTACGCCGCCTGACGATGCATCCGAGCGGTAGAAGCATTCGTTCGTGGTTCGGCTCCTGGCCGATAAGTCTCAAATAGTTGGAGGTGCTGTTTGTGCATCACGCACGACCCTGTTTGACAACTAGATAGGCATCCATCGGGAGTGGTTTCAGCGGTATTCGTTCGTCTGTAGTCGGTTGTAGTCGATGTTGAGCTGGTACGTGACCCCTGTCAGGCAGTGTCCTGGTATCTTGACGTGAAGGTCTCGCGGATGGTTCTCGAAGAGCATTACAGAATTAGAAAATAGCATACAATTAGCTTAGTAAAGAGAAATCAACTTAAAGATAATTAGTCGTTCATTTTTGGAGTATTGGCCTCAGACGTGCTTTCGTTATTTTTAGCGATATCTGCACCTAGGGGAATGCGATAATTAAATAAAGTGACGGGGTACGAAATACCACGTCACAATATATATATATTGTGACGTGGATTTTTCTTGCACCTCGGTCACTCGGAGAAAATGACCGAGAACTTACCGCGTGCACAATAATTCGGCGCCCGCGCGGTATCCTGGACCTAAAATAATATCGCGAAATTTGTTGGGCGCCTGGCGTAATCAACACGCCTCAAAATCGGTAATGCGATATACCGCGACCATATACTCGGTAGCTCAATACCGCGGAGAGGGGAGGGGTAAAGTTTTGGTAGAGAGAGAAACACGAAACATGTACGCCGACACGTTATCTTATGAAGCAATGATAAAATCAATCACTATATTTTCCACCAATCATTATACAAAAAAAATAATAACAAATAAAAATAATTCTTCCAACGTTGCGTCGCTCACCGCGACTCAAAATACAAGACGGGAAATGATAAAGCGTAATTCGCTATTCGCGATTCATACTCGATTACTTAGAGTTAACAAACAAAAAAAAATTAAGAATAATATACCAGAAAAAAGGAAGAAAACGTGACTAAATCTAAACGACCGCTTATTTCTACTTGCGCTAGTCGCTACCTTACTAATAAACAAAATCTCCAAAACTGAAACTAAAATCTTACTCGGCGCGCTAGCCGCGACCGTCCTCTAATAACTACGGCGCTAATCGCCAACTTAACAATAAACTCCTCGACGAAAACTAAACCGAAACCCGACCAACGCGCTAACCGGGATCGGTAATAGATCTAGAAAATTACTTATACCTACGGGCGTTAATCGCCGCTTTATTGCTAATTAATAATTCAGAAGCCCAAACGAAAAAGGGGGCTTGTCGTGTTACCTGCGACTGTCCTCTACAAAAAAAAAACCTTATTATCACGCACCCGAGCTCAACTTTCTCTGTGACGTCAGGATGCGGTTCGCGAGTTCCAACGCTCGCCTTTTGACGACTCGCGACCTACACGAGAAATTACACTTTATCGTACTGATTCAACGGGACCCCGTGTAACGGAATTTGGTTACACTCAAATTATTGTAGGCTTGCCGCGACTCAAACCCGGGACTCTACTCGACCTTCTCGGTCACTTAACAGTGGCTCTACGTTAGTACGCGCAACGCAGGCTACGGTCACCAAACTAAAGAATCGGCAAACGAATTTCGAGGATTTTTCGATACGCCAATTACGCACGGCTATCCTCTCTCGGACCAGCCCACACTTAATTACCCTCGAAATTCGATCATAGGGATATCAGCAACGCCTACAGCTCCACATCCAGTGCACAAAGGGTCCTACTCCCTCGTGGTTGTGGCTGGCCATTGCCCCTCGCAACTCAACAAAATCAACCCAAAACTCAAATTCACTGCGACTTCTGACCGATCACACCGCCCTACTCAATCGCCAGAACTAGAGTGGTTTCAAAAATCTACGACCTGCCGCAACACGGATCTCGATACGCCATCCCATACGTGACCTCAGTAGATAGGATATGAGAGTTCTAGACCAAAAACCGATTTTGCCGTCTGACGAGCAGCCATTCTGATAGCGGCCATTTTGATTTTTTCTTAGCCGGACGAGCAGCTATTTTGATTTTTGACTAGCCGGATGAGCAGCCATTTTGATTTTTGCTTAGTCGGATGAGCAGCCATTTTGATTTTTATCGTCAGGCAGTTTGATGATGTGATTTATTGCTTGGCCGGATGAATAGCCATTTTGATTTTTCACCGTCACCCGTAAACTTTCACGCTAATAGTTTGCCCCCAGGGTGAAAAATAATATTTTCGACATACCATTTTGATTTTTTCACCGTTGCCCGTAAACTTCCACGCTAACAGCTTACGCCCAGGGCGAAAAATAATATTTTCCACATACTTCGAATACATTCTTTTGTGTTAATTGACCGGATGGCTACACCGCAATTAGATAGGCTGGGGATGTTGATGATGATTCGTAAACTTTCACTTTCAAGAATTTATTAGGGGGAAAGTGTGGTTGGTTGGTATATAAATCGCGAGCTCACGTTACACACACACACACGTTACAAACACGTTATATTGTTCTCAAAGTTTTCCCATTCTGAACTTCAGTATCCATAGTACGTCAAATTTATAAAATCTACATCGAACGTGATGGATCTAAATAAAATCAACCTCGTCTGTCGCCTGGAAACGCTACCCGCTAAGAGAATGTCAGATCTGGAGGTTGGGGAAGAGTACAGCGTGACGGGGGTAAGACGTGTAAATACTAAGTACGGCACGAGTATTCTTCTCGCGCTAAATGAGCAATTCTAAATATTTTTACCCCCCCCCCCCCCCCCCCCGAATCGTAAGTCTCATGGAAAATGATGTGGTGCAATTCAACGGGATGCAGAAGACGATAATCGAGGGCATTCTACGAATGAAATATCAAGGTGGCGAATACAACAAATTTGAATTTTTGTGTGACAGATGAGCAATTTGAGCGAAACAGAAAGCGCTGTTCCAACTTACAATATGGAGATGATCATGGACATTCAAAGTTTCGTTGGCCCCGACAATAAATTTATACCCAAGGAACTTTGCATCATAAACATAAACTCATCGGGTTTGAGCCGCATTCTCTTCAAACCGCCGTACGCTTGGGCGGATCTACCAGCTGAACACAAAGCTACTAACGCTTGGCTAACACGCAATTTTCACGGAATACCCTGGAATGCGGGAATCGAACCTTATGCTAAGGTGCAGAAAATTGTAACAAAGGCTGTTAAATATGCATGCTATGTATATGTCAAAGGTGAGGAGAAGAAACGGTGGCTGACGAAGATCCTTGATGGGGCAAAATCAGTAACAAACATGGAAGATTTACACATTTCACCACCATCACTGGAAAAACTGAAACATATGGAAGAGGCGGGTTGGTGCTGTGATTATCATGGAAACGCTTCAACGGGATACAACTGGGGCTTCGAAAATGTACAGCGTTTGAAGAAGTGGTATGTCAAGGAGTGCACGGGGTCTCTCGCGAAATCGTTCTGTCTTTTCGACAAAACAGAAAAAATGTAAATATCATGCGTACAAAAAATATTAATAGAATTTATTGTAGTTATATATATTTCGAATTACAGTTACACCTAATTTTAAGTAATATAATTTATTCAAATAAATGTAAAATAAATATATATATATATATATATATATATATATATATATATGAATGTATTGTTGGAGGCAGCATCTGTTAAAAGAAAAAAAATACTTATTAATCACAGTTTATTGATGGCATAATTAGCATTATTTCATAGCTTTGTCATACGGTACACTATAACCCTGAAGTTAAATTCTCAAATAGTTTAAAGAAAGGAATATTCCATTAATAGGTAGAAATTTTCTATTATTTTATTTATCATGTGGGTGGGGGTGGGTGAACTTTTCAAATAATAGCGGTTGGATGCTTTGAATAGATGTTTTTTATTTATCAACAATTAAATTCTGTTTTCAGCTTATACATAATAATGGTGATAGATCAGCGTATTTAAATTGAGCAAATAACCTTACACACATTTTCATTATTCACACAATAATAGTAATAATAATTAAACATACTATCTCAAAATTGACTTATACCAATTTTTTCACAGTACCACTAATCGGATTATATTCAACAATGCGATCACGCAAGATCATGCAGTAGGCAGAAGTGTGTGGGGAAAACGCAATGCTAGAGTCAAATTCCAATCGAATGTCCACAGGTCCAGTTTTCAATGTTTCGTTCTGCTTGGAGCAATCGATGGCGATAAGGGGGGCTCGGTCTATAAATTCACGCTTCGATAGCAAAGGCTCAGCTTCTTTGTTGTAGTAGGTCATTTGAAACCGAACATACATATCATAGAGAATGGCGTATTGATTATTGGATATATCAAGATTCATATTTCCGTAGGGATAGCACTGCGAGTTGAGGAAGAGTTTTACATCTCTGATCCGACAATGATCAAATACGCCAGCATTTTTCAGCGGCTCGTTTCTCCTTGCAGTTTGAAATCCTAGAATGACATATCTCGGCTTCTCAAGCTGCGTCGATGTCTTGACTGACCATATATGCCGCGTTGTTGACGGGAGCATCGGATACACGTACGTTTCCCAAGAACGAAAACTCATGGGTATGGCCGGATCCTTGGCGATGTAGTTGAGTAGCTGGATTTTCGGTTTATCCACCAGTTTGATGTAGGGCAACAACCACTCGATTTTATTTAGGGTGATTTTAAAGTTTTCCGTGATCGAGGCCTGAATCACGGCATTCAAATCAGTGTTGGAACGTGTGAGAATTAACTCATGTTTAGCATTAACAACAACTCGGCAATAATCCTCGGCGAAGCCTAGCACATAATTTAACGGTAAAACAACATCGAAATTTCCAGCGGCATCGGTTAGTTCGTTATCCCCACTCAACCACCCGGTATTTTCCAGACTATATTGCTGGCCTGGACTCAAGGATACGTAACCCTTCATAGTGCTGGTGATGCCAACATTTTTATTCCGATCAATCTCTACACCGTTCAACTCATAGCGAACTTCCTCAAACAATTGGCAAACGGCCATATTGATCAATTTCGTAACCGTCACCGCAGCCACGCCATCATCCTTTGTGATTTTTCCATGAATGTGTAGAGAGCTTTTACTGGGCAGTAGACACAAGTTTTGATGTTGGACAACAATATGGATTTCATCGTTGTTCTGGAAGGTGGATTATGCAAACGGCTGATGAGCATGAATCTCAGAGTGCGCAATCGATTCGTCGAATACCACAGGTTTCTGTATTTCTATTATTTCTTCCATGGTAACACACACGTGGGATACAGCGGACACGAATTATTATTTTCCAAAATTTCCACGTAATCGAAGACCCAGGCTCTGGAGGAACTGAACGTTCAGCGGTGTCAGTCTCGTGGGCGGTGTAAACGTTGTCAGAGGTGTCGGGCGATTTATGATTTGTGCCCATGACGTCTGACTTTTATAACTCTTACACAACTTTCTCATCTCAAACACGATCCCCATTATTTCAGTGTTTTCACGTGTAAACTCACAGTAATCGTTTCACCGCGAAAATTAATCAGCTCGTCGTCTTGATCAACTATTCTCAGCTGTAAATGCTGTATCGACAGTACGGCTATTGGTAGGTAAATGATGCTAGCAGGCACTTCGACAATCTTATATCCTGATGGAACGGTTGGGAAAAATTCATGAATCGTCTGAGCTCGACGCTCGTTTATGTACGCCCCAGCGGTTATGTTACACTCGACGCGTAAAGTATTAACCTACAGTATAGCCACTGGTTATTCAGATTTATGAGTAACGTCTCGTGCTAGCTCAACCGCTTTAAATCCCAATAATCGGCTGATAGAATCTTTGGGCTTAAAGTCTACCTCATGATTGGACGTGACTTCACTGTTCAGCTCGTTGTCGTTAGCTCTCAGACTGAGGGTGATGTCGGAGGGTAGCTCCTTACGCAGAAATTTTTCAATATCCTCAATTTCATAGCTTCCCGTGGGTATTGTAATGCTCTCTCTGCTGTTGTCCGCCCGTTTCAGGTAAAATTTATTACACGTCTCATAAATATTGGATATTGAATTGAATGTGAGGAACTCGACGAGTCCGAGAACATAGTTTTTCTCCGGTGATAACTCGATTGGGGGGAAATATTGAGCCTCCAGCACGCAGGATGCGCCTGACAGTGTTAACGTCAACGATTCCGACATGACTGATGCTTGCTCCTGCGGCACTTGTCTTTTTATAACTGTTCGCTGAGAAATTTGAGGCATAAGTGCCCGCAAATCACCGTACCATATTCCTAATACCTCTTATGATTGTATTCAACGCTACCAACACCGAGATACCTCATCAGTTCCTTAGGCGGTTTCAAATCGCCGAAACTATCGAAATACGCAACACGGCCACCATTTTTCTTGGACGCAACCCAATGTGTCCCTGGGCCGTTTTCATCGTCAAGATTAATAATTGCGGATTCTCGCATTTTTGCCCCCGATTTAGGCAGATCATTCCGCATGAAAACTCCGCGAAAACGCGAAATTTTCATATTTTTAGCGTATTTGAGTAAATCAATGTTGGTGAGAGCTCGGTGTGGTAGCTTTATCAGTTTTTTGCCGGACGTAAGTACAGGCCTATTCCGCTGCGGTAGGGTCGCAGGTATAATCCCTTGCCCAAAGCAATCGCCTCCATTGTTGTATTGTGCCATTTGGTCTCGTTAAACCGATGTTTGTTGGCACTAGCTTCGTTGACAGCTTCAGCTATACCCGCAGCACCACCCGCTAGAGCTGCAGTAGCGCTCAGACCGGCTAGAATTGGAATGAGAAACGGCAGGAAGCCGCCAATTTTATCAGGCACAGGTATAACGCGAGGCATACGAGCATTCTTCACAATCCCACGCGCAGCCGCACGAGCACCCGCCATCGCCGACTCAACGGCTTTATAACCCGGTCGCATGGCGACCTTTGCTGCTGTGATGATGGATTTAAGATTCACCGTTCTCTTCCGGTGTTTATTCTTCCCACCTGTTCTAGATTTCTTCTTCGCAGCCACTCCAAGATTCGACAGCTTCGCAGCTAAGCCCATTCCGAGTTTAGATTTAGCTTTCATGGTGTTGGTGACTCCCCAGGCTACCGCCTTTTCGCCCACACTAGCGTCCTTGGCCAAGACGCGATTCCACGCCTTTTCAGCGAGCGCTTTGTCGGCAAGATTTCTTGCTGCAATATCGCGATTCTTTGCGTATGCAATGTCGTGGTCTTTGCACGCAGCATCAAGCGGATTGATCCCCAAATCGCCACGAGCCAACCTCTTAGCCAATTTCGTTCCAGGTCCGCAGTACTGATACCCTGGTACGTGCGATTCAACTGGGATGATTGATGATTTTATTTAACAAACCACCACCGCGTTTCTTCCGTATGCACGTCCTCATAGTCGGGCAACAACTAACGTGACTTCTATAAAAAGGGTGAATTTACATACCGTCATTTCAGTTCTCGTTGTCATGCTCACGAAGCATCATGAGACTTCAAGATTAGCCCGATAAACTACCTATCGAGAATTTCGATAAAATGATGCGACGCGGAAAGGGGAAGATAGAAAAACGACATGGAAAATTGCTACCAAATACCGTGAGAGCAATTTTTGCAGGCCATCGAATTGTGGTAAAACTAACGCTCTTCTCTCACTCATCACGCACGGCAATGGATTGCGATTCGAAAATGTCTACGTCTTTTCGAAATCTCTCATCCAGCCAAAGTATCAATTTTTGCAAAAGTTACTAGAACCCGTGCATGGTGTGGGTTATTTCCCGTTTCGTGAGAACGACGAGGTTGTAAAACCGGAAGATGCTCGCCCCAACTCTGTTATGATTTTCGACGATGTGGCCTGTGGAAAGCAAGATAATATCAGAGCATACTTCAGCATGGGCAGGCATCGCGATATCGATAGCTTTTATCTAAGTCAAACGAATGCGCGCATTCCAAAACACCTAGTGCGTGACAATGCAAACTTATTGGTGCTATTTCGACAGGATGATATGAATCTGAAACACATCTACAACGATCATGTAAACACAGACATGACGTATCAGCAATTTAAAGACTCGTGCTCGGCATGCTGGAATGATGACTGTTGGGATTATGGATGTTGGTGTGATTAATTTTAATCAAATAATCAAAGATTTATTATAGGAAGATTGTTCTTTTTATTCAAAATAGAGTATCGAAGGTATGTCTTTCCAAACTGAAGGATCAGAGTGAACTGCCAGAGTGAACTGGCTCCTTGGAGCCATACCACTGCAGCTGTATTGTTAAATATATATATTTCAAGGGTCTATACCATGTGCAAAATTATACCTGGTTCTATGGCTCTGTTCGAGTGCGCCCATCCTTACTTCCAGAAAACCATAAAAGCAATCGCTACAGGGCTGACAATGTGTTTACCAGATGTTGCAAGAAAGTGAAAACTTTCACTTTTAAAACAAATAAAACAAAACTTAAATATGAGAAATATAATATCTCAAAAGAGAGAAACTTTTGAAAACGAACTCAATATTTCAACACGCCCCCTCAAAAGTTAATCTCTTTTACGATTTACAATATTAATGAAAATTATAATATATATATATGATAACGTAAAATAAAAGTTGAATACAATACCTTTTAATAATGATCGACATACCTTACGTTTACTCTTTGTCTGGGACGGTTGTTATTGAGATAAACGACTCGTTAATTGCAGTGTCGAATGTCTCGAGGTTTAAGGGAGCAGGATGTTTTTCGGATATAAATAACGATAGACACCATCAAGCATGTACATACGAAGGATAAGGTTTTATTATTTTTCTTTATTGCACGAAAACGTGTTATACTCGATAGCTGATGTTAGACGACTGACTCGCCTTCCGGCCGCGTTCTCGCATAACGCCTCTCTCGGCCACGCATGGGAACATAGTTAATGATGGCGTCGCATCGAGTGCGCACGCAGGCGCGCGACTATTCGAAAAGTCCGATAACCTTTTTTTACTCAATACACTCACTGTTTGAGAACTCTTCGAATGACATCAACCCTAAAATACTGCGAAGTTTCACAAACCGATCTCTCGGCACGGCTTTGGTAAATATATCCGCCCTTTGACTCTCCGTGGGCACGTATTCTACTAGAATTTCCTTACTAGCTACCTTTTCTCGAATGAAATGAAATCTCACTTCAATATGTTTTGTGCGCTTATGAAATTCCGGATTTTTCGCCAACCGAATTGCACTTTGATTATCTATGTACAGTTTAACAGCCTTATCACATGTCGAACCCAGATCAAGCGACAAATTTCTCAGCCAGATTGCTTCGCCCGCCGCTGCTGTAGCCGCCACATACTCCGACTCTGTGGTACTCAGCGTGACTAGCTTCTGCCGCTGACTCGCCCACGCCGTTAGCCCATTCGCAAAACTAAATACGTAGCCCGTCGTTGACCGACGAGTGTCAAGATCGCCCGCGTAATCTGCATCGCAAAAACCCATGAGCTCATTTTCTTTGCCCTTGCTACTGTAAACAATACCGAGATCTCTTGCGCCGACCAAATACGCGAAGATCCGCTTCACCGCTCTCCAATGTATGAGACTATGCTTGTTCAAGAATTTTGACACCGAATTTACCGCGTATGCAACATCAGGACGCGACACTACCGCCAAAAACATAAGTGAACCCACCGCTTCACGGTACGGTACATTTTCTATAGCTTCGCCGTCTGACTCTACTGCGCTTAACGCCGCGTGAGGATCCGCAGGTACACTCACTGCTTTCGCACTCCTCATTCCAAATTTCTCTAGTATTTTCTCTACGTATTCGCTTTGATGTATAAACATCGATTTCCTTTTTCTGTCGCGTATTATTTGCAAACCGACGAATCTACTCGCATCTCCTAGGGTTATTTCGAACGCACCCTTCAAGAAAGTTATCATAGATTCAAGCACGCGAGACGATTTCGAGGCAACAAGCCCATCGTCGACGAATAACGCTAGATACACGCTCACACCTTCGACACACCCAGTATAAATGCACTGATCACTCGTCGACTGTTCAAGATCGAACTTTCTTATAAAATCGCTGAATTTACGATTCCAGCATCTGGGAGATTGTTTCAGCCCATATAGAGACTTATTCAGTCGACACACCACACTGTCACAGTTTTCTTCTCCTACGTCCAGCCCCTCAGGAATCTTTATAAAGATTTCTTCCTCGAGCTCACCGTACAAGAACGCCGTACAAACGTCAAACTGTATCAACTCGAGATCATCCAGCGTGACTCGAGCCAAGAACATCCGAAGCGAGTCATATCGCACGACAGGAGAAAACGTCTCATTGTAGTCTTTCCCACGTTGTTGTAGAAACCCACGCGCACAGAGACGTGCCTTAAAACGCTGCGCATTTTCTTTCTTCCCTCGTATGACTTTAAACACCCACTTGGAGTCTATCAGCTTCATGTCCTCGTCTCTCTTCACTAATGACCAAGTATTGTTCTTTTCATGAGCCAGCAGTTCTTCTTCGATAGCTGCAACCCACTTCGTGCCGTCTTGACCCCCTACCGCTTCGCGAAAAGTCTCAGGAGCACGATACTCGACGAAATCAATTTCAAACACGCCCTCATCCGCCCCTCCGGCATATCTCAACGGTCTTCTGATGTTCGCACGTACTCTCAGCTCTCTCCGACCGAGCTCAGGTTCCTGTTGTTGCACTGGTTCGTCTCTTCCTTGCTGCGGAACAACTTCTCGTTGTTCTCTGATCTCGTCGTCTTCTCCCCGTTCCTCGACTCTCGGCTCTTCATCAGCACCGTCTTCGTGTTGTTCTTCCTGTAACTTGTCACCAGGTATCACCAACACGTGTTCTCTCGGTCGCCAATCTCCGGCTCCCACTGATTCATCGAAGACAACGTCTCTCGACACTGATACTCGCCTTGTAACGGGATCGTACAAACGATAGTTCGACGATTCTCCTTGGTATCCCACCAAGACCACTTTCTTCGACTTGTCGTCAAATTTCCTTCGGAATTGCTTTGGCACGTGTTTGTATGCCACCGAGCCGAATACTCGCACGTGTCTCAAATCCGGTTTTCGTCCAGTCCATACTTCGTACGGCGTCTTCACCCCTGTACGACTGGAATGCACCGTTCGATTCAACACGTAGACTGCAGTTCCCACTGCCTCCGCCCACAAGTTCAACGGAAGTCCCTTCGCCCTGAGTATGGTCCTCGCACATTCGACAATCGTCCGATTAGCTCTCTCCGCCTTGCCGTTTTGTTGAGGTGTATGCGGTGCTGTGTTCTCTAACACGATACCGCGCTGTTCTAAATATTCGTCCATTTTCTCGTTCTTGTATTCTCCCCCATTATCCGACCGCACAATTTTTATCCTCGTACCGAATTTGTTCGCCACCATACTCTCGTACAGTTTGAACTTCTCGAGAACTTCGTTCTTGTGTTTGAGAAAATACACTATGCAGAACCCCGACGCATCGTCTATAAACGTCACATAGTACGACGCACCTCCGAGAGAATTGACTTGCATTTGACCGCATACATCAGAATGTATCATCTCACCAGGCTGTGTCTTTCGCTTGCTGTCACACACTCGAAACGGTTGTCGATGTGCCTTCCCGAACTGACACGATTCGCAAAAGAATTTCGACGCATTTTTAATTTTTACACCGTCGACGAGACCGTTGTTTACCATTTCGCACAAAGCTCGACCACCCACGTGTCCGAGTCGCTCATGCCACAGCCTGAGATCTATCGACGTGACATTCACTTCGCTCGTCACTCGCGGTAGCTCGACACGAAAAAACATTCTATATATGGCATTACTTTGCCTCGCACCGATGGCAACGATCTCACCCCTTTTCTTTATCGAAACCGTTGTCAAGTTGAATTCAACATCGCAACCCTTTCCCGTGCACGCGCCCACCGAGAAAAGATTTTTCCTCAGCTCTGGTACATATAATACGTTTTCGATTACGCCCTTGTGCCACCGACCATCGACGAATTTCTCTATTCGAATTGTCCCCTCGCCCGCGACCTTGCACACACCGTCGTTCCCGAGAACAACAGTGCCGCCCTCACTCGGACGAAAATCGCTGTACCACTCGCGTCGGTATGTGATATGTCGCGACGCGCCACTGTCGGTTAACCACGAATCTGCGTTGCCGGCACCGAGCAAGCGTCTAACCTGCTCTGCCGAGGGACTCGCACGACTCTCTCGCGCTTCCCGCCCCCCTCGCTCTTCGCCGCCCGACACCATGAACGCACAATCACGCGAACCACTACCGTCCCGCTTCTCACGATTATTTTTCTTTGTTGGACAATCCCGCGCGTAATGCCCCTTCTCTCGACATTTGAAACACATCACGTCTTCTATCGCGCGCGGTTTTCTCGAATTTCCCGTCGACTTCGATTTATTTTTCGTACCCGCATTTTTCGCACTCGCGTTTTTCGTACTCGTATTTTTCGCACTTGTATTTTTCACAGCCGAAGAGCCTCCGTTCTTTCTCCACCAGATCCGAGTCGTGCTTCCTCGCGAATCAGGCTATCTATCAGACTCGTTAATGTTTGATTTGCCTCGGCAACGTTATCCCACACTGTCTGAAACGTTTCGAATCTCGACGTCAGACCCATGAGGATTTTTGCCATCACGTCGACATCATCGATAGTCCCACCGAGATCTTTCATCTGTTGAACCATTCCCTTCACCGTTGCCACGTGCTGAGCAATCGTATCTCCCGGTGCCATGCGGTACTCGTGATACTTTTGTCTCAGAAACAAACGATTCTGCGCAGTCTTTTGCTCGTGCATCTGACTCAGCGCGTCCCATTGTTCTTTAGCCGTCGCACACGTGACCAGGGAACGTAGCTCCCCCGCTTCCACCGACGATGCGATTAGTACTTTTGCTTTCGCATTATCTCTCTTCCACGTTTCTTCTCAGTCGTACTCGCGTCATCCGCTGGCTTCGGTCTCTTCCCATCCACTACGTCGTCGACGTCCGCAGACTCGAGAACCGACATTATGTGATACTTCCACGTCACATAATTTGTCCCATCGAGTTTCACTATTCCTCTCACCAACTGTTCGTCGGCCATTGTACCCCCACACGAGAATATTTCACTCCCACAGGTATCTTACACACGCTTCCAAAATGTCCGCCACGCGGTCGACAATTCCGACCCACGCGTCTCGTTGCCACTCGAAAAAATTCGCGCTGTCCCTTAAAACCCCGCAGCACGATTGCCTGGGCCCATAACCTATTGAGATAAACGACTCGTTAATTGCAGTGTCGAATGTCTCGAGGTTTAAGGGAGCAGGATGTTTTTCGGATATAAATAACGATAGACACCATCAAGCATGTACATACGAAGGATAAGGTTTTATTATTTTTCTTTATTGCACGAAAACGTGTTATACTCGATAGCTGATGTTAGACGACTGACTCGCCTTCCGGCCGCGTTCTCGCATAACGCCTCTCTCGGCCACGCATGGGAACATAGTTAATGATGGCGTCGCATCGAGTGCGCACGCAGGCGCGCGACTATTCGAAAAGTCCGATAACCTTTTTTTACTCAATAGTTGTTACTAACCGTGTACATAATGATCCGACATTTGTCTTTACGATAAGGGAAACCCAGAAAAACCTTATCAGATCATAAAACCAAAAAAAATTACAATCATAATATTGCATCTAGATATTACTTAATATTTACTAATCCATCTTCCAATGCCATCTTCGCCCTTAACTCCAGGAATCTAAACTTTGGTAGTGGCTTGGTCAGCAAGTCTGCAATCTGCTGATCTGTTGAAATATGTTTAATAATTATAACCTTCTTCTCACATTGATCCCGAGAGAAATGATATTTGATGTCATTATGTTTGGATCTTTTGTGGCTTGTTGGATTATTAGCGATGCTAATACATCCAGTGTTATCTTCATATATTAAGATAGGTTCTTTAGTTTCCAGGTTTATACCTGCTGCTAAAGTTTTCAACCACATTGCCTCCTTGACAGCTTCATACAGAGCCATATATTCAGCCTCTGTAGATGAACCTGCCACAGATGCCTGCCTTTTTGTGTTCCAACATATTGTACATCTATCATACAACTCAAATAAGTAACCCGTTGTACTTTTTCTTTTATGTTCTAACTCAGGATTATCATTTCCTCCCCAATTAGAGTCAACGTACCCTGTAAATATGCTATTATATGTTCCTTGTACATATTTTAATTGTAGGTTTATAGTACCTTGTAAATATCTAAGCACTCGTTTTAAACATTGCCAAAGTTCTCGATTATTTTTGTTCATATATCTGCTAAGCAAGCTTATAGTCAAAGTTAGATCGGGTCTTGTACATACCATTAAATACATTAGACATCCAATGAGACTTCGATACGGAGCATCGTACTTCTCATCGGATTCCAATGCCTCATAATCCAAATTACATTCTAACGGTGTACTTACAGGGTTACAACCTGCCATGTTAATTTTTTCTAATACTGTTTTAATATATGTGCTTTGATCTAGTGTTGTGATATTATTTTGTCTAGTAACTCTAATGCCTAAAAAGAGTTTTACCTCCTTTAAATCAACCATTGAAAATTTTTTCATTAAATAATTTTTAAAATTCTGCATTGTATTTTCATCAGCAGTACATATCACCAGATCATCCACATATAACACAACATAAATATTTTTAGAAACATCTCCTCTATTTAGTATGTACATGCACCGATCTCCATAAGAATTTGTAAAACCTTTTTCTAAAAGAGTCTTTTCAAATAATTCAAAAAAACATCTGGCAGCTTGTTTCAAGCCATATAATGCTTTGTTTAGTTTACAAACTTGGTTGTTCTCACTTTTTACACCCTCAGGTACCCGCATATATATTTCCTCCTTTAACTCACCATTCAAAAACGCAGTTTTGACATCCATCTGGTGGGCTAACAAACCATGTTGATTTGAAAAGGCTATTAAAAATCTAAAGGTCGAGAGTCTTGCAACTGGAGCAAAAGTTTCATCATACTCTACAAGATATTTTTGACTAAAACCTCTGGCAACTAAACGAGCTTTATACTTTAATGGATTCCCGAACTCATCGTTCTTTATTGTAAATATCCATTTGCAATCTACAATATTTGTATTACTTGGTTTTGGTACTAAAGTCCAAGTTTTGCTTATCAACAAAGAATTTAATTCATCATTAATTGCTTTCTGCCATTGTTTAGCATCATTCCTATTCTTAATTTCCTCATATGAATTAGGAACAGGACATACAATGGATTGTGCACACAGCAAATAATCAAAAGACGTATCATCTTCATTATATGAAGTTTGGCTACGACCCTTGAGTCTATTACTCCGCCTAAGTTCTACACTGTCTTGAGATGAAGAATTATCGGTTTGTTTTTCAATACTGTCTGTCTGTGTGTCATTAAGTTGAGGTACTGTATTGTGTGAATTTTCAATACTACTATTACTATCTATCTTATTGTTGTCAAGTCTGGTACTTGGGTCGTCTACTGAGTTTAACGCATCGTTAGGGACTACAGTTTTTCTACCAGAATCGACCTCACCAAGTACTTTTATTTTGGGTCTTGACTCAATAAAATTTGTCTCATCTACAATTACATCTCTTACTACTACATATTTATCATTCTCCACTTCATACACTCTATACCCATTTGGTTCGTAACCTACCAGTATTCTCTTTGATGACTTTTCATCAAATTTATTTTTACTGGTTTTAACATGCGCATATATGGTTGAACCGAAAACCTTTAGGTATTTCAACTGTGGTTTCTTATTATACCACATTTCATATGCTCTATACCCATTTGGTTCGTAACCTACCAGTATTCCCTTTGATGACTTTTCATCAAATTTATTTTTACTGGTTTTAACATGCGCATATACGGTTGAACCGAAAACCCTTAGGTATTTTAACTGTGGTTTCTTATTATACCACATTTCATATGGTGTTTTATTCGCATTCAATGATTTGTTGGTGTTATATTAATTAGATAAGTTGCAGTTAAAACTGCATCACCCCAAAATACTTTATCTAATTTTGCACCAAATATCATTGTTCGCGCTTTCTCTGTGATGGTCCTGACCATCCTCTCAGATACACCATTTAATTGTGGAGTTCGTGGTACTGTGAGATGATAACTGATACCTTTTTTGTATACAATAATTCTTCATCTCATTAGATAAATACTCTCTACCATTATCAGTATATAGATTTACTATTTTTAAATTAAATGATAGTCGCGCTTGTTTACCGTTAATACAAGCTTCACATAAATAATTGTCAGGTATTATTTTACTTACTCGTTCTACGTCATCTACTAATTGCTTATTTCTTATTTTATTAAACTCTTTTCCTATATGGCCTAATCGCTGATGCCATAATTTGTATTCGGAATTAGATGCATTATTTGAATAATTGATAAAGCTTTTACTTACCGAAAATTCCAGAGTAAATAGATTGTTCTTCGGCTTACCAGTCATTACCGTCTTACCATTTCGGCTTACTATCACTCCAGGTTTACTGAAATTGACTGAGTATCCTACTTGCTGCATCTTGTATACTGATAACAAATTATACGGTACATCAGGACTGTACAGTACATTCTCGATTTTCCCTTGAACTCCCATATTGCTTGTCACTCCGATGGTTCCCATCTTAGTTGCGGTGATGAAGGCTCCATTCTTCGCAATAGAAATTTTTGATGGGTGTCTGTAGGTCAGCAAAGGTGTCGGCTAGGTCCTCTCGATTTATCAGATGGTCAGAGGCACCTGAATCCAGTAGGAAAGAAATTTTATTTCTTTCATTTAGTAACTGAAAGTTTCCAGCCATAAATGCAAATCCGTCTCCATTCAGTGGGTCAGCTTGGATGGACTGAACTGTCCTTGGTCCTTCTGCATTGGGTTTAGGCTTTAAACTCTGCAGGTAGTAACGACATTCATTTTTATAATGTCCTCTCCTTCCGCAATGGTGACACTTAACATGCATCTTATTATTTGCACCATTGTGCTTAGGCTTGACGATCCCACGATGATTTTTCCACGGCTTTCTGAACTCCTTATTATATCGTTTGACGTCATTGGTTTTCTGCTCCACATGAAGAATATTGAAGAACCTTTTTACTCGTATCAAGATTTTCATTTACGAGTTTAACTTCATGATCTAATAATCTGGTTTTCACGAAACTTAACGTGATATTATCTTCCGATAAAGTCTCGATGGCTGTTATAACACCATTGTACGAAGGTGGTAAAGTAAGTAATAATTGAGCCACTTTATCAACATCCGAGATGGTTACCCCGGCTGATGCTAACTCCGATATCAAAGAATCGAACTGCATAAAGTGTTTACATAAATCTGTATCACCTTCTAATTTTAAACTAAATAATTTCTTTCGAGCTCCTAGTTGTTTTGCCACACTTTTTCGTTCGAAGATATTGTCTAGTGCAGCAAAAATTTGTTTTGTCGACGATTCCGGTTTCACGTAACTCAAATATGAATCGGACAAATACTCGATTAGCGCATTTTTCGCGGTTGATTCCGATTTCTTCCACTTGCTGTCAGGATTCGCCGGTTCCGGTTTATCGATGACATGAATCACTTCAAGTTCATTGAAAAGACTACGGATTCTAAACTTCCATATATTATAATTTTCACCATTGAAAGGTTGAATGTTTCTTTTAGATTTTATGTTTTCCATATTGTTTATTAAATAATAAACTATTTTGATATTTGGAAATATTTGTTTTATCTACACTACGAAACACTAAACCACTTAGTTTTAGTTTACACTCACTAACTTTCAATCGCACTTTAAATGTTATTTTCTTCCTCTTAACAACATTTGAATTCTGATAATTTTAATTAATCAACAACGTAGCCTGGGCCCATAACCTGTTGGGATTATGGATGTTGGTGTGATTAATTTTAATCAAATAATCAAAGATTTATTATAGGAAGATTGTTCTTTTTATTCAAAATAGAGTATCGAAGGTATGTCTTTCCAAACTGAAGGATCAGAGTGAACTGCCAGAGTGAACTGGATCCTTGGAGCCATACCACTGCAGCTGTATTGTTAAATATATATATTTCAAGGGTCTATACCATGTGCAAAATTATACCTGGTTCTATGGCTCTGTTCGAGTGCTTCCATCCTTACTTCCAGAAAACCATAAAAGCAATCGCTACAGGGCTGACAATGTGTTTACCAGATGTTGCAAGAAAGTGAAAACTTTCACTTTTAAAACAAATAAAACAAAACTTAAATATGAGAAATATAATATCTCAAAAGAGAGAAACTTTTGTAGACGAACTCAATATTTCAACAATGACAAATACAGTTTTACCGTAATTGACAAGGATAGCGAAATCAATGAGGGACGATATAGGAAGGGGTTTGACTGCTTTATACGCATAAACTAACATAAACTTGCACAGTTTCATTGCAACAATCGGTCCGGCAACATGGAGAGTGCCAAGATTCGTAAACATAGCGATACATTGAGTGAAATATCGAAAGCATGCGATGTCATACATCGGAAGCACAAGATGCTCAAGTTGAACAAGGACACGACCGAACAAGTTGTGGGAGAGGTATTCAAGCCGTTAATAACGCCGTTGCAAGAATTGGTGGATACTTCAAAGCTGCAGCAGCAGCAGCAGCAGCATATTAAACAAGAAATTAAAACGGAACTACCGGATGTTACAATGAAAAAAGACGACGAAGAAAAAGATGGCGAGAGTACCGGGGATGATGATGATGATAATGATGATGATCAGGATGAGGATATGGATGATGGGGATTTCATGGATGCAAATGATAAAACACTGAAGTTTGGTGAAATTTCTACTACAAGTACGCCGGTGATGAAAACAACGGATTCCATAGCGCGATATTTGAAAATGTTCAGCACAAGCAAAAACAGGGATTTGGATACCACATACGGTGTTCGAAAGTTGACAAACGGTATGATGATTGGTGATACGCCGATCAATTTCATTGATAATCTGGTCAATGTGGGAGATAAAAGTTATGAGAGAATACCAGGATTACTTGAATTATTGTTTAAAAAATCGCCCGATGCATCGGTTGTAAATGACGCGGACAAGAATAATTACAAAAAAATTGTGACAACGACAAATGCGCATCGAAAACGTGACCAAGCCGATGGAAGCCTTCGAGATGATCTAAAAAGCGCAAAGTATAGAAATTTCATTGCAAAACACGTCGGCTCGCCGAAAAAATCGGGTAAAGGCTTACCCGACTATAAGATTGCGCGAAAGGATGGCCAAGATGTTGGTTACATCTACTGGGATGATCCGAATAAAATTGTAGATCGTCTCCGGCTGCTTATGGCGTCACAGGCTGCAGGCAATACCAGCCATTCCAACGAAATAGTCTTCATTATTGAGGAGTTGCGCGAGGCTGGAATCGTTTATTAGCGGCGGATGAACATAGAATCATCATTTGTTCAGTGACCGTCCAGCGATGTGTATAGACATATTTGGACGACACTCGGAGCGTGGTGGGGGTAAAAAATTTATTCGAGGGCCTCCGGGTGTTGGATTCAAAACCACCACCGATAACCACTACGATATAGACAGCAAACGATTGTGTAATATCGCCGATCCGCAGATGGAAAACGATACCGTTTCTATGAGAGTACTCAACCAAAGTGTACAGCGAGCGAATGATGTGCTCCAGAACGATATCGAGGAGGGAATTCATATCATTGAGGTGAAGATTGCAAATAATGCCGAAGAAATTCACTAGGTTATAAAATCCATGCTTGAAAGTATCAAAAGTTTAAGGAGCGATTTGAATTTGTTGCGGAAAACCGTTGAGGGCATGGCATGGTCGATAATTAAACTAAATGAAAAAGTCCCAACCATTCCAACGAAATAGTCGCCATCGTTGAAGAGTTGCGCGAGGCTAAATCGTTTATTAGCGGCGTGTAAACATAGAATCATCATTTGTTCAGTGACCGTCCAGTGATGAGCATAGAGATATTCGGGCGACACTCGGAGGGTGGTGGGGGTAAAAAATTTATTCGAGGGCCTCCGGGTGTTGGATTCAAAACCACCAACGACAATCAGTATGATTTGGACGGTAAACGATTGTGTAACATAGCTGATCCGCAGCACTCCACCGATGCTGTTTCCTTAAAAGTTCTCAATACTGCTTTACAGTCTATGGCTGTGGATGTTGTGGATACTTTTCAATAAAATTTTGAGAGTATCGTCCATAATCACAACGAGGAGTTGAAACCGCTACGCATAAATAACAAAATCGTAGAAAACACGTTGAGTCGCATCAAACATATTGGGGATCAAGCAACACCGGTGCTGGAACAAGCCCGCGGGGAATTAGTATCGATTGAGGAACCAGAGTGCTTGAGCGCCAATTCGAAAAATTGAAAGGTGAAGAGTGGAGAACAATGAAGGCTGTAATAGCTGCTGAACTTCACAGACAGGCTCGACGCAACTATCCGCGCCGATTCGTAGATGTACGCGGACTGGATGAGACCTGGCAAGCTGATCTCGTCGATATGACCGCATACAGCCCGCACAACAAGGGATACAAATACCTACTAACAATCATTGATATATTTTCCAAGTACGCGTGGGCGGTACCGATTAAGTCCAAGAGTGGGAAAGATGTTACTGCTGCCATGAAATCTGTACTGGCCCAGAGCCGTATACCTACACATCTACACGTTAATCGAGGCAAAGAATTTTACAACAGCGAATTCAAAGCCCTAGTGAAGCACCACAATATCAATATGTATTCGACATTGAGCAACTTAAAGGCGTCGATATGCGAACGTTTTAATCGAACATTGAAAAATGAAATGTGAAAGCGGTTCACTCTCCAAGGATCGTACGAGTGGATTAATATTTTGGCTGATTTAATGAAGTCCTACAACAACACCAGACATCGCACGATTCGAATGAAACCAGTAGATGTTAGCACGGAGAATGGAAAACAGCTGTATCGTAGCGTGTACAAGCCTCGGCAAATCAAACGAAGTGATCGGGCGCGGAAATTCAGTGTGGGCGATCGAATTCGAATCTGCAAGTACACGAATGTATTCAAAAAAGGCTATACACCCAATTGAACGACTGAAATATTCACCGTAAGTGAGGTGAAAAATACCAATACACCGACGTACAAACTTACCGATTATCAAGATCATACCATCGAGGGGGGCTTCTACGAAGAGGAGCTAGGCAAAGTAAAATACCCCGACGGCTATCTTGTGGTGAAAGTATTACGCAAACGGGGCAATCAGATCTACGTGAAGTGGTTGGGTTTTGATAGTTCGCACAACAGCTGGATAAAAAAAACAGACATGTAACATGATTTGTATGTATTTTCCGAATTACAATAAGAGATTTGAATATACAAATATTTCCCCACTTATCTCCTTTGCATACACATGTGCCATACTCTATACTATGAAAATAATGATGGTAAAAATAATATTAATAACAACGACGAAGACGACGACAACGACAACGACTACGAAAACGTCAACAACGACTGCAGCAGCAGCAACAACAAGCAGCAGCAACAACAAGCAGCAGCAACGACAAGCAGCAGTAACAACAAGCAGCAGCATGAACAAGCAGCAGAAACAACAGAAAGCGACAATAACCAGCAGCGGCAACAACAAGTCGGAGCAGCAACAACAAGCAGCCGCAAAAAAAAGCAAAAGCAACAACAAGCACCAGCGACAACAAGCAAAAGCAACAACAAGCAGCATCAACAACAAGCAACGGAAACAGGCAAAAGCAACAACAAGCAAAAGCTACAACAAGCAGCAGCAACAACAAGCAAAAGCGACAACAAGCAGCAGCAAAAACAAGCAAAAGCAACAACAAGCAGCGGCAACAACAAGCAGCAGCAGCAAAAAGCATCGTCGACAACAAGCAGCTACAGTAGCAACAACAAGCGACAGCAACAACAAGCAGAAGCAACAACAAGCAGCAGCAACAACAAGCAAAAGCAACAACAAGCAGCAGCAACAACAAGCGTCTGCAGCAGCAATAAAAAGCAGAAGCAACAACAAGCAGCAGCAACGACTAGCAAAAGCAACAACAAACAGCAGTAACAACAAGCAGCAGCAACAACAAGCAGCAGCAACAACAAGCAGCTGAAGCTGCGACGAAAAGCAAAAGCAATAACAAGCAGCAGCAGCAACAACAAGTAACAGCCACGACAAGCAGTAGCAGCAACAAGCAGCAACAGCAAAAAGCAGCGGCAACAACAAGCAGCTGCAGCAGCGACAAAAAGCAAAAGCAACAACAAGCAACAGCAACAACAAGCAGCAGCAACAACAAGCAGCAGTAACAACAAGCAGCAGCATCAACGAGCAGCAGCAACAACAAACAGCAGCAACAACAAGCAGCGGCAACAACAAGCAGCGGCAACAACAAGCGGCTGAAGCTGCGACGAAAAGCAAAAGCAATAACAAGCAGCAGCAGCAAGAATTAGCGGCAACAACAAGCAGCTGCAGTGTCGACAAAAAGCAAAAGCAACAACAAGCAGCAGCAACAACAAGCAGCAGTAACAACAAGCAGCGGCATAAACAAGCAACAGGAACAACAAACAACGAAAATAACAAGCAACAGTAACAACAAGCAGCAGCATAAACAAGCAGCAGAAACAACAAAAAGCGACAATAACAAGCAGCGACAACAACAAGCAGCAGCAGCAACAACAAGCAGCCGCAAAAAAAAGCAAAAGCAACAACAAGCACCAGGGACAACAAGCAAAAGCTACAACAAGCAGCATCAACAACAAGCAACAGCAACAACAGGCAAAAGCAACAACAAGCAAAAGCAACAATAAGCAGCAGCAACAACAAGCATAAGAGACGACAAGCAGCAGCAACAACAAGCAAAAGCAACAACAAGCAGCAGCAACAACAAGCAGCTGAAGCTGCGACGAAAAGCAAAAGCAATAACAAGCAGCAGCAGCGAAAAGCAGCGGCAACAACGAACAGCTGCAGCAGCGACAAAAAGCGAAAGCAACAACAAGCAGCAGCAACAACAAGCGGCAAAAGCAACAACGAGTAACAGCCACAACAAGCAGTGGCAACAACAAGCAGTAGCAACAACAAGCAGCAGCAACAACAAGCAAGAGCAACAACAAGCAGCAGCAACAACAAGCGACTGCAGCTGCAACAAATAGCAAAAGCAACAACAAGCAGCAGCAACGACAAGCAAAAGCAACGACAAGCAGCAGTAACAACAAGCAGCAGCAACAACAAGCAGCAGCAACAACAAGCAGCGGCAACAACAAGCAGCTGAGGCTGCGACGGAAAGCAGAAGCAATAACAAGCAGCAGCAGCAAAAAGCAGCGACAAAAACAAGCAGCTGCAGCAGCGACAAGAAGCAAAAGCAATAACAAGCAGCAGCAACAACAAGCAGTAGCAGCAACAACAAGTAACAGCTACAACAAGCAGTAGCAACAACAAGCAGCAACAGCAAAAAGCAGCGGCAACAACAAGCAGCTGCAGCAGCAACAAAAAGCAAGAGCAACAACGAGCAACAGCAACAACAAGCAGCAGCAACAACAAGCAGCAGCAGCAACAACAAATAACAGCCACAATAACCAGTAGCAACAACAAGCAGCAACAGCAAAAAGCAGTGGCAACAACAAGCAGCTGCAGCAGCGACAAAAAGCAAGAGCAACAACAAGCAACAGCGACAACAAGCAGCAGCAACAACAAGCAGCAGCAACAACAAGCAGCAGCAACAACAAGCAGCAGCAGCAAGAAGCATCAGCGACAACGAGCAGCTACAGTAGCAACAACAAGCAGTAGCAACAACAAGCAGCAGCAACAACAAGCAAAAGCAACAACAAGCAGCAGCAACAACAAGCAGCAGCAGCAAAAAGCATCGTCGACAACAAGCAGCAGCAGCAACAACAAGCAGCCGCAAAAAAAAGCACAAGCAACAACAAGCACCAGCGACAACAAGCGAAAGCAACAACAAGCAGCATCAACAACAAGCGACGGAAACAGGCAAAAGCAACAACAAGCAAAAGCAACAACAAGCAGCAGCAACCACAAGCAAAAGCGACAACAAGCAGCAGCAACAACAAGCAAAAGCAACAACAAGCAGCAGCAACAACAAGCAGCAGCAGCAAAAAGCATCGTCGACAACAAGCAGCAGCAGCAACAAAAAGCAGCCGCAAAAAAAAGAAAAAGCAACAACAAGCACCAGCGACAACAAGCAAAAGCAAACACAAGCAGCAGCAACAACAAGCAACAGCAACAACAGGCAGAAGCAACAACAAGCAAAAGCGACAATAAGCAGCAGCAACAACAAGCAAAAGAGACGACAAGCAGCAGCAACAACAACCAAAAGCGACAACAAGCAGCAGCAACAACAAGCAAAAGCAACAACAAGCAGCAGCAACTACAAGCAGCAGCAGCAAAAAGCATTGTCGACAACAAGCAGCAGCAGCAACAACAAGCAGCCGCAAAAAGAAAAAAAAGCAACAACAAGCACCAGCGACAACAAGCAAAAGGAACAACAAGCAGCAGCAACAACAAGCAACAGCAACAACCGGCAAATGTAACAACAAGCAAAAGCGACAATAAGCAGCAGCATCAACAAGCAGCAGCAACAACAAACAGCAGAAACAACAAGCAGCGGCAACAACAAGCAGCAACAACAACAAGCAGCTCAAGCTGCGACGAAAAGCAAAAGCAATAACAAGCAGCAGCAGCAAAAAGCAGCAGCAACAACAAGCAGCTGCAGTGGCGACAGAAAGGAAAAGCAACAACAAGCAGCAGCAACAACAAGCAGCAGCAACAACAAGCAGCAGCGACAACAAGCAAAAGCAACAACAAGCAGCATCAACAACAAGCGACGGGAACAGGCAGAAGCAACAACAAGCAAAAGCAACAACAAGCAGCAGCAACAACAAGCAAAAGCGACAACAAGCAGCAGCAACAACGAGCAATAGCAACAACAAGCAGCAGCAACAACAAGCAGCAGTAACAACAAGCAGCGTCATAAACAAGCAGCAGGAACAACAAACAGCGACAATAACAAGCAGCAGTAACAACAAGCAGCAGCATGAACAAGCAGCAGAAACAACAAAAAGCGACAATAACAAGCAGCGGCAACAACAAGCAGCCGCAAAAAAAAGCAAAAGCAACAACAAGCACCAGCGACAACAAGCAAAAGCTACAACAAGCAGCATCGACAACAAGCAACAGCAACAACAGGCAAAAGCAACAAGCAAAAGCAATAACAAGCAGCAGTAACAACAAGCAGCAGCATGAACAAGCAGCAGAAACAACAAAAAGCGACAATAACAAGCAGCGGCAACAACAAGCAGCCGCAAAAAAAAGCAAAAGCAACAACAAGCACCAGCAACAAAAAGCAGAAGCAACAACAAGCAGCAGCAACGACTAGCAAAAGCAACAACAAACAGCAGTCACAACAAGCAGCAGCAACAACAAGCAGCAGCAACAACAAGCAGCTGAAGCTGCGACGAAAAGCAAAAGCAATAACAAGCAGCAGCAGCGAAAAGCAGCGGCAACAACGAACAGCTGCAGCAGCGACAAAAAGAGAAAGCAACAACAAGCAGCAGCAACACCAAGCGGCAAAAGCAACAACAAGTAACAGCCACAACAAGCAGTGGCAACAACAAGCAGTAGCAACAACAAGCAGCAGCAACAACAAGCAGCGGTAACAACAGGCAGCGGCATGAACAAGCAGCAGGAACGACAAACAGCGACAATAACAAGCAGCAGTAACAACAAGCAGCCGCAAAAAAAAAGCAAAAGCAACAACAAGCACCAGCAACAACAAGCGAAAGCAACAACAACCAGCATCAACAACAAGCGACGGAAACAGGCAAAAGCAACAACAAGCAAAAGCAACAACAAGCAGCAGCAACAACAAGCATAAGCGACAACAAGCAGCAGCAACAACAAGCAAAAGCAACAACAAGCAGCAGCAACAACAAGCAGCAGCAGCAAAAAGCATCGTCGACAACAAGCAGCAGCAGCAACAACAAGCAGCCACAAAAAAAAGAAAAAGCAACAACAAGCACCAGCGACAACAAACGAAAGCAACAACAACCAGCATCAACAACAAGCGACGGAAACAGGCAAAAGCAACAACAAGCAAAAGCAACAACAAGCAGCAGCAACAACAAGCAAAAGCGACAACAAGCAGCAGCAACAACAAGCAAAAGCAACAACAAGCAGCAGCAGCAAAAAGCATCGTCGACAACAAGCAGCAGCAGCAACAACAAGCAGCCACAAAAAAAAGAAAAAGCAACAACAAGCACCAGCGACAACACGCAAAAGCAACAACAAGCAGCAGCAACAACAAGCTACAGCAACAACAGGCAGAAGCAACAACAAGCAAAAGCGAGAATAAGCAGCAGCAACAACAAGCAAAAGAGACGACAAGCAGCAGCAACAACAAGCAAAAGCGACAACAAGCAGCAGCAACAACAAGCAAAAGCAACAACAAGCAGCAGCAACTACAAGCAGCAGCAGCAAAAAGCATCGTCGACAACAAGCAGCAGCAGCAACAACAAGCAGCCGCAAAAAAAAGAAAAAGCAACAACGAGCACCAGCGACAACAAGCAAAAGGAACAACAAGCAGCAGCAACAACAAGCAACAGCAACAACAGGCAAATGCAACAACAAGCAAAAGCGACAATAAGCAGCAGCATCAACAAGCAGCAGCAACAACAAACAGCAGAAACAACAAGCAGCGGCAACAACAAGCAGCGGCGACAACAAGCAGCTGAAGCTGCGACGAAAAGCAAAAGCAATAACAAGCAGCAGCAGCAAAAAGCAGCAGCAACAACAAGCAGCTGCAGTGGCAACAAAGAGGAAAAGCAACAACAAGCAGCAGCAACAACAAGCAGCAGCGACAACAAGCAAAAGCAACAACAAGCAGCATCAACAACAAGCGACGGAAACAGGCAAAAGCAACAACAAGCAAAAGCAACAACAAGCAGCAGCAACAACAAGCAGCAGCAACGACTAGCAAAAGCAACAACAAACAGCAGTAACAACAAGCAGCAGCAACAACAAGCAGCAGCAAAAACAAGCAGCAGCAAAAACAAGCAGCAGCAACAACAAGCAAGAGCAACAACGAACAGCAGCAACAACAAGCGGCTGCAGCAGCAACAAAAAGCAAAAGCAACAACAAGCAGCAGCAACGACAAGCAAAAGCAACAACAAGCAGTAGTAACAACAAGCAGCAGCAACAACAAGCAGCAGCAACAACAAGCAGCAGCAACAACAAGCAGCTGAAGCTGCGACGGAAAGCAAAAGCAATAACAAGCAGCAGCAGCAAAAAGCAGCGGCAAAAACAAGCAGCTGCAGCAGCGACAAAAAGCAAAAGCAACAACAAGCAGCAGCAACAACAAGCAGCAGCAGCAACAACAAGTAACAGCCACAACAAGCAGTAGCAATAACAAGCAGCAACAGCAAAAAGCAGCGGCAACAACAAGCAGCTGCAGCAGCGACAAAAAGAAAGAGCAACAACAAGCAACAGCAACAACAAGCAGCAGCAACAACAAGCAGCAGTAACAACAAGCAGCAGCAACAACAAGCGGCTGAAGCTGCGACGAAAAGCAAAAGCAATGACAAGCAGCAGCAGCAAAAAGCAGCGGCAACAACAAGCAACTGCAGTGGCGACAAAAAGCAAGAGCAACAACAAGCAACAGCAACAACAAGCAGCAGCAACAACAAGCAGCAGTAACAACAAGCAGCAGCATCAACAAGCAGCAGCAACAACAAACAGCAGCAACAACAAGCAGCAGCAACAACAAGCAGCAGCAACAACAAGCAGCTGAAGCTGCGACGAAAAGCGAAAGCAATGACAAGCAGCAGCAGCAAAAAGCAGCGGCAAAAACAAGCAGCTGCAGTAGCGACAAAAAGCAAAAGCAACAACAAGCAGCAGCAACAACAAGCAGCAGCAACAACAAGCAGCGGTAACAACAGGCAGCGGCATGAACAAGCAGCAGGAACGACAAACAGCGACAATAACAAGCAGCAGTAACAACAAGCAGCAGCATAAACAAGCAGTCGAAACAACAAAAAGCGACAATAACAAGCAGCGGCAACAACAAGCAGCAGCAACAACAAGCTACAGCAACAACAGGCAAAAGCAACAACAAGCAAAAGCGACAATAAGCAGCAGCAACAACAAGCAGCAGCAACAACAAACAGCAGAAACAACAAGCAGCGGCAACAACAAGCAGCGGCGACAACAAGCAGCTGAAGCTGCGACGAAAAGCAAAAGCAATAACAAGCAGCAGCAGCAAAAAGCAGCAGCAACAACAAGCAGCTGCAGTGGCGACAAAGAGGAAAAGCAACAACAAGCAGCAGCAACAACAAGCGGCAGCAACAACAAGCAGCAGCGACAACAAGCAAAAGCAACAACAAGCAGCATGAACAACAAGCAACAGCAACAACAGGCAAAAGAAACAACAAGCAAAAGCAACAACAAGCAGCTGTAACAACAAGCAGCAGCAACAACAAGCAGCAGCAACAACAAGCAGCTGAAGCTGCGACGAAAAGCAAAAGCGATAACAAGCAGCAGCAGCGAAAAGCAGCGGCAACAACAAGCAGCGGCAACAACAAGCAGCTGAAGCTGCGACGAAAAGCAAAAGCAATAACAAGCAGCAGCAGCAAAAAGCAGCAGCAACAACAAGCAGCAGCAGCAAAAAGCATCGTCGACAACAAGCAGCCGCAGCAACAACAAGCAGCCGCAAAAAAAAGCAAAAGCAACAACAAGCACCAGCGACAACAAGCTAAAGCAACAACAAGCAGCATCAACAACAAGCGACGAAAACAGGCAGAAGCAACAACAAGCAAAAGCAACAACAAGCAGCAGCAACAACAAGCAAAAGTGACAACAAGCAGCAGCAACAACAAGCAAAAGCAACAACAAGCAGCAGCAACAACAAGCAGCAGCAGCAAAAAGTATCGTCGACAACAAGCAGCAGCAGCAACAACAAGCAGCCGCAAAAAAAAGAAAAAGCAACAACAAGCAGCAGCAACAACAAGCAAAAGCAACAACAAGCAGCAGTAACAACATGCAGCAGCAACAACAAGCAGCAGCAACAACAAGCAGCAGCAACAACAAGCAAAAGCAACAACAAGCAGCAGCAACAACAAGCAGCAGCAGCAAAAAGCATCGTCGACAACAAGCAGCAGCAGCAACAACAAGCAGCCGCAAAAAAAAGCAAAAGCAACAACAAGCACCAGCGACAACAAGCGAAAGCAACAACAACCAGCATCAACAACAAGCGACGGAAACAGGCAAAAGCAACAACAAGCAAAAGCAACAACAAGCAGCAGCAACAACAAGCAAAAGCAACAACAAGCAGCAGCAACAACAAGCAGCAGCAACAACAAGCATAAGCGACAACAAGCAGCAGCAACAACAAGCAAAAGCAACAACAAGCAGCAGCAGCAAAAAGCATCGTCGACAACAAGCAGCAGCAGCAACAACAAGCAGCCACAAAAAAAAGAAAAAGCAACAACAAGCACCAGCGACAACACGCAAAAGCAACAACAAGCAGCAGCAACAACAAGCTACAGCAACAACAGGCAAAAGCAACAACAAGCAAAAGCGACAATAAGCAGCAGCAACAACAAGCAAAAGAGACGACAAGCAGCAGCAACAACAAGCAAAAGCGACAACAAGCAGCAGCAACAACAAGCAAAAGCAACAACAAGCAGCAGCAACTACAAGCAGCAGCAGCAAAAAGCATCGTCGACAACAAGCAGCAGCAGCAACAACAAGCAGCCGCAAAAAAAAGAAAAAGCAACAACGAGCACCAGCGACAACAAGCAAAAGGAACAACAAGCAGCAGCAACAACAAGCAACAGCAACAACAGGCAAATGCAACAACAAGCAAAAGCGACAATAAGCAGCAGCATCAACAAGCAGCAGCAACAACAAACAGCAGAAACAACAAGCAGCGGCAACAACAAGCAGCGGCGACAACAAGCAGCTGAAGCTGCGACGAAAAGCAAAAGCAATAACAAGCAGCAGCAGCAAAAAGCAGCAGCAACAACAAGCAGCTGCAGTGGCAACAAAGAGGAAAAGCAACAACAAGCAGCAGCAACAACAAGCAGCAGCGACAACAAGCAAAAGCAACAACAAGCAGCATCAACAACAAGCGACGGAAACAGGCAAAAGCAACAACAAGCAAAAGCAACAACAAGCAGCAGCAACAACAAGCAGCAGCAACGACTAGCAAAAGCAACAACAAACAGCAGTAACAACAAGCAGCAGCAACAACAAGCAGCAGCAAAAACAAGCAGCAGCAAAAACAAGCAGCAGCAACAACAAGCAAGAGCAACAACGAACAGCAGCAACAACAAGCGGCTGCAGCAGCAACAAAAAGCAAAAGCAACAACAAGCAGCAGCAACGACAAGCAAAAGCAACAACAAGCAGTAGTAACAACAAGCAGCAGCAACAACAAGCAGCAGCAACAACAAGCAGCAGCAACAACAAGCAGCTGAAGCTGCGACGGAAAGCAAAAGCAATAACAAGCAGCAGCAGCAAAAAGCAGCGGCAAAAACAAGCAGCTGCAGCAGCGACAAAAAGCAAAAGCAACAACAAGCAGCAGCAATAACAAGCAGCAGCAGCAACAACAAGTAACAGCCACAACAAGCAGTAGCAATAACAAGCAGCAACAGCAAAAAGCAGCGGCAACAACAAGCAGCTGCAGCAGCGACAAAAAGCAAGAGCAACAACAAGCAACAGCAACAACAAGCAGCAGCAACAACAAGCAGCAGTAACAACAAGCAGCAGCAACAACAAGCAGCTGAAGCTGCGACGAAAAGCAAAAGCAATAACAAGCAGCAGCAGCAAAAAGCAGCGGCAACAACAAGCAACTGCAGTGGCGACAAAAAGCAAGAGCAACAACAAGCAACAGCAACAACAAGCAGCAGCAACAACAAGCAGCAGTAACAACAAGCAGCAGCATCAACAAGCAGCAGCAACAACAAACAGCAGCAACAACAAGCAGCAGCAACAACAAGCAGCAGCAACAACAAGCAGCTGAAGCTGCGACGAAAAGCGAAAGCAATGACAAGCAGCAGCAGCAAAAAGCAGCGGCAAAAACAAGCAGCTGCAGTAGCGACAAAAAGCAAAAGCAACAACAAGCAGCAGCAACAACAAGCAGCAGCAACAACAAGCAGCGGTAACAACAGGCAGCGGCATGAACAAGCAGCAGGAACGACAAACAGCGACAATAACAAGCAGCAGTAACAACAAGCAGCAGCATAAACAAGCAGTCGAAACAACAAAAAGCGACAATAACAAGCAGCGGCAACAACAAGCAGCAGCAACAACAAGCTACAGCAACAACAGGCAAAAGCAACAACAAGCAAAAGCGACAATAAGCAGCAGCAACAACAAGCAGCAGCAACAACAAACAGCAGAAACAACAAGCAGCGGCAACAACAAGCAGCGGCGACAACAAGCAGCTGAAGCTGCGACGAAAAGCAAAAGCAATAACAAGCAGCAGCAGCAAAAAGCAGCAGCAACAACAAGCAGCTGCAGTGGCGACAAAGAGGAAAAGCAACAACAAGCAGCAGCAACAACAAGCGGCAGCAACAACAAGCAGCAGCGACAACAAGCAAAAGCAACAACAAGCAGCATGAACAACAAGCAACAGCAACAACAGGCAAAAGCAACAACAAGCAAAAGCAACAACAAGCAGCTGTAACAACAAGCAGCAGCAACAACAAGCAGCAGCAACAACAAGCAGCTGAAGCTGCGACGAAAAGCAAAAGCGATAACAAGCAGCAGCAGCGAAAAGCAGCGGCAACAACAAGCAGCGGCAACAACAAGCAGCTGAAGCTGCGACGAAAAGCAAAAGCAATAACAAGCAGCAGCAGCAAAAAGCAGCAGCAACAACAAGCAGCAGCAGCGAAAAGCATCGTCGACAACAAGCAGCAGCAGCAACAACAAGCAGCCGCAAAAAAAAAGCAAAAGCAACAACAAGCACCAGCGACAACAAGCTAAAGCAACAACAAGCAGCATCAACAACAAGCGACGAAAACAGGCAGAAGCAACAACAAGCAAAAGCAACAACAAGCAGCAGCAACAACAAGCAAAAGTGACAACAAGCAGCAGCAACAACAAGCAAAAGCAACAACAAGCAGCAGCAACAACAAGCAGCAGCAGCAAAAAGTATCGTCGACAACAAGCAGCAGCAGCAACAACAAGCAGCCGCAAAAAAAAGAAAAAGCAACAACAAGCAGCAGCAACAACAAGCAAAAGCAACAACAAGCAGCAGTAACAACATGCAGCAGCAACAACAAGCAGCAGCAGCAAAAAGCATCGTCGACAACAAGCAGCAGCAGCAACAACAAGCAGCCGCAAAAAAAGCAAAAGCAACAACAAGCACCAGCGACAACAAGCGAAAGCAACAACAACCAGCATCAACAACAAGCGACGGAAACAGGCAAAAGCAACAACAAGCAAAAGCAACAACAAGCAGCAGCAACAACAAGCTAAAGCGACAACAAGCAGCAGCAACAACAAGCAAAAGCAACAACAAGCAGCAGCAACAACAAGCAGCAGCAGCAAAAAGCATCGTCGACAACAAGCAGCAGCAGCAACAACAAGCAGCCACAAAAAAAAGAAAAAGCAACAACAAGCACCAGCGACAACAAGCGAAAGCAACAACAACCAGCATCAACAACAAGCGACGGAAACAGGCAAAAGCAACAACAAGCAAAAGCAACAACAAGCAGCAGCAACAACAAGCAAAAGCGACAACAAGCAGCAGCAACAACAAGCAAAAGCAACAACAAGCAGCAGCAGCAAAAAGCATCGTCGACAACAAGCAGCAGCAGCAACAACAAGCAGCCACAAAAAAAAGAAAAAGCAACAACAAGCACCAGCGACAACAAGCAAAAGCAACAACAAGCAGCAGCAACAACAAGCTACAGCAACAACAGGCAAAAGCAACAACAAGCAAAAGCGACAATAAGCAGCAGCAACAACAAGCAGCAGCAACAACAAACAGCAGAAACAACAAGCAGCGGCAACAACAAGCAGCGGCGACAACAAGCAGCTGAAGCTGCGACGAAAAGCAAAAGCAATAACAAGCAGCAGCAGCAAAAAGCAGCAGCAACAACAAGCAGCTGCAGTGGCGACAAAGAGAAAAAGCAACAACAAGCAGCAGCAACAACAAGCGGCAGCAACAACAAGCAGCAGCGACAACAAGCAAAAGCAACAACAAGCAGCATCAACAACAAGCGACGGAAACAGGCGAAAGCAACAACAAGCAAAAGCAACAACAAGCAGCAGCAACAACAAGCAGCAGCAACGACTAGCAAAAGCAACAACAAACAGCAGTAACAACAAGCAGCAGCAACAACAAGCAGTAGCAACAACAAGCAGCTAAAGCTGCGACAAAAAACAAAAGCAATATCAAGCAGCAGCAGCAACAACAAGTAACAGCCACGACAAGCAGTAGCAGCAACAAGCAGCAACAGCAAAAAGCATCAGCGACAACAAGCAGCTACAGTAGCAACAACAAGCGACAGCAACAACAAGCAGTAGCATTAACAAGCAGCAGCAACAACAAGCAAAAGCAACAACAAGCAGCAGCAACAAAAAGCAGAAGCAACAACAAGCAGCAGCAACGACTGGCAAAAGCAACAACAAACAGCAGTAACAACAAGCAGCAGCAACAACAAGCAGCAGCAACAACAAGCAGCTGACGCTGCGACGAAAAGCAAAAGCAATAACAAGCAGCAGCAGCGAAAAGCAGCGGCAACAACGAACAGCTGCAGCAGCGACAAAAAGCAAAAGCAACAACAAGCAGCAGCAACAACAAGCGGCAAAAGCAGCAACAAGTAACAGCCACAACAAGCAGTGGCAACAACAAGCAGTAGCAACAACAAGCAGCAGCAACAACAAGCAAGAGCAACAACAAGCAGCAGCAACAACAAGCGACTGCAGCTGCAACAAATAGCAAAAGCAACAACAAGCAGCAGCAACGACAAGCAAAAGCAACGACAAGCAGCAGTAACAACAAGCAGCAGCAACAAAAAGCAGCAGCAACAACAAGCAGCGGCAACAACAAACAGCTGAAGCTGCGACGGAAAGCAGAAGCAATAACAAGCAGCAGCAGCAAAAAGCAGCGACAAAAACAAGCAGCTGCAGCAGCGACAGAAAGCAAAAGCAACAACAAACAGCAGCAACAACAAGCGGCTGCAGCAGCAACAAAAAGCAAAAGCAACAACAAGCAGCAGCAACGACAAGCAGCAGCAAAAACAAGCAGCAGCAACAACAAGCAAAAGCAACAACAAACAGCAGCAACAACAAGCGGCTGCAGCAGCAACAAAAAGCAAAAGCAACAACAAGCAGCAGCAACGACAAGCAAAAGCAACAACAAGCAGTAGTAACAACAAGCAGCAGCAACAACAAGCAGCAGCAACAACAAGCAGCAGCAACAACAAGCAGCTGAAGCTGCGACGGAAAGCAAAAGCAATAACAAGCAGCAGCAGCAAAAAGCAGCGGCAAAAACAAGCAGCTGCAGCAGCGACAAAAAGCAAAAGCAACAACAAGCAGCAGCAACAACAAGCAGCAGCAGCAACAACAAGTAACAGCCACAACAAGCAGTAGCAATAACAAGCAGCAACAGCAAAAAGCAGCGGCAACAACAAGCAGCTGCAGCAGCGACAAAAAGCAAGAGCAACAACAAGCAACAGCAACAACAAGCAGCGGCAACAACAAGCAGCAGTAACAACAAGCAGCAGCATCAACAAGCAGCAGCAATAACAAACAGCAGCAACAACAAGCAGCGGCAACAACAAGCAGCGGCAACAACAAGCAGCTGAAGCTGCGACGAAAAGCAAAAGCAATAACAAGCAGCAGCAGCAAAAAGCAGCGGCAACAACAAGCAGCTGCAGTGGCGACAACAAGCGACAGCAACAACAAGCAGTAGCATTAACAAGCAACAGCAACAACAAGCAGCAGCAACAAGAAGCAGCAGTAACAACAAGCGGCAGCATCAACAAGCAGCAGCAACAACAAACAGCAGCAACAACAAGCAGCGGCAACAACAAGCAGCGGCAACAACAAGCAGCTGAAGCTGCGACGAAAAGCAAAAGCAATGACAAGCAGCAGCAGCAAAAAGCAGCGGCAACAACAAGCAGCTGCAGTGGCGACAAAAAGCAAAAGCAACAACAAGCAGCAGCAACAACAAGCAGCAGCAACAACAAGCAGCGGTAACAACAGGCAGCGGCATAAACAAGCAGCAGGAACGACAAACAGCGACAATAACAAGCAGCAGTAACAACAAGCAGCAGCATAAACAAGCAGTCGAAACAACAAAAAGCGACAATAACAAGCAGCGGCAACAACAAGCAGCAGCAGCAACAACAAGCAGCCGCAAAAAAAAGCAAAAGCAACAACAAGCATCAGCGACAACAAGCAAAAGCAACAACAAGCAGCATCAACAACAAGCAACAGCAACAACAGGCAAAAGCAACAACAAGCAAAAGCAACAACAAGCAGCTGTAACAACGAGCAGCAGCAACAACAAGCATTAGCAACAACAAGCAGCTGAAGCTGCGACGAAAAGCAAAAGCAATAACAAGCAGCAGCAGCGAAAAGCAGCGGCAACAACAAGCAGCGGCAACAACAAGCAGCTGAAGCTGCGACGAAAAGCAAAAGCAATAACAAGCAGCAGCAGCAGAAAGCAGCGGCAACAACAAGCAGCAGCAGCAACAACAAGCAGCCGCAAAAAAAAGCAAAAGCAACAACAAGCAAAAGCAACCACAAGCAGCAGTAACAACAAGCAGCAGCAACAACAAGCAGCAGCAACGATAAGCAAAAGCAACAACAAGCAGCAGTAACAACATGCAGCAGCAACAACAAGCAGCAGCAACAACAAGCAGCAGCAACAACAAGCAGCTGAAGCTGCGACGAAAAGCAAAAGCAATAACAAGCAGCAGCAGCAAAAAGCAGCGGCAACAACAAGCAGCCGCAAAAAAAAGCAAAAGCAACAACAAGCAAAAGCAACAACAAGCAGCAGTAACAACAAGTAGCAGCAACAACAAGCAGCAGCAGCAACAAGCAGCAGCAACAACAAGCAGCAGTAACAACAAGCAGCAGCGACAACAAGCAGCAGCAAAAACAAGCAGCAGCAAAAACAAGCAGCAGCAACAACAAGCAGCAGCAACAACAAGCAGCAGCCGCAACAACAAGTAACAGCCACAACAAGCAGTAGCAACAACAAGCAGCAGCAGCAAAAAGCAGCGGCAACAACAAGCAGCTGCAGCAGCGACAAAAAGCCAGAGCAACAACAAGCAGCAGCAGCAACAAGCAGCAGCAACAACAAGCAGTAGCAACAACAAGCAGCAGCAGCGAAAAGCAGCGGCAACAACACGCAGCTGCAGCAGCGACAAAAAGCAACAACAAGCAGCAGCAACAACAAGCAGCATTAACAACAAGCAGCAGTAACAACAAGCAGCAGCAACAACAAGCAGCAGCAACAACAAGCAGCAGCAACAACAAACAACGACAACAACAAGCAGCGGCAACAACAAGCAGCAGCAAAAACAAGCAGCAGCAGCAACAACAAGCAACAGCTACACCAAGCAGTAGCAACAACAAGCAGCAGCAGCAAAAAGCAGCTGCAACAACAAGCAGCTGCAGCAGCGACAAAAAGCAGAAGCAACAACAAGCAGCAGCAAAAACAAGCAGCAGCAAGAACAAGCAGCAGCAACAACAACAAGTAGCACTAACAACAACAACAAGCAACAGCAGCATGAACAAGCAGCAGCAACAACAATTAGCAGCAACAACAAGCATCAGCAACAACAAGCAGCAGCAGCAGCAGCAGCAGCAACAACAAGCAGCAGCAACAACAAGCTGCAGCAGCAACAAGCAGCAGCAACAAGAAGCAGCAGCAACAAGAAGCAGCAGCAGCAACAAGCAGCAGCAGCAGCAACAACAGCAGCAGCAACAACAAGCAGCAGCAACAACAACAACAACAACAACAACAACAACAACAACAACAACAACAACAACAACAACAACAACAACAACAACAACAATAATAATATGCAATTCTTCTATACGATTATTACATATATTATTTTTTGGAAAACTTTCTTTCATTTTCATAAAACATTTTTTTGTTTTCAGATAACTTTTTTTAATTTTCCGAAAACTTTTTTTCGTTTTCTGAAAACTTTTTACGAGAAAAACGAATGAAAATGAATAATTTCCCAATATATTGATAATAAATAAATAAATAAATAAATAAATGTTAAGTATATGAATTTACATCTTCAAATCCAGTCAATATCGTTCCCGCACGATGGCGGATCGCCCGAGGCGTCAAACGTGAATATTCACAATAATTCTACGTCTACAGTTTTATCCTATAGCTATTGGGGGGCTGGGACAAACCCCAAGGTAGGGTGTCGGTCTGTCCAGGTATCAATTGCAGCTTGTCATTTTGCCAACTCAGAGCCAATTTTCTTTTGTACGATCGTGCTTACTTCATGTTTCTTACTTCGTAACAAACACTGGGGGAGGGTCAACTCTTGGTAAGCCATCAGACAGCGCTTATAATCATCAAACGTGATGCTATTTACCGAAGAATTTTTTACACCCTTGGCGCGCTTACTCACTTTTTCCCCATCCCCGCCCATCGTAGTAAATGTGTACAGCTTTGCTCGCAGTCCCACAAACTCTGTCATAATTTTACCATTATTTTCATCCTTCATTAGCCCTAGTCGTTTCTTGTTTCTAAGCGGAATTCCATACGCATTGTCGGGCGGATAGTCAGAGGTATCAAACATTGTATCCACATCACGTTTGATGATATCGTAGATGTTCGATACGTTGAATTGATAAATAAGGCTGTCTGTGTCGGTATACAACAATTTGACCTCGCTGTTCGAAAAGTTGGACTTGACATAATTATAGTGGAAATCGTAAAGAACGATTTCTGACAGATCTAGAATCGATGCACCGACGTAAATAGGTTTAGCGAAGCGAACTTTGACACGATTCATTTCAATGATAACCACATCAGCGCCTAATCGGTGCAGCTATGAAAGTTTGCCCGGGCAATAAGCGCTCTCGCACCACCTCTTCCCTCCCATTTTGTGACCAATTTAACATCTTTATGATTTCGCACATTCTCCATAGTCTTGCCGAACACCGCGTTATTCATGAGTTTGTAAAAGTTTTTCTCAAATTCATTCCTACACCGTTTGCGCATGTCCGTGTTGAGCGTGATGTAAGGCTCGAGCCATGGAGATTGTGCAAACTTTAAAACTCTGTGCACTTTCGTTACTTTCAATCCTAAACTCAAACACTGCTTAAAATTCCCATAGTGCAATATATACTTTGTTTTGGGGTGGAGGGTGGTCGCGAGTTTGGCGTTTTTACTACCTGGAGGAGTAAAATGCTCGGGACAAAGAGGCAAGTCTTTGTGATCCTCGTGGAGTTCTACAGGATAGTCCAAATCTACCTCCAGAAAGTAACCGATCGGCGAATCGTCCGGATGGTTTATTATATCGATGTGCTGATACTCCCACTCGAACGAACCGATTGGTGAATGCACGCTCATAGCTGCACCGTATAGGTTATTCACGTCAAAATACATGAGATACGATTCCGCTTTGTTTGGATCAAAATCTGTTCCCATGAATCTATTATTGGCCCGAGCGTGTCGATTAGAACATTGCGCTACGCGGCCTCGAATGGTTCTTTCAATAAGTAACACCATTCCAAGGTTGTCTAAAAGTTGCAAAGTTACATTGGTATGCTTGAGCATCGCGTCAAAAGTAAGTCCCGGTGCAGTGTAGTAGTGCAACGGATCTAAATCATATGTTTTGAAGCAGCTAGCGCGGAAATTTTCGAAAATATCGGCAAGCAAAAGAACATCGGTCTTTAAATATAAATCTGAACAGCCGCCCAATGACTCTAAATGAAATTTCCCCCAAACATTTTTAGCGTGCTCGTGATCGGTATCTGAAATATTTGCATCGCAGAGGTGCGAGTAGAAATGCTTCTTTGCAGGTAATCGCGTTTCATCGAGTTTCCCCCAACAATCGACGTATTCATACGGAAAAACGCCTTTGCGGGTCATCAAACTGAACTGAGTCGGATTATTATAAAATTTACGCGTTATGGGCTAGTCTGCATCATTCAAATATTTGGAAAGTTTATCGATGCTGCTAGCCATAAATCGAAACGAATCGATGAATCTCAAGTGCATCATCGTCCCATCAACGCGTTTCGTGAAGGATATATATTTTTCCTTATTTATGGGTAGCAGGGTAATTTCACCGGGAAAAGTTGACGCGAGGGATTTTATTAAAAAATGAGAATCGTAACCGAACAAATTGTGGAAAACTATTGGAATTGTGTGCGTCTCTCTGAAATTCAAATTACACCGATTATGAGCAGAACCACGATATTTATCCGTGAAGTGACAGTGGTCGTGACACTTTTTCTCCTCAGGGGTAAACGGCTTTTCGCAAATGTAGCAATTCTTTGCGCGCATGTGAAGATCGTGTTGCACTTGGGTAAGAGACTTCATCGGAATTATGTTTTTGACGCGTGACTACTTTAATCGATAAATCTTTAAGCTGCTGCATGAACCAATCTATGCAATCAACGCCACGTTTACTGTGGAACTCCGATAAAGTCTCATCGTATGCGCAATGCACATAGTACGCTACACTGTGCGGGATATGCTTTTGAAATTCACGTGTTTTACGGGTTGAAACGTGATTTTGGAATTCGTCAATCGGTATAAACTCTAATATGCATTCGAGATCGGCGTAAACGACAAACGGGACGGTACCCTTGTTCTGAAAATTTGAAAATACTAAATCTTTCGACTCGGGAAATTCCATGCGTACTTTATTTAGCATAATACAATCTTGCCGATGATTGTCGTAGGCATGTTTCACACTAAAGTGACACAAATCTGTCGCATAAAAACAGTTGACCATTGTGATCAGACAATTGTTTGCTCACCAATCGTGAAAGATCTTTAATCCAAGCAAAGTGGAATCTTGGTGTTAACTGGCGAGCCATATCGTTTTCTGGATTACTCTCAACCATCAGAAGATGAATCGTGTCAAAGTTCGCGGTACTCAAATGATCGCTCAAATAAATTGGCACGATGACGCTGTTATTTGATTTTGCATGATGTGAAAAAGTTTGAGATTCTATCCCATATACATTGATTCGCAAATTATTCAATCTCTCAAGCTTTTCCACATCATGTAGAGTAGCAGGGAATTTGATACCTGTACAGTCCAACTCGGAGATAAAGCGGCGATAATGGCTAGTCCTATCGGTGTGGGTGTTGGTCGGGTGGCGTGCTGCAGTGATGGACCAGAGAAGACATCTTTCATCTTTGTTTTTCACATTGACCACCGCTTTCTTCCGCTGAATGTCCTTGGGCAGCTCAACGAATGTCGAAAGCCCCGCAGCGAGAGGCTGGTACCGGTTGATATTTACGGCAGTATTGAGGATCTCGATCATGCTCCACCCAGAATCGCGTTGTTCAAAATCCTCAACCTTCACAAGTAGATCGACCCTTGCGTGTGTAAACCAACCGTCGATATCGCTCGAGGGGAGGATCGCGATGTTGGCAGTGTTGAAGCTTTTAACTTCTTCCGCAATCCCCTCGTGCTTTATGTTTTCAAATTTGCACGATAATGTGAGGTTAACCTTCACATTACCCTCCTGGCGCAGTACCAGCCTCAATCGCTCAACGATGATCCGTTGCGCGTCGTCGAAAAAGGCGTCCAAATTCTGATGTCCGAGATTTGTGACGACTCCCGTTCAGATCCGGTTGGCGAAAGCACTTTCGACTTCGTCCCACTGCACGCTCGCAGGACTGCGGATGTTAGCACCCATCACCACGGCGTGCTGCTGCTGCTGCCGCTGCTGCTGTCGCTGCCTCAGCTGCTGCCGAATCTTTGCTATCCAGGATTGTACGAGTGTGATTGTGTGCTGAATTTGCAGTTTCGCACCTATGCTCGTTCTCAATCGCTTGGAAACATCACGCAGCAATTGGAGATTTTCCATTCCAACGTCAATCCAGTGCTGGAAGATGTCGTCATTCTCCTGCTGGGGATGGAGCTCGCCCAACAAATCGTGCGCGTTCTCCATCGTTTTGACGATATATGAGTATGTTTCAGCGGCCATGACTTTAAGGCTGATATTTGCAGAACTTTGATGAACTTTTATCTTGCACGTATCGTGTAAGACTGATGAGTCTGCATCGGATGCGTTGAGTTAATATATGCAGATAAATCGTGAGAATTTGGGAGAGTGGTAGTGAAAGGTCCAAGCTTGGTACCCTCACTCGCCATCCAGTCGGTTAGTACAAAAGGATGTATTCGAAGTATGTTGAAAATATTATTTTCGCCCCGAGGGCAAACACGGTTGCAGTCGTTGAACGTTTTCCAGCGCACAATCATACGTCGGGACGTATCTTATTCCTCGTTGATCTGACGAGACTAGATCCAATCGGCTTTGCGTTCATCGTCATCTGGTTCGTTGTCCGACAAGATTGCGATCACCTCATTTTCCCATTTTTGAAAATGCAGGATTAACGTTTTGTCCTGAACATATATCCTGTGCAGTCTGTGCGGTTGCACCTGAGCTCTCCGGACACATTCAACGAGCCGCCGAAGATCTTGTAGCGAAAAGTCGGAAGTCGCGTTGCTGAATCCGATAATTATTTCTTCGCCGGTAAATTCGTTATTACGTATCATTATGATTTTAATGCTTTCGTCTCACAAGAATAGTAGTCTCACTGATATGGAAGTTTCATGAGCTGACCCATTTTATACAGACGGTGGAAGTTTACGGGTAACGGTGAAAAATCAAAATGGTATGTCGAAAATATTATTTTCGCCCTGGGAGCAAACTGTTAGCGTGAAAGTTTACGGATCGTCATCAACATTCCCCGACCCATCTAATTGTGGTGAACATCCCCAGCCTATCTAATTGCGGTGTCGCCATCCTGTCAATTAACACAAAAGAATGTATTCGAAGTATGTTGAAAATATTATTTTCGCCCTGAGGGCAAACACGGTTGCAGTCGTTGAACGTTTTCCAGCGCACAATCATACGTCGGGACGTATCTTATTCCTCGTTGATCTGACGAGACTCGATCCAATCGGCTTCGCGTTCATCGTCATCTGGTTCGTTGTCCGACAAGATTGCGATCACCTCATTTTCCCATTTTTGAAAATGCAGGATTAACGTTTTGTCCTGAACATATATCCTGTGCAGTCTGTGCGGTTGCACACGAGCTCTCCGGACACATCCAACGAGCCGCCGAAGATCTTGTAGCGAAAACTCTGAAGGTCTATAAAAAACGAATATTCTTAGCTCATTTGGCTTAGTTATTTGCATATCAAATACTGTATCTGCGATGTCTGTTATGTCGACTATGGCATCAAAATATGTATCGTATACACCGTCTCCGATATCCAGGCATCGGACCATTTCTGCTAATAGAGTCTTAACATGATAATTGCTATTGTAATTAATTATAACTGTTACTCGATACAGTCCTATTTCTACAATTGTACGTATTCCAGGGCGCTGATCCTTTTCTCCCCTGATGACTACCTTAACGTAGTCATCACCTGATTCGGGTAGTTTCATGTTTTATATACAGTACTCTAAATCATTGCGTAGAGTAATGTTAATGCCTTGTGAATTTCCTGTTTTATGAGACAAGGAAATGTTCCTGACAATCGAAGTGTTTGTATTAGTAAGGTTTCAAAGTTTGTTTTTAGTTATTTCTTTTCTTTCTTCCCCCAATTCTTCTATGTGAACTATTGTGATTTTTCCATCTACAAGTATTTTTGCATTATTATTGTCCAATACCTTAATCAGCTTATGTGGGCCGGTGTGTTGATCTGCCAGTTTGTTTTTCAGCGGTTCCTTTAAAAGAAATACAAAATCACCCACTTGTAACTGTACGGGTTTTATTATTTTATCGTAATATATCTATACTTTTGTTTGGCTTGTGCCAGATTTTATCAAGCGTGGGTTTGTAGTTTCCGTAACTTAGTACATAGAGAAGGTAACTATTCTTCACATGTTTTGTCAGTTGCCGGTTCTAAAGTCGCATAGCTAGACGGAGTTCTTGCCTCATGTCCAAAGACTAGTTCATATGGGGAGTATCTCGTACCTTCGTGAACGCTGGTGTTGTATGAGAACATAGCTACATCTAATCATTCATCTCAATCAGATTTTTCAGTTACATACTGCTTTAGTTATCCCGCCAGTACATAATGTGATCGCTCTATGAATCCGTTAGACTGGGGGTGAAATGCGGTAGTTCTAATTTGTGTTATTTTAAATGTTTTAGCAAGCGTCTTTATCAGTGAGCTAGTCAAATTGGCTTCCCGGTCTGATGGAATATCTCTAGGCGCTCCGTATACACGTGTGAACTTTTTGACTAGAGCATCAGCTATGTCTATTGAATTTGTTTCCTTAAGAGGTAAAGCTAAAGAATACTTTGTCAAAAGGTTTGTATGTACTCGGTTCTGTTTTTTGTTACAGGTTACGGACCTACGATATCCATGGAAACTTTCTCAACAGCCATATCTGGTGTGTCGGTGATGATCATTGGTTGTTTGTGTTTTATACAAGTGAGTCTTTTAGTCGCGCACTCTAAGCATTTTTCAATGTTATCTTGTAATTGTCTTTTCATATTAGACCAAATATATTATCGTCTGATTCTATGATAAGTTTTGGTTACACCCTGATGACTTCCTATCTCGGATTTGTGGTATTCCACAATAATTTCTAACCTTTGTCCATCAGGTGGAATTTGAATAAGGTCTTTGTATATAGTCAATATACACGGGCTGTCCCTTAGTATGGCTTTTATTCTCCTGAGGTTTTCGTTCCATCAGATATTATCAATCGAGGGGTGAACCACAAGAGAGATATTTGGTGTACAAAGGATGGGAAATATCGGGAGATGTTGGGAGGTATTGGAAAATATTGGTAAATATTGGAAAATGCTGGGAGATATCGGGAGATGTTAGGTGATATAGGAATATGTCGGGAGATATTGGGAGATATTGGGAGATACGAGGGAAATATTGGTTGCCGGGAGTTTTAAAATCTATCAACAGATGTCGTTAGGAGATGGCTCGGGAGACGGAGGTACCGGAGAGTTATTAAAAATATAATAAATAAAAATATTCAAGTATAGGATAATAATGAAAAACGTTAATTTCTGGCAATGGGAATGTTAAATTTTCATTAAAAATATTTGAAAATACAGTGATATATAGGGAAATATTGGGAGATATCGGAAAATATTGGGAGATATTTAAGAAAAGAGGATATGTTGTACGCGGTTTTGCTAGTGATTCACCCCTCGTTATCAATGAAGTTGGTCCTGGCTATTGCTACTTCAGTAAGTTCTACTTCATAAATCACGTCTAATAGTGATGACAGAGCCTTATTTGAAATTTCCCCATCTGTTTTCCTATTAATCGACTCCTTAATGGGTAACGCAATGATTGACACAAGTAACTTGATGTTCATTTATGTTTTAAAGTTGAAAATCAACGAGATCATGCAATAGTTTGACTTTGCCGCTTTTGTTAGGTTTAATCCGAAAAATATCGGTCTTAGGAAGAAACATGCCAAGACAAAAGTGGGAAATTGACTTTCCTACAACTTCTGGCATTAAAATTTTTCGTTCAAACTGAATATGGCCGAGTTATTCGAGAAAAACGGTTTTTCTTAAAATTAAAAATGGCGGACATAAGCAAGTCAGATTTGGTCGGCATTTCAAATTTGGACCGCCAGTCACCCTCCCCAATGATTCAATTGAAAAAGAGCGATAACGGACTTATTGCAAGGTTTAAAGTACATACATTACACTCTGTTCGACGAGAGACCGACACAGCGTCGCGTTGGTTTGGGCAGAGTGGGGGTCGGGTGGGAATAGCGAAGCTCGCGCCTCAGTATCGTACTCATAATATTGTACATTGGTGCCCTGCACCAAAAGTCTACGCTCTGTGAAAGGACTAAAAGGTGAAATAATATGAACGTCACGGTCTCATTACACCTCGAATAAATTTATTCCACTTCCTCAGACATATTTTCTGCCATCGTATACATTAATCAACCAGAAGAACAAAAACGCAATTCAAAATCCATAATTCCGAATTTATTCGCAACGTTGCAACGACTGACGCTCCACGGTTTGAATTGGTTTGAAATTAACCGTTAGGTTTGGAATCGATCGTTAGGTTTGAAATTAACAGTTTGGTTTGCAATTAACCGTTAGGTTTGGAATCGATCGTTAGGTTTGAAATTAACAGTTAGGTTTGGAATCAATCGTTAGGTTCGAAATTAACAGTTTGGTTTGCAATTAACCGTTAGGTTTGGAATCGATCGTTAGGTTTGAAATTAACAGTTAGGTTTGAGTACCTGGGTACTCTTGCCGACTATAGCCGGGTCTGGTCAGCCGCGAGACCAGTTCAGATACCTGGAATGGGTAAAGTGGGCGGAGCATTGAGCTCGGCTTTGAGCGGGATCTGACCGAACTGGACGCGTTTGGCTTCGTAAGCGTGTCGATCTCTCGTGGAACAGAGGATAGTGACTGGGCCAAGTTTGCGATTCGGAAGAAAAACACGTGGTGGTCGTAGATACCACGTAATTGCCCTATGAATGCTAGTGTCATCTACTTTTGGGACTGATTCCAAGAACTCCTAGTTTTATGGCAGTCTAGATCTTGAATCTGCTTTTCGGATATTTTTTCACCGTATGCATGCAGTAAATAAATTGAATATATATCCACAATGAACTGAAATTCTAGGTCCACAACTTATGTATGAGATTTGGCAAGATGAAATCGCAAAATTCGAGCTCTTGATGCATCAAAACGTACGATTTTCAGGGTATGTTGATACTTGAATTTTATAAAAATGAACGCCGATGTTTAAAAAGCCGTGGGAAGTGAAGACCGAAAAAATGTTGACTCAGTTGCATAGGACGCAAATTATTTTTTTGGAACGAATAAAATTGCGATGGTTGAAAAATATTGAATTTTATGTGAATGGTGTATCACAGCAAACCTGAGAAGAATATTTTGAAAAATAAACAAAACTTGCGAGTGATTTAGGTTTATCGGTAGTATTTTCCAGGTTTCTTAGCCTTGTGTGCTTTGTAGAAAATAGTATTCTGCGTAAAATGAGCCATCGACAAGTGAGATCAACTGAATTTACTCGATATAATTATGATAATGTAACCATCCTTTGTGAAGAACCTAACTACTGTAAACGTTTATTACTAGAAATGTGCAACATTGTAGGACATCCGAGTTCTGTCAACCTTAGACAAGATGTCGGAACACCTGAGCAATGTCTACAAACCCCTTCTTACTGACCACATGTCACAGACTGTCTAGCTCTAAGTTGTACATACTTTGAGTTTCCCACTCTGCTATTGTTTTCCTATTTCATGCTATCCCGGTTTGCTTTCTCTCAGGGTTACCGGTAATTTTCCCAAGTGTTGTTTCTATTTACGTTCAACAGTTTACTCAATTATTTTTGATATAGGGAACTGGGAGATGAGGATACCAATTTACGATGGTTGTCGGCACCTTTTTTTCACCTTTATGACCTTTTGCTTTCCGGAATATCTCACCGCCAATTTATTTAACAAGTGTAAATAATTTATATAATCTACGTTGTTTATCGATTGGAGCAGATGCGAATGGTCTTCGATCACCTGATCCGAAGAACCATTTCTCTCCTTTTTGCATTTTATGATTCCTGACTAGTGTTTTATACTCTGAACTTCTTTTATACAAGGTAGATTTCAATTACATTGAGGCGTGTACAGCAAAGTATAATTATAATTCTTTTTACGTTTCTTTTTTTTTCGAACTACGGAATCCAAGGCTCTCGGTACCAATTATACATTCAATTTATCCATTCTCGATATTTGTTTTAAATTTCACCATGTAATCACCAAAATCAATATCAAAGACTCGTGCTATTATGACAAGCGTTTGCACAATAACTCGTCTTTACCGGCAGTCAGATCATTTGCCCGATGAAAATAATGTCAACGTATATGAATCGAAGTTAATTAAATTTATCCCGGATTAAGGAGGATGCAAATTACTTATTATAGCAACATTCAGGTATAAAATTGAAAATAACATTTATTATTTCGACTGTCACTTACGTTTAATCAATGTGCAAATACCAGGTCGTGTCGATTTCATGCACGATGAGTTCGCTGTTTCAGTGTTGTATTAGCGTCACTTGTTTGAATTGTAAAAAGTAGAATTCACGTTCTAATTTACAGGATAAGTATACCTCCATCGAAAGTCTAATCACGAGTAAAAATTATTTCACTGTGTTCATCCGCAAAATTTATTCTCACCCGAAGCATTAAATGCTTGGTTCGAAAAGAAAATATAATACATGTGGCCCGTGGCTGAAATTAACTGCGTACAATGACTTTTTCAATTAATCGTTATTTATGATGTTGAGTTGAACAGAAGAGAACCATTGACTTGAACTCAAGATCGTTACTAAAACACCATCAAACGAAGAGCGCATTTGACTTCTCTTCAAAACCCTTCGACTCTGACCACGAAGAGGTAACGACTGAGTTTGCAATCCTCTTCAAAATTCATATACGTATACTGCGGGCCGAGGCTGAAATTCGCAGGGTGGGGGCAACGCCTGAGGGAGTCAGGCAGGGAAGGGGGAAGGCCCATACGATGTTCAAATGTTTCGTGACGAGATGATTCCTTATTCAAAATTGTTGTGGGTGAAATAGCAGTGGCATATTACAGTTAAATCGAAAACAGCAAAACAAATTATTATAAAATATTTCGTCGACAGCTGAGACGCGTATTCACGCACTCAGAACACGTCACGTGGCTACCGCTGAAACGACTGGGATAACATATCGATTGTTTAACGATTCGCGGCATTTAGATACCACTGGAATTTATTACACCCACAACAAAATAACAGCCCAAATATGTCAAATGCATTTCCGTTGTTGGTTAAGCTCTATTTACTGATATTTTACGACGCAAAAATTCGGTGATGTAAGATGGCGCCACTATTAGCTTTTCGGCTCGGCGCTGAGCTGGCGAGGCTGATTGTTAGCCACGGCTGAGCGTAAATTTCCGTCTGCCCCGTTCGCTGTACACGCATACTAATGCACAGCTTGTGTAGTATACTACACACAGCTCGAGCGGGTTGAGCCGCTGCAAGCAGCAGCGAAATTGTCGAACAATTCATGTTTGACTTTTGACCGATACGAAGAATCAACGCTGAAATATCCAGGTAAGTATTTGAACAAAACATGTGAAACTGTTTATATTTATTATAATTTGCCAGATCATCGTAGTGGCCATATAAAATGCATACCGATTTTGAATAACTCGTGAGGATAACGATACGTAATTTGCGTGTTAACCTAAAACTTATCATTGTTTACCTCTGACGAAAATTTCTCTACTGATATTTAATTTAAAAGCGATAATGAGATCCATTGACAAATTATTCTGAAGTACATTACTCGTTATTCCGATTTCGACTTTGAATAGAATGTTATTGTCAGACTTGCCGTCAAATGTTTGGGGATGCATTGTGACGTGGATTTTTACCGTTCTTCGGCCACTCGGAGAAATGGCCGATAACTTACCGCGTGCACAATACTTTGGCCGCCCGTGATGTAAGCTGAAAACCTGATTAACACGCCTCGAAAATGTTAATTCGCCAGACCTCGGGAATTTACTCGGTAGCTCAGTACCTCGGAGAGGGGTGGGATAATTTTGGGAGAGAGAAAGAGAGAGAGAGACACTCGACCACAACACGCTATTTAACAAAAAATAAAATAAAATAATATATTTTCTAGTAGTGGCGATTCAAAACAAAAAAAATAGAGAGTGAGATTCGCTCTTCGCGATCCAAAAGAAAATAAACAAACAGCACTTATAAAAACCACTATATGAGAAACCTTAAGGGGGGAACCCAGTTTAGACCGATCGAAAAATCGTCTTTTTTTTATTGCATGAATCGTTAGTATAACTATTCAAGAATATGTGGTCAAAATTTCAAAGCAAAATTCCCATTAGTTCGAATGCAATGAGCACTTAAGTGACCGCCCGTCGGTTCTGTGAAGAAGCGCACGGTAATTATAACGGAGCGGTCGCCCAGACCCTTCTTTTCCAGCTACCTGCCTCAATACCGCTGTACTATTGAATAATAGAATGACGCATATGAGCAAGAAGAGGGATTGCTATATGGTGCTGGAATAGCTGCTTAACCGGTGAGCATTTTTTATGATTAATTACTGCCTTGAATTTCTCGTTTTCGCTACATTTTATTTCAAACGCGTTTTTCTCGAAACGACTTTTTTTCGACTTGCGCACATTCTAGCTCAAAAAGTTATTGATAAATCGTTCTGAAATTTGGTGTAGATATTCTTTATTCAATTCCACGTGATATGAACCTAATTCGGGGATTATATTGTTATTAAAAATATATGTTTTTATGCAAGAAAGATGAAAAAATATAGTATAAAAACATGACATTGTGTTCAAACACCTCAAAAACATGCAATTTTCAATTTGTTTGATCAAAATTAGGTTCATATTCTTAGAAAATATGTTTTTAATGAAAAAAAAAAAATCCTGATGATTACAGATAAAAATTGCGACGTCAGGGATGTACGCAAGCCAAATGCTCGGACGCCCATGGACTGCACGCGGTAACTTCACTATTTCCGGCGGAAATCATTTGAAAAAATTTCAAAGTGTACTTGAAAACATAAATAAAATATCCTTCAAGTTTAAACATTTTGTGATTATTCCTTCCTGGTTAAAAAAAATCATGAAAAACTTAAAATTTCGACCTCATAAACCGGTTTCCCCCCTTAAGCCTTCTTGCGCTAGTCGCACACTTAACAATAAACAATAGAACAAAACCTAAAAAGAAAATCTGGCTCGACGCGCTAACCACGATCATCCTCTACGAAATACCGCGCTAATCACCAAACTATAATACTAAACTACAAGGGCAATAACTAAAACAAAACCTCACTCGACGCGTTAACCGCAATCGCCCGTGACTAAATTATAACGCTAATCGCAACATCGGATAATACGCCAAAGAGCTGAATTCTTAAAGACAAAAGAAAAAAGAACTATAGCTTATTGCGCTAATCACAACCCTAATTACTACCTTAAATCATACTTTCTTAATTCTACCTTGCTAAGGCTTATCGCAACGCATCCGACTTCAACTTTCTCCAGGGCTTCCAAACTCGATTCGCGAATTCGAATACTCCCCTTTCGACGATTCGCGACCTACAAGAGAGGTGACACTCAAACCGTATAACGTGACTCCACCCGGTACAGCGGAATTTTTGCTGTATGCAATCCCCAAAACGCGAGAAACGCGACTCGATACCGTGACTCTACTCGGCTGTCCTAATGATCCAAAAATGCACTCAGTAATTAACGCGTAACTCAAGCTACGGTTACCAAGCAAAAGTATCGACTAAAGAATTTCGAGTACTTTGATAACGCAAATCCTACATGGCTGTCCGTTTCTCGGCAAGCCGTTATTTCACGACTCTCGAAATTCTTTCGCAGGAATATCAACAGGGCTTACCGGTCCACATCCACGGTACAGAGTCTCTCACTCCCTCGTTTTTCGCTACAGTCATCCTCGCAACCACACTAAAAGAACAATCGACAAATAAACTCGCTGCCTCGACTTCGAAAGTATAACTCCTGCTTCGTGCAATCGCCAGAACTTGAGTGATCTCGAAATTGACGACCGCCCGCAACGTCGATCTCGCTACGCTACTTCCTTCGTGACGTCATATCCGCAATAATACGCAACAATCGATCCGTCATCGATTTCGTGGATTGCGCAACTTGGCGCGCACCTGTCGTAGCCTCGCGACGCAGAACTTGAGGCTAGATCGCAATTTCATCCTTCGCGCAGCTTTACGATGTCCCGGGGTTGAGCGGGGTGGTGCTCCCTCGTCGCTAGTCGATCATTCGCAGATTCGTTGGTCAGGTGTTGGCAGGGTGACCGGGGGAGGCTTCGGCGCGCCGGCCGCCAGCGGGAATCGCGTTCGCCTTGGATTCCCGCGATGTAGGGATCTTCGTTGGCTCCCTCTTCGCAGCCTCGAGATCCTTCCCTCGAGATCGTCGCTTTTCCGCCACTCCGAAATATGCTCGACTTCGTAGTTGACCTTTGGCCTGGTGCCATTGTACTCTAAAAAATTTAAAAAAACAAAAGCCTGCAATATCTTTGTCGCTATTCGCTACAGTGTCCACCCTCGGAAGCTCGGATGCGTGACTCCAGTTCCGGCGCTCTTTTCTAACCGCTTCGCTATCGGGAACTCCTAAGTTTGGTTCTGCCTAGGGTTTAGCTATCCTCTTGTAACGGGCATCAAAAATGCCACGTTACAACATATTTTAGCTCCAATATTACGAAAACAAAGTTTCAATCGTGATATATGTTACCTAGTGCAAGAAAAACTAGTTAAGGTTACTGCCGTTATAGTTTATAAATACAATCAGAAAATTTAATTTCATGAATATAAATCAATGTTTTTGAAGTAGTATTCCGAAAGTAGCCAGAAAAAATTGTGCCGGTTGTGATTGACCTAGGATTGTATGACAGGATATTTAAAGCGACCACACAACTTATTGTTAGTTGACATGCCGAGAGTTTGCTGTACAATTTCACCAGTAACACTGCCGAAAGCTACAATGCTATCGTCAGAAAGTTCAATGGAGGAAAGCGTATTCATTGCCGAAGAGGACACTCTTATAACGCTCAGTGCACTGCGAATGTTGTGCAATTTAACACACCAGACTCGTACTCAAAGTCAAGTGCTGCGATGGAAAAGAATCCGACTACCGAATTCCAACTGCAAGCAATTTTTTTAATTATCCCAATTATAATATGAATTGAAGTAACGCAATAAAACTAAAAAAGCTTAGATTACAGTTTATTTGCATACATTATATGTTTTGGCTTAAAAATGTTATACACTAGGTAATATTAGACTATAGCGCATAACAGCCATGCTTCCTCGGAAGCGTAATGAAGATTTGTTTTTAATTTTCTAGATGAGGTATTTTGATCTTCAAAAGACTGCTGTGCCAGGTATATACTGAACATGATCAATACCTGTAGCTTATTCGCTTGATGGCTTGAACACAGCCTGGAAGTTCAAAAGGCACAAAATGAATCCATCAAGGTCTCCAAGAAAGTACTGAGTTGAAATTTTACAAAATTGTACGAAGCGAATACTGCAAGAGAACTTTAAAGGCCTCCAGAATGTCTACGGTAACAGCTCGAAAATGGTGTGATGTGGGAAGACTAGAAACCCGAAGGTGATACTTTGCACGTATGGAAATGCGACGAAGATGACATGGAGTGAGTGTACGGATCTTAGTGATCATTCTGGATGATAGGTAGACATAGCTCAACATACCACATAACTTGCACATGATTTTCTGAATCTCATACTCTCAAATTATAACTCATACGAGATATTAGATAGCAATTTGCGAAATAATCGTTTCTTATTTTACAGGACTTCTGACGCGGAAGGTTGATTGATGCGTCGGGCGCACGCTTGATTTTGAGAGGGCCGTCAGCTTGACAGAACAAGAAGCAACGCATGACATACCTCTCTGTTTAAGCAAATATTACTATGAATGATCAACAAGTTTGTTGTTGACTTATTCTTTTGAATTGATCGAGCTGTTACATGCGTTGATTATATGTGAAGTAGTTTTCTGTTCCGGAATACAACACAAAAATAAAAGCAAAAAACTATACATCGTTACAACTGAATCAGTCTTTGATACCAAAGATTTAATGTTCTGCACATATTCTCATCGAAAAAAATTTCAAAAATTTGAGAACCCGAAGGAACCATAAATGATTTTGCATATACGTACGCTCCTGACCGAGGAAGTTCCTACGTTGACCGTCAGTCAACTCTGCCGTCGACTACAAAGATGGCTGCAACGGTGGATCACTCTTAATATGTTATTTGCTTCAAATACTACAATATTTAGATTCTAGTTGTAACAGTACACATATTTATTGCACGTTAATAAGTTTTTTAACAGTTGAAAAGTGCTACCTGACAATAGTCAACGAAATATATTTATTTATTATAACAAGACTCTTTCCTCAGTGTCCCGTAAACGGTACTCAAATACCAATCGTGATTTCTATGTCACGTATAAGCAGAAAATAAAGTCGAAGATAAAAAAAACCTCCAAAAAAAGTCTCTGTCATATTTAGCGGCCCCTAAGTTAAAATCCGTATTATTTTTTTTTCGTACGAGCAACTTTATCGCACGTTCTTGTAAAATCAATAAGCACATTGTGTGTAACGATTTGTATATTCCCGCCTAGAGTCGAACAATGACTAAAAGGAATATGACTTATAGTGTCTATCACGTGACGAAGGCCTAAGTCAATTATACCTGTCTTGTTGAAAATTCTCTCTCTATATCTCTCTGTGCTAAGCTCTCTCAAAAGCACGGCGTGTGAAACCGTCTTCTAATGAAATGTCTCGCTAAATTGTTTATTGAATAGTGACTAGAAGAATTCTGTAACAAAACTGTCGATACGAAGTATCGCTCAGGCCATAAATTAGAAAGGGGAAGTGATACTTCAAAAGATTAACATCTTTCTTCGAAAACGCAAAACGTCGCAAACATCTGTGAGGAGCAAGTCGCTATTGAACATCTCCGAGCGGAGAGCATCGCAAAATTGAGCCAGCTAAGTCACTATTGTAGAAATAAGTTTCTACGAACATATTAAATTAAAGAGCTATCTAGTCTAAATAAATGATAAAGAGCAGAGACTGGTGCCCCGGGTGAGGAGTGAATGATTGGGTTTTTCTTGTTTGTCAAGTTTGTGTTAATTTGTCATCTGGTACGGGCTGGTGCGTCTTGTGTATATCCTGTACGTGTGTAAGCCGAGACGAGGCTTAGGGATTAGGATTAGCGTGGCACAAAGGCCTTCGCGCGACACTAAATAACAGGCGATGTATTGTAATACGTGTCGTATTGTGGTCGTATGTGCCTATTACCTTTGCTTTCCTCGCTCAGTTGCGTCTGGTTCTTCGACTGTGATACACGTTCGGTTGGACCTTTCGAGTTTATAATAGTTTTCAATCAAACTTCATCGCGACATGACTCCAGTAGCCTTGTAGAAGCTTACTGCATTGCAGCGGGCTCGTGAAGGCGAAATAGAAGGCTTGAGGCAGAGGTTAATAAGCAAACCGCGAGATACGCTTACGACACGAGTCATTAAATCGCGACTTGACGCTCTGAATGAAATTTGGACAGAGGTTCGTAAGGCTCACTCTGAGATCATCGTTCGAGAAAACGCGGAGGCCGATCCGTACGTCACCGATGATTGGTTCGGGCGAATTCAGGGTGTCTATGAGAACGCCCTTGACGAGTTTTGGCGTTTCTGACTTCCGCGGAAAAAGCGGAGATAGAAGCCGTCGCTGGATCTGCGGAGGCAAGCACCTCTGGAGCTACCGGAACAGGTGTCGCGAAACTCCCTCGCATTCCTCTCCCAACCTTTTCGGGAAAGTATGAGGATTGGGCAAGTTTTTGCGATCTTTTCACTACGTTGGTGCATGACGTAGCTCCTCTATCTGACGCAACCAAGTTGCAGTGTTTAAAGCTTTGCTTGACCGGTAGTGCCGTGGATCTAATAAAGGACGTCGCTACGACCAGTGCGAATTACATCAGCACGTGGCAGGCGTTAACGGTTCGATATCACAACCCTCGATTGACAATAAATAAACATTTAGCTTCATTCATGCGGATCCCGCATTTGAAAAACGAGTCCGCTTCCGGAATAGTTCGTGCATCGGCAAATTTAAAATTATCAGTGGAGCATTGGGACGTCTGGCTTGTCTTCGTGCTCTCTGAACGCTTAGATTCGGAGTCGCGAAGGTTGTGGGAAGCGGAGCTGAGCCAGGGTGATCTCTCGGAGGGTACAAGCTCTCTTGGTTCACTCCCGAAATTCACGGATTTGATAAAGTTTTTGGAACGGAGAACTCAGGCCCTGAATATGATCGCGCTCGAATGTCGAACGGAGAAGAGGTCGGCTTCAACACCTTCTGCGGGACCGCAACCTCGCAAGGTTTTCACGCTAGATCTCCTCGATCACCGAAGCCAACGCCGTACAAATGCCCGCTCTGCTCCGGTACTCACCCCATCTTAAAGTGCTTCAAGTTTTAGGCGAAGGCTCCTTCTGAGCGGTTCGCTAGTATTAGACAATTGCGGCTTTGTTTCAATTGTCTGAAACCACATCAGGCGAGAGATTGTCCGTCAAGCGGAAGATGCGTGGTTTGTCAAGGACGACATCACACGATCTTGCATCGCGGCGTTCGAGGAAAATCTCAAGGGTCGAGTCGAAGTTCGGGAGGTTCTCGAGGCCCAGAAGGAGGTGGATCTTCGGCACCTCCCCCTGTCGTAAGCTTGCATGCGGCGTGTCATTCTGTCGTTGGGCGAAGAGTTCTCCTCGCCACGGCGCGAGTGCAGGTAATGGGTCCGAACGGCAGCAGCACCTACGCGCGAGCACTCCTCGATAAGGGTCGGAGTCGTCATTTGCTTCGGAATCCATAGTGCAGTTTTTGGGGTTATCAAGAAGACGCGCTTCCGTAACACTGTCGGGACTTGGTTCCACTGCGACAATCCTAAATTCGAGCTTGAAACGGACGCGCTCGTCCTCCCAAAGCTCACCTCACGTCTCCCGTCGGATAGATTTGGCGATCTAGATTTGCAACAATTTGAGGGTCTTACGCTGGCGGATCCGGACTTTTCGGTTTCCTAAAATGTAGATGTGAATTTAGGCGCTGATGTTGTAAAAAGATTGATAGAATGAGAATACTGGGATCTGGCGGGTAGGCTTAACCTAAAGTGAGTTGTAAAGGCACAATTCATTCATAAGTCAATTATTATATATTTATCACAGTTAACTTAAATTTACATCACAGTTATGTTAAGCTCGCGTAATGGACAATTAGATGATATTATTTGTAATAATTGCGGATAACCAGGTGGCCGAAGCACATGTTTTTACCCGGGACCGCGTGGCTTGATAAATGCGTGATTTAAGCGTTGAACTGCGTGAAAACTCGAAACTGAGAACAAATAAAACTGCGTTATTAAATAAGCGATCAATATTTATAGTAAACTTGGCGTGTAGCTGAAAGATTAATTAGATTTGATAAGATTAAGTAAAGTTGAATAATTGCTCGATGCACACACTCTGAGATGCCATGAACAAGCCCTCGAGCGACCAGATAGGTGCGAGAGAGAGCGCACACCGGCCCGTGGCAGCAGCGACTCCGCTCCTCTTTACCTGGCGCTGAGTCAATCGATCTGCTGAGCTGGTAATTGATCAGCCGGTGCGAGACAGGGCGGGAGATTTGAACAGATGTTTATGGCCAGTTGCTCCGTTCCGGTTTAAAACGGTTCCCTACCTCACAACTTGTCGCTCAAAGTACGGCTTTCGGCTGGGTGATTTCTGGTATAGTGCGGTCCGACAAACGGCGGGCGGACGGGGCTCACTCTTCCTTGCCAACACAGGCACTTCATTGCTCGGGTGAACCAGATTTGGAGCAGACCCTGCAACGCTTTTGGTCTCTCGAGGAGATTGCTCCGAATTCAAGTAGACTGATGCCCGAGGACAAGATGGCTGAGCACTTTTTCAAAGAGACTCACAGTCGCGACTCATGAGGTCGGTACGAAGTCCGGCTTCCTGTGAGTCCAGACCATCCTAGGGTAGCTAACGAGACTAGATCAATGGCGCTTAAATCTCTCTCTGGTATGCAACGTCGACTGTCGCGAGACGCTCGATTAGCTGAGGCGTACGGTAGCTTCATGAGGGACCACGAACGACTGGGACATATGACTCGAGTTCCGGCCTCAGAAATACAGTGCGAGGACGCGTGGTACCTTCCACATCACGCAGTGATTCAGGCTTCAGGTGACAAATGTAAACTTCGTGTTGTTTTTGACGCCTCTCGGAAAACTCGAGCCGGGCACTGTCTGAATGACTTTTTGTGGTCAGGACCCTTCTCCAGGGCGATATTTCATCGATCCTCTTGAATTGGCGAAAATATCGTTTTGCGTTTACCGCGGACATGGTGAAAATGTTCCGGCAAGTTCTGGTCAAGCGCGAAGACCAGGATCTGCAGAGAATTGTGTGGGCGCCGACCGCTGACGCCGGTCCTGTTGATTACCGTTTGAATACTGTCGCGTACGGGACGACTTGTGCTCCATATCTGGCCATCCGCACGCTTTCGCAGTTGGTTATTGATGAAGGGGTTAACTTTCCTCTCGGAGCAGTTGTGTAAATATTGGTTTCTAAGCAGTCACGGCGTGAGGGGGGAAGTCCGTCGATTTAAAGTTGGACGCGAATAGGCCTGGGTACACATAAAGCAGCGTCTGGTTCCCTTCGGCGTGGACACTGGGTGTCCATGTGTCCGAGTCGGGATTCCGGCGTCTGATTTGATTGGATTACATGGATCGGATTGATTATCACTTCGGGTTATCGGAATCTCAGAAAGAAATAATAGACAGTTTCAGTGGCTTAGAATCGAGTATTTTGAGGCATTGCGATCTATTAGAACGACTGAATTCGACACGTGCGTACGCCAGATTGTAAAGCGTCATGAATCACAGAATAAATAAAAGCGTATTTGAACGAAACCAGAAGTAGCCTCTAGGAAGAATAATCGAACTCCATCCGGGTCCGGATGGCCTTGTGAGGGTGGTCACGATTAAAACCGCAACTACCACTCTACGGCGGCAAATCTCTCGTCTATGCCCGCTGCACCTCGAAGATGGCGGCAAAGGGCGTAGGGCAATGTCGGAGGCGTAAGGATTCGTCCGTTGGACGAAGGCGGGCGGGATGTTCGCGCAACTTTATTAATATTATGTTAGTTTGTAAATTTATAACAACAAATATTTCAGTTTCGTTATATTCGTATGTTGTACCTATTTACCACGTATAAGGTGAATAAAGGGTCACAACAGTAGATTTACTTTCTTATTCCACATGACAAGTAGTTCAACATTATAGTAATTTAAATTACGTACTTATTGTCTGCGCCAGAAATTTGTGGGCCGATACTCGAATCGGCAGTTACGTACGTTCGCTTGGCCGGTGAAGGCGCAGCGCAAGTTAGTTAGTCTCGAGCGCTCGAATAGGTAGGACGTGTTAGGTTTTCCTTTACCCGCGCGCGTCGATTATTCTGTTTCGCGTAGTTTTAAGATTTATCCGTTTAAGTTGGTCGGGGGAGACGCGGTTCACCCTCCGGTTGGACCGGAGGTGCTCGTCTCCCAGGCGAGCATCATCGCGGCGACACACATTGTCGCCCGAGCACTTCAGCGTTGGTTTCCCGAGACGTCGGGACCGCTGTTTGTACGGCATTGGGCCACCCTGACGCTTCCCCTTCCCCGCTTCGACGTTAGCGTTGGAAGTTGCGGATCACGGTTTACTCATGGAGATTTGGATAAGTTGGCTTAAGATTATTGAATGATCATTCAATCTAGTTGACAAGGAACGCACCAGCGACTGTATTATCCTGTATTATGATAATCTGATTTGCAGTCAATAAACATTTGTCTTGCTTCGGCTTTTCCCTCTGCACCGTGAGGGTTTTTATGACGAAGCAAGCGTCTTGTCTTTCCCGCGAAATCGTGTTATTTATTTATGCACCCCCTCACTCACTCATCCCATCCCGATTGAAGTTAAAGAAGAACTCTGGTCAAACGACCTAAACAGAGACAATTCATTTCTAATTAAATTTACATTCACATTTGTAATTTAAATTCAGGAAACAAGACTTATTTGCACAATTATAACTAAAGAAAGTGACTTGCATGTATTATGTCAATCTTGCATGTATGCTTTTGAAATAGTAAATTGACAATTTAATGCGATTGAGTGATTGAGCTAAGGATCGGATGAATGGTTGTATAATTCATGTCATAATTATTAGTAAAAGGTAAAATACCGCATACAATTGAAAATATTAAGATATGAAAAAAATCAGTAATACATCCGAAAAATGGAGACTACAAATATCAATTCTCCTTTCATCAAACCTGACGAAACGCCTAGGATTCAGACCGTTATAAATCTGATGATCGAAAACGGATTTATGGCAACAGTAGATCTAAAGGAAGCGTTTTATCTCGTTTCGATGACAGAATCTGATCGGAAATTTCTGTGATTGAGATAAAAGAGCCAACTTTTAGAATTCATTTGTTCACCAGTTGGTCTCGATACAGTCCTATTTACATTTACAAGTATCTTAAAACCAGTAATGGCAAACTTAAAACGTGAGGAGCTTATATCGGTGATTTATCTTGACGATTTGATATTCTTCGGCAGAGCCTACGACGAGTGCCAAGAAAATATACGCATCACTCGCTCACTTTTACATCAACTTGGTTTCGTTATTAATGAAAGGAAGTGTTGATTAATACCGCAAAAAAGTGCGGATTTCCTGAATTTTCGTCCGTTTCCGAAAAGACGATCATTGAACTCACGCAAAAGAAAAGAGATCGAGTAAGAAGAGAAATCGAAAAATATCGGTCGATAAAAGTAAGCAAAATTCGTGGATTTGCTGAGTTAATAGGCGCACGGGACAAAAATATGGAATGGAAACTACTATCGGTGCATGGAAAAAAGCACTCACATAACTTACTTATTAAGACTATGAAACTGATCAAATATGTAGCGAAACTTTGCAGGGTGATAGAATTGACGATTCAGAGGAAAAAACATCACTTTGGCATGTTTTCTGCCCGAACGACTGAATCATCATAGTGAATGCAATTTAAGTGTAGTCGCTTTCAGGTTTTCGTGTGAAATTGATTCAAATAGGCAGATCAGAGAGGTTATTCGGGTAAGTTTGGCAAAGCGATGTTTCTATATACCCAGAAAACAGCAAATGAGTTAATCTTACAAATATTCGATCGAATCATTTGAGATCTTGAAACTCTCCCAGTTCAATACAAATCATAGGCATTGTTTGACGAAAGCTCTAATCTATTGTTTCATTGTGCAAAGCGTGAAGTCGAAAAACGAAAATATTTCGTTATATTTTCTAAGCGCTTTTAAACCCAAGACTTTCTAGATGTTTTCCTCGGAATTCCTAAAGGTCCAACGAGTTGACATGACGACAGAGATCCTTGATGACCTTGATGATGAATTTGTAGACAGCAGAATTGTTTGCGGATTTTGAGGAACGCTCAGATCAATTTGTTCACATGCTATTAAAAATTATTTTTACGAGAAAAATAGCGTGATGATGTGATAATTATTGGAAATCTTTTAGGTGGCATTGTTGGATCAGTCATTTTTGACGCAAAAATATCCAAGTCTACTGGAATCGCATGTTGCAACAAGCAGTAAATTCTTAATTGACAATGCAATCGACATAAAGCGGCGATCGCATTAATGAAAAATTTGCAGCGAAACGGCATTGGTACTTGGGTATCGATAACATGGCGTAAGGTTCAAATTTTCGAGTAGATACATAGACAGTGAATATTTATTCATAATTGAAAGACAATTGCATAAGATATATGTTCACACGACAAAACACAAATACGCATTACATTCCGATCAGGTACCCTGACTAGGGTTAAGCGGCGTAGTTGGAAACTTTCGACTTTTTCGACTGCTCGAGTCGCCTTTGCGTCGAACTTGATACCTGTGTGTCTCAGGTGTGTTCACAAATTAAGTTGCAGAATACGAAGTTTTAGCTGAAGACAGTGAGCGAACTCATTGTCAAGGAAATATTGTGAACGACCACTTTGGTCGTGACATCTGGTGTCCAAAAAAGAAATGAGGCTAGTGCACCTTAGGTGCACCTGAATAAATAATTAAATCGTGAGATTCGTTTAGATAAAATAAAAATGCGAAAAAATTTTTTTACAATTCTATGGAATTTCGACAGATGAGCACTGATTGTAAATGAACTGATGAACTTTTGCTTGAACACCATAGTCGGTCATGTTCTCCTAGCCCCGCTTCGATGTCAGTTCCTACTAGAGGCTCCGACCACCGCTCGAAAAATTACCTCCGTCAGATGGTTCGGTATGAGCTTCGGTGGGATCGATCTCTGAAATATTCAAGTCATTTTAAGTTACAGCCGCAGATACATATAAAATCTACTTTACGTCTTCGTCGATCAGTGCTTGGAAAATTCAGTCCGACCAAACATGAAAATTATTGACGAAATACTGATTACGTCTTTCTCTAACGTCACCGAAAACCGTGTTTCACGGAAGGTATTATTCAGGTTATGCTCGGTTTTTCGAACTACGTCTTTTGCCTGATGAATCAGATCAAATCCAGCGTTTCATATCTGCAGCTCGTTGCCGGTACAATTCGATCATCTTGTATCTTGACATCTCAACTGTGCAAGTGATCTCCCCTTCGAAAAATATGTTTGTTCCGCCCCAAAGTACGAGTATATCGTTTCAGTTAATAATTCCTACGGAACACGCACGGCGGAGAGTTTTGTCTGTGTTGTTTGCACGAAAGTTTACAACATTTACTGATACAAAAATCTCGATTCAACTTTCGAATATCGTTGAAATGTATTTTTTTTCATTCGTCTCTACGCACGCGAGAGAAAAATGTGAAAAAGAATTCCAAATATCCTGAAACTCGAGTTTCGAAATGAAACTGCACTTTGAGATCTGTTCGAATCTTTAGTCGACTACATTGCAATCGACTAGAGACTTGCACTGTTGAAAAAAAAAAAAAAAAAAAAAAATCACAAGGAAGGCATTTTAATATTTACGTAACGTTTCAAGCTAGATTTGGAATATGCCTCTAAAATATTCAACAATATACCTACTTTTGATTGAATTCGAATTACGTTCTGGAAAATTTTGGTGCGTGAAATCATTTTTTGGAAAATTACTTTTCGCAAACTTCAGAATACACGCAAGATGACGATGAAAATTTATAAACATTTACAGTCGACTTTACTTTGCGCGGAAATTTCGAGAAGACAAAAATGCAACATGACTGGAAGGGGTGAGGGATTGAAATTGATTTATATCACATGAGTCTCACCATAGGATGGAGTCGACGTCCCTGTTTCTGAACGGGTCGTATTTCGACGCACTGGACCAAACCTACAATAAAATGATAAATCACATCATTATGAATATTTTCATTTGATGTGATGAGGACGGCGGATTTCACAAAATCAATGCGTCTCAAACTCGATAAACTTTTTAACCAATGTTGATTTCACGTCATAACATTTTCTATAAAATAAGCTTTGTCCTAAGGATTTTTCGATACCGTTACCTAAGTCATTCGTCTGACGTTCCGTATCTTTTAATAAACCATTCCTTATCATTTCACTATGGGGGGATTTGCAAACCAAAGATCATGTGAGTAGTCGTGATCAATTACCCAACTTTACGCAAAAAAAAAAAAAAAAAAAACAGAACAAGCGGCTTCAAGTTGGCCATAAGCTAGCCCTCGAACTTCTCGTTCTCATGCGGCTAGTTTCAAGTTTACAGAAAAAAAAAATTAAGAATATCCAATTCGAATTTCTAACTACAAATTGATATCCGTACCTCGAAAGCCCTCTGGCACTATATTACATGTTAATCTGACGATTTTTGAAATTTAGAATTACTGTAACGGATCAACTCTTGAAAATTTTGCAAGTCCAACCTTGGATTCGATATCGGTGACCTGAAAGACCTTTACTTATTACTTTCTACCAAACTCCAAATGTTCTTGGATTGTTTTCCGCTTTATTGGATGAGGCATTTTGGATTTCGCAAATCTGACCTCGGATTCGTGATCAGCCACCCAATGAACCTTCAAGTACCAGTCTTTATGAAAATCCGAATATATTTATTATTTTTCCAGAATATTGAGTACGCCGAATTCAAATTTTGCAAATCTGACTTTAGATTCGTAATGACCAATCCAAAAATTCTTACGATACCAATTTTCAATCAAATCCATTCATCTATTCTCAACATATCATCATTTCTATATTATTTTTTTCAATTTTGCTATTCGAATAATCCAATAAGTACTGAACCGATCAAGGCAAAAACCTAATTAGATCTAAGTTTGGAAAAACCGCGTCGATTGAGACCAAAATCACTGGAATTCGGTAACTCATTCTCGACATATCGTAGGAGAAAAAAATTTATCACACACACGCATACATAATCCATCAGACATTTGCTCGACGGCATGCAGGGGCACAAAATGGACCATTCACGATCGCTCCGGCGATCTACGGCTCTCCGATGCGAAGCTCAAGCATCTTTACCTTCCGATTCATTGGGTGCCAGTGTAGGAATGAATTTGCTCACTGAGCCCCGATCCAAACTAGGCGAAATCCCCGTTAGATAGCACAACACGTGGCTCGAGGGTCGTGTTATTGTGAATGGTGCAACGAAATTAGGCATCAGGCAACGAAATAAAAGTGTAATATGCAGGTATAATTGATGTTCGACCAAAGGTATTGTTTATTGCCTCGGTCATTTGTCAATCAATCGAAATCCTGTTTATTATTGCGTTCGCGATCAGTCCGCGATCATTCAAACGATGACAACTGTTTTTCTGAAGAAAATGAGCCACGAATCAGTTATATTGAAGCCATGGTGTGGAAAAATCCTTATCATGGAATTTTTTCACGTGGAATGAGCTCTGGTTCAGAAATAAATCTTTTTTGGAACATATCGATTTTTTAAAAGTCACCGTACTGAACCGAAAAGGTTTTATAGTTTCTTATTGTATTCGTATAGGATCGTATTTTACTGAAACAATATGATATCACAAAAATACTTCTAATCTGTGAAAAATGCTCGACAAAGTCCTTTCTAACAAATGCCACGTGATTTTTCAGCATCTACTGACGGTTGCTCGGAACGTAAAAATGACAATGCGGATGTAACGCGGTTTCGATCTAGTTTCACGCGTTCAAATTTCACGAAAATCAGTCACCCTAGATGCGTGTCCTCTTATTATCAGGATAAAACTGAATTGGATGTAACTCACAAATTGCCGGACATGAACGGAAACCTTATTCCTTGCGTCAAAGCCTGGGAACTGATTGCCAGAACTGCCAAAAGTACGATGAGTTTTCCCATGTTTGTCTTCTGAATTTAATTCAAAACTGATGCGAATGAATTATGTTCCTTGGCTTTTATACTTTGGCATTATTGGTGTCATGGAAGAAAACCAGATGTGTACATAAAGATTCTAGAAACACAAATTCGAAATGTGTCACCTGCGGTAAAACATTACTTGTCGATCACATTTACCAACGAATTCTACACCTTGACAGCTTTATTATATTTAACCAGCTTCAGGGACTATTGTTGTTGGCATATCCTAATTCTTCCATCTGTCGAATTGTGCGGCACGACAAATTTCCATTCCTCACGCCTAACTTGACCGTAAAACTGTTATATTCTGCACATGCAACGCGATGCAATTATCGCAATCGCATTACATAATTTTTGGTCTGAAGGTTTTTTTTATAATTTCTTGCACTCTGCTGGTTAAGCTTTAATTTCCGAAATTGACGATATTAGACACAGTCCGCGAATCAGAAGCTCAAAACACCTTTTGAATTGCGCAAAAATTGTCTATTCATTATTTTCAGACTCTTTAATTAATCATCTTGCGTCTGAACTTTCGAAATTTAACATGTCTGATTGTGAATACGTACGTTTTGGGCACTGTAACACTAAATATGAGTTTTTCCAAAATGCCTCATCCAATAAAGCTGATTAGATCTATGTTTGGAAAAGTCGTGTCGATTGAGACCAATTGCAGGGGCACCAAATGGACCGATCCACAATCGCTCCGGCGATCCACGGCTCTCCGATGCGAAGCTCACGCATCTCTACCTATCGATTCATTGGGTGCCAGTTTAGGAATGAGTTTGCTCACTGAGCCCCGATCAAAACTAGGCGAAATCCCGGTCAGATAGCTCATCACGTGGGCCGAGGGTCGTGTGATTGCGAATGGTGCACTCGTGAAAATACATTTTCAGCGTAGAGATCGTTGGATCGCACCATATCCTAGAGTGCAACGATTTTTACCGACTCGTTCGACAAGCGAAAAATGTAGAGTTGATTCAACAAAACATTGAAATACATGCCGCTAGAAGAAAAATACCCCTCCGGGTATTTGATATGAACTTGAGTTGTGGAAAGACTGAGAATACAGTACAAGACGTCGTTAGGTGTCTTTCCAACGATAATAGGGTACAAACGGAGACGAGAGATTCATTTGGTCAGAAATAAATTCTCCGTTTATAGAATCAGTCAGAAGATTGATCAACTGACCAATAATCGACATTTCTCGAATTTCTTCAATGGTGAGCGAATTTTATAGGCCAGCCGAAATAGACAGATTAATGATCCGCGTAGGTAAAGTATAACAGTTTAATGACATATTTATCGACAATGTAAATTCAGGTTCTGCAGCATGTTTGTCACCTTTTTCGAACTTTGATCGACGTAGATTTGACTATGTTGAATTTCGCAACGCATATCTGATTGCAAAGAATTTCAAGTACATGAATGATTTACTCAGCTGACTACGGCATGCGACATACTTCTCAATCGAAGTAAGGCCACATTCTAGTTATTAACCTTTTTATAGATACGCTTCAAACCAACCTTATTTCAATTCAAGCTAATTTGCTGAATTTTAGTTGTCCATCACTAAACGGAAATTGAAAACTTCATAACTATGTCCTGATTACATAAAAACTCTTAATAGAAAAGTTTTGGGAGTCACTGATTTCGAATTGGGGGCTAAATATGTTGAACTCAGGAAGGAAAAAAGATCATGGCTTGGTATATCTAAAATTTGTCCGCATCGCCGGAAAATCAATAGGTATAAGCCCCGAATTTCCACTACACTTAGTTATGAATTCCAAATTATTTGCTCAAAATTGTGTACAAATGACCTGAATATTTATCCGAAAAATATTTGAGTCCGGCCAAAGCGTACCAAAAACTGGCGCCAATGGAATTTTCATATTACCATTGCCAAACATGGGGACGCTACATTTTCAGATTCTAAAACTGCTCTTGAAGGTGAAAATGTAATATTCAATAAATTGAGAATAAGTAGCTATACGAAAATTTGAATAAAAACTCATATTTAGTGTTACAGTGACCAAAACGTACGTATTCACAATCAGACATGTTAAATTTCGAAAGTTCAGACGCAAGATGATTAATTAAAGAGTCTGAAAATAATGAATAGACAATTTTTGCGCAATTCAAAAAGTGTTTTGAGCTTCTGATTCGCGGACTGTGTCTAATATCGTCAATTTCGGAAATTAAAGCTTAACCAGCAGAGTGCGAGAAATTATAAAAAAAACCTTCAGACCAAAAATTATGTAATGCGATTGCGATAATTGCATCGCGTTGCATGTGCAGAATATAACAGTTTTACGGTCAAGTTAGGCGTGAGGAATGGAAATTTGTCGTGCCGCACAATTCGACAGATGGAAGAATTAGGATATGCCAACAACAATAGTCCCTGAAGCTGGTTAAATATAATAAAGCTGTCAAGGTGTAGAATTCGTCGGTAAGTATGATCGACAAGTAATGTTTTACCGCAGGTGACACATTTCGAATTTGTGTTTGTAGAATCTTTATGTACACATCTGGTTTTCTTCCATGACACCAATAATGCCAAAGTATAAAAGCCAAGGAACATAATTCATTCGCATCAGTTTTGAATTAAATTCAGAAGACAAACATGGGAAAACTCATCGTACTTTTGGCAGTTCTGGCAATCAGTTCCCAGGCTTTGACGCAAGGAATAAGGTTTCCGTTCATGTCCGGCAATTTGTGAGTTACATCCAATTCAGTTTTATCCTGATAATAAGAGGACACGCATCTAGGGTGACTGATTTTCGTGAAATTTGAACGCGTGAAACTAGATCGAAACCGCGTTACATCCGCATTGTCATTTTTACGTTCCGAGCAACCGTCAGTAGATGCTGAAAAATCACGTGGCATTTGTTAGAAAGGACTTTGTCGAGCATTTTTCACAGATTAGAAGTATTTTTGTGATATCATATTGTTTCAGTAAAATACAATCCTATGTGAATACAATAAGAAACCATAAAACCTATTCGGTTCAGTACGGTGACTTTTAAAAAATCGACATGTTCCAAAAAAGATTTATTTCTGAACCAGAGCTCATTCCACGTAAAAAAATCCCATGATAAGGATTTTTCCACACCATGGCTTCAATATAACTAATTCGTGGCTCATTTTCTTCAGAAAAACAGTTGTCATCGTTTGAATGATCGCGGACTGATCGCGAACGCAATAATAAACAGGATTTCGATTGATTGACAAATGACCGAGACAATAAACAATACCTTTGGTCGAACATCAGTTATACCTGCATGTTACACTTTTATTTCGTTGCCTGATGCCTAATTTCGTTACACCATTCACAATAACACGACCCTCGAGCCACGTGTTGTGCTATCTAACGGGGATTTCGCCTAGTTTGGATCGGGGCTCAGTGAGCAAATTCATTCCTACACTGGCACCCAATGAATCGGAAGGTAAAGATGCTTGAGCTTCGCATCGGAGAGCCATGGATCGCCGGAGCGATCGTGAATGGTCCATTTTGTGCCCCTGCATGCCGTCGAGCAAATGTCTGATGGATTATGTATGCGTGTGTGTGATAAATTTTTTTCTCCTACGATATGTCGAGAATGAGTTACCGAATTCCAGTGATTTTGGTCTCAATCGACGCGGTTTTTCCAAACTTAGATCTAATTAGATTTTTGCCTTGATCGGTTCAGTACTTATTGGATTATTCGAATAGCAAAATTGAAAAAAATAATATAGAAATGATGATATGTTGAGAATAGATGAATGGATTTGATTGAAAATTGGTATCGTAAGAATTTTTGGATTGGTCATTACGAATCTAAAGTCAGATTTGCAAAATTTGAATTCGGCGTACTCAATATTCTGGAAAAATAATAAATATATTCGGATTTTCATGAAGACTGGTACTTGAAGGTTCATTGGGTGGCTGATCACGAATCCGAGGTCAGATTTGCGAAATCCAAAACGCCTCATCCAATAAAACGGAAAACAATCCAAGAACATTTGGAGTTTGGTAGAAAGTAATAAGTAAAGGTCTTTCGGGTCACCGATATCGAATCCAAGGTTGGACTTGCAAAATTTTCAAGATTGGATCCGTTACAGTTGTTCAAAATTTTTAAAATCGTCAGATTAACACGTAATATGGCACCAGAGGGCTTTCAAATCGGTTATCACGGATATCAATTTGTAGTTGGAAATTCGGATTAGATATTCCTAATTTTTTTTTTCTGTGAAGTTGTGTCGACAAATCCTTAAGACAAAGCTTATTTTATAGAAAATTTTATGACGTAAAATCAACTTTGGTTAAAAAGTATATCGAGTTTGGAATGCGTTGATTTTACGAAAGCCGCCGTCCTCATCACATTATCAAATGAAAATATTCATTATGATGTGATTTATCACCCTATTTTAGGTCTGATCCAGTGCGTCAAGCTACGTCCGGTACAGGAACAAGGACCTCGAATTTATCCTATGGTGAGACTCATGTGATAAAAATCAATTTCAATCCCTCACCTCTTCCAGTTATGTTGCATTCTTGTCTTCTTGAACTTGTCGCACAAAGTAAAGTCGACTGTAACTATGTTTATAAATTTCCATCATCATCTTGCGGGTACTTTGAAGTTTGCGAAAAGTAATTTTCCGAAAAATGATATCATGCAACAAAATTTTCCAGAACGTAGTTCGAATTCAATCAGGCGTAGGTATGTTGCCCAATATTTTAGAGGCAGATTCCAAATCTAACTTGAATCTTACGTTACGCAAATATTAAAATGCCTTCTTTGTGATTTTCTTTTTATTTTTGTTTTAACAGTGCAAATCTCTTGTCGATTAAAACGTAGTTGGCTAAAGATTCGATTAGATCTCAAAGTGCAGTTTCATTTCGAAACTCGAGTTTCAGGATTTTTCGAATTCTTTTTCACATTGTTCTCTCGCGTGTGTAAAGAGACGAATGAAAAAAAATACATTACAACGATATTCGAAAGTCGAATCGAGATTTTTGTATCAGTAAATGTTGCAAACTTTCGTGCAAACAATACAGACAAAACTCTCAGCCGTGCGTGTTCCATAGGGATTATTAACTGAAACGATATACTTTGGGGCGGAACAAACATATTTTCCGAAGGGGATATCATTAGTACAATTGAAATATTAGAGTAAAAGATCATCGATTGTACCGCGAATGAGCCGCAGACATGAAACGCTGGATTTCATCTGATTCACCAGGCAAAATATTTACATTAGTTATAAATACCGAAAACATCCTGAACAATACCTTCTCCGAAACGCGGTTTTCGGTGACGTCATTAGAATAAAAGACGTAATTAGTATTTTGTCGATGATTTTCATGTTTGGTCGGACTGAATTTTCCAAGCACTGATCGACGAAGACGTAATGTAGATATTACATGCAGCGGCTGCTGTAACTTAATATGACTTGAATATTTCAGTGATCGATTCCAGCGAAGATTTTGCTGAACCATTTGCCGGAGGTAATTCTTCGAGCGGTGGTCGGAGCCTCTAGTAGGAACTGACATCGAAGCGGGGCTAGAAGAAAATGACCGACTATGGTGTTCAAGCAAAAGTTCATCGATTCATTTACAATCAGTGCTCATTTGTCGGAATTCCATAGAATTGTGAAAAAATTTGTTCGCATTTTTATTTTATCCAAACGAATCTCACGAATTAATCATTCATTCAGGTGCACCTAAGGTGCACTAGCCTCATTTCTTTTTTGGACACCAGATGTCACGACCAAAGTGGTCGTTCACAATATTTCCTTGACAATGAGTTCGCTCACTGTCTTCAGCTAAAACTTCGTATTCTGCAACTTAATCTGTGAATACACCTGAGACACACAGGTATCAAGTTCGACGCAAAGGCGACTCGAGCAGTTGAAAAAGTCGAAAGTTTCCGACTACGTCGCTTAACCCTAGTCAGGGTACCTGATCGGAATGTAATGCGTATTTGTGTTTTGTCGTGTGAACATATATCTTATGCAATTGTTTTTTAATTACGAATAAATATTCACTGTCTATGTATCTACTCGAAAATTCGAACCTCACGCCACGTTATTGGTACCCAAGTACCAATGCCGTTTCGCTGTAAATTTTTCATTCATGTGACTGTCGCTTTATGTTAATTTCATTCTTATTTAAAAATTTACTACCTTCTGCGACATTCGATTGCAGATGATTTCGATGTTTTCGCGTAAGAAAAAAAAAGATCCGACAATGCCACGTCAAAAATTTCCAGTAATCAGATATTACATCATCATACTTTCTTCTGGCAAAATGGATCTGTGTCAGCATGTTGATTCATTCCCTGGTAGATACCGTCCCATTGAAATTGAATTGAAGTTACACTTAGATTTCGGAAGAATGTCTTACACTGTATTTTCAGTGTAATTAGATTAAAAGCATACCAATGTCCCACCGAAAAATCACCGGAATAAAAATAATAAAACACACTGTAATAATACGGTGGAACCGAATCCGCCTGGGTTGAATATTCAGGAACTGAAAAAACGAATAAACATATAGAAGGTCGTGGGTAAAAGTCATGTTTTCTAGGCATATACCGGGACAATCTCTTGAAACTTGAAAATCAACCGCGCATGCGCCAAATAATTCAATCTCATTGGTGGGCGAATTCTTCCCGCAGCGATATTTTTGTCTGCAATGCAGGCGGGCCAACGTACGCATAATGTCTAAGTTTGGATTTTCAAAGAGTATAAGCATCAAATTACTACCGTTCTTTGAAGAATCAACATTCCGACCCGATAACAAATGTTTCCCAATCCTTTCAGAGTCACTGCCTCAATTATTTGAGATTCTAACCTCGAAAATTCGGAGCAACTACATCGCCGCCAGAAACAGAGTTTGACAGCTGAAACTTGGGATGAACAGCTGATAAAACTCGCGCATGCGCGGTTCATTTTCAAGTTTCAAGAGATTGTCCCGGTAGGAACATCGGTTTTCCGAATTTACTCGAATAACCTCGCTGATCTGCCAAGTTGAATCAATTTTTCATACAAAAACCTGAAAGTCACTAAACTTAAAATTCACTGACTATAAAGATCCAGTTGTTAGGGCAGGAAACATGCCGAAATAATGTTTTTTCCCTCTGAATCATCAATTCTACGAATCAACATAGTTTCGCTGCATATTTAATTAGTTTTATAAACGTGATAAGTAAGTGCCATTGTACTTGCAGCGATAGCAAATTTACATTCCATGTTTTGTCCCGTATCAATTTTTATCGGCATACACAATAATCGAAATGATTAAATTAGATGCATCTCGTCATTAATGAAACTTTTACGCATCATGAATTGAAATCTTCTTCCTCATAACGATGTTGAATTTTTTAAAATCTAAGTTTATAACGAATCATACATAAATGACATAATACATGTTGTTTATTTTATCAATTATATATATTTAAATAATAATTTACGTACACGGAGTTCACATACATGTATAGTAATTTCTGATAGCATACTTTTCAACAGACAGTAGTGTATAGTTATATTAATATGTATTGTAAGTTTTGGTGTCAATAAAATTATTTGATAATATGTAATATACTGTGTAAACTTCCATATGTTAAATTAATAATCAGATATAGCTGTACAAAAGTAAAAAATAATAGTATGGTAAAAGGAATTACAGGTTAATTGCGACACGATATGTATACGAACCAATGAGAACATGGGTTTTAGGAGAAGCAATAATCGGCTTGGCTGTGTTGAATGATGAGTTACATTATATGTATAGGGTGTGATCGTTGATACCGGAGTTTGATTACTATATTAAAACTCAACGAATTTCTGCGAATGGTTTGCAAAACTCCGATGAGAAACTGGCATGATCGTGATTATTTGATTATGGTTATTCACGTAATCATAATTAGAGTATCGGACTAATCATAGTTTTCTTATACACGCATGTATTCGCTGTAAAAATCTAGCCAAATTATGTTTAGAAATACTTTGCTTTGGCAGTACCCACATAACATGAAATCTTTCTGAGAAACTTTCAATAAAATATTTTATAGAAAGATTATGAGAATCTTTTTAAGAACAGCAACAATCAAGAAATCTTTTGCAAGTTTCTGGCACGGACATTTTCAACTTGCAGCAACCTTTTTTTCGAAGTATTTTTGAAATGTTTTTTTCCTTTCATGAAAGATTTCAGAAAGTTTTCTGAAATATTCATTGTTATGCGGGTAAGAGTCACGATGAAATTATTATATACGAATGGTTCTCATGGAAATGGTGCAAATTTGTAATATCATGATAACAGGAAATATCATGGCGGTTTCCATAATTATTCATTACTTATCAGTGATAACAGTATTCCATGTAATCGCTATCTAGAATGTTATTGAATCGACATTCCCATTGCATTTATTATTACGACGATAATACAACAGTTTTTATCAGGAGTGGGAACCTACTTGTTATATTCGTTTAGGAAAAGAATTACAAGTAAAAAATCTTCGAAAACGAATCGATTTCCCCTGCAGATCTGGATAAGTTAACTACAGATATTCAAATTCACTGGAATATTAACCAATTTGATAGTTATTTTGCAATTCAATTGCGTAATGATGATATTAATAGTTGCATAAATACGTCATTTTCAATGTTGAAAGCATAGAAAATGTGATGTGCACGAGCCATGCGTTCAAAATATTATCTCGCACGAATCATCACGTATTATCCTGTTTTCATAGTGCGTCAAAATCCCGCGTAGTAGGAACATGATTTACTACCAAGTATACATACAACGCATTGAATGGTAACTGTGTCCTACCTCAAACTGTTTAAAATACGTACTGGGGTGACTTTTACGTTGTATATTAAAATTATCGTTTTTGATTAAACAAAAAGTTAGTTTGTTAGATGAGAAGCTGTTCGGTAGATAATTATACGCTGTAGAATTGATCTATTCTAATCGTTTGACTATGAGATTTAAACTAATGGGTTTTTTCTTCAAACTGTAAGTGTCAAGTAATGTGGCACATAAAATTATAATGCAGTTAGTACAAATTGTGCAATTTTCAATTGAACTACTACGAGTATGAAAATTGTGTACTGAATATGCTTTCCATGTTGAAATGCAAATTTGAGAATAATTCTTCTTGACTGTCGGTTCAATTTTCAACAGAAAAAGAACGTTGCTACAGGTTAACTAACATTTTATTATTTCAACAAGCATATTCCATACTCTAAGAGGATATTATTATCATTTATAAGTAACACATAACGTAAAGATATATATGGCAGTGCGTTATGCTGACGGCAAATTGGCAAATTCTAGATTTTTCGCATACAGTAATTAGAGAGCACAAATTCGGGCTTAGTGTTCTTAAGATCAGATCGTCCATAGATTTACAGATGCCTAGTCGCAAAGTACGGTGTAATCGTGGTATGAATTTAAAATTCTATCAAATCAAATTCCACAATTTCACCACATTTTCTTCCTAAATCAATGGTCATATTTTAATTTAAAACTGACTGATATATCCTAGCGTTTGATTAAAAATTTCGTTTTAAACATCAAGTTTCCTACAGACGATTCATCCGACGATTTTATCTATGTATACTTAATCATTTATACTTATTATTAAAATTTTCTGGACCACGCAATCACAAAAATGACATAGTGTACTATTTGATATACAGTCTCGGATCTTATGCCATTTTGTGAATTCAATAAAAATAGTACATTACACGAAAGAAATATAATTCTACTGTATATAGCGGAATATGTTTTTTAACGCTCTCTTTCAGCACGTATCAATATTTTACGATTATTACTATGGAGTTCATCGGACAATCTAATTTGCTTTTTCAAATTCGTTGACAGCTTGTTTTTCTCCTTGAAGATACTAATAGCAATATATTTCTATACGTGTAAATTGGCTCGCATTATTTTCTATTGTCTAATTTACTTATGTACAATTTTGGATCTGCTAGAGAAATTTATGTTCTAAACAAGATTACGCGCTGGTTTTGCAATAATTTCGCATAGTTTTTATTAATTCACCTAAAAAATGCTTCTATGTATCGTAGTACGTATATTTACCGAGTTCAAAATCATTATTTATACCAAAGGAATTAACCACCTATGAAGAAATGTTCTGGTAAAATTATTGTTCAACAGATAATTCCAAAGCTCTTCATTGCATTTTGTTTTAAAATGTCTAATGTTCAATTAGCTGAAATACGTTGAAAATTTCACTCAAATTTTTTTTTCTCTAAAATCCCGAAATCCATCATTCTCTTGTGAGTTTATTAGTGCGCAGAATTTCGGGTAATATATTTCAATCCTGAAGATTACGAGCAAATCTCAACTTTGTGCAGGAAATAGTGATAGTTTATAGAAATGCGAGTTCACTTCTCAAGTTCTAACTGTTTCATCGCTTCGCAGTTAATTTAAAGTCAGGAATGTGAAGAATTTTCCGTCTGACTTTTACGTTTGGTGCCATAATTACGGGCTCAGGTCTTTAACTGGTTAAAACTTATTTTTCCTTTCTTTTAGATGAGATTTGAAACATTTTTTACCAATTACCAGTAGCGAGTTGGGCTTTGACTTATTTCAACGAAATGTAATTGTAATTAGTTATACAATTCTCGTACTCGATCTTCAGGCATTGATAATATTAATGAGGAAAAATTTGCGAATAAAATTTTAAATTCCTAAAATTTGGTATTGATTTTCTCTAGCACCAATTAGCCTTCATGTTCCAAGCAACAGTCTATGTCTAATACAGGTGGGCTTAGTACGGAACATGACTTAGAATAATAATTAGTCGTAATATCTTAGCTTACGTGTTCCTCGATAATAGTAGTATTGGGCCCTATAATTACCTTGGTTAACTTACTCCGTCTTGTTCTGGGACCAATATTACAAGAATTCAAACTGTTCGTCGGACAGATGCCCTCGTTCTAGAAGCTTAAAATGTTAAAAATATCAGTCTTGAAACAGCAAACCCTTGCCAAGCGTTTACCAATAACTCCAACCTGTCGCTTAAAAACTTCGCACAAAAAAAAAAAAATAGAGCCGTACAGTAGCTGTTCTCGCTGAACATTCTGGTTTCAATTAATCGTTTACAATCATACGTAGCGTATATAATTATGAATAACATTAACAATTCTGTCAAGTTAAAAAAGAGACTTGCTGTTTCGCCATTGACATTTTTTTTTTTCCCCCAATTTCCAATACGGAAATAGAGGTGCTGCACACTCAGTTGAATAGCTATGTTTTTTTAATGGTCCCAGCGCAGAGCCAGAGGTTTAAAGGCACTCGGTGTGGCAATGATGAAAGGCAGCAACATTGCCAATTCTATTGGCATATCCTGGCACTCATGCCATCTGCAGTCTTCGGAAAGCTGTTGACAAGATGAAATCAAAAATTTATCACGAAAATTCAATTTCATCGAAAGACTAGGAGTGTGTATGTCAGTAGTTTTTCAATTCATCAAGTTCTATCAGTACATAGTTCATGAGAGTCTGAATACGCAGAGATTAAACTGTGAAACTGATAAAGAAGATCAAGCATCGAACTGCGCATGCGCGAGCGTTATTGGATTCTTACGCAGGTTAGCCACCTCAAGTTTCAGCTGTCAAACGCGGCTTACGGATGTTTGGTAGGTGATGCCAATTTTCTTCGGTTAGACAGGTCTTTCGGTTAAGCGGATCTCAAACAGTCGGTATATTAATTCGGGAATGCTTGAAAAACTTTGATAGTCAATTGACTGATGACCCACGACTACTACGAGTCATCATAGCGACATAACTTTAATTCGCCACTTGACGCGGAAGAGTTTGACATTGCATGTCCCGTTTCGAGTAAGTTGGCTGCCCTGATTCTCAGACGAAAATATTACCATGTTACGAGCTCATTAACCAATAGAGTTTAATTATTTCGCATATGCGCATTCAGTTACTCTATCTGCTAAGTTTCGTAGTGTTATGTCGGCACATAATTACCTTGACGCTTTGACTAAGGAGGTAAAACATCCAGCTTCAGGCCGGTCTGTAATTTACAGAACCCACAGTATCCTCCGCATTTTCCCACAACCTTCTGTTGGTTCTGTAACGAAGAAAGTGTGATCATAGAATGGTAATAAGACCATTCCGTACTTGCAAGTTGTATCATTTTAGTCGCATTTATTGCACACTATTTGTAGTGTTTATGACATTATGTTATTTACTCACTATTTTATTGATGATTCGCGACGTCATGGATCCTTGGCTAACCCAGGATAGAGTAGGTGACAAACCCAGCTGAGTACCGACTAAATTTATGCTAAATTGGCCTTGTGGACACTGTGCTGAACTGTAGCAATCACCGGCTTTGCCAAACTCGACCCGTTTCGATCCCTTTGTCCAGGAAAATGTGAAGTCGTCAACTGTAAGTATGAATGATTATTGTCAAATGAGAAGCATGTGTGTCACTCGACGCTTTAAAACACTTTTTCCTCAAACAGTAATAATACGGTGGTATTGATTTATCGCATCCACTGCTGCTTGACACCTCACTTTTGTAATCTGCTGGTATTGATGGAAAAAGCAGAACATTTTTATGGTTTCGCAATTTGGTTTACCTCTGATTCATTTGTGGTCTTTACAATACATTTCCGTAAAAAATACTACTTATGTCAAAAATCTTATTTCGACAACTTGTGACGGGTGAAGATTTCTTACCGCATTATGAAACGATCTAATATCTTTTAAATTTTTGCCAAAATTAATAAGCTCATTCATACAATAATGAATATTTTTTAAATAAGTACAGGAGTTTGACAGAAAAAAACCCTAGTTATAATTAGTTCCACATCAATAACTTTTTTTTTCCGTTAATAATCTATAATTATTATCCTTTTTATCTTTTCTCTTACCATCAACGATAAGTGTTCGGGGGTCGAGTCGTATTCTTCTGAACATTGTTCGGCCTGAGGTTGAGCCGGTGTAATTTGCACACTTACAGTTGTCATTTCGCTGACCATTGAATGGGCATGTTCTTGGGTCCAACAATCTGTGATAAAAAATGTAAGACCAAATCAAACTTTGTATTGAAATTGCTGGTTAGCGAACGAAAAAAAAACGTATTTTTGAAAGTCGTGCCTATAATTTGCTTCAAATTTTAACAGCCGAAATATTGGACTGTGCCTTCAGGATGACAAATTTGCACAATCTGTTCTCTGTAAGGCATCAATTTCCAAGTATTCTCTGAGATATTTTTAAACAGAGCAGACTTTGCCTCAACACTAAGAAATGCACGAATCGAATCAGTTTATGTGCGATGCCACGGTGGAATTACAGAGTTTGTGATCGTTGTTGTAACTGATAAATGACGCACCTTTTGTCGTATATTTCAGCGAAATTTTCATGGTCACCCGATGCAAGGGTCAGGTATTCCAAGGGCTGATCTCCGGTCATATTGTGACAATATATTGACATGTTCTTTCCACCAATTATCAGTAAATACTCGCCATCTTGAGTTGTTTTGAATTTCTTTTTAGCTTCCAAACATGAAAGTAGACCGCATCGGCGTATGTTACACTTGCGTCTACGCAGTGGCTTCAGTGTACGGGGACAAAAGCGATTCTTCACCCTTGTACCATCTTTTCGTTTACAAAATAACCTTCTTACTTGTTTTCCTTTACGTCCACAAGTAGCGGAGCACTGGTGAAAAACAGATCGTTCACATATAAATCTCAACGTACCGAATGGAGACGGTGAAACTTAGCAGGTAGAGTAAGTGACTGCGCATGCGCAAAATAATTGAACTCTATCGGCCGACGAGCTCGTACCCGGTCACATTTTCATCGGCAATGCAGGGCAGCCGATTTATTCGTAAGTTTGCCCAAAAAAAATTTCCATTGTCTTCATAAACTATAGACAGCTGCATTTAAGAAATTCAAACTTGAGGTGGCCAGCCTGCACGGAGAGAGGACAAGGCTCGCGCATGCGCAGTTGGGTACTCAATCTGCTAAGGGTCCCAATAAATTCTTATCAATATACATGCGCTATAATTATCCCAGATATTACTGGAATTGAATTTACCACGTTTTGCCAATAAAAATAAGGGTTAGTACGTTTACGGTACCTTTCTCCATGGTTCAGCCACCCAGTAATATTCATCATCGCATTCTCGGAGCTTGCACGTTTGTTCAGTTGCGGGCCTTTCACTCATTCGACAGCCATTGACGGGTGTCGGATCCATCCATTCATATTTATTGACTCGATGACAAGTGACTGTTCGCATTTGCATTCCATTTCCACACTCTGCCGAACACTGTATATAAAATGTATTCAGTATTGAAACGTGTTGAATTGTGTAATCAGGAAAGAAAGAAAAAAAAAACACAGAACCACCACATTGATTCGTCGACACATTGTGATTTGTTTTCGAGATTAGAGGAAGGTATAAGATTTGCAAATAGAGATCTGTAAGATATGGTCCATGAAAGTATATGAATTATAATATTCACAAACGTTCATTTTCATTTTCGGTATCAGTATTTTTTGTAATGATGCACCGTTAATCAGAGACTATTTCCTTTATTCTCGTACGTTGATATGCATGTAAATGGATAGTACCCAAGTGAATTTCGAATTTAGTCTGTCATTGAGATTTGTGGGCAAAATTATGAGAAACTCGAGTCCACAAAAGAGATTTTCAATAGATACTGCACAATTGCTGCTACTTATATTAACAATAAGTCTACTCTCAGCAATAAAAACTTCGTAAAATAGAAAATGTAAGTTTCGATTTTTAAACATGTTACTTTCAAATGAAAATTCAGCGATTAAGATCTGACAGATTTCTTTTGAACAAACGAATTTGGGTACCACCCTTACGCTTGTAAACATAAATCATGCTCATGCAATAATATAGTAAAAACGATAGACTTTTCGTATACGGGTAATAATATTCATTTTAATTGTAGTAGATACAATAACAGATCTGTTTTAATTTGGAAAAGCGGCGGAAAAAAAAAATACTTTTATCGCAACACATACACGTGAACAGACGATATTTTTCGAGCTTCATAAACAAGTTTGCAGTAGTAGTAAGGCGATAAAATATTGAATGAATATTGTGATTGAGAACTCATTCAATAGTATCGAAAGACGAGTTCAACTAGACTTAGGAGGAAATAAAAAGTACGTATATGAGTAAGTTAGCAAATAGAAAAAGTTTGTGAAATAATTGGTTGTTAAATAAGCACGTCAAGTTTGAGCTCCCAAAAAAGAAGGACAAAAAAACAAAAATTAAAACGAGACAGGAATATTGTGAAGTAAGCGTAACATAAATATTAACTGTAAAATGTGCAAATTAAAGCAACGTGAATAAATATTGCCAAGCGATGCAACATCATATAATCGTGCGCTATTGTGAAAATAAGAAAATTAAAAATACTGTGAATACCCTAATACATGCCCGAAAATTTTCATGTGCCAATTTCCCGCCAAAGTAGTAGATATACAGCATTCAAAAAGCAAAAATATTAAACACACGTTACAGTAGGGCTAGGACTCTAATCTTCTACGCGTATCAATCGAGATACTGCAATCACACAAGAATATCGTCTATGATCAGAGTTAGTTGTTTGATTGAAGATAACTAAGGTTATCATTAAATGGAACAGCTTAAGAGCACAATTGTATAGTTAAAATTTGCTTGATTGCGAGCATGACGTTCATTAGTCATTTGTAAAATATCGTTACACTTTAAAGTTGGATATACCGGGACAATCTCTTGAAACTTGAAAATCAACTGCGCACGCACCAAATAATTTGATCTCATTGGTCGGCGAAATCTTCCTGCAGCGATATTCTTGTCTGCGATGCAGGCGGGCCAACGTACGCAAAATGTGTACGTTTGAATTTTCAAAGAGCATAATCGTTAAATTTCGACCGTTCTTTGAAGAATCAACTTTTCGACACAATAACAAATGCTTCCCAACCTTTTCCGAGTCACTACCTCAATGATTTGAGATTCTAACTTCGAAAATTCGTATAAACTACATCGCCACCAGAGACAGTTTGACAGCTGAAAACTCGGGATGGCCAGCCTGCACAAAGAGCCGATGAAACTCGCGCATGCGCGGTTGATTTTCAAGTTTCAAGAGATCGTCCCGGTATATGTACCATATCGCACCATCGTAAAAATTTAGAGCTTAAAAGTGTGTAATCTGATTTTCTGATCAACATTCTTTCGTGGTAAACACACTAGTTAGAAGCTTATCAAGTAATACTTAACTTTTTATTGAAAATTTGATAATGTCATCCACAAATAATTTTTGAGCCGTAATTGTGAGAAAAAATATTCGAGTCTCTGGTGAAAACATTTAGAAATGTCTAAATTTCAAAAAAAAAGTTCTTCAAAAAGTTATAAGCATTTTTCGAAACTTTCACAAATCAAGTGTTTACCCTGAATTTATCTAAAAATGAACCTCAGAAATTGCAATAAATATGTTAAAAATTTTGTAATTTAACCGATACTTTGAGAAACAACGAAATAAGAACATTTGTCAAGAATATTTGTCCCGCATCTGGATATGGAGACTTTACAAAAGAATTCTAAAAGAAACTATTAATTTTACTCCAATATGATTAATGATCCGTAGTTTACTATATTCACCCTTCAATGACAATATTACCGGTTCATCTGTATACGTTCTTAAAAATGAACGCATTACATTCTCTTTCACAATATTTGAATCTTGAAAACAAAAAAAAATAAGAAAATGCATAGAACGAACTTTGATCATCGACAGGTAAATCATTATTTACATATCCCCAGTTCCATTTTTTGCATGTTTTTTTTTCTTTTCCGTTCAAATGATCTATCCAAATAACGGCATAACGAGTCATGATAATTTGATTGCGAAAAATGCAACCCTAATCTTGCTATCGGTCAATGAGAGTGGTGTGGTTGTGTGGCATGGGTACCTCAGTCCAGGGTCCCTCCTGCCAAGTCAAGGCACATGGTCTTTGCTGACATGGCCTCTGTGACTTGGGTCGCCGTTTTAGCCCTGCGCACTTTTGGTCTTCAACCGTAACCTCGGCTGTGCCAGTCTTTGCTACGCAGTCCACCCTGCGAGTTTTAGTACCATATCCGCACGATTTTGAACACTGGAAAAATTTGCCAGTCGTGCAAAAATTTTGATTTCAAGCAAAGTGAGACGTTGCATTTTAATTGGTGTGGCATATGTGAGCTCGTTAATAACTCACCGAATTGTAATCATTATAATTGTACTATAGTGTAAGCTCATAAGTATTATGCTAGTTCTGTTTCTACTTCAAGGTTTACAATCAGAGTTTTATCCACGTGTTAAATTTCAGTGGATCTGAAATCTCAATGTATTGGTTGACGTCTCAAAAAATTGACACTTTGGTACTTAGGTTCAATGCGTCAACATTTATATTGCAAATACTCTAGATCGTCCGCCTTGAGGTTGACAAAGAACTTAACGTGGTATATGAATTTATTAGTATTGTGATCAGTGATTCAAAGATGGAAAAAAAAAATTATTTACTGAATCTACTAAGGTGAATATTCATTGGTCGAATTTAGACGCTGAGTACCAAGGGCTCAAATTTAAAGTAGCGATTACAAAGTTTTGTGCAATATTTTATATTCAAGCACGTGAGAATAAACTTTTGAATGCTAGAATAAGATTAAGTCAATAAGTGCACTGGGAATTTTGAAATTGTATTCGTGTCAAGCAAAATCGACACGTCAGTTAAATGCGAGTTTGGTCATTGCACTCTGCTGGTTCGATTTGATTGGCGGAGGAATTTTCTAAAACAAAAAGTCTTAGAAAACCATTGTGTTTGTAGATGCTTCATAGAAACATGAAATCGTCTACAATATCTACAACGAAATAAAAAATCGACGGTTCCAAAGAAATTGAAATATAACGCCGTGATTTTTCATAAGTGAGTATAATGTACTTTTTACTACATCAGTGAATTTGTGCAAAAAATTTCTACAAAAATAGAAATAAAATTTCGTAAACTGTTGTAAAGTTGTACGAATTTGCAAGACAATCTACAATTCAATAGAATAACGGTTATAGTTTAGCGTAGATTTTCGTAGAAAAGTAACAAAAAAAAATGAAAATTTCCACCAAGGATGTGATTATGTTTATGAACCACGTGATAGTCTCTGAACCGGAAACTCGAGTGATGTTGTAACACTGTTGCTCAGACACTATTTGTCTTTATATTGTGATGAGGTGTAAAAAAATTTCCGGGCGAATGAATATCATAACAGTTTGTTCGCGCACGTTAATTGAAATACGATAGCAAACGACTTGGCATAAGACGTACAATAAAAATTGACACGTTACTGATATCATTGGACAACAATCTTAACGGATGAAATTGCGACTCAACAACGAATTACATGTACGCTAACCACATAAATAAAACCGATTAGCTTTAACTTACGGGGGTGAACTTCGAAACTCTCCACCTTACTGATCCCGGAATATTCGAGGAATGCAATCCTTGTGTCTTTGCGCCTGTACATGCTTCCTTAAAGCACCTCCGAACATGATAAGGTTTTTCACTTTCGGAACATTCTTTATCGGGTAGAATCTCGCCGCGATCACTTTGACAGCGTACTTGACGATGTTGGAATCCCGGACCACACGTAGAAGCGCACTGAAAGAATTCCCTCGTTTTTTTAACGTTAAAATTACACCCCCTAGATTCATGCCACATTGACTTTCCCCATCTCACCTGGCTCCAATCACCAGTATTCCATCGCGGGCAGGCGTGTTGATTGCATAGAATGACCGTTGGTGGTTTTTGTTTCTGATCGCAATAGTCGTCGTTGGAAACTTCGCCCGATATAGCCGAGCTACACCTGACCATCCTACTTTGAGAGCCACCGTTACACGGCTTTGAGCACTGTAAAATATAGGATCTCGTGATCTCTTCTACGTTTTGACGACAACGTCAAACCGCATGAAAATTTATATCGAAAAATGGAAATCCGTGAGTGATAACTGTATAAAAATCCATCGAAAGACTGGTGTCTTTACTTACATTGCCAAAGCTTCCAGTCCGCCAGGTGTATCCAGGGTGAAACTGGTCAATTTCATTCTCGTGTTGCTTGTTGAAATCATCAGAGTCAGCAGCGTACGTTATTGGGGTAGTCGATATCACCTGTGAGAAATCGTTAAAATTTCGCTGAAAAATCTCTGCGTTTCCAAGTACCGGACAAAGTTGGAAATATTGTTGTGAAAAATGTTGTGTGAATCATTTGCTCAAGGATGAATTGGTCGGACCCTCTGGATCAAAGAGGACTAATTCCGAATAGGAGAAACCGTTAGAAAAACTCCAGTAATGTTTTTTTTTTTTAAGGCCAATGATAGTCGAAACGAATGAAATGATCCGTAATGGATGCGTGATTACCTGGATAGGACAAGGCTGATGCTTGCATAATCTCGTCCTCGGTGGTGCGTGCAAAGTATCGCATTCTGAACTTGGAGTGCCGTTGACATTTCTGCAAGTAATTTCTCGTCGCAACACTCCCTCCCCACAGCTCACGGAACACTAAGACAAAAAATCTGATCAGTCTACGAATTGTTTCAATTCATATCTAACGAGCTAATGAAGCTTTGAGCTTACCGGACTCCATTCGCTGGAATGCCATTTGAAACATGGTCCCATATCGCATATTCTTGAGGATACGGGCCTCGGATCGGTGCAATATGTGGTTGATATAACACGATTTTCTATCTGACACCAGTAAGGTTGTTCTTGTGTACCATTGCCACATGTGACTGAGCACTGAAAAATTTACGGATGATGGATTTTAGCAAACTTGATCGAAATGAAATTGAGTTTCAATGTGGGGTTATAATTTTTTATGATGGCCGATTTACGATTGTGATGGAACATCTTGTCGACTCAATTTTTTTCAAATACAAAGTTACTTACGTTCTTAAGTAGAATTAAGCAAAATTTTAGATCGCTGTCACACTACGGCTTTCAAAAATCATTCAAATCATGAAAATTCATTTCGTTCATTAAACTTTTCATTTTTATTTCGTTCTAAAAAATGGCGACCTTTCGAAGATTAGGTTTCATTTTTGTTACAATTTACGAGTTTCAACAAGCAGAGGCGATTTATTATACAAAAATACTGTCTCAAAACCTGAAGTAAATCGGTAGAGTCGTTTTTGAGTCATCACGGGTACCGCAAAACATGTCATCGAGCAAAATGCTTGACGTTATAGTCAATGAAAACGCTTTCTATTGATTAATACCGATGAAAAAAAACGTAAATAAAATTCTATCTACATAAATTTGAACAAAAAAAAACCACAACTGAATTGATTAATCAATTGTTGAGACATAAATTTCTAAAATTCGCCAACTTTTTCAGCCGTCTACTTGTAAAAGAAAAGACGTATATTGTTTAAATTTAATACATCCTACTATCCACATGAATATTCTTATTTTACATACCGGCGTCCAGTCTAACGCAAGAGTCCATTTTGGACATGCACCCTGTTCACAGATTTGCTGTAACACCTTATTCTCAGAGTCACATTTGCTTTCGGGTACCGGATAATTGTTCGAGTCGACACAAGTAGCTGTGCGGAATTGTATTCCACCTCCACACGTCTTGCTGCAGTGTCCCCACTGTCCATATAGCCAATGAGCCTCGTCGCATGGTCCTATGCAAACCTCTCGGCTGGCTGGCCTCGCAAGATGAACGCAAGCGTGTTCAGATATCGGCCTTGTGCCGGCAGAAAATTGATACATGCACTGAGAAATAACGGTCCGTGTGCCTGGGCCGCAATGACTGGAGCACTCGGATTCGCTGATGACGATCCACCTGAAATCCAGATCGCATAATGCGAGGCTGTTACACGAATTGGGGTGAAACAAGTTTCGGAAGGAATTTTGCTGGATCGCAAAATGTCTGGAGCGTAGAAAATTTGTCGCGACTTCAGTCCAACACAGTGTAAACACAGTGTTTAATGATGACAGAAACCGGTGATTATCGAGGCGAAAATTACTTGCAGAAGCTATACCCAAAAATTTGCAAATTTAATTGAAATATCCGTTTCTAACGGTTTCAGGGAATAATTTTTCAGAAAGTTTAGATACGTTTTAGAAATATTTTTATTCCTACGAGGAAAAAATCAACTTCGAAAATTTTGTAGAAAAAAACCTCGATATTTTTAAAACCTTTCTGTATTCTGTTCATGATTCTAGTTTTATTGAAAATATTATTTTGCACATTATTCAAGATTTTTCTGGAAAACTAATTTCAAACGTTTGTCAAACTTTTTTTCATTCCCAGAAAGATCAAACCTCAAAATTTTTAAGATTTGTGATACAGAATGAAGTATGAATAATATATAAGGTTTCCTTCGGAATTGATTCAATTTTCACCTCTTCATCCATTCATTCGATTTTCACCCAGAACTTGACCAATCATATTCAAGCACTTAGTAACTCGGAGTTTTTCAGATTTTCAATTGAAAATGTATTTTCGAAAGAATGTTCGAAGTTTTTCCAAAAATTGTGTAAAATTTCCTAAAATCCCTCAGACATTATCAGAATAACTGTATTATTCATCTCTGGAAACAATGTTGCAGATTTTTTTCGAGCGTAGTTCGAAAAATATGGTTTTGGATTTCGAATGAATTTTTTCACCATTCAACTGACCTGACGGTACAATGCATGTTGCATGGCTGATTTTCTTCGGACGGCTTGCTCTCCGCTCTGCAATAGTCATCCGGAAGAACATCCTTGTTTTCGGTACTGCGACATTCCGGTGTGCGACGCATCGTGCCTTGGCAGACGCGATTACAAGACGTCCAATCGCTCAGCACCCAAGTGTAGCTGGTGAGAATATTCTTCGGAACCGTATATTCGTACGATATTTGTGGTGGGTACAAACTTCCAACCGACAAAATCTACGTAAGTCACAAAATCACAGCGATGACTAATTGTGGTTTTGTTTTTTTTCTATTAAAATGGAGACTTCCTTAAAACCTATTTACTCTGGGCTTGTCGGGAAGAAAATTCCGGTAAAACGGGAACAAAAATTGAGTAAATTTTACTTTGCAATGAACTTCAATACCGTCAGAAGCATGGGGTAAAAAACTTTTTTCAGTTGATAGATGAATTAATTCTCCCTTTCTTCACACCTGTTTTTTACCCACTTAACGCAAAAAAAAAATAAAAAATAAAAAAATACCTTCCTAAACATTTAGCTGCTTACTTTGAGGTTTATTTCTGGTATTCAGACGCCTGGATTAAGTAAATATTTAACAATTCAATAATTACAAATTAATCAAGACTGAAAAATCGAGTCAAGCGACCATTTTCAGTCAAGTCAGACTGAACGAATTTGTATACGTTGGCCAACGGAGGGTTAAGCCTCACGAGTATAGAAAACTACCTAACAACTGTCAAATAATTAGAGTATAATAGAGTGAATAAGAAAAGAGATTTGTTTTAATTCGCGATTCCTGTATTCTTTTGAAATTCTTTCAAGAAATATACTCACCTCTAAAATTAGGTCGAATGCAATAGGCCGGGAGCTGTTCAAACGTTCAATCACGGATTCGGGTCCGCTGTATTCGATAGTAATCCCAGGTTGTATGATTACTTTACGATGGGCCACCATGTATTTTCCGTTCAAAATATTCTCTCCGGTTTCACCATTTTTTAGCGCTAAATACGGAGTGAACACGAATAGAAAGAAATAATTAATCATTAGTATGTTAATTTCTGTGAAATTCACAACAGCTCAAGAGAAATAATTTTACTCTCATTTTCACGGCCGATGAATTTGTTTTATTCTTGTCTCGAAAACCGTCGATTATCGTAACTTTTCGTGAATATTCCTACTCGTTTACGAAAATTCACGGAGTTTCATTCAATTTTTCTGGTACAGTTAATTTTTTATACCGTTTAAAAAATTGTGGATGATATCAATTCACTGTAGTTTTTTCTATCGTTTTCAATGAGAAAACCAAAAAAATGGTGGATTTTTTTCGATTTCTTGTGGAATATCGTGGAAAATTTTTCACACCAAAAGAAAACACCGAATTACCAAGGTAATTGCTGTCGTTGTTCGATCCTCGCCATCCGTGCTGTTTTATGTCGATGTAACTACTCCCAGCAGGTATTTTGGTCACTCTGGTATATCCGTAACGGCTGATATTGTATGAACCTGTGATCCTTTGGCAGGTTGAATTATCTCCTTTGCAAACCCCGCAAGTATCCAATTCGGCGGATGAATTCAATATGTGATCACAGCCGGCCGCTTTGCAGCGACCGTTCACACAAATGTCGAAAGTATCAAGACCGCAGGGCGTTCCATCAATCACTTTGTCACGTAACATGTAATACTGATTACTTTCTACCTCGCAGTACAATTTGCAACGATCGTTGGGTAAGACTGAAAGAAAAATGGAGCAATTACATGCAAATATCTTCAAAGATGCAACCTTTTTACGATATTACGTTATTCTCTGTTTGCCGGATCGAATGATCGTCATGTTGTACCGAGAAGTAAAGATTTTTATAAAGAAATAAACTCACTTCTATTGTATTTTGCATGCCATTTGACATTTCTTGCTAGGTTGCGAATATTCATGTTGTTGTTGTTGAATTTCGAACACTGTTCTTCTCTGTAAGAAAATTTTTCCATGTGATTTTTCACAACTTGGATGTCAGCTTCCATAAACACCAATGATGAAAAATTCTACGTACCTGAAATCTTTACTGTCGGATGGACAATCTTTCGTTCCGCAACTGCGGTACTTCACCCTGGTGCCAATGCAGTAATTTCCACCGTTTTGTGGAAGCGGATTATTGCATTCGCGATATTTTTTCTTGATACCTCCACCACATGTTCGTGAACATTCTCCGTAACTGAAATAATATTACACATTTACACAATGTTATTGCTCAAGTAAAATGAAAGATTGGTTTCAAACGATATTGACATGTAAATAATGGATATAATGAAATCGGTTAGAATGACCCAATAAACAACAATTCGACGGCAATACGTCAAAATTTCAATGCATATAAACATACAGTCCAATACCATAACGTTTTAAACAATCGTTCTATTTTTTCGTAAACAAACTTATTTCAATTGTGAAAGTGTGAAATGTTAGAGATTCTGTACTTTGAGACTTTGCCGTTTAAAAGAGTACTATAAATTTTCTCACAATGCGCAAAGTAATGAGTAATGATCTGACGTCTTACGGCTTGCGTAAAAATAATGATTGAAATGTCATTTAAAACAAGATACGTAATATTCAGTTTGGATGATTCGTTTAAAATTTACAGGAAGTATAGAGAATTATAAGTGATAATTTGAGAACACGTTAAATATATGCTGTGACACCAAACGTGTTCAGTACCTAATTTTGTTGAAAGTAATAATTGATAGTGCAACGCGTATACTTCAAATAAGGGAAGAAGTTTAAAAAAAAAAGAACAAATTACAAATTGGATTATGATAAATTGGCCAACATATCTATGAAGATTTACCATCGTCGAGAGACATGTTTATTATGGTAGTCCCAAAAAATTGACTATTTTTTTTTTAAAGTCATACGTTTAATCGGTGTAGGAAACGGAAATAAGACGCCTGTTATAATTTGAATCCTTAACGTTAATATTTAGTGGTTCTTGAACGTAATTTTCCATTTATTTAACAAGCGAAAACAATTTTTGTTATTTCTGAATCTTGTAGCTCACAATCAGTAACGAGGCAATTTGATATAATATCCGATAAATATTTTTCGGAATTCAATGCTCTACAAAAAAGATCTCTCATAATTTTTTGATAACTCGACCATTTTAAAAGTTATTCAAGATTAAAGTTAAAATCACGTAAACATTCACTTTTTTCGAGATTAAGAGCGAAAATACTAGACTTATCACAAAATACCGTGGGTTTCTTTTTTTTTTTTTTTGTAATGCATTTCCATCATGTCATTCAATTGATTTTTAACTTGTGCAAATTTAATTTGTAATTATTACAAGTAATGATATGTAATGTATGGAATTCTACTTTGGAAGCACCTGTTATTAGCAAAAAATAAATTTGCTTCAGTTGAAAATTAATTGTTTATTCTTTTGAAGCAAAACTCACTCTCCCCATGGTCCCCATTGTCCATCGACCGGCTTGAGATGCTTCCGAGACACGCACTCTCCACGGTGGCACCACTTTCCGTTGGCACAAGCGGTCCCATCAGCCCATGGCATGTGCTGTGTATGGCACGATTGTGCTGGATCCCAGACTGGCGCGGTGCACCACAGTCTCCTGCACACTGCCTGGCCAGTAGCCATCCACACACTCAGATTATGTTTCACTTAATCAGACCACGTAGGATACATTTGCAATAATTTATTAGCTACTCAGTGTTTTTATACCGGGAGAATCTCTTGAGACTTGAAAATCAACCGCGCATGCGCCAAATAATTCAATCTCATTGGTCGGCGAAATCTTCCCGCAACGATATTCTTGTCCGCGATCCAGGCGGGCCAACGTACGCAAAATGTGTACGTTTGAATTTTAAAAGAGCATGAGCATTAAATTTCGACCGTTTTTTGAAGAATCAACTTCCCGGCACAATAAAAAAATGCTTCCGAAACCTTTCCGAGTCAATAGCTCAATTATTTGAGATTCTAACCTCGAAAATTCGTGTCAACTACATCGCCGCCAGAAACAGAGTTTGACAGCTGAAACTCGGGATGGCCAGCTTGCATGAACAGACGATAAAACATGCTAAACGCATGCGCAGTTTATTTTCAAGTTTCAAGAGATTGTCCCGGTATATTCGTAGCACTGACCAGGTAGGCAATTTTTTGTGCAAGTTCACTAGTGATCGTTTATATTTACATGGATCTCTATGATTGATATTTGTTTATCGGTCTATTTCGAAAAGAAGAAGAGAAAATTATATAAAAACAAGTAGTAAAATGAACTCTCCCGATGGTATTCTTGTATAAAATACACCCCATGAAAGTAGAGTTGATGTATGTTCTGGAATAGATGCTGCTTTTTAATATATGGACATGCCTATTCTTTTCCTTGAAATATGATAGATCGATTAACCCTAGTTGGTCACACCTCAGTAGAATTGCATAACGGCTTATGAAATTCACCCCAAACGTGATAATTTGCTTCAAAAATGACTTCTAAAAATTTAAAAAAAATATCTAGGTATTGTTTAAGGATCGCAGAAAAAGTTCTTTCAGTTTTCCTGACCAAAATGAATTGTCCAAGTATTGTAAAACATCGGCAAAGTTAAAAAGTACCGAAAATGTCAAAAAAAAGATCGTTATTTCGCATGAAGAATGGAGCCACGAGACCCATTTCCACGACTAAGGGACTCTACAAAGAGTTTGAAAAATGTTCGGGGTGAAATACACCCCCAGTGACCTGTTAGGATTAATTATGATTTGTGCAAATGAATACCAAACTTCAAAATCAAAATCTAACTAAGACGTTAATCGCTATTACTGTTGTACATAAGATTAAGAAAATCTTTCTACCGTAGTATCAACTCTTTAACTCCAAATGCGCATAACACGTATTTTTTTTTTTCTAGTAAGCCATAAATCCGAAATCCGTAAAAGTACATAATATCTATCATTGTAAACTCACTCTAAAAGCTGCGCTCTAAAAGCTGGTCACTCTTGAATCGTGTAATATATTTGTAATATTACATATTCACGAGTTTTCGTTAGTTATGTTAACGGTTGCATTACATTATTATTTGGGTCAAATTTTTGCTTGTTAATAATTATTTATCCGAGAAAGTTTGCTCAAGACTATTCTGCGGATCAATGTGCAAAATGGACCCGAATATAATATGAAGCAGGATGCGTGACTCGCCATCACTCACCATGAACGGGCATATCTTAGAGCCCACGCCAAAAACTAATTCGCATTGTTTATTCTCGGAATAATCTTCCCCAGGCAATCGTTGAGTGCGTGGAATTGTGGTGGCACTCGGTTCATCCAGTAAGCAATTTCCGTATCCAGAGCTAATTGATGCGGTGAAAAAGGAGAGAATATAAAAAATAAATAAATTTTTCATCGAGATAAATTGCTTTTCAATTAATTTTGATCCATTTTTAAGCTGGAACAAATCAATTTCTTATGGTTCACATATTTGCGAGTCAAGAACCGCATGTAGTCATAATTAAAGCAGTTTTGCTCCCAAATATCAATTTTTCATCATCTATATACGTACTTGGAGTCAGAAATTTGCGGGTAATAATTCATTGATAATACAATTTTACATGTTTTCACATTTCGCGCGCTTGAATATCTGTCAGGTAGGTATTTAAACATGTTTTCAAGCTACAATTAATTGAGCTTTTCTGGTAGAGCAGCTACTGAATCTTCATTAAACTATGTTAATTTTGTAGATAAACATTCGCAGGAGCTTATACTTTGGAATTTGGAAAAAGAATATTTCATTACGAGTTATTTTCCAAGGTTACTCAATGTTACAATTCATTGCCACGAAAATATGCAATAGTTTAAGTTATTGCAGATAGCATTACCGAATTTCCGCATCGGTTTTATCATTGATAATTGATTCAATAACAAACTATAATCAAATCTTCTATTGGGAACGAATGTAGAGATGGTGCAAATTTTGAATTTCACGCAACTCAGCTTGTTCTCCATTGTAACGTAAAGTTCCATGATATATCGCAGCTAAATTGCCATCTACGATTTCCACACGGCCCATTACACAGTTTGAAAGACTAGAAGAATCTCTCAGCCGGTTAAGCAACTAACCGAGGCCATTAGTCCAAAGTAACTAACGCGGTCGAGTGAATTTGCAGAAAAACTTGATTTCAACTCGCTGATGCGAGACTGACGAACATTCGAAAGCGTATTGCAGTCACGTTGATTATATCCTCAGTGCGTCTTTTACGTCATAGTCAGACGATGAAAATGCACAGAGCTAAATCAAGCTTCTTACTTATTTTTATGGAGTGAAATTCAGTTGACAGTTTGGTACGATTAATCCTATCGATTCGATCTCAAAATTGATTTCATAACCGCCGTTTACTAACAAAGATCCTTGCCTTACCGATAGGAACGACGCAGTAGAACCACTATGTAGGGTAAAAAACGTGCCTTCTGGTCCATTGCGTAATATTTTCGATCAAAATGAATTGAAAATATGTCATTGATATCATTGCGTAAACAATTCTTCCTATTTCTTCAAGAACCAAAGTTACAACTCGAGTTCGGTTTCCTCTGAATGGAGTTTCGAAGCTCGCGGATTCAATTCAAGCAAATTGAAAATAAACTATTATTTACTATTGCATCGAATTCTCGTAAATTTCCGTTAATTCGTGATTTAAAAATAGAGCAGAGCAATTCGATTTTGATAATGGCGTGTAATTTGTGGTGTGGTCGTAATATGATACTGACTCTAAGTAGTCGGTGACGAAGTGACGGGAACAGTTTGACCATTCCCATGGGAATGTGTTGTCGTCCAGCATTCTCGACATGACGTTGTGGATTCTCGTGTTGCCGCGATATTTCCGGCAGTTCTTATCATCGTCGTGCGGCATGCTTAATCTGAAAGGAAATTGACTTTACTATTTACCGATCGAGTAAACTAAAATGCCACCTACTTTCACTATCATTAGTAGCCTTCACATCACTCACCCAAAAATGCCGCAAATAGCAAAATTTACTTTGCAATGCCGAACAAAAATGTCCAAAGACCTTTTTTTTTTTTTGCATATAATAATGGCGTCAGAAAATGTATTCCTGCATTTCGTGGCCATACAATTACAGTGATACATCTTTTTGGCATTATTGCTGCGTGCAACAAACATTTTTTTGGGTATTTCGCAAACGACGAGCAGGCTCCAATAATGGTAAATAAATGACATTTTATTTGGTTAGTAAAGACTGGACTACGGCATCGTCTGAAGATGCTGTTAACATCGGATTACAACAAATTGAGACTCTGGCTATCCAATGTTTGTGTGTCATTGAACTGTGGCACAAGAAGTTATGCCACATGATGTTAAAGATTTAAAAGTAGTTTATTTTTTCCTAGACGCCTTAGAACTTCCGAAAAATAATCAGCATAATCCGATCTTGGATGGTTTGATTCTAGAATTAGTAATCGGTAGTGGTGGCTTGTTCAAATTAATTATATTCAAGTATAATCGTACACGTGGCCAATTTCATGAGCGATGGTAAACGCTGCTGCCAATCCATTGTCCTGCACAATTGCGCAAGATGATCGCGGGTTGCACATTTTTCCCAATTGCGCCAACCCGAGTGTATCGCATCTTTGTTCTTGTGTGTTGTGACACAGGTTTTCCCTTTAGATTACCGAGAAAAAGAAAAGAAGAGCTCAATTTTAATATTATTTTGTGAACATAATTGTGAAACAAGCGGATTCGAAAATAACGTGTGTCATCAAGTTCTCCGTTTCTAGTATCGAGATCAAGGTCAAGGTCAAGGTCATAAAATACTAAATCAATTTTGCAAGAAGAAAAGGTTTTTCTTGTCGTAGTCAGATTGAAATATGAAACGGAACCTTGTGAGAAGAAGTGCAGCATCGTAATGTTCCGGAGATGTTTCATCGGGATTGTTGTTATGCTTTTGCCACAAACAGAATGTGTTCAGCATTTCATTAGCAGGTATTCCTCCATTGTTTACTTGTTTAGTACCGAAGGTTTCGGTGGTGTTCTTTATCTTCACGACAACAATGCTGATCGCATTCCCGATCGAAGGATCCTTGTAGATAAGTGATACCTGCAACACAAACGCACAAAAGAAGCGTACAGTTACATTTAATTTTGCATAATGTGGTTGGATACGATAGCCCAATTAGACATTAGTGTTACTATTTTCATTTTTGCTTTTAAGAAAAGTAGGAAATCAAAGTAAAATGTGACGTCCTTTCTTTCTAACACATAAGGTGAAATAAAACTTTGCTTCCTGGTATGTGTGGAAATAATCATACCGGGACAATGTCTTGATACTTGAAAATCAATTGCGCATGCACGAGTTTTATCCGCTGTTCGTGCAGGCTGACCATCCCGAATATCAGCTATCGAACTGTTTCTGGCGGCAATGTAGTTGATACGAATTTTCGAGGTTAGAATCTTAAATAATTGAGGTAGTGACTCGGAAAGGTTTGGGAAGCATTTGTTATCGGGTCGGAAAATTGATTCTTCAAAGAACGGTCGAAATTTAACGATTATGCTCTTTGAAAATTCAAACGTACACACTTTGTGTACGTTGGCTCGCCTGGATCGCGGACAAAAATATCGCTGCGGGAAGATTTCGCCGACCAATGAAATTGAATCATTTGGTGCGCATGCGCGGTTGATTTTCAAATTTCAAGAGATAGTCCCGGTATGTACTTATATACCTGTAACGTATATCTAACATACACGCGGTGGCGAAGTAGAAATAAAGAGTCGTAAAAACGGTCCATTTCCAATCGTTCATTTAACTACAGAACTTCCTCGACCAAGGTTTCAATTATTTTCTCACCACTCGTAGCTGTGTATGCTTATGGTATACCGTGGATGAACGTGCGAGGTAGCTCGTTATTCCCAGAGCACCGCTGGGTCGTAAACTCCAATTTGCCCAAGGCACTCCGGGTGATCTTGAATCTTTAGACTTGGGCGCTGTTTACAGTATATTACACCTACCTACCATACTCTTGGTCACGCACATTTACTTAATTGCAAGCGAATAGCTGAGCGCCGGAGTCGACTAAACGATCTCTTCGCATATTACAATTACCATTGTAGAATTTTAACGACATACATTCGCGATAGAATGTCTCAAAAACCTTAAAGATGTCATACTTGCAATGGTTCGAAAACGTGGAAATTATTTTCATATATTTGTTCGTATCATACATGCGAATAATTGTTCTTAATTTGTTTCTTGATGAACAATATATGAGCTTCAATGATTTTCCTGTGTTATCGTACATGTACCTAAAGAACGAATCCGTGTTGTTTCATCAATGCGCTCACGAACCGCAGTTAAGCCCGATTCGATGAGTATAAATGTAAATTGAATTCCTAGTGTTGATATTGCGTGTTAATTGTTTACATCTTCGGAAACGAGCTGCAGCTGTCAGCTCCAGTTTAGTAAAGTGAGAACACTTTCAATTAGTGCGTCAATGCCTCGCCGGTGGATAGTTACATATACGATTATTAGTGGACGATTACTAGTTACCAGTAAAATATTCACCGCAACAATTACTCAAGGAATATCTCGCCAAACGTGTTTACACGTATGCCACTTGATGTGCAATTTCCTAGGTCCTGCCAAGCTTTTTCAAAAACTGAGTACTTTCGATTACTTTCACATGTTTACATTCGTGTGGTGCGATTTGCCTGCATACAGGATGAAGCGTCCCAATTACGCCTGAGACATGCAACCCTCATTGTATCCATGTGATTAGATTCATTTGAACAGCATGTGCTAGGCGAAGTTATTGCGAGAACGATACAATGATAGTAAGGTGTTAAAAGCTCATGTATTCCTTTGTGTTTTGACCTTCGGAGTGTACAGACAGTTCGGCATAGTTGGGCACGATACTTTGTGACGCATAGAATCACATTTACGTCAAGCACTTTTTCACGGAAAGAATGGCGTTTCCGCTACTAATTTCACAGTGGTACTCTCGGTGCACATAAACTATATTTTGCGGATTGGATCAAGGATTAATGAGCCCAGAACATTAGAACTGGATCAAAAACACCGGAGCATTATCATTATGTACGTCCTGACTGTTAAATCTTTTCTCAAATTATTGATACCTCAATTTGCGATATTCGAATTTGCTCAGATCAATTTTCATGACATAATCGCATTATCGTTTCATCATCGTTCACCATCATTGGCGCATATATCTTGCCGGAGATTTTAAAGATGTTTCAACTGTTTACCTGATTTTTTATTCAGACGATGGAGCTCATTCATTCTAAAAATGTTGTAAGTTGAAACTACCGAATACAGGGAAAACCTCCGCTGGTAGTGCATTTATAGTGCGACAAGTATTTATATATTGTACACACACTTGTGAAACTGTTCCCGACCCGAAGTTTGCGCCGCCCATCGTCAGCTATTTCGTGTGTTTAATCACGTTCTTGCCTCCGGCAAACATGCACATGAGGTACGGTTTCGAGAGTAGCTCGTGTCGTGTATTCGGTTGGCAAATATGATTAAATCGTAATTAGCCATCGGTGTTAAGTTGTGAACCTGATATTTTTCGATCAAACAGGTATTATCTCTTACCTGCTGAGCGCTCGTGGGTTATTTGTTACTTGTCCGCATAATCTCTCTCTCTCTCTCTATTTCTCTCTCTCTTCCCTCGCCGTAGGTACTTTCGATTGAATGAAATATTTCGGTCAGGATTAACATACGTAATTGTCCATGTATACGGTCTGTACCGTCTGTTTTCGTCAGTACGATATAATTGTGGTTGCATTTTACGTTATAAGGTCGGGATAGAATATTATATCCTTATAGTTATAATAACAATTCAGAAATGAAATTATCCGCTCAACAATTACGGACAAGAAAGCATTCGAAATACATGAAAAATTCGTCGCAGTGAATGATTCACGGACACGTGGGGACTGGTTCAAGTATCTCAAGTAATGAGATGTTACTTGCACCGCAAGTAGGTCAGAAATAATTAATGCCGAACGATTTGAAAAACAAATATTACCCAATACTCGTTCCAAAGCTTAGACAACTCTAAGCAGTTCCAGTGCAGAATATTAATTACGTTAGTTACGTGGAGGTTTTAATTGCTCTCATAATTGCAGAGATTAATTTCGTAATTACCGCCATTACTATCAGTCAGTGGAATGCAACTTTGTCTAAGGTTTAGCTTAAAAGCCATTAACTTTCGATACTATCGAGGCAGAATTTTCCCTCTAAGAGCGAATGGCAAGAGATAAATTGATTTTTTTTGAATCTTACTTCACTAAATTATTCTCATTATTTGATTTTCGTACAGAGAGCGAATTTCTTGATGCTAATATCAAGTACCTAACCTTGAATTTATTTCCTATCCAAAACGACATTTGTTAAAATCTGCATCTTACGGGTCGGGATGACTTTCGCAAAGAACGATGCCAAAGCAGTTGGGTCGGAACTTGCTTCGTGATCGCCGATTGATCGGTGAAATAACGACTTAACATACCTTAAGTAAATTATACGATACAAAGAACTTACACCTTCGTTATTCGCAAGCAACTTATGGCTGTTATGTAACAGTTACAAGGTTTCACCTCGTTTTATTTTCACTGTAACATATTAATGTATTTCGTAATGGTGAAATATCGGTTTAATCACCGATCTGTCTGCACCAACCTCACGATTCTACCGAGAAGTGAAAACATTTTATTTTCGTATTCGTTTTTCACTCGGACGGTATTTATACAACGAACCATAACAGCTGCATTCTTCCTCCCGATAGCAATGTGATTAATTATAATTTATTACACGCTCATTTTATCAACCATCCTTCGAGATTCTCAGCGCAAGTCGAGTCACAAGGAATCACCATTTTAAATGACTGGAGTGATCTGCAGTTTGATCAACAGGCCATGGAGGCTTGATCACTCGTACATTATACACGTTGTACTGTCATGATTAATGATTGATTGATCCTCAGCAGGGAGATCAAATTCCAGCTATGCTTTATAAGTCACCCTTGGCTAGTGCACCTCACGATGCATGTAGACCTTGGAAGGCTGATATAGTTAGTTTTTACCGACCGAGTGAAACTTCACTTATTTTGGCTATAAACATAACCTCAATCTCTAGCTACGAAACGAAGTGTCTTTTTATGACGTTCGTTATCGAAGAAAAATGTTATCATCAGTTTCCAGTTTCATAGTCCACATTCAATGATTTCTCAATGGTGTTACCTTAAGTATTATAACCAACGGTTTTGCTTTGAAAGAATACACGCGGAGAAAGGATTCGTTGGATTCTCCAAATATGGTGAAAAAATGTTTTTGCTGATTCAAATAAAGGTGGTATCACTGAACGACCAAAATTATCATTCTAACGACGTTTGTATTGGATTAAATGACATTAAATCAACGAAACGTTTCTTTTGCCACATTTCTTCGCCATGCTTTGTAAATTCAGAGAATCCTTTCTCTGCGTGTATACATACGGTGAGTAACTATAGAGAGAATCTGATTTATGCCTAGGCAAGTATCCATGTGAAAATCTCGCATTTCTGGTTCCGGCACATGTCCTATTCGCAATAAATTATATCCTGCCGGTGGAATCAAGGAGCTGACAATGACCTGGACGCCAATAGGTACGAGTATAATGGAATTTATTCGCATCGCTGGTGACATTTGCATCGAGCACCTTATTCTCCGCGGGTATTCATATATCGGTACACAATGTATCTGGAAGGAAGGGATTATATATCCTGAAGTATTCGATCCAGAGCGTTACACACGCTGCTCAGCGATTCATCATACAAGCGATCTCTTTCCTGCTTTACATGTTTTGCCGTATCTTAGTACAATTGCAATGTTCTTCTGTATGAATATTACGTTAGATGTGTGTAAGTGTGAAACTGATTACAAGAATGAAAACAATACAAGCTTAAGGTAGACAATAATTATGTGCGATTGTAGGCATGAGATGTATCAAATCGTGGATCAAATTAATCACAATACACGATTCTCTCAGTGTCCAAAAAAGGTGGTTGCGATTCGCGCATATGATAGGACATAATACAGGTGCATGTAACTATCAAGAATGAAGGACGGCCTGTCCGGTGGTATCTTGTTCACGGTATTTCATGCAACGATCATGGTTGTGTCGAAAACTTACGAAGGAGAACGAGAAAGATCAAAAAAAAAAAAAGAGAAAGGAAAGAAAAAAACTATCAGGGCACGGAAAACTTGGCCACGAATCGATTTGCATAATGTTTTACTCGTGGATCCGCGATCAATGAGAGCTCGATGATTAATGACACTTTTATAAACCGGTAAGAGATTCTACCGTTTGATAACTACATTGTACTCAACCCTCTGAAGTAGGAACCTGTTGCAATTGGAATCTCGTTTCATTTTTATATGATATATTTTTTCCTGCAGTGATTAACGATATCTTCATATTTTTTATTCAGTGGATACAATATTGAGTTGGACGTTTCCTCTGCTTCTTAGAAAGTTTTGAATTGCATACCGACGGGAAACTGTGGAACTTGGCAGATTGTGAAAATTGGACTTGCGCATGCGCGAGCTTTGTACGATTTTCATGCAGGCTGACCAACTGAAATTCAAGCCACCATGCGCGGCTGATAGAGGTTATGTAGGTGGCGCAGATTATTTTGAGTGAAACAAATCGCAAGTAGTTAATGTAGTAGTGATTTGGGAAGGTTTAGCAAACTTTCATTGTAAACTGACTGATGACTGCTACGAGTCGTCATTGTAACGTAGTTTAGTAGTTTTACGATCATCAAGAATATATTTTAAGTAATAACAAAGACGTTTATTCAGGTGAGTGTGTTTACAGTAGTCTGGGTATATATATATGTATATATATATATATATTATATATGGGACTGTTGCCTAGCGGGTAGCGTCTATCTTATGGTACTACATACGGCTAACTATAGTTGTCTATCTATGTTACAATCGTAGCAACATCATTTTAATTTGCCACTTGACGCAGGAGAATTTGACATCTCATACCCCGTTTCAAGTAACTTGGCTCCTCTACTTTGCGGTCGAAAGTATTACCGTGATACAATCTCGCTGACCAATAGTTTCATTATTTTGCGCATGCGCAATAGATCGCATTGCCTGCTAAGTTTCAGCGTCTCCTCTCGGTCTGTTGCATTCAAATACGGAGTGACAGGGGGCAAGTAGAAGAGATCAAATACTTTTACTATTAATAATTCGTTTTTTAATCGGCTCAAATGCCGGCTACTCAATTATGAACCAACAAAACGCTGATGAGACTTGCACGAGTAACGATAATTCTTGCGAGATAAATTGGTAAAAATTATTATACTCACGGTGCTCATCAGGATGAGAATGTAGTTCTGTAGTCCTTCTCCGTGGTATTCGGCCATCTTCGCATCGGCAACGACCATTATTTCGATGAAATACTCCTGAGGAAGAGCTCGCCGTGGTCTCCAAGAACTAAAAGGATCCTCGATTTCGTAGTTTTGATATTTCTGCAGAGGATTTATTCGACGTTCGTTAGGAAAATACCTGAAAGCATAAATTAAACAATATTATAAGCTTATAAAGCTGTTCGTCAATGATATAAGAATTATTGTATTGAGACTTTACGATCATTTTAATGTTTCTCGGATTACATCCTGATCGCGTGTCGCACAGTGACCAATTGAAATGATCAATGCCCGAAGCTCGGCAGCAGGTGAAAATGGATTATAGAGAATATAACCTGTTACGGGGCCGCTGATATTGCCCCAAGAATTGCCGCTGATCGCCGTGTCTGACGAACTCGCTGACATCATCCCTCCCAAAATCGTCACTGTCAGTGTAGTAATCCTCTCTGGATTCTTCGGCGTGAGACTTTCGGTATATAGAACGTCTTTCCCGCCTGGGATGCTCGCCGACGTAAATCTTCGGGCCGGAAGTATCGTCGATCAAAAGTGCCGGCGCCTCGTCGTCGATGTTATCTGAAAGGAAGGATTAATTGCCGATGAGAAGAAGATATAAAAATAACAAAATGCAGGCAATTGATTGAGGCGTCAATTCATCAAGGCTAGTTTATATGCGTATACATGTATACGCGTATCTCGTATAATGTACGGATATGGTATACATTATAAGTATGTGACGTGTCGTTAGTGTTTATTTATGAATCAGCCCTTTTTCGTAAATCGATTAGACCTGATCAATGAATATTGATCAGTGATTAGGTGGGCAGATGATTAATCGTTTTGTGTACATCTTCTTGAAATGAATTATGACAAAATCTTTCTACGGAATTGCGAATGGTATATAGACGCTCGTCAATTGAATCGTTGGATGCACAAATTATAACCACTTTCGTCTTTCATTATATGTAATTATATGAGAATCTTCTTCCAGTGATTCTTGTATCGTCTTATTTTATTTTTTACCCGCCAAGCGAATTAGTCGTTTTTGTTCTCTTTTTTTTTTATTTACAGTATGTAAGAATCACTCGTGCTTCTGATTTGATGTTGATAATAAGACATAGATTGGGAACTGTATTTAACGATGTCCCAATAGTTGCACAATTAATTTTTTCACTGACTGAACTGTTCAGTTGAAAGTCAGGATGTGTATATGAAAAATGGTGTCCACGAACAAAGAGTTTCCTGTTCAACATATAAAGTAGTACATACTCGAATCTAGGTTCACAGGGCTTATGTTATAGATTTAATTACTTGGCTATAAAATTTAGATGCAATATGAAAAAATATTTTCGTAGAACAATGTAAGGCCATATTTACTAAAGCTATTGGTTCCTAAATTCAGTAAGAAAAACAACACAAACAAAAAGATTGGATAACTAACGAATTCATTGGATGTGTAATGGAAAAAGAGCGTTTGTATACAAAATAGAAAAAACACAGATAACCAGATTTTCAGGAAAGCTTATAAAAAATGTGCTAGTAAACTGAATGTACTGCTAAAAGAACGAAACAAGATTTCGAGAGAAGGGAAATACCAAAATGTGGAATTGATCACAAGAGAATTTGGTCATATGTGAATAAAAAAAAATTGGGTAAACGAGTAAGAAATTTTTATATTACAAGGGATAAAATTGAAGGCAAAGAGAATATGGCAAATCATTTGAATGAATAATTTTTTGGGGTAGGGAAAAAGTTATGAAGCAATATAAAAACTAAAAGTAACGAAGCTAATGTACGTAAATTTAAATTAGTCAAAAGCTCAATTTTTCTTGAGCCTAATAATAGGTCTTGTTTTTAAGACTTGTGATAAATACTTCCCTAGTAATTACAAACCCATTTCACGTATATCTAATTTTGCAAGAATTTACGAGAAGCTGTTGCATGTTAGAATCACAGGTTTCCTAAAGAAATATAAAATCCTTTCAAACTCGCCGTTTGGCTTTAAGATGAGATTTGTATCAAAAGATGTAATCGCTAAAGTAACTGAAATTATTTTAGAAAATTTATATCAAAGTAAACCAACTGCAGCAGTATTTTTAGATTTAGCTGAAGCTTTTCATACGGTCAATCATGGAACACTTATCGAAACACTAAATACCTTTTACATGTATTATCAAGAATCATTGTGTACGGAATATACTATAGTGTTGCTACTTATGGTATATTTGAGGATCAGCCAATAAAACAGTAATTAGTCTAATCTAGAGTGTACATAACAGTGTTCTAAATTAGACGAAGTAGAAAAAGAAATTGGAAGGATAAGTTACAAGTATATTGCAGTGGAACTTCAATAGTCCCAAAATTTTATAAAAAATATAAAAAGCAAGAACTGCAAAAAGATTAATTGGAATTATTTAAGAAATACTGATGTGCAATAACAATGCCTTGTAAACCGTTACCAAATAACTTTAATTGTAATTTTTAGTTTTATTTTGAAGTACTTTCATATTAAGTTTTGTCAAGCAATCTGGTTAATAATAATAATAATAATAACAACAACAACAACAACAACAAAACACAAATGAGAATAGACTCGTGAATGAATGATGTGTTTGGATGTGTTTGATTACATAGAACAAAACAAATAAAAGAATAAATTGCAAAAACGGCATCCGAGCATAAGCTCTTCTGTGAAAAGTGGATGCTCTCCGAACTATTAATTCGATTATAAATGGCTTTGGCCTTTGCCAAAATAAACTTTGATCCTTACGCCTAGACGCGTTCGTTGCAAGACCAAGGAATTCGTGTATATTCGTCATAGCGGTAAAGCTAACAATTTGTTACGTGTCATGGAAAGAATGTCTGCGTAGATTTTTTCCGTGCCAGAATACGAGTCCTTGGGTATATGATTTGAGAAATTTGGCTTCCGAACGATTAATCGATGTCATAACCGCCCGTCGCTGTTATGCATTACCTACCGGATTCCGGCCGCGTGATTTCGATCTCAAAAATATATCGGAGATATTCGTTATACGAATCTGCTAAATTGTTTTTGCTGTTTTAAAAAAGATTTTGGAATCTTGATATGAAATCAAGAACGACTAGGGCGCGAAAAGAACTTAATGACCAAATTTCGGCGAAACTGGTGAATATAATATAATGTAATAATTTACATGCATGCCAGCGTATGCCGGGACAATCTCTTGAAACTTGAAAATCAACACCGCGCATGCGCGAGTTTTATCGGCTGTTCGTGCAGGCTGGCCATCCCGAGTTTCAGCTGTCAAACTCTGTTTCTGGCGGCGATGTAGTTGATACGAATTTTCGAGGTTAGATTCTTAAATAATTGAGGTAGTGACTCGGAAAGGTTTGGGAAGCATTTGTTATTGGATCGGAAAGTTGATTCTTCAAAGAACGGTCGGAATTTAATGCTTATGCTCTTTGAAAATTCAAACGTACTCATTTTCCGTACGTTGGCTCGCTTGCATCGCAGAAAAAAATATAGCTGCGAGAAGATTTCGCCGACCAATGGTATTGAATTATTTGGCGCATGCGCGGTTGATTTTCAAGTTTCAAGAGATCGTCCCGGTATGCCGAGAGGAGTCTGTAAAAATCATCAGACTAAGTGACCGATTGCGCATGCGTAAAATAGATGAACTTCAATGGTCGGTCATTTTTCTCTGTGAAACAGGGGTGCCAACTTCCTCGAAACGAGGCATGATGAGTCATTCTCTCACATTTAAAGTGGCGAATTGCAATTGTGTACTTTTGATGACTCGCATCAGTAATCAATCAGCATGCAATAAAGTTTTTCGAGTCTGCCAAAATCATTACACCAATTATTTGAAATCTACTTAAGGTGGTTGGGCAATAATTTCGGAAATGTTTAACTCACATGAGTTTTATCTACATAAGTTTTTGAGTAATTTTAAACAATCCTCTAAAGTTTTAAAATATTTTACCATTCAGGTACTGAGTGTTTTGATTTCAAATTTGAGCTATTTTACATTGTGTAGATAGGGACTGGGATAAAAACTGATAGTTTCGAGTTGGTTGATTTGGAATAAAATGTTGGGGACGCTGGACGGGTCAAAAATATTGAATAAGGTAAGATGGACATTTAGGATTAATAATTAAAAATATAATCTAAAAAAAAAAAAAAAAACTTCCATTGTGATTTCGGTTAGATTATAGATTTGGCAACATCGCAAGTATGCAAATTACGCGCGGTGTTCAAATTATTTATTTTCTGCTGTTTAGATATGAAATCGCTGAAACACTTTATTTTTATTATTCTTTCGCGAATCTCCCCTTAAATCGTAACTGATCAGACGTTTTGATTCACAAAAATAAATATTATAGCGAGGGTTCAAGCAGACTGCAACACAAGAAAATCACGCGTCGTTCCTCAAATTTATTTTCTGATTATTTGAGGAATACAGTGCTCACTATTATCCGTCGGATGGCGTTACTGTCGCTACCCAACTACCTTAAAATGAAAAACTTCGCATCACCAACATACTGCTTGCACCGCAATTCGTAGCTGAAGTTTCAGTTGGCCAACCTGCATGAATATCCGTCAAAGACTCGCTCATGCGCAGTCAGACTTTCAATCTGCCTTGATTTCCTCCCCATTTATACCATACCAACAATAAAGTCGGAAACCTTCGTATCCATAATGAATCATTTTGTACCAAGTACACATGTACTTACATATAATAGATTTGTACGCGTGTCTGGCTGCAAGAAATCATCACTTGTGTCGGCATGCTTATTGTCAGCAGCAGAAATTTACATGTTTAATTCAGTCAAGGCTTTTATCCTGGTCGAGCAATGATTTAACGCCCGAGACGCCTGGTTTCTATTTTTTTCCTTCGTAGTTTTCGATCCAGGAATTTTTATCCTAATCAATGAATTGCGTAAACATTTACGTTAACTGTGCGTATGTATGTATAAGTAAAGTGACAAGCACTTGCGGTTATCCATTTATATTCGTCATATATAACCGCAAATCTGTCTTCTTATTTTTCAAGAGAACATCTGTTTTTTTTTTTTTTTTTTTGTTTTTTTTTTCACAAAAAATTGTTTTCTCTCGTAAAATTAAACTTGCACTGAATTTTTCCAAACTTTCAAAAACTCTCGCGTGCGGACGTTTCTTCTAATAATTATTCAAATTTGAAAAACTATGAAGCCTGATTTGATCAAAGTATAACAACGAAGAATTCATAGGGAATGAAAAAACAAAAAAGAGATAAAGGAAAAGAAAAATCGGCACACAATTCGCCCACGCATCAACGGCGCTACTTGCGGCTGACTATTATTAGCACTGCATGTGAACGAACGTATCTCAACGAGCACATGAAGAGTAACCTCAGGCGGTCGACGGTCGGATTTCTCATTCGCCAAAGTTAGCATTGGTATTATACACACATAATACCTCTTTACCCCAGCGTGGGAGGTAATAAGGAAAGAATGAATTTATAAAAAAGTTACAACTTCGCTGTAGTAAATGGCCGTACAATGGTATCGTGATGGTGCAGAAAATAATCCGATTGAACATGCGTAATACGAATGAACCGCACGGCTATTTACTTATCAATTTCCACACGAAAAACCCTATCCAAGCAGTCGTTTATTCCAAAAATATTATCCCCTGTGACGATAGGAAGTTTTTGTTGAAATTTCGAGAATTTTAGAGACTTTGTTTTCGAGTAACATACACAAATTCAATATTTTTAATGTTTCAATACTCGAACCGAAGTTTTCTACAATTTCTGACATTTTGTCACGATCTTCTAATAACGAGTCACGGAATAAAGTGGTAAAAGTTTTTAAAAAAAATGACAAACTAGATAACTGCATTGCCCGCAAGTTAATTCTTCCAATTTTTTCTTTTTTTGAGGGTGGGGATTTTCTAATCTCAACACGAAGGCAGCAAAATTTCACCGGCAATTCCAATTCGGCATTAAAATGATCGTTCCGCAAGTCTTAGACGAATGTATGCACTGCGCACAACATCTCGACTTCGTCTTTCTCTTATTGTGGCAATTACCTCGAGTAGCGTGATTGTTGCAAAATCTAAAAATTATTCCCGCCGCGTATCTCTACCCTGTAATTAAGGCTCGTACTGTTTAGAACAGTATGACGAACCTGCAGCAGTTGCAATTTACACGGAGAATGTGCAATGACCATTTTTGTTCCAACGGTGCATGAATCTGCAGATTGTCTGACACTGATTGTGAGCGTAGCCTGTAGAAATTATCCGGCAAAGATTACATTGTGCAACGTTCAGGAATTTTCATATTGCGAGACCGCGTCGTTGTGCTGCAGGTGCGGATGGAAAATTGATCACGGCTTTACTTATTGGAGTTATTACACCACGGAAATATTGTGCATGATTCATGTTTGTATCGGATTCGATGTTCGAAATGTTGAGAATTAACGATCAACGCTCGGAGTTTGGCGAACGTGAAAATTACTGCTCGTACTAACATGGCGTCAGCCACGCTGTAAAACTTTCAACCTACACATAAATAAAAGTTTAAGTCGTTGTAACAGAATTGTAGCGTTCATTTCATACAAATGACAAGGACTTACATGATCCAAAACACGAAAATTGAATTAAGGATTAAATCGCATTACTATGACCATCTTTTTACGTCGTGAGAATGATAAGAATACTTAATATCGGAATTGACATTAAATTTCACGACAGCTTTTGTCTATTTTTGATAAAATATTATAGGAATCCGCATGTTATAACGAGTCGATTTTATTTTCGTACAGTACTGATGGTTGTCTCGCGAGGAATGCGTAAGAAGCATTGAAATTAAAATGACAAAGGCCACACCTTGAGGTGTAAGGCCCACACTTGTTGTCAAGCTCATTAAATTCTCAACTCTCCTCTTGGCGTGGGAGAAAAGCATAAATTTCTTGACACGTTGCTGTGCGCGGACGATTGACACGCATCAACAAATTAAGGATTGACTATGTAATGTAGCAAAAATTGTCGCAAAGTTGAGAGAAACCTGGAACGTTCCAAACTACAAACCTTTTTACTAAAATTTTCTCAACATCGTTTCGATCTCATAGTAGGAGTGTCATTTTATTCGTGTTTACAGGCATTGGTGTAAGTAACATCGCTAGAGATTTTTCAAACGATTTCTTTTTTTTTTTTCGACACTATCCACGCAGCTGGTGCGACCAATTCATCCTTAATTAATTGACTATTTATTCTGAACACCTGAGTCATCACGGGAGAAGCATTAATTAAAAAACACCTCTGTCCATCGGAAAACTGACTCTGTTAAATTAAGCCGATAGATAGCGAGAAATAGTGTTTCCTGAGTGCTCGGATGACGAACGAAAAAACAAAAAACCTACAATGAATATCGAACACCAGAAACCTGTACTTATCACGATTAGGACTTACTTTATCGAATGAAAAGTGGCCCGCTCACAATAAATTCTAATTTTTATCCGTACCGTATATTTATACATAAGTATTTCAAGTTTCTTCAACCTCGGAATGCAGCCGGTTATATAGGTGAAGGTACTTAAGAATCGTCAAACCTTAAATTCTCTCTTACCTATTAATTGAATATTATCTTGATCGTACGCTATTCGACTGACACGTTTTTACTATAATGATAAATCAGAGTTACGATCTTGCGTAACATCATCGGCCGAATTCACAACTAATTATGACGATTTTTCAAACAGTTTTTTAGTGATTAGCTGAAAAGCTGAGGGAACAATTGATCATCTGCGATTTGTGAAGTAAAATTCATTTGCGAAGTAAAAAGTCTACGAATAATTAAAATTAAAACTAGATAAATTTCTCGCTTTAAGTGTCAAAAATTTAGATAAGAATGAAATTATTCTCAAATTACTTATCACCAGGTTTTTTTTCCACTCGGAAATCGTGATTTTCAATTTTTTTCTGTGTCAAGGATTTGTTGTTTGGAATTAAATTCGACTCGAGAGTTTTCAGCCTTAGTCTCTGCAGTACGTTCGCTTCATAATTCTTCTTTTTTTTTTATCATTCGATAATTTTTTGCTTCGATTGCTCCCGAAGCCTGTTCATAAATAACAGCGGTTCGAGATAATCTTCCTAATAAATTGAATTAATAACAAGGCAATAATAATTGTATCGGACCTTCAATTACTTACTATCTCGACTCGAGTGACGAATCGTGCAGTGACTAGCGACAGTTATACGAGGTTAATTATAAAATATACTTGGTGGTAATTCGCGTTCGTTTAAATCCAAGACCTCGGAAGATGATTGGAAGTTATGCGGACATTGTGCTGTGCGGCACACATACCATGTTATACCGTTCAAAAATTGAACCGGTTTCGTCACCGGGAACTCTAGCGCTTACGTTAAATTACACTGGTAATATTGCATAAAAGCATGTCACAATAGCAGCAGGTTTGATTTGAAATTATGTCATACGACGCGGCGCAATTTCAAATAAAGCCATATTTCCTGCAGATTCTGCATCATTTTCAATTGAACAGACTTTCGTCGCTGCTACGTCTGATTATGATTATCGTAAATGAGATAAGAAGAAAAAGGCGTCTTGTGCTATAGTTGAAATAGCAACAGATGATTGGAAATGTCGGATTTTCCAGCTGCAAAAGCAAACCAAAAGAAGATTCTGCTCGTGTTTACAGATAATCTAATTTCCGCAAGAAACAACATTTTTCGAATACCTGTTGGTGAAGATATTGCGATATTGGAGGTTTCCATTACCAACACGAGGTATCTTTTACAGTTTCTTCTAGGTATTGCTATCAATGTTTACATCAGCGCTACAAATCCATTCGAATCGATTCTTCCAACCAATCTTTGTTCTTGCAACGATTAAACGCGTAGCAAAGCATGTGTTACAAGAATTCTTGCTGTAAGTTTCAGGCACGTATCTGCTGTGTCTAACCCTAAGGCCCACCAGGGGCTTGTCTCGATGGTTGATCGATGCTGCAGTCATTTGTTCGAGCGATGTCTTCCATGGCCAGGAGGTACATCTGATGGTATCTCGATTATTGGTCTTCCTACTCCTATCTAAATTCGAAGATTACATCCGATAAGACGTACATGAGTATGTTAAAACTTTTCAAGGGAAGACCCACGTCTTCGGTGATCCGTTGTGCCACCCTGATGATTGCACCGATTAATGTCAAAGGCATGTTTTTGGGTACCGATAACGATGTTTCGTTTAAAAGCGACATTATTTCCCCTTTTACTTGAAATACTTCTTTTTTACGTGAGAAGAAATCTTGGATGTACGTAGGTCGAATAAGGAAACCTCAATTTTTGGGTCTCGAAGCTTCTTGTTGTAGATGTTTAAGCAAAATAAAGAAGTGTCCTGAGAAGTGACCCCAACATAAGGGCCAAAACGTCGTTACAAAAATTTAGGTTTCCTTAATCGACTTACATGTCCAAGATTTCTTTCCCACATAAATCATGAGGTCAAGATGATTGTTACACTTGGTTTTTTTAAATCACAGGAAAAAAAAAATCCTAACGGAAGGATATCTCTGAAATAAAACTTTAAAAGACTGTTTTCGGAATACAAACTTTTTCCAATTAAATAAAATGTCTTAGCCAAACGTTGCGGTCCGTCTGAAGTAGTAGCTCGCAAAGTTCAAGGCCATTCGTCCATTTGGAACAGGTATTTCCGTTTTATCCACGCTACGAGCTTCTTTTATATGAGAACTGCAGTGCGGAGAACGTAACTCGAGATGTTAATCAGAACGCTTCAAGGCTCTCCTCGGTTATAACCCGTGCCATTTTTTCCCCATTAAGAAGACTAGAGCCGCGATGGAAGCACGAGCACGCATCTCTACGTGGCACTACGCCTTTCTTCGTACGAAAGGGTGGAGAGGCAGTAAAATCGGATGAGTAATTGTTATCCGTAATGGCCGAGGCCACCCAGCCATACGCAGGTCAGGTGTACCGGCGCTGGGCGTTTTCATCGAATTCCGTTTGCCCGTTAAACGATATTTACGCTCCGTTACGGGGCATCAAGAACCCAGATTTTATCGCCACGGTTCATTCTCGACGAATATTTGAATCGTTGTACCCTAACAGTGTTCGTCATTAGTGGTGATAATCGTTGCCGCAGATACATCAGTGGAAGCTTTTCCAAACCTTTAGGAACAGCTTTACGAACGTCTGCAAATAAGATGAGCATTGGGTTTGATAAATTGTCCTTTGAAAACCTTCCGTTCTTTCTCAAAGCGTTCTATTCGATGTCGGGGATTGATAATGTCGTGGAAACTGCTGCAGGAAATTCAGTTTCAAGTTCGTTCGTAAAACTTTTCTTCACGACTGCCGTACCGTTCGAATAAGCGCGCTCAAAACGGAGGATTGATTGTGAACGGAGAAGAGTCTTTAGGACGTGTTCGCTGTCAAAGGTGAATGGATATTCATATCCCCTGTCTAGAATCAGCTTTTTTCTCTCCCTCTCTCTCTCTTTCCGTTGGATTATGCAAGTCGACACTTACAAGTCACAGGTCGATGGCTCGTCTAGCGAAGCTAATTGTCAAACGGTATAATTATTAATGCTCGAGTAATGGCCTTTTGAATAATGGATTCGAACTTTATTACACGATTTACAATCGACGATGATCGGCTTGGCAATCTTGCATTGCTTCATTGCAGAGTTCAAAACTTTTTTTGCAATTCTCGACCAAACTCAATTATCTCTCAATTCTACCGAGGATCTACCGAACAACAATTGCAAATAGATATTTGCACTTAGATTGATATCCTTATTATAGATTCCATAAATTATTCGGCCTGGTCTTTATCAAGTTCACAATACAAATTCCATTTCACGGGAATTTATTACTTTAAATATTTAAAAATGATAATGTTCGAGCCCGGTGAAACACGGAAAGTGGATAACGAGAGCTTCTGTTTTGTAAATTACAGGTAATAGCCAGTGAAATTGAACGTGCAACATTTTTTTTCTTCAATAACTGACTGCTTTCACTTGCATCCTTGAATCTCGGCCACAATATCGTCAAGAATTTATTAGTACTTATACATTGAGTTGTATGGTGTTTAAGTTGAACACTTTTTCTTCACGAAGTTGAAATGAAAAAAAGAAGAAAATCTGTTTCAGCAATTTTGTAGAAAATAGTTTTCCGACAACACTGACTTATCATAGAAGAAAATCGAACTAATATCCTGGGTTTTGAACAAGTTTGAAGCGACGAAAAACGTAGCACAGATGTATGAGATCTTTATTTCAAATTCCAGTGATTTTTGCATCTTTATTTTCCATATTACAGAGATCTTCGCAGCTGGAAAAGATAGTAATTTGACAGGTATTCAATGTACAAAAATCTCGTGATAAAATTGATGAAACGTGCCGATTTGCAACTTCCTTGAAACGAGCGATAGACAGAGAAGAGCCGAAAGACTCTCGGTGAAAAGAGATGCGACGTATTTCGCCGGCGGCTTCATCGGCGACGGCGGAAAGCAGACCGCGTGGCGCGCTCTTCGATCTTCGTGATGATAAGATAACCAGAAAGGTACAGAGGAAGGTATAGGCAGGCAGTCAGGCAAGCAAGCAGGCAGGTGCCCATGCCCGTCTAATATTCGACACGAAAAAGAAAGAGATCGCCGATCGAGAAGTCGCGATCGATCGTGTGATTGATGGTACGATATGTAAATATCTTCACGCCGTGTCTTTGGCTTTGAGATACAAGATAAAACCCCGAACCTAGTGGGCCATTGGGTTCTTACTTTTTGGTCGAGAGCCCAGAGTTCCGCCTAGATGAATCTCGGTCCCACATCTCGGTCCGAATTTAGTCGAATTACTTTATCAAAGCCCAGGCGTCAAATCGCTGGCAAGTATTGTCAAGTCACGTCGGGTCATTTCAAAACGCGTCCGAAATATATTCACACAAATGATTTCGTTGCGTCCAACGAAGAGCGATATTCTTTTGCGTATACGGTACTGAGAAATAATTAAATACAGCGTGTTTCCGAGTAAACGCCGCTGTATGTTGGGTTGCCAACCACAGAGGCGCACAAATATCGTTAAAACAGACCTTCTGAGTTATCGACAATTGGCGCGTTTAAAGTCCTCTTGAGTGAGCTGGAACCGGCAGTCTTGCCAGTTGTGTGCAGAACTCTCGCGAGGACTTTGAACGCGCTAACTATCGATAACTCGGTACGTCTGACTTAACGATATTTGTGCACCTCAATCGTAGGCAACCCAACATACCGCAGCGTTTACTCGGAAACAGCTTGTATATTTGAAAACGGACAAACAAACAACCGAACGAGAATAACGAGATGAGCCGTTCAAAATAGAGGTCGATCGATTCTACAGAAATCAGTTCTACAGCGAAAATTTTCTACAGAATATGTTGTACAGAATGGTTTCGGCAGAACATTTCCCTACAGAGTGGAATTCGAGATTCGCATAAGAAATAAACCTGCATGAATTATTCTACCGGAGAATCGTTCTACGTAATATTTTTCGACAGAAAAGAATTTCGAGATTAGCATAAAAGATGATATTCTGTATGAATTATTCTATAGGAGAATTCTTTTACAGAATATTTCTCTATAGAAAAGTTTTATAGTTTCACACACCCAACACAAATTCAACGCAAATAATTGAAACTAAATTAAATTAAATCAAAATTTACGAAACTGACGATTAAATAATGATTTTGAGACAATTCGATGAGTGCTCCGAATTTACATTGTGTCAAACACAATCTTTAGAAAAATATTCTGTAGAATAATTCAAACTGAATATTATTTTTAATGCTAATCTCGAATTCCGTACAGTAGAAAAATGTTCTGTAGAACAATTCTCCGGTAAAATAATTCATGCAAGTTCATTTCTGATGTGAATCTCGAATATCTTTCTGTAGGAAAACAATCTGTAGAACATTAGCTCTATAGAACTGATTTCTGTAGAATCGAACCCTATTGGTAGAGATATGAGAGTCGGATCGAAAACACCAGAGTTTAATCATCTTGAATATTCAAGTAATAGAAAATTTTTTTAAATCGATGATATTTCAGCTTGTATTATTCGATTTGAATCGGATTCATTTCCATCACACAGTAAGGATATTATTTCATCCGCATTCGCCGTCATTGGCGTAAATAACGTTGCGAAGGATTTTTTGAACGCTAATTTTTTTCTCATTTCCCAGCTTTCGAATTAGACGGTGGGGTCTGTTCATCTTTAATTGTTAAATACCTAAACTCACGTTACACAATCAGATGCGTAGCTGATTGCGCAGTGTCAGCTAGTATCTCTCTCTCTCTCTCTCTCTCTCTCTCTCTCTCTCTCTTTCTCGAAAAGGTGGTACGAGTGCACAAACTGTTCATCCATCACCTCGTCACAACCACAATTCACAGTTTCACGAACCAGAGATTATTGATTAACGTTGCTGAGTCAGGAAGCTGCCGGGTATGATCAGACGTAAAATATTCGAGGGATCAATCTCGAGCGTTAAGTCGAGTGATCGGCGTTAAATCGACTTGTCGGCGAGACTCAATACATCCTCAAGTAAATTCGAACCTCTACGTGTACCGAAGATCATCCCGAAGGTCGTCATCCGTCAGTTTAGGCACCTGTACCACTCGGATCACGTAAGCATTAGGTACACTAATAATTGTGTGGGTAGCAAGACATGCAGCGAAGCCGTAACGCAAAGATCAAAGATAATTGATCCCATGGGCTCGTTGAACAGGAGAACTTACCCGCACCGTTTCTTCCTTGTACATATTTGCACAACGTAACCGTGCATAAGTTCAAGGCTCGGTTTTCAGAACGAATAACTTATACGCGTGAATCGTTATAAGCACAATTTAATTTGGGACAAAATCGTTCCGCCTTTGGATTTATTAAATTTTTACCAACTGGTTCTTACTATCTTTGTACACTTTTAACAAGAGCGTATTATATAAAGTTATCAATGTATAGATTGGGACGATTTTCGCACAATTTTAAACGAGGTGAAAATTATTCGAAAAATGAATCTTTAATAATGAAACACGTACCGTTTAATTCAGCGCATTGCGTTAAACGGCCAATGCTACTCGATACTTGTTACGTCACGTTGATTTGTTCATAAGTATATATGTAAGAATATAGCGTATTAAACCTGTAAACGATGACTGCAATTTTATAATTCAAGACGCCAAGCGGTCTAGGCTCTAGGGATTCGTTCAGCCGCCGGCCAAACACCTGGAGACTGTCTGTCTATGATATTCGAAATGAGAATAATTATTCGGCGTGGGCGATGGATGACCGCCGGATAAGATCATCACCGCGGGCGCCGAAACGGTGAAAAGAAAACAAACGTTTTAATTACTCCTAAAGAAAAGATCCTCGAATAATAAATCATGTTACGCGCGTGTACGTTTTTCGATCGACTAAGGCATTGGTCATATTTCACAATTTATAATCAAATCAGCCATTCAATATGGTTTTGAAAATTCCCTGAATTTTTTCTGTATGGATTGACTTCTCGCTTGTTGGTTGTTTTTTTTTTTTTTTTCAATGAAATCGAATAGTTCACCGTTGAAAAACAGAACTTTTGATGAATATTGTCATACGGAATAGTCGCATGTAGAGTATTTATCAAAATGGTTTGAAATCTAGTAAATTCGTGAAACTTTACTCAACGATGGTTTACTTTCAACAGGATACTATTTTTTTTTTAAATCCGCTGAAAGACTTTTTTTCGTCATATTGGTATTGTTGGATAATATTTAACGTTACAGAATTACACCGACATTGGCTATGATTAAAAATAACGATATTGAATTGACTAGTGAAGAAAAAGAATTTGTAGAAAAATAGTCTTCTCAGTAAGATGAGCCAGCGTAGAATGTGTAATGAAAAGAACTATTTATCGTTTTAAAGCAATTTGAAATAAAGCATCGATGTGTCTAAGCTTTCGTTTTCAATTCCAGTATTTTCTGACTTGAGTTTTTTTTTTTTTTTTATTTTAATGTTCGTAGCTTATCCATGCAATATTTAATTTGATGAATAATCAATGTACGATTATCTCGTATTAAAATCGATAAAAAGTGCAGATATTGTCCACATCAATCTCGTCAACTTCTAGTAAATACGAAACTTGGGTCTTAAGTATATCACATTCACATTGTTATTACCATGTTTATTATCGTCTTTGCAAATGATTATTGATAACTAAGCGAGTTCAGGAAGAAATATAAATTTTGAAAAAAGAAAAAACATTGGAACGCGCCTAGCGACACCATATTTCATGAAAGTCCGTGGCACTTTCGTGGTTTCCAAGTTTCTCAACTCAGTGACCATCCCGCCAATGTAAAAGATTCTAACTCGTTGAATTGGTAAAAATAAACGTCAGAAATTGAAAAATTGTATGACTCAAGTTTATGAAATCAATTTTTGTTCATACCGCGAAACTTCGTGTTACATACCTGTACAGAGTGAATTCCTAACGACTGCACGTTCCGTCATCGACTAAAATTTAACGTTTGCCAAGGCAATCAACCGTCGTAAACTTAAACGATAGTTCCCCCGATGTTACATAACCTAAAAAATTTAAAAACCCATCGATGGCGGTCGAGCTCAATTCAGAACTGTCCGAAAATTTTTGAGGTTAAAGACAGCCGCTCTTGGATTTGAGCGCGTGCGCGTTGAATTTCAGCAGACGACGGACCGTGCAGTCGTTAGGAATTCACCCTGTATACAATGTAGGTATGTCACATCAGAGTATACGTTTGTATCGTCAAAAGAAACAGTGTGCAAGAGCTGACCATATAGAGAGAAAAACGGGGTATGCGAGATTGATAAATATTTATAAACCCGATCGGGTTGACGTGTATAAAATGAGCCGCAGAGAGAGATCCGACTTACCAATGAGGACACAATCGTTCTCTCCTGTCCTGTCGTCCGGTAGATTTACGCTGTTAGAATTGGAGCGCGTTGCAGAAGCGAGGTAGATCTGATGGAGGACAGGTTTGTCCGTCAATCCTCGTCCAGCCGTCTGACGATCCGCCGGCTCGATGAGATAACTTCCGGTCGATGTGCGGATGTGCCCGCTCTGAAAGTTTTCGGAAAAAAGAAGAACCAATGTTATTAGAAATTATTGTAAGATGTCCCGCGATGGTATCGTTCAAACTTCAGCCACCAGAAACGTTTCACGCCTCTTGACAGAATAAAAAAAAACATTCTACAACGTATCGAATGGTAATGAATACGCCGTTCTCGAACGGGCAAATTTTATACTGTTACCTGGGTTTCGTATCACGAGTTGCCATTGAGGATGCCGGTAAAGGAAATCTAAATTATAATGCTTTTTGCTCACGGCGAAATCGCGTTCAAGACCGATCAATATTGATCGGTAATAACGACTAATGAAATTTTTAATGATAACTCTTGTTAATTTTTCATTATCCTTTTCAAGTCTAAATTTAGCGGATTTTACTACGATATTATTTGCGATTTATAGATATTGGGGGGGGGGGGGGGGGGGGGAGTCATTTTTGTGCCTACAGCTAAGCCTTTCATCATTTTCTCTTTTCAAGTCTAACGGAAACCATTATTTCCATTCTGATAAGATCGCGTGGCAAAGGGATGCGAGTATTAGATATTATCTATTTACGAAATGGTATTTTATTGATGTTGCGACTGTATCGCCGACCTTTAGAATTTATGTGGGCACGTGCAGGAGAACCGAGGTTAGTGGTAGTGGTAGTAGAAGTCTATGATACTGAACCTCCGTACATAGATTATTTTGTTTCAGATCACGAAGTCGAAGTTAAGAATAGCTGATCGTTACAGTAAAGTTGTTTCGGTCTGTTCAATCATCTTACATAATAAATCATAGTATTATATTAAGCCATTATTCTCTTCCGGTATAAACGATGGCGCTAAATTTACCCAGAAATAAAATTTCCTCCTACTCGTATTCCCCGATATTAACGACTAACAAACTTCACCCGTTGTTGTTATCGCTGATATTGCATTCGTTTTTTCTTTTTTTTTTTTTAATTATTAATTCTGTGCTCGATAATAAGATGAATTTTTATAAGGTATGAATTAGATTTTGCATATAGTTGCGATTCAAGTTTCACTGAAAATCAATGTCAGAATTGAGTGATCCAATTCACAGACTTGGTGATCCTGCCAAGTCATCACAGGTTGCAAATAATACGTGAAACGTGACTTCGTGTTGAAACGGAGTTTCTTTTAGTAAGGTTCCTGGTATTGGAAGGTTGACATACGCGAATCGAAATTATCAAATTTAAATTTAAAGAAACGTGTGTGTATGGAACGTACAGTCGGATTAAAAATATTTCGAAACAAGAAATAACAAATCAATCAATTGCCCGAAACAATAAACTGAAGTTTATCAAGGTCAATCTGATGTGAAAAAGTCACTTTCAAGGGATCACAAGTCACGTTGTCTTGTTATATTTTCATTAAAAAATTCATATCATTTGTCCGAATTCAATTGAAAGTAGCTCATTCTACTTATAAATCAAATCCTTGTACTGACCGCCTTGTTTTTTCTTTGCTTAATTAGTAGGCAAAAAAAAAAAAAAAAACGACATGTGAAATCCTTATAATTTATCAATAATAAACTTATAACGATCCAGCAATAAGCATGTTAATTTTTAATCAAAATCCAACTGAAATGAATTCTGGAAAATTCATTAAGTTTATAAATAGAATGATGTAATAAATGAGATTATGGCGGTTGAAATTTAGTGTTTTTAAATTGTTTCCTGTATTACAGCGACATTTTTTTGTTAGACGTAACTTGTAGATTAGTTTCAGTGACACTTTGTAAGCATATCTTTTATCCCGTTTTAGTCTCAAGACTATTTTAACCCGACTGTACACGTCCCATGCATCCTTAACTTCTAGCATCGTACAATGGAAGAAATTAAGAGACAGTGGATTATAATCGTGGATAATTTATGATTTTCCCGAGTCATGGTGTTCAACCCCGACTTAACTTATGTAAGTAGATTCATAGGAGGAAAGCTTTTGTGCATGGAATATGACGCGAATGCGTTTTGATTTATGTATCTCGGGTTGTTTGACTCGCTTCACATTCGCACTGCACAGGGATTCCACTATCTCCGTTACGTGCCGTTGTTTTTCACTCGTTTTTGTTGCATTCCACGCGGTAATTTACACGTTTATGAGTTGAACGGAGCGTTTCACTTTGACCCAATCTTTGCCTAAATCACGTCACATTTGGTCGAAGAGTGTAGTTACATATTTTTTTTGTATGAAAAATAATCGAAAATAAGCACCGAAAAATTTCGTTGGACTTCTTTGAAGTTTATATTTTATTATATGAAACAGAGACGATATTCTCGTTTCGGGACAATTTTAATTTTCGTTTTCACTCCTCTCAGTGAATTCGGAGAGTTTGCCAAAATTGATAGCGAACAAAGCGTGAAAGAGATGCAAGGAAACCGCGTATCGCATCACATGGGATTAATAATCACGTGAATTTGCGGGAAATAAATTGTCGCGATGTAGTAGAAACAGTAAATTTTTTGCATAGCAAAATATCTTGGTTAATTATATTCAATCCGCGGCAGGTGTTTGTATACGATATCATATAGAGGATTTGAAATAACCTCGAATTAGTTAATGGCTTTTCGGTTATTTATACACTTACATAAATTCCGGCTGTGCGATGTTTCTTTCGCGGTGTGGCAGCGTCGATGTACACCTAACAGATGTCCCTAAAGTTCGGTATCGAGTCTGCTGACGTATGTTACACTGGTTCGAATTCTGTTAATTTCATTGACATTGCGAGTGGAAGAGTTTTGCTTTCAATTTTTCTTCTTTTCAACGTGTTATTTTTTCAGTTAGGCCAGAACAAAGTGACGATTGGTAGATTCGTTCTTTCTCATTTTCTCCGAAAAAAAAAAAACACAGCGTCGAAATTATACGAAATTTAGTATTTTACCTCTCGAGAAAATTTTCCAACAATTTTTTGTCAAGAGAATATCCTGACGATTTGACAAGTCCTGTAATGCTTTATGTATAGGATCAGAAAAGTGTCTCTCAGTTAGTTCATGTTTCCGATTTTTCAAGTTCCAACGGAAACGAGAATTTCTTCAAAAGACGCACACCCAGCAATCTATCAACGGTTAACTTATCTTTTTTAAAGCACTTAACTTGGGCGACCAAGCGTTTTGTGTAATTAATACGAGGGATTAGAATGAGTTATTTTTGTGCCCCGCGTGGCCTGCGGCAGCTGTTTTGTAGCCCGGAACTCGGTATCGTTTGATTCTGGGCAAAGCTTTTGAAAAGCAGCGTAAAATACTTTTTTATAAATATTTTATTTTTTTATATTTTTTTTTTAGCGTGCCTGACGATAAACCGATTTGTTTTCTCCTACTCTGTACCGTGGTTTGATTGTTTTCATTTGTTTATTTTTCCAAAATCTCGAGTTGAAAAATTTGAGGGTCTATTGCACAAGAAATCGAATATTATGTTTATCGCCGGGTGAATAAAAAGCTTCTTTAATTGTTTGTAAAATTTCTCGCAACGCTTCGATGACAATTTTTACTTTTTCTGCAGAACGAAAATGAAAAGTCAATAAAAAAAAAATGGGTATTTCGAGTCGTGAAATTCACTTCCAGAAATCGTACGATGTGATGTCGGAACGTGTGTTTGTGCAAAAAGAGACGCAATATTTTCATGCCGCAAGTAAAGGAGAGCCTCGTTAACCACGTTCGCGTAAGCGAGCTTGGAGTAATTGAGACGTTCAGCGTTTATTCGCGTTTTCGCAGATGACCGATGTGCTGCTGCTGCACCCTTCACAACCGCATCAAGTACAAAGAGTTTACTTGAGGCTTACCAAGAATTCTCTATCGGCACGTGTGCAGTGCGGAACGTTTTTCATCCGTCGAGTTCTAGATCGCTGCCATTAATTAGGCGTCTCGAGAAGATTTTTAAACCCCTGCAATCTTGCATCATACTCCGAAATTGGTTTTCGATTCGATTTTCTTTTGACCCTAAAATCTAGTCTAGTTGCACGTTTATACCGAGAAAAAACGGTGAAACTTAGCACAATGAGGGTCCGAATGCGCGTGCGTGAACTTTGTCGGATTTTCACGCAGGCTGGCCAACTGAAACTTCAGCTGTCAAACGCAGCTTACAGAGGTTATGTAAGCGATACGGATGTTTTCAGATCCCGCAGATCTGATACAGATCATTTAGTGAATCGGGAAAGCTTGGTAAACTTTTGTTTTCAACCGACCGATGACTGATAACTGGTACGAGTCATCGAAACAACGCAATTTCGATCGGCTACTTGACTCGAGAGAATTTGGCGTCTCGTACTTCGTTTCGACTAAGTTGGCTCCCCTGTCTTGCGGACAAAAATTTTTCCGCGTCACCATCTCACCGACCAATAGAGTCCAATTATTCTGCGCGTGCGCAGTCGGTAATTCAGTCTGCTAATTGTAACTTTCACCTTATTCCTCTCGATATCTAGACCAGCGATTTTCAATGGCATGGCAGAACCACGTGGATCGTATACATGCGCAACGGCCGAATTTAGCTACACATTTCGTGTGTGATCGAAAAGCTCCGGTTCTCTCAGTTGGACAGTTGTCCTTCGCTTTGAAGTCGTCGAGAAATCAAGACTGGCCACATTTTCAACGATCACAGGCATCGGTTTCTGCAGTGACCAGATGGCTGGTTGAATACACATTGATTTCTAAAGCAGGAAGCTTGCTCACAGTTTACATGTACAGTAATTGACCGTCGGCGTTGGCAGCAGCCGTACGAGTCCATCTTTGTTAGGCTTATTGTTAGGTTCGGCTGTGCACGCTTTGCATTCGGATCTCTTACGCTTGAGGCCTGAGATTAATCGGAGGGTTCTGTGTTCAAGCATCGTCAAAAATTTGGAAAAATTGATAACCGAACACGCGTGTGAATCGGGGAAGTTAACGGATGACTTTCTACACGATGCTTGAACTTTGTAAGATTTTATATTTCTGAGAAACTGAGGTCACGCATGCCGCAATATTGCATCGTGCCATTTAAAGCGTTGCGACAATTCAACGGAATTTGAATTGTTGTAAACATGGGAAAATTTGGACATCCCCGTGTATTTTATTTCCAAATTATAAAGTTTTCGAATATCCGCGAATATTCTTGTAACCTCATTAAATCTCTACAGAAAACACCATGAAACCCCCATAAAAACCCCATTAAAATTACCGGCACTCCGTAAAATTCTCATGGAAAATCGTACGATGATTTTTAAAGCTCTGTACGATTTCAATGACAAACCTCATGAAAATTGTTGTACGTAATTCCGTGGAATACTCATGAAATCTCCATGTTTCTCCAAATTTCTATAAAAATCGTCACAAAAATTAGTGAAACTGTAGGGAAATTGCCGAATCGCGATGGGATTCCTTCGCGGAGATCCTCGTAAAAATGCTTGGAATTTTACGAAAATGCCTGAAACTTGAGATTGCATCTGGAGTTGATCACCGGGCACAATGGCCCGACATTCCCCAAGTCCGCATTCATATAAAAGTTAAAACTCTGAATGCGCGTCGGAGGAATGTGGCGCGCAGGTTTTGTCCGCTATAAAGAAAAACGGAAAAAGAATAAAGAGAAAATGTAAAAAATTTCTCGCCAGTATATAAGTGTTTGTAATAAAACAGTAGTTCTCGGTAATTGCTGACGTCGCTTTAAGCTTATCGTTTCGGTACGTTGACAGGTAAACGACAGGCTTGTCATTTTCGTCGGGGCGCTTGTAGCGTCGCGTTATGGGCAATAAAAACAACGTTGGAAGAAATACAAAAATGAGAGGCTTGTCTAAAGAGTTTCTTCCACAGAGGCGCTGTGTTATACGCACGGTCTACACTTGAGATTTTTATTTTTTTCGATTTCTTTGCCTTCAAACCGCGCGGATATGTACCAAGCCCAAACTGCTTTCTATTTTTACTTTTAGTCTCGTGCCGTAATTTTTGCACTGAACTTAATTTATCGTTAAGCGTCGAAGAGGCTCGAGTTTAATCTATTCGATACGATTATAATTTAACGAAACACGAATAATCGATTTAGAAATTGGAAAGAAATAAATAAGTAAAATATCTCCTGTACGCCATACTTGAATAAAATTGTATATCTACGATAAAACCTGCTTTTTTTCTACACATTCATCACGCATTTAAAAAACAACGCAAAGTCTACTTTTGCCGCGAAATTTGATCCGGAAATGTTTGGGTTACAAATCGACGAAAATTCTTCGAACAGCGTCAAACGGTGAATTGGACAAAAAACTGGTGAATTTGAATGCAATTTCAGTATCGACAGATTTTCGCAATGTCAGGAATAGCAAAATTTTCTACACTCACAATTGCACAAGCAAAATGCGTTATGCATACGTCGTCCGCACGAACAGCTGAGCCTCCGTTTCGTTTGCGTGTTTCAGCCTGACCTATATATCGATGTAGATATTTTTACTCGTCTAATTTGAAACACTGGCCGCGGTATACACTCATCGTGTACTCTTAAGCACACATGCAGACACACACACAGTCGCACGGTGTGTCTGCAATACACGCACATTTTCCGTTGTGATTCGCGAAACAGTTCCAAGTTTCCTTTTAAAAATTTTCTGCTCCAGCGACTAATCCGCGCCTTGTATGTACGCGCTAAAAATTTAAAACAAAAAATTTGCATCATTAAATCTTCAATTGGAAACTGAATTGGCCATTCTTGTAAGAGATTAGATTTCCGGGATCGTTATCTTGATAGTACAGTATAGGAATTATTTTTCGTTTTTACACTACATTTCCATTGAATGATTTGACGAAAATTTGACGTCCGATCTATCAGTTATACCAATTTGCCAAAGTATTTTTAAATTTGGAACCCGTACTTGAGCACGCAAGTTTTAAAAACGGTCGATTTTCGCCATTGGCACAGAACACTATTCGTCTTGTTTTCTTTCTGTATAAATACATCACCGCGGTAAATGTAGATATACGCGCATTATGCTTATAAACCACTTGTACACTTGGTCGCAGTGATTCTGAGATGGATAATTTTCTCGACGAGTCGGTTACGTTGGCAATGCAGATTCCGCCCGCAGCGCCACCGCCGGCCGGCCATGAAACAGTCTCAATCGATGGTAACGGATTGCGATACGCTTGCAGAGATCGAGTCTGTTTCGCGGCTGGTCGGCGGTGGCGCTGCGGGCGGAATCTGCATTGCCAACGTAACCGATTCGTCGAGAAAATTATCCGTCTCAGAATCACTGCGGCCAAATGTACTTACACGTGTGCAAGAGCATGAGATTTATTCGTCTTATGTCAGGCATGGACCAAGACGTAGAGTTCCGTCGCCTTCTTTCGCTATTTATCTCATTGTTGGTAAGCTGAAGAAGGCATACGTGTGTACCTTGTACAATTTTTTTACGATGCACACGGCGGACATGCCGAGTATGTACCTGCGGTTATACCGGCAACAATGGCAGAGATGCAGCTGCAGGGTGGGCTTCTTCGTTGGAATTTGTATTATGGGCCCGACGCATATGTGTTATACTATACATTGGTTACACACGAGCTTCACGTGTGTTAACATATAACACAAATATCCCACACATTTGAATGAAAACCGATTATCGCTGCCAAATTCCGGAGCTTCACAAAGCAGTCGGTATCTACGTATTTTATGTACGTTATTACGCGCAAACATACGTCGTATAAATATTACACGATGCACATATGTGCAGTTCGTGTCTCGTGCTGTACATTAATATTCTATTGTCCCTGAAGCAGCACGGGAAACTCGGCACGACCGTCTTCATTACAACTGTCAGGGTTGTTTTCTTGATCATATTGGTAAAAGCGGGAATACAGAAAGTGTTTTGTAAAAAAGGAATTATGCTCAGAAATTCCATCCACGTTTTTGATATGTTTTGCGACGTTTTGTGATATCTTTTTTTCGGTTTAGTTTTTGGTTCGATACATATGATATTTGAAGCAAGACAGTTTCAGAGAAATGAAATTGAAATGAGAAACTATTCTTCTAGATTCAGAAACATCCGATCAATTCTGGTTTTATCAATTCATTTTTGGTGTACAGCTGTACCTATAACGAACTTCACAAAAGTTTATTTTGAGTTTCATAGGTCAAGTTAATGCACTGCTCTGTACTGCGACCAAAAAAAATTTGCTGAATCTACTAAGCATGGCCAAAGTAATGTTTTGTCAATTCAAATGAATGCAGTTTTATTTCAAGTGACACAATTTTGTGTAACATTTAAATATTGCTACAAATGATGTGTATCAGTTGTTTTAATCGATCGAAATTTGATTGATTGATCAATTTTTTTTCGACGTATCGATTAACCAAGAATCTCATCGCGTGACTAATTGATCGAAAATTGCCTTATCTTCGTTCTCCAGATTTTTTTACACTTCTTCTCTCACTGCCACTTGTTACAATCATAACACTTCCGACGATCGTCACGCCTGTAATGTTGTAAAAAATTTGGCTAAAATGATTGTCGATCATGTATAACTTTTGCAAAATGATAATTTACGCGATTTCACTTGCGGAATTTATTTCTACCGAATTTGTGAGAAACGAAGTAATTCGTCAAACATTCTTAGCGCGGTTTTCGGATACTTGATTTAAGTATTCTGTAAAACTCCATGTGATGGATATGCTCATGTGTACAATGCCGAAATTAGTATCGAGAGAGGTTAAGCGCGCGATGGCTAGTTGGCGTTTAAGTGAAACGTCGCGGACCTATTCAAAACTGACGTGAACTTTTGTAGTGCAGTAATCAATACCTATTTACGTTTACGTGTGTTAATGTAATTGCCGTTTATGCAGCGTTCATCGTCATCCGTGCTTCTATGCCTCGCCGGTCGCAACGAGTATGACAACATCATTAGTTTGAATTTACTTAATAAAATCTTTCAACTACTTGTATATCTTAGCTTAATCAAGCTTAAGGTTGTTACTCTTTTTATGTCCTAATCAACTCTTTTGATTGACGTTAATTTATGCAATTTCACATACGTGTATACATGGTACACGTTCGTACTCGTGTAATATCACATTTCACTTTTTATAATCATTTCTCTGCACGTAAGTTTCATTTTTGAAACATTTTTGTCTGGGATTTTTTCTCAACAATTCACACAATTTTTATGGTACAATTAGAGAAGGTGACACGTTTCAACAAATGAAGATATTACAATTGCTAAATTTTCATTTATTCACAGTGAAATTTTCATTTTTCAGGTGTATCAAAATCGTGGAATATAATTTTTTCAGTAGATCGTCTAAAAAGTTGTATTAATTTTTTTTTTTTTTAAGTTTCGATAAAAAGAAAGTTGAAATATAAGGATTTCTAAGAATTATCCGTTCTCAGTAACTGCAGTCAATTTTATTCTGAATTTATTTTTCGAGAACAATAAACAATCAAGTAGGGCGAATAATGCAAGCTTTTATATTTTTACTTTGGTTACTGGTTTTTTTTTTTTTTCAATACTTGAGATATCGTGTCACCACATGTCATATGTTCATTGTATCATTTTTCGATTTCAATAAGGATTAGTAATTACGTTGTCCGTTGAATTTGAAAAGATTGTGGGATTTTGGCATTAGATATAATACACGATCCCAAAAAATCCTCAAAACGAACGTGACCAAGTTAATTATTTCTCGTTTATCTTGTACTCCCCGCTTTACCGTAACTCCATCTTATAGGTGGGAGTAAAAATGGAGCAAGATCGGAAAACAAAAAAGTCACGGTAATGAATTTCGAAAGACGTGAAAATGACTTTTTTATAATTTCAAAATCTATAAATTCGAAGTATAGAAAACCAACATATGAAACCGTCAGATTTCTAATCTCAGAATTTAACAATGTGAAAAATCGAATTGCGACGATTCTACATTTCGGTTTTCCACACTTTGACCTTTCTACATTTCAACTTTTCTCTACACGGACTTTCTACATCTTGAAATTAATAACGAAACACATATTTATGGGTTTTTGAGAATTATTCACTCTGGCCCTTTTATCTTTCAATCTTTCTACATTTTTACACTCACGCTAGTTTATTCTACACTTGTTCGCGTTCAAAGTTGGTTCGTTTCCGTCGCTGCGCGATGCACTCTCAGCAGGCGCGAGTCCCGGTCCCACGAAAATTTAGAGGACCATAAAAATTTGACGGTTCACGGCCACGATCGTATGCAAACGTGGTCCAACGTCTCCCGGGTCTCGAGAAGAGGCCTGTTCCCCGGCTGCAGCCTGAGTATCGTGACCCCTTAGTTTTCGGGGTCTTTGATCGCGCATGAATCACCTTGTAGATAACAAAGGAGGCTCCCTCCTTGTCGAAGAACTTTATTTTACGTCCAGCCATTCAATTAGTATAATTAATTTACCTAAAACAGTCGCCCAGCCGAGCTGAGTTTTCGATAAAAGTAACCTGTAGATATTTCTACGAGGCATTAAAAGAGATAAGTAACTAGGATCAGGCTGCTTCCAATCACAGGTAATCAAGCGTTTCTAGATTAAACTTTCAGCTTTCTTTGAAGTATATACATACAGATATTTCGTTTCTGATTTAAACGGTCTGATAATTCTTTTGTTAACATGACCGATGTCCAGTTTTTACAGATTATTGCACATACTGATTGGACGGATGAGCGATTAAGTTATTTTGCAAATTACTTCGATCGGTGAGAACAACAGAATTTAATAATACAACAAAAAACTAAAACTCTAGGAACTATTTACAACCGGATTCACGTCATGTGTTCGAAAATCTCCCAGAAATATCCGAAATTTTTATATTTCGCCTGACTTTTTTATTTCATCACGACCATAGTTTTACATCATCGGACGAAGATGTCCACAATAGAAAAAACTTGAAAAACGATCAAAATAAATGCCAAATAGATACGAACAAAATGATTCGGTGCCTTCTATTTCTCCATGCCTTCATTTTAATTCAATGATCACAGCTTATAGTTTTTAACGAAGATACTTGGATTCCGATTTATTTTTCTCTTTTTAATATTGCACTATGCACTATGGCTGTATGGAAACAAGCATAATAAGTTGTTTTCGTTTCCAAAACACTTACAAAAGTGAAATTGAATCGAAAGACCGTTTAATTTCAATGCTACTATTTTGACGCGATTCAAAAATGTCGGAATATGGTATTATTGGGAATAATTTTTTTTTTTGTTTTGCATAAAGGATATTATCACTCGGTGAGGTCAGCTCTCTAGAAGAATCCAATGACTACATCTGTCGTAATATCGATATGCTGGTACAGCTGAGAGAGAACAGTGAGTACGCAAAAGTGACTAAAAAAATTACGATAGAGATAAATTTCATGACCATCGTAAACGAGAGACTGACTTGAGAGAAAGAAAAACACACTAAAAACAGCAGCTGAGTCTATATCTCTCCGAGAAGAGGGTGGCGATGAATAAGAAGAAGAAGAAGAAGAAGAAGAAGAAGAAGAAGAAGAAGACGAAAATAGTGCAATCAAATACTTCAATAACATATTCAAGTTTACAAACACAAAAATTGCATTATTATTAGACGAATTGATTTAGTTGCTGTCAAATTTTGAATTAATACATATCTGAAACAAAATTCGAAGGAAAAAAGTTAAAGTTTGTAAATTTTCATCGTACAATGTACAATTTTTTATGAAAATAATATTATACACTATTTTCTTTAAACCTAGTACAGTACATAATATAAGCAACTAACGAAATGGAGTTTGAGTATTAACATTATAATTTCGATGAAAAAGAGAAGGAGAAAATCAAAGAACACGGAGTGATCTGCGTTCTTAAACCACAACGTTTCTATAAATGCATCACAATTAGTTCATCGCTGGTGCTGCGTACTTTCTTATAGATAAACGCGTTTAACGAAGTGAAATTACTGCCATTCATTTCCCTCGGCCTGTATTTGTGCGGTTAACTTGTTTGAGTATTATGATGACGAATACAAGTAATACAAGTCTTATGTAGGTACGAGGCGTGTTTATTTACTGTATATTTATGTACATGTATATATTTTTTTTCGAACGAGTTTGAGTAAATATAAAATCTCGTGGCCGATCCCGTTACACGAGAGAAACTACCAAGCTCGTTTAAATCTGTCGTCTTCGGGTTTATCTTATCGCTGTGAAAATTCACCGGACTCAAGTCTGGAGCATATCATCAGCTGTGGCTTTTACTAGGTCTGTATAATAATTCATTGCGGCTGCAGGTTTCGGTTGCATGTTACGCGAGACTTTCGCATTGCTGGTTTAAAATTGATTCTTCATTTAGTCAAGCGTTATTGTCTTATCTCTTCCGCGTTGTACCCGTGATTAAGGTCGTGTTGTACTCCTGCTCTTACCGGCCGAGCAAACTCACCCTTTTTCTTCGTAACATGTCAAATAACTTTCTTGACTAACTTTTCTGAATTCCGCAGCAAAAGAGCGACGCACCGTCGAAAATTAAACGCTTTCCGTCCGTTTGTTTATTCGATTTAGGTAAAAAAGGGTGAATTCGCTCGGTCGGTAAGGGTAGGATTACTGCATAACCTCAAGGATTTCGATCGTGATTCTTGATTTTTGCTTTCTCTTCTCGGTTTCTTGCATCCCGATTGATTTCACCTCTTCGATTACGGGTTTTATCGGCACGATGTGCACTCTCTTCACAAATCAAGAGTATACCTTGGTCATAACGCGTTGCACGTGAACTTCCCGACCCCCGTCCGTCTCTTCGCAAGGCGTTTATAACGAACGTTTTCATACGTTGGGTCCAGAATCCGATTTCACAATTATTCTTAGAAAGTAATCTTCGGTGAAAAATAATACAACCCACTCAACGATTACACTCCCATATTTTTTAACACGATTTTCAAATACGAATAAATTAATACATTCGCTCCCCTATTTCTTTAACTGATTTGAAACTGTGCGAATCGGAACTTTGAAGATTGTAAGTTTATTTAACCTTGCAATCAGATTTTCGAACTGCAGTGTACGAATTTCTTTAAGTTATTAAACACCTCAAGAAAAAAATAAATTCTTTTGTTGCCCTGATTTTCTTTGTGAATTTTGGTGTTTGAGAACGTAGAACTTACGAATAAAATCATGATTATGTTAGATTGGTTCTAGTTCTTATGTTATTGTAGTATTGTAAGATGGGTTTCTATAATAATTATGATTTTATTCGTAAATTCTACGTTCTCAAAGACCAAAATTTACGAAAAAAATTATAGCAATGAATAAAAAATTTTCTTCCATCGAGATGTGTAATATTTTTGGATGAGCTTGAGAAATTAAAAAATAATCTGATATTTCATCTAAATATTGCTTTTTTGAGTCACATATAAAAATGTCGATAAAATAAATATCTAGAGCCAATTTCGAAAAACTACGCTTACTCTTAGAGTCGTTAACATCAAATCTTTCTAACACCACTCAAATATCAAAGGCAGCAAAACCACTGTTGACCAATGTTATACGTAAATTTATACAATGAAAAGCATGACAAAATTGTTTCAATGTGTTAAAAAATTGACTCGAGTTTTACCTTGCATGCGGGAAGTTTTGGCGAGACGCGAAAAGTTAATTTTATACTCATTAAGGGATCATTGAACGTTTAATTGGACCCGCTAAATTTGCGAAGCGTCGCCAGACGTTCACGTCCTGCATCACATGTATTTCTATATCTAGATACGTATGCATGTATGTATGACATGTAATCCGAAGCACGTGCATTTATGTCTGTACGTCCATAGGACTACATATATGCAAATTGTACAAGTATAAAGCATGGCACGTAAATTTGCACATTCATAATTCAAGCTGCCGAGTATTTTTCCTGATAAATTTTCAACAGATGTTGTCTGCATATCGTCTACAATTTATATTTACATACTTTTAACTTTACAACAAAACAAAAAAGAATATTTTTCACATTTGCCCCATATATAATACGGTTTTGTGTTACACTATAACCTGATAACTTGCAAAAATTTCAATACAAATTGCGTTGTTTTAATTCTCCATTTTAATGTCAATCTATATAACTCAATATCTGATCCTATTAGACACGGAACTGCGTTTCAACCGGTTACAACCTGTTTTTCCGAACGGTGCATAAATGATTGCACCGAAAAAAGTTTGCGAAACATGTGCGATTAAAGTTTCGAAAAGCATCCACGGGAATTTCAGTCAGCCGGTAATTTGAGGAGCGAAGGATGAAGAAAAAGTTGTCTGTGACAACGAGGACAGGGGTGGGAGTCAGACGGGTCGCGTCTGAATAAATTGATGTGTTAATTTAAATTTACAACCAGTGTGGATAATTCTGGAGTAACTCAAACGGCGGACTTATTTTACAATGGTTTTAATGCCATACTGCGAAGGAGAGGCAAAAATTCTTTCTAAAATGCGCGTTTCGAATTACAAGAATGATCGAATTTTTTTACATCAATTTTCAGGATGATCCGAATTTTTCTGTAAGTTTACACGTACGATAAGTAATTTCATTCATTCTCCATTTTACACTGTGCAAAAATTTCGATCATTTTCATTTTCGGGGACAAGAAAGCCTTCTTCAAAACGTCATTTGACGTATAACGTTGCGTTGCAGTGAATCGTGTTAGATAAATTTTGTACGAAGCCTCATAGACTTTGACGTCTTAACTTTGGAACGTTACTTTCTATGGTTTTCCAAATCAAGTTTTATAAAGCTATGAAAACTGTAAGTTGCCTACCTCTAATGATACATAATATAATGATAGAATTTTCTAAATCAAATGCGAGATATTTACAAACACTGAAGAATATGTCTCAATGCTATACGAAATGTATTAAATGATAACTTATTGTTAATACCGAATCCACATTGGGAAAAAATGACGCGTCATCAAATGTGCGTGTAGTTAAAATTTGAATGGCTTGAATGTGTCACGTGACCACGAGCCAATACCAAAAGGTCGAAGTTTTATATTTCCGTAAGTACTAAAGAACCTGAAACCTTTACACTTTACTACCGGTATCCGTATATAATGGTCAGTTAAAAGGCGCATAAATATATTTCTGTGTTAAATCGCAGCCACGTATAACTTTGTTTTCGATAAGCATTCAACGGACATTCTATTACACGTGACAATAATCTGAAGAGCACAGATACCTGAAAAGAATTTCCGAACCTAAAATATTGTATAGTTAGCATATTCGATTTCATTGTGAACTGGACTGAAATTATACTTTTTTTTACGATATTGTGGTTAAATATTTGTTGCAAGTGGAAAATACATTTTTTATACCTACAGACTGAACTTAAATTTTTTTTTCAACGTGTTTCAATGAACTATTACTACAAGGCAAATCTCAAAAAAGTTATTTCGTCCTGAAATAATTTTAGTGTTGGTCACAGGGTGTAATGATTTTTATATGTTGTCTTTTTTATCATTTCGAACAACTTCGGTTCCATGTAAATCAATGCAATACGTTGAAAAGTTGGAAAAAAATTGTTATACATTCTTCATACGTCTAAAAACGTGTCAAAATGATAGAGAAGATGAAAATTATTTTTAAAATATTCATCATCACATTTTGAAGCAATAAAAAAAAAACTCATCATGATTTGGAATATATTCATAAAAACTGCATTCTCTATTTCAATCAATTTTTAACAGATCATGTGATGAATCTAGTTATTTGTTTATCTATATTCCAATCATTACGATAATTTTTTTATCGATTAGAATGTAGTTTAGTTCATTACCTCTTAAAAGTTCTGGAAAATTTGAAAAATTTAACTCAACATTCCAAATCATTTGAAAACACTTCGTACAGAGTGGAAAATACTTCAGATTTCAAAATACAAAATACAGAACTTTGTTGATCAAAATTTCAAAAGTGATTTACAAAAAAGATTAACAATAAAAAAAAATAAAATGAACAAAAACGCTTCTGTCATTGGGATTTTGATTGTGAAAATTTTTGATAACGCACGTACCTCAAAAAACTTATGCTCAAAGAAGAAAGAAATTCAAAAAAAAATTCATCATCAGCCAAAAGAGTTTCAAGAAAATAAAAAATAGCGACGTTCGAAATTGTTCAATTCACTACGGAATGCCCCGTATATTATACCTTGACGTACGTCTATAATGGTGCTTTCTTACAATAACATAGTTAGAACTGAGAAGCCGTTAAGTATCTGCCGAGTAATAATTGCTCGAGCTTCACCGTGGATTATAGGCCGGCCATAAAGTTAGCGCGCAAAAATTGAGGGTAGTAGTTTTTGTACGAAAGACTGACGAGAGCGGGAATAAGGAACAAGGCGTGCGGTAGAAACGGCGAGCGATGAGTCAGCCACGATTACTTACTTGGTCGGTGAGAAAGTGGAAATATATCGATGGTGTTCGGCCATTTCAGGCCGAAGGTTGAGGCGCGCCAACCTGAACACAATATTAGTAGTAACTGCGAGCAATTAGTCAGACGGTGAGCTAGTAGAAAAATGTTCAACGTCGGACGCGGTGTTTTAGGTCTTGCAATACGAAACGGCCATTTGGCGGTAACAAATTGTACGGATGACTGATTATGTCATGAATTCAGACTTTGGTTTCGATGTATTTTGATTCGGGTCTGGGAGACGATGTATTCCAATTTTACTGGAACTAGTGGTCGAGTTATTGTTTCAGAACGCTGATTAATTTCATTGTTACTGTGAAGTTGTTCTCAATATTTTTATTTCTATTTCTGTTTCTATTTCTTGTTCTTTTTTTCGTTTTTTTTTTTCTCTTTACAATTTCTACGCGTGACTTGAATAGTGTATTATTTCGATCCGGGAGTTAAATTCTTCAGTACTTAGTCACGTACTCGTGATGCAGAAGTTCTTCTCGACGCACAATATTTTTATGCTGATACATACAATTTAGATAAATATGGTAATTCTGCTTCGATTATTACTTGACGTTGAAATTGATTTATGTTATTGTTTTTTAATATCGTGATATTTTATTTGATATTGAACCTGTTGTTAAGTTCAAAATGAGTGAAAAGATATGTTTTAATTGACTGAGGTAAATATTTCAATCGCTTAACAATGTGCGTGGATAAAGATGCAGTAGCATCATTGAAATGCAAAATAAGTGTTATAATTTATTCTTTCTCCTCCATGCTGCATGTGAATAGCTCGATTTAGCAAGTGCAGACTGGAATAATATGATTGGAAATCCTTGTCGTCTATACATTACAAGGTATTCAAATCGAAATGAGGCCCATAAGAATTCATTGTGCAAGAGATCCTGCCACCGAAACAAAAATTATAGCACTTGAATCAGACGTGAAATAACAAACATCGTTTTATACAGGAAGTAAACTTTTTACTTATAACAACTAGAAGGTTGATGGTAAGAACAGTGAAGAAAAAAAATTACCATTTTTGCTAGGGTAAAATATTATTTCTGGTCAATTTTGTCAGTTTTAGTGGCTTCGTTGAATCAGTTGCAGTTTTATCGTAACTTTATGGCACTTTTAGTATAATAAGAAAGCAGATCGATTACTGAAATAGTAAAAAACCAGATCTCCGAATAAAAATAAGAATTTTTGACAATATTATTCCATTGACTATACGGAAAAGAATTTTTGACCGTATTTCCAATTTTGAACGAGTAGTTTCGATTATTTGAATAACATACAGACTAGCTATATTTGAAAAATACTATTTAAATAGTCGATCTAAAGAAAAAAATTGTGAAAACTATAATGCTATAATTTCAATGTACTCGCTTTCGGTGAAAAATTAAATGGTGATTCACAATCATTTTTCCCCGTATGACATTTGTTGATAGTAAAATTGTCGAATAATTTTAGAATTTAGATCCGCAAATAATATTCCAAATTTATTTGACAATAATAAATTAAGAGAAAAATGATCGGTCATAAATCTTTCCTTGCATGATACAGTGGCAATTGAAACTTTATTAAAGAAATTTAGCGACAACTTAACGGTCAACCGGCACAGATCATTCACTTTGAATACAAATACGTGGATATAGTATATGTATATATTAATATTGTATACACGGGTCGTTTTACGGGCGCCGTAGCGAAGGCCGTTTTCCGTTCGCCATAGTGCGTAATGCGTTGGGTGTCCTTGATGGTGTAGGTGCTTATATTTTCATCCTCATGCTGTAATCAATGGGAGCAATTAATATCTAGAAAGGCTCAAGAGTCACTGGGCTCCGCCTCGGCATCCGTAAATCATGGCGTTATAAGAAGAGACAAATTTACTGTCACTATGCCAGGGTTGATCTAGGCGGTGAACTCAACTCCAACGCTGATGCTGATAATGCCTTTGCGCCAGATAACGAGAGGAAATTATGAAACTTGGTAGATTGAGCGCCCGACTGCGCATGCGCGAATTTTGCCGGATTTTCACGCAGGCTGGCCACCTCAGGCATCAGCTGCCAAACGCTGTTTACGCAGGTTACGTAGGCAGACTAAGCTTGGCAATTCTTCATTGTGAAGCGATCACAGCTACGAGGCATCGTAAAAACATAATTTGAATTTCCCACTTGATGCGGGAGGGTTTGACATCTCGTGCCCTGTTTCGATTAGGTTGGCTGCCCTGCCTTGCGGACGAAAATATTTCTACAGTACATCGAGCAACGAATACCGGGATAATTTCATGAAACTTGAAATTCAACTGCGCATGTGCGAGTTTTATTGGCTGTTCGTGTAGGCTGGCCACCCCGAGTTTCAGCTGTCAAATTGTTTCTGGCGGCGATGTATTTGATACGAATTTTCGAGGTTATTTATTGCGTTCCTAACCTATCAGATCACTGAAATAGTTGGACAAATGTTATAGAATTGGTGTAACTTCGGTACTTTGTCCACCAGATAGCACCACGGGTGGAACTTCCAATATGGCGCTGAACCGAGTTCCCTTTACGTCCAACAATAAAGCCATCACGCCCGTACTCTTACCTTATCCTCCCTCTATTCTATTCCTAGCTCCATGCCGCGATACGCTCTAGCTGACCGATAGAGTTCAATTGTTTTACGCATGCGCAATCGATCACTCACGATCATTCTGCTGAGTTTCACCGTATCCTTTCGGTTTAACCTGGCGCAAGGAACTCGGGTCATGATGTCGTCACAATGTCGTTTACGCGGGTAAAACTCTGTCACAATTTCTTGTCATTACTTTGCAGCTTTTGAACTAGAGAAGAAAATTATTCGAAGCCGCTGAAAAGGGTCTCGAAAATTTAATTTTGAAGTGTCCAATATGGTTGTCAGAAATTTATTATTTATTTGTGATGTGCGAGCTTGCAGAGTTAGCTATGTTGGCTATGCGGCGCCAGTGATAATTTCTACGCTAATTTTGGCTGGTGTGCAAATATGATGTGAATTACAATCATCGCCTACACTCTCCTATGACGGGCTTCGGATCTGTGTTTTGCATTCGAATAATGATCAAGGATTCCATTTATCAGTACGCGTGTGTACGGGTTTGCAAATTCTTGTTACACGTGGAGGAAGAAAGGGAGAGAGAGAGAGAGAGGAAGAGAGAAGGAGAGGGAGAGACGGAAAAATAATCTGGACATGAACAGCACATTACAAATAATAATTTTTAAATAGATACATATACACATCGGGTTTTTATAATTTGACGAATATCGTAAGGCGTTGTTACTCACTGCATCATTATTCATGTAAAATATCCCGTTAAGACCATTTTATGATCGTAAGACATTTTTATGTATTACCAATTCGATTGAAATCCTTTTCTTACATCATTCCGATAACTGATAAAACGAATTTATGCTGGGTTGAACGATTTTTGGGAACAACCATTAGGATGAGTAACTACTTCAGTTGATTTGAAACCAAAGTGTTTTTTTGTTCGCGTTATCAGTTCCTCGAATTTTCACTACATATGCAGCAGTGGAAGTTGGTCGCAGCAACACTTCTAAAAGCTCTGCTATTTCCGGTGCGTGAATAGCAATCCACTCGATTTCTGAGAAACGAATGACGTCTGCGATTCCTCGACGTAATCACTTTTGTTCGTTCTGATGGTTTTCAGCATTTTTCATTTTTTTCTAATTGTCAAATTACTTTTGACTCTCGTTTTTGCACAATATCGTGCAATAACTATGTTTCAATAGCCGCACGTTTTGAATTTTCGCTAACTCACAAGAATCCGACAACTTCACTGAAATTGATTTAAAAAATCGAAGATGACAATTGCCCAGCTGTTGATTAATTCAATTTATTTGTAGTGCCTCTAGTTTGTAAATTTAACGAAACAGTTTAGGGTTATTCAGCCCATTATCAGCGGTCAAAACACTAATGTCGACCTCTTCTTGTACATCGAGAGAAATTTCTGGTATCTGTGCTGAAAAATCCTCAACTTTTTTAATTCGTTACCATAATCCATAAACATCATAGTTCTCGGTACAAAATGAATATAAGTTACGCGGCTATACTCGAAAATCTAGTATATGTCACTATTCGTTTTGATTCTAATACTTCGTATTGTATCATCATTTAACGATTGCGATAACTTGACGTTGGTGCAAAAATAAATCTATGTTAAGATCTTACATAATTTGTCTAAAAAAATCTAGTAATACGAATAAACAGCTTTAATTTTACAACAACAAAAGAAAGTACAGCATTGACAACCTTAATTGCTAGTAACAAGTATCGACTTGTACCACATTTTTTCTTGTATTTCCAACAATATTTATACCTTTATTGTAACGATGCCCATTTTACTGGAACTAGAATTCTAGTAATCGGAACTCATGAATCTTTCTCATCAATATACGCATGACCAATCGTACAGGATATATTTGCGATACGCAATCATTGTCATAGCTGAGAAATCAATTGTCGAACAAATTATTCCACGGTCTGTTTCTTCGCACGTGTTTTTAGGTACGGATACATGTATACATATAGGGTATGGCTATACGTCCGTGATGTAGCTTAGAAGAATTACAACCAAGATTTTATCTGACGCTACTAGGAATTACGTAATACCCTAACGAAAGGTACATATTATGTACCCGGCAACGTACGCCACGTGTCTAATAAAGATGACGTCTCCTGCATGCTATAGGTGGTGTATATATACATGTATATGAGCAGCTATAAAGTGGGCGATATTCATATTTGCATGAGAAGGAACTACTCCTCCTTGCCACAGGGTTAACGCATCTCATGAACTCGCAACTACAAACTCTAAACGAGGTATACATATGCCCATATATTTACTGGAATAATGTATCGTATGTGTGATTTTACGGTCTTCTTCTCGCTTAGAATATGCTCTCCTAGGCAACCGTAAATATAAGGGTTAGTTTTTGCGTGAATATTTTTAAAACGGTAGAATTTTTCCCCGTTTTCTCATCACTTATAAAGTTACAACTCGATGCTTGTGCGGGTTAGCCAAGCATTTGGTCGATCCTTGTTTTTGCACAAACGAACCTTGCCACGATTTTATGTTTCACATGTTCTATTTTCTCTTCAATCGCATCATTTTCTACACAGTGTAATACCGGTGGATAAAAGATAGAAGTAGAAATTTGTATTCCGATTGATTTACGTGATATTGCGGTAAATTTAATCATCAATCTTTCTAGAATCATTGTACGACCTTAACTTTGATATCGGTCCACACGTTTAGAGCATTGCAACAAGTTCCAAGTTAAGAAAGAGAAGTTTAATATTAGTTGTCTTCTTTTATTTGCACATTAATCTCAGCTCACATGTGCTCAACGTAAAAATAACATTATTCTGTATAATCGGATCAGTATGTAAATGCCATTAAAGCTTCTTTTAACCATTCTTTCCATAAACCGTAAACATAAACGTTTTCCGCTGTTCACAAGCTGGAGACTTGCCTGGGTAACCCTATAAGCGGAATCTAATGTTCACCCATAAATAACCCGACAGATACAGATACCCCTGGCGCCAAGAACCTCGTTAATTGATACCGTGCAGTGATATGTTTCCTATTGGCATATCGCGACTTACGTTCCTCGTTCAAAGTCACAAGCAAGACACAACAGGCAACAGAAGCTGCTCCCTGTCTGGTACACAATCTGTAATCTGTTTCGTCGGCATTCCATTCTCGCGTTGAAAATGGGAATGGCAATCCCGAGGTTCTCCTGACTCAACTTTTGACCAAGAGGAACAGAGCTAACGTACCAACGTTGCTCTGGAGTCTAGCTTCTTCTACCACCATTAGTGCAGCACAAAATCATAAAAACTCTGTACCTCAGGAATAGTTTTTCGTTCAACGGCAAAGTTCATGCATGTTCTGGTCAAAGGAGTTATTCAATGGATCATGGAACAGATCGGGTTGAGGGACAAATGAATTGGGATCACTTCCACGTCCTGTTAAGGTATCCTTAACGAGGAAAATGAGGATGGAGTATCACGGTTGGAGTATCGTTTGATATCCGAGTACGACAGGCGTGGGATGTTGAGAAAGGCGGAACATTAGCGGGATGGTAGTTTGTCATCGTTTGAACGAGGCAACCTAATCCTTGTGTTTACGAAATCTACTCAAGATTATAGAGGCCAGACACTAGAGACTAACGACTCTCTGCGGGTGTGTATAAATAGATATTTCACACTTGAGTTAACTTTGTTTTCCACAGTGTCGCAATTAAATATACCATCCATGCTCGCCGGTGTGTCCCGAAGTGGAGGTCAACATTTTGAAGGGTTGATATTTCGAATGTGATATTCGAAAGTGTCATTGATTAGAATGACTACTAATCAGTGACACTTGGAAAAATCACGATTTCGAAGAATTCAACTTCCGTTATTTTATGTTGGAATGTTTGAAATTTCGATATATTGGCCAATCACGATAACCGTCCAAGTTTTGACCCCCACTGATGTTTCCTTGTATAGAGTCATGGCCAATCGGTGCTGGATAGTAAATCAATGGTCTGTGATATTCCGTACCGGCTAGTTGGGAAATGTCCGAACAATTAGTTGCGCGGTTTATAATAAGAAAAGGTAACCGTTTCTTCGCGTGATTCATCTTTCGGGTTATTTGTTGTTTCAACTGGAGCTCATGTTTAGTTGAACTTGCGCCTATCCTTTGCTGAGTACAAGAGAAATGGTATTTACCAAAGAAAAAATGTACTGCACGAGGAAAGACTTACGAAAGCCATGCGGCTTGAGAACTTGTGGATAATTTAAATATTTATATTCGTCATTTCTTACGTTTGTACATGCATGTGTAATCCGATTGAACCCAACGACTCTTTTCACCTTTCTTGTCGGTGGTATTTTCGGATATCCACTTCTGAGAACAATTCTTACAAATTGGGTGAAACTTTGTGATTTTTTACGGATATAGTCAGGTTTCACTGTGCAGCTGGAGACCGCTGTTACGGAAAAAAATTACCATTTCACTTCGGGTTTTTCAAATACCAGAGACCGGTATGCCGGTGCTTGTTTCAAGATCTATGAGATACTTTACGCTCCTTCTCCTTTTGTTTTCTCGCTTCTTTGAGATCGCTGAAACGTTTGATCCTCTTTTCCATTTTCACTTTTTAAAACCATAAAATTTTCTTGCTTTTGACATGACCATCTAAAAAAACAAAATCTTGGTCACGGGTTTCTAGATTCAAAACTGTTGACTCTGGTTTTCAATATTTAAAGGTTTGGAGAAGGGATTCGAAACTTTTACTTACTGGTTTAAAACATCTGAAACATTGTACTCGTTTTTAGAGCTAGAACTAAACCCCGTTTGATACGTTTCAAACTCGAGGAAAAAAATAGGTTGACTCCTATCGATAGATTCAAAAAATTTTTCTCGCGCTCATTCGTGTCTTTATCTGATCGAAGTTCAACATGTTAATCAAATTTCCTACTTTCGTCACGAATCTCAATCACGTTCGAATCTATTAACATGAAACAGAAATAAGTTCGGTTTTAATGCTTATTGAAAAAAGAAGCACTCGATAAAATATGTGAAAGACATGTTGGTTTTTTTTTTTTTGTAAATCTTTTTTAACCAGTTCGCTCTAAAATGAAAATATTGACTCAAAATGCCTTTATTTGAGTAAAGAAACACTTTTTGGACGATTTTGGACATATTTTAGGAATTGAGTTTTTTTTCTTCAAAATTTGCGTTTCTCTCGCGACGCGAGATTAATTCTACAAAACAGATAGCTGCAATCGATTTGTCAGAAAATTCGACCTCTGTTCAACATACTTGTCAATTATTTTAAATATGCAGTATATTTCGAAAAAATCGTAAAAAACGAAAACCAGAATTGTACACTCTATTGTACAAAAAAAAGAGAATGAGTTAAGACAGTAATTCCAGTTTGTTTTATAAAAAATCTTGAATTAGTTGTACTACAAAAATTCCTTCTTACTCACAAGTCGTAATTTTTGTTTCTTCTTTTTATTAACGCGGCACATTGTGTAGGACGCGGATCTATGTATACAACTATATTACCTACTGTACTGTTACAATACGAAGACACAAGTTTCTACTACATCATGTACCCATAATATACACGTGCAACGTACAATCATACGGTAGACTTTTTGTTTCACCCTCTTTCCTTTTACTTTCTTTTTCCTTCTCTCGTTTTTTACGATCGACTTATATGCTCAGAGTTTCATTCAACTCTATGCCCCGGGGCAGAATATTGCAAATTAGTGTATAGTGACCTTGGTGAGATTAGTCGACGGCGCGTGCGAACGACTACACATGTACGTTATTAATGTATGTCAAGTTGTGGCTTAAATTTAAGGCTACACACAAGCCAAGCCACGTGTATCAGCACCGGCAGCATGCGTAACTCTCGCGAACGTGTAATTTTCAAATGAAAAAATCACGTAATGTACGCAGTATAATTTTAACTATCGCGAATAATTAAAAACTTGTTCAAAATTTATTACACGAGTATCACCCACGAAAATATTCAGCCCACGATAAGATGATTTATGCCACATTGCAGAGAAGGAGTTAACGAGCTGTTTTATTATGGGGGGGAAAAAAAAAAAAAAAAAAACCACCCCGCGTCGAACTTGCGAGATGAATAATTTTGTTTCTTCCGTGCAGGAATTTTACGAATATCTGGTTTATTGGTTGATTTAAAAGGCGTGCGATGATTGAATAACTATATATAACGTTTCGGCGTATAGGCACGTGTTACTGATGGAAGGAGCGTTAATTTGTGGGAACATTAATGCCTCCGCATTTCGTTGATGCAAACCGCAGAACCAAGTTTCGCGAATGAAATACATTGCACATACTTTCCAATAAATATAAACACCAAGTGGTTTCTCAGCACCGTTTTTTCCCTTTTAAAAATGATCGGCGATATTGCAAAACTCCGTTATCGTTCATTGACTTTCGGAACGTATAAAAATAGAAATAAGAAACAGAGATATAGTACGTGTATTGTAATCGAGGAGCTGTACAGAACGAGCCATTTGAGGCCGGTTTTTATCCATCGCAGTACGCATATTATACATATATATATATACACATATTACAATGATAAATTGTAACATCTGTTTTAATTCATGCTCCAAATAATACGCATGTAATAAATAATGATTGTAGAACAGCTACGATCTGAATCTGTTGAAACTTTTGTTTCACCAACCGAAACAATACGCCAGCATTGTTAAGCAGTGAATCAAAATATTATTACTCACTGTGTGTGTGTGTACATACAGTGTATAATTATACGTACGGTGATAACGGAAATCGGGTAGCTGTTATTCGAGATAATTGATTCTACACTGACCTAGGGTTCAAAAAACTAAGTAAAACTTTTCGGTCACGTTTGTTTTCGTTACGTTACGGTTTTCAAAAAAGCAGAAATATCGTCGGTATTCCCGTAATTGTTTGTACGACACATGCTATAATATATCATGCGTATACAGGTGTGTAGATATAATTAATGACAAGCGGTGGAAATGATTGGGTGGAAATTTTATTGAAAGAAAATACAGGCGTGATGTAATAACACGGATTAAAATAATTTCGTCTCCGCATAACTGATGGGAATAATTGTTTGCTAATATACCGGAGGAATTGATTTCAGTATCCCTGCGAAGAGATTCTGCGATGCGTGTAATAAGGGGAAATTGATAATCGTTGCTGAATCAACGACGGCAACCGGTGTGATAGAAATTTTATCGAGCATCCGGAGAAGAAGTATTATCCTCTTTTTACAATAATTGACGGAGAGGTATTTTGCGTAAACGGTGACGCATGTTTTCCAGACACTATGTAATCAGAGGTTAACTAATCGCGCAATTGAGAATGAATGCAGAGCTGTACCGCCTGAAACGAAAGTGGGAGAAGGAGAAAAACCGCTTAAAAAATCTTCTATTCGCGCGAATGACGGTGAACGAGAATGAAACGACATTTGTTCTGTGTTATAGAAATCAGGACGATCAAATACGAATAACACAAACTGAGACGTGAGTAATTTGGGAAGAGGTTTTTCAAAATGCTCGAAACTCCGATAATCTGGATCCGATTCTAAGGTTTTTGGACTCGCTTTGCTGGCTGACCGAGTCCTAAGAGTTGTCAATCAGATTCAAAATCATCAAGTGTTCACAGACTGTCTCTATGGTGAAAAAAATAAGCCCAAAAGCATTAGAACGTAATTAGAATCACCAGAGTTTCCTCATTTTGAACCTTCTCAATGTTTGATACTCATCTATAATTCAATGAATCTCAGAATCATTCATACCATGTGGTAAATAAAATTGCCGGAGATTTTGCGCAAGGGGATCTTGATTATCCGCAGAAGTGGGAGAGGCTGCCGATCATGCAGAGGCGTTGTTCTTGATCTTCTAACGTCCAAACGATCTGACCCAGTTTACGTGACGTCTGACACCGAGGCGAACGCGTTCGCCAATCCCATCCGTGATACTGACCCAAATTAATATCGCGCGTTTCGCACAGACTCGTGCTTTGAGGGATTGAACACGAACGGTACAACATATGCAGAACTTCGGGATGCACGAACCGATCCCCCAATTTCTTTAATTTACCGCTCGCCTTCGAACGCGCCTTACGATAATTTACCGATTATTTCTCGAAATTCTCGGACATGTATCGAGATGAAAGCGGGCCGCTCAATCGGTATGCGAGTATAACACATACCACGCAACCTGATCCGCTGCGTGCCGAGGAAATTACTGCGGAAAAATTACGTCGAAGAATAAGAATAAGAAGGAAAAGCAGGAGAAGAATAAGTCGTTTTATTACAAATCGCTGAGATGTTACGTGGAATCCGCAACGGGAATTCTCATTCACTGTCCTTCTTTTTCCGGCTCTTATCTTCGGTCATTGCTTCACTGCCAAATATCATTTGGAATTCAATTTTTTCAATGCGGTTTTTAACAACATTGCGTGAGATTGAATCACGGTCGAACAAAGATCAGTCGTTATTCAACTTTGCACCGTTTACGTACTTTTGAATATTCAATAACAGTTCAAGAGTTTTGACTTCTGATTGAAATTATTTCGCGCATTTCACTATTTTCGTATTTCTTTTCAGCCTTTTTTTTTTCCTCAAATACTGGATCGGTAATCCTCGTTCAGGATCAATTCGCGCACTTTGAAGTAAGTTAATTTTTACTTGACTGTACATATGGCAGTTGGAAAATGTTGATATCAACGTTCGCAGTGAACGGCGATATAATTCATTCGCCAAAAACAAAAGCATTAAAGCTAATTCAATCCATCTTAAATGAACATGCGTTGTACACACGACTGTTTAATACGTTGTGCACAAACTGCAGGCTGAATTCGATCGTTTCGTAGAATTACAACGGCTAAAGTGATATCATCGTCTCATTAAATCAGGATTCTCCTGTGAACTCTGTACGCGTTGCAGCAGTACGTTCGGTATAATTATTATCCGACCTTCCCGCTAAATTATCTGGCTACTATCCAGAAATCCCTCGCAGTACAAAACATTCTGTGGGTTTAATTAAAATCCACCAATCCAAATAAAATACACAAATACACTGACTGCGGAATGTAAATATGGTAATGTTTATACAATCGTTCGCTAAAACCGTTCGTAAATGACCGACAATGCAGTTTGTTGTGAATATCGTTTAATGCACCCCGTTATTATTCATCTCTGAAAATTTTTACTGAGATTTAAAATCGTCGGGTTAAATCGGTTCGAGAAAAGCAAGAAAGTACGACGAGTAAACGAAAACAAACGGATGTCAAGCTTTGGTCAGTAAGCTTTGACTCGTCAACTGATATATGAACGTCTCGTGCGGATCAACATTGTTCTCGAAACGTATTAAAACACCATTAAACATCGCTGAATCGTACCTACAAGACAGTAAAATTTTAAACATAATAACACAATGATGCCTCAATTGCAAACGCTGATTAACAATGCCAAGCTTTCTTTGTCTCGCTGAATTTAATTCGTGTATTTACGTCGCATCTTTGTTCGAAGTTCGTTTATGTACTTTGAAAGAGATGGTCATCACGAGTGTTGGATTTTTGTTTTTTTTTGTGGCGAAAGTTAAGATCAGGCTGACAAATTTTTTTCATTGTTAACACAATGCGTCCTGCAGTTAACTCGAAATACTTTGAACATACGAGTATATCCCTGTTCTTAATTTCGAAATCAAAGAAGCTGTAGACAATTTGTTACTTCTTATTTCAAACATTCCATCGAATGATGTCAAGTATCGCAGAGTATGGCTTATCCTAAACTTAATCTGTTTCAGTGTTCTTGTTTTTGTGAAAGAAATGAAACAACGAATGCAAGAAAAAAGAGTAGGCATGGAATTTTTTCAATCCCTCGGGAATTTCGCTGCGCGTCTATCAGGTTCCATATTATATATACTCTGAATTCTGGACCTTGAAACAAAACTATTTTTGGAACGCTTGTAGAGCCAAGGCAGTGAACTTGGTGTTGATTTTTTTAAGTCTCTTCAACACCTCGCGTATAACACGAATACATGCACGGATATTATCCACGGTGTATGAACATGCAAATGTGTGCGTGGAATTACGGGAAATAACTTGATGTATTGTTTGTTCAAAGAACTTTAAGCCGTATAGACGTTAATACCCTGAAACGTATTTTCGTATAACATATTCTGCAGGATGTTTTTTTAATTTGGTTCTTAACCCGTAATTCACGAATTTCCACGACTGATTATTTTCGTTAAGAATTTACGAAATCGCAAGATTTCTCTAGATTAAAATTGTACGGTAATGTAATGACTAGAATAATTTGGACTAAAAATATTTACATCAATTTTTAAAAACAGCGTCGAAGTTGAATCAGCTAATTTCAGGAAATACATGGAACTGCTAAATATGCATTCAAAAAGTCGATTAAAATATATAAAAGTTCATTCAATTTCGAGTCCATTACTCAAATAGCTCGTGACATGAATCGATCAAGCACAGAATGGTTGCAATTTGAGGAAAAATGCTCATTTGCCAATATTTTCAAATATCCATGATATGATTTTCCCTGCAATTGTTTAACGGTGAAAAAATAATATTGAAAATTGATATGATTATCTTTTGCACTATCATAAATTCTATTTGAAAATTGTGATGATTTTTGCTCGATAGTTTTCGCGGTCGTCTTTTGCATGATATCGTAGATCGTACACATAAAAATACAAGCAAACGCTCAAGTGATCGAAGAGTTTAACGGTGTTTCCGGATCTATCGTGTAACGCTGAAGTGCCGCTTCACGCTTCTAATTAGGCCGATTGTTTATGCGGTAATTAAATTTCATTCATTGCTTGTCAGGAGTGAATTTATACACCGCTTCATGCATGCGTTGTACGCTGGTTTAAAAGCTGCTCGCTATCTTGAGAACGTTATTTATTATCCAAAAACATAAACTCGGAATTACCGATCGTTAAACTCTCGGCATAATCTCAGGGTGCAACGAAAATATGCCGCAAGATTTGAACAGAGTTAAAAAAAAGAGAAAAAAAAAACTTCGGGCCAGCAATATTATGGGGATAAAAAGATGTAAGACGATAGAAACGCCGATGTTATCAAATTTATAGTAACTTATAGTTCATAAATTCACATTATCAATTTGTGTTTTGTGTAATGGTGACAAAAAGGAATAAATAAAAAAATAAAAATGCGAAAAATCAAACCGTTAAAAGGTGAACCATGCGAATCTCCCAATTTTTGAACATTCAATAATTCGATTAACACAATTTTCAGTCAGAGAAAAATATTCATGATTAAAGTATCTAAACGACGCGCATCTTGACCGCAATTCATGTATTATTGTATGGTGACTGATCGAAGATATAGGTGTTTGTATATAATCAGAAATTTGGCCAATCGCCTTATTCCGTTTTGCTATGTCTCGCCGAATAAATAATATCACATGGCTGAGGATAAGTTAAACGACTGCGTCATGTATCGTCGTCAGTTGTTCGGTCGTCGTTCGTCGGACTAATTGCAAGCCTCTGATTTCTCTGGATTCTGGCCAAAGTGGTTCGCCGATTTGAAACGGGACGCAGCCTTGTATCGATTTACGGTAAGGTGAAACAAACGGGCAGTCAGTCGGACGGTTGGTTAAATTTATTGTGGATATTTTTCTTTTTTTTTTTTATCAATTTCAACTATGCGTACATGTATTTTTAGCATCCAGCTATTTACGACCTTCTTCGTTTCGACCAACAGCCGAACGTCCAATTGCCACGTTTTAAAAACACGTTTGACTCACGTTGGGCAATTGGCATAAGTTTCTTTCGTTACGTGAGCATACCTCGGGAAAATCGTAAGATTATCGCATCGATTTGAGAAATTCTCAAATGGAGAATCGTTCGGCCGACGATCTGTGTAAAGATGAATGGGTCGTACCGACTGAATCAAAAGATAGGAAACTAGAAAAAACCGTTTGAAAAATCACTGTCAGCGTTATTTGTCCCGATGATGGTGCACTTGAACGAAACAACACCCTTTGTACACTTGGGGACAATGAATCTGAGACCGCTTATTTTTTACACTAGACGGTTATGTTGGCAACACAGAGAAATCTACAGCGCCACGGTCGGCCGAGCGCGAAACAAACTCGATCTCAATAAACGTAACGTAACCCATGACCGTCGAATCTAACCTTAGAATACCGCGGAGATAATGACTTGTCGGATTCTCTGTGTTGCCAACATAACTGCAATGTCTAGTGTAAAAAATTAGCCGTCTCAGATTCAATCTCCCTAAGTGTACCATCCAATGGTAACGATTGTAAGCAAATTCGTATAACACAAGATAAAATATCAACAATTTGGGAAAAGATTTTATGATCAAAACGTCCAAAATGACTAAACTCTAGCGTTTTAGATCCGATTTATAAGTTTTTGGGCTTGTACCAAGTGTTCTTCCCTGAAAGGACCTGCTCTACAATAAATTGCAACTCATCTGGTTTATCAGCGTCGCCAACTTCGTAAAAATGTTACCAGCATGGTAGACAAACTGACCGATGGATAGTGGATCGCGGCGGCGCCGTGACCGGGAAGTTCTTTGTAGGTGAGAGGTTATGATTGACTGTCACTTGTCAACCAGTCGATTCTGGGGAATTTCTTCTTGTCAGCGAAGTTTTGCTTCAGGCTGCGAGGGCGGATGTCAGCCAATGAAAATTCAGCAAGTTGAATCGCGCGCGCTACGAGTAAGTACTTTCATGAAGAACTCTCGGTGTAATAAGAGAGACTGAAAATTTGATTCATCGGATTTTTAATTAACATGCGGTATCACGAAATAATTCCTCTTGAAAGTCTTCGTCTCCCGAATAAACATGTCAGCAATTTATAATGATTCAAAATACCGCAACGGCCAAAATATCATACAATGAGATCGATAGTAACTTTTCTATGATAAAAAGGTTAGGGTGCCCAGATTTTCGAATTCGATAAAGCTGTGACATGTAACCAAGAGATGATGAAATGTCCATACAAGTGTTTATTGATGCAAATAATTCAGTTCATCAAACTATGTTTCATAATTTGATCATTATGAACGAACAAACAGGGACGAACTCATTTTGCACGGCGGTTTCGAGGCACCCAAAAATACGATTATACGAGTCTGCAGACGACGATCTACCTCAAACAAGCTTAATTTTGTCTTTACTTCTTCATTTTCATCATAATTCGACTTAAAAAGTCATATTTGATATCAGAAGCATATTCTGATTACTGTTTCCTTGTCGCCATATCGTTTAGCCACTCCCACGATTTCGAATCGCAATATAATTCGCAAGAAATCGTGTCGTTTGAGCACAATTTCCTGACATATGATCCATGCAAAGTGCAGTTAGGGTATCGAATAGGCGCCTTCGGCATGAATCTCATTGTCAGAGAGAACTGCCATCCTCCAAGAAATGTTCCGTAACGTGTAGCGCACGAGGATGCATTTGCATGTGGATAGCGAGGCAGCTCATTGTATGCTAACTATTCTCCGTCTCTCCTCGCATCTTCGAGTCTCGTCCTCTCCGTCCATCTTACTCCTTACTCTCTTCGCAGTGTCCTCATCTCTCCTCCACCATCCGCCATCCGTGTGATTATCAGCATATTACTTTCGGCGGTCACATTGTGTCCCCATGAAATCCGTTGCACCGTTCCGTTGGATTAGCATCCTCGAGTAGCAGCCCACAAAGAACGTTAACCCGAATCTTGATCGTAGATTATTTGACAGTGATCTCTCTTATAGCTATTCGATTTTCTTCGGTGCAAACACGACGCTATATTCGGTCAAGTTAATTTTCATAAGCTTCCTTCACCTTCATAATTTCCAAGAGTTCATAAATTTTACCATATTATCGTAGTGTCGTACGTTTAGCCATAAAAATGTCCGAATCAAAAGCGCACCGAGACCAAAAATGTGGCCAAAATTGTTTACAACCTTGAAGGAAGCCTTCGTAACCGTTTGGAACATCTTGTTTCGGACTAAACAAACTACGAACTAAGGTTGAGGCGTTAAAAAACTATGTAGATTAGTCAGTGTAACATAAATTTTGCTCTCACTATTGATTTGCTGGTTATCAAAATTTTCATCGAACCTTTGCAGTATTTTAAACCAGCTTTATTTAAGAATACAGATATTAGTCATCGATTGTTTGCGACATTCGTTTAAGGAGAAAGCGTCAGCGTTCGGAGAAGTTCCTAACTTCCGGTCTTTCTTTGATCCAGACAATATGTCACGTATAACCTAAGAGTATCTATTTCCGGTCCTCTCAGCTGCCGCATAATGCGAATGAAAATTCGGCGCTGTCGTTCGTTACTCGATAATTACTATTTGTGTTGTTATTTACACTAAATGAGGCGTTTAACGCGCAAGGTCGAATTTTTTGTTTATAGTTTTTAACATCGCGCATCATCAGCTGTGATGAAAGAAATATATTCGGGTTAAAAACATACAAAATGATTGACGTTTGGGTTCTTGCTAACAGTTTTGTCAGCCATCGAATATTTTTTTGTAAGTAGCTCTTTCGTTTCAACGGATTGCGACTGGCTCATGTCAATTACGCAATTCTGTCACCAGGTCAAGTATTCGAGCATCGTCCGTGGTCTCCAACATCTGTTGCCAATGATCAGATTTCGATTGCATTGATCAGTCGAAATAGGTATTTTGTTTTTTCTTTGTAAAAGCTTTATCAGCATGGGAAATTTTCCGAATCTCAGCATTAAATCTACATCTCACATGAATGTTGAATAATATGAGCCAGAACACGGAGTATAACTGTCAAGTACTTTGTCTATCAATCAACGTTCGAGTAACAGTGTAACGACTTTGTGTAAAACAGGGGATTCGATTATTTATCTGTCAATTAAATTTGTTTATACTGTTCAACAATGAGTAGAAATTTAAAAGACTCGAAAAGTTTCATTGGATATTGTCAGAGTGAAGATAATTCGTTTGAAAATTTTTGCGATACAATATTTTCAATTCAAGTATTCAAGACGGTTTGACAAGAAAAAAAAAACGAAAAAACACGACGTGGTTTTTTAAATCCGAACAAACGTTGAGAAGATAAGCAAAAAATTCCAATTTGCAGTGCCTGCCGCAGATCCTGGTTATGAATTTTTATTTATTCAGACCACAAAAATATTGCTTACGGGACCACCAGGTACTGTGTGATCAAAGATCTACAAACGGCGGATTATTGGAGTGTTTATTTATTCAACAGATCTATTTATAATAATGATCATTAAAGTCTTTGTTGATAGATCAACACTCGAAGACGTTGTACAAAGAGGCACTTTGTGCCGGTTTATACGTCAGTCGAATACAGCCTTCGCAAATGACCTTACATACATACTCGTGATTTTAATCTGCGGGCGCAGGTCAGATTGAATTTGAACACAGCAGGGATCGAAAGTCAAAAGAAACGGATATCCTTCGATCATCCATGTCAAGCGCAGGAATGAGAAAATAACTCAGTTTCTAATTTTATTTAAAATCATGCATTCGGGAAATTCGAAATCGCGAAATGCAACGAGTAACGTACAACAATGAGCGCAATTATTACGCAATCCGTTACAAAGTTATCGATGTCATCTAAGCGTTATTTGTCAATTCTTGGCTTTGCGGTATCTTGTGTGGAAAGAAAATTTCAAACGATACATAACGAGTGACATGGTTCCAATTCAATTTTTTTTTTTTTTTTTCTTCATTTCATAGTGTACTTTATATACGTTTGTATCGATCGTGAAAAGGATCAGTGAAATAAGCGTGTGCCTAGCGAAAAACGTATTGCGTATGTTGAATACGATTTTATTTATATTCTAGTTATGAAAAGAAACGGGTAACATTTGCTTTCATACCGTTTTCATTAGCTTGAGTTCTAAAACAGTTCTTACGTCAGTTCCGGACGAATAAAACGACGTTAAGCCGAAACCCTGTCTCTGAACGTATAAATATAGAGTGCTAGGGAATAAACGTTTGAAGTAAAAGATCGGCCTGAAGCCTTAGCGATACACGGTAATATCCGCAAACGCTGCATGTCGTAAATATAACGTATATATAATGCGAGTTTATCACATATTGCAAAGGCAATTGATCTTTCTGTAAGTGGTTATTTTCTCAAAGAATGACGCTGCGGTAAGAGGTTAGAAATGAAGGGAAGTTTGTGTTTTGGAAAAATCTTATCGGTCATTGGCAACACTGTAACAAGAAAGCACAGTCTTGAGTTTAATTAAAAATCGCTCTAATCACACGAGGTAACATTCAAATGTACCACAAAACTCTTAAAGTATTTCCGTCTTCGTGTTACAAGATGGCGTCCATTCACCCGACTATTTAAAAAATGTTTGAATTTTGAAGAAATTCGACAAATGCACTTGGAATTGGAATGCGACTTTTTTGTTTCCGATTATAGTTTCTTATTGTTTGTGGCTGGATGTGGTAACAGAGAAAATGTTGTTACTCACCATTCCGTGACACAAGCTGACGGAAACAATCGATTTTGGATCGCCCTGTACGGTACCACTGTAAAAACATCCGATTTGGTGTCCAAGCTGTTCTCGTCTCGTTGTGTTTTCACCCACGTGCGTTACCTGAAATAGAGAAGATTGTTTAAGATTAATCCATTTCCCGGATGTATTGCCTGCTTATAATGTGTTGGATGTTCATGTTCTTAGGTTTTCACTGGTCAACAAAGTCGAACAATTACATTACAACATGTTATATCTGGGTGAAAATAATTGGTTACATACATTTTATCCAAAATGAAAATAAAAATAAGGAAAATCGTAATGAATGTGAATAACTTATTAAACCTATAAAAAGTCGAACACCGTGAAGTTTAATTTCGATGAGTATTCGGGAAACAATTATTATTGGCTGGTTCCATTTCAAACTGCCCAGAAAAGTCGGGACGAAAAATTCAAACGACTTGTAAATAATTTATATGATTCTTTGGGTAATTTAAGGGGACCCATACTTGGTCATTTTGCTCTAAAAAAATTTCAACTCTCTGTACGGCTATTACCATTTTTTGTCAAAAACTCGTTTTTACATATACTATGTAGTTATACTGAATTCATGTTTATTGTAATATTGAACTGTTTTGGGATTAATATAGTCTTATTTTTGAATGGATTTTTCATACTTTTCCTACCCACTTATTTCGTCGTATACATGTATTAAACAGAAAGAAAGAATGTAGCGACATAAAGAAATCGATTTACAGTGAAAAATATAAGGTACCTGAAAATATCGAAAATTCGTGATATTGAAAAATTCATAACTCTTTTTGCAGAACTAATTCGCTAACAAAACTTGTGCGAAGAGTTAGTACCTTCAAAGAACTATTCGAGAAAAAATTGATGAGAAAAAAAAAAAATATGCAATTCCCGAATATTGGGGTTGAATTTTTTCGGATTATTTTGCATTACGTTGAATAACTCCGGCGATTTTGTGTCGATCTTCCTGAACTTGGAATTTTCTGAAAAAAGATAAAAAAAATACGCACATTTTGAAAAATAAATCACACAAATCCATTAATTCGTTCAAAAGTTATAGCACTTTAAAGAAAACAGTAAATTTACGGAATCTGTAAAAACGAGTTTTTGACAAAAAATGGTAATAGCCGTGTAGAGATGAGATTTTTTCAGAGCAAAATGACCAAATATGGGTCCCCTTAAATTACCCAAAGAATCATATAAATTATTTACAATTCGTTTGAATTTTTCATCCCGACCTTGCTGGGCGGTTTGAAATGGAACCAGCCTATTATTATTATATTTTTTTTTTTATCTTTGAGTCAACGATTTCTCAACGACAATGAATAATTTTTTGTGAAGATTAAATCGTTGAGCATAGACTTCGGCTTTGAAAGTCAATCCATAGCTATGATGGCGTAAATGTTGAATATTTGCAACGCTGCAGTTTAATCCAGTGCGATTAAATGCATACGTGAATGCCATCTGGGCGTCTTACGTACTCCACTTAATGCCGCACTATCGCAATTGAAAGTGTTTCCATTCGGATATCTCAATGTGCATAAACGCGCTGTAATATCTCGTCCTTACGCGTCAATTACATTTTTTGCCACAGGCAATTGCCTGCATTAGGTGTATATGCAGCTTATACACTTGATAAAATTTATGTAACGTTAACTTCATCGTACAAAAACCACAAGTTTATTCTGCATGAAAAAGGTTTATGATATTACTTCAACGGTCAAAATAAAAAGACAGCACATGACCGTTTTTTTTTTTTATCTTTGTTTCTTTTTTTTTAATATTTATATCGACGCCTCCTACTAAACTACTAAAAGTAGCACGATTCAGATTTCTTAGGAAAACTAGCATATGTGGTTTTCACCGCGAAAACTAACACGTTTTGAGACAGATTAGTAAGAATGTATACTATTGTTGGGTACGAAAATCCATAAAGATAGATTTACAATCAGTCAACTGTAATTCGATACAATAGTTGTTAAGCTCTTGTAGAAAGATTATGCATAGTTTAGGTAAGAACTATTTGATATAAATATAATATGACCAATTGATATTTGTATTGATAAAAAATCTGGAACAAATTTAAAACATCTGTAAAGAAACTCTAAAAAAAAATCATTAATTTTTCTAAGATCTACATCGACGACAATTTCGAGGATAATTGTATGCTTATTTTGACGCAAAAAAAAACGTACTTCTGCATACGCAAATTGATCTTCATTTCGACTAGCGCACACCGCGTAAATCTTCAAAAAATCCTTATTGCACTAATCGAGACATGATAGTTTTCTTAAGAAATCTGAAAAATGCTACTTTTCGTAAGAGGCGTCGCAATATAGAAACTAGAGAGAATCCACTAATCTGACAAATTCCTAAATGCAACGGGACTCAACGCATGCTAAAGTAATTCACGTGTAGACTCAAAACCGATGTTAATGTTTCGTTGAAATAAATGAAAGGTCCACAAGCAGGTTCTCGAGAATATATTACGTATAATTACGCGCTGTTTGAGTTTCTATTTATCAGTGTTTATTTCCTTTTTTATCACAAGGAAATCGGAATTTTTTTTTTTGAGGAGAATGTGAGTATCAGGTAACAAACTTCGTAATATTAACAATGAGTATACCGAAAGTTAAAGCGTGAAGACTTGAATAAGTATTTTTGACTCGTGGGAATTTCGCGACATTCTATCATCGTCGAATATGGTTCAAGACTAAACACCGAGTGGTGAGACAGAGTATACAAACATACCTATAATAACCACAACGGAAAAAAGAAGCAGCAGATTATACAAACATTGCGCGAACGTGAGCGAAGAGTACGTGTCTCTCTCAAAAAGAAGTCAGGTAAGCACTTGGGTGTTTTTTCGAATTTGAACATTTGAGTTCATTATTCATTCGGAATAGTAGAAAATTTATACAACTTTCTAAAGTGTCTGAAAATTTTCAGTGTTGGTATTTCGAAGAATGTTCATGTAGAATCGGAAAAGTTGATGATTTTCGGCAACCGGTTTGTCGTTCTACCGGTGAGGCGGTGCTATAAGTAGTATTGTAAGGTTAACCTAACCTATAAAAAGGTGAAACCGTGATAAATGAAACAAGTGATATCGGTTTGCCCACTTTTGAATATTGTAGAGACATTGCAAATGCTATGAGGCGCTTTTATATATTTCAGGGGAAATCTTGGTTTTAGGCAAATGAAATAAGTTAGGTTAGGTTCCATTGAAATCATGATCTGTTGAGTACGTGACTTGTTCGAAACCATTTTGATTTTGAAACTTAAAAGGAAAGTGTATAGGCATTTTTTTGCATTCCAGAAACCTCGGGGAAATATCGGGGAATTCCCAGTAAACCAAAACGAAATGAAATGAATTGTGTCAGTCAAAAACGAAATTGCCACGAATAAAAACAAATTGAATAGATTCAACAAACCTGTGTGCCAATTCTTTTGAATTCCATTTTATTTGTTTTAATTCCGTTTTTGACATGCTCAATTCGTGTTGATTTACTGGATTCTTACATCACATATTGGTGATGATAATGCTGGTGGAATGGTGTGATAATGATTTACATGCACTTCAATAATATTGAAAAGTGAAAAAAAATAGAAAAGAAAGATGAAAGAATCCACAAACATCGAGCTTCTTTCATATCATCTTGGAATTCATGTTTAATATTTGTTGTAGTATAATCATTTTGGGACATTTTAAAAAGTTAGGAGGTTCAAAATCCAATTTTCACAACCACTCTGATTTTACTATATTTTTCCGAACAATTTAATCTTTTATCCGATTTGTTCTGTTAATTGTAACGAATATTAATCGCAGTTGGAAAACTTACATATGCAAAGTTTTTGTATTGCTGGTAAACATTATAAGTCAAGTATTATTACAAGATTATAGATCATATCTCATTGAAATGTTAACACTTTTCAATAGGTCTTTGCAGTATTTATTTACTCAATGAGCTGAAGTTTGGTATGTTAACGTAATGCATTTGCACTTAAAAAATCAGTTACTTTTATTATTGAAGCCTTTGGGGATCGCAGAAAAAAGTTGGTTATTATTCAAATAACAAATGTGCTGATTTCATTTTCGTTGCATAAACTTTAAATTATTAAGTTCATTCCGCTACATATTTATTATTACATTAATGTTATAAATATCAGCCATATTATTTTTTGTTACTCCATTTTTAGAACAACGATAGTTGTGAGTAATAATAATCTTTATTACCACAAGCAGCTGATTTACGCCTACACTTTTCTCACGTCGCTGATAAACTTTCCACACAAATCTGATTTTTACACAGTGTAGTCTACACTTTTCACTGAGAAAAGTCTCTCGTAATATCACCGGAATATTTTATTGGTGTCGACTAGTTGATATGACGAGAACACTCTTATTCAATGAACAATCGAATCGTAATTTTGTCATTGCATAGCCGAACCATTGTTCAAGTCTTGTAAATTCAATATAAGAAAACGGATATTGCTCAATCCAATATTTTGTCGAATAAATGGTAAATTTAAAAAATGATGTCTTTAACGCATGCTAGAATAGAAAAAAGCAGCGATGGATTTCGCAGGTGGAAAAACCGTGTGTCAGGACAGAGGCAAACCAGAAGTAGCAGTGTCGAACAGAAGAGTAAGAGCGCACTCAGAGCCCTGGTAAGAAATCATATGTACCGATGCGGAAGGATTCAACTTATATATCCTCTTTTGAGTATGAGCAAACCTTTGACAACGTTTCATCAACATATTTATTTTAATTGTATGAATTTGAATAGCATTCTACCAACTCGCTATACTAGAGTGGATACAGGGAGCGAGATTCGTAAGAGGAAACGAGATGTGACTAGCGAGGCGATGGAAGAAAGAATTCTTAAAAAGAGTAATCTGACACAGAGCTCACCAGAGGAAAAGAAAACTGAAGGGAATAAGAAGAAAGCGCAGCAACCGGTTGTTGACAAAAGTACAAATGCAAAGGTACATAGATGGATACGTAGATTTTTGTCAATGCTGTACGATTAGTGACATCTTAAAGGAACAGTAGCCGTTTTACATGCAAGAAGGAGACTTCGCTTACTATTTGCAAAGTTTTTACTGTATGCCAAAATCTTGTTGAATTATGATTCAATGTTAAAGATTAGACAATATTAAAACTCTTGAGTGTTTGCTGTAAAGACTCGTTCAAAATTGATTCAGGTACATGTTTTCAACAAAATATTGTTGAAATTAGGGAAAAGAATATGAGAACAAAATTTCTACAAGGATTTAGAAATAAGTACTTCTTGATAAGTGTTGTACCGTTATCTAATGCAATTGTAACACAACAATTCAATTTCACATTTTCAAACAGACAGAAGAAGGAGAAACGGCCACCGATTGTATCAAGAAGACGATTATGAATTTCAAAGAAGAACTTATGGGCGAGATGAGGAAGAAGCGGATAGAGGAGGAGAAATGGAGAGGTGAAGTGAAGCAAGAGGTGGAAAAGCTTACGCTAGCGATAGAAAGTACTAAAAAAGAGTGGACTCAGGAGAGATCGAAGCTGGAAGAGACAATAGTACGATTGGAAAGGGAACACGTAAACTGGAAAATAATGGAGCAGAAAAAGCGAGAGGATGGTATGAAATATGTCGACAGACAGATGGACGAATTGTTCAAGAAAATAAAAGTAAGCGGAGTACTGGAAGGTTCGATGTTGGATGCAGAGAAAAACTGGGAGGCCCAGGAGAAGTGGGAGAGGAGAAATAACGTGATGATCAGAGGACTGGAGGTTGATGTCGGAGGACGCGCAGACAGATTAGCAGAAAGACTTTTAGCCGAAGTGACGGGGGAACTAATCAACATTAAAGAGGTGCAGGTGTTCCAGGAAGGCCGAAATAGGGCGCTCCTGGTGAAACTTGGGGATTGGGTGACGAAGAGAAAAGTTATGGATGGTAAATCGGTGCTGAAAGGGCGGAAGGTATTCATCGATGACGATTTGACTAAAAGAGAGAAGGAGATCCAGATTGAGATAACAAAGAGGGCAACAGAAGCGAGGGCCAGCGGTATGAGGGTTAAAATAGGCTACATGAAACTCTGGGTTGAAGATTCGATGTATGTGTGGAGCGAAGAGGAGAAGGGTCTGAAGGAAGTAAGAACGGGAAGGAGACTCGACGCTAAGGGCAACAGGGGCTCTCGAGACCTTGGTCAGAGATTAGACGATGGACGTGAAGACGGAATGAGAAAAATTAGGGGCCCGTGGGGGCAGAGATTTGAGTGAAATGAGACCGAAGAGATGGAAAACATAAGAAGAAAGGATACCTAAATGATTTACAATTAGATATTGGGATTTGCAATTTCGGTTGTTTATCGGTGCCAATCTAATCGCTGTTGTCAAATTTAACTATACGAAAATTCATTTTTCAATTCACAGAAAAGTACGGGCGCAGGAATAGTTATTTCTTTTATGTTTTCGATAGTTTACAGAAAATTTGATTTCCCTTGCTTTGATTTTCAGTTATACTTCTATTTTTTACTATAATTCTCTAGGGTCAAGTTTTTTATGCTTTATTTCCCCTGGATCCATGGGATGCAAAACTTTAGTTTCGTTTTCTTTCATTTTCAATTATATGTAATTTTATTTTCTGTTACGTATTTCTAGAGTCAATTTTTTTTTTTTTGTTTTCTTTTTTTCTGGAATTCATGGAAAACCGGTTTCTAATTACCTGAAGGCTAAGTTTCGTACACCAGAATTGATTCTTGTTTTGTTGTATAAAGTATGACGATCATACTGTTTGTTCATTTTGGTTACTTTGGATATTACGAAATGAGGTATGCACTAAGTAAAGCGTGCGAAAAACTTCTGAGAAGATTTCATAGAAGATAAATGCAATGAGTGGTGTAAAAGCAAAGGGCTGGATACGGAAGAACAAGCAAATAAATACCGCATATGCACATACGACAACATATTTCAATCGTAGAAACGTTTCTGACCGTGAGTGAAATACTCCGATCCATTATTCATGGGTCATTCCGCATATTATACGAATCCTAACTTTTGACAGAGCCAAATGAAACGCAGGCAATTCAGGAAAATCAATAGAGAAATAAAAGATATCGTTAATTTATGTAAACAATTGTGTAAAAATTCTTCAGTCTCGAATATATTTTACTTCGGGGTTCGGATCTTGATGAGGCCAAATATTACTACGAATACTTTCAGAGTGCTGTAGAAAAATCTGTGAGCAACAGTTTTATAGTTTTCATTTGTATAAAATGAAATCTGAATGACTTTCGCTGATTTTTGGCTTTACTCACCGTAATGTCGGGCGAAATGAAACTCGTGTCCTGTGACAGCAGAAGGTGAAAGTCTTTTCCAAATGCTTTGAACTCATACTGTGGATGTGGATCCCACACTTCGGCTGTTGAGTGTCTGAAATGTCCAGTATGATGTCTGGTCGCCGTATTGCTCTCCTCTGCAATAAAATGCGCAAAACAAAATTGCGGATAAGAATTGGAGGTATAAGACAAACAATTGATTTTTCAAGCAGTATTTCTCGTTGCAAAATTATTTTTACAACATCGTTAGTGTTTCGATTTCTACAGTATTTCTCTATCAAGACGAATGATTAATTTACTCAAAGTAGATTAAGTGATTGATTTACATCTTTTGTTCTGGTCAAAACATTCAGAGAAAAAAATTAACAATAAATGATTCCTTCCGCAGCAAAAAAAAAAAAAAATCATACCATCGCGTCTTGCATCGTCTGCATTCAAATGTATGAGTCAGGAAGATCGAGTTTGGTGAAAAAATGATTGATAAGTGAAAAAAAGGTCGTGTGAACTGGCCAGTAATTGGTATAGTCTCATTAAGGATGAATAGATGCCACTGTCTGCATCACAAGTTAAGAAAAGACAAAAAAAAAATACCGGTAAAAAATTCTTAGAACGAAACGATGTCCCTATTTTGTGATAGAAATGAATCTTAGACAGTTCGACTAACAAGCTGAGCTATAAGCAATTCGAGAAAAGATTTTATAATCAGATGATTGAAAATGATTACATGTTGGTGTTTTTTTTTTGATCCAATTTTAACGTTTTTGAGCTCGTCTTGAACACCGATCAGATCTCTAGAAATTTCCTGAGAAACGTTGGAAAAATTTTATGTTGCAGTCCGTAATGCACAAATGTAATTGTTGCTTAAAATCTGTTGTATCGCATTCACTTAAATCCTTTTTATATCCACTCCGAGGATAGCTGTAAAAAGAAATTTCAGACAATCTCTGTACATTTCTCTGCTGAGCAAAGTAAGCCAATTAACGTTAGACTCTGATTAAAAAACACCAGAGTTTAAACATTTTGAAGATTCTGATTACGAAACCTTTACTCCTACAGTCGATATCTTAGCTTGTATCATCGGAATTCTCAGATAGAGTCCATTTCTATCGCATAGTAGATACGTTGTTTTGATCGCGTTCATCATCATTGGCACAAGTATGATTTTTGGAGATACATTGAACCGTCTTTTCTCTTTTTCTGGGTTTTAATTCAACCGGTACGGCCCATCCATCCTAGATTTCGTCAAATGTTATTTACTCATCTCGTGAGAAAGCAAACGACCATGTGTAGGCCTGGATATTGGTTCTGGAGAAAGATGACAAGCCCGCAGAAATCGAGGAGTGACGGTGATCGTCTGGCTTCGAGACGAATGAGTAACCAGTAGAGGATCGTTCGCGATCCGTACCGTGAATAGAATAATAATTATTAACCGCATAGCTCCGAGAATTGTCGACGACTCGTGATGCAGTTAACGACTGCAAACGTACGTTAAACAGGGCTGGGAATAGCCTAATGAATTTAAATGCAAGACAGTCGCAATTTTATTTCAATTGGTCCCTAATGCCGAGCGGAAATTCCAGCCACGGCTAAACGGCTTCTCGAGACTGGGACACAAAAAGAATGACATGGATGAAAAATAAAGGACGAAATAATAACCGGGCATCGACTGCCGACGACAATCAATAATTAATCTTCAGGAATCTCGTCGTCTCGGTTTATTAGCCATTTCTCTTTTGCTCACGTCTGTTCGGGTTCAATAATCTCAACGTGACTCATTTATTGCAAGAATAATGATGCATGCTGGTCCCCGGGTCGCGGATAATTTATTCAATAATTGCCGCGAAAAAAAATCAGAATGTCATTGCAGCAATTGCGGCAGACATGCTTGCTGCGATTGACCTATTTCCTGCACCTTATTGACATCAAATATTGCGCTCGCAATGCCGTAAGAAAAAGAAATTATTGACTCATGAAAGTGTACGAAACTGTTCGAAAGAACGGCGAATGAATTGTACAATTCTTGGACGATAAATTCTAGTCAGGTGAAAAATGGTTAAACGATATTGGCCTAAGTGTGCAAACTACCATCAATTACAATTCCAAAAATGTTTTTTGCCGTCGTCGAGTCTCAGTATTCATTAAGTCAATATGGTTGTAGAACTGGTACATTATGGGACCAGGTTTGGTATAAAAGAAAAATAAATAAAAAATGGTTATGACTGTCATTCCACGTTATGGAATATGGAAATTATTGGTACATCAAAGGCGATGACACGTATAAATGAAAAATGTCGAATGTTTCCAGATACTGGTTGGATAACCTTGCCATCTTCTTACTATGAGAAGCTCTACCGATTTTATTCACCACGGTGGAACGAGCTGTTTCACTTGATACATTGCCTAACTTTTATCAATAAACAGATAAGGAATATGAATTCGCTTGAGTCAACGATGGATATAAATCGAAACTAATAGGTACTTGCATATTCACATGATGATAATTTTTTTCGCGTTTTCGATTCTCATTTATTTCACTTTGTTGTTCGGTAAACACGCGGTGACATTCAGACTTGAAGTACAACCAAAACTTGAATGACTGATGAAAATTACCTGGGTCTTCGTAAATATTCCAATGAATCTTCTTCGGTACGACCATCTCCACATTGTGTACCGCAGCAGTTAGGTTTTTAAATTGTTGTCCGTAGCCTTCGATGCCCTCAACTGATTGCTGGCCATCTGAAACAAGGAAGGAATACTCTTGGTACTAACAAATCGACAAACGATTGACGTATGCGATAAACAGATGCAGATAAACACCCACGACGTTGCCGTAGACAGTTTAGTCTAGCCGTTACGATTATGCGTGGAAACTTTGTGCCAAGGTGAACAATAGCCACGGTGAATTCTATGTATGAGGCAATCCTATTAATTTTTCGTATGAAAGTACACGAGGAAACACGCGATCGCAATTTTTTCAGAATTTTTCGACACAGCGTATCTGAAGTACGTTTTAAAAACTTGAAACAAAAGCCACGACTTTCTAAAACCTGAAAAAATTCAGAAAAATCTTATAAAGTACAACAATATTTTTGACACCGATTAGAACATAGAGATTTCATAACTTCAAAATATCAATAAGAAAAATGAAAGAAAAAATATCATTATTATTAAGAATGAACATTTTTGTGTTTGTTCTTGTGTGAAAAATGCAATCGAACAATAGTGATTTTTTATTTCTCTTATTTATCTTTTGAAGTTGTGATATCTCCATCTTTTAATAGGTGTCAGAAATTTTGTTATACATATTTCATAAGATTTTTCTGAATTTTTTCAGATCTTAGAAAGTGGAGGTTCACGTTTCAGGTTTTTAAATCATAGTTCAGATACGCTGAGTCGAAAAATTCTGATAAAATTGCTATTGCGTTTTTCGTCATGTACTTTCATACAAAAAATTATGAAGCCAATCTGAGACATAGACGTAGAATCCCCCTATACCCTTATAACACTTGGAATGCTCAAAAAGTTGGGAAATTTTCTAAAAAATTCGATTTCTTCTACAAAGGTTAGGCAACCAAGAAGGGGCGAAAATTTTTGGAATCAATAAATATCGCAACAAAACATTGAAGCTTAACAGAAAGAGCGTCCGATTGCGCATGCGCAAGTTTCGTCGGATTTGCATGCAGGCTAGCCAACCCAAATTGGAAATGTCAAAAAAGCTGTCTTGTGGAGATTACGTAGGTGATGAGATTTTTTTTTTCGGCTTAAACAAATCTCAAATGGTCCATGCAGGAAATCAGGAAGGAAAATTTTCTTGCCGGTTGATTGATGACCGATGACTGCCACGACTCATTAATAACATAACAGCATGATTTCAATTCGTCACTTGACGGAACAGAGTTTGGTTATCTCCTCCCATTTCGAATGAGTTGGCTCCTCTTCCTAGCAGACGAAAATATTGCCGCGGATACGATCCCGGCGACTAATGGTTTTCAATTATTTTGCACATGCGCAGTCGGTCATTTAGCCTGCTAACAATAACTTTCACCGTTTCTTCTCGGTAAATATAATGGTATCCCATGCAAAAAAAAATCTGACCACTTCTGAAATTTTTCACCCCAGTGTAAAATTCAATAAATTATCGTACGATTTCTTTATAATTTGTCGGACGCGATGAGAGATTATTGAGTGAACTTAAAAACTAGGAAATAATTTTATATAAATCCTTTTAACCGGAGTTTACTCAAAGTTTTATCTGATTGCGCAAATTAGTTCGCGCACAATATTCGCACAATCGGATTGTGTCAGATGGCTATATATAACCGTGCATCTGAGCTTGTGTCATCTGACTAGAAAATAAAGTGATTATTATTCAATGCAAGGATTAGCAGCTGCATTTGCACGACGAGACGAGACGATCATTTCTAATTACCGATCCGTTGTTTTGTTTTACTTTTTATTCTACGGTATAATGGTACAAACGTTAAGGATCAATTTACTGAAGCTGCCTCATCAAACTTATTTGAGAAATTATTCGAGATTAATAATACACCTCCTTTCAGATCAGTTTAAATAAAATGATTGAGCAAACAATATTAATCAAGATGAAATATATTGATTGATTTATATTACCGAAGTTTTTTCTTTCTTGGTACCTTATACTCACCTCATTATTCTTTCTGGTTAAAAAATACTGCATTAATCACAATCCTCAGTGCAGTTTACGGTTTCCTTATAACCGCGTTGTCAAGGTTTATCGATTTAAGCTTTTTATCCCGGATCATAAGTATTTTATATTTATGCTTTAGAAGGACTGCATCTGTCATTATTATTTTTCAACCGGTTAATGCTTCACTTACTTATATTTATTTGTTCAAGGGAACTTACGCCATTTTTTACTAATCGATTGTGCAATAACATATGAATATCTTTGTACACAGGGTAAGTATCAAGTATAATAATTTGTTGATTTCACGATGACTTCAACGCATGCATATAAATTAGTGTCAGAAAAGTCTTTATTTGTTTAATTAATTTGATAATCTGTGAATTTTGTGCCTGAAGCATCTATCAGATTTACGTATCGTTTTGGAAAATTTTTTAGTGCACACATGTCTAAAAATTTAAGCGGAAAACAAGTTCCTTCTTCAAATCCCAAGGGATTGAAATCTGTGAAGATGCTGCTTTGTGGTAAGAGAAAAGGAAAAATAACCAAGGAAAAGATATATTGAACCCGGTGGCGATTAGAAGACAATACGAAATCCAGTTAGGTAATCTGTAGAAAATACGGGAGAGACAATTATGGTTTTTTCTAAATATAGCCGATGATTTCTTTTTCAACAGATCGAATGTTGATACTTAAATTCTTAAATCCCAGTTCAGGTAAGATTATTTATATAAGCCACCTTGTATACGAATTTATGACGATATAGCAAGGTTTCAAAATTGACTCTTTGTCATTGACGAGAATAAATATCGAGTTCCAAATTTATCGCGTGGGAGTGGGCACAACCATGTAAGGTACAACTGACTAGTTATAAAAATTACAGATCTTGATCGGAAGACGTAAGGAGCTCGTTAATCTGGTGTCTGGAAATATGACCTTGTCATTTCGCTACCGTCTCCTTTTTTCATCATGTCATTTATTTATATTCTTTCATCCATTCAATCTCATATTAGTGACGTGTATTACGTGTATGTATTCAACGATCTTCTGACACTCGTCGATGTGTAGTCTGCTAAAGCAGTGCGACCGATCATCCTTCGACGGATATTTCAATCATTTAGTTCACCAGTTATGGCGTATTACCTATTTTCAGAAAGTTTTGCTCTCAAGTCCCAAATTTAAATGAACAAAACAGCATGCTTCGGAAAAAAAGTGTTGAAAGAAAAAATTGATGGAATGGAGGTTGAAAAAGTGCCGCTGAACCTAATCTACGTAGTTATATTTAACGAAAAAACCCCCATGTAGCGTGAAAAAATTTGGACATTTTGCACGATAGATTTTTCTCATGTAACACTGCTAGATAATATTTGAAATGGTCTCATTTAAAATAAGCGTTTAAAATGCAAATGGTATTTTGTATTTAACATTTTAAATGTTCTAGCTCGAAGTAACCATTTACATTTACTAATTTAAATTGTGTTTTTGAACGCATTTCCATTATTCATTTTAAATGGATCTATCGAAGCATTTTACCCAGCAGTGTGTTAATTTGCAGCAAAGTTGGCGCAATTTCCCGGCATGCGAGGCGACTAAACAACCAATTTACGAGCTCCGCGAGGAATGCGGTGAAATGGAGATGTTCCACGTAGCACGTGGATACGCGGTAGGCGCCTAGACGCTGTTATACGTACGGCTAGGTGGCTCGTAATACGGGGTTATCGCAAGGCAATGCGCTCAACGATCATCGCGGCTGCAGGCTCGGTCAGGGTCAGCCGGGACGGAGACGAGCAGACAGTCTGACCCCAGAGAGCCGCCCCTTGAGAATGGATTGGCCGGACCGTCCGAATCAAAAGTTGAGAAAGGAGAAAAAAGTATGTTGAAATAAAGAACATCTAACTATTAATGTCTAACTATGTTGGCCCTAGTAACTTTTCTATTACGCAGCTGGTCATTCTGCTCTCGGGGTAAATATAGACCGTGTTCGAAAATTGACTGACGGTACTGTCACCAATCTTTCATCTCTTTTGCGCTGCCGAGTTCATGGACAGCTCTGTCTCTGTCCTAGGGAATTTTTAGTACTGGCAGTCAATTTACGAACACGGCCATAGTCTACGTCAAGGTCTTACATACAGGTCTGGAAACTCGGTCAAAATTTCAATGGTGGGGGTGTCCTCTTATTGAAGCACCGGCCGTTTCGCCTAGTGACCACGAGTGTCGCTGCTATCGAGGGATTCAGGCTGTGCGAGAGAGACGGAAACAGGTTTCAAAACCATGGACGGTCAACAACCTGGTTTCATCTCTCTCGCGCAGCCTGAATCCCTCTGTCGCAGCGACACTCGTGGTCACTAGGCGAAACGGCCGGTGCTTCAGTAAGAGGACATACCCCTACCACCAGGATTTCCAGACCTGTATGTAAGACCGTGGTCTACGTATTTGGCGCTAGTAACTTTTGTATTAGGCCGTTGTTCACTCTGCTCTCGGAATAAATTTTATCATACCCTTATAAAAGATAGACTAAGCGCTCTTACGAGCCGCTTGAAGCAAACATTTGAAGGACAGAAATATGTCGGGAGTACTTCTTTCCCTCTCTGACGATATTTTTGGCGGGGATCGAGGCGGTAGAGGAGAATGAGGCGAAATTATGCGCCTATAGATATAGCTGTTCCACTTCCACTGCGCCCTTGTCTCCCGCTATGAAACCGATTGAAAAGAGAGAGCAGTACTCCCGGCATATCTCTGTCCTTTATACCTATGTAAGCTTCAGTGCCTCTTATAGGAGCGCTCAGTCTATCTTTATAAGTCTATGAATTCTATCTGCGTATTTGGCGCTAGTAACTTTTGTATTAGGCAGTTGGTCATTCTGCTCTCGGAATAAATATAATCTGCGTATTTGGCGCTAGTAACTTTTGTACTAGGCCGTTGGTCATTCCGCTCTCAGAATAAATCTTATCTGCATATACCTGTATCATGGAAATACACAAGGAGACCGAACTCCGCGTAAACAAATAACTGCCTAAAATAAGAGGCACTGATGTTCCACATGCATCGAAGACAGTGAAGGGAGTTTAAGGCGGGAGTTTAAATCGAAAACTTTCTACCTATCACTTTGCAAGATCATCGATTGATCGATCTTGGGCAACCCTGCAACCATGACCAATGTCAGTTTGGTGCTAAAGGAACACTAGCGACGTTAGTGGTATAAAAAATAAACCTAATATATACGGTTACTGTGACAAGCTGCGTTGACAATCATACTATAAACTGTAATTATAGTAGAAATACCATAGTTTTGTCACACATACTACATAAAATAACGTCAGTACTGTAATGCTTAAATCTACATTTATTTTATAATCTGGCATATTTGTCATTTTAATTTTGAAGAAGAAAAATATTTTCCATTGATTTTTAAAAATCTTTTATCTTACCGCGTAAAACCATTTGATTAAATGTGGAAGAAACTAATTATTCTTTATTCTAACAGTACGACTAAAGTACGTAAAACTTTGTTTACAATTTACGGCTTGTATTCTATGTTTATTATACATATGATTTGTATGCCAGGAAAAATTTAAACATATTGAAATTAATTCTTGAAGTTAGGTGTATTCGAGAGTTCTTTTTCTTTGTAGAATCCGCAGTTGATTAATCGATTCGTAAAAAATAACAGACCGCATATAAGTACAATTGCTACTTATTGTCATTCTGTCTTCTGTTTGTGAAAAAAAAAAAAAAAAAAATGGACGACTCAGACATACCACTGAACAAAAAGTATTTCTATACTATGTAAATAATAATGGATGTTTATTTATGTAAGTAAATAAAAATAAATTGTTCTCATATGTATTGATGTGCCTATAAATTCAATTATTTACGTTTTAATCGATGTTTCAGAATTTTATTCAAGTCTACTATAATTTTTTTGAATGCTCTGATTATTATTTCATTTCACACGAATAATTTTACTGAATTTTTATTTAGTAAAGCTAGTTATACTCAGTTCTGGTATCTGTTCAGACAGATTGATGAGGACAAAAAGTACGGCAAGGAATGCAGCAAACTTCATGGTTCCGAAAATTTCGCGTTGCAGTTCGAAAAAAGCAGTTGCTTCTTCACTGCAATGGCTTTCAAACGTACAATAAAGCAGATCGACGGCAGATTCGTTTTACATTACTCGGCGGTAGTGTATTAATTTGATGCAGGAATGAAGCAATGACATGACTTCTACGAATTTACTAATGCGATTCGTAGAATCAGTCATTTCTTTATAATTTCTACGTCAAAGGAAAATGAATTGAAGTGTTTTTGTTCAGAATTGTGTATAGAATGGGGCTGTTAAGCTCTTTTTCGCGTCTGAGATACGTGGACTTCCATATTTGGAATTCTTTTATAAACAATTACATTTTGCGTGAAATCGATGTTACCCTCCAGAAATTTTCTGCATATAATTCAGACTCTCAATGTACGTTCCGATACATAACCCCTTACATAATTAATATAGATACTAAGTATAGATTCAGATCCCATCAGTGTTTAAAAAATCGTCATTCATGTTATTCTTGCCAGTCACGTTGAAAACGAATGAAACGACATCTCTGGTATTTGATACAAATGAATCTGAGCAAATTTTATGAGGCTGAAGTCGATAACATTAGCGTAACGAAACATTGGGAAAAAAAAGTCACTATTTTGCAATTTTATAGTGACTTTTAAGTGATTAAGTTCTGAAGATATGAATATGTTTTGCCCTATTATAATTTACTGCATCTCAGACATGCAAAAAATTGTAAAATAAAGAATTTTGTAAAACGGAATCATTATAATAACGTTGTATCAATTTCAGCCTCATACAATTCCAATGAAAAGGCATTATAATCAGATTCTTCAACATGATCGAACTCTGGTATTTTTGCTTCGATTCTAATATTTATTGAATTAATCTACGCGCACCACAGAAATTTCTAGTAAATCGTTGAGAAAAACTTTACCGAATAGTTATCTTCAAAGTGGAAGAAAATTGATTTTTTTTTTTTATTACGATACAACAAATGTTTGTTAATAATTATAACTCTGCTTTACAACTATACCGCAATGTTGTTAGAAAATATTTCCTAAAATTTTCAACCTTCAGCTGGTACCTTGGAGTTGTTCGTGACCTAAGGGTTTTAATCGCAATTTTCGGAACTTGAAAGTTCAACTGTGTTACGAAAGCGAGTTTTGCTCCAAAATTATTTCGACTGTTTTTCAAAATTTATTAGCAGACAAAGTCAGTATCTAGTGTTTTAAGCTATTGGGTTTTTTTTTTTTTTGTTTGTGTAGTTGTGTCTATTTATTTTTCCATCACTCTGGATGTATGATTGTGAATTATTATTAAAACAAGCTTTTCTAACAATTTCCGTGTCAACAAACCTCTTTTTAATCAACAAACGCATGTCTTTGAAAAAAATGAGTATTTTTCTGACCAAAAATTTTTGGTTTCATTTTTCAAAATCAATACTTTTTTTCGGCTGATATAACGGACCTGAATTTTTCTTAAAAGTACTATATCTTGAATATATCCATCTAATTTTTCAGCACGCAGTATCGAAAATTAAAAAAGTTATTAAAGTTTTTATAAAAAACGTATTCTTTTCACTATTCTGGAGTTTATCAAATTTTTAACAGTCTTAAAATTAAAAATCATTTACATCTTGTACAAGACACTCAAGTGAATAGCAAAAACACAGAAAAAAATCAAGTAAAAACCTTAAATTGCTTCGTTACAGCAAGTAATTTTTTGTTGGGATCACCAACGACGCCAATGTGCCAGCTGAAGGTTAATATCATAGCTCGTACCCAGATTCATTTCTATCACGTGATACAAACGCAGTAGTTTAATAAAGTTGCACAAATAACGTTTCTGGGGATTTTTTTAATTTTTTTTTTTTTTTTTCATCCCTCCCTAACTTTTGATTCTGACGGTACGGCCGATTCAGCCTTAATGAGCTCGTGACTGGGCATATTCGCGACCTTTACGCCCGCCGTCGCATATGCCTATTACATTAGGATTTTTCCTTACGAACTGTTCCCAAGGGACGAGGCCTCGGCCCGGGGTGATTTTACTTATTACGTGCTGTAATGGCCAAGAGGGTTGATCCCCCAGATAACCGGACAAGATTCACCGTCGAGTGTTCTACACGGCTGTAAGGCATATAACCGCAGGCCGCTTATCGCCAGCTTCGTTACCGTGGATAGGCCGTAATTTTTATTGGTCATTGTTGGGCGGAAGCGTGCTAATTGGTTGTAAGATTTTTAAATACTGCCTAATTATTTACAAGCGAATTAAAATAGCAACAAGCTGCGGTTGTGTTTTGTTGCACAGAGTTTGATGGATACAGGTGTAATTTGAATCACGCATTCTGAAGTACTTTTATTCAGGAAATATATTAATAAACAATAGATAAAAAATGACTGTGTTTGAAAATTTTATATTCAATACTGTGACTGTAAAAGTTGAAGATCCTAAAGCTCGAAAATCAACAAAGTTTTCAAAGTTTAATATTTAAAATAACTCTATTTACGGATTATATAAAATCAAGAAAAAAGATATCGATGAAAAATTTAGAATTCGACCGAAGAAAAGAAGATCGCCGATCTTCGGTCAAGACGCAATGGAAGTTGCGCATAGTTACGCAACAATTATACCGGGAACAAGAAACACAAGGAACGATTCCGGTTTTGTGTACGGTAGAATAAGAAGTGTTTGTCAAAATACGCCGATTATTTACAAAACTGATTGCATACCGTATTAATAAGTTGTGAGTTAATACAACGCGCAATGCAGGCCTAACAAAAAATAATAATGTGTTCCAAAAATGGGACCGCTTATTAATAATATTGTTCGTGAGTGGCTAGAACTGTATGTCGATATTCTTATTATCATCAAACTGTTTCGACGTCAAGGATTTAGTAAATTAACGGTAAGTGATTACTACTCGCTGAGAAAAAAAAATAAAAAATAGCAAAGAATAAAGCAAGACATAAAATAATTAACTGTTCATTTTTCATTACCGCTGATTATAGGTGTATAACGAATAATAAACACCCTGTGTCTACGTGACCGAAGAATTCCTTATGCGAAAATTAGTATCTGACAATATAAATCTACCCATCGTATGCCAACGCGCATTGTAGAAATATCGCACACGATCTTATTGCAATTTAACTCTGGGAATGATCACTGCCAGAGAATAACTAGTTTTTCATCTTTGAAACGAATTCGAACGACAGTAATTGGAAGAATTTTTTGAATGCAGATTTATACCAAGAGTTCTGGATAATTGAGTACTCGGCTGGTAATGTCAAACACTCTTTCACGAATTGTGTAAGAATTTATTGCAGCAGCAGTCATTTACCTAAATTAAACTGTCAGTGAGAAGATTAACGTTTGTCAATTGAGTACTCGGCTGGTAATGTCAAACACTCTTTCACGAATTGTGTAAGAATTTATTGCAGCAGCAGTCATTTACCTAAATTAAACTGTCAGTGAGAAGATTAACGTTTGTCAATTGTATTTGGGAACGAACGTGGGGGCGTGGCTAAGCAACATGGCACCAAGAATGGGACTATGAGCGGATTGTTTTGGTCAATTATGCGAATACGAAAATACATACAACTTAGTGCAAGCTGTGAGGCTTTAGTTTTTACACACAGAATCAATGTACTGCAGAAAAGACGACGAAAGAGGTCTTTTAAAATTAAATACGACGCAGTTAGAGTAATGCGATTTTTTGCCACTAGATGACACAGCGCCACGTCTTCATTCCCAATTTCCGGTGAATCGTTGCGAATCATACAAATCTACAATCGAATGTTTCAATTCGGAACTTTTGATATCGGATAACTGGGGAATAAGGCTACAGAAAAAATAAGAATGTCCAGCACCGAGTACACTCAGGAAATACGAGAGTGATCAAATATGCGAATCGTAAGATTTTTTAGCGTTTAGTTACTCGCGGTCATCTTTCATATTTCTGTAATTTTTGACGCATTTTTTTACTCTATCTCTATATTTGTCCAATTCGAGGAGTCGTTGTCCAACACGTTGGGTGCACGTAGTAACTCATCGTTATACAATAAAAAACAAAAATATGACAAATACGCTCCGGACACGTGCGATTCTACATTTATACAACTACGTATTACGTACGATGATACGTTGGTACAGGTACCTAGAAACCGGACGCTATCAACTATCCAAGAATTACTGGTGATGAATTTTAAAACAATGAAGCGTCATCGCTTAGCGCAGTTTATCACGATCCAACCGAGCGTGGAGGAGACTTACTGTCCGGAACCGTGGAGAGAGACACGTGCGGATTAATTATACGAATCATTTATACACCTATGTTATGTAACATATACACTATGAGGATTATAAACGTTAACAGGATGGTTTTCTATGTTGCATCACGTCTTTGCATGAATGAAAGTGTTTCAATAATCTTATCTAGATCATCAGTATTTGGAACTCGCTAAAGATGTTCTTTTGTTCAAATCGACGATTTCTAACTACCTTTGAAGCGTTGTGGAGGTGATTAAAAAGTCGTCAAAAAATTTTTTTTTTTATAGCGGTGAATTCCATGTTTAGGGGGTGAAATTAACTTTCAAAATTCAGCTCTTTCTCGTTTTTGAAGCCTTTCACGTGCGTTCGAACGATGGCCATCGGAAAATATTTTTCAATGTCAAAATCCAAAATGACGTGTCATATTTGTCGAAATCGGTTAGGATGTCATGAAAATTTTGATCAACGGCTTTTCGAGGTCACTGATTGCTAATGTAGTGCAAAGTTTAAAAATTCAAAACAGTGAATAAAAAATGGCAGATCTACTTCATCAAAATCAGTATGACTTTTATGATAATCCCGAGATAGAAGTTTTCATGAAATTCGAACCTATCTTGACATAGTTGATTTACCATTTCGGATCCACTATTTTGAAATATAGATATCGAATTGGAAAGCAGAGACGTCCAGAACTCTTGGTATAAATCTGCATTCAAAAAATTCTTCCAATTACTGTCGTTCGAATTCGTTTCAAAGATGAAAAACTAGTTATTCTCTGGCAGTGATCATTCCCAGAGTTAAATTGCAATAAGATCGTGTGCGATATTTCTCATGTCGGTTGGTGATGCCTGTGGCGAATGCTTAATCCTGTTTATCGGCAATCCACTTTGTTGCTTTTACGTTCGATTGACTTTTCCGGTGCGTCGAGCTGCGTTACACGGAATTACGTAACCTAAATTGAAGTCGCGTATGCTTGTGCAATGATCCAGATGATTTGATTATCTCATAATCGGCATCCTAAATACGACTCAATTATCCTCGACGGTTAAATCTGACGTTGCAACTAAAAACGGAAAAACGAAAAAAAAAAAAAAAAAAGTGAGATGCCGGTCAAGTTTTACCTTGAGTTTGAGTTAAATCTTGAAGACGGTTCTAAAGAATTAGGCAAGGATCGTGAAACTTGAAAAATATAATGCTTGTGGTATTTCAAAGAAATTAATGTAACGCTAATGAGATTAATGAATGAAGCGTCAGTGATATTCCACTTACGTATGTGGAGTCTTGGAATTTTAAACCAATCGTTTTGAGATAAACCCGTAAATATCGGAATCTCAATTAGGATTGTAACATCCGAGACGAATTTGGTAATCGCCGTGTAACAATTTCGCCGATAAGACCGTTCCGAATGGAGGATGATTTTCGTCCCTCTTTTTTTCTGCCTCATTACGTCATGTGGTGTACGATAGTTATAATGATTTCGGTAGTGTTCCGGCGGTTAGACACGAACAATAGGAAGGAATCAAAAGGCCGCAGACGCGCAGCGCCGCCCTTGTTCGGCATCGAAATGATTTAACGTTTGCGAAGCAAGTAGAGCGAGAGAAACAGGAGACTACGGATGATCGACAGTCGAGAGAATCAGTCAGCTACACTATTTACGACTTCGTCGGCGAAACTCATTGTCAGTCCAATTCCTACGTTAGGTTAGGTTACCTGTTTGCCTGAGATTCCAATCCGCAAATTGTGTATGAATGAACTGTTCGAAGAGTATTTAAGGATGTTTCGGGCATTCAAGCTACAACAAATTTCAGGTGAGAGAAACCAGAGTTAACTTTTTTCCATTCCTTATTACGCGTATTTGGATAGAAAATTGGGAAAATCTCAGCAACCGTTGAACGAAATTGTCTGAAATTTGAACGAGGAATTGGTTTCGGCAGTATAAAACTACGGTTTGAATTGTATGGAAATCGAATGAACGGCGCAGAAGGTCGTCTCCGCGACCGATATAGCACCGTGACGTAATCGTTTGAGACGTCCAATCGTAAGTAACATCTAATTGTAAGTGAATGATGCCGTGCAGTTACGCGAGCGTTTTTATACGGCACAATAGTTTGACTGTGATCACCGTGAGGGATCACTGACCAGAGCCATAATGCGAATTTAACCAAGCCACGTGTCGAAGCGTGCCAAAAGTTACAATTCATGAAGTGATCACCGGTACTCGCTACAGACCAACGACCGCTGCTAAAATCCGCCCCGTATCTCCCACAGCGTCTGAGAATTTGCTAATGTATTTTTAAGCGCTTACTCATCACTTGGTTTTTCTTGTTTCTAATAAAGTTGGACTTTTTTTCAAACCGCATGCCTGGGCGAGCTATTCGGCCAAATCATCGCTGTAGAATATAATCGCTTAGATGATAGGGCGAGGCAGTTTTCTCAATTTATAGGACGGCATTTCAAGCGGCGTGAAACACCTAGGTGACTCATTAATTTTACCACTTTTTTTCCCTCTCCTCGTTTTATTCTTCGCACGAGATAAAATGACACAGTGAATCGATTTGATGGAACTGATTTAATTACATTGAGAGAGTGTTTTACTTTCCTTGAATCGGAAGGTCAAAACAGTATATGATTATTGGGTAGAGTGTTGTATCGACGGTGAAGTTATAACAACATAACTGGTTTCCATAATCGATGACCGTACATTTTTTTTTTTCATTAATATATTCTGCCTTTTGATTGTGATTTTATGGGTAAGAAATAAGTGTTGAAATGAAAAGATTATGCGACAAAAATCCACACTATTATTGCATTTTATTACGACATAATTCGACAAATACTCAACGCACCATTATCACATTCATTGACTACGAAACTCTTTTCAATAATACTATGATACAAGATACTGGTATTATAAGAGAATAAAAGTTCAGATTTCAATTATGTGGTACTTCAAATCACTTTAAAATTCTTAAGAATCTGTTAGCTTCGTTTGCTTTCACTCTACGATGACTGTATTTTATTCAGAAGATTATTTTCTGCAATTTCGCTGAAACAGATTTCCATTTTTTCAACGGTCGATTCAATATTGCTATTTATTGATCGTAATAAATGCCGATAAGATATTGTAAAATTAAATACCGAAAGATGACAGTGCGCTAAGAAACGTGTTCTAAATAATTCGTAAAATTTACCATATAAATTTTTAACCATTTTAAAGCCACCTGAAACGAAGCATCGATATCTAAGACTCGGTTTACAATTTGAGTATTACCTATTTTTGTGCTTTTGAAGAAATCTTCGTACCTTACGGATACAATAATTTAGTAAATATTCAACGTATGACTATCTCTTAGTAAAGTTAGTGAAAACCGTAATGATTTTAGGCCAACCAATCTTCTCAACTCGGATCATCAACTGGGTTGAGAATAAATGTCTCTAATTATGATTCCGTACATCGTGTTAGAAGCAACAATCCATGATGATGATATTTATCATGTGCATTCAAAGTGCACGCTTATATCTTTATGAGCAGTGCGCAGATCAATGCTTTATCATATACCGAGGCATAATTACACGCTATAGAGATTCTAATTCGAATTCATGCGATATCTGTGCCTGTGTTTATGTAGTACAAGGTACATATTTATCAAGAGACCGGAAGCCGGGGTTTATTGAAATGTTAAACGGCGTGTGGCGGATTGTCATTCGCTTCGCATTTCTTTCTCACCGTCTATGGGATGGAGGATAACCTTTGTCGATGCATATATAGTCTCCGAAACTTTCCACGTAAAACGAGAAGAACTGGCTTTTTTACTTCACCACCAAGCGATTTTTAAAAGCTTTAAGCAATTAAAAATATATCCGAGGAGAGACAAATGATAATAATAAATTCACGTAGAATAATCTAAAAATGACTGAATTTAGAATCCTAGAGAAATAACATACGCTGAGAGAAATTTTTAGTTCCGGCTACTGCTCAGTCTTTAACTGTTTTCATTTTTTATCACAATCGAAAAATATAGGTCCAGGTATAAAATGAAAATTAGTTTTGTAGCTGTTACCAGAAAGTCTAGTATCCGTTACTATTCTTTCTCATTACGATCACTGTTACTATATTTTCTTGTAACTGTTGCGAAAATTGAATGCTTTTGCAACGATAAATTGACGTTAAAGCCTTATTTAACTGAAAGAGTAGAGCAAACCGAACAAACTGATTTTGCGTTGCAATTACCAAAAAAAGGATCGACAATACCTCGTTTTTCGTAGTCCCAACAATATTGAAATAGTTTTTTTAACGATACCTGTTGTACTGAATTTTTATCGGTGTATGATTATTTGTTTTCTTTTGGAGCAAACTAATAAAATTCTTCTGCATCCACCTTTGGTATTAATTTGATTCGCGGGATTCCCAGGACTTCGAAGAACAGGTTTTTAGGTGTGTGATTGTTGTTAATGAAACACTATAAAGCTCAGAGAATTTCGGTTAGTTTCGAGTCAAAGCAGAGAAATGTTTTTCACGATTGAAAGTGGAGAAATCTAATTTTACAAAGTAAATCACGAACCACACTTTAGCACACTTTTTGTGACTGTCTCGATTTTGAAAGAACCGTATCTGCAGTCTTTGTCATTTCTGTCGTGACATTTAATTAAATCTCAATGACTTGTATGTCAAAATGATTCGTTCGGAATGATTTACAAATACTTCAATACATGCGTTTTGAACATCCAGATTTAATTTAGGAGAGTTATATTTTTTCAAAATTTCGTAACCTCGTGGAGGAATTTTCAATACGAATAACCGCTGTTTGAGTTTTAAATCCAATACACGTGAAGTTCGTGACATCGAGAAACTGTAATAAATCTTGGCACGTTCCGATTTGACGCATGGAGGAAAAGGGTGAGTTTGCTCGGTCGGTAAGGGTAGGAATACCGCATGGTCTTAAGAGCAAACCACAAGGATACGCATCGAGGAGTACAAGTGTAACCAGAATAGTGAGCTATATGAGCGATATTCGCGAATTTGCACAGTCGTAAATATACGCTGTGTACACACAGGAGTTCTCGTTTGCACGTGAGAGTATTTTTATGAATGAAGAAGGAGAAAGTATCGCGAGTAGCGTCGCTGTACGAGTTGGCACACAATGGAACAACCTCTCGAGGTATGCGTGTACATGTGCTTGAATGAAAGACTCGAATATACGACTCCATTCATGGTCTCACTCTGTCCTGCAGGCTTACATGATCGTGACTACGCTTGTAGATTCTTCTTATTTATTATGCATCTAGATAGATAACGACCCTCATTTACCTACAAATTTGCATACCTGCTCTAATCATTTGTCACATAGATAGTCGTGCGTGATATGTTGATGCAAAAATGATTTGAAAAAGAAATCAACCGCTTTGCATTTATTTAAGAATTATTTTGTCGAAAAAAATTGAATAAAAATTTCACTCCGTGGGTACGAAATATGAGAAAAAATTTGCCAGTTCCTTAACGTGTCAAGACTTTTTAAATGTGATAATAATCTTTGTATTCGTTATTTAGATACTTCGTCGAATAATGTTTTCAAAGTTATCGCATTCCTTTTATCCTCCTTAGATTAGACAGGTGAAAAATAAATTTTTTTTTTCCGTATTTTCGTTTAAATAAATAAATTCTGATTCTATACATCGAATAATAACTAAAACAAGCGGTTAACACGAATTTTCAGTCTGGGTTCTAGATGTCAAATATTTTGACTTCTTCCACGTAACTAATAAGAAATAAATACTAATTTTATTAAAGTTTTCTTTTGTAGAAACGAGACCGATATTTTCAATGTTAACAAAAATCACCTATTTTCCTAATAAACAAACATCAGTTTCGCATTTAAATCACTTTTATTCAAAAATCTCAATGCGAAACTGATGTTTTTTATGTTATGTTTTAAATGTTTGAGAAAATAGGTAATTTTTCTTAAAATTCGAAATATGATTCTGGTTTCTACAAAAGTAAACTTCATCTCATGAAACGATTTTTACATTTACTAGTTACGTGAAATGAATCGAAATTTGACATCTAGAACCCAGACTCAAAATTCGTGTCGACCAATGTTATCAGTGAATTATCTTTCGGTACAAGTTTAACTAAATTTGATATTTTTAACGAAAACTTCCGGGATATGATAATTGCGGTAACTTTTCAAGAATCCATACATATTTTCTCCTACTCGTTAACACTCGATTTCGGTTTCTCATAAGCGAGCATTTCTCATTTGAATTGAAAAAAAAATTCTTCTCACATAATCTTTATCTTTCCTTAAAACCGTTAAATAATTATCTGGCTCAGAAAAATCAGGAAGAGCTGAACGTTGTACACGGTTTTTAAAACCAGCTTGCGCATCGTTATATTATATAAAAACTAAGAATTGGAAACGATTGCTTTTGGGTGTAAGTAATAATGACAGTAAAAATGTTTTTACATGCGTTGTCGCAAATTCATAGCAATTTTGTAATATTGAGCTACGTGAACGGCCACAAGGAATTCGAACCTAAAAAGCGTTGGAACTGGGAAGTGTTCGCTGTTAAATATATTGTTAGTTTTCGTTATATACCTAGGCATTATATACAAGCATACCTATATCGGCTGATATATATTTAACTGCAAAGTTTATACTTTGGGCACGAAGAGCGTCTTGTTCCGTGAGAAATTGCTGAATGTTTGAATACGCTTTCGCGCAAACTATCGGAGACAGTTCTGAACGTGATTAAAGATTAGGTTGTAATCATAATATGATTATGCTCATATGATTATCGCTTCGGCACGTGCCTAATTCGCGGAAATGAAACAGTTGTACTTATAATAATATATTAAATAGAAAAACACGGTCAAAGTTGACTAACAATAAGACGAATTTCATTTGATGTGGCTGCTAGAAGATTATAGTAAAATGGACATCGTTACAATAAAAATTTGAGTATTCTTCGGATTATAAGAAAATGTGGTAAAATTAACCAATATTTATAAAAAAGAACAGTAAAATGCACTCGATGTTCCGGTCACAGTTACAGAATTATTATCATTTTATACCCAGAACTGTATGAAAAATGAAAATAGTTACTAAGGGAGACTTTGTCCTTGAAATTTTCAAAAAATTAATTTTTTTTTTATTACGGATTGTTAATCTACATGTAAGTAGAAATAAATCTGTCGAAGCGTTTCCCGGATTTCGAAAGTTTACGATATTTTAAACGCGTTCAAAGTCGACACGGTCAGCGCGCTCTGACCGTCTTAGCAGAGGCAGGTGACCAACGCAGCAAAAAAGGCCCGGTTTGAGCAGCGGGAAACGTTAGCGGCTCAACATGAGCAGCTGGAAGAAGAGGAGGGATGCCTCTATGGACCAGGTATTGCCGATTAGCGGTAATTATAAACAAATTTGTGTAAACACATTACAAAACTTTAAACGCGTTTTTCTCGAAAACACGTTTTTTAAAAATTGGCTGCCATTCTCCTGACCGCTGTAATTAACATATCGACCTGAAATTTGGAGAGCATACTCAGAAAATATGTCTTCACGGAATGACGGATCGTTTTTTCGATGGATACATTTTTGCATTTATTATTTATCTTTTTATGCGAAAAATAACGCGAAAATTCGATTTTTTGCTTTTAATTCCCGCCATTTTCCGAAATTTCTACTAAACGAAAAACCCATCCGTCATTCCATGACCAGAGGGTCACACATTGATAGTATGCTTGGAATTTGTGTTTCAGATCAACAAAGAGGGGGAAGTGATGGCAGCCGTTTACTTGTTGACTTGTTTTCGCGGAGCTGCAACGGCCGCCATTTTGGTTTTTTTTGAAAAAAAAAAATTTTTTAACGTTCCGTATATCATGAATAAAAGCAAGAAAAAAACCGCAATCGAAAAGCTTTACTCGTTTCCTTTAAAAAAAAATAAAATGTAAACACCTGAAACATGGCACTCCAAGGACAAAGTCTCCCTTAATAACAGTAGCATAAAATTTCTTTCGGTATGTCTACTGAATCTGTCTAATCTGACATAAAAACTACTAAATTCGAACAAAAAAAAAAATAAACAAATTTTTTTTTAGTCTGCGTTGGAGATTCGGTTATCGACAGGCTTGTGGTATTGAGTTTCCGTCGCTCTGACGTCATGACGAGCCGCTTCCCTATCAATGGGAAACTAGTACTAAGTTATACGTACACCCGGGGTGTTGAATTATGTTGATAAATTGAAAAAAAAAAAACAGTCGTTCGGGTTTGTGTACAATACTATATTTGCCGACAGACGGGAAGTAGCTAGAGTTTATTATTGTGTTATGCATATTTCTGAATCGGAAACGCGGTACTCATTCGTTCGCGTGGGCGAAGAGAGTAACTCACGGTGTTTGGAATCAAGAGACTCGCAGATTCGACGGTCATGGGTTATGTTATGTTTATTGAGATTGAGTTAGTTTCGCTCTCAGCCGACTATGGCGCTGTAGGTTTCTCTGTGTTGCCAACATAATTTTCTGGTGTAAAAAATTAGCCGTCTCAGATTCATTCTCCCTAAGTGTACCTATAACGAACCTATTTGTGCCATGTATGGTTGGCTGTGGATACGACTCGCACTCCCATGGCGTTTGCTGTTGAGTGCCAACTGTAGTAAGCTCGCTAATTACCCTTGTCAGCTCGTTTTCACGGTTTCGTTTTCTTTTCCTGCTTGCTTTTGCTTTTCTTTGTTTGTTATTTTCAACGCAGGATATTGCCGTTTCTGGAAACTTCTGTTTACGTCTACGTGCATAGACGATGCGAGGTGAAACCTTGGCTCGTTCATCATGAACGAAGATATCGATTAGAGTGATTCGTTTGGAAGCAACGATTAAGGAGAGTGGGCATCGAAAATTTCGAATTTTTTCCCTTATTTCTGTATTCTGTTTTGGCGGGAGAAAAACTGAAAGATTCGCAAAATTGAGATCAAGCGGACCATGAAGGCTTTGGCGGTGGGAAATGTGGTAAAAATTCAATTTACTTTTATAAATTACCGAAAAAACCTATGCCATTTTTCTTATTTTCAACTGGTTTGTCACATTTTTGTCGATGAAAATCAGTGGTACGCGTAAAAAAAATATTAACAATGAACAAAGTTTGTTTCTCTAAACAAAGTTTGTCGTTAGTTTTGCCATGATAACTCAAAAATGCTTTGAGATATCGCCTTGTTGTGTTGTTTCTTAAATGAAGCTAAAGATATCAACTTTCTCTACAAAGCGAACAAACATCTGTGCAAAAAAAAAAAATTTGTTGGTTGATATTACAACAAAAGTCATTCATTTTACCCTGTTTTTCAAAATTTGTCCGCCATTTTTTTAATTTTTGTTTTCCTAATTTTTAGGTTAAGTCTGTGGAGGAACATTCAACGAACAGAATGGCGCTTGAAAATTGTAATCGTTCACTCGGAATGGTAGTAATAAGGAAGCAGTGCATAAGACGCGTGATTTTCCTTATCCACCCATATCTCCCTTAAATATTTATATTTTTGAAACTTTGACTTACCAAACTTTACAGCCAAAACTCTAGTTAAAACGTTGTAAAAAATAAAATGTATGTATGTTGTTTCAGTTCGTCAGAAATGCCATTTCAATTTCACTTTAAGGCAGGATAATTCTTAAATCCAAATTTCAAAGCTCGCTCTAAAAATTCGAAGTTTTTCCGATTTAGAATGGGAATGATGTCCTTTCTTTCAAATTGCTACATTGTAATGAATGAAATTCTCTAGAAACGTGTCCATTGGGGAAAATCCGTAGCTAACACCGCCGTTCAAAAGTTGAAATCAAAAGTTCCGTTTGTCATTTCAAATAAGGTTAGGTCAACGGCTGAGCAAGGTAACAGGTGAAATCTCACCGTTCAAGCTTTTTCCAACGATAAAATCGTGCTTGACTTATTTCTGCCACCATTTAGTTCAGCCTGAAATATCGTCCAGCGAATAATAAGTTCGTAGAATTTTCTTACAGCTGAAATACGATTGCAGGTGTGTAAACGGCGGCCATGTTTATCGGTCAGCCTTTTGGGGAATTCCGTATGAGTATTATTTACGTTCTTCATGATTTAACGTCGTTGCGAATATTCCGATCATCTTTACGTATGACGCGAGATTTTCTCTTCGTTGAATTCTTTTTCTCGTCACAAATTCGTATTCTCATTAGTAATATTTTACGGTTCTTCGTATCTTCTCTTACACTTTTCTTTCCCCTCTCATTACTCACTTAATGCAACCTGGAGGGAAAAGAGCAGACATCTACATACGCGTAACCGTATTTCTCTGTTACTCACTGCGAAACAGGTTTTCTGGAGATCAACTTACGACAATACTTAACCAACGTATAATAAAAGGCGAATTAACGACGCACGTTATTAAAACGCCCAGGATGTGTTGGCGAGATCGAATCGATCCTTCAATATAGTGTAAAATCGTACGTTATACACCGTTCCTTCATTTGAATTATAGACTTGCAGAACGTGGCTCCTAATTTTCATCAATTAAACGTATCTCCGGTAATTTTTTTTTTTTTTTTTATCATCCATAGAGCTTCTTACATGGTAAAAAATATGATAAATCCTTTCAATTTTACGTACTACTTGTTATTCCCACAAGTCCGCAACCTCGAGGTTATCTTTTCTTTTGTTTTTTTTTTTTTCATTCAATTCAACAGTCATTGGTAATCTCCACGAAATATCCAGCACCATTATTTTCGTGATTCATAACACAGATCGGATGCATGCATGCTACGTTTCTGGTTAACCGTCCTACGACAAACATGTTTGTTTCCATTGCTTTAACCTTAAAAATTTTTACAATTTCGATCTGGGTAAAATATGCAGCTTTCGTCGTCATGACTGCATCGAACATTCAAGTCGCCTGACGGTGCACAAGTTTTAATCGCTGATACCGGAATAATTTTAGGGGACGGGGAGGGGAAGGGAAACATGTTTACCTAGTTCAAACCTGGCAGCTGCCTTCCGTCATCCCTGCGTCGTTTATACAGGTATTAAGCAGAAAGACATATGTAATTTGTTGGCTGAAATCGTAAAGTTGTGTAAAATCGTTCTGGGAACTTGTTGATGGGTTGTAATAGCTATGAGGACGACCTTCGCGATTTCACACTCGTTTTTGTATACGCTACACAGATACACACAAGTCACCGGAAATCACCATCTCTAACACGTGGTCCGCTGTGTTATCTTTATTTAATCAGCTATAATATATCGACAATTATTTTTACGAAACGAGATTTTTGTTCGGTTTCGAACAACACTGGTTTTTAAGCTGCGATCTTTTATCAAAGATTTTAATTCGATCGAGATTCGTATCTTTTTTATCAGCTTCTATTTCTTTTTATATCCATTAGAATTTGTGCTATTATTTTTTTTTTTTTTCACGATCAAAGAAAATGGTATAATGGTAACAAAGAAAAGTTTCAAATTTCGGTACCGATCTTGAGGTTATTTCATTTTTAACCTTTACCTTGTTACATGGAATATTTTCTGCTCGCGTGATTTCTTATTTTGTGTATATTTTTTAAACAAGAAGGCGCGCAGCTTCCTTCTTTTCGTTGTATAATTGATAAAAAAATGATAAACAAGTAATTTTCTATGATTTCCTGCTAGAAAAAATCGATAAATAAAGTCATTATTTGAATTTGTATTACAAAATAGCCATATTTTCCCCATCGTTGAATAGATCATTTTGAGAGTGAAAAATTAAGCATTTAATTTACTTTTCTCAACTCCGTATATTTTTTTCTTATAAATGTAATTATTCAACTTCACTTTGCAGTTGATCCCGTTCAAATTCAATAATTTTTTGAAAAATGGGCATATTTCGAATAAGAAGCGAAAAATTTAATTGTCCTTGGACACTTTGTTATCGAAATGTTCTGTAATTTAACAACAAAATTATATGATTATTGGATCTTCAACTAGACACCTCAAAGAACATCCGTGAATTTTTTTCGAATTTTTGGAGCACTGAAAATATCCAAAATAAGGGTAAGACGCGCAAGAGCCCATGACTGAAAACTATGCGACATTGTGACAGGGTAAGAGTTAATGAGTTTGGTAACACTGAAAAATTTTGAACACAAAATCTGGAATCAGGCTCAAACCAAAAAGAAACAAAAATAACACAATGACTGGGAGAAAAACATTTCATATAAATTTATTCGTTTTCTCCAAAATTCTTGAAACTTATGGTAGAAATAAGACTTTTCAGTTTGGATAAAATTCTAAAAAAATACTATTTTATACCAATTAATGCAGCTTACTCGAAAATGTGGTTGATTTCAAAAAGTGCTTTTCTTTTAAAGTTCGTTTAAACACAAAGTTAACGCAATGACGTCTTTTTCAAAAATGTTTCGAGAAGATAGAAAAACCGAGTAGAAAAAAGATTCTATTTATACATATGTGTAATATTTGAGAAGAAGATAAACTCGTTACCTTTGGTCAAATTTTATCTAGCTTAAGTCGCAAAATAATACAACTCGGTCTTGTACAACTCAATATTCATCGTTTTGGCACAAATTTCGCGGCGATATAAATGAAGAAGAGAATCGGTTAGCAAGGAAGAAAAAAGTTTGGCGCTAATCTTGGAAACAAAAAACCGAAGCGCCGGTGCCAAACGTTTCAATTCTTGGCTACGATTCAGGTACTTGCCTACCTGGAAGCAATTTGAAAGTTATACTATAGCATCTGTTAGTCGCGACTGACGCTAAAGTATCGAGTAGTAAATTATCTATAAATTCCACGTATGCAATGCTCCGCAGGTTGTAGTTTTACGATAGAAATTAAAACTGATCGTGAGTTATTGGCTGCGTCGGTTATAACGACTGCATGTATATTTTTTCAATTCCCCGCACGTGTGTGCTTGTATGGAATTTCGTCAATCTTCTTTTCGTTTATCAACCCAAGCTGGTGAAAAAATGATTATATTCATCTAATTCGAAAAATTTATGCTGTGATCATTGATCCGTAATCTCCACCCGCATAAACTCTGCATTTTTCCCGCCCCGACTGTTCATCCATGATTTTTGTTTCGCGTAATATTTCACGAAATCTCTTCGATGTTTTTTGTTGCAAGTGTTCGTCACCCATCGAATTCGCCGATGACAAATTCTACTTGCTTATTGTACAGGAATTTTTGCTTTTGTCAAATCCAACTCCGTTAACATGGTTTAGTGTTTTTGCCATGGAAGTAAAAGAATATAGTAGGGGAGCTATAGACTCTCGTGCAAGTGGAAGTGTCTTCCTACTAGAAAGAGAGAGAGGATGAAAAGTGGCTGCCCTTCTCTCTCTACTGGCACATGCGCACTACGATCGCAAACATCCGAGTCTGTGAGCGACAGCAGCAGGTCAGTTTATACAGCTTGTTTACATCCGACAGTTCGAAAAGTTATGTTTGGAAAATAGTATAGAATAATAAAATACGTATGATTCTACAAAAGGCTGGTGGTTTGAGTCAAAGTTCTCTTGCCCCATTTTTGAAAGCGCACGATGCGCATGTGCCAGTAGAGAGAGTAAGGCAGCCACTTTTCATTTTCTTTCTCTTTCTAGTTCGGGGGCACTTACAGAGTCACCTTTCCTCCTCTATCTCATACCTCTATGGTTTGTGCCAATTGGTTGAACGTTTTTACCCCGATGGTAAAACAGATTTGATATATTTCCTGGTTACCCGCGCTGCTTCCATTTCTTCTGTGCACGTGTAAGTATAAATATCGGGACAATCTCTTGAAACTTGAAAATCAACTGCGCATGCGCGAGTTTTATCGGATGTTCGTTCAGGCTTACCATCCGGAGTTTTCAGCTGTCAAACTGTTTCTGGCGGCGATGTAGTTGATACGAATTTTCGAGATTAGAATCTCAAATCATTCAGGCGGTGACTCGGAAAGGTTTGGGAAGCATTTGTTATTGGGCCGGAAAGTTTATTCCTCAAAGAACGGTCGGAATTTAATTCTTATGCTCTTTGAAAATTCAGACGTAGACATTTTGTGTACCTTGGCCTCCTGCATCGCAGACAAAAATGTCGCTGCGAGAATATTTCGCCGACCAATGAGATCGAATTATTTGGCGCATGCGCGGTTGATTTTCAAGTTTCAAGAAATTGTCCCGGGTATATGGCAAACAAAGAGTGAGAAGAAGACGGAGAAGTGAAAAAAAAAAAAAAATAAGGCGTCTTGGCCGTTAGTTGGCGAACTCTGTGCTATCACGAGGAAGATCGTTGACAGTCGGCACTGCGTGCGTGAAAGAACGCCGCTAGCCTTATCCATTCTCCTTAATATCATCTTACTTCTGAGTAGTAGCTGCTATGTACCGTATGATTCTTTTAATCAAGTCATTAGATCGTAGAACCTTGCAAGATCTGCGCGTGCGAGCATATACGACCAAACATTTGAACGAAAGTGAAGCTTCGATTTTTTCCCTGCAATGTACAGCGATTGAATAATTTGGTTAATTCATAATTTTTTCATTGTTTCTATGAATTTTTTTTCTCAAAATTTTAAGTTTCGGATCTTATCGATCACATGCAAAATTATTGCCTACATTTCTGGTTTTAATAATTTTTCACTCAATCCACACGATTGTAAACTCCTTATTTCGCATATTTGAACGATTAAAATTGTCGAGTTTCGAACAGCTCTGCTATTTTCTAGTCTGCAGGTTAATTGATGCGCTTAGAAGAAAATATGACGCTGTGAAAAGCAATTCCAAAACTCTCGATATATCACCACTTCGAATTTTGATGATCTCGAATTTGATAAGGTGACATTTGAAAAGTCCAAGAATTGGGAGAATATAGAAATTCGAAATCTGTTATGTTCGATATACTTGAAAAAACTTGATGATTCAGACATGAATGAAAATTTTCAACAGCAATTAGCTCGATCAAGACTGAAATATGCATTTAATATGAGCTTTTATTTTCGACCATCCATTTATAAAGTAAATCGTACCAAGATTAATTATTATTTGTTGAAGAGAAATCCGGAAGTCGAAATCCCTACGAAAGAAGAAGTGAGAATAGGAAATTAAAGATTTCGATGCTCGTATTTTGACCGTTCAGTCGCGTGCAGCGCCGTATGGTTAGGATTCTGATTACAACTGAAAATAAGGAACACAAAACAGCTGACCGGAACATAACCTGATAGCAAGTTGAACGCGTTCACACGCCTACGATGGCGTTATTTGTGCGTTTTCTGTATCTCAGACACGAGGCAGTGCAGGCAAAGAGAAACGGAAACGCGCTGTGAATGGTCAACACCTGGAACAGTCGCGCGACTTGCGAAATTTGATACGTGCCATTGAAAATCCATACCTAGGTCCATATCAAACAGAGAAAAAATACAACGCGATGCTAATGTAGAATTGTAGAATATTTACCGGACACTGGACATCGAAAAACACGCGGAAAGCATCGGGTGTTGAACAATTTTGTAACAAGTCATCGAAGAATCCTAAAAACGAGTGTATTCGAAGGTGAATATCTCGAGAACGAGTTACCGAATTTCAATGATTTTGGCTTTGATGACCCTATCAATTATTTAAATAATAAAATGAAAATAATCATACCTTGAAAATGGATGTATGCATATTTGAATAAAAATTGGTACCGCAAGATTTTTCCGGTCGATAATCACGAATCTAAAGTCAAACTTGCAAAATTTGAATTTGTCGTATTCTATGTGATTGAAATGAACTAAAAACATTTAGGTTTTGATGAAAATTCGTACTCGAAAGTTTGTTTAGTCACTGATCACGAATCTGAAGTTAGATTAGCGAAATTCAAAGTGGTGAATCTAATATGATGACAAAAAATTTGAAAATATTCGGACTTCCGTAGAAATGAGTAGGTGGAGGTTTTTTTAAATCACAGATAACGAATTCTAGGTAAGACTTTCAAAATTTGTAATGTTGGATCCATTAGAATGGTTCAAAATAAAAAAGGATGTCATATTTTCATGTAATATGACTGTTGAATCGTTAATCGCGAATCTGAATTTATAGTTCGAAATTCGATTTGGATATTGTTATATTTTTTTTTTGTGAACTTGAAACCTGCAGTGTGAGAACGGGAAGTTCGAGGGCTGGCTTACGGCCAGGCTAAAGCCGTTTGTTTTATTTAGAAGACTGTTTTCTACAAAGTCACCAAAGTAGATCACGGACGTATAATCGTGACGTCAAATGAGGTGGGCATGCAAAATTTCCAGCAAACAATTTTTGGTTCCATTCACTGGTACTTTATCTTATTTTCTCGCGAATTGATTATTCTTTAGGAAGTTTGAAACATGAATACTTCAAATTATCAACGGAGTTCATAACGAATTCTGGAAAGACGTCTCGACACAGTCCATAAATTTTATTATTCAAATAAACGTAGAATGCACTTCGTTTTCAAGAAAAGATGATAGTATCAAAGCGCACGCTCATGAGTCTTACAGAAACAGAAAAGGGGGAAATAAACATTGGACGACCTCTGGAGAAGGGTACAAAATTGCGTCAACTCAAAATTCGCGCGGCATCCGAAGTTCAAAGGATCCGAACAAAGCTTTCGCATCTCCATTTCGTGCAATTCACGATGTGCTTGTCTCACTTCATTTGGTGGCACATTGTAAACAATTATGTTGAAAATGTGTGCACGTTGCGGTTGTCGGGGAGCAAATTAGCGAAATTTGACAGCGGGCGGGAAATAATAACCTTTTTTGCTGATTCAGTATCGTTTTGGCACTTCTCCACGCTTCTCCTTTGCGTAAAATAAACTGCAGCCGAAAGTTAAGGAACTGTCGACTCGTTTAGAATGAATAACGTAGATCAACGTAAATTGAGAATGTTGCGATTTTTGTATTGGTAAAATTCGTTTTTAGGTTATTCAACTACTATATTTCTAAAGAAAATTTATTTTATACTTTCAGAAATCAAATCAATTCGTTACGATTATTCATATTTTTATAAAAGAATGAAGTTTTTTGAAATTCTATATCACGTACGAAACTTTGTTAAAACAAAAGAATAAATAGAAATATCCAACAATTAGATCGTTTTGTAATTTTTGCAAAAAAATAGTCTAACAAAATATTCAAATTTATACTCAGAATGAAATTGTTCATTTCAAGATATCGGTAGAATAAATACTTCACAAATATGACATAATTTGCCTTTTATAGTTAGTTGTGAAAAAAATATTCCATTATTTGTATTTCTTCCTCTGCACGTAAATTAGAATTATACGTGGAAGTGAAACTCGGAAAGTTTGTGCGAAAGATAATCTTGCGGTTTTCCCGACACGAAACTTAATAAATTATAACGGATTTTGCGGTTTGTCAATCAGCGTTAGTTCTGTGGCTTTCTTTTTTACTGCGCAGAAATGTAAAGTCTCGAGTCACCTGTTTCGTGATTCAATAACTTCTGATCATCTGATTCAACGTGACAAACAGAGAATCGCAAAAACTTTGAGACAACTATTTTTCTGGTTAATTTTTTCTAATTTGATATCCAAGAGAAATTGGACTGACTGATCGAAATAAGCTAAAAAAATCTGGTAGAAATTCGGGAATCAGCTTCCCAGATGCATTAAATTATATTAAAAATTTTTTAGCGATCTTGAATTTTTGCGCTAATTATAAATATTATCTGGACAAAAGCCCGATCATAAATTCGGGTTCTAGTTCTTCTTCCGGCTTTCCTTCCTCCTTTTTCAAGTTTGCGGATTTCCTTGAGGTCAGTAACTAATGCTGGCCGCTGTATCAGCGATCCCGGTCAATCTTATCGGTTCTGCGGTATTACAATTTTAAATCTGAGATCGTATTTGCGAGCGACGATATCACTTTAGTAATTAATTAAATTTCACTCCTTTCCTGTTTGATCGTGAACTTGGATACGACGTCCGAGTTAATTTGAATAACTTTGTTTTACGAGTTTTTTAACCTCAGATTAAATTCTCATCACTTCTCAATAACGATGATCGTAAACTGTTCGTCAACACAGCAATTCGAATATGAACGGCAAGAAATTTTGCAGTAAATTAAAAGTTAAGTAATTGCTTTATGTTTTTCTGAAAATTTTACTCAGAATTGTAGCATCCACGGATTGGTAATGACAAAAGATTGCTCGAGGCTTTGTAATTACACTGTTACAAATTACAATCTTTTGTAAAATACAAATATAGATTGGTGATTAAATTCAGCTCGACACATTTGAACCTTCGTTTCGTGATTTTCTGTGTATAATAAATTATTGTCTTTCCTAATCGATGACCGATTCGTTGACGAGATCTAAGAGAGAGAGGGAAAAGTGCTTAAGAATTTGTAAAATGAGTTTGTTGACTGTATAAACGAATGACTCGTAAGTATGCACACGGTGTGTTTTTTTTTCGATAGGAATGTCTCCTAATCGTTATATCGCGTAAACATTACTTAAATTGAGCGAATGTTACTGCAAGGGCGATCCGTTCAAATACGGTACAATAAATATCAATCAACCAACTGTTCCCAAAGCCTGTGCTATGATGAAGGCCGAGAGAATTTGGTACAGTGATGAAAAGTTGACGCAAATTATATACGGCCGAATTTTTATTGTTTCCAAGACGAACAATCGGCGCACGAATTTACAATTAGTGAATCATATATGTATAACATCAAGCGTCGCTGTGGCCACGCCGATGATCGTAAGTGCTCGTTATGACCATTGATAAAGTATGCCAATGATTGAATGATTGGATGATTGAATGATTGAATGGATGAATGGGATTCCAATCTATTCAACCCCTTCGTCAAGTATGTGAGGTACCTATAAGATATACGTTGAGCGATAGCTTCGATACGCGGATGGTTCTTGTCGAACATGTTATAAGTTTCGAGTCCATCATTTTTTATCCCAAGTTGTCATTGCACTGGCGATTTATTTGCTCCTAGTTTCTTTCTTATTGTAACTAGATAGTCCTTCATGTTTCCAGTATTATTATTATTCTTGTTACGATACAGAATTTATTTCAACCACTTCTCATTTGTAGACTCTCGCTTTCGGCTCTTGTATTGATTGTTTTCAATCGGTTCACAACCGAGATTCATTGTTTATGAAAAAGTTCAAAGTCTTTAATCTCCATCTTGTACCTACTTATTTTGTTCGTTTATATCTGGTTATGTATGATTGACTTTTTTCTTCAATTACCTGACTTGAGTGCCAAGTGAATTGAAGTAATGTTCAGTTTTAAGAATTTTTTTGACCTCTTCTACGATTAACTTTCTCATCTTCTTGTCCATTGCTAAAATGGTTTTTTTCTCGTCACCAATTTTATATTCACCAAATTCGTATATTTGCGTTTTTGTCGTATTTCCCTCGCTTCTTGCGAAATTGTAATTCACACAGCGAACATAGTCAATTTTAATGAAACCTTATTGTTGACTACTCACAATCAGTATTCTTCAACATTCTTGAGATACACAAGGATAAATGCATTGTCATGTTGTTCCATCTTATCTGTTACTGTTTTCCAGACTTTTTACTCCAAGATTGAATCAAGCCACCGTCTTGGTCTTCATAATTTCTCCTTCACCTCTTTCCCCCCGTTTCCGTCGCAGTCGGAATTAAAGAAGTGAATCACGCGAGCCGAAAACGAGAGGCGATTTCAAAGTCAGATATCTGCTGAAGTGCACATTAAGGTCGTTGCCTTTCATCGACGTTATATGCTGCACAGAATTCGCGAGAGGTGACCCGAGCCAATAAAATAACCATAAAGATGGCTATCGCGTCGGAAAGGCAAGCAATAAAATGCGTTTGAAATTCACAAAAAAAAAAGAAAGAAAGAAAATGAAAAGAGAACAATGGAACAACTAAAAAACAAAAGGGAAAAGCATTCGGACCGATCGCTTCCGATATCGCTTACGATAATTCTTTTGACCCGCGCACTGAAAGCAACTTATTATTAACGATAAAATTGGGCAACTGATCTGTACAGGGTGTTGCATTGTTGAAAAACGAAGTAAATATTTAAATTAGGGAATTGAAATGTTGCGATTCAAATTTCCGCGGATTAATAGGAATGGTGGAATGGAAGCGGAACAATGGAATATGGTAGGAATTTGAAACAGAAAAGGAACGATGAAACAGGGTAAGATAAAGAGAATCTTTAAAGATTGTTATAAACGTGACTACTATTAATCGTGACTCGGTCTTGACCTAAGGTTTTTTTTTTCAAAACAAAGTTTTATCACGACCAAACGCGGCTGTTAACGAATCATAGCCTCTCGACGTTATATCATTTTAGCAAGTTTTTACTTTCAAATCCCGATTTTACGGTTGCCAAAGCTCGGAGCAATTCGAGAATATCCCTGAGTCGCAGAATCTGTAAGTTCACGGGAATAGGGGAGAGATTGAAATGTTGCTATTTAAATTTCCGCGGTTTAATAGGAATGGTAGAACGGAAAAGGAACGACGGAATAGGGTAGGAATATGAAACAGGAGCAGAACGATGAAATAGGGTAAGATAAAGAGAATCTTTGAAGATGGTCATCATGCACATCATCCTGGCAGGTTTTTCCATTCAAATCCCGATATTACAGTCGCCAAGGCTCGGAGTAATTCGAGGATACTCCTGATTTGCAGAATCTGCAAGTTTACGGGAATAGCGAAGAGATGGAAATGTTGTTATTCAAATTTCCGCGGATCAATAGGGATGGTGGAACGGAAAAGGAACGACGGAATAGGGTAGGAATATGAAACAGGAGCGGAACGATGAAATAGGGTAAGATAAAGAGAATCTTTGAAGATGGTCATCATGCACATCATCTTGGCAGGTTTTTCCATTCAAATCCTGATATTACAGTCGCCAAGGCTCGGAGTAATTCGAGGATACCCCTGGTTTGCAGAATCTGCAAGTTTACGGGAATAGCGGAACATTGGTCAGTCGGCGGTTCGTTCGGACCGAGAATTACGGTTGAATACCTAGACGGAACGAAGCGGACACGGTGACTCGGTGCCGACGCGACGGTATTCTTTGGTAACTGAGTAATGGGTACCGCCAGGGTTTGAAGAGCGGAGCCGCCAGTGCAATAATGTGTACAGCGCGGGTGATAATTGAGTCGGCATTTCGTCACGACATCATAACAGGCCGCGTGTTTAAAGTTTATTCACAATCAGTGGAGTGTAGCCAAAACATGACAGTGCTTCGAGTCCGAGTGATCAACGGCGACGCGACGGACGAAAGGTGGACCATAGGCGAAACTGTATTTAAGCCATGCGGCGTCGCTCAAAGCCCGGTCTCCTATGCACCTATTATTTTTCGGAAAACATCCAGTCCTCGTCGTCGACGTGTGAGGCTTCGGTTGAGTTCGTTATCGCAGCACGCGAACTGGACAACCCTGGTGAAAATGATTTTTATGACAATCTAGGAAAAAAGGCGAATCGTAAAAATTCATCGAAAATCGTTGATTTTTCGTAGAGAACTACGACGCGTTATGAATATCTATGAAAATTAACAATGTTTGGCGTAAATTTACGAAAATATACAATTTCCGTGAAACGTGTTAGTTTTGTGTGGATTTTGGTAGAAAAGTATGAATATCTATGAAGATCTACAACTGAAATCACCGGAAATAGTTCCACATACATCTCGAGAAAATAAAACAGAAAACGAAAATGGGAAAACTATCACCGTAATTGAACGGAATAGTTTTTTCTATTAAGCAGACCAAAACTACGGCAATCTACGAAAATCTGAACCTCAAGTTCGTAGTGAATCTAGACATGTGAAAATCTATGGAGAAACTACAACCGTAATTAAGTAGAATAGTTTCTCACGATTATGGAAGTATCCTAGTCGATTTCAACGTTTGACGTATATGTATCCACATATCGAAGTCCACGTATCTCAAACACGAAAAAGTACGATAATCTATGGAAAACTACGAATTGATAGGAAATCCAAGTTTGAAAACTATGAATCCGCCCAAATCCTTTACTTTTGCATACAAGTTACCGTAAAAATTCTTAGAAAATTTAATGGAAATTCCTAGAAATATTTTCACCTGGGAAGTCACTCATTTGACATATTATACTACAGACAAATTGTTCTGCGACCCACACCAATGTGACTTGGGTTACAAAATTTTAAATAAGCATAGTTTTGCACAAAGAATTCGTAATTTTCGTTGAAAATTGTAGTGCTTTGTAGATTTTTTACTAAGAGAATTCAAATTCTCATGAAAATCTGCAAGCTTTTATGAGAAACTATGCATATTTACAATTTTGCACGAGAACAATTTTTTTCTTCACAATTGTAAGAAATGTCCCAATTCCCATAAAAAATTGTATAAAATCGTATAAATCTTTTTTACTAGGGTAGATATCTCGGGGTGTTTTCAACTAAGAGGAGTCCTTTTTTACTTAAAGTAACATCTCGTCAATCAAGGACAAAGACATCCCCAATAACGTGAGCTTCTCAAGATTTAGTCCACCACAATTTTGCAATTAAAAGTACAATTATTGACATGGTTCTGAATTTTTTCACGTTATTACGCAGAATTTCTCATGGAATAGTTCTCCATTTACAATTAATTTTGCACAACCCTTCACAATAGTTCTACATTGACATTTTTTTGCCAGGGTTTACCCTTTGCCAATTGAATAGTCGTTCGATGATTTTTATTATTTCTCATCTTGCCGGACGCAGTCTGACAACATTCTTGAAGTTTACGACCAAAACATACCGCAGTGACTCATAAAAGTTATTGTTGCAAGGAATGAAACCCGCTGCTTCTGGGATTGGTTAAATTAGCTCGTTCCGCGAAAAAAAACATCGGTAAATTAAATGCTGGGTCAGATTCATGTTTCGAGTTGAAGAAATAATTTGATGCTTGAAGCTTGTCGCTGTGTATAAAAGTGAATTACATTGTGTACGCCGAAGTTCTCTGCACTGACAATAAAAATATGCACACTACAATAACCGGTTATTGTTTAATTGACGTGAAATTGAATAAATAAAACAGGTATATCGAAAAGTTTGAATGAACCAAAGTTTTTTTGTGGTGACCGAAGAAACCTGATACGTTTGCAGTTAAACTGACCGAACGTTCCAGTTCACAATGGTTCCAATTGCAAAGACAAATTTTCCAGACAAATAAAAACAGCAATTTATTTTACTCTATTATTACTGTGTACACAATTATGTCTATATAGAATATATTATACAGGAGGATCTATGTTGATATTGTTGATGCCTCGCGTACAGAAGTTTCGGGTGAAGGAAACGAACCATCAGAACCAGAAAAGGGAGAAAAAGAAGAGTGCGTAATGTTTTTTTTTTTTTTTTTCTCCAACTTTTTTGTCTTTCTCTTCTGCTTGTCGAGAGGACAGTGCGCCCACCGTCCATTCGTTGGCACTTTAAGACTCGCTCATATATTATCTCAGGTTGTATCTGGGCGCGGAAGAATAACCGGCCAGTTCGGGTGTGCGCAGGTAACTTTTTTTAAAAGAAGAAAACCTCGCGGCAAGGGTCGACTTCGCTGGTCCGTTCTACCTGATCAAACAGGACTATACAAATACCTCGCTCTGTTTAGTCAGGATAAGTGATTTAGTAGCTTCACTGTTTCACTATTCACCCTGAAGCAGGACCCGTGGAACGAAGGATGACTAAGTCAGACACGCCAGCAACCCTGCGGCGACGTTTACCGGAATCTGGATCATCAATCAGGAAAAGTAGAGTGTCGGTTAAATCTGACAATTGGTTAGAAGCGAGAGCTAATTGCGGGTGCCAAGGCTCGACTCGTGATCGATCAGGACTTGGGTCTCTTGTCAAAGATGGACTTTGCCTCGATGCGATTGTTCTTCCGAAGAGCTCTTCAGCTTCGATGCAATGGATGCGGTAGGTAATACACAAAATGTAGAATGTTGCGGAAGGGTACGAGGAACGAGGAAGTTTGAAAATTTCAGATTAAAACATACACCGATTCGATGACACGGAGGAATTTTTTCGGCATCAAAAAGCTGTTTGCTCAACTGATCCAGGGGTCTTCTCCAAACATTTAGAATTCGGAAGATTGAACATCCAAGCATTGCGGTTCATCTGATTATTCGAAACGAATTTATTTGCCGCGATGCCAGTGGTGGCCGTTTCAGAAATCTTGACTTGTTTATGGGCTATTCCGCGTCAACCGGATCAGTCATCTCTCAGATATTTTTTTAATTTGGCATGTGGATTGTGTGGGACGAGTTAGATTTTTGTGCCAAAGCGCGAATCTCATAATGCAAAATTCGATTTTTTATTAACAATAACAAATTAGACTCCCATTTTTTTCAAAAATTCATAACTTCGGCAAAAAATTAGATACAATATATTTTTTTTTTTCAAATTACGCGGAAAGCTCCATAGAATTTAAAAAAAAATACGAAATGGTAAAAACAAGTTGTTATCAATTGTTTATTTAACAATTAATTTTTCAAAGATTTTCAAAACAGTGACTGACACGATCAAAAAATTTTTTTAAAATTCTGACATGTTCCTTGAACTGTACTACAACCTGTGAATTAATTCCAGAGGGGTGTTTTTCTTCGTTTTCGAGTAAAAAATCATTAAAGGTGTCGATGCGCATGAAATTGCGGCCCGCCGAGTCTCTACGTAATGGCGGGCGGCCGGTTGCCGTCCACCGCTACACCGCGGTGGCGTCGCAGCGTTATTTTAGAGTCATTTTCACGATGTAGGACATGATTGAAGAATCTGAAAAAAATACTGTACCTTCACAAGGCCTGCTCAAAGCGATAAGTGAAGTTTCAAGAATGTGTTTTTATTTTAAAATAAGTAGCAAGTTATGTAATTATTATCATTTATGTGCACTCTCATGGTGTGTAACCGTTATTTTGAATCTCTGTAATAAAAAAACGGTGAAAAACACATTCCTGAAACTTCACTTATCGCTTTGAGCAGGCCTTGTGAAGGTACAGTATTTTTTTCAGATTCTTCAATCATGTCCTACATCGTGAAAATGACTCTAAAATAACGCTGCGACGCCACCGCGGTGTAGCGGTGGACGGCAACCGGCCGCCCGCCATTACGTAGAGACTCGGCGGGCCGCAATTTCATGCGCATCGACACCTTTAATGATTTTTTACTCGAAAACGAAGAAAAACACCCCTCTGGAATTAATTCACAGGTTGTAGTACAGTTCAAGGAACATGTCAGAATTTTAAAAAAATTTTTTGATCGTGTCAGTCACTGTTTTGAAAATCTTTGAAAAATTAATTGTTAAATAAACAATTGATAACAACTTGTTTTTACCATTTCGTATTTTTTTTTAAATTCTATGGAGCTTTCCGCGTAATTTGAAAAAAAAAAATATATTGTATCTAATTTTTTGCCGAAGTTATGAATTTTTGAAAAAAATGGGAGTCTAATTTGTTATTGTTAATAAAAAATCGAATTTTGCATTATGAGATTCGCGCTTTGGCACAAAAATCTAACTCGTCCCACACAATCCACATGCCAAATTAAAAAAATATCTGAGAGATGACTGATCCGGTTGACGCGGAATAGCCCTTATACGCAATTACCGTTTAAAATACCAACCATACTTAACGGTGATACAACTACTTTAACAATCAATTCTATCCTATGGTATAGCTATTAGATTAGATTACAGGTCAAACGTCTGAATTGTCGACATTCACATTGACCCGTAGGTATATCTAATACCATCTGCAGCCGAGCATCGGTCGGAATGGTTAAAATTACAAACCGTTCGGTGAATTTCCGTAGGATTCAAAATTCCCGAGGATCGAAACGACGAAGGTTTTCGATTTCTGAAGAAGCAAAACTTTTAACGAGGGTGAAGTTGGTAACTTTACTGTAACGATGTATGTGTTTAAGAAAAATCGTTACTTTTCACCCTACAGGAATGCCTGAGATTTAGTAAACCATGATAAACAAAACACAGTCTTACTTTGGAAAGCCGACTCGTTCGAAGTAATTCCAAAATTGTGCAATAATGATTTTTTCCCCGACGTTTCGTTAAGTTAACGTTACTAACATCAGCCTCGTCAACTCCGAACGGTTCGCTGAATATCCGAAGGCTTTTAAATTCAGAAAGATCAAAGTGACGATTGGTTCGAATTTTCGAAGAGTCAAAATACCGAATTGTACGACTAGCTTGCAGCAGAGTTTCATAAGTCGTCACGACGCTTGATTCAGAAACTTTCAAAGATTCGAAGCATTCGGAAATGCTTCAACGGTTGGTAAATTCAAGTAATCGTAATTCTGAGTCAAATTCACTCAGGATAAGCAAGGTTATTTGGAGATGACCTATTTGCAGTCGCATCACTACAAAGCCCTGGATCGAGCTTTTCGAACCCAACGTTTGGATTTGGACTGCGAATACCTGCGGAGAGAGAAACTATGCGTTGAAATGAGATTAAAATGAGAAACCCTGTATAAATATACCTACTCGCGTGTGGCACACGCGCAGATCCCGCAGCTGAGATTATCTGCAAGCGAGCTAACATAGCCGCTCTCGGTTCTCTTTCCCTCTGTACGAGTATTAAGCCGGAGCTTAAATACAAAGAAGTAAAAAGCACCGCAGCGGTTCTTTGCTGGATTTTTTTATCCCTTCTTCTCTTGAAAACGAGACTCTAATGGTCTGCCAAGAATCCTTCTCTCATGTCTTCTCTCTCCTTCTTCTCCATTCGCCTGCACGAGATGAGATTCACTAGATTGAGTGCATAACTCTCCCCGAACAGACACTGCCTGGTTGCTTTACGGTACGTAAATTGTACCCGTCTCAAATTCCATATCTATCATAAAGACCGCATCCGCGCAAATTTCTCGACGTCAATTCCGTCACTCTGATTTCTGCTGACGATTACGAAATAACGAGACGCTCACCGCCACTCTTTTCCAATTACGATCTCTTGGACGTTTTTCATCCATTTTCAATGTTTGTCAAAAGATTTTTAGATAAATCCTGTGATTCGTCAAGTGAGAAGTAATGTTTATATTCGTTTAAACACCGGGTGCTGGTATTTATGAGATGAAATAATTTGAGAAATGAAATACCTATTTATCTAGGAAGACGTCAATCAGCCAATAAATAACACGAATTTCCAAAGAAAAAGAAAAAGCTGTAACAATTCCGGCCTAGCATGGATAAGATTTTATATCTATGCTTGATGAAATCATCACATTTAACGGTCTTTGATAACGTTTTTATAGCGTTCAAGTCGAAATGCACCAACTGACCCACCTATGTTGAGAAAATCAACCTAGTTCAAAGTCGCGTGAGAATAATTTTTTGTTATACGTTTCAAAAAGTATGCGAACCTTACTATTGAAGAATGTCGAAAGCCATGCACAGGTCTAGCCGACTTCAACCCACGGCGTCCTCAAATTACGAACAGATCTGCATTTTGTCTTGCGGCAAGTTCTGATGACCCAGTGAACCGTTTTTGATGATACATTTCCACTATCGTCTGACCTCGACCCAAGCGCCCCGATATTACGTTCTCTGGACTCACGTTGTTGAAAATCTTCGATAAACCTACTGGCTCGGTCTAATTTTAATTTCTATCTCTTCTATTTCTGCTATAGACCGCAGCCCGTGACTCACGCTTCTGTAAACGTTCTTCCCGCTCTGCACGTGGAATGGAGAAAAAAATTTTGCAAATTATTATTAGCATCGAATACCGTGCAGATCCACGTGAATTCCTGCGAAATCTAGAAACACTACCGAATGGGATTCATACCCAGAGGAAACGGTGAAACTTGGCTGATTGAGCGCGTCCGACTGCGCATGCGTGAGTTTCGTTGAACTTTCATGCGTATTGGTCACTATGGAGGATAGAGGTAAGGAGGACTGTCTCCGTGTTCAAAAAGTGTCCGTAAAATAGAGGCAAATTAAGATGACGTTGCTGTAGCAAAAGTTCCACAAAGCTCCAATCAGATTCATCCCGATGATTGAACCCTGATTGCTAAACGCATATCAGATTGGTACTCTTATTGCTTATGAGCGCCATTTTGGTGACTTGCTGAACTACTTTTTCAGTTGAAAATCCATATGAGATCAAGATGTCAAACGCGTCTGATGAAGGTGATACAGGTTATGTAGGTGACGCAAATTTTCTTCGCTTGAGAACTTCTCAAATAGTTCATGTGGTGATACGAAAAGGCTTGGAAAACTTTTAATGTCGACTGACCGATGACTGATGATTGGTACCAATCATCGTAACAACATAATTGCAATTCGCCGTTTGACTAGGGAGAGTTTCACACTTCGTGTAATGTTTCGAGTAAGTTGGCACCCCTGCTCTGCGGTCCAAAATGATGCCGCGTTACGATCTCACCGACCAATCGAGTTCAATTATATTGCGCATGCGCAGTCCGTCGTTTTTCATGGTAAATTTCGCCGTTTCCTATCAGCACCTCGTTCAGGACACCTAATTTTCGCAGAGAGATAAAGCGGTAATTTTTTATCGTCATGCATCCAATCGTTGAAAAGATAATTGAGGGTTTGAAATTTTGGAACGGAACTTGACGGTTGGGTAAACGACCAAAAAGAAATTCGAGTTTTCCAACAGTTATAGTACCCACCTGGAACATAAGTTTTCTCAGGTAGCCTGAGCCGGAATAAATTTTAACGATCCATAAATTTATCGAGAGTTTGGGATGTCGGACTTAAGTCACTAAACACTGGTGCTAGAGGGTCTACGCATTGCTCGTCGAGTACAGCATCAACGTTCCCAGATACATTTCACTCTAACCCTCGGCTTACCGGTTCTAAAAATAGCAGCGATACCACTCAAACGGCCAATAACTGCCCCGATCGACGATCCAGATTCGCGAATCGCCGAGAACTTTGATCTTGATTTTCTCGTAGAAAACACGTGCAGTTTGCCGAAAACTAATGTGCCGTACCATCTGTTTACGAAGCTGAGGAGTAGTCCTGTGTTAAAGTTGAAGTTGTTGACCTCAGCCTGATAAACGTTTTAATGGTGCAATTGTGTCACTAAAAAACAGTGAAAAAATTTCGGAATATCCTTCACCATTGTTTGCGGTATTGAATTGATTCGTTGCGATGTTACAATTACACATTATTGTGCACGATAATTATTATCACTTTCATTACCAGCCGGCGATAAAAAAAATTGCCTTATCAGAAATCATCAACAGCGACAAACAGCGCAACGAATGGATAAAAATAAAGAAAAAAAAAAAAAAACACGGTTAAAAACATGGAATAACTAATTAGAGCAACATCGCGGACTTGCTTTCAGTCTGAATAATTAAGCCGCGCTGAAGAAGGATTGTCACTGAAATTTAAATCTCTGAAATAAACTGGAGTAGGAGTATGAAATTCTAGTGAATCATAACGAATGTCGTATCATCATTCCGGTTATCATCCTCTCCCTGAGTGTCAATTTCAAATACAAAACACATCATTCCGAGGTGTATAAAATTATGGATGATATCAATATGCGACGTGATATCACCGCGGGAATGTATTTCCATAATCAGTTATACAGATGCAGCGCGTGTGAATACACAAGATCAGGAATTTGAATACCGCTGTTAACGATGCCGCGTCCATATCTTTTCGCTTTTCTTTTTCCTCTCTCGTCCAGTCTTCTAAAAATTATCCATCCACTGTACAGACTAAAGAATTCATAACAGCCAGCCCAATTAAAAAACGTAATAATCCTCAACAATATTCATGAATGCGGGGCCGACAGACGATATTATCGATCGAGTGGGCGATGGATCGTCCCAGTTTCATCTCAACTCCGAAGCTCGAGGAAGAACAATTATTGTCCAGCCCTTACCTGAAGCCATTCACCTTCACCTGAACGCCTTTAACCTGATCCAAGTTACGATCATTCCAGGGGCCAAAAGATAAAAAAATATAATTATCAAAATTGGTTCGCAGCATTTTGAAAATTTAAAATATAAGCTGTCGAATCTTCTCGTTGGAATAATTTCACTGGGTCGGAAATATAAAAAATAACCGTGACGACTAATTTCTTGACAATTTTTCTTACACCGGTATGATACCTTGTGCATTTTATTGTCCGTTATTATTACAATGCAAAGTTTATCATCTCATCTTAATGGTGACCACTGAACTCATGCATTGTTCTCACTGATGACACATGGGAGGAAAGATGATCGTGACACATGAATCGAAGATCGTTTTTAAGACAGTTTTGCTGGAATAAAAAAAAGAACACAACAAAGGAAATAGTTACATTTTTTCCAATCGTCATGGAAAATTCTTGAATTTTTTCTTCTTTGCATATGAATGTGATCATAGCCTGACTTTGAAGTAATTACCTTCCTACTTTTTTCTTCTTTTCTTTTCGCGAATAAACGTTGAATAAAATCGTGATCTATTTGCGCAGAATGTTTCAATAATAATCGCCGTTTGAGAAATGAGTCGGTATAACTAAATATTAATCGTAGTTGGGGTATTGATAAATTCAAGGCTTAGTCTTAAAAAATTGAATAAATTTTATTCTAAAATATTTTGTTCTTATTTTAAACCGGAATTCGAAGTTATCCCGTTTAAACAACATGGGACAAATGAAATTTTTTTAATTGTTACTAATCAGCCGCATTTTACGTTGCGGACTTGATCCTAGAAGTATTTTGTAGATAATAGGATTCTCTACAACACTACTTTAGCCACCAAAGACGCTTAAAGAAGAATACTTACACAAAATCGATTTCAAACACTGATAACTCGTGAACCGTTTGAGCTACAGATTTCGCTCAATGGACACTTTTGTAGATAATTTGATTCTCTACTAAAATGCTCCGAGGATCATGAAAATATGACTAAACGTGGATGAGTTGTGATGGTTAAAAAACACAGTGACATCTTCGCGACGTCGTTTGAAAGGGCAAACTTGAAATTCCGAAAGAGGATTTCAGAGATGTCCTTCCGCGAAGTTTTTGAATGTAATGTGGATCAAGATTTTCATGTAGGACGAAAAAATATGTCGCTTCCAATCGAAACACCCTAGAGAAGAGCTCATAATTATAAGGTGTACCGAAGAGGAGGAATGACTTAAGCAAATGTAACCAAGGCTTGAGCCTCCAGGCTGCAGGATGAAGGTGGTGGAGACGATCCTGGTTCGAATGGAATTGCAAAGTCGACGGGTTTCACTCTTGCAAACTCGTAATACCACTCTTTGTGGGCGTTCGGTTCAGCTCCGTTTGTTATGCCGGCTTTGGTGGGTTTTATTATTACAACATCTTTTGTTTCGAATCTCCGTGCACGTCGTTCCATCGATATCTGACCCAGGATCGCGGTTTTATTAGGTAAGTTTTACACGACCTATACCCGCTTTATGAATACAAAATTGAATTTCTGTATATACATATAATATACAATACGTATAGGCTGCGTGTAAGCAAAGCGGATTGAATATTCAATACTGAAAAAGTAAAAGTTGGTGAATAAATATGCAGTGAAATTTTTTTCTCTTTGTTTCCTTGACCTTCGGCTAGTTTTTAAGCACAGAAAAAAAAATCAGTTTTCGTCAACATCTGTGTTTATTTACTAATTTTTTTCACTCAGGTACCCGGTGCCAAACTTTATCAAAATTTTCTTAATTTCTTCTAGGTAGAATACACGATTTAAATTATTATTGTTACTATTGATTTTGCACGAAATTTATAATGTGGCATCACAAATTCAGAAGATTATTGAGTTCTTTTTACCTAGACAAGCGTTCAATTTTTTGTTGAACTTATACTTAAAAAAAAAAATTTCAAGGCTCTTGAAATTGCTATCTTTCCATGAATTTTTAGAAATGCATAAACATTATCGTCTCGTTTAACTTTCTTAGGTGTCGATTACTTTTTTCGTCGAGGGAAAAGCAGTCCTTTATACAAATAATAATAAAGGAATCAATTATTTGACCGGAAATAGTACTTACAGATAAAAGTAAAAGGGGATAAAAAAGAAAATTAAACGTACAGTAATCGAATAGTACGATAGTTTTGTAGTGTGTTGATTTTTTTTTCGAAATAATGGTTTGAACTTCGTTAAAAAAAACTTCAAAGGAACTCAATCTCTGTTCTTGAATTACAATATTACTGAAAATAAACGAAAAGTAAGTTTTCTTTCAGTGATGTCAAACTCGGTCTACTTGTTCAAGAGAAAGAAAAATCCCTAGATTATCTAGGGACTTTTAGAAGCCAGATTTGGATTCGAGATAATTGGTGTTTTTTTCTTTCTCGAAAATTCAATTGTCCGGATATACTTGCAACGAAACAAATCATTTTCCACCATACAGCAAACCGCTGCAGTCGTCTCAGCTTCAACGCCGAATAAAAGCCAAAAAAAGAGATGTAGACGCGAGCGGAGGGAAAAGAAGAGTAAAAAAGGATGAAAGAAAGGTGAGGAGAATTGCGGGCTTGAAAAGAGCGAGGTGAAATTAGGGAGGGGATCGGGCGTTGGCGGGACGTGCGAGATTTCAACCAGGGCTTAAATTCAAATCAATCTTCAAAAGCGAGTCTGCGAGATGAGATGCAGGCGGGGCGGCATAACGCAGCAGGGCTTGCCCATGTGCAGCTGACTTGTGCCACACTATAATAGTCATCGGGTTTCTGTTCTTATTTTAGCGTCCTCGAGCCCTAATGTGTCGATTAAATTATAAAATAATAAATATGGGTTCATGAAGTAGCACAACGTCAGAGGTTACGAACCTCAGATTCACGTCTATCTTTGGCACGTGTTCAATAACAGAGCTGTACGATTAATCGATTAATCGAAACTCGAATTAATCGTGTTTCCAATCAGTCGATCGAGAGGCCCTTTCAATTGACCGTTCTTCCGTAACTAATTGAATAATCAGACCTCTCAATTGAGGGATTGAGAATGAAAGTGGTGTCAGTCGTTTAGGACTTTGCTGTTTCATTCTGGATCTCAACGTAAGCTTAGGTAATATTTCAGCAACAGTAATTTTAAACTGCCGTTAAGACACAGAACGAAGCATGATAATGTAATTTATGTAGTCGGTACGTAAAGTAACTGTTTTAGCGGTGGCGAGAGTTAGTCACGACTGCGCATGCGCGGAGTACAATAAAGAGCGTTTTTAAGTCCGAGGAGGTAAAAGTCGTATTTTCTGTACTCCGTGGATGCGCAGCCGCAAAGAAATCTGACATTACGCAACCCAACCTCGATTTCGTGCTTCGTGAAAAAATGTACTGTGTCGTGACACCAGAAAACTAATAATCTCAAATGCAAATTTCTTTGTCCTGAAAAATGAGGTAAAACTGACTTGCACCACTTTTATTCTTAAAACCTCAATTAATCAATTTGGCGACGAATCAATTAATCGATGCCTTCGGTAATTGATCTTTGATTTCGAGATCGTTGTAGCTTCTCCTTTCATTTGAACAATATAGAAACTGTTTCACATTTGCAATGCATCGTATAGCCGTTGTAGTAATAATATTTTATTCGACTAAAATTGATTGAAATTTGAAATCATAATCGGGCCGGAAACAGAACGATATTAGATTTAACAAAAAAAAAAACACTATCAAAAATTGAATATATAAATATGTTAAAATAAGAACTGTTGAATTTATTCTGTTATTGGCCAAAGTTTGGCGTGAAAATAGAATTAATACTTGATAAACCTAAAAAATTTTTGCGCTACATCGAGTATACGATGTTATATCTTTATAAATTCGCTCTATAAATTATAAACAAAAATTTGCAGTGATTCCTAATTCTCTTTCATTCCACTTGATCTTCAGAGCCCCCAATCGTTATCTATTTTCAATTCGTTTCCACGGAAAGTTCCGTTAAATCATGGCCGCTATGAACACGCGAAGGGTGCAGCGCGTACATTCCACGTCTGCAAAGCGATTCGAATTGCTTGCGGTATCTGTGCCAGAAATTTCTTGCTTGCCATGCTTCGTTAGTCCGGATATATTTCAGGTGTGAAAAGAAGGAAATTTCACGATTGCTATCGGATACATTCTATATATAGAGCCATAGACATACGTATAGGTATAACAGATGCGGGTATACGTACTAAATTTTATACATGTATATGTATAATGTATTATATACAGCAGACGTTAAGTAGCTTTAATTTATCGGCCTTCTCGGGTATTTCATTGCTCAGGGCGGCATACGCCAGGCGTAGTGAACGATAACAGCTTCGAGATAGATATTACATAGGTATGTATATAGGTACCTTGTATGTTAGTTACACGACGGAGAGGATAATAGAATCGTTAAATTGGAATACGTTTCTCCAAGGGGTTAATCACTGTTGTAATATTGCGTAAATACGTCGTGTAGTCTCTGTAACGTTACGTAATCCGATTGTGAGGCTTGTAATCTCTTTGAGATACTTGTAATTTCTTTGAAATTCGTGTAATCTTCGTGTAAGCTTTGCAGTCTTTTGATAATCCTTGTAATCTTTGCTGCCCCTGGAATCTTTGTAATTCATGTAATCTCTTTGTGTTTCTCGTAATATCTTTGCAATCCGTGTAATTCTCATGCAATCTCCACAGTCTTTTGATAGTGCTTGTAATCTTTGCTGCCCCTGGAATCTTTGTAATTCATGTAATCTCTTTGTATTTCTCGCAATCTCTTTACAATCCGTGTAATTTTCGTGCAATCTTTGCAGTCTTTTGGTAATCCTTGTAATTTTTACAGCGCCTGGAATCTTTGTAATTCTTGTAATCTCCGCATTCTTTTAGTAATCCCTGTAATCATTGCTGCCCCTGGAATCTTTGTAATTCATGTGATCTCTTTGTATTTCTCGCAATCTCTTTACAATCCGTGTAATTCTCGTGAAATCTTTACAATCTTTTGGTAGTCCTCGTAATCTTTGTTGCCCTTGAAATCTTTGTAATCTTTGCTGTCTCTGGAATCTTTGTGATTCTTGAAATCTCTTTGTAATCTTTGTAATCTCGTTGCAATCCACGTTATATTCCTGCGATATTTGCAGTGTTTTGGTAACTCGTGCAATATTCGTAATCACTTTTACGTAGTAATTAAGCCCTTGTGTTTCTCCTTCCTACAATCTTATTCGCTTTCTGGTTAAAATTAATACACGTCACATAACAGAGTTGTGCGATGAATCAATAAATCGCAGTAGCCTTCAATCGATTGTTCTCCTGATGCATCGAATTTAATAGAAAAAATGGTTGGTTTGGCAAATGGATAAGTTGAAAATTGATTCATCCAGCTCATGTTTAATCGGGGAAACGATTTATAAAAAATATCGAATAATCGAATAGTCGATGAATTGGAAGAAAATTTAACCAAAGTCTTTGATAAACCGGTTAATCAAACAGCCGATTAATTAATTATTCGATTTAAAACGCTCACAAAATTATTTATTCTCGAATTGTTTGGTTTCTTGGCATCATTCATTTTTGACTTGACGATATTTCGTGCCAAGGTGAAGGTTGATTTAAGAAATCATACGACAAGAGTTTTCTTGTTCAAATAGTACGATATCTTGTATGTTTTTATGTAAACTTAATATTTTGTTGAAAAATAATGCATGTGTGATTTTTACAACAGTTGAAGAACAAAAAAATCAGCTCGTTTATACAAGCTTGTTTATATATTGCAATGCACCACCGTTTTTACGTCTTCTAGACTGATCGAATTGAACCTTGTCGCTCGTTTATAACCAGGTTAAAACCTTCCCACGATATCTGAGAACGTAATTAAGTATTGTCGTTACATATAGCACAACGAATTTCCTCAATTCTGCTATAAATGACAATTTTTAAAAGTATAATGGAGTCTTGGCGTTCCTCAATTGCATCGTACTAATCGTATAAATCGTAAAATGTATCATATTGGAATTTTGTCAATTTTACTACCGTAACCGTCACTAAATCGTCAATTTCACGACTCGCGTTGATCCGTGAAATTTTAGTGAATTTTTTTTTTTCGAGTAGTAAGGAATTCTTATACACTCAATTACCAAAAAGGATTAAAAATCTAACGAGTCCAATCATTTTTTATTTCTTTTAAATTTACTTGAAAATCGTCAAAAACCGCGTTTTCATCATGTTTCAACATTCCACAACTCAAGAACGGAATATGCTAGATTCTTCAAACAACGCTGAAAATGTAGTTCAAGGCCGGAGCTGTATTTAAAGCCTAGTTTCAAATCTCTAGCAGATTCCATTTCCGAGTTGTCATCTCTGAAACGGTCAACGATACAGATTTCATGTCACAAGAAATAAATCAAATCGTTTGTAAAAACAGGGTATAATCAATGTGATTTCAGTTGCTCGCATAACTTTCAACGAAATTCAAATTCCACCTTCAACCGCACTTTTCGCAAAAACTTTTGCATCGCAAATGACAAATTTACGAATTAACGAAGTCGGACGGTTTCAGTTAGAAAAAAAGATGTCAAACGCGTGTTTTTAGTTCGTCAAGATTATTTCGCTGGGTTCGTTGTATGAATTACACCTTAAGTTCATCGATATTCCGTTTTAGTAATACGCAAAGTTGAAGATTGCCAAGTAATTACGAAACAGAAAAAACAAAAAAAAAAAAAAAAACCTGGGGAATTAGTTAGCTGTAACAATTTGTGTATTTCATACGTATCCGTGCTCAATGCATATAACATGTTGTATCCACGCAATTAGAAGCACAAGGTTACCGAACCGAGAAAGACGGTGATTGTACAGGTCAATTAAAACGAGCAGCTGAAGAATGAAACGTGGGTAAACCTGAACGCGCGTGACTGATTGTGCAAAGTCTGTATTTGTACATATATATATAATATCTACAACGCGTACAAATAACTCAATGCGATAAAGAATAAAAGCGATCGGTTAAAATTTCTTGGCTCATTTTATTGCCGATGAAATGAATAGTTGAATATACTATAGACAAAAAATCTCGATTTTTAATTTTAAATCACAACTCTGGTGGTGAGTTATCGTAATGCGAGAGTTGAAAACATGGAAATAAAAAAAACAAATCCCTAAGTGTCAGTGAGATTTATTTATTTACTAATTTTTTTATTTCTGTTTCATTTTTGTTTGTTTTTTTTTTCTTGTTTTTCGATCTCTTTCGCTTCAAGTCCGGAACTACAGGGCGCAAAGATTGTGCGTGTAATGGCCTTATTTATAGACGACTAATAGCTGTTCAAATATAACCGAATGGTGAACTTAAAGCCAGTATTTGCGGGAGATCACGTTCCGTTCGTTCTTAAATAAAAGCCTGTAAATTATAGACCGACGTTTCCGTCATTTGATATGAAGCGTAACTTCCGATGGAAGACGCTGCGGACTTTCGTGCAATAAAAATGTCACGCTTATGTAGGCATAAGTGAACAGAGGGCTTAAATCAAAATTCACTAGATTTCGGGCTTATGCAGACGTAAAAAAGGAAAAAAATTATTTGTGGTTGTACATTCGAGTCAAATAAAATCCCGCTAAAAACGTGACGCAAAACGTTTTCTGCGCGTCGATGAAACTGTTGGATCGTTCATGAATTAAATCATGATATTGATTCCTTTTTATTTTTCGGCTTTTGTAAAGCGTTCTGATATTTGAAAATCCATCAAGTTTCAAGCTCCCAGCACCAATTGATCTCAGTAAAAATAGATCAATTAATTTCATCATTTTTATCACAGATTAAACAACGAAATCGATTTTTCATCCAATTTATGTCCAATGAAAAAAAAATATATACAACCTTTTTGGCTTTCGATGTGAAAAATTCATATTTTATAAATTTATCATCTGTCTCGGAACTGATTTTGAAGTAAAACTTAGGAATGAGTGTTAAAATGAAAAAAAAAAAAATAATTAAAAAAATTCCACGAAGAAATTGCAACAAACTTAAGCTTCATTCGCCTAATTAGTATTTGAGAAAAGAGAATGTAACGTGAAAAATAAACAGAACTTTTAATAGTGCGTTTTGTATACTCGACCTCACTGACACAATGCATAAATAATTCTCCGTGCGTACAGAGAGCGAACTTTTTCGTGGGAACGAGAACTCTTGTTATTATATTGCGAATAGCAAGAGGTGGAAAAAGGTTATCAACTATCGCGTATGTACCATTGATTGTTAACTGAACAAGAGATTCGTTGACCGAGTTATTGCAAGTAACCAGGTATGGATATGCAATAACAGGTGTTCCATCTCGGTCCCAGCGAAAGATTGATCGATCATGTCAATTCCGACTATTGTTCAGCCATGTCTGAAAAGGTCCATGAATCGCGAACGAGATATTTGCACGCATTTCCGGGACTTGGGATTATTGTCGTCTTTCATAATCACCGAGACTTGACTTGAAAAAAAATTAAATAAAAATTTAATTCTCTGTAATTGACGCTGTTTACTCACTTATATAGTTACCTGCCGGAACAGAATAACGGTAATATAAATATCCAACTGTTATCATTCATTTCAATCTTCACGTACCTGAAACAGAAAAAAAAAAATATTGACGTTTTATTATCCGTTTTTTTATTTCCAATACATCTTGTTAGAAAATAATTGTAAACACGAATTGATTTACTGCTGCGTACAGCTTTCAGCATCGCTTGATATACGTGTAACATAAACCGTTTTTCATTATCGACAGAAACGGAAAAGTACTTGTCTCAGATTGATGTACGGCGAATCGAGACGATTCATCACTTCTCATGCCAATCAATCGACGCACAATAAACTATAACGAATCCATCGCCTGATCGTTTGTATTCGGTGTAGAGAATACAGGGAGTAAAGAAATGACGGGTAGATGACGCGAGATCGTGGCAAAGATCAGCCGGATCCATGAATTGACCTTGACACTGATGTATGATACATTAAAAATCGAATCCAGCCGGATTTTACATTTCCCCAGTATTTATTAATAAAAAACTGGAACGGTTTCGCAAGTTTTCCATCAACTGATACGTCGCATGTCAACATAATCGAGGATGAGACAGTGAAGTTGAGACTTCCAATGTCACGTTCCGATTCTGTCATCCTGTCAGATATCGTTCAAAGTGTCGGTAATTTCGCGAAACTACGGCTGAAAAATATCAGCCAAAGATTATTCCGGTACTTTTTACCGATCCTTTTTGCCTGGGGGCTACAATTACTTAAAACATAAGTTTTTCATCAAGATAATGGTAAAAACCTGCCATATTTCAGAGACTAAATCGATGGTTCCTAATAAACTTCACCTACATAAGTTTAGAGAGACTGATTATAAAAGACCTAACTTTGGCGTGATGGTTATGATCCAAGTAACTCTACGGACTCCGATGATAAAACAGTCAACTCCTGGGTACGAGCATAGAAGATAATTGTTTTATCATCGGGGTTCGAAGAGATGCTTGGATTATAATTGTCACGTCAAAGTTGGTTCTTTTATAATCAACTACTCTAAAGTTGAGTGAATTTTATTAGGGAGCATCGAGATGAAGTATTTATCTCGATTCCCCCCAAATACGAGTAGTCGGAAGGGTTCGATCGGGGAAAACAGAGGCTGGATCACTCGTTTGAAAATGATTTAATTGGGATTCGGCGGCTTATCCCTTTCGACAGGAGAGAGTCGAGATCGCACCCTCGTCAAGCTACCAGCACGGACAATAACAAACGTCGTACAAGGTGTGCAGGCGATAAGATGTGTCGAAGATGAAGCCCCGTCGTCGCCTGCGATGCGGACACCGAGATCACCTGTCACTTTCGGTTTTTCAACTTCTCGCCCGCAACGAGGGAAGTAGCGGAGTCAACAACCACGAGACTCGGACAGTCGCTCATTGTTAGGCAGACTTCGGGGTATCGTTAACTGCCGCTTTGCTCTTAAGGTTATGTAGTACTCCTACCCTTACCGACCGAGCAGACTCACCCTTTACTTCCTATGTTAAATAAACAAACGAACGGAGAGGGTTCAAATTTCTACGATGCATCGCTCTTTTGTGGCAGAATTCAGTACGGTTAATCGTATCCCGAAATCGTCAAAACAATGAAAATGTCCATACCTGAAATACTTTGCGCAATTCCGCAAACAATTAGGAGTGAAATGAACTATCGTCAGACTGTTTTCATGCAATATCGAGGATATCGAAGCTATTGAAATTTCCAGAAGACACGAAAGACTTTGAGTAACACTTGACGTTTTTGAAAATTCAGGTTTGGGGTTTTTGGTTTTTATAGTTTTTTTTTCACTCACTTAATCGTAAACAATGTATATATGTGTGAATTTTCACCCAGGAATGGCTCAGCGGTCAATAAAAGAATTTCTCGCATCTTTGAGACCCATATGAATGGAAGTTAACCTGTTGATTGTTTTGTATAATTGTTGTATAATTGGTGAAAAATGGTAAATAAGTAATTTTCTATGATTTTCTACAAAAAAAAAAATAGATGAATAAAGTCATTGTTTGAATTCGGATTACGAAATACCTATATTTTTCCCATAAAATATAATCATTCAACTTCACTTTGCTGTTGAACCCGTTCAATTTCATTGTTGAAAAATCGGAATTTACAAAAAAAAAAAAAAACGAAAAATTTTATTTCCCTTGGACACTTTGTTATCGTAATTTGTTGTAATTTCATAATTAATTTAAATAATTATTGGATCTTCAGCTGGACGCTGCAACGAACATTTTTCAATTCCGACTGCAACAGAAAAACCAGCATTCTCAAAAACCATCTCATTTTAATTCTCGTGTAAATTGAACGAAAAGAGTCTTATTTAGTTAAAAATAGACGTCATATTAAACCCATCATTTAAAATTTTTCATTTTTGACTGTAGAATCGCAATTAGCGACCTCGAAAATTTATAATTCACTGATGATTTTTATGTTTCATGGAAATGAAAGTATCGTTTTTCACTAGTCATGTAGAAAAGTGTTTAATGTAAGTAAAAATTTAATATGAAGTAATAATCGACGTGAGTTAAAATGAAGATCTAGGAAATAATTGATTTTCTGGAATTTTTAATGTTGCAGAATTTTGCAATACGGGGAAATACCGAAAGCGAATGAAAATGAAAATGTAGGAAACCATCGTTATTCTCTTGGTAACGTAATAGAATTTTATGTGGGGAAATGATCAAAGAAAATAGAAATAAAAATCTGGGTGAGCAATTCTCGTTTTTCTCTTGGTTATGTAAAACAATTTTGTAATATGAGGAATTTGGGTGGATGAAGACACGTGACAACAAAATGGGTGACACTGTAGTTAGTAGACACACTTATTCCCTAATTATTAATCTATTCAAAACATTCTGCTGTTTTGTAAATCCATAAATCCACCACATGATTTTCTAAATAATTTTTGGAAATAGAAGTCATAGATTATATATTAAAACTCCACACGAGTAACGATTTTCATTCGGACGCTTCTGTATATTTTATAATGCATTTCATGCCCATGGAATCGATGCATAATTGTAGGACTTGGCGCTATTTTCGCAGATCCATTCATTGAGTAATTACCGTCATTCGAAAAGTCGTTCAATTTTCTTTAGAAGCCACTCAATGATTAACTGTTAAATTTTCATTCAAACGCATTTCCACGTAGTTATTGTCAACGTTTTACAGACCAACGATTCAAAAAATGGAACAATAACATTATTATGTCTGATATTCCGCTCCAATTTCCTGACAAACTTGTCATTGGATAGAGAAGTGATTTGAAGATGGAAAAAAGGACAGAGTCTGACAGTGTCTCCGGAAATTCTTATCCTTATCGGATTGCCTTACATGAGTAAGATAGACAGGATTATCTGCGTTTCCACGAAACATGAAAAAACTTTTACCTTTCCGTTTGACTGGCTACACGTAGTATGAAAATAAGAAGAAGGACTATCTCGACTCGAGCGGTAAATAAACTGGTAAAAATAGCCGAAAACGTTTGAACGACTTGAAAAGGAGATAAATCAACCGATTTTAATCGCCTGCAGGGAGAAACGAGTCACGCGTTCGAAGCGATATTTGCAATTTCATTGCAACAGACAGGATACAATTATATGCAGGGAGTAGATACGTTGGAAAATAAAAGTATACGGATCGTGCAAACAGACGATGCGATCCGGAGTTGAAGGGTCGTCACCAGCACTGATCAATTATGTTGAAAGAATGTTACGCGATAAGCCGGAATAACGACACCATTACTGTCCGATAAAGAAAAAGAAAACGTAAAGAAAAAGACAAACTTCACACGAATCAATAATGTTGCAATAGTCAATCTATCGTTAAGATCAACAGTTGCAGGATGATTCGCAAACGTTTCTTCATATTTACACACTCAGTTCCATAAGGTAGAGATATTTCATCGTCGTGCGAAATGCGAACAGCGTTGGAAACTGTTTTTTAACTCTTTCAGAGATGGTTCGAACCCTTAAACTATTACGCTCTGAATATTTCGCGTACGATATTTTTCACTATAATTCTTTCTTATTACCTACTCAAAATCAACCGGACAATCAGTGGCTTACAATTAGTGGAAATAGTGGATAATATAAATCACTCGAACTTTGTTCGTAACTTGTTTCTAATTATATCGTGCACCTTGAAAGCAGGAAGTTACACAGAGTACGGTGTGTTAAGATTGAGCGAAGTGTTTCGCCACACTTAGAACTCTTACAAGAGCGATTCCTTTTAGTATAAACAGTTGCTGATATTCTCAGCAATGAATTAATCATCGTTGCGCGAAGATGTTAGAAATATTGTTCGAATCGCAGAGAAAGGCTTGACTTTTCACTCTCCCCTCTCTCTGTCTCTCTCTCTTTTCACCTTTAACTCCGTCTGTCTTTCACTCTCGCAATCCCGGCTTACGTATCCTTGATATAACAAGGTACAAGTCTGCAGCACGGATGAAAGCTCGGTGCAAGACTCGTTAGGCGACTATCGAATCGGGTTGTGCGTTAGGCAATTTCTCTGATCTGATCTTTACGACTAATTACAGCAGTCGCCATTGCGCGGATTATACGTGAGGAAACTTGAAGAGTTGTTACACCGAGTCCGCGGTGTAATTTCGCAGTTATACAACCCGCGGGGGTTGCAGCGTTTACGACCTGCCGGAGAGATCGCAAGGCGAAAAAAAAAAAATAATATGTTCCCGCTATTTTTCGAAACATAAATCAGCGGGAATAAATCCCGCCAAGCTCGAACCTTGTTCGAAACCGCAAAAGTTCAGCCATTTGGAAGAGGAACAAGAAGAACCGCAGAAGTTTTTCTCCACCAGAGAAGAGCGCAATGAACTCTCTTCTTCTTTGAATGACCTCCGTTAAGCTGGTCGTCCCAACGTAGCGTAACAAGTATAGTCGACGCTCTCTATAAGGCCGCTCTCGGGGCTGTAGGGGAAGGTTATCCCTCTCGAAGCGTTGCCCCCTCCACGCGTGGCCTACAAATTCATTTCGACAAATCTCGTTAGGACGGCCGTCGTTTTCATTTTCCGAGCTATTTGAACTTTACATGTATCGTATGTACTTCTCGAGCCTTTTCCTGAACAATACGTATTTTCCACTAAAATACATAACCGCAAAAACAAATACATTTTTAAAGAAGTTGAAACAACTTCGATACAATTTTTTTTTTTTTTTTCAAGTGATCGTTTGATAAAGAACGTTGTTGATTCCGATTTACAGAGTTTGGAATTCAACGACCCTCTTGATGAGTCCAGAGTGGATTAGGGGAAGCGACCCTTATTGAGAACACCGACTGTAAATACAAGTTTAGAGAATTAGTCAGTCGCTAATTAAACGCTTTTAAATTGCAGGAAAAAAGAAATTAAGCTAGCATCGCCACATGGTGAAACTACTGCAAATGTTGGTGAATTCGAAAATTTCCAACGCGAAATTTGTTCGTTGATTAATCGTTGTCGATTAACATCAGTTTCGTCCTCCTAAAACCACCCACACCCCTGATATTCTACCCACCCCCAGCCAATCATTACGCAAAACTTATTGTAAGTATGTAAATTTGTTGATAGATCAACGCGTGAATTTTTCATTAATTAGTTCGATAAAACGCTACCTGTAATTAATTCCACCGCTGAGTCCCAGCTGCTGAACACGTAATTTTTAAGTGAACAAGTTAAAGATATTGGTAAATAACATAACTCTAACAAATCCACTTCTTTTAACGAATTCATTTATAATCATCTCAGTTTACTTGTCAGTTCTCAGCTGGAATGTTTACTATTCTGATCAAAATTTCAAACACGCAACGTAGTATCCTGAAAGCACCTGTTTTACACTGTCATCAATTTGATATTCTCTACGGTTTCAAAATACTATGAATATGAAATAAAATCACGCCATCGTAATACCAAAATACGAAATTGAATCTAATAGTTATATTCATTAATTCCATATCGTTATTAAAATTATTTATGTGACCCAGTGGTTAAAGTGAGAAAAAATTTGCATATTTGTAATCAATTTGCTAATATTCTAGGCACATTATTTACCTAGAAATCGTTTTATTTGTTCCTTTCCTATTGCCAAAATTAAAATAAAATTTCGCTAATTAATAGTTAATCCCCGAAGAAAAATGTCTATAATTTTTTTCTTTCCATTCATCCTGTACAGTTATTAATAAGACACGATCGCTTGTGTTATGACTGCCCTAAGTTGAACATATAACGCCACCGTGAACGAAGAATCCGAGGTATGCCGCTCGCCTCTGTCTCAGCTTCGAGCGGAATAAACTTTGTTGTCCGGTGGTGAGGAAATTAATTGCGAGGCTTAGCCAGGATCAAAGAGTCGCTGAGTGTCCACTGCGAGACGTAGGCACGTTATTAAGAGGAAATGTTCCGCCAAGCCCGGTCTGCGTGGTAATAGATTTTCACCGTATGGACGTCGCAAGCTCTTGGGGGGTAAAATTTACTCTCCAGACGCACCGTTATTGCACAAGCCAGGCTCTTTGTTTTTTTTTCGTTTTTTTCGTGTTTTTTTTCAGGCATAAAGTCTTCTTATCTACGATTATGCCTCAAGTTCCCGCAACATCTTCCTGCGAATTTCTATTTATATACATACACAATATACGTATAATGTCGCAAGACATTTATTATCAAGCAAGCAAATACAAGGTGGCGTTATTTATAAATAATCTTTTCATCTTTCAAACGAACTACCGACCTACGAACGATGAGATCAATTTTTTTTTTTTTTTTCTCAGCGGATCACTTTCGCAACAAGTTACGCGCAGCTTTCGAGATTTACGGAATTCGAAACTTTTTATCTAAAACCAAGTTTAAAGAAATATTCGTCATACGCGTGGTGATTTTTGTTTGCTTATTTTATATTCTCTTTAACAATCTTAGAGGTGTTTGATTTTTTCCCAAATCTCATCTACTGGATTTGTCGTTCAGAAATTATTTTCTTACATGTGAACATTGGTCAAATTAGATAGATCAGCGCTGTTTTAACCTGTCGAAACAGAATATTGAGTAGCTTAGAGATAAAGAATGGATTAATTAATTAATCAATCAATTAGTCTTCTCGTATTTCCAGTTCTCTACGATACGAATATTTTTCTTTTCGAATCCGCCCTTCGAACATGTTCCAAATAAAAGTTTAATTCAAAACCCAAGGTGGGTTTTTTTCTCCACTCCCACAGATGTGTGATCGGGGTTTCTGGTTCTTTTAGCTTACTTATGTAAACAGTTTACTTTCGTTTATTTTAACCGCGTTGCCGCGTCGTAACGCGTATTGGTATATGCCATGGGTATATACCTACTATAATACACATGTACGCCGTATGTTCCGGGTTTTTGACGAGTAGAAAATGTAGTATGTGACAGATGGACCGAGAAAAAAAAAAAAAAAAACACACACACACTCTCTGATCTCGGCTGGTTGTTGCCACACTGAATGAAACTTACAGTCAGCATCGGGAATAAAAATCGCGAGAACTGTACGTTAATGTATGTTCTACACGCATCTACGCGCTCTTATGACCCACGAATCGAATCACTTGTGAGAATAGCGGACAGTGCTGATCGCCACCTGGCGGCAAACTGTAGGAAATATTCCCACTAATGTGTATTTTGTGACACGAAACTAATTATTCATATTCAAACTAATTCCAACCACAAATGTACAGCGGTCATTTTTTCTAGTAATGCAATACTGCAGACAGAAAAGCTAGCATAGTTGAAAAAGCTCGGTTTATAGTGTATCAAAATTATGATAGTAATTCAATACCCGTAATAAAAATGATAGTAATTCAAAAGCCGTGTCTCATAAATTGGATTTCGGAGTAATATTCATATCGATGATTCGGAGGAGAAATTGTGTTGGAAATCAATCAGCCCGATATTCACTCGAGGTTTGTAACGACTTTTGATCTGAGATTTTAGAAAAAGTGAAAAAGGACGAAAGGGTTTCTTCGAGGCCGAGTAATAGGTTTTGCTGAATGAGGAAGAACGACGCGAAGAACCGGAGGAGGAGGCAAAGATTTCCATAATAGACAAGCGGCACGGACTCAGCGATGAGAATTACGACAGTAATTAAGTAGCTTGCGTAGCGACGATGCAAAGTTTCGAACTTTGTCACGTAGCTGCGTTCGCAGCCGGGTGGAAATTGCTAGTGAATAATAATCGACTATTGCCACCGAGAGTCTAACGAGACTCGATAATAACTGGGCTGGTGAATTTAGTCGCGTTTTATTAAACTTCAAATACACTTCACTTTTGTCACACACGCGTGTAAGACTGACGAGAAGATTGCAGGAAGTAGACCATTACACCCGAGATCGCAGGTAAGGATAGCCAACTTTTTAAGCGTTTAATTAATTAGCGAGCTAGATAATTAACCGTGACTGTGTCGTAAATGTCAAGTCGAATATCTAAATATCGATATCCGTTGTCCTTTTATGTAATTTCTCGGATAATTCTATCGAGGTAATAATCTTGGACCAATGAAGAATTGTCTGTCGTAAATAATATTCTCACAAAATTGGTAGGTATATAAGTTACCTTATAGATTATTTTAGTACAGAATTTTACAAATTTCGTCACCTGTCGACCATTATCTGTGTGTGTAGACAAAGCATTGTTGATTATTCTGCAGGCAATTTTATTTACTTAATTACGTTGGATAATTCATTATCATCTTTATACTCGCACCAAACATACATCATACACGATGATATACTGCTTGACATAATTGGGTCTTTGCGTGAAAAAATTTTCCGTTTTGCAAAAAGTAGAGAATATTAACGATGCGATAGTTGGGTCGTATTTTTTTCTCTTTCCAATAGAGTCGAAACTGAAGCAAATACAACTGATTTAAAATTACAATAATTAGTTTATTTTAATTAGTAACAGTCTGCGTGACTTTAGTGGTATTTAAGACCTTGTGACACGCCCATAGAAATCTCGTGTAAGCAATTTTAGAACTCTGTGAAAGCGTCAAAAATTGTATGGAAATTCTTGTCGAGATTGAAACTATAAATATTTGGAAGTATTGCAGAAACGCCCAAAACCCCCGTAAAAATTTTGCCATTTTGTGCGATTCGAATAGGAAAAGGTCGTGCAAGTCTTTCACAATTCACAGAACGAGTCGCCTGAGAAAACGTTGTTTTCCGAATATTTAATAACATTAGAAGGTGCTACGAAAAAAAAATATTACGATGCGGATCAAATGTCTCTAATCACCACAAATGAATCGATCTTATGCCAAAGCACAATTTTATCGCGTACATTCGGAATTGGAAATTGATCAAAAAAAGATTGAGTCAGAAATTGCATGCAGCGGAAAATGTTGTAATTTAAACGGTATAAAAATATTCCAATCATGAAAACAAAAGACTCCTTCACCCCGGTGTCTATAACAATTACCGATTAATTGCATCGATAAAGTGCACGCTCAGCGAAGAGTTATATTGAACCACGTGATAAGTTTTACACCAGTCTTTGTGCAGTTATTTTTACAGCCATTTATTATGCCTATGCCTCACAAGAGCCCGCGGAGTTTCTCTCGTTCATATAGTCAGTCAGTGTCTTTATGCTCTGGGTCGATTTTTATCTCCGAGTTGAAGGTCCTTCGCGCTTTTCTTCTTCACCGCTGTCAAGGTCTTCGCTTCCACTTTCGCCGGTCATCGAACCGATGTTTTTGCTCGCTTCTTAACAAGGCCATTTACCGCCACGGATATCCAAGCTCCAACTCTTTGTGATGTTCGAATTTTCCAACCAGGTTAAAGGTTGCTTATCGCTCGACTATCGTCGACCTTGCCATATTGAACGGGCGGACAAAAGAGAAGAAAATCTATCGGTAAACGGACCTTCCAAATGGAAGCGAGAACCTTGAAGGGAACAATTTGTTGCGTGTCATTCCTTCGTCCAATAACACGAATATATTCAGATACGATGTGCCGTTGTTCGTTTCGGTGGACGGTGATGTGACCCTTTCATCGTTCGGTGTATAATAACTGAAGACATTTCGGCTCCTCGAGAGACTCGGAGAAGATTGACTCGAGTGGTTGGAGAATAGAGACCTACCTCAACACAAAAGATTCCACTTGAGTGGAGGGCCTTCGGAGATAGAGAAACGGTACCTGGTGCATATAAGACTCCATTGTACGACCGAATCGTGATCATTGTTACGGTAATATGGCGTCGATTTCATTACTCGATTCATATTTCAATCCCTGCTGAGGAATCTCGATTATTTTTAACAACGAACCGTCATGTGTAGGGGAGTAACGAATATTGGAATTGTGGGTCGATGAAGTACGTCACATCATTTTTTCGGTAACGATTCGACCCGAGTAAGAACCCTCTAGACATTTATTTGCATTGCCAAGAAAAAAAGAAAAGAAGCATGAAACAAGGATCCAATCTTGGACCTTTGTATATGGATATGACAAGAATAATTGTACGACGTGTGTTGTTTGGAATTTGCTGTCCACAGCGATCAGTAATGATGATTTTTACATTTTAGTGTTTTACACAGGAGTAATTAAGAATATATTATACATAATTAAGAATATCGTACGTAGGTTTCCAATGATAGTAAACTTTTGATGTAATAGATATTCCGAGGTATGATCGTATGACTTTTATCGACAGTTATTAGTTTCAACGACATGCGTCTGACTTCAGACTCTTCATCAACATTCTCGAGCACGATATGTTTAAACTAATATTCGAAGAAACTCGATGTACTCGTAATCACAAACTACTGAGATTTGTGCAGTACATGGTGCCAAAGTTTACTTTGCATGATTAAGGCGCGAGTTAAATAACCTGATAAATTGGACATCGAAAAAGATCCAAAGCATTCTACTGGCGGTACTAATTTATCGCTCATTCGCTTCAGTTGAGAATAATTTTCTTTTCCGCTTTCAAGTATCTTCTCGAATCATGAGTGGACACATTTTTGCAGAACCTTAAAATCCCGTGGACCCCGGTGTGGTTATAGTCGTGAATACAGTTGTACAACGCCTACGCGTCTCCGTACACGCGAGATAATACCTGGCAGATAGGTAGTGGCGTTAGTTTCTAGCACTACTAGTATTTCTGAGTTAGGTACCGCGGCATCATCGTTGGCGTGCAAAGTCAACGGAGCCTACCCTCCTTTTACACTATCGAATCTCGAAAGGGTAAAAAAAAATATAAAGGTAAGACACGTTATTCTGCAGACACGTCCACGATTCAGATCCAAGACAAATCCCTCGAATAATTTCTAGCTATAAGGCGTTTTAGGATCGGGCCACGAAGTTACTTTAATAGAAGCTCATGCCGAAAACAAATGAAACCAGTTAAGAATAAGCATTGTAAACCACGAATCACCTCGTCATATTGACACTGTTTCAAATTCGTAACGTTATGGTAAAAATAGAGGGATAAATAGGTCAGCGTGGTATCAGTTACATCATCACGGTTTAAACTCAAATGAATCATAATGGTGGTTATTAAGTAGTTGAGAAATCCGATACATCTCATGCAATCGGTCAGATGAACGTATTGTCCATTAAAAATTTACCCACGACAAAATTGACGCTCGCAAAGATGGCAGTACCAACGGAACACGTTTCAATGTACCGACAATTTTCAGCGTTTTTCCGCAACGCGTAATTGTACTTTATTCACCAATTCCTGATGTCCAACTGTAATATTTATGAATCGTCTCCTTCCGCTCAGACAACTGTGGATCGTAAATTGATACTCTATATTACTGTTAAAAGTGTCGTGGACGAGTGCCAGACAGCTGCGTCCCCAATACTTCGTGGTAATTTTCAATCCAAGAGTTGTTTTCGTCATCATTGGACCCCGGAAAAACGTGTGGAAAACGTAATTCACAATTGTGAATCGTAATTCAAAAGCTTTAAACAGACTGTTGACGACCACGGTAACAACTTTTGACATTTATGCGTGGATCACGGAAAAGTTTGTGAATCATGAAAATGACTAAGCTCTATTTTTTGTCTGTTTTGCTACCAATGGAACTTTTCTCACGATTCGTCCTACGGTAACTTTCCCTCGTAAAATTCTCACCACGACACGTGCGCACCTTTTCTATTGGATTATTGCTAATCACGGTTTAGAACTGGATTGGTTTGATTTGAAAAAATGTTTAGCAGAACAGATTCTCGAAGTGAAATTAAACTCTCTACGCCACTGAAGCGGCTAGTGTCCGGTAGTATTGAACACTATCACGTTGTCCGACATTGCGCCGAAGTTTGTTTGCAGTCGGTACACATGAACAAGTCAGATAAAAGTTTAGTCCCGAGACCATAGGGAGAAAGATTGCATTTCTGTCCACGGACTCTGTCCGAGAGTCGAGCTAACTCGGAGAATCAAGGCACCGAGGTGCCAAGAGTTCGCCTCTGGTTTCTTGGGTTGTAAACATGCCCTGCGAGGCGTTCGAAATGTACCTTTATCTGGAAATACGCTCTCCTCGAGTCTGAGGAAACTACGTCAACACGTCAGTCCAGCGATCGCAGAATGACGAGATTTTTAGCGTTACCCTAGATATTTTTTTAGAGAATGATCCAAGCCATTGATATCAAACTCGACTTCACGGTTTTGGAGCCAAAAATGGTAGGGCTGAGAAATTAGAATCATCAATCCATTATGAGACCATTGATTCACCCATGGTCCTCAGTCCATCAATTCTTGTCAAATTGATCTTGATTATCAAAATCACAACTGTGAGCAGCTAACTAACGATAAGTTAAAAGGATGTGAGCGTTACTTTCTTCAGTGACAACTGGTTCGGTACGTTGTATATATCTACTCAAGTTATTTCACGATTCACTTGCAACTCCAACGTTTCCATAATACAATTTTCCTTTTGTCTAGTTGCGACTATGTATGTACAAACATCAATATGCCCTGGAAAATATCGAGGGATCCCGATAAGGTCCTGGCCACTGTTCCAATGGAATTCCGATGCAGTTGGCCGAATTTATGGTTGCCATGATTACGTCTGACATGGTCCCCGTTGGGTATCGGCAATGCCTCGACAAATTTCTTATACCGAGGACAGGGAGTGTACAGAAAGAGTGAGAGAGAGAGAAGAGCGAGAGAGGGAGATGGTCACAGCGTTCGATGACCTTAAAATGCATTATATGCCGAGGAACACCTCGACGACGTCACGAGGAGGGCTCAACGCAACGAGTGAGAATTCAGTGTCCGTGTAACCAGTTTACTGCATAATCAAAAAATTCTTTTACCTATAGGCATGCACGAAAGCCTCAAGTTTTATATTTAATGACCCCTGGCGAACAGTGACACCTGTTATCCCAAGCTGTGTTGAATCATTCGAGAATCTTGTTTTACAACGAATCGTTAATCATGGGTTTAATCGTTTACGGCCTGAGAACTGAGCCTCAGAAATATGAGCATTGGTCGAAAGCGGTGAACCAAGGAAAAGACGCCGCCGTTTCCGTGTGTCATTCCCACATATGTATCCAGTTAGTTTACCTCGCGCGTTTACGAAACAGCCTCGTTCATTACGCAAGTTTTCTGCAAATTTTCAGCATCCGGTGAAGATTTTTCGGAACTTCGTTGCTTCACAGTTCGACGTCTTTAATACACATCTCTCGTCATCGCCATTCCGCGGTTTCTTACTTCCCGGTTGGAAACCTGCATTGAGCAACGTCTCGTTTCACAGCTTCTTACCGAGTCACCACCACTCGTTCAGTAATCGCGACTGTGATAATTGGGCGGAAAAACAGAACTAGCATTGCACAAAATCGCTAATCGCCAAAGAGGATATCAGACACGCGTGGGTTCCTGTAACTACACACACGTGAGAGAGCCTCGTGGGCGAAACGTTTCGCCGGGTTTTACAACGCGGCGCAATTTATGTCCCATTTATGACCAAAGTCTGCGGGTCGATGAAACGCGCATACATCAGGAAACCGATCGGTCAGAGAAATGGCCAATGGGTTAGGATCTTTTCAACAATTGTAAGAAAGAATTGCAAATACAAGGAGTCTTTTTCCGTCGCTATTCGTCCAACAGCTTCATCTGCATTCTCGGAATAAACATAGTGAAGCATTCACTGTACGATCACTTCAAGCACTTCGGTGTCTGCATTCACAGAGGAGTTATCGTATCGCTGAGTTGAAACTGGCAAGTGGTCGAAACAAAGAACCTGAAGAAAGGTGGGAGAGCGAATTAAGGATCGGGGTTCGTTAATCGGGAATCTAATGAGTTCGCAGTAAGGAGAGAGAAGGAGAGAGAGACCGACAGATTAACGAATCGTGAGTAAGGAGGTGACAGTTCAACGCACCTTTCTCGATACGGAATTATACGCACGCAATGCGTCGTCGACTCTTCGCCAGAATTATATTGCGCTACCAGGCGAGTTGTAAAGTGATCTACTCCCCTTCCCTGACTTCATTTCATGAGAAATACGATACACCGAAGAAGAGACTGCCTGCATGTTTGCTTTCTTGCTTGCTTGCTGTGTCAGTGCGTTGTTAAATGCGTGCGCGAACATCGGGGCATCAAACCTTGACACATCCCTGTCACTCGTAATTCACACCGATCCCCTGTCATCGAAAATTGACAGCCATGCCACGTCAATATATTCATCAAATTCAGACAATTTTAAGAAAGCTTAAAAATAAGGGTCAGTGATCAGTTGTTGACAATTGTGACGATGGCAAGCAACTATACCCAAACAAATGTCAAATTTCGACGTCAAATAAATTCGTACGGCTTCGAGTGATTCGGGATGAAATCGGGCATTTCCACATCATTTAATTACATAGTCCTCAATATTTTGGGCACGATATTGAATGGCTTGGAACGAGTTTTACTGTAAGTTCGGTTGGATCAAAGAATACTTTAGCGCTGAAATCTTTGCTAAAGCTGTAAAGATTGCGAAATTATTTTAATATGCGAGGTAATCTTCCGCGTCCAACGAATCAGCCGTAGCACGTGTTTCGCAATTTTTTTTTTGTTTTCTTCCTTCTCGCATATCCTTATTTTCGCACGCACTCGGGTTGTTTATTTTTTGATACCTATCCTATTAGGGAGTTTTTTTTGTTTGTTTCATGCATATTTATATTATAATTACGGGGTACAAGAAGGTACGTTGAGTTAATTAGTGAACGCCTAATATTATGTCTGGAAAAAATGCTTTTGATGGGAAGTTAATACGTGCCACGGGAACCGTCAGGAAAGAAATGAGAACAAAAAGGGTTTTAATGAAAAAAAAAAACCATAAGACGGGATTTTATTATACACATCCCGCACGTTACGCGTACACTGGTAATATGTTACAGGCATTTATATACATGTATGTCCGAACAGCGAGAAGTCGGGTTCTCCGTGCTGTTTTCGCTCACTTCAAAGAGATTAACAAAATCCCGACGTCTCATTACCGTAAACAATTATACACGAATTATTTAACCACTCAGAAAAAGAGTTTACTAACAGGCGTTGTGTACGTCCCTCAGGGTCATCAGATAAGAGAATGAACGAACGAACGAATTCGATTGTCAAAATGAGGAGAAGATGAATTTCACCCGACATCTCACAGCCGGCTGAGCCTGTCTTACTCTGTCAAAACGGCAACCCGTCGTCGAGGAAGAAATTTCGGTCCGGCTTCTCGAATGTAAATTAACCGCCGATTGAAATATGTCTGCATGCCGATTCAACGAATCTCGATAACATTATACCGGACCTGTTTCACAAAGGAAGAGGCAACTCATTTTTATTATCACAGATCGAAACGGGGCGGACCTAATTCCTCCGGTTCTACAAAAACGTGTTGTTCGGAACAAATCACCTGTAACACATGGCAAAATTTTATGGAACAATTTTCTTCTGACAGGTAACCAAAAAAAAGGCGAAGAAAAAAAAACCTGTCAATTCAGAGAATTCGTCGTAAATTCGTCTACGAATAAAATAAACTATCTATTTTTTTAATATTGTTTATCCTGATCACGAAAATTCGATTGTTGATTAGCTCCAGTTGCCGTTTGTGAACCTTATTTTTATATACCGTAAAACTATACTGCGACAATTAGTGTGCAAAAATTAGTTTTCTTGGTTTTTAGTCTGTCATCTTTTTTTCCCACTCTTTTTTCTTCCAATGAGAAAAAAAAAAAAAAATAAAGACAAAGAGCTTTCGCGTAGCTGGACTTTTAATCGGCCGAGAGGAGATAGTATTGAAAAAGAAACGAGGCCCTGTCACAGTTTTGCATTCCTTTAATCTCGACAGTTGGATGTGGATTCACCCTGTCAAGATCATCTAGACGCCGTGAATAATTCCCAGCAGGAGATGTGCCACTTGGAGTCGTCCGTTGTTATGACGGACAATTCTCCCCGTTGTCTTTTATTGCACGCGAACTAATTCCAGCTAGCGCTTATTTGCTAGTCAGGTTAACGATTTCCAGGAGCAACGTCAGGCTCGCTTATAATTCCAATCCACTGGACCGTTGAGCAACAATTTCTCACAAGGTTCTTTCAAAGGTGTTTGATTTTTTTTTTTTCCATCTCTCTTAAAAATCTGCAGTCTGCGCAAAATTTTTTTTTCCCATGCTACAGTTGACGAATGAACTGTTTTCGTAGGTCTGATGCGAAATGGAATCTTATGCGAATCGACGTTATTTTTATCGGATTAAAAAAATGTAAAAAAATGTTCGGAGCTTTAAAATAAGCGTAATATTTGTACAATTCGAGCACGGTTGATTTAATGAAATTAAGTAGAATTACAGTAAAGTGGTATAAGAAAAAACGAAAATAGAGAAAAACAGGTGTGTGACAATTGAGGAGGTTTGATTTTATTTATGATGAATTCTATGGTCCGAATTGAGGTGCAGGAGTTGACGAAATTTGAAATTCGAATAGTTGAATTACGGATGCGATCCGCGTAGTACAAACATCGTGGAAAAAATAGACAAACAATATGAGTATAAGAAGTCCCGAATCCTAACGACTAGTCACACCGCTGTTCTCCGACAAAACTCACGCAGACATTCTGGAGTCAAGCGACAGCCGCGGTCTAGCAAAATAAAAAGAATAAAATAAACCTGTATTTGGTTTGCATGACGTGTACTTTATAACCGTTGTAGGAGAAAAAGCGACAAAAAGTTATACGAGTATATATAAACATACTTAAAAATTTGATAAATTCCCATGAAGCAATGTATTTATGTATGTACGTATAATGTATGTATATAATATAAGTTATAAACGCGAATATTATTCTCACAGGCATCTTAAAGTGTTGCACGTGGATTTCTGTTACGTTGAATATAAGATGACAATTAGAAAGAAAATAAAAATCTTAAAGTACAGATGTCAGTACAGGTAACATGTTGGTTTTATTTAGTCTCATCCGAGCATCAAATTTCTAGTTTTTCTTATTATACGACATGTGTTTTTGACTGATTTCAATTTCTACCGTAACCGATGAATACAGTTCTGGTTACAAAATGGAAATGATGTTCTGCGAGCTCAAGGTCTTACTTGATCGCGAAAAAATTTAGTAAATTAGACAAACGGATTAAACGTTGCAATAATCGGATAATGCGGTATTGAAAACTGTAATTTCTTCTAATATTTAAAAAAATTTCAATCCATATTTTAAGGATACATCCAGTTGAATGTGGAACTTTTCATTGGCTATAACAAATGAAGTTTTACTCGGTGCAGAGCTGCAGACATCGACTTATAAAACGTAGTCCAAATTCGTCCATCGCGTGTCTATTTCTCTCTCTCTCTCTCTCTCTCTCTCTCTCTCTCTCTCTCTATTTTTCAAATGTTCATCTATCCCAACGTGGCAACCTCGGCGAACGCACGCAAGGTACATTATATCTACGTCTTTGAGCTGCGGTAATAGGTATAAAACACAAGACACAGCATACCTGAGGAAAGCATGCAGCATCAGCCACGGAGATGCTAATTAATGCAAATTATTTGAAGAGGAAGACTTAAGGCTGTTGTTGGGAAAAACTGATATCTATATCTACCTGCATATATATGATAAAATAATAAAAAATTTTTTTCTGAATCACCCTAATTTACATATATATATATATATTTATATTAGAGTGTCTCAAAAAAACCGAAACATTGAAAAATCTTCCGAGTATCCCTCAAAAATGACCTCGGTAAAATATGAGCTCTTAATATTGATATTTAGAGGTGGCGACTCTCAATTTTCTATTTCCCATTTAAATAACATGGGAAAAAATTTTTTTAAAATTTAGAATTTTATTGCTCGAAAACGAATCAGTGTGAAGATATAAGAAAAAAACATATTCTTGTAGGAAATTTTACGCTCTACAAAAAAGATCCGGATAAAGATTTGCGTAAGGTGAGTCGTTTCGGAGTTATCAGGCCTCAAACATCGAACCGTTTGAAATAATGATGTTGTTAATTTATAAATGCTACAAGACTGACTCATATCACTTAAATAGTATTTAATATATATATATGTATATTAGGGTGATTCAGGGTGAAAAAATTTTTTTATTTTTTTTCCTCTCAGACAGGTTCAAAAGTTTCATTTAGGTATACAAGGACACCGGTTAAAATTTAAGATTTTAATATTAATATTAAGAAGTGGCTCATCGCAAAATTTATTTTCTCTGAATCACCCTAATGTATATATACATATATATACGAACAGGTCAGAGTGATTATCTAAGAGGCGAATGGTCCGTCGTCTGCTACAATGTAGTGCGCATGCGCTGAAATCTTTGAGCAGTTATTTACCAGGGTGACCAACCGTCGTGAACGTAACCTCAAAAATATTGACACTTGTCGCTGGCAGCTGTGCCGAACACCGAGAGGTATCAAAATATTTGAGGTTAAACGCGTCGTGGCGACCGGTGGTATGAATTTTTTTGCCAGGTTGGCAAGCCTGACGAAAAACTGCTATCGAATTTAAGCGCATGCGCAATACACGGTCGCAGACGACGAACCATTCGGCCGTTGGATGATCAATCTGTATATCCGTACATCTATCTGCCGGTGAATTGAATTCCTGCGATCAGATCGGCTTCTTCGACGATCGTACTGAAGGAATTAATTATAACCAGGGAAATACACGCATGGCGTATATACTGTATATACATAGTTGTTTGGTTACATAAATTATTTTTTCAAGAAGCTAATCTTAGGCGTTCTCGTAACAAATGGAGTGCCTCTTGGACTTGTCGTCGCCGAAAATTTGCTTCGGATACACGATTGAATAAAAAGAAGAAACTTGCTGTTTTAATATTGAAATATGTTTCGCTTACATATGAATGCAAATTAAATAATTATTTTTAAATCGATATCACCGATTCGGATGTTAATTATTTTATTTCCCTGGACGATTATCTGTCTCCGTCAGATTTCTCGCTTACAGAATAGCCGTCCTCGCATAATTGATTATTTCTTTAAATTGATAATCAATAATAGGGAAATTTTCACAGAAATATTATGTGTGCAATCTCTCGTCACATTTCAATCCTCGATTCGCTAACGATGAGAAAAAACATGCCCGGTAATAGTTTTGGCAGAGAAAATTTGAAAAAAATTTCTATACAGGTATTATTTTATTGATCAGAAAATTCAAATTATAGACTATTTATAGCAAAGCAAACACGTTCGAATTCCCGGAATTTTCCTGATTTCTTTTTTCGCCCAACTCGTTTATTATTTCTTTTAGATACTGTGCAGATACGATACTACATCTCAAGGATAGTAAAATCATATTCACCTACCGTTATACGATATACCAGCGAATTAGTTACTGATATACAATCAAGCACATGTCGTGCAAACTTCAAATTACACGGTTAGAACTGATAATTGACAAATTGCGTGCATGGTGTTAAATGTCGAAATAAATGGATTTAACATTGGATGAGAAAATTGGTAAAAGCCCAAACGAAAGTGAGAGAGAGAGAGAGAGAGAACGTAATTTGTACCGCAATGTCTGACACATATTACATTCATATTAATTACTCACAATCAGTGTATGGCTAGGTAGCACATGCGTTATAAATGCACTGTAAATGAGCAATCGATCCGTGATTGGATTAATGGGTATAAGCATAAAACTGCTCTCTCGACAGGCGGGTATGATAACTAACATAATATCTAGTGTAAGATATTTTCCGTTGCATAATCAGAAAGTATAATTAATATACATGAATATTGAACGCGTGTTAACAGCCGTGCAGGCAGGCGAACGAAGCTATTAATTAACGATGACTTTTATTTAACGAATGTAAAAAAAGATACGAAGAAGGAGAAACAAGATCAACGGCGAGTGAAAAAAAAAAAGAAAAAAAATTATAATAAACACACGGACGGAATAACCATGCACGGAATATAAGTGAAAGTCTTCAGGTATACCTGTATACGTGTAAGGGTAAATTCTAGAGAAGGCGTTATGAGTGTGGACTGTGTAACTGTTTAACTATGCGTTCTTATACGCGATATACGCGTAAAAATCGTAATATTATACATAAACAGGTGTTAAAGAAAAACGAAATATAAATATCGCATATGCAAATCGTTTCGTATTTCTTGATGATTTTATCCTATGTGTACACACATTTTGAAATTAAAAATAAATTTGAAAAAATTTGAGAAAAAAAGTGCCATACGTGTAGTCGTGTACCGTACACACGATGCAGTGTATCGTACGTAACAACGCCTCGAGATGTCTGTAATACCCGTGTGACACGTTACATGAGTTTGCTTACTCCGGGATCTTTCTTAATTCGGAGAGACGAAGGTGAGGACGAACAGGTCAAGGCCGAAAAGTTCCTGTCAATTCCGAAGTTAAGGTCGTTGAATTCACTCGCCGCTTACCACGTGCTACGAGTAGGAAATGTACGCGGATATGAGAAAGTAAACAGCCAAGTGGACACGGATATTGGAGGTTGGTTGAACGAAAATCGACACTTTTTAGTCATTTTATTACGAAATAATCGTACGTTGATTATTCGTGAAATTATCACATGTGTTCCAAAGCTAAGCGGCTCTCTCTCTCTCTCTGAAAATACGAAAAATTGACAAAAAAAAAAAGAAAGCTCGGATGTTAATGCTTCGTTTCAAATCTCCTCGAAACTGTTAAAAATCCAACAGATTTGTTCGATTTCATTATACGAAGCGTCATTTTGTTCAACAGACTATTCTTTGCGGAATCACTGAAAGGGTTTCTTTTCGTTACTTTGGCATCGTTGGATATTTAATTTTACAACCTTGCATCGATATTGGTTGTGATCAGCAAATTGCCGTATCAAATTGACTACTGGAAAACAAGATAATCGGTTTTAGTAACTTATTGTCAGTGAACAATGTACGGTCTTCCTGATAAAATTAGCCATCGTAGAATGAAATCGAGCGAATCTACCTGATTTTTGTCAATTTTGAAGCGATTTGAAATCAAGTATCGAATGATACTCGGGTGGTGGTATAGCTTAGGAGTATCTAAAAACTGGACAAATACTCAACGTACAACTGTATCGTAATAATATTATTAATAACTATCGATTTTTGACCAAACTGCAGAGATCTTTATAGAAACCAAAGTATTCTAACCGTGTAAATATGTATGTGTTATCAGGATAACCTTCTTCTAGAACGAATTTTCTGACCTGCTTAAATTTTGTTCAAAAATTTTCACCAACAATCGGGAACGTGATTCGTTCCCGCAGTGAAAATCTGTGCAACCAAAACTGGCAGTCCGCATGGAAAAAAAAAAATGTAGCATAGATTCCACATTTGTTGCGGTAAATATATGTACGGCAATTTCTGGAGCCATTCGTACATTTTTTCTTTTCTCATCTCTCTCCGTAGCGTAGGTGATTTTCAACGGTTGCCACAAAGAAGAATAAGATGAAGAATAAAAAATGACGTCAACTCGACGAAGCCGGACCTAAAATCTAACGCTCCAAAGGGTCCTCACGGTTCTCGGCATGATACACCAGTTAGCGCGCGCACACACACGCACACATTCGGTGAGATTCCTCAAATAATTTGCAGAGTTTTGTGGGCTGTTATATATATATATATATATATACACACCGTCGGCTAATGGGACAAGAACGATTCTAATTAGCACGTGTCCTCGGCGCGGATCATAGACTGAACACATCGGGCGTTCTTTGTGTGCGTTTGTAAGATACGTCGTATATACATACATATAATATATATATTTATATACATATGCTTGATATGGAATTAACGGTACACGAAGATCAACGTCGCATCGCGTTATTAGCGAGCAGCCCGAAGTGTAAAGAGTGATTGTGGAAGACAGCCGTCCGCCGCATGATGCACAGGTATCATTATGGGTACGTACACACATGTTGGTGTATAGTTAGACGGATAGATAGATAGATATGCGGTATGTGCCGCGCAGTCTGCAGGCCTGACCGTCGTAAGCCTTCTTCGATTTCTTTTTTTTTCTCTCGCATCCTTCCACCTATTTGCTTTTTTCGAACCACTTTTTTTCTTTTTTCGACTCTTTGTCGAGTTTCTGGCACGGGCAAAGTACATCATATACGATTACCGGTACGTACCAAGTTATCAACGTGTACAGATTTGTATTTTACTCTGCTTGTTTTTTTAATGCAGAAAAAAAATAGTTCTTCGTTTATATATATATATATATATATATATATATATATATATATATATATATATATATATATATATGGGGCATTCCACACCGATTCGACCTGGGTTTTACCCTTGGCCTCTTAGATTTGGCGAGCGATTTTTTCTGCGATCGTTCTCACTTTGAAAGGTGTACTCGGTTTTTTTTTTTTTTGTTTTTTTTTTTTTTTTTGACTCAATTTCAATTTTCTACAATTTTTAGAAACGATTTTATCGACCGACCAAAATTAAAATTTTTGACAAGATTCTGAAAAATCCTGTGTCAGATGTTAAAATTTTCAATTTTGGACCCCGAATGGGCCGGTTTTCCTTTCTTACTGTTTTCAAGGTATTTCCAAAAAAAAAAAAAAAAACGTCAATAAAATTAGAAGCGGAAGTCGATTTACTATGGATGGTTGCTGAAACATTTTTATATGTCACATGGGATTTTTGAAAATTTTTTCAGTTTTTTCGCAAGATGTTTTTCTCTTCTTTATTTTGCCAATAAAAAAAAATTGTGAATGGTAAAATGGTTCCGAAAAATCTGAAAAAACTACTATTTAAATCACTTATTAAACTGTAATGTGTATATTTATGTATTAACTGTATATCCCCTTGCTATGGGTTAAATGTACCTGAAGAGCAATAAACTAATACTAATATATATATATACTAATTTTACTAGTTGATTGTTTTTTCTTTCCGGAATAATAATAAAAAAAAAAAAATGCATTCCTCAATGTGAAACAGTTCATTACGTACAACCATTTTTATCCATGGGAGGGATATTAGCTTCATTGGGAATTTATTTGGGGATAGTTTTTTTATGGTAGGCCGTAGTGAAAGCCAAATCGATATTTCATCGGGCCTTGAAGATACCGAGAAATCTGTACTTTTCACCAATTTTCATCCCCTTACGAGTCGAATTTCGAAAAATGCTTGAAAACGTTTTTAGATATTCAAACGAGTAACCGTTACAAACAAAAACCAAATCGATACCTTGCCGGGGTGAAGTGATATCGAGAAAACTGTGAAAAACACGTTTCACCCTTCATCATCCCCTTGGGAGTGGAAATCAAAAAGAGAAAGATGCTCGCCAAATTTCATATTTTTAGGTCCAGGGCGTTGGATTTCTTCTTTCATATATTTAGATTGCAGATGAATAGAAGAACGGATGAAATGGATTTTTTTTTTTTTTTTATTTGAATTTAGAACAATTCCGGTGAAATTGCACCTGATTTTCTCAAAACTAAGAACCATTAGAAAAACTAGTAAAATAAGAAAATTGTAAGAGAAAATAATTTTTTTAATTAAATCTTCTGTACCTCGACTGACTTACAATTAAACAAAAATACAGTCGAACAAACTGATCAATCTTGATCGCATTGCGAAGACTTTCCTAACTTTGATGTATTATTTTTTTAAAGTTAAAACCCGAAACCTAAGCAGTGTACATACGCGAAAAGTATAGATAATAAAAAGAAAACGGAATTATCAGAAGACTCGGGTAGAAACAAACACGTGATACCGTCTGTCTGCTGACGGAGGTAGAAATCCGACTCTTACATCTAAACGCACCACTTTGCCGGAATAGCCGTAACGCGTGCAGGGCCGTCAGAAACGAGCATTTCTCTACTTACGGATATAATTTGACTTTTACTATACGTTATATTGCATAGGTGTATACGTATACGGTGTCGATGAATCATCGAATCGCTGTGTGTGTAACAATAATGCAAATATCGCACTTTGCTGTTTTGTGTGTATATCATTTAAACGTAAAGTAAGCAGAAATTTTATTCCGGTAATTTTTTTTTTAACACTTTGTTTTCCCTCCTTGAAAATACACAGAGAAATATATTATATGTAATATACTACAATGATATGTCGATACTCTCAAAAACCTGGAGGCGATATTTATTTTATTTTCATGACAAAAATCCCAGCTGAACTTGATGTCAAAAGTTTTTAGCTGCCGAATTTCTCCTTTCGTTCACACCTTCTGCTTCGCGTTAGGTTACGATGCAATTTGATTAGGAGAATTCCAGAGAAATAACAAATCGCAATCCATCTGGCCTTGGTGATTTCGATGACAAGAAAACCGTTATGTAATCATACAGCGCAAACTACCGGCTTCGACGTACGGTTGACACATCGCCTTCGGGAAGCTTGACGACCTTGTAAGGCTAGCTTGAAACTTGACGCTAAAGTCCATATTAGCTCTATAACAGTGAGCATCAATACTTACGCGTTAGTCAAATATCTCTCGTCTCGTACTCACAATCAGTGTTCATGTTTATTTCTTTTTTTTTTTCTCGTTACTTTTTTCTCTATTTCACTCTGACACCTTTTCAGAAGAGCAAATGATTGCGATGAAAGATTGCCGTTTGTCTATTTCTGTGTATAACTCTCTAATCATTTCCTGTTGATCAGTGAACTAGTATCAAAATATGAATTTAAATATTTCGAATCCGTCAAAGTTGGGATTCATGCCTATATAATAACGATTCTGAATCCTACGCTGATTTTTTTTCATCGACGTAAGGCACGAATCGACTTTTATTATCTAATAGATCAGTTTAATCGTAAGTGAAACATGAGATTCACCTTTTCGTCAACGATCGTGAACTCGGAACTTAAACTTTCGGTAGCGTCGAAGGACAACTAATTTACCGTGATACGCGAGTCGTTAAGCCTGCGTGACAAAGCAATGGAGAACAGTGATGAGGAACGGCGAAGATTCCTCCAAAGAGTTTTTGAGCACGTGCAGGTATAACCGATAAAACGGCATACCCATGAACCAACCTGCTTTTGACTCCAACAAGTCGAACGGAGGGGATAAAACAATACCCAAGCGACAATCGGAATGCGACAGCCGATGGGAATAATGGGAGGCTGGTAATGGAAGCCTTTGTCAAAACGATGAAATTGTGCCGTTTCATAGAGGCATCCATAATTGCTGTCCAGTGTTCACTTTGACGTACATGCTTACGAGATAATAGGGATGAAGCCCTTTGTCGCCTAGGGCCAACTTATATCTGCTCGTTGAGAAACCGAAAGCTTCCAAGGAACGACGTAGCTGTCCTTTTAGTCTCCTCTTATCGCTTCGTTCGGACTCCGGAATTCTGACTCATGCATTAGCAGCACCACGAAACGCTTCAAAACACCAAAATGGACTTCGAGACTATGGATCTGGTTCAGGATCCTGAGCCGAGGAATGTGGCGATACAAAATTCGTTATACACACTTGAGTAACATTCACGAAGAAATGATGACCCTTATACGTCTCCAATTATAAAAATATACAGGAACGTGACTTGATTGAATGGAAGTCAAAGTTGAGATTTTCAAATGAAATCTAATGTCGAAATGCCGAATGTTCTAAATTCCGAATCCATCCCCGAACGGACCCAAAAATTCTTAATGGTCAAAACCTCGAATGGTCGAAACTCTGAATAGATCAAAGTTCCGAATGGCAGATTTGAAGGTTCATACGATATATATTTTCCATCATTATTTTAACGGTCAATCTGAACTTTGAACCCGCGACCACTCGATTAATGTAGAAACGAATTTCGCGTACAAGATAATTGCTTTATGACCTATGCTACACATAATATCAACTAGTTCATACTTGAGTCTGATTTCGACACGCCTGCCATTCTGAAACTGTCAACGAAGATCGGCTAATCTTTCCACATAAGACAGCCAGCTACCAGTTCGATTAGATGTACTTGTTTCTACTTTTTTTTCCACGTGCTTCTGCGTCAAAATCTACACAAACACGCTTCAAGCAAACAGTCGGAAATTGGACAAGAAACTCACCTTTGTCGTTCAAGTCTTCGGCCTCCGCGGAAGTCTTTGGTTTCACGCCGAAGCGGTGCTGCGGTCGATCGAAGGCGATGGAAGCTCCAGTGACGATTTCCGGTGGTCGGTCCGATTCCTCGTACAACTCGCGGCCTTGAGGTGTGACCGTTTCGTTGAGAAGGTCGCGGTGATTGGACGGTCCAGAAATGGTACCGAAACGGACACCGGTCCAAAGAATCACGAGGAGAACGACCAATAGCACGATAGCGACGCATGCCGCCGCGGTTGCAGCGCGTCCCACAAAACGCGACATCGTAACGTTTTTTCGTTATCGAAATTCGCGCCGATTGTTCGAAAACTTCAAAACACTTTTAGGGAAGATATCAACACTCGACGAATAATTCACTGATTCGAAGTGTTCAGGATTATTCCATCAGAGTAACAAACACGATTGTCAGATAATTTCGGTTTAAATAATTTTTATTTCGATTTCGAAAGATCGAGCTACTTCACGTGTTGTATTTTATGACTGTACGTAAATATCGTTCGTTTGTCTGTAACAATACTGCACCAACAGGAGCAGCTTATTTAACGCGAACTATAAAATTAGTGGCAGTTGTAAAATGGCACTGTTTCTGTGATATTATTAATGGCAGTGTAATATCGGGTGGATTTGATGTTCAAAGCTTTGTTTCGAATACATGTACGACAGTGCAGCGAGAATTGGAGAGCGTCCAAAAGGGAAGCAACTAGAACGAAAACGTTCGAAAAATTCTCGCTGTTCGAATAATCTTAATCTTAGAATACGGTGTGACTTTTCGCAATGATTTTTTTGTACCAGTAACAACGATTTTAAGTGTATCAGCCTTGCCAAAAATGGTTAAAGGCGTATACTCGCACCGTGATAGTAGAGTTCGACATTTTCGACGGTGACTTCGACTTGTTGATCCAGATTTGACTTCTACTTTTTCCGGAATATTGGATTTATGATTTCTTACCAACCGAATAACGAAACCCAATTTAAAGAGTATAACTCTGTTAAGCTACACGCCGAAATCGGTCCGAATCCTCGACTCTCGGAGTGTCGATCGATTCTTTTCGCACACCTTGCTCGAGTCCTCGTATACGTCGTCTTACACCTGAAACATAAAAATTGAGAAAATCAAGATTACTGCCTACTGGGGGTAGGTTGTAACGAGTTAATCGTATGCGATTTTCTATACCCGAACAGACCAGTGTCGGGAAAAACGAAATGATTGAAGAATTTTTTGCGATAGAACAGAAAGAGTGAATTTTTTTTCGGCGAAAATCTACATCTTTTTCTGTTCCACGATGTAGCCGCCGTCGAGAGAAATCCATCGAGCTACGACTCGCTAATATTAGACAAGCGGATCTCGAGATATCGCAAGTTTCTTCGCAGGGATAGCGCTATTCGCGCGAGTTCCACGGCAGCTATTCTAGCTACTCGCGCCCACGTTTCGTCTCCAGAGACTCAAACTGTTATATCTCACGACTCCTTGGTCGAAAATTGATCGGCCAGGGCTCGTTGGAATCATTACAACATCGGCTACGATAAAAAGTCGCATATGTTCCGTCTCGAAAGCGTTTGGTTCGCGTCATGCCCCGAAAATCCGTCGGCTAATTTTGAGTTCACACTTCGGATTCCACTCGAGCGAATTTTAAAACGGTCGAAACAAATCCAATCGGCTATGGAGATATCTGTATGCCTTTCCAGATCAGATATACGTTGTCAGCTCAATTGTATAAAACTGCGGTAAACCAATATTGTCTCTTCGGGGACCTTGAATAATTTTTTATTGCGGTAACTTCGTACAATCCACACGCAGTCGTAGTAACCCTGACCATATTTTCGTACTGTGCGGCAGCTTAATCACCGTATTATATAATCACGTACTGATAAGAGTTACATTATTCACGGCTGTAATTTTACGCCACGATATTCTTTGCGAGGTCAATAAAATAAATATTCTGAGAGTAATTTGCTGGGAAATCCGTAGGCGGCGTAACTTACGTCGTTGTTACTTGCGGGATTTTCTTTATTTGGTATAAAGCAATTAGGCAACATTCACAATGTACATTCACCTTTACCTACGGCTAGTATTATAATTAGGTCCCGTAGGACGGTAATAATTGTCTTTGTCAACAGTGACAATATACCGGAGATAGACGCCTTATATCTAGACATCCGTATGAACTAATCAGTGTCGTGTTTCAACCATCTCAGGCAAACGTATATTCATTATTTCGTGAGAAACTTTAGGTCATGATTGAAAGACAATCGTAATATTAAAAATAAATTAGCATTCCTGAGATTGTTTAAAAAGAAACGAAACCATTCGTTATTAATATTAAATATAACTGTATTGAAAAGTATCGCAATTTGTTGTTTTTGTTCACCCATTTTTCATTTGTCAGCTTAATTATATTTCTTTTTCCAATCATTGAAACGGGTTTCCAACGACCGGAAGACACTAAGAATAGATGATTGAATTATGTACCTTGTGGTAGGTGTATTCCAGACCTGTAATAGATAATGTCAAACTCTGCTCGATTCATAAAACTTGGCGAGTTTCATTTTTTCTCGAGTCTTTACGTTGAATTAGGTCAGTTTTTTTTAAAGTCGGTTGATGAATATTATATTTTCAAACTGTAAGCAAAAAAATAGATCTTATTTCATCCAAATTTTATTGTTAGTCTGACCTGACCATCCAATTAAGTATATTATTTTTTTCCGAGTAGCAAAAAATAAAGTACACTTTTTTCCAATTCTTTTTCATGATCGGATCGAAATTTACGTAGATTTTTGTTTAAAACGAAGTCAAGTTTTTTCAAGTCTCACTATTCTCTGAGGATTAGGTAAAGTTGATGTCTTCATACTATATATTCTGAGTATTATTGGTCGCGTTGCAGTTTGTGGAAATCAAAATCGTAATTAAAGGTAAAACGAAAAAAGGGCGGGAAGGAGGGTATTTTTAAAATCAGTCACGGTACGAAAAAGTATTGCACGAAGTATAGTCGATCCAATAACCGTGTCTCGGCTGCGAATGGTGTAATATCAGCATGAGGAAAGGCTAGTGACCTCGCGTGGCGTCCGTGGTCTAGGTCAACTTATTCTCTCCCTTGGAACCTCCGCGTCATTGTCAAGCGGTGAAACCTTACAGTAAGTTAGGTATACGGAGTGCGATGACTGCCTCGTTCCTTCCCGGCACTTGTACCGATCGTTCTCCGCGAACGCGGCGTTTGCCCCACGGCGAACGGCACACTGTGTGACAAGTCACGGTCAGCGGGGACCCGCCGCGATGCCTTTAGGAACGAGGGCAAAGTCGACGCGCCTTATGCAGACTTTGGCGCGTTGCGCGCGGAGGCCGAGATTCGATTTGGCGGGAAAACTTTTCCCGCCGAAAGAGAAAGGAGGAAGAAGAATTGAGTGGTATTCTTGCGGCGAAGGATCCTCGCGTCACGAAGAGAGTATTAGGCTTCGAATAAGAATAAAAATCGCCCGCCCACCGGACGGGAACAATGAAAACGTAATTTCAGGCATATTAGGAATGTAAAAATAATACCGCGATAAGTCGGAGAGATGACCGGGAACGGAGATCGGAGTTGGCGGTTATCATACGTATAGTAAATGTATCGGACTGACGCCAAAAATAGTATCGAATAATCCTGAAGTCGTAGCGAATTCAAGGCCAGAGAGAGATAATTAGAAGAAGATAGGTTATAGATAAAGAGAGGGGAAATCTGACTCGTTGGCATCGTTCCAACGAAACATCGACGTAAAGTTAGCCGTTGCGAGATATTTGTCACCGTCGAGTATAATCGATGCATCACGTATCGGAAAAGGAAAAGCTTCCACACCTGCGATACTTCTATGTTTGAAATAATGATTTGTGACGAAAAAGTTACTGAGAGTAAACGGCAAATCCTAACAGACTAAGTGCCCAACTGCGCGTGCAAAAAATAACCGAGCTCTATTGATCGACGAAATCGCACCGCGGTAGTATTTTTGTCTGCAAGTCAGGGCAGCCAATTTACGCGAAACGGGTCATGGAATGTCAAATTTTCCCACGTCAATTGGTGAATTAAAACTAGGTGGTTATCATGACTCTGATCAGTCGTCAGTCAGGCGACAATAAAAGCTTGCCAAACTAGCCCAAATCTCAATATAAGCTATTTGAGATCAATTTGACAGCAAAAAAATCCTATCGCCAACATAACCTCCGTGAACCGCGTTTGACGGTTGAAGCTTGAGGTGGCCAGCCTGCACGAAAATATAGCAAGGCTCGTGCAATTACACGCTTAATCTGCTGAATTTCACCGTTTTTTTCCGGTATATTTAAAAAATTACACTCATGAATTATATAAATTATAATGCAGTAACGTCGATAAAGAAATATTTGATGTTTTCATACCAAAGATTGCTGAACAACTTTCCTGCCGAAGAACGCATTCCTTGTGATGTAAAAACGTTTTAAATGATTTTTCAAGCGTTCGAGATAAGAATAGGTACAACTTAGACAGCTGTAAATTTTCAACGTTCGTTGTGAAATATCTCGTCAGTTACGCATATTTTGCGTTATAGATTTGACAATGCGTCTTGAAAGAATACAGGCTTAGCTATACATTCCAAGATCGAATTGGAGTCTTATAAATAACATGTTCAGACGGAAAAATTGAAAATCAGCTTATTTTAATGACGTTTTAAGAGAGAAGATAGAGTACCATATACTTTATAAAACGTGGAAATACATTTCTTTTGGAGAAAATGGGATATTGAAATTCTGGTCAATCATAACTCAAAAAGTAAACCTTTGCAAGCAATAACATTTTGGTGTTGGATTTTGATCAATGGCCGAATTAAAAGAAAAAAAAAAAAACAACAATTACATGCGAAATTTCCAAGAGTCGAATCATAATCTGCCACACATACCGGGACAATCTCTTGAAACTTGAAAATCAACTGCGCATGCACCAATTTTATGGGCTGTTCGTGCAGGCTGGAAATCCCGAATTTCAGCTGTCAAACTCTGTTTCTGGCGGCGATGTAGTTGACACGAATTTTCGAGGTTGGAATCTCAAATAATTGAGCTATTGACTCGGAAAGGTTTCGGAAGCATTTGTTATTGTGCCGGGAAGTTGATTCTTCAAAAAACGGTCGAAACTTAATGCTCATGCTCTTTAAAAATTCAAACGTACCTAAACATTTTGCGTACGTTGGCCCGCCTGCATCGCAGACAAAAATATCGCTGCGGGAAGATTTCGTCGACCAATGAGATTGAATTATTCGGCGCATGCGCGGTTCATTTTCAAGTTTCAAGAGATTCTCCCGGTATACATTTCCATTATACGATATTATACGTTAATATTTTTGTTTTACTTCTTTCTTTCGGTTGTAGACGTTCATCGAGCGTTCTTTTGTTTAAACATCACATTGCGTAAGATTCCTGTATATTAGACACACATTGTGTACAACTGAATTTTATTATCCAACCTTATAATTACCGTACACTATTGTGTGAGGAAAAAAAGAAAAGCAAAACTCTATATCCGCAGAATAATGCATTGACGTCATTATATTTCGTGCCGCGGCTCATAGTAGGTTAGGGTCGCCAAATCTATCGCCTCACTTGTCGATTACGGTTTAAATCTAGCCTAACCTGACGGACAGACTTTACATCTATATTCGCACGAACGTGCATAAGGCCCATGACACGTAGAAAAACAAGTACGATGAATAGGAATGGGGAAATAAAGATACATAATTTTCCAATCGAAAGTGACCTTTTGTTCGTTACGTTAGAGGTAATACTTCCGATTTGAGAATACAAACAATTTTGTTTTTCAATTACGTCTCATTCTCAGAAATCCTGTAATAATCCAGTCAAAAACGTGCAGTTTCAATCACAACAACCGGCCCCATATGATTACGCTTTTTCCGAGAAATTATCAACCTTAATTAAATTTAATTAAAAGTAAACGGTCATTCGTCAACGTACAGGCCAGTTATAATTATTCAATCTGACAAGCAGATTGCATACATGTATACGTATAATACGTGCAATGAAACAGTCTGCGTAATCACAAATTATTCCCAATTAATAATATCTTAAATGCAATTAATATTAATATTGTGAGGACAGTTGTTGTTGTATTTTTTTTTTTTTTTTTTTCCTCTTTATTTTGCTTCTTTTATATTTTTGAAGACGCAACTGTGGCGCCTCCGAAATCGCCTCTCGTTTTGACCCGAGATTGTGTCGTACGACAAGATGAGCAATGAGAATGCAAGCCTGCACACGTTTATGTGTAATACCTATCACACTGACGCGAATCGTCGATTTATCGTCCATGGAATGTTTCGCGTTCGCGGTAAACGTGCATAGCTAATAGCGTCGATGCCCTTGAAATAGGAAAACTCGCCGTTTGTTTTTAAACACCGTCTTCTCGCCCGCAGACGTTCGCGCACGTAACGTTCTCAGTGCGCGGAAAAAGATGTAATAATAAATATCCCCAGTATCGATAAAAGAGACACGCTTGGTTCTCGGATGCTCGCTAAATATACTATAAATAAATAAATACGTTAATGTAATTAGCTTCGTGAGGAGTAATCGCACCGTACGAATGATTTATTCAGCCGTCAGAATTCTTGCTTACTACATTCGTTGATGATTAGTTCGTGTTTAATAAAGTAATAGATAATAATAAAGTATAGATAAGACAAAAATAAAAAAAAAAACTATTTCGAGAAAAATTTTCTTTTCTTTTTATTGTTGCAAAAGCCTTAGAATGTTATTGCTAGCACCAGAAAATGTGGCACTATTTACTACGCAATTGTGATTGTGGTCGAAAATGCGATATTTTTTGGTTATTCCGACATTAAATTTGTTTCTTCGGTGTATCGAATTTTTTCAGTTTGATAAAGTGGGAATTTTTTGCAACGTGATTTCATGCCGTATTCGCTGCTACAATTGTCAATCATGCGGGAAATTTGATTTGCTCGAAGCAACGACAATATAAAACTTGATATGATAGCAGGACGAAAAGAAGCAAATCAGCTTGCGTCCTTGTTTTGCCGTTGTTGTTTAGCCCGCTGGACGGCAAGCGGTGAGCGATAAACTAGTCGTTGAGAACACATTCTTTTACATAATTAGCCTGCGAATTGAGTTGTGCGTAAAAAATCATATGATAAGACGAAGGACGCTTTTAAAGAACGAACAAAAATGCAGAGTCTGGGGTTTATTCATTAAACGACACGGTTGACTTGAGAAAATCTCGAACTATGTCAACATCAATTGTCGAAGTTGGCAGTAAAAAAAAAAACAAGTCAATCAACTAAATATAGTCAACTTACCACTCTAATTGCCGATTGACTTTATTCAAGTATTTGTGCAAAGTTGGCGAAAATTGGACAAAAGTTTTTCGCCACGAAAGGTAAACTGGTAATTATAATTTTTTTCAACTCGAACTGGTTTGGAAGTATAAAAAAAAAAAAAAACAAATAGAGGATTCTCCATCACCTCGAATGTGGAATTTCCCTACGCTGAATCCCCTGTCAAACACGGACGATCATCACGCAGCGCTAAGAATCTTAGATTAGCACAGCCAGTTGGTCTATTTTAATCCTGAGTCGGTGACTTATACCGTGTGTTGCGCACGTGACATTGGAATCGCGGTGAAATAATGGAGGTTGCCTATAAGCCGACGTCTTTTTAAAATTCGTTCTCATGCCGATAAACCCAGTGACTCTATACTGCAAGACGTGTTGAACTTAGGCAAGAGAGAATAATAAATCTTCTCTAGCGGTGAAAAACGAAATACGATACGAGATGACTGTAGGAAGAGAGGGGTAAAAAATTGGGCACAATACAGAAGAAATTTTCACACGTTCACGAGATACATGTATAACAGACAAAACGTGTGATTTTGCCTGAAAAGCTTGTCGTTATAAATATTTTCCCGTCACTTTCGGCGTCGACTCAACTGGGTCTTATACTTTACATTCGTCGTCTCTTAATGGCTATCAATTTGGCAATAGCGGCTATGGGAATAGAATAAAGAAACGGAACGAAAGAGAAGCTTCTGCTGAAAAAAAAAATCACTGCACTTCACTCGAAACTGCAAAAATTAGCTTTACACTTTGAAATAATAAATTGATCCAAAAAGATTTCACAAAACTCCAGCAGCGAGTAAATAGAAACATGTTGGAAAATTTTTTTTTCCAAAAAAAAAAAAAAAAAAAAAAAAACCGACACAGCAAATAGATTTTTCTATTCCGTTTATGAGATTTCGGCGAACCGACCCCAAAAGACGGACTGACTGATAAAAACCTTTTCAACATGAGGAGAAATTGAATGGTAGAATCTTCAGTGGTGGAAAAATTGTAACGAAGAATAAAAAGAAGCACCAAATACAAAAACCCACGGATGAGGTTTCGGCGAACCGACCGAACGACGGACTGACTGACTAACAGTATAAAGTGTATGTAACAAGTAACGTATAACCTAGAGCCCCAAAGTTATCTTATAATAATATGTTAATTTGCGTGACATAACATAGCGATATCAATGGTCTCTCTCTCTCTATCTCTCTCTCACTATCTTTCGTTCGCAGAACCAAAGCGCGAAAATCGGCTGATTCAATTCTACACGGCACAGTGTGTATAATGTAGTAGTCGAGTGTAGAGTACACATTTTACACCGCCTTTCTCTCTCTCTCTCTTACGGCACCCACTGTTGTTTACACACATAGTACATAGTTAGTTACCTGTGTGTGTGCATTGCTTGTACAAGGTGAACGCCAACGAACTTTCCTGCGCCGAGAGAAATCTTTTGTCAACTAGTTTTCATTTTCTATCATTGCCGAAAAATCTGTATCTAAGTAAAAAATGAAAATTAATTTTATAGCTGTGATTAGAGAATTTTTAAACATTTTTTTAAACTGTTGTTTTTCGTTGCGGTTATTTGTACTGTATATTCTTGTAACCGGATTGCGATAATTTAATTTCGAGGTCCTGTTTGATCGAAATAATCTTATAGTCTAATAATCTTACTGATTTAATTGTCCATTAGCCATAAAATTTATCAGTGATAACTATAATTACACGAAATAGTTATTTTTAAGATATTTTCTAGTAACTTGTACGATATTTAAATCGTTATTGTACCGATAACCAGCCATTTTAAAACAGAATTTTTTAGTAACTGTGACAAATGTAATGTTTATCAGGTTACAAAGTCAACGATACTAGTTGCGCTAGCATGAAAAACCACCGTGGGAAATTATCTGGACAATAGAAATTTGACCCTTGAGCCAAAAAATACAGATTTATTCAAAACTGCAGTGTTACGTTTCGAATGAACGTTATGAGATATTTGTCATCTCGCTCCTCAGATTTTTTTTTTTTTTCAAGGTTGGAGTCCACACAAAAAGAACCCTCAAGCCATTCGATAAACTCAAAAATTTAAACAACTTTGATCCCATTTAATCGATTTTTTACGAATTTTTGCCAATCTCTTTGATAGTTGTCAAAGCTCTAGTTTCGGATTGAAGTTGAAACTGTGTCAAAAAATCGCAGAATGTTTTCAATTTTGGGTGTATCTGTCGGAAGGTTCGCCGACAGAAGTAAAACCGTTGAGAAATATGCAAAAAAAAAAAAAAAAAAGAAGAAATCATCCTTGACATTATAAAGACAAAGCCTGATGAGCATAATACCTGAAGTATTCGTGTCAGATTTTGAAATCGTATGAAAATATAAAAGAAGAGACATTTTACGGACACCCTATATGTATAATCAAACATTTGGAGTCAATTAACGACAAAATTAACATACATTATAATTATTTGAATCCGCTTTAGAGTACGCGTTTATCGTTTTACGCCCAGACATTTATACATACGAATGTGTGTATAATTCGGTACCGCAGGTTTTCAGTGCTCATTTTAAATTTCCTTTTTCCCCTTGTTACTCGCGATAATCCATGTATATAATTTAGGGTGGTTCACACGTAGGCTAAAAAAAAAAAAACAATCCAAGACGGAGCCTGTTAAATCAGTTCCAAATGTTGAAAAATGTACCTTAATTATTTCAATTTTTTGTTTCATTCCCTTAGTCTCCCTATTTAGGCGGGAAGTTTCAAATTATTCAAAACTACGCTCCTTCGCTATATTTTGTACTGAATTTTATTTCAAGGTTATTCGTAGGCGGAAAAAATTTATAATCTCGAATATTGAGTGAGATTCATCTTCTTTTCGGTGAAAAAAAAAACATATCTTTCTTGTCAGTCAGATATAATCTGGAAAAAAAAATTGAAACAAAACACTAACATTCATTTAGTCGGTACTGTAATGGAATACCCACATATCAACACTATGTAATATCACAGTCGATGACATGCAAATATTGGGATTATTATTTTTACGTAATCTAATCATTTGTCATCTTGTGAAAAAAAAAAAAAAAATACTGTAGCACACGTTTCTAATGGAATACACCATTGACGATTTTTTTTTTTTTTTTTTTTATCTAAAAGAAGTACAATATCATTGAATATTCCAGAATAGGGATTTTTTGTCTACGAATAACCTTGAAATAAAATTCAGTACAAAATATAGTGAATGACAATGTTTTTGAACAGTTTGAAACTTCCCGCTTAAACAGGGAGACTAGGGGAATGAAATAAGAATCTGAAAAAATTAGGGATTTTTTTTTTTCAACATTTGGAACCGATTTGACGCGCTCCATCATGAGTTTTTTGTCGAACCCATATAAGGACCACCCTAGTATACATATTCGCACCTGTTAACATTCACGGAATCACATGTAGGATCGTTTATTCGATGTTTTAGCTGTTGTATTGTATTTCACTGTTATACTTTATCAGAATGTTGGCGTGCGAAATAACTATCAGATTCTTTGTCAAGTTCTGTGTAACTGTAAGGATTAGGCAAAAATATTTCAGTTATTCGGATTCGTGAGAGTAAACAACATTGAAAAGTAAAAATGGTTCTAATTCTGTGAAGTTATCGTAGAAATCACGATCCACGATAAAATAAAATGGAAAATTTCATAATCCTTATGACTAGATCGAATGTCAAGGTTACTTCAGCAAATATTTCTTCCAGTGTTAAATCTCGTCGCATCTTATAAATAAGCCGCTGATTATGTTACGCTATACTCCACGTATCACAAGGCACAAATTGGATCTGAATGAAACGTATTATGCTTGTTCAGCATTTTTGGAGCAGCTTATTGTTAATTCCCAATACATATTGTGCCAGAAAAATTCTGTCGCTCGATTCTTTCTTTTTCCATGTTCCGATATTGTATCAATTTTCACACGTGAAAATTTCTCGAGTACTTAACGCTATAGGAATTATGTACTCTATGGTCGAATCGAGTCTCCGCAGGTTTAAAAATAGCCGCATCTAGTGATTTTGAAATCGAAGCCGAATGATGTGTAATTATGAATTTCAAGTTTGCAAACGTTGACGAAATTTAATCGTGTAATTATTTTACTTCACTAGAAGTAAGTCAGTTCAATACGTTTTATGGTAATCAGAGAATAAGTCAAATTACACAATCTCTAGTTTTTCCCAGTTATTTGGCATAAAAAATCTTCAAGCCGAAAAACGATTTACCATTATGATCGTTGTATTTGAGGGTAGAAAATAGAATTTCCGGGACGAATGTTAATGCCAGATCGACTTGACTCTTCGTGAATTCAAACGGACAAGATGAAAAATGCAGAGTGTCCTCGTCGTTATTTTTTCTTTCTTGCATCTATTTATCCGATATTTTGCAAGTATAAAACGGTTGCAATGCAGACTTGTATATATGTATGTATATATATGTATATTGAAATTGTATTCAAAAGTAATTTCAATGTCGAATAACTTTTAAAGGAGTGAATTTCATGAAAAATGTTAAGAGACCTTTTTCGTAGAGCATCAAATTTCCCACAAAAATGATGGTTTGATCTATGAAAATATTGATTTTTATGGTAATTACAAAAATCAAAAATTCAAACAAAAATTTGAAAAAACAAATCAATGTTTAAGGCACGATTACAAGGAAACGGCTCGATCTACGTCAATTTAGTAGGAGAGCTTTGTTGGAGGAAATTTAATTTCCTTCAAAAATATGAATTGATAAAATTTTTCAGATTGATAATTGACGGATTTTGGGTAAAAAATAATGCGGTAACTGTTAAAAAATCAATAGCTGTAACGATACACCCCTTAATATTGATATTAAGGGCTCAAACTTTCAGGATAATTTTTATTTGTCGTCATGAACAATGTTTTTACAGTACCATTAAAAGAAAAAATTCTTCGTTTTTTTTGGCCCAGTCTAATATATATATATATCCACGCATCACATTGAAACATAAATAATCCATCGGCTCTCGACAGCGAGAGTGAGAGTATCATAATCAAGCGTCAGAATCATCCTCGCCGCGAGAGAGATAGACGCGATTTGTCTAACTAGTAACCGTGACCTATGCATCCCGATACTAAACTGCTAGCGTTGTTTTACTCTGTGCGTAATATATTCATCACTTCGCACGTTTTCAGTTCATGTATATCTATATATACGCCGAACACAAGTCTCGCTATTTATCTGTCGATCGTCTTATCACCCTCCCTCTCTCTCTCTCTCTCTCTCTCTATCTCTCTCTCTCGAGATACGACCACGAATAAAATTTTCACGATGTTTAGTTTGTGTAATATTATATATGAATGGTGAACATGTATTAAAATATTACGAAATACTCGTGTACTACATTATATTACATTATATGCGGCTGCTATGACACATCAACGTGCGGACACAATCGTTCAACGTAACGTATAACTGGCTGTTAACGCCTTCCGTGTACGAGTTAAATATTAAGCTGTTTTTAGGCGTGTTACGTAGCGTGCCCAACAATTCCTACTTCGTTCAATGAGTATTTTTGTTTATTCGATCCTCGTTCTCTTCCATTTATACGTCTTCGATCGCGTCTCGAACGCCTCGCAAAGACTTAAAATTCTCCTCGATCAAAATCGATAAATGTTAGTCGGTAGAATTCGAGATTCTTGCGAGAGAATGAGTCTAATATAACTTCCGTTTTTCACTGTGATAATAATTGGAACAGCCGGAACCGGAATAACCGACGGTGATTAACCCATTTACGGTCTCACACATCGGGTGCCATTGAACTTTGAAGCGCAATCTATATCTAAAGTGGGTCGATCGGGGCTGTCGAGTGTTATTTCTGCTTCGATTACGGTTCGAGACTGTCAGAAGAAACGAGAATTTTCCAAGATTGATTTGAAGAGAGAAAAGGAGACAGGGAGCGGGATCAAATCGACCTTGACGTCTTGGAAACTGGCACGTGCTGATCGAAATTTGTTCAGCTCCATTCCAAAACGATCCCCGCAACACCTCGCGTGAAAATCATGCAAATTCTCATATACATCATGGAAACAATGCCTTTCTTCGCACGAGAACTCGGAAGATATGGCGATTGTCCGAGCACAATGACTCGAGACGACTCGTCGCCGAACTGTTTATCATTATACGCAAACAAAAATAAATATGTGCCTCTTTTTTTTTTTTTTTTTTTTTCTTTTCTTCTCTTTCGGAAGACATACTTTTCCCCCCCAAACGGAGGCATATTTCATAATGGTAACACGTTGCACGTCTGCCGCGAAGAACAATAATTGATATTCAATTCGCGTTTCTCACTTCGACATTATGCCTATATCTATGATATACTCTCGGCAAGGCCTTGCGGATGGATAGCAGAAGCTAGGTAGTTATAACTTTGCCAGGCTAACGTGCGTGTCGTTCGTAGTCTTGTTGGTGGTCCGTTTGACGCGTAGGTTTACTCATATTTTACAGGAACACTTTGCACGTGGACGTGACCATTTTACCGCGGCGTGTTGAAATTATTCCAGAAATACATGTTACAACTTAACCAACAGTTCGATACACAATATCGTATAAATATCTATAAGCGGATGTAAACTACGCGCCGAGTGATCAGAGGTTAGATAATATCACCCTGCGTTCTTCACCCCGTCAATAATTCCGACCCTGATACTACCATCAGAATTTTCACGCCGCGCTTGAATTACGGCCGTGACGTCACAACCCACCGCCAATAGGAAGCCGTGTTTTGCTTTACCGTGATAGGGACTTTGTAACGCTGATCGATCGAACCCTCGCTTCTGATTGACTACGCTGCGTGACGTCGTCGCTACTTGTGTAGCCACCCCAAGAAAGTTTCATCGCTCGAGATAATTGATTTCGAAGGAATTGAACGATGAACTCAATCGCAGTAGGATTGACTTTGCTAAAATTCATAACTTGAAGGATACATATACGCATAATATACACAAATTTACATTGCACTAGTGAAATTAAAACACAAGACGGGGAGTCACAAGTTCAGTTGGTCCGGATTTTTAATGTCTAACTATGTGTCTAACTGGACAAATCGAGATGGCAAGTTTGTCGATTATCGTTCGATATTTCCGATGCATGCGATTAGCGGCGAAAGATTAGTTTTATGCAAAGATTCAACGTCTTCGAGCTCGGAATAAACGTGCGGTTTTATTGAGCCGAAACTAACAGCGTCGCGAAAAATTCCGAAGTCAAATATGTAATGAGTCTTCGACAGGCGGGGAAGTGACCGGTACCGATAAAATTTTTCGTCTATTTAATTTTTTTCTTTAGTCAATTTTGTCAGTTTCCGTAGATACGTGGATGGTTTCTGTAATGTGTGTAACGTGAGTATATATGGTCTGGTTCGGTCTGGCTCTGGTGCAGCTTTGATATTACAGGTGTTCGACGTTATGTAAGACGGAAAGAGATCGTGAAACACTCTCTGGCTAATCGATACATCGATTTATACGGAGCCCAATTACGATTTTAATTACTCTAATGCCAGCTTGCCTGCGTGCAAAGTACTACGTTGAAGTTTTGCGTTAGTAGTTTGACGATCGGATTCTGTTAATTTATTCAGTATTTGCGTCAGAGTAAGTTTTTTAAAACTATCGTATCACGTGTTTACAATTTAATATTAATCTTTGGTCCGTTTCACTCTTAAATTATAACCTACCCGCGTTTGAAAGTTATACATTATGTATGTATGTATATAATGTACACCGTGTTGCGGTACATAAATTTTTGAATTTGACCGCTTCTGCCATTATTTATAATATGTGCTCGCAGTCGGAATGACTTGATTTACGGTTTTATCTCTCCGTCGTGATTTTGCAACATTTTTATCTCCGGCGAAGAAGGTATAACATAGTTACATGGATGTGTATTGAGAATATAGATGAAAGGTATCTTTCATCGAAGTCACCAGTTTCAAACGATTGTCTTTGTTCATCAGAACGAAGACTGCTCACCTCTTCAACTTTTCAAGTACAATTAAAATAGCATACCATAAAATTATTATTGAGTATTACAGTAGGTGAGTTTAACACGTGGATATCGTGAAATTATAAGACGCGAATACAGAAAGAAAATTTTGACAGCAAAGTTATGAGTGAAAAAAGAAACTTTTCTACCGAAAAAAATTACGTCTACGTAGTGATCGGTTTCACCTACCTTCGCGTAAGTAAATCCCTGCACGGTATTCACATCATAGACACTAGAATAATTTCACAAACATCACAGAGTCCGTTTACCGAGATAGAACGAGCGTAAGTAGTATCTGCAATTCGATTGAGTGTTATGATTTGAAAATCCGAACAGCGACCGAACATGGTAATTAATTTTTATGGTGAAAATTAAAATGACCCTTGCCCGAAGCGTATATATATATATATTTCTTTTCATACATATATATATATATATATATATGCGCGTATGTATATTGACTATACACGCGTGTAATAACTTTGAGGGTCCCAATGCCGATCGCGATCTCGATCTGGATCTCGATCTGGATCTGGATCTGGATCTGGATCTGGACAAGGCGAGGTACTGCAAAGCTCACGACGAGGACGAGAACCTGCCAAGTCCACTTCCACGAGCCGACTAAACTCAGGGAGTCCTACCGAGACGACTTTACCGCGCGGAGTGTGTGCTACGGGCTATAGAGCTGGTCTCAGTCCTCGGTCAGCAGCTAGCCAGATTTCCAAGAGTAGCATATCCCCTCCCCCGTCGAACACATCGCTCGACGTCACCAGAGCGGTCGCATGGTCGTCGTTGGTGTCATGCCGCAACCCTGTTTCGCTCCTTCGGGGGGACGGTATCGGAGCCTTATGACGGGGGAGGTCCGATAATTCTACACGAATCGATTCTGCAAATTCCGTTTGAACCCAAAATTTTTCTACATGTGACTCCTCCCCGTAGTTTCACGTACGCTGGTTCTACTTGTCCATTTCTACATATATGACTGTTCTAACAGTTTTCTTTTTTTTTCTAAATGTTTGTTTCTACGTGTGATGATTTTTACAAAATTATTCTACATATGAGGATTCTACAAAATAATTCTACATGCGACTGTTCTACAAGTTTTCTGTCTACATGTTCGTTTCTACGTGTGATGATTTTTGCAAAATTATTCTACATATGAGGATTCTACGAAATAATTCTACATGCGACTGTTCTACAAGTTTTGTATCTACATGTTCGTTTCTACGTGTGATGATTTTTACAAAATTATTCTACATATGAGGATTCTACAAAATAATTCTACATGCGACTGTTCTACAAGTTTTCTATCTACATGTTCGTTTCTACGTGTGATGATTTTTACAAAATTATTCTACATATGATGATTTTACAAAATAATTCTACATGCGACCGTTCTAGAAGCATTTTTTTGTCAGGTTGGTTTCTACATGCGATATATTCTAAATATTTATTCTACATACGACTATTCTATAAATTTTGTTTATACATGTTCGTTCCTACATTTGATGATTCTACAAAATTATTCTACATGCGACCGTTTTACAATTTTTCGTTCTACGTGTTCGTTTCTGCATGTAACGGTTCTACAAATTTATTCTACATGCGACTGTTCTACAAGTTTGTTTACACAAGTTTATTTCTACACGTGACGTAGTTCTACAAATTCGTTTGTACATACGGCTGTTCTACAAATTATATACCGATAGACAGACTTTTAAATATGAAACATCCAATCTGCTCATGTAGTAACGCCGAATGTGGAAACGTACGTAAAGAAAAAGAATCCGACCTCTTCACGGGGAATCGCCGCTTGTAGAATCGATAACCGCTCTTCCGGAATAGATCCAAACATTGATTCATGCAATGAAATAGTCAAATTTATCCAGATGTCGATGCATATGAGTATACTTTTGGAGTATCCCATATGTCGATACATAAACTTATAAAGCTACGGCTCACAGGTACAATTTAAGCTGATCGAGGTCGATTTGATCAAACCCACATCTTTTAACAATGAAAAAGAAATTTTGTCCCTCCTTTCAAATGATCGTAACCACTTGTCAAAAACTACGGGTACATCGCGGTGTTCACGATCATTTCGAGGCTAATTTTATATTCCGTGCAATTCCGATTAACTAAATGAATATGATCCATTCTCTTAGCTAATGAATTTTCTACAAATTTTCTACAAGCATTAAATTTTCGCAACAGTTACAAGATAATATAGTAAGAATGATCATAATGAGAAAAAATAGTAAGGGATACTAGATTTTCTGGTAACAGCCACAAAACTAATTTTCATTTTGTACCATATTTTTCGATTGTGCTAAAAAATGAAAATAGCTAAGGACTGAGCGGTAAGCGAAAATAACAATTTCTCTCAGTGTATGAAAAGAGCTGTTACATTTAAACAAAAAAAAAAAAAATTGTCCACCAATGGCATCTGTTTAAAGTTGTTTATAATAAATCATTTTGTTCAATTAGGATTCGTGATTCTTGAATTATATACATATTTAGAAAATATTATTGTCTTATCGAATTCAGCGCGATAACCTTTTCAAATGTGCATTTCGAAAATATCAAATTGTTTTTTTTTTTGTAATTCAATATTCTTCGTTTGTTCCACATAGAAGTGTCTCATTTTTAAATGTGAAATCGTTGATGTATCTAACTTTTCCGGTATAAGATCTGAACTCTGATTGCGAGAAAAATAAAAAAATTGGTTTAGGAATTCGAAACTCTCACAAAAGGCCCAGTTAACGGTTTAAACAAGCGCTACTGATTGCATAATTTTCCTACGTAGTCAAAATTATATTATATTTCTCCTTAGATCAAACATTCAACGTACCTGCTATATTGCAGACTGAAGTTTCTTTCAATGAGAAAAAATAAACAAATAACTGTTAGCAATCGAAAAATTTAAGTTGGCACGAAACCAAATATTCATCTTAATCGAAATTTTTTTTTCAATACAATGGACTGAATTATTTGCATAGTCAAACTAATTCCTCCTAGGCTAAATCTTTTTGTTGATTCAAGCAACAATTTTCACGAAAATAGACCAGATAAGAAGTAACCGGCACAGTATCGCAGACACGCGTGTAAAATGTTACCGTCTACTCTCTGGTCGGATACACGAGGAAAGTTTTAGTGAGATTTTGGTGCAGGTTACTCAAACTGTACGAGAAGAGTGGCATGTGTGCCATGTAATTAACCATATCTCGGTACGTTTCGGTGCTTGCATTTTAGACGTTCCTCAAACATTTTTCGTCTCGGTCTTGTTTTCCTAAGCGGTCCATCAAAAAATGTGACGAGGTTTTTTTCAAATCACTTTTTCCAGTTATCGTCGAAACTGATAAATAATATAACGTAACGTAACTTTCAATATAATTTTTATATTTCCTTACCTGCGTTTGAGCTTCATTGTAACACAGCTTTATCTGGATCAGTTATACTTTAAAACGATCCACGCAATTCAAGATCCAAAAATTTCCCATAGCTATCATGATCAGACTTAACTGAATGATTGCTTTTTAAATTTATTTATTGATTCGTTGATTGTTTTTTTATTTATTTATCTTCTAAATGAACTTCTAAAGGAATGGTTTGCGGTTAAAATATGTTCAGGCGGTTTCACAGTAAAGCCTTCAAGTTCACGAATATCAAGAACCGTATAGTTGTGCGAATATTAATTAGCGGGAATCATCGGTAGAAATGACTGACGACAAGTTTACCGTGGAAAATAATTTTACTGGCAATATTTTCCTCTCTTCGACTATTTCTGACGTTATGAAACCAATCATACCGCCACAAACTCTTGCATTTGGATAAAGTCCAGGACACTCCGCGTGCTTCAATTGAATACTAAATAGAAACTCCTGCAGACTTTGAAGTAATAATCTCACAATTTCATATCAAATTTCTGCCTTTTATATCGCACGAGGAAAATCCGTCTTAACTATTGCTGTAGTAGAATTGATAATTTTACATTATTTTAAACTCGGTGGTTACGACGGGGTTTTTTTCCTTTCGGGGTTAACCCAGCTATCTCACTGTTAGTCACGTCACTTTTGGAATAGACAGCACGCAATTCTGACGTACAATATTCGATTCAGTGATAAAAGCCAAAAATAAAATGAATAAGTTTAACCTTCCAAAACAGAAAAAAATGATAAGAAAATCGTGAAAATAAATACAAACAGAAGGTCGCAGAGGTCGGTTGAGAACGTTGAGAGATGGTGTGTTGCAATTACAGTTATTCGAAAAATTCTCTTTCTTCACCCGTTACGCAACAATCTAAGCAGCTTGGGTGGCTATGAGTGATACCCGCCATCAGTAAAATACGTTTCATGCAGAGAGATAGGATTTAAGTAAAATATTGGATTTGAGGGGGAAAAAATTGTTTGGCTACTTGTTACATGTAACTAATTGGCAAAACTGTCGGTAATTTGTTTAGATAAGTGCTTTCGCATAAATTACGCCCGCGTTGTGCAATCGTAAAAACCTCATTCCATACACAAATTTCAACTTGAACTTGTAATTTGATAATTAATTAACGCCAGTTCTCATCAGTCGTAAATTTTATGCACAGTAATTAAATTAGAACAATGGCGGCGAACAAAATTCGTCCTTATACGAAGGCGAGTTATCATACGATCAAATAAAGATTCCTTCTTGTCCAAACATTCTCTACACCTGCAACTTCGTTGTACTGCGGAAAGTAAGACTTGGTGCTGACATAAACGATGCTTCTGTACTCCCAAGTGTGTATGTCTTCTTTGTGTCCATTTTCTCGATGTTTCATTAGAGTCACGAGCACCTGCAGTGCGTTGTGCATTCACCTGCGCATTTCCTGCAGGGCATTTCAATGGCGCCTTTGAAGATAAGCCAAGGGAAATTTAATCGCGGTACGAGGGGGACTAAAAATGAAAATTCAGGAAAATTGGACGTTGGAATTAAGAAGATTTTAAGAACCTCGGTTTTCGAAGAAAATTGTTAATGGCAGAGCCTGACGAAAGACGAAGTATATTAGTGACAGCGTTGAACAGTCTCGATTCTTACAATTAGCTGGGAAAATTTACAAACCAATGAAGAAATGTCGTGTCTACTGTTTGTGAATGCAAAAATTATTTCAAAAATTGCTTGTTATATGCAAAATGTAATCAGTCGAACGTGAATCGTAAACAATTTACGTACAATCTTGCCGCAGGGTGAAACGAAATTGTTTCTGAAATCTCGTAGAATTGAAATCGATGAATTCGTAATGTTGGCGTCTTGTCTCACCGAGACATGCTGCGCGTCGTTTTACTTGCGACTTTCAACATATTTATATCGTAGCGTAAAAATAAATTCCATTTTACAGTTTTCCGGGAAGCTAGACGGAAAAAAATTTACGTCTTCTTCTGAATGATACAGATCGTCGATGCTGAGCTAATACACGAAATTCAAACCTCATCTAAGCTAATACAGTGCGACAATCAGCAACCGTTACAGAACTTACAGCTTAGATATCAGAGGTCAAATGTGATAAGAGATTCTTTGCGAATATATGAACAAGTAAATGAAACCACTAAAAAAGTAAAGTGATAACAGTTTATAACGACCGTAGACGATCCGCCGTTTCTTTGTCGACTCGAACTGTAATGCTGATCAAGAAATGTTGTCTATCGTCAATAAAATGGTAAAAATGGGAGTTCGATACGCCTCAGATGCGACACGTGTGGATTCAGAGGTGTTTAATTAATTCTTTTCACCGTACGGAACTGCGTGGTATATTCTAGATGGAAATAGAATACGTATATTTAATGTCAGTTTCGCAGATCCGATTATTACAAAAATTATCTGTGAGATTATAACATGTCCTGGGTATCGTTTGAACGGACGTATCTAATTAAATTTATGCGTACATGTTTCTGCTTTGAATACATTGTCAAATCAATATAATTTATTATACATCGATATCAATGATAAACATTGACACATAAAATATTATACTATGAACCGTACAAGAGATGATTTGTTATTCATTCTTCCAATTGTTCCTTGAAAAATTGTTTTACAGATCACAATCACGGGTTGGGTCCAAACAGTACTTTTTTCTTTTCTTTTTTTTTTGTTACTTTACATTTTGATACTTTAGAAACACTATTATGGATTCAAATTTTGGTGTCCAATGTGGAGAAAAAGTTACAACATGGTGAGGCACTCATTTTCTTTATATTGTTTCCAGAAACAAGCTTATTTAAGTGGATGTAGAAAATGTCTAAGGTTCAGAGGGTAATATTTATAAGTGTGAAATTTTGTTGTAAATTTTTGTATCGTACGACACAGTGCAAAGAAATAATTTATACAAAATAAAACTTGAAATATTCTAATAATATTCAATATGAAATAAATGTTTAGAATAAGTTGTGTTGCTAATTTTTACTAAAACGTTATTATTTGATGACACGATTATTATGATAATCGTTATTCGAACAATGTTGTCCCACGACTTGCATAGGAATCCTATAGTAGACTTGGGGGAAAATGTCCCTTCGAGATCTCAGGTATCATCCCTAAAAATATCCGTCGTGATGAAATTTCGTAAAAAGCGAATATTGCTCTTAACATTGCAATTAACTAATTCACAAGTCAAAATGATAAAAGAATAACTTTTTATCGAAGATTTAATTTCTAATTTCGATATTACAGTAACATGTGGTTCAGAGAAAAATTTCTAGCAAAATAATTCAGTATATTAGATTCTTCTCACAACCTCAAATGTAAGGGAATTATTGTAAAAAAATGATTGTAAATTTTTTTCTTATAACTTCTGGTATAAATGCATTAACTCAATATATTATTTGCATGAAAAGAAGAGTGCAATTTGCAATAGTATGGCTGAAGCTTTTCTAATAATACAGTTTTGCTGGTAAAGAGTTTTTTGTTTTCTTCTTACTACAGCATACCCTTACGAAAATTTTGGAAAAAATACGTGTTATTAACGAATCCATACGGAATGTAAAGATAATCGTTTCTTGATTTTGCTCGAAAGGTATCACAGGGAAGCGTAAAAATTAACAAAGGAACAATTTTTTTTATCATGAATTTACTAAACTAAAAATCTGTCCTCCGTATCTGTAAACGCACTTGACCTCCTCCATAACAGATCAAATTTTCAAAGAAATTGGTCGAATCAATCGTGAGGACGAAATTATTTTGTATTTTTTAGTTTTATTTTTTTCCTCAAAAACCAATTGAGATCGAGGTCTGATACTATCAGGATCTTGATATTTTAATATTACCTACTTATCCATAAACTATCATTGAGATATTCGCAAAAGGCGATTTTACCTTGTTTATCTCCCTCCGGGCTTTGGGCCTCAATGAGTCGAGAACGCCATCTGGCGCCGCGTTTTAGAACGTCGAATATCCCATTGTCCCTGCTGAGGTACACTCTCACCGATAATAGGTAACTTTGAAACCCGGATGATCCACGTTGAAGTATTTCCGCCGGTTGAAGCGCTGGCTGTCTTACCATCTGTCGAATACCAGCTCAATTGGAAGGTAGTGATTTTTATCATTTGGAAGTCTATTCAGATCATAATGCAACTCAAAGTGTAATCTGTAATCTCCATTGATATATAAATTTATACTATTTTGTTAAGTATAATTGTAATTGTTTTTAAAAATAATCCAAGACTTTTCCAATGTTAATTCACTGTCACAGCATTTCATTCAGTGAAGCCTTATTTTTGGGATAATATCTGCGTAATTGTAATAAATACGATGATGATATGATCGATCGATGATGTTTCAGAATTACTTAAAAATTTTTTGTGTCAATAGATGCTGCTAAATTAGTTTAAATATTCTTGAAATAATTTAATCGCATCATTATGGCGTGCAACTATTTTTATGACAACATCGTCTTATCGTCGGTGCTTTTCAAAATTAGTAACGACGGTTTACATGCAACGTCATCCTACTGAAAATCATTTTGTGATAGATAAATCGCATAGCGTTTTTACCAAAATTCCGATGGATTTCATCATGCAATTTTACATGCGAATACGATCTAATACATAACAAACCAGATAATAAATCGTGAAGTATAGATTATAAAATAAAATACATAAAAAAATCATACGGCGAATCATACCATGAAATGTTTTTTCGTCGATGTATAGAACGTTAAAAGAAACCCACTGCGAGTGGAAAGAACGCAACACGATGCTACGAATCCCCAAAAGTCAGACTTCAAGAGTATAGAAGCACTGGATTCAGCGATTTCAAGAATTGCCATAACGACACTCTAAGCTCAGTCAGCCAGATTCAAAATACAATAGATTCTACGATCTTATTGAAACAATCCGCAGTGAATAAAAATAACCAAATGCAAGCAAAAAAAATCTCCGGTAATATTATTAGGGCCAATGACGTTGAATCAGTAAATTCGAACAACAAGCTGAGTTATAAACAATTTGAGAAAATGATTTGTACAATTAGAACATTAAAAATTATTAAACTCTGGTGTTTTCGATCCGACTGTAATGTTTGTAGGCGTATTTTGTTTACCCTAAAGAAGGCCACGTATCACCGTTAAAAAATTTACAAACGTTTGTCACAAAATGTGAATAAGAATAGATTTCTGTGAGTAACCAGTAAGAGATAACTATTCGACAACAATTACATTTGTGCGTTGTGACTGTACTATGATATAACATTTATTAGACATTTTTAGACAATCTTTGGAAATTTTCTCAAATAAGCAATTATTTGGGAATAATTCCAAAAATATTACAATCGGATCCAAAAGTCCAGAGTTCGAACGTTTTGAATGTCCTGTAATCACGAAACCTTTTCTCAAATTTTTCTGTGTATTTACATCTCGTGATGTTGAAATTCGCTCAGAATTACTTCTATTACAGATCAGGGATGTCGTTTCATTCCTGTTCATTACATAACATTATCGCAAACAACTCAGCTGGAAATTCTTTTAACAGTTTTGTTCTGGATTTTGAACTTCTTGTCCAGAGTCCCATTCATCGTTAATGTCGATGCGTTGAAACAGAGAGACGAAATCATTGAATCAGGATTATTGTCGTGTTATTATCAACCAGAAAAAAAAATTGGTAAAATGAGATTCGTCCGGTTTCAGACTGGCCAACAGATTTTGTTATATCTGGGCGCTATCATTCCGTCCTATTTCTTCATCAGCACCCAGCAAATGGCGCCTTGTGTCGTTGGGAAGTTGCCAGAAACCACGCAACTAGTTAGATCAATCCAAAGTACCGCGAACACCGTAATGAGCAGCTCAAGTTCAGCGACTAATACCATATACATAACCGTGATAAAATGCAATCAAAGTCCGGACATCGCCGTTCGCAAAGGAATGACCGGCGTTCAAATTGACGTCAGGAAATGTGTCGCCGCTCTTTAGAGTCGGATCTTGATGTTTGAAGTACTTGATATATCATTTGTTTGTATATACGAATTGTAAAATTCAGATTCTCTGCAGTATATTAAATTAAACTCTTAACTGTACTGTACTACATATTGTATTTTTTACTCCCAAAAAAAAAATAAATAAATAAGACGTTACAAGTCATCACCAACTTGACAAGGTATAGACTGAGAGAAATTATTATTTTCTATTTTCATTTTTTACCACAATCAAAAAATATAGTTCTAGGTACAAATTGAAAATTAGTTTTTTAGCTGTTACCGGAAAGTCTAGTATCCGTTACTATTCTTTCTCATTAAGATCACTGTTACTATATTTTCTTCGTCGAATAAAAAATGCCAAATTCTACAGTTGAATGGAATTAATCGAATGTAATTTTGACACTGTTGAGATGGATATGAAGTCTATCAAGAGGTGGAATCCTGAATAATTTTCGAAACATTGAAAAATCATACAATTATAATTAGTTACGTATAATTCTCCTGAATTCTGAATCTCGAAGATTTTTATTTTCGATTAACCACCCGTATTGATTCGCGTAGAAACCTCATACTTTTTTTTTGCCATGTATCGTGTGTGAAACATGATAAACGGAGACAAAATTTTTCGAAAATTATCGTGACACGCAGTATATACAACTAAATAAACTAACTTCTACTTATTATCGAATGAATACGTAAATACGTTAGTAAGCAAGGTCGCTGCTAGTAATAAGAATAGATACGAGTTATAACTCGTGATACACAACTCATTGTCGGTAGATTTTTTATTCTTTATCTCCTTCTGTCTCTTTTATAAAGCTCGCAAAAATATGATTAGGAACTAAAATCTGAATTTCCACTTAAATGAAAATCTAATATACGAAACAAAGAGTTAACCACACAGCGAATCATAGGTAAGTGGAAAAATCATTGGTCTGGTTTTATTTATTTATTTATTTATTTTTTTTTCTGTTAATTCGTTTTGATATTCATATAAATGTTTATAAAATAATACTTTATGATATAACTTAACCCAAAAAGAAACCATTCGTTTCACCATATGTATATTAATTTCCCTTACGTTGCGAAAGGACAAAATTCTTTTTCCTTTCTCCTCGATGCTACAGTATTCTGCATTAATTTGTTACTTCATTACCGAGGATCAATGTCTAGGTGATGTGTAGGCAATAAATTGACGGATAAAAATGTTTTATAGAAAATAAGCTATGCACACAATGGCATTGTTAATTGTGTATAAATATTATTCACAATAATATACATTATTAAATTATATACGTATATTGATTTAATCGCGCAATCATACGAAGGCTGCGTTACTAATTTGCTTAATTATACAATTTTAATAATACATGCGATGAAATCGGATGTACAATTATACGATGATTAATTAAGCATGATTTTTCATTGTATGTTATATCAGGTATTTACGTCAATTATGTTAGACGGTAAACCGATGAAATTGGTTGTTCCTTTTTTACTTACTTTATACTTTTTTTTTTGTGAAATTCAAATGGTCGATTTTTTCGATTCGTTTCATCGATCATTGAAATACCCAAAAGAATTGAAAACAACTACGTTTGCCGATCGATTCAATAAGGCATTGAAAATACGCGGAATAAACGAACGAGCTGTCAACTATACGTACTTTATTCATATTATTACTATGTAAAACAATATTAAATGCGAGATCATGCTCAAGTTATTTATTGTTTAATAAATTCTTCGCCGAAGCGTAAATACCAATAATTAACAATTAGCTGATAATGTTCAAAAGAAAAATATTCTGCCTGTGTCGTTCTACTCGATTTTGGCTAACGATATTGCAATGTCAACATGTTATCGCTCTTTTCATATAACATTAGATACATAGAGAAGGAAAGAAAGAGAGAAATAGAGAAAGAGAGGGAGACATGACAATAGATCCATAAACACTCACGGCTTTTATTCAAGAATATTTTGTTGATCTAATTTTTGTAACGATTCGGGACATCGTATGTCGTAAAAAATGACCAATTAGGTAATATGATCCCAAGTACCGATACAGAACAAAAATTTGAGCTTATAAAAATCCGCAGTGACGACGTCTGATGTCTACCACAACTGTTATTTTCCGAAGCCGGTTTTAGAAAACAAAGTCTCGAATTAAACACGGTGGGCAGTTGCGACGTTTCAATCATTTGCTCAGCTATAAATAAGTATGTAAATACAAATTAAACTAGATAAAAGTAATAATAATAATGATAATAATAACAATAATGTAATTTATGAATAGCGACACGCGTTGCAGTTTTTTTCTTTTTTAAGTATTTTTTCCAATTATTATCAACGCCTATAGAATATTCACTAAGTAGCATATCGTTACGTATGTATATAAAAAAGAAAGAAAAAGAAAGCGAAATGATATTTTTAACAAATGTAATATAGTTTTCTAATTTATAAGACAGAATATCTCATGTTTTTAAGATCAAGTATATTACCATGCTTTTTAAACATTATAATATGTTATATCGTACAGATATTAGACTATCGCGATCAAGCAATGACCTAATAACTCTTTTACTATCAATAGTACTATTATTATTTTCTCCATTGTTATTACTATTGTTATTATAACTATTATTATTATTATTGTTGTTGTTGTTGTTGTTATTATTTTCGTGTTGTTGAAGTTGTCGTTACTATTGTAGATATGTTGAAATTTTCTTTCAAACTGTAATGCTATACAATATTTTATTCTTCAATATAGATACCTATACATTTCACATATACAATAAAATAATTAATATAAATCAGAAATCGAGAGTTCTGAGCCTAGTATGTGTAGATTTAATTAAATTTCCTTTTCTTCATCATTGGGTTCAGTTTAACTTCATTTTTTTAACAGTTTATCTTCAATATCGCATTTACATTTCACCAATTCCAAAAATTTCAGCTCGACTCTTTGTCTAGGTTACTCCTAGCGTCGCTCAGGACGCTGACCGGACGTTATACTTGCTCCAAAATTGAGTTACGTTTGTATCTAGCAGGCACACGAATCTCCTTTCCCATTGTTTTTTGTATCGTCGGTTAATCTTATTTGGGGTGGGAACTCGTTGTACAATTCCACCTTTGAAAAACGTGAAAACAACGAAATGAGAAACCAATCATGACGAGCATCGTTACAAATTATGAGTAATAAAAATTGACGTGTGAGTTCATTGAACTATCTTGGCACTGATTCTAGAAATATCGAGAAGTACGAATCATTTGGAAATTGAATATTCAACAGTACATACTGAATAAGGAACAGGCGATAATAATGCTCATATCTTGTGGATGATTGTGCAATTTTACCTCGTTTTCTTGAGCTAGCGCATTTTTGGCTATCGTTTGAAAGGCTTGCTCGACGTTTATCGCCTCCTTAGCACTCGTCTCAAAGTATGGAATATTGTTCTTAGACTCACACCACTGTTGAGCTCGTTTTCCCGCCACCTGAAACAAGCGATACGTGAAATTTTAATCTCCTTAAATATTGCTAAATAGCATACGCAGCATAACAATGCAACCAATATCAAATCCAACAGTGATAAATGTGGATACTCTAAGAAACATTCGGTTAAATAAAGTTAAATAAAGACATTCTTTTGGGAAAAACAAAAGACAAGCTCGACGCATCGTAAATCAATATCACATAAAAGCTTCAAGTTACTGAAATATAGTGGGTCTAATATTAAGTCTAAAGAGTAAAAACAAAATAAATTTGAAGTCTTCAAATATACGTCACGATAGCATTCAGGATTTGTTTGCGATGGATCAAACTATAAAAGTATGTACCGACGAAAACTGTAAATCTAAAAACGAAATGGGAAATCGTGAAAAACGATTTTTATGATCATTTCACCGAACCGCTGTATGCATGATTGGTCTCGAGAGTCGAAAAGTAAATGGAAACAATAAAGTATGATAGGGTATGTAATTAAATATATGACTGACGGCCTTAGTCTCGAGGTCGACTTTGTTGCCCAGAACAACGAATGGAAAGTTGTCCGGATCTGTGGGCGACGCTTGAATGAGGAATTCGTCTCTCCATGAGTCTAGGGACTTGAAGGTGTTCGGCGCAGCAACGTCGAAAACCAAAACACAACAGTCGGCGCCTCTGTAAAAAGCTACACCCAAGGATTGAAACCTTTCCTGCCCAGCCGTGTCCCAGATCTGTGGAGAACAAAATTAAACTCGAATTAGCACAAGAAAGGTAATGAAAATCACGACATAAAACGATTATTTTTAAATTACGTGAAAAACGGAAAATAAGAAATTTCTTCGAGTCTCGCATTACACGATAATTTCTGTTTGCAATCATGATCAAATACTACTACAGTTGAAAGTCACAAATCGAGTATTTAATCTGGGAGAAATAAAATACAGGCTGTGATTAAGATCGCAAACGTTGCTGTTAATCAGAGTATGAACTGAGAGAAAACTGTTATTCAAATCGGTGTACTTAATAAACAGTCTTTATGCAATTAATAAGAGCAGACTAAAGAAAAAAAAGCAGAAGCCAATAGTTTTATTACTTTCTTTTCTCCCAGCTGACGGCTTACAAGCGTCGATAATCCGTCACATGTTGATAAGGATAAACAAAGTATGAGACATCAATGACAAACAATTCTCTATCTAATGTTTACTATCGCAACGAGTAAAACGAATTCTAGAAGTTGGCTAACACCGAAGGAGCAAGATTTGAAGATTCACTTGAAAATAAGTTCTACACCTAGCTACAAATTTGATTTTACAATCAAGCACAGAAATTCTGACACATTCACAGTTTTGGCATTGAATTTTTTTGCAGATTATCGTACATTTTTGTCAGATATTGGTTTTTGTCATAGATTATCGTCGTTTCTAACAGATAATTATAGAACAGTTCACATTTACGCGAGCGTTTTTCCGATATCCAATGTCGAAATGGATACAATTTGTTCTAGAATATCGTAGAATTCTTGATTTAGATAAATCGAGACAAGGTGAGTTCAAAAATACTTCACAGAAGTCCATTTAGATCATACTTTAAAAGATGAAAAGATCAATCTTCCAATGTAGACCCAAATTCTGCCAAGTGTTTAACTTGTCTGCGATAAGTTTTCGTTGTGAAACAGACTCGACATCTAGCGGTGGTTTAAAAAAAGAATTGCATACTTTCTTGTACATATTTGTAATCTTATCAATCTAAATTTAATTCTAAAGTTGTCGATCGTAAATTTTTCGTAGAAATTCGTACTCTTGTTACCTCCTCCCCATCTCAGATTCTTTTCGCACGCTCTTACAGCTACCTTATACCATGCATGCTTATCTTATCATCAACTCGTTGTCTCGGTTCCCGTACCACATCAGCAGAATGTTCCCTCTACTGCTAAACTGCAATTAGCCAGTCCCTTGTATCCTTCCTCCCATATATCTACTCTCAAGTCAGCTTTCATTTGGCCAACATCTTAATTAACATTTCTTCCTATTTTCCTCCTGGGGAAAATTTCTCCTCCACATCTTTTCGCTGTACTCTCTATATCATTTACATTAATTCATCTATATAATCAATTATTCAACTCCTCAATACAAATTCCCCTTATTCTTTGTACGTCCACATAGTCGACGAGTTACGAACACAAAATAGAGCCGTAATAACGTCATGGCTGGGTATGAATGCAGTCGTCGATAGTCGCCGGTAGTGTTCACAATCATTCACCTCGTAACACTTTTTTATGAGAATTCATGGAGTTCATAAAAAGTTGTGCTTTTCAACGAAATTCTAAGAATACTACGAGCAAAACAACTTATGTTGTCTGGGTCCGAAATTGTAATTATCTTTTATACAAAAATACAGGTTTTAAAAATTTTTCATAGAAATTTGTAATTCTCTATGTAAAATACTACGATTTTCGACGGTTTTCCACAATTTTCCACACTTTCTGACGATTTTCTACGATTTTCGAACATGTCCTACAATTTTCAATGAAGTGGACTTTATCGTAGTTTGGCATAGAAATTATTTTTACCACAGAAGACTTATTCTACTCTCGCTACAACGAAGTTGAAGTTGGTAACTTTGAAACAAGTAGATATTGAAACAGAAGATCATTGTTTTGCAGTTTTGGAATGAACATTGAAATCGGATTTCCAAAATATAAGTGTACTCTGATTTATGAAAGTCACGAAACAACAAGATGTCCTAAAAATGCATCGTTACATCAACGTTGCAAACTTCCATTTCATTTGCTGCAATATCTATAAATTTAGATTTTATCTTGTCTTCTGTTTCATTACTCGTAAATGATTGAAAGGAAGTATTTTCAATCTCATACGCGCTATTCTGAGCTCATATTTTTCAAATTGACTAGGGTTTTTCTGCCTTAATATTATTACTAATTGTCGAAGCTTCCGACAATACAGACAAGTGTTTCAAAATTTTGAAGGAAAATGCCTGTTTTGTACTTTTAATGATTCTAGTTTTCACAGAAAACCTCTACAATGAAATATTCTCCTTGTTAATTAAATCTAACTGATGGAAAAAAATCAATCGACGAAATGAAAGATTGAGTGGGCAATGTATTCCCTTTTTTGTTCAGAGAAAAATATTATCAGATACGAAGTTTCCTAGTAACAAACGGGTCTGTATATTTTCTTTTTTTCATTTTGCTTGTCCCTGTGTATCCAAATATTCTTTCATCGATCTTTCTTCTTCGTAAATTTAATAAAGTAAATAATATAGACAAGGGTTACCTGCATCGTGACTATCCTGCCATCGACCATAACTTCCTTGGTGAGAAAGTCAGCGCCAATCGTAGCCTTGTACTGGTTACTGAACTTTTTATTAACGTACTGATTCATTAACGAGGTCTTTCCCACTCCGGAATCACCGAGGATGATCACTTTCAGAAGCGTTTTCTTGCGCGACGCCATTTCTCTCTACTACAGTAGTGAGATTAACTGAAATTTAAAAAAACAACTGTTACAGCTAACAAATTAATGGAAAATTAGATAGTTGCGATTTAATTCATCGCGTAACTGCAGTTAATTAAATAGAAAACTTTAGCGATATTGTCCTGAAAGCTGTCGAGCGCCGCTGTTCCCACTGTTATTTTCTGTTACAAAAAATATTTTTTCTGGAGCAACGAAGAACATCAGACTAGAAAATTGTTTTCTGTTAATGCTTAATTTGAAGACTCTGAAGGAAACTAATCTGGCTATGCCCGAGGTATAATTTTTTTACCACCTGTGCTTGTTACGTGAGGATGCATTTGATTTTCTAATTCGGTGAAATTAGAAAATGTGATTTATTGTACATTAACCGGTTCAAAAAAACCCAATTTCTCATAAAGGTGGTAATTCCGCAAAGAAGATTCAGCATTTCAAACGAAATGTTCGACTCAGGTATGAAGTTTGTAATATCGACTGTATTTGCTTTGTCTGTTTATAAATATGCGAGGCAATAGTGGATGTTCACTGTTCTAAGTCGTCACAGTTTGAAAGAGCTCTAGATTGGGATATAATTAGTCTGTGTGATGAAAATTTCATTCGAAAAAGTCTCGAGTTCTTTTTTACAGTTACATCATAGGTTACAGATCGAAGAATGTTTGACTACCTCGAGCTTTCTTCCTCCATTTGCTTTTCTTTTTATTCGACTTTCTAGGTCAGCGAATAGCAAAAATGAAAGAAAAAGCTGAAAGTGATGATGCCGTGATTAGAATGATACTTCAGAGTGAAATTTGTGCTAGATTATTTATATACGATGGTTTTCTTTTTTAATCTTTGAACCGTGACTCGATTGCTTGACTTATCGTGACATGAGGGCTTCCCTAACCTCAGCTTGTCAGCTGTTGAATAAGGCATGATTATATTCATTATTCGTCAACTAGATCCGCTGTAATAGACCTCGATTTTAAAATTGGACAACGCATAATAATCAAAGCAAGCGAGAGAAAAGATTCAGCTGTAGAATGAGTTAAACAATGAATCAAATCATTAAATTTTAGAATCGGTTATTGAATTAACTGACAATAAATAAAGAATCGGGTGAAAAATAGGTGATTCGGGCTGAATTCAGAGTGGACAGCGATGCCAGGTGGAGTAAATATTATGAAAAATCGATACCATTTGAATGATCGACACAGTTGTCTGTATGTGTGTCATGAGAAACCTGATAAGAGGCAGACTTTGATAGTTCAAATACAGACAAACAACATGCCTCATATTGTATTACTTCCTATTCCATGATAAATCACACGCCTGGCATTAATCTCTAATGATGCGGATAGCCCGTGAAAGGCTGAAACTTGCAAGATACATAAAAATGCTGCTTCCGACAAAACAACATCGGATAAAGGACATTTTTAGATGTTTCATATGTAAAAGGATACCAAAGAATGCGATGATTCAACGATTGGGATGATCCGGAGAAAGTAAATCGAATAACACGTTCAATTAAATAAACGGTGGAAAGTAGTTTAAATTTTTTTTTAATGAATCGACAATGCCTCAGATAAGTAAAACTAAACGAGTAAAAAATAACGTACCTATGCTTGGGCGAGTTAAAACTACGTGTAGAAGAATCGAAAGTGTGTTGATACTTTTGAAAAAAAAAAAAAAATAGAATGACAAAGTGATTTTTTTTCTCCGATAGTTTCTTCTTTGTTTGTTTCTCTCCTTGTACTCAGGGACGAGTGCTAACACGTCCTTTAGTAGCAAAACTATTCTCCCCCACAATGACGAATATTCAATCGAGTGTGCACGCATACGAAATTCGTATGTGCGTGAGGAGAAACGCTTTGTGATATGTATTTCGTGAGACATGCAAGTAGGTATGAGTAATGCAGATAGGCAGGTACATAGTAGGTTTGATAAGATTTTTGCCGTATTGTTGTCTCGCAGGGATTTGGGGCCAGGTAAACGCGTATCGGATAAATGGTTAGACTGACGAATAGCGACGTTAGATCGAAGCCGTGAAAGTTGAGGCGTAATAGCAATCAAAGCTGATGCTATCCAACCAATAATAGTGGTGATAGACCTGTCAATGCGTAGTAGGACGTCGCGACGTCAATTGTACGCAGTAAATGCGACGAATTGTTGCTTATTTCGGGTTGATGACGGGGAGTTAGATGCTGGATGGGTTAAACGTGGTCGAGTGTCATTGCCTGAGGGACGGTTACCTTTTACTTGAATTAAAAACAGCGATATTCCGTCTGCTTCGACACTTCACAAACTAAGAAAATGGCGTACTGTGAATCACGAGCGGACTGGACTATGAGAGAATGACAACGGCGCTCGTTATCTGTTTCGATAGCTTGCGATTAATCGAACCACGATCTCTATGCCTCGATCACTCTGTCCATAGACTTTGCGCGTTCCTTGGACGGCGATGAGACCGTCAATATAAAGACAACCCTGTTCTGTCGGAGACTCTGTCTCTGTTTAACCAGGCGAGTGGCGGGGATAGCGGTAACTCATCGGCGCGAGAAGATATCTTTGTTATCTCCAGTCGATCAAGACAAAGTATGACGAGAATTTCATGCAGACACGCGATAAGCGTATAGAGATATTATATACGATTTACTAGGCAAGGTATAGGGATAAGCATAAGCCGAAAGGTCGGATGGAAAGAAAAAGAAAATCGAGTGATCCCTCTATCCTTGTTTGCATACGCATTTATGCATGCGTCAGAATCATAGCTCTGCTTTATCTCTGCGCAGTAACACACTGCGCATGCTTGGTAGAAAATGATAGATGAGTCGCTGAATTTTCTTTCTCTTTTTCTCGGTTAGACAATTGCATGGTTCACTTGCCTACTTTATTTATAATATCTCTGTAGATGCTACGCGAATGGCTGTGGGTAAATGTGATGCCTGCAGGCAATGGTAATTGAACATACTTACCTGACATTGGTATGAATTTTAGTTTCCTAACAGTCATGCCAGATGTCGCTTTTGATGCTTTACTCAGCTAACTATAAGTTTCCTTAAAATGAGTTCGTAACATCTTACTAGGAAATCATGTCGCGCGCTGCTAACAGCATGGTCTTGAAACGAATTTACAAAACAAACAAATGACTAAAGTTACAGAACGAATAACCACGTTGTTTTTTAAAAATTCTTTCTCATTTTTCACATTTATTAAATTAATATATTGCAGATATATTGCGCACATCTCACTAATATGGGTCTTGAATATATAAACACATATTATATATATTTGAGTAAATTTTAGAAACATACCCTGAAGAATAAATTCAAATTCTATCGTCATCGTTTCATGTATGCATCATGCATTGAAAGAGGCCCGCCATCTTTCACTTTTTTCTTTTTTGACTAATTCAATTTTTTTTCTGGATTTTATCAATGTATGAGTTATTTTGTTTTTTATTCATACCTAATTATCATTTGTAATTGGATAAATTTAGAGTCAGTCTGACCCAAGTGTGGCAGCAGTGTTTTTCCAGAGAAATGTCTAGACTAAGTTTCAATCATGGTTTTATTATGAATCAACAAACATGACGTACTTGGTAACGGTATGTGATTTGAATCTTTTTGAACACTCAATGTGCTTTTTGGGGGAATATTCTTATTTCCGCACACGGAACCAAGTACATAAATCGCTAAACCGGAAATATGTCATTACTACTATATCTTTAGTTTTTAACCTGAAACGAATCGTCTACGAATTGAATTTGAGCCTTGACGGGATATTTGATAAGGAAAAAGTGGAACTGGAATCATTTGGATTTGATATTCGCAAGATTTTGGGAAATATTATAACTGTATTAAAATGGCACACAAGTGAGACAATTATTTTGAAGCATGTTTCATTTTAATTGTGTTCAAAAACTTGTACATCTCGTAGAAAACACGTACATAAAATAAATCGAGTTTATCTTCTACCGTATATAGTTTGATAGATACAGATACATATATATGTACAGTGAGAATAATTACGTCTAATAATACGAATGGGTAACATCACAAATTAAACGTGTACCGAATAATAATTATAAATTTTTTTGCCCGCGAACAATTCGTTCACGTTGCAATTATTATATTTTGAAACGAAACGTAAACAAAAAATGTTATTTTCTTACTTAAAAGATTTTTCTTTTTAATGATTTGGATCAGTATTATCAATATGACATACAATTTTGTGACTTTTAACTCACAATTTACTCCTTATAAATGTAATTTTGTAACTTGTAATTTTTAGCTTTTTAGTTTTCATTTATCACAAATCCTACATGTTACACATTTATTCCATATAGGTATGTTTAGTGTTGATTTAACTAAAATAGAAATAAGAAAGACGAATAAAACACTTCGTTAATCAAGGATATATAGTTGTTAGAATTTTGATTAATGAATCGAGCCTCAACGCATTATATCACACATTACAACCGCGAACCAATGAAAAGTTGAAGGAAATATTAGACAAAAAAATACATCGAAAATGAAGATGAACGGTGGTAGCAAAAATTAGGCTATTTACAATATAATATTTACAACGAATTACTATGCCCATGTAATTATGGGCATTTAAGTGACTTTTGTTCATTTCAGCCATGGGAACTCCTTGTATCGTCGACATGATCCTTTTCCCATTTTCTCACTCGCTTTCTCTTTTTGTCTCAAAGCAATATCTCGTTGGACTTTTATTCGTGTATAAAAATCAAGAGTGCCAGGAACTGCCTCTTTTCTGAATATGACAGATGTATACGATGGAATTCTCAGGCGGCTGTATTAATATCGAACAGTCCTCAAAATCGTATATGTAACGTAAAATCGAAATATCAAAAATGTTAATAGATATACAAGTATGTATAACAGGTGTTAAAAGTTGAATAAATAGGAATGCATGAAATTAACTTAGCGAATCTTAGCCCTAACTTAATATCTACAGATTTTATTAAATTAATGTTTCGTCATGGTCAGCCTGATGTTTTGTTTCTAAACATCTATAGAAATCATCCTACCATTGTACAACTCACTGATCCTGAAACGACATTTGACGTAAAAATTTTACTCTTCCTCGTAATCACTTCGACGCAACTTTATCAACTTAAAAAACCACAAAACTACGGTTTCGCGTCAACATTATTTCTCCGGACATTGTGCAGCCAACCAATCGTCAGTGCGCATATTTTGTATTATATACCGAGATCAGACGGTGCAACTTATCAGGCCGAATGATCGACTGCGCATGCGCAAAATAATCGAGCTTAATTTGTCGGCAAGATTGTACCGTGGCAATATTTTCGCATGCAAATCATAGGAGCCAACTTACTCGAAACGGAACACGAAATATTAAACTCTCTGAAATTATGTTGCTGTGATGACTCGTAACAGTTATCAGTCAGTTAACATTAAAATGTCTCCAACCCTTTCCGAATCACAACATCAACTATTTAAGATCTGTTTGATTCAAAATAGATCGTATCGCCTACGTAATCTTCATAAGTCCAAGTCGCGTTTGACAGTTGATGTTTGGGGTGGTCAGCCTGTACGAAAATCCGACGAAGCTCGAGCATGCGCAGTGAACGCTCGATCTGTTAAGTTTGACGATTTTCTCTCGGTAAATTTACATACCTACACAAATACATATATATATATATATATATATATATATATATATATGTGTCGTATATGAAAGTTAAACTACATACGATTTTTATCCAACAGATCAGAATGAGGTGTTTGTTCTTTTCTTTTTGGCTAAGCAATCGTTAATCACTATCACTAAAAAATATCGTCAAAAATAATCGACGTTTGTCAAATTCAATTTAAAAAAAAAAAAAGACATGAAAAAATAACGGGAATAACAAGAAAACTACTCGGATTTCTAATAATATCTAACGGACCGCTCGTAGCTGTCGAAGATATCTTTTTCTCCGCGAACTCTGTCGTCGAAAAGTGGATTTTTCTGCTGATTTCCGGATCGTCTGGTAGTGAGGATCACGCTCGGCTTCTGCTGCCCTACGGAGAATATCGGCCGTTTAGCGGGTTTTCCCGACGAGGTAAGCGACTTCCCGAAGAAAAAGGACCTCGACTCGATTTCCGCGATGGACGGCAACTTCGCGTACTTCAGATCGTCGACGTCCTCGTCGCGGGGCAGCGGAAGTTTCGAATCGCCGGGAACGGGACGGCCGTCAGGAAACACTCGGATCACCATTGGGCCCATCAGGTAAGGCCCGGTGTGACCAGCCGGACGAACGTAGTCACCGGAAGGCGCCGAAGACTCTTCAGCAAGGCCGTTATTATCGCTGCCAAAGTTGTCGCCTGTAAGAAAACGAAGAATCGGAGATTATAATACGGAGATGAGAGACGTTTTATACCGCTAATTTTAGGAGTCAGTGTTGCCAACTCAGATTCTCCTTATCCCACTAGTGAGTTTCATCCGTAGTGCTAAGAGTTACTATTCTTTGTAGATTTCTTTACAGAGTATCACGATGTCGAAAACATTGATTATTCGATTTTTTTTTGTTTTCGTAATAAATTCGTTATTAATACTCCATACTTCCAGCAATGATCGAAACGTAATTGATTACAAAAAATTGACCAAATCAATTTCACATCCGCAGACATTTTCCCTGCAAACAGAGAACTATCTCGAAATCAGCAGATTTCTCGCTAACCCTTAAACAGATGAATCTCTTGCCCAGAAAGTAACAACTTTTTAAAGCCACCAAGTTGGCAACACTGCAATTTCGCTTCCTCATTGCTGCAGCGGAAGCTTAAATTTATTCAATTCCATAATCTTATCAAATTTATCATGTTAAAGTACGTTTCATTTCAATTTACACAGAAGGCGTGGGATCGGAGTTCAAGATTCTTGCAAATTCCTGTACTCGATCGAGTATATCTGTATGCGTCTGTACATTTCGATATATGTGCCAAGGGAAGAAGAGGGGACTACCTTGCGATATGATAATTTATTTGCTGTTAAAGGCCGTCGATATCAACGGGAAAACCTTCTTACTTCCGACAGGCGGTTTGAGCTTGAATTTAAATACAATACCGACGAGGCTGTGTTGCCCGAGTCTTTGCGTTCTTGACGCATGACGATCCGAGAATACCGGAATTAGACACTAATGTACGCGTCTGCAGTATATAATCTGTGATCGAGGCCGAAATTACTTCAATTCTCAATAATCAAAAGGGAAGTCTTATGGATTTTCATTTTTTTTTTTTACATTTTGCCGTTTGGATTCTGTTCAGATTTCAATAAAAGTTGAAGGCTAATTGGTTTTTGAAGTTACAGTTTTGGGATGGATTTTGTTTGAGAAATTTTTATGCGGCAAATTTAAAATTGTCTGAAACTTGGTAAACTATACCAAGGCAAAGAATATTAATACTTTGGAAACTCAACTGTTTCGAAATCATTTTAAATTTGTAATACGGTATGGATTTTTTTTCTTCAACATTTAATTAGGTCAACGCTAATAACTTGAACCTCATGCCTGAAAAGTACGACAATAAAAATTGACACGATCAAATACGCGTGACTGCAAACACAAATTTTTGTGCAATATCGCAGAAATTGCAATTCGGCATTACAAGCACCGGGGTTGAACAACTTAAGTACATGGAAGGTAGAAACGTTGCATGCAAGTATGAGGTATAGCTGGTAATTGTGTTCAATGTTAACGAGCAGGACGTGATTAAAGTGCGTGTATATAATACTGCGGAGATGTCATCGTCTCCTCGACAATTTACAAGGTGGTATAAGGTAGGCGACTTATACAAATGGAAATGCCTATAGGTAGTCAGTCATACGACGCGCGTGAAGAACACTGCAACAGAAACAGCAACAGCAACTAGGCCAAGGACCACGAGGATGATTTTTTTTATTTTGATTCTTTAAATAGTATCTTATACGTCGAAGTCTTGTCATTGAAACGCGATACGCGAGAGAAAAGAAGTGGGGGGAAAATAAAGATGGAGGAGAAGCAAAAAAAATCAGAGAGGAAAAAATTCGAGAAAACAGAATAAGAAATGCACTCAAAGATGCGTGCTTGAATTCTTTTCTCATCTGCATATTACGAACCAGGAATATAATTGTTTCGATGCGATATTTACCGCTGCGGAGATTTCTCAATATCGTTGGTGAGATTTTTTTTTTTTATTTTACGTAATGTAAATTTCATGTATCCTCTCATTCTCATATTATAAACTTGTCTCGGATTCTACGCGTCGTATGAACACCGTTTTGATATGGACGTAAAAATGTTCCGTCAGTGATTGGGAAATGTTTTACTGGCGAAATCATCGGGAATAGAGACTGAAAAATATCTACGGTAATTAAATGAGATGTTGTGTGAGAATCCATGTGAAATTTTTTTTTAGTATATTTTCCTCTTAAACTTTCTATTTATCAAGCAAATAACTTCTCAGCGTCTTGAGAACCTTTTTCTGCTCATCGTATCTACGTAACTAGAAATTATCACGATATATCATCGGGTTTGTTATGTAGTCAAAATTGCATCTCATTAATTTTTTCCGCGTCTGTATAGGTAATAATTAGTACGCGAATAAGAAAGTTCACAAGAAATTGACGAGAAATGTTTTTTGTGAAAAAGATTCTCGAATTGTTAAAACGGTTCCAAAATTGTGTGTAATTCCATTGGAAAAGAAATCCAGACAAATCTCGAAAGTAACTTTGACAAAAAGATTTACACGCCGCGGAGTGTTAACATAAAAACAAAAATATCGAAGAAACATTTCACAGACCGAGAATGTTTTTACGTCAAGAGACAAAAGTCTGCGAGCAATAAAAGTAGAAATCTCACAAATCTGAGAAAGTATAATACTTATAATACGTGGTTAAACGATAATTTGTCAGCGAAGATAAGTGCTCTAAACGATGCGGTCTCAAGATCATCGTTTAAGATTGCCTTTGTAGAATGGCGTGTTCATAGTATTAACGTGTACAATCACAGTGATAGAAATCACGGGGAAAATGTGAAAGCGATAGAAATCACTCTGTGGTATTGAGACGAGGAGAAGAAAGGAGAAAAAGAAGAAAGATACGAAGATGAAATAACGCTAAGCTAACGTTCTTTGAACATATTTCAAAATCTCATAGTTACAGGTGCATATATACTGAATTCCTGTACGATCACTGTCAAAAAAGTATAAAAAGATGCACTGTTTATGTTCTCAAAAGCGTGACAAATTATTATAATTAATATATCTCGTTTATAAAAAAATCCACCTCCTTATTACTTTCGTAATTATTCTTTCGTGCGCGTCGTTTTTTTTTTTTTATTCTTTTTAAAGTATACTGCGAAAGCAAGACACATTTTCTCGCTACTGACGAATCAACATCGAAGCACGCTCTTATCACATAGTAAAATTCGCCTCTCAGTTCACTCGAAATTTTTACAAGATTTTACAGCCGCCAACTTTGGCTTTTGTTTAACTTGCAATGTTGGCAGATGAAGAGAAATCTGAACAATTTCTAAACTCTACATTCAGGATCGAATGCTCAGTGGATCGTTTGCGTTTAGATGTATGAAAGCGTGTATTTTCTTTTTAGATTAATTATTTATGAGAGTAAGAATTCAACTCACCGAAACGATCAGACTCGGAAGAGTAGTACAAGGAATCTCCCTCACGTTCGAATGTAGATTCGAAATCGTCGTTGGTCAACAACGCGTGCCAAACTGTAAAGCAAAAAGGAAGATTGATATGCTGCACAACCTATAAACTAAGTACTAAATCGCAAATAATTGAGAAGCTAATAATACTCTTTGAGTATCATAAGTTAGCTACGCGTCTATAACATCCTTGTTTGTCCTAGATAGACGCTTCAAGTATTTTACGGCAGCGATTTTTTAATCACTCGCGAAATGGTCGAGTAAACATTTAAGAAAATGGTAAACGGTTGACTGCAGAGAAGCCAAAGAAAAAATATTCATAGTTACTCTAAGTAAGAAGCGCTAAATATTCCCAATTAAGAGTTACTCCGGTTAAAATTATACGCAATGAAAAACTCGAAAAACACTTCCGTAGGCATAGCGATTATCAGGCAATAAAAAATTGCCTATGGAAATTTTCGGTATCGGCTGAAACGGATTCTTTCCCGTTCTTTTTCAGTTCAATGTGAAATGTATATTTTCAAACTCGACACTGTCTCACCGGATAAATTTTTTTTGCGTCTCTTTATTACTTCTTCACATTATATACGTCTCGTTGCATAACCAGTTCCGAACGCATCGATATAAATAGAACGATGCATTCTGACTACCGGAACGCGTGGAACAACTCTTCATTATACATAGTAGCTATGCAAAATTTATAACATTGGTAGCATGCGGCGCAACAGCTTGCATTGATAACTTGTGTGATAGCAAAAGTTCATCTTTGCTACAAAAATTTTCAATACATACGTAGATATGTATAGTCTATGAATCAGAGATAATGAAAACGTCGTTTCATGTTCTTCTATAATTTCTATTTATTCACACGCTGCTAGTACATGTACGAACTTATCTCTTTTTTAAAGAAAAATAATCGTTTCGAAACAACAGAACATTTCACAGCTATATGTGTACGGTTACCGAACAACTTGGAGAATGCCACATAGTCAGTTTGTACCGACGGAGTAAAATGCCACTTATACGAAAGCTTATGCACATTTGAACCGAGAATGTCGCAGCTAGCGTAAATTTCGCTTGTAAAACTGCAGACAAATATCGAAAGAAAATTTTGTTTTGTGCGACAAAAGCCCCGGAAATGTATTTCAGTAAATGAATCACCGATAATTACAGAGATGTATTTACTGGCGTTATGCTCGCATGGTAACGGGAGAGTTTCTGCATATTTTTGTTTAGCATTGCATGTGGAATTGCACGAACTACGGGTTTTTCACATCAGCGATGCGCAGACTCTGTTCACAGTGAAAATAAGCGACATTTTACTCGGTCGGTAAGAACTGACTACATAACCTCCTCTTAACATCGAATCACGATACGTTTGCCTTGGTACGTGTGTAGCAGAACGCCGCGAAGCGCATTTCCTGACTATTCACTATCGCATCCGCCGTGATCAATTTGAGCGTACGTCACTCATTGTCCGCGCAATTGTCTAACCTTTTTAGCAGCACGGAAATAGGTTATACATTCGTTGTTATTGTCATCGTTGAAATTATATATTTGTCCCCGATGATGAATGACGGCGAAATTAAAGCGACACGGAAAAGGTAACAATTGAACGAATATGTAAAGAGAAAAAAAAAATAAGAACCAACGAATAAATCGAAAATGCTTACTCATTTCCGTGGCACCACGCTGGTAGGGGTCCATTGTGTTGAGATAATCCTCGTCCATGTTTGCGAGGTTTCTGAGGCCCGAGACTAGCAGATTTTTGTTGCAATCAGGCTTCGATGAATCCGCGCAATATTTTGCCACCTGTTTGCTGAACACTTTGTACAAGTGACTCATCTGAAACAATAGGAAAAGAAATTGTTACGCAAGCCCGATCATTGTGCTATGATAAAGTATAAATTGCACACCTATTATTTTCTTGTTTTGTTCTTTTTACAACCGAAGGTAGATAATATAATATTCTTGTTTCAACGTCGAGACTTTGGTATATATATACAAATGTGTGTTATAAATAGCCATATGTACATTTAAGATCACCGACTGATGGATTGTACCCGATTTTTCAACTCCATCTATCGTATTTAAATCGTTTCGTAAGCTTCATAGAAAAAAATAAAATACAACAATAATAACAATGATGTTAGATACTATTGCGCAGCGTGACGTGACGTGAAGAATTTTTCGTGTTCTAGATTTAACGCATATACAATATTATACTAATGACAGCGTGAAATTAATTATGTCTGGTCTACTTTCGAATCCAGCAACCGATTGCGGTAAATCAATTTTTTTCACAGATCACAATCGGCTTGTTAATTTTTCAATATGCAAAGAGATACCTATATGCACGGATGGTTTTAATTACGGGCAGTTTAAATTTTTAACGAGTTGATTGGTGCTTCGGCAAATTATCAAAGTAGTAAAAATGTAGTTTTTTTTTTTTTTTTTTAACGAGTGAGGAGACAAAGAGAATAAGTTAGAGAATGAAACAGAATGAATACCGATGCGGCGGGCTTTTTGTTATTTACTTTTTGTTTTACTGGAGAAAGTCTGTGTTGAAATTTGTATAGGAAGAGGTCCGCATTCGGAGATATAATTGAAATTCGACTCACACAGCTGGTGAAACTAGGGAATGTGTAACACTGCAGAACCGTTACATATGCACGACGCGCATTTTGTATAAGGGCGTTGGCAATACTTTTCACAATGAATTAATACGTGATTGAAATTCAAATTGTTTTCAGAGACTTTGCATGGGTTGGTTTGTTACACGCAATAATTTTGCCCCGAGAGAGTTTGCCGCATCAAGAATATCGCGGGGTTCATTGTTCAGTTGAACGATTCTACGGGGATTGACATAATTTGTAAATTCGAGAAACCGATAGCGAGGGATTCTCATCGTTTATACAGCACGGAACATGATAAACCCCAATGGATATAGATTGATATCTGCTGAAGCTAAATCGCTAACGGTTGAATTGTTTTTCTCTGGCTGCAGCTTTCACTATAATGCAATTTCGCAATTTATTTTGCAAGTGGATTTTTTAATAACACACTAGCGAGTGGAGTGCATTTTACAAGGTTAAATTTAAGCCTGCAATCGCTGTATATATGATCTCACCGTTTAACGCAATAGTCGAAAATTTAAGAACCGAATGTTCGGACATGAAATGGGCTATAAAATATTTCGTGTGTGGGCATCGATGCCCATTAAATTTCGATTATTATCAAATTAATTGTTTTGCCCGAAAATGGATGTCGACCAAAGCATCGAAACGTGTGCTCGAATAACAATTAGCGATATTCGACTGCAGCCAAATAAAGTAGTGTTACGTTCTGTGTAAGGGGATATACATCAAAATGCCAATGAGGCGAAATCATATGCACATACAAATTATTTACGGTCTCAAATTTGACTAACGCATGAATATTCGCACCTCATGCAAGTGGGCTTCGAAGTTATGGCAGCGTCGTTCGTTATGCTGGCCGGAAAATATTCGCGGTATGTGTGTACGTGTTAAGTTACATAATAAAATCGGCGTCCACGTTACAACGCCAGCATATTACATTACTGCTTTACACCGGGACTACACTCCATTGTACGAACTGGTTCGAAACTACTTGTTGTGAAAAGGGAGATATATATTTAGATAGAGGGAGAGGGAGAAAAAAAAGTCCCGATTTAATTTGCACTTGGAATTCGTTATATTGTGGTTTATTGAACAAAACAGTCGTTCCGCCGATCGTTTATTATTATATGTACATGCATACATCGAGATACGTTCAATTATCAATTCAGAATCGACATGTACGTACATTCGTATGTAATAAAAACTCTCTTGACCGGTCGGCCAGACCTGACGTAACACTTAATTGCGATGGGTTTTTGCCATTTTAAGTTTTATCCAAACGGATACAAGTCCTACTTATTTCAGTAGTTTTTTCCTCATCGATATAGTCTTATTATTGTAATTATTTTCTATCGGGCTGCCGAATTTGGATGTAAATGACGATTGGACGACTGGTTTGTGACATCAAAGGTAACAGAATTGTATCGAAAATACAGAAAAATTATGTTAGAATCAAAATTGCGCACACCTACGTAAATAGTTAGTCTTGTCGTACTTGAAGTTAAATTTTTTCAAGTTTACAGAATCAACGCAATTAATTTTAGGTTTAAATTTCCCGCCCTTTCCCTGACATTTATCCTTCTACTTCTGGAACATATCTTCTTCGCGTGGCAATGGGCCACATCAATCCGAATTCAAATACTTTTATTGACCCAGATTCGTTCGCGTCCATGTAATGGAAAAATCGTTGTGAATAGCGAAGGTATTCAAGCATTCGTCGTGTTAATTAAGCTGACGGTAAAATACGTGGATCGGGATTCCCGAACGAACTTGCCACGAGTAAATTTCTCATTTTTCACTCTCCGCCGAGAAGCGTCGACGAATTCTCCCAATCAGCTTTCATTTGTGTTCTACTTTTTCCCGCCGTAAATCAATACGCCGACGAGTACGTGCGAGTGTGCCAGACAAGAATTACTCGGTACGATAAATGTAGCGGTGTGTTCATGAACTTGTACTTGGAAGGAACTGCTCGGTGGTTCCCAACGTGATTGCGTGCGATAAGACGCTACGCTGTTACTGCACGCGACTAGAAGGGCAGTGACCGAATTGGTGCAGCGCCATAGAATACGAACATACAAGACGCTCTACAGCCGTTGGTGGTATATTTAAGACAATAGGTTACTCGTCCGTCTTGCCGAAATAAAATCCCGCAGGCATTCGTATCAAAACGAATAATATTTGTCAACGAATAATAGGTTTCTACATTTCTTCACATTACGCGTCTCATTACCAACTGACGCCGGCTGACGTCGTTCATAAAACCTTGGTCATGTAGAGACGACGTCTGACGGACATATGCGTCTAGCTTGTCCATCGGACCTTAGCCTAACTATTTTGCATTCAGGCTACAAACGCGCCCGACTTTTACCCCCGGAGTGTGAAACGTGATTAAAAAACTTACTTTTTCTTCCTTCGACAGGAATTCCCACATTGGAATAGCGGAGCCTTCGCTGTAGGCGACAGCAAGACACAGAACAACCGCTGCCGAGATAATCGAACACCGAATCATCTTCACTGTTTATAGTTAATGCCCGAAGTTTGTTCGGTGACGGTTGGGCTTTGGCAGCCGGAGTCACTGATTTGTATAATCACGGTTTAGAATCGCCGCGTCGTTCTTGTTTTCTGTCCTCTTTCGCTTTTGTTTGTTGTTGTTGTTTTGTTTTTTGTTACCAATTCTATTCTGTGAACGATAGTTTTCGTCAATTGTCACGCGACGACGGTGAGCTTGAAACGCCTTCGTTGTATAACGTCCGTGCGAAGCGCTCGTATGGAACTGTCTATCCTCAGGTAAACGTCGGTTCGTTATATGCCGAGCTTCCTCGAGCCGGCCTCCCCTCCTCGAAATACCCGCCGACCCCGTCCCCTCCACCCGAGGCGAAGACTCGGTGCCACACGCGTGTTTACAGCATCCTGGAGGCAGAGTAGGCACCAGACGCGATTCAAGATTCAAGTTCCAAGAGGCAAGATCCGAGATTCGGTGTTCGAGGCCCACGCCCGTCTCCCAGAAGGCAGCGACACTATTTCATCCCGTCGCGTCCCAACGGATCCGGCGACGCGACGATGTCTCGGTTTGAGTATTATGATAATTACCGGCCTGCGACTGTGTGGACTGGAATTCGGCAATTATTGTGCTCGCAAGAAGGAGAGGGAACGGGAATCACGAGGCGCTTTAAACCTTCGGATGCGAATTCCGAGCGCATGTATCGCGTTCCTCGACCGATCGGCAAGGATTCCGGATACGGATCGGTCGGAGATGACGCAGATGTTTGTCCATCCAGTTCAGGCTCACTGACATCTCGTCCCGGAACACGTGCTATTTTCATTTTTCAACACAATTTTTACACCTACGTCGCATCGTACCTGCAAACATGTATAAGTTGTTCACTCGGCGATACCGTATAACTCTCGACCAGAATTGAGGAAAAAGGAAAGACGTTAAGATTCGTATTGTTCACAACGTAGTGAATGCTGCCATTTGAAAGTGAATCAGACGTGCTGAGAAAATCCCTTGTCGAAACGAACGACGATACGAGACAATAGGAAAAAAAATTAAAATGGACAGTAATGTAATTTCGTCGTTTACCGCGGTATGAAAATTTTGAACAAGGTGGAAATGTTACCGAACTATAAAGCTTTACAATTTTGAAGAAATTAGCAAAACTATGGAACATGTGCGACTATGTAATGTTTATTCACATTGTTACGTAAGTCATTAAAGACAAAAACAGAGAGAATGAAAAAAAGAACGTCATCATGTTGATAAATAGCTGACAATGAGATATGTGGTATCAAAGTTGACTACGCAAAAACACACTTCTTCATTCCAAAACATCATAATGTGTCAGAATTCCGACAGACTGTGCCGCTTACAATTAGTTGAATCCCTACGCTAGAAATTTTTCCAAGCAATGGTGTTCAAATTCTACGATAAAGTGCAAGTACGAGACAATTAAGTAAAGAACTGCTCATGCTTGTCTAAAAATTACAAAGCATAACGAACCATGATCTAAAATCGATTTTTATGTACCGAAATCGTACACAACGGTATCCAACATAATGCAGGTGTAGATGTGTGAAACATTTATTCAGGTATGAGATGTACGTGAAAGCCGAAAAGATAAGATTTAACGGGTTTCCTGGCAGACAGGAAAGGCCAGCAACTCGGTCGAGGAAATGCCTCTGATCAACATTCTTCTCGGTCACCCACGTGCAGGCAATGAACTCATTCCGCAGCATCTTATGCTTCACAATTTATATCACGACTCAAGAACCGGCCTTCAAATGGCCGGACGAGATCAAGGGAATTCATTCCCTCTTCTGAAAACTGGATCCTTCCCTTCTTACCACATTCAAGCTGCAAATCGGTGCCACAATGGTCAAAATGCCCATCTTCTCTCGTCACTGCCGGCTAGAGGTTGCATTTTTATGATCCTTTTAAATGTACCTTCACTCTCTGTGATTACTTTTCGTATTAGCTTGTCGGATGAGTTTGCAGGTATGTATGATAAATTCGGGAGGTACGTGTTTCTATGATTAAGTTGATGATGTATACTGCAGTGATGTACAAGGATATAAATGTTTGTTGACCTATCGTCGTCTATAGCTGGTCGCGAGCTTCTGTAGGAGTGGATCCTGTTTCGGTTTATAAAAAATGCTGAGAGTTGCGCTGTGTCACAGTTGCAATCAGACCCGAAGTGACAGTCTTCGCGGCGATAAATCGTGGAATTGCAATGAGTTCGCTGTCTTTTCTAGTGGCACCAAGCCAGAAGACGAACAAAGAATTAAGTCAAACGTTGCGTACATGGATGTTACTTAACCAACGATCGGGTAACGGTGCGACGTTCAAATTGATGACAAGCCATGAACAACAGAACTGATACAACCGTTGTCGAAAGTTAGAGGAAAGAAAGAAACCAGAGATCCAATCTACGGCGTAATTCGTTCAAAAAAGGAACCTCACTGCGAAGCGTTGCGTAATTGAATAGCACGCTGTTATAATCTGAATCTGCAAGGTCTTTCGAAGAGGTTTTCTAAAAACATATATTTTATTAAAGACTTTTGTAACGCCCTTTAAGACCAGAAAAGGTCCTCATTATCCGTCAGGCTGTGAAATCTTTTCACGCACCTTTTCGAATTCTGTTTAACATATGCTTAGAGAATTCACTCAAGGCTGGACCGATTCAGGTCGCTTAAAATCTATAATTCATGTCTTATTTCGGAAGTGTCTTTAAAGTCTGATCTACACAATTTTTATGGCATTTCGAACTCATGGCAGCCGTTTGTATTGACACGGAGGCTGTTTGTTACTGCGCATCTTTCCGTGCATAGTATCTTAGCAAAAATTTTACGATCTAATGATATTCGTTTATTTACTCGTAGGTATATAATGTGTAAACAATTTTTTTTTTGCCCCTAGGAACTCGCAGGAATTTGAATGCCCGAAAAATGGATACCCCCACCGTCATCCCGTCTCAGGAATCTATGAAGGATTACGCAGTTAATTAATACGAATTGCTTGCTGATGAAAAAAAATCATGCCTTAAATCATTCGGCAAATTGCTTCGGGCTCATCGCGCTTGCATCAGATTCTTTCATTAAGATGTTTTGACTTTTATAGTAGGTATGATTTTTCAAGGGTAAGATTATTGACACAGTTGTACAGGTATACCGAGAAACCATCATGTTATTTACACTGTTCATTCTAATTTCGATAATGCGTTTATTAATTAAAGTGGAATTGTAAAATTACAGCGAAGACCATCTAAGGTTGGCAATAAAATTTCCAATTATTTTGTAATTTACTTATTTGCATCAATTTACGGCATACCTTGAGAGCAAAGATGTATAAACGATTTTATCTCTATCAATTTTCTCGTAGTTTACAGTGCATGTGTTTATAGTCGAACGTCCGTTGTTTACATTGCGTTAACTAGAGCATAAAAATAAAGAGAGAAGGCAATGAACTCGGTACTCATTGTGAGTCTTTCACTGAAAGAACGGTTACAAGTTCTCTACGCGGACTAAGCTGTGGAATTAGCTGAACGCATTGATTCTCTACAGAAATCGCATGCTTCAATTTGGTTTTACTGCGAATCACCTGCAGTTCGTGATATATAATCATGCTCATGTGTATAAAAATCGGTCGAAACCGCGAAGAGGGCAAAAAAAATTTTACAATGGCAAAAAGTCTAATTAAAGTGAAGTTTGTTCCCGATTACGACAAAAAACTTTTCAACTTCCAGGTTTCAAAGTTCCGTTTCTTCGGCAAGAGATCTTATCTTTGACAGGATTATGTTCCAGCTAATTATCGTAGGTATACGGCGTTCTCATCATCCAGATGTCAAGGTTCGTTCTTCCACTCTGCCGGGTAAACATTCTCTTGACATTTAACAAATGTATGTCTTCCGGATTCACTCAGAGCTAGTTGCAACGACGAGCAGAAATACCTGCAACTGCATGTTACAAACTGACAAAAGCGGCTCCAGATTCTTGTCTCTAACTGTACATATGCAGTCACGGAATCATCCCGGAAATCGTCAATCCGGTCTAGCGATCCCGACACGTCACCAAATCGGGTTTACCCAAGTAAAGTCAAAGCAAGGAAACGTTGAACCAGCTTCGCTGCGATATCAAGTCTCGTTTGCAATTGAGTGGGTAACTTTAAAGGAAAAGAAAGTCAAGGTGAAGACTCCTACAACGATCGATTGCACGGCATCATTTCTAAACGCATTACATTATGCATCTGGACTTCAATTCGCAATTCGATGGCGATGAGCCTTGATCGAGTGCAAATTATCGCTGTATTGATACTGTTGTAACAAGCTTCGACTCACCAGACAGTCACTGTAAACACAGTTAACAAATCATGCCATTTGTTGTTATTCTGAACGTATACCCAACCTTTCTACCTGCACGCGTGATGGTATGACGACGAGTACGGAGACGCCTATGAAAGCCTTAGAGCATGTACTCCTACATGGACAGTGCATTAGTTTATACCCTCAAGGGTCCCTTGTTCTCTGTCATTCTAAGGGCCTTGCATTATCTGTATTTGTTTATACACTTCAAAGTTCAATAACACACTGAATCTAATTCCATCGAGAACACTAACGCCAAACAGTTGCTTCTTCTTCTTCACTCTTCCGGTTGGCTTTCTCCTAGTACTTCCTGTGTCAAATTGCTTCTTACTTTTAGTTAACTCCCAAATCTCAGAATTTAGTTTTAGTAATATTCGAACGATGACAATACGCATGGATCATATGTGCTTGCATTAATGTTCCATAAAGAGGTTATTACGAACAAGGCTTGAAGTTTATGACTGATGGGAAAACTCTCTAGAATCACCGTTGGTTAATAAGTTACAAAGTTCCAAGGTTACCTTCAAGTTTCTACTTTACACGGTGCTCTGATTTTTTGACAGAAGATCAAGGCATTGATTTCCAGCTGTTTATCACATACAAAAATTACGAACATATATTGAGGAGGTTCACAGCCGCATGAACAAAAGTTAGTGCTTTAATCAAATCTTCTCCAATACGATGCCGGTTATTCAGGGTTAACATTGGAACCTGAATTTCCGAATGAAATTAAATCAATGGCCCTTGTGTCAGACAGATTATAATTATATCAGTGTATCTTGAAGACTTAGCTGGAGTTTCTCAAAAGATGATTGAAATTCCGGAAAATCTGCCCAACTTTCTCTGAAGTACGACAGGACCCCAAAATGGACTGTATTATGTTAATTGTATGAAGAGAAACTTGTTTGATCCCGATTGAAAAGTGGAATTTCGAATATTCATCTTTCAGTCCATTATACACCTTGCGAAGAATCGTTGGAAGCCTTACGTCAGACCAAAGATAAAATCTGATCATCTAAAAAAATATGGGTCGATGGACCGTACTGTTTATGGAATTTCTAATTCCATGTGGTTGAGGAATTCGAATAATTCTGAGCAACGAACGCCAGGTCGCATTTCCGTGAGACATAATATGTATAATATAACTGTAAATCCCACTGAATATAATTGTCCGAAGTGTCGAGAGCGTTAGTTGAAGCAGATTTCATGGAAAAAACAAACGAGCGAAGGAACGAGAAACAAACATAGACGTAAAACTAATCGGTGAGTGGCAATTTAAACAAAATTGTGATTCGAATTGCGAAAGCTGAGCAATAAATTGCAGCTGTCGATTTAGCGATGTATCTTATTTCTATGCACGTGTATACCGGACTTATGCTAATGATAAAAGATTGATAAACAAGAGGAGCCAGAGATGGAATCTTACCCTTCGAACCCAAAGGAGGAGGAATATACGAAGTCTATAATGTTGTTTTGGCGCCGCATCAAGTCGTACTAAATGTCAATTCGGCGCCAGTTCTTATGCTCACACTAATCAATTACCGTCAGAGGCGACTGGCTACTAAACGAGCTGTATCATACGGTCCCAAGCCACATTGACACCGCCAATGGCGTTGGAAATTTTTCAAATTCAGCCCATCATCGTTAAGTCTTTATCGAGCCGGTCCATGTTTTCGCATTTGCTTGTCATTAACTGCATCATTTTCGCTGCATACGTTAACTGAAAAACCAGCCGGCATACAAATTGTTACATCAATAGATTAGCACGAGCAAAAACGGGCAACTGGATTGAAAACAAAGTCAAATTTGGGTAACGTATGTTCCGCATAACGAGACGACAAGCTTGAAGATTGGATCGTCTGTTATTGACATATAACTGGTACCAACGCGTCAAGTGCAGGAAACTTGAGTCAAGAATTTGAATCTACACGTGCAGGTTGAAAAAGAGGAAGTTGCTGCTAACGTTGTCGGCATATTTTTCACCGCTTGTTTCCGTTCACTTTCATTGCGATGAAAATGCAACCTCACTATCACGCGAGTCATCGAATAGTTTCCTGAACTCGCGAGTGTCTCGTGACTTGCGATGTTGATAATTGACGTCCGTCAAACGTCTCTGTTCTCACGTACGACAATTTAAGTGTTCTTGAATACATTTACGCCGTATCGAGTCCATGTATCTGTCGTAAAACAAATGTTGCGGTTGACTGAGATCGGTACGACATGTGATCGAAATCTTGCCACGTCATGATTCCAACTGTGCTATCAGATTCCACATACTTCCAGTTTTCAAATCATCCCAACAGGTTCTCGAGATTGGTGTAGAGACAAACGTCCCCGTACCCTGATCGTAACGACGCTTTTCACCAAAAGCTGTCTTCTTGTGAACAGACATTCACCCGCATTTGTGATCGGAATCCTCGGATTTTTCGTGGGCGATAATAACTACCTTGGTATTACCAAAACAAGATGGTAGTAACAATAAGGAAGGAACATTTTACTTCGATCGCTTGAACGGTAATCCGTATTATACTTGCGTTCTTCGCAATATACGGTCAATTGACGTAAGTTGAAACGATCATTCGTGTATCTGAATAAGAATTTTATTGTCATTTCATCAAAATTCAGGGTGTTGGTTAAAAGTTCAATTTGGCGCGTCGAAACCATTGCCGATGAGAGCGATCAGCTCTCGACACGAAAGTTCGAAAATGTCAGTTCTAGGTATAAGATGCAGCTCTGGCTGATCTGTGATACATTGTTCAAACTCTGATGTTCTTGACCTTCTCCGACTACCGCTTCGAAACGTATTCAGGAACATAACTGTTGGAAGTAGTTAAGACTTAATAACGATCACCGGTTTATACCACGATTGGTATAGTATTCTAGACTGGCTCAACTGGATGAGGACTAAACGATCCGGGTCTTCTACGTTGTAGCGTATCGATAAAAAAGGCGACCAGATAGAAACAGCATTCCTGGGTTTTACCCCAGACGAATCACGCTTGGGTTATAAAGTGTATGTGTAGAAATTGCCGGGGTGATAATTATAAGGATGAGAGGCATCCCGACTGTGAGAACCTTGTTTGGTCTTGTCAAGATCCTTCTTCGTGTAGTATGTGTAGCCATTTGGCGTGAAGCCAGTTTATTATTGTTGTTACGGGTTCGTTGGCTCGTTTCGTAAAAACGTCGCGTGAAAAAGATTGTCGTTTGATCGAAGGATTGAGTAAAGAAAAACAGACGAGATATCGTCAAATACACAATGTATGTACGTAGTCTGCACGCAATTCGAACGTGTTCGAATTCGAAAATTCAACGTTTATCCGTTTCGTTGTCCCAAATTATCCGGCAACGTAAAATTCTGTAAATCATTGTGCGTACTCGCATTATGAAACCTGCCTGCCGAAGAACGTTCAACCGTTTATCAAGTGGCCAGTTAGTCGTGACGTAATCTGTTAGGGATATTATTATCTTATCCTCCTACAGGCGATACCTTCGAATATCACAGATCGTCAGCCGCCACAGGATTTCGTTACGATAATAATAATTGACAGGGTCAAGAATATAGACGAAATAACGTCATATTTCTGACGACGCGATAAAAACACTTGTACATTTGTAATACATTACATATACCTAGTTATAAGCCGCCATGCGTCATTGTTTGATCATGCATTCAAGTCTCCGCGTCACACGTATTTAATGATTATACCTCGCGGCTACTTGTCGAGCAGGCAAGGGGGCAAAATTATCGACCAGCTCATTAAACAGTTACTGGTTTAGAGTAGTATTAATAAATTTAGAGGTGGGGTTTTACGCTCGTATAATTGAAATCCGGAGAAAGAGAAAAAGAGAAAAAGAGAGAGAGAGAGAGAGAGACAGAGAGACGGACAGACAAACAGACGGAAAGATCTTGTATTTCATGCCTTGGAGCACTTTGGAGAAAAATAAATACTTAGCAAGTATAACCCTTCTTTCACTAATTAACATAATAGTAGTTGCGATTGATGCTAAATAAAATAAAATAAAACGATAAAAACAAGTTGATAAAAAAAATTATATTTACTGGAATATAACGAAGTCGATCCGTATTGGGCAACAATAGGTAAGAAATGAACTAATTGATAAGATAGAGAAAGAGGAAGGACAGAGAAATCGCATAACGTCGATCACGTTAGAACGAATCTAATAATGCAATTTACTGCGTATATCAGCTTTCGATATTTCGATGGTTGTGTTATATTCGTGCATTTTCGTTATACATACGTGTAAATATCTTTCCAATATCCGGATGCATGAGTATCTACTGCTATAAAGTCGGTATATTCAAGTGGAGTAGGTTATACAATTGCAGTTGATTGAACTCTTTTACAAACTCGCGGCTATCGACGTTCGCCGAACCGTTGACGCTTTCTTTTATTCGTTTTATTTTTCGTCGCTGTTTTTATCTATTGTTTTTTATTTAAATTCGATTTAATTTAATTTTTTTTTTTCTCTCTTTTTTCTCCTGTCCGTTGCGAGTGAAGCGAATCCGTCTAGCCCACAGAAAACTATTAGACTCGTCCCACATTGTGACGGTTGACGCACGAGCTCCTTTTAAGGGCCATCGAGCAGCCAGTGAGATTTGTGTAATTTTTAATCGAGCACAATGTCGGGACGGTGTCGAACTTTAAAACGTGTTTAAATCAGGCGCGTAAGTATGTAAGATACAGCGGCTGGGAGGTGATTTTCTATGTTAGCGGTTTGCCGAATGCCACTGGCGCCAAAGATCATCATGTATTTATCGTACAGACATCAATTTTACCACAGGAATGTCGAATGTTTCGTTTCGTTTCGTTTCTTCTTCTTCCTCTTCTTTTTTTTTTTTTTTTTTTTTTTTTATTTTTTTTTTTTCTCTTCTTCTCTGTTCCAACTTTTTTCTCCCCACCTCTCTCTATGCGTATCTCTTACTTATCCAAAACCTATACATGTGCCAAAAATTCCTAATCCTGTTCGTGACACGATATTAATTGGAAAATTCCACTGGCATTAATCGCTCCCGGGCTCTCGTTACATACGTATAATACAAAACACGCAGTACACGGCAAATTGTCTAGTTTTATTTCGGTAAAAATTCAACGGGCTTACTCTTTTCAATTGTACCTTTTTTGTACGTCGCGTAATCCCCCCCCCCCAAAAAAAAAAAAAAAACAATCGCTGTAGAATTGTTTAAAATTTATTGATTAAAGTCACTCTTGCAAAGTTGCTTGGCTTTGTGTTTTCTATTTTTCATTTTTGTATTATTACAACTCGAGTAAAATACCTAATTTTATTTTCACGGCAAAATTGATATCGTTGTATAAAATTTATTGTGAGATTGTTTGTACAATAAAATTGTAGAGGTCTCGTAGACACGTCGTCGGCGGATGTCGAACAATTAGTTAGAATTCAAAATTTTTTAACCAGTTTTGTACGTAATAAGTTAAACCAACCCAGGATTTTTAATAATGTTTACTCACGAGACGTAAACAAATGATATGAATCCTCTGTTCATCTTCGTTCTCTATTAAATTAAACGTAACCGGCTTGCCACGTGCGACGATATTTTTATTTTTCACCTCGCATCAATTGCAGAGGAGAATTAAAAACCGCTGTGACACTTTACAAATAAATTTAAAGAATAAAAAAAATAAAAAATAAAAAATAAATGCCACTACAGCCCTTTTTAATTTTCGTCTGCAATTAACTAGATGGAAGTATCAGCGTCGACCTGGGAAAATTTTCACAAGAAGGAGCAAGATAAAACATTGATTCGATTATAAAAATTCAATGAACACGTCATTCGACAGTTCGTGAGTATATAGAATTGCTTCAGCTCAAACAGTGTCAATTTGTTCATTTACATTAATTTATAAATGATACGGTAATTATTGTTTGCTTTATCGACTCATTGAAGGAATCGAACAATTGTGTAATAAAGTTCTCGGAAACTATAAGTACGACTAGCGTGAATATAGTCACACGAAGAGGGCATTCAACCACGAAATAGTTACATCACAAACGTAATAATGGGATAATGCATGCGTATGACCTAAACGTTAAGTTCAGCCTCACTATTCAATACTTGTATCCCACAAAAAATTCTCCAACAAACATTCACCTTGACCCTGATATTAACAGATTTATGACCACTGTTGGTTGACAAACAAACAAATAAAAAAAAAAAAACGAAAGAATAAATAAAAACAAAAATACACCGAACAATGGCCACACATGGCAATTTACAACAACTTACATTATTCGTAGAAGAAAGGAAAAAAATCAAAAAAAAAAAAAAAAAACACGGACTATCAAGTGATAAACTATAAAATATTCTAGGAGTAAGACACGGAGAAAAAATGATATGGTTGTATTTCTTCTCTTTTCGGTCAGGCGAAAATTGACGAAAGTAGGACAAGTCTTGAAACGATAACAATATGATGTCACCCATGCTAAGTTATATCTATATATCACAAAGTTAGTGAAATTCAATTGCTTATAAAATTAGTGATTACCTTTTTCTGATGAAAAAGATAGAGGAAACCTAATTATTTTATTTTTCGGTATTTAATTCTTGGTTTGTTTTTTTCTTTCTATCTTGCTTCTGAAAAAGAGACAATTATAGTGCTGTTGTAACTGCCGACCAATAAAAACTTTTATACTTTTCCGCGAGTGTCACGACACAGTTACACAAATATATATATATATTTTGAAATTGAAAAAATATATGAAGACAAAAGTCGGTAATTTAGTTCAACTAAACTTTGGACTGGCTGTTTGCGTTTGAAATTCCTTCAGCGACGCTTATTTCTTACATGTTACGGAATGTTAAATTCCAACGATATGATTTATACTCGAAATACGGTTCGGTGTTTTCAGTAAGTTGTTTGAGTCTTAAGTCATGACGATGAAAACGAAAACAAGGCCTCCGGCATACGTTGGAGCAGCCTGCAGATTTGCGCGTAGTTGAAAACACGTTTCGGCTGGACGCGTAATTCGTGAGGGATGAAAAATTAATGTTGGCGAAATTCGATCACATCACAAAGGATTTGCATAACAAAGGAATAAGCCCGCGATTTCGTTACAGGCTGCAGTCTCAACACACGATTCATTGATTCGTTGCATTGTTGCATTCGGAGTAACGCACGGCAATTAATTCGACAAGCTGAAATATCAAAGCAAGATAATTATTATGCGAAACTGTGTGAAAACATGTGAACAAGGCGGACAATATTGTTTCAGCTTTAAATAATACAATTCTTTCGCCATCGTTATTCTGAGTATAAAATTCAAATTAGTACGTGCTGTTTTTTTTTTTTTTTGTCTATTCTTTTGTCGATTGATAATGATTAAACTGTTGGGAAATCCGGATGGATTTTGAATTGATATTAAACATTTTTTATCGTTATTCAAATATTATTCGACTCTGCGTTATTGTGAGTCAGACATTATATTTCATGCATTCGATTAAAACCATGTGGAACAGGAACTCGGCTCACGATCAGCTCGTTCAAACGATCGAGGATTCCCCGGTCAGAAAGTCATTCCGCAACTCAATTACACGGATATATTATGTACATAATATACCTACGTAATACACACACACACACACACGCAAACTTGGAAACATTAAAACCGCGGTAGCCTCAGTGGAATTTTAGGATTTCCAAATATTCGACGAAATAAAAAAAAGTAGTAGAAAAAAAAAGCAAAAACACATAGAAAAAAAAAATCTATAATAACAACAGTCACGATCGTGGCCTACACGTAATTTTCCATGTGATTTGTATGTATGAAAATTTACAACCATGTGTCCGTCAACGGTGTGAAATGAAATGAGGAGTAGAGGTATATTATTGTAATATATTACGAATAAAGTGGGACAAGAGAAAAAAAAAAAAAAGAAAATGAGTAAACTAAACCTACGATGTTAAATTGATATTAATTATCATTAATTCGCAATGAGTCTCTTTTTATGTTTCCTATTTTTTTTTTCTTTCGTTTTGATATCCGTATACTTAATGTGCATAGGTACACACCCAGGTGCGAAAATTTAAATGTTTATCATCCGAATGGAGTGAAAAAGTTCGTAAAATGCGGAATTTCAAATCGCATGAATATAGCGTCACAACAGGATTTGGTCGAGAAATCAGTTAAACGCGTTCGACGTTCGACGTTCGATTTATGTAATTCTTTCGTAATAACAAGAGTATAAGTATTCATTATGTGTATGTTACGTTACCGCGTGTAAACATTAAGATCAGTGACACTGCATCCATTACACTGCAGCCTACTAAAAACTATACAAATAGTTGTTTCAATTTTAAACCTACAAGCAGTATAAGGTATGTTGTTTATATTCAAAGGTGAAGTTTAAAATTTCTGGACTATAGATGCTGTCGTCTTTGTTCCAAATGAAAAATATTTTTCACAAAGAATTACTTACTGGATCCATCCATCGGTTCAAATTTGAAATACTAAAATTCTAATCAGATGAATCGGATGAACAATGTTACAGTGAAAATTTGTAGTTCGAGGCTATGTTACAAATACAATTGAGATTTAGAAGCCTTCACATTTCTTGTACGCTATAAATTTATTCGAAGTCTTTCTTGAACCGGATGTAGCGAAGAAAAAAAAAAAAAAAAGAAACACACTTTTAGTAAGTCAAAGTGTCGTAAAACAAACCATACTTAAATCACAAGCGTCATTAATCTTGGATTCAAATATTCGCTTATCAAGTTCTAATTTAAGTTGCCGTCTGCGGTATTCTCGGACAAAGAAACGGTCGTAAAAAAAATACCAATTATATGTAGTTATGCGATAACCGATTCTTTGAAACGTTAAAAAAACGTTTAATTTGTTACGTGGGAGAAAATGGCAACTACTGTAATGATTTGTGAGACAAAAAAAAAAAAAAAAAAAACAAGACAAGCGATTCATCCTCATCATATTGAGAGGAATTTCCAGTTTGAATAATATACAGAGTGAATTCCTAACGACTGCATGGCCCGTCGTCTGCTAAAATTTAACGCGCACGCGCTACAATCCCAGAGCAGCTGTTTCCTAGGGTCTTTAACCTGTTCTAACCTTAAAAATTTTGACAGTTGTGCAATGAGTAAAACTCCCACCGACAACTGTCAAAATTTTTGAGGTTACGTATAACGCGGCGAACTGTCGTTTAAATTTATGACGGTTGCTCACCCTGGCAAACCACCGCCCTCGGACTGTAGCGTGTTCGCATTGAATTTAAACATTTTTTTGTAGTTCAAACAATATTTACATGGTCAACAGCGTGATGACACAAGTTTTCCTTTCTACTTTCTTATTTGAGAATTTATGACATTCTATTACCACAACCACAAAAATAAATGCTGAAATGGAAATTGACTAGTAAGAGTGATAGCATTGATTATAATAATAACAAATAATGAAAATTTGTTTGCTTTTCTGACTCGAGAGTGCGCTACGAAAAAGTGGCATTACCAACAAACTTGGGGGAAAACTCAAAAGTTCTACAAAAACCTTTGGTTAGTTACTTCATCACTCAGCTCGACTCAGGTGGTAACGTTTTGCAATAAGTTGTCTCAAATAAGTGTTCTGTAGTAACAATAAAGGGTGCTTTCCATTTACTGACTCAAGTCGACTCGTGTCGCTATTTCTGGTGTATTCCTTTGCCTAGATTGGCCGGTTACACCAGAAATAACGACACAAGTCGATTTGAGTCAGTAAATGGAAAGCACTCAAAGCATTCCGTCGATTTCACGATAATTTTCTGGTAACTAAATTGCCAACCCAATTTCTCTCACAATCAATGCATCGAGTGCAATCGCGTAGTTGCGATTCCCCGACCACGCGCATAAAAGTTACACGCTTGTAACACGCAAGTCCCAAGACAATTGAATTGCAAGATTAACACAAAGCTAGTTGCATAACGGTGATGTCTAATAATTGGGCATTAAGCAACAGATATATGCACGGATGAAAGGAACATTTCCATCCGTGTAACGACCTTTAAGTCGTGACATTAATGCGTGTTGCCAAAATTCTTGAAGAATCTTCGGAATTGCGAAGTACATAGGCGTATACATAACCTATACATAACCTAACATACGTACATCTGTAGCCGGCTGTATTTTCTACGCGTGTGTTTGTGTACGTATAATACGCATCCATGCCGGCAATATTACGTGCAAGATGAAGATTAAAAACGGAAATCTACCAATTGTCGAGGACAAGTTTCGCCTTTGAGGCCTCGCGACGCGTCATAATTTGCCGCTTAGCGACGCCCCGCGGCCATGACAAGGACGTCGGGCTTCCGTCGAACTCTTAAGCCGCGCTCACGTTGAAATAAACGTAAACAACCCGCGGAAATCAGTTGTCTACAATGGTTTAAAAAACGAGCCGAGAAATTTTTTTGGCGTTCGACAATCGTCGGGAAATTCAAAAGCGATTCACTCGCCAGCGAGATTCTCGTAATTTCTTCGAATATTCAACTTTCGCGGTTCATTTGAACGCGGTTTGAGCATGTTTGACAATCCGAAAGAATTTCACGAGTTATAAATTCACGCGGAAGGCTTAAGCCGTGTCTAAACATCTCAGCACGTGCCGTCCAACTGTTATACCTGTTTCCAGTTACACAGGCTGCTTGCTTCGTTCTCAACCATTAGAACCGACGCACGAGCTTCTTCGTTCGGCGTAAATTTGAATTTGGAACGTTATCAAAATTTCATCCGGCTTTTCAATTGGCGTTGATTGTTGAAGAGAGGGATTCTTATTTTAACCTTGATTTATTAAGTATAAAAAATATATGTATGTGATAATAGTCGTGAGAAACAAATTGCCATGTGTTTGTCAAATTATACCATAGAAAGTATGTATGTAACAGAGAGAAGAACAATAATGAGACGAATGCTTTCCATCTTCTGCAGAACAGTGATGAGGCAAATGATAATACATTAGCAAAAAATAGTACGAATACTATTCGTATAATTTAAATCGAAATATGGTGCCGCAAGGTAATCATTCGGATGAATATATTCATCTTTGTTATGATAAAGAATGCGGATAAAAATATTTTACGAATCGAATGATATTATGGGCGTATTATAATAACAGAAAGGTTAAAAAGACTAGACTGTAAGCCATATATTATTGAATTATAGAGAATGTATGCGTGAAAATTTATGTACATTAAAGAAGAAGCAAAATCTGACCCGTTGATAAATGGTGAGCATTCATCAATTTGAATCACCCGAAATTACACCCACCTATAATGTGAATTTTATAGGATAGATAAACGTGGAGGTAATTACATATATGGTGTAAAAAAAATAAAAAAATAAACACTAAGAATAATGATGAATAATGAAAAATTGCGACACGGTTATTTGAAATTAAGGATTGTCTTGTCATATCGAATTGGATGACGGTATTATTCTCCGAAGAGATATGATGACTTGATTATGTACGCGGGTTAATTTATTGTTTCTCTAACATATATCGTCAGGTAGGAACGATCCTGCGTTCTTCCGTGTAATTTGTAGATTCGATCGTTGGCGCTGGCTGGCATTATAATATCCCTACCTAGCGATAGGAAGAAGAAACTTAACAACAGCAATAGACAAGAGAGAAAACAAAAGATGATAAAGTATTAAAATATTGTAATTTTGAACTTGTGGAATTTGCCGCGCGTGTTATTCAAAATTTGATTTGCTAGTTTCTAACGATAATGTAATATAATCGTATATCTCGTCGATAATTTATGGTGTTCCCGTATAACAAAACAACATTAATATCAACGATTCCTGTTAATCTATTTACTCAATTTCTAATCTCATACGCAGACGAGATTCATTTGAATTGTGGCGCCTCTGTCGGCGCGCAGAAATTTGTTTTTCAGATATTGGATAAAATCCGGTTTATATATGAGCTATTATCGAGCTCACTATCAGTTCACAATCTTCAAGTTGTATTACACAGGTTTCTCGTTAGCTTAAGCAAACTTCGATACGTGTATGTGTAAAAAAAGAAATCGATAAGAAGAAAAAAAAAAAAAATAACAACAATCTCGAATACATTCACTACCGTTTTACGAGATAGACATTACGATGGCGTCTTCAAGCCGGCGTCTATAAAAACAATGTAGATGACACTCCGGACACGTTCAAGAATTTTTACGAGAAATTACAGTATTCAGGTACCATTGAATAATCATAAAACTACGAAAACAGCTTCCCGAACATTCTTATCCCAGCCAATCAAAATACTCAACTCATTTACGATTGGTGCCAGAAATCATCGATGCGACACTTGAATTTCAATTAATATCCCATAAAACAGAGAGAAGTAGAATTATAAAAAAGTTCCCAAACATGTGAACCGGATTTGAAATTTGCAAATTAGAAAACGTGGTTCAACGAATCTTGCAAATTTGAAAACGCACGCAGCAATCAATAATTTTTAGGCGATGAAAAAAGCTCTCCAAATGAGTTTCGATCTTTGACTTCAATGTTACAATGTGTACATAAATGCAGTTTGGTTGACCGTGACCCAGCCGAATTGTTGAAATGGAAATAGTTTAATAAAAACTTGTCGGCTATAGACGATTTCGCCACACCCACTTGCGCCGTTCCAAATTTACATGGTCGTAAAGTCATTTCAAGAATTCCTTGGCGATATCTGGTGACAAACATCAATTGCGTCACGTCAATGCAGGACAGATTAACGCACTTGCCCACGCGTTCGCTCTACCATTATAAAGGTATTCACAGTTCTAACCGGAATGCAACGCTCCGTTCTCCAAATAGCTTGATGAATCCCGAGAATGGAATTCTATGGAATATTCATTATTTTCTCTTGTAATTCCGTGCGGTCTTCTGAACTCTTGTGTACCGTTCTAACATGTGGTTACGAAAGAGCGGAAGAAACGACAAACATTTTTCTCTAGAACCGTGCATTGGTAATTTTAAATCTACTATTTGTAAGAAAATTTTCGAACTCAAGTTATCAAAAATTGGTTTGTCAATTATCGATTGACAAATGGCTTGTGTCATATACTAAAAAATTGTTTTATAATAACACTCGAAATTGATACTTTTCCTGGGAAATTTCCTGATAGACGCAGTACCAAAATGAATATCTGAGTTCTGAAACCATGACCACTGTACATTCGTTAGATGGGCGACTACATTGTCCCTTCAACGATTCTTACAATTGCAGAAGACGCATCCGCGCGTGAATTGCACCAAATCGTGAATTTATATTAAAGGCTTGGTTAAGGAAAAGTTACGCTCAACTAATCATGCTGCAATTTTATTCGGTGTGAAACGGTATTTAACATTTGACGAGAGCTGGGAATAATTTTACAGTCGAAATAAGATTGCAAGTGTGTCAATGGCGGTTGTATTGAAATTACGCGCATGCGATTTCTTCTCAGGTGTAAGATTGTATCACATGAAACGACAGTAGAATAACCTAGGTATGATTTCAGCTTCGCCAAATTCCCAAAAATGGATAACCTAGTCCGTGAAATTTGCCGTCACGTGTACCGACAAATGTAAACTTGAGTTATTCGCCTGAGTTTACTCTGCAGGCGATAGATAGCAATTAGTCATATTTTGCATCTGTCTAGAGGGAAAATTATGGTATAAGTATAATGGTATAATGATGTGTACCTTATGAGTTAAACTTTAGCTCATTTACGGTGTTATCTTTTTATCCGTAAACATCGTCAGGTGTATTTCCACAAACTGGGATGCAAATCATCGTGACCATCGTCGCCCAGTGACTAAAATTTGTCTTATACGCGACAACCGTGAGGTCATACTTTTTCACGATGAAAAGTAAATGCCGGAGGCGAGACTCCTGTAACACACTTAACAATATCGCACAAAGTCGAAGTTGACAGTGAAATGACACCAGCTGCGATTAACCGTCACGCCGGCTAACGAGGCCCTAATTTAATTTGCCAAGCGAAGCAATTACACCCGTCAGGTTATTCAGAAATTAAGTGACTACCTCCTGCACGTGCCTATGTGGAATTTCACGCTTACGACAGTTGACGAACGTCTCGACGATCCAGTGGATCGAACAGATTCCAAACATCATACGCACGCAGCCAGCCACGCGAGGCGTGTATCGTCTAAACATGTGTGGAACACCAGCCTCGCCGATCGGTTCTAGTCACTGTCTATTTTTACAACAAATCGGTCATTTATTCCGACTACCTAAGCCCTCTTTAAATTCGAAGAACGATGATTGTCAAACAATATAAGCGAGGCGATCGTCAAGCATCCGGTCGGAAGATTCACCTGATTTGCATAAGATCATTACACCAAAATAGACACTTACCGGTACCGTAGTAAGCAAACTTTGTCCAATCATAACCTATATATCGAAATCCTTGGTTTATTTCACGGTAAGCAACTACTTATCACTACCGTTATATATCGCCAGGCGATAATCCTAACGCGGTTTATAATGTGGGATATAAACACGAGTTCACCGATGTATGTACGCTGCCGGGCCACGTGAACAGGTCTATAAAATAACCGTGACAATCATAGATAGACGCTAAAAGCACGCCGGGGATTCCCCAGGCAGCGCCTGGCGGCAGGCAATATGCCTGTCATACCGTACGCGCGTTGCCTGAATCCAGGCGTAAAGCGACCGACTGCTACGAATATCAGGTCATATTAGGTTAGGTTCGTCTGAGTTAATACCGAGTTAATGCGTCATCGTTTTACGGGGAATTCCCGAGACAATTAGTTTCACTGCAGGTCACCAATCGACAAGGTCGCGCTAATTGCCGGACGGCAAAATCTGCATCCTGTTTCGTGCGAGCTGCGAGGAGGAAAAATATGTATTATCTCATATCCTTTATTTCCTCTTATAGAATTTGCGTGTAATTTTGGGACCGTTGATTTTATTCGTGAGTTTGACTTTCATTTAACCCTGACGATGGAATCGTGACTTGGAATATACAAAAAAAACATATTTGTCCGAATTTGAAAACATGATCATTTTTCAGAAACTTCATTGCTTCGAACTTGCCTCGAGGGTTCTCATAAACCATATGTCTGACGGGTTTTCACAGAATTTTATAAATATCTTATACCTGCGGGTCGTTTTAGATATATTTCAGCATTCAACACCGAACACAATGACGGAGCAGAAAATAATTCGAATTTATGCGGAGTCATTTGTTATTTTTATAACATAAATGCAGGCATGAATATAAGAATACAGATTTAGTTAGACAAAACGGTTGAAGACTTTAAAGCGCACTGAATTTTCCGTGATCTCACCCGGAAAATCATTTCTAATTGCAATATACGTTGAATTAATTTCCTCAAAGTTGAGCGCTGCGAGTCTTTGTGAAAAATCGTGAAATAGCCAGGTTCTCGTTATTCGACAAATTCAGAGAGCAATAATCGTTCCGAAGAATTCTGAAATGATTTAAACGTCTCCGGGGACAATTAAGAAGCGTTCCAGAAACTGAAGATCAGGCAACTATAAAACCTTTTTCCATCTGCAAACAGAATTTATGCTCTAAAAAATAAACCGTAAAATATAGCTGATGAACTTCAAAGTATTTCTGATCGTTCTGAATAATTAGGTACATATAACCATGTTTTAATGAAATACTTACGTAGGCTATAAATTGTTCCGAAATCTTACTAAAATATCTCGCAATATTTTCAAGGGAACAAACATGTTATGATCGAATATTTTCATATCTAACAGACTTTCAACAACTATAAGGATGTATCGGCCAGGCTGTCTATAAATCGAAGGTTAAGGAAAGCGAAAAAACTGTTTGAAAAATCGCCAGCAATGTCAGTAGCGCCGATGATAATGATGAACACCATCTTTAACGTGTGATAGAAATGAACCCGAATAAATTTGAATAACAGAAGTTATAATATCGACAAATTGATGAAGGTTTATAAATGGAACGTTCAAAATGAAACTCTAGTGTTTTTGATCTAATACGATTGTCTTTGGGCTTATCTTGCTCGGCGAATTGATCGTCATAAATTGTTTGAAAAACATTCAGGAAATCTTACGTTATAGATAATATACAATATATATAAATAAGTACAGTCACAAAACAATCTTTGGAGATCTCAATGGCGGAGAAAATAAGCCTAAATAAATTGGTATCGGATGAAAAATCCAAGTTTCGATCGTTCGAATTAGAAAACCTTTTCTCAAATTGTCGTCGACATCTCAGCTCTTTTTATTAAAATTTACTCGGATTCATTTCAACAATCAATTGATACAGATATTTTTTCATTTGTGTTCACCATCATTGCCGCTATTAACAACACTGCCGGAGATTTGTTTGAACGATTTTCACTCGTTTCTTAACCTTTGATTAAGAGGATCCCCGGATTCGTCCTTAAATATTTCAAACGAACATGAGACGCAAATTAGCGAGGCAAAAATGTGTGTGCCTTAATATATACTGAGAAATAATTCTGATCGCGTGCAAAGCGTTAATGGCATTAAAGAAATATGTAGGTACGTTACAAACGTTTTGTGAAATTTTTTTATTGATTTCACATGAACATACGCTGAGCATGAGATCACCGATTTGTAACGGATAATAATTATTGAAATAGGAACGCGCAGTTGCAGGCCGTTGTACCTCGATAAATCGCAATTCAGCTCTCTCAAACGGAGAAGCTAATGGTAAAATCAATCGTCGATTATTATCCATCGCTGCACAAACTATCGGGGACAATATTATATCTCATGGATTACAACATACTCGTACATGTGTATTAATTAAACATATGTCTTAGGGTGGGCCAAAAAAAATGAGTATTTTTTTTTTTACTTTATACTCTGAAAATCGGTTGCTAGATACCTCTAAAGAATTCTCACCAAATATGAGCTCTTAATTTTGATAACAAGGTCCTCCGCTTTGCAATTTTCCATTTTTTCCTGAGTATTAGAAACAAAAATTCATATCTCTTTGACAACTGTTCGTTAAAAAATATTGATGAATTGCACAACTCATAGTTTTGTAGGAAATTAACTGCTCTACAAAAATGGTGTCTTATGATTTGTCGATTAAGTTAAGCGTTTAAAAGATATTCATCGTCAAACTTCAATGCATACTAATTTTAACAGTTTTTGATGAATAATTCGAAAAATTTCAATTTAATTTATAAGCTTCATGAAAATTTATTCCAATGTGAGTTCCTAAGAAAAGAGAAATGTTTTAAACTATTTTTCTTTTATTTTTTCAGTTCTATATAATATATAGAACTAAAAATAATATATATTTTTTAATTTTCAATTTTTAATATATATTTTTATACTATTTTTCTTTTATTTTTTTAGTTCTATATAATATATGTAACTATATATATATTATAATATATAGAACTAAAAAAATAAAAGAAAAATAGTTTAAAACATTTCTCTTTTCTTAGGAACTCACATTGGAATAAATTTTCATGAAGCTTATAAATTAAATTGAAATTTTTCGAATTATTCATCAAAAACTGTTAAAATTAGTATGCATTGAAGTTTGACGATGAATATCTTTTAAACGCTTAACTTAATCGACAAATCATAAGACACCATTTTTGTAGAGCAGTTAATTTCCTACAAAACTATGAGTTGTGCAATTCATCAAAATTTTTTGTAAGCGAGTTAAAAAATTCATAAGCAAAACAGAAATTTCTCTCAAAATAATCAAACTTTAAGCTTTGATATCTTTTAAACGGTAAGGTTTACGAAAAAATTGTAAGAGACCTTTTTTGTAGAGCGTTCGATTTCCTACAAGAATATGAGGGGAGATATTTTTTAACGAACAGTTGTCAAAGAGATATGAATTTTTGTTTCTAATACTCAGGAAAAAATGGAAAATTGCAAAGCGGAGGACCTTGTTATCAAAATTAAGAGCTCATATTTGGTGAGAATTCTTTAGAGGTATCTAGCAACCGATTTTCAGAGTATAAAGTAAAAAAAAAAATACTCATTTTTTTTGGCCCACCCTAATATGTCTACACTGAGAGAAATTTTTAGTTCCGGTTACCGCTCGGTCCTTAACTATTTTCATTTTTTACCACAATCGAAAAATATTGTTCTAGGTACAAAATGAAAATTAATTTTCTGGCTGTTACGGCGTAGTAAATTCGAGAAACGTTTGTTTAATTACATCGAATCAATGTTTTACTAATTTAGTGTTAATTTTACTGAAAATGGTAAACTGAAATTGAGGATGACTAAAATTATATGCGTTTCTTTTCTGTTCCAATAAAATTGTAAATAAAACAAACGACTTGGGTAGAAATAATGAGTCAAATTAAGAACAATCAAGAAGAATATTTTGATTTGGTTTTAAAAAGATTTGAAGAAAAGTCAAATGAAATATGAAGAAATTCCATTTTTTAATCATGTTTTTTAAAATTATTATTCCCGTTAGTTAATTTTCTTATACCTAAGTTCGGTGAATTTACAAAAATGTACCGAAAATTCAGAACAATTTCTATTCATACCACAAGCTTGGTAAATTTAAAAAGCAGTTCCGTATTTTTGCAACAATTATTTAAAAAAAAAACTCCGACATTCTTATCAAGTTTCCAAAAAATTTCCAACGACTTTCTTCGATTTTGCTACGCAAAAATTCTACTTCTGCTTGACTTTTTTTTAGCATAAATTTAGTACAATTACAAGCATTTTTAACAGCGCATATATCATGATTATTGCCCCTAAGCATGTAAACTAATTTGTGCCACGTATCATGCGACGTAAATTATACGTAAGAATCTCGTTTTTACCAAGCTGATGCTAATGCCTATGTATAAATCGCCGATAGCATTGACCCTATTGTAATCACTGTTGACGTGCGGCTCGCATCGTCTCGTGATGTCATCCGTCAACTTGCACGATCACGAGAGACCGATAATTATCAACTCATGTATTCAGCCGTTAACCCGAGGACGTCAAATACGTGTGACAAACGATTAGATGCAGCGTCTCTTTCGACTTGAAATTTTCGTCTCGTTTGGAGGAGTAAGAAAGAACTTGATAAACAAGGAAATTAATCACGGCACGCAAGCTTCAAAAAGTGAAAAACTGACCAAGTCAATTTGATTGAATTTTATTAGAAGAACCTCTTTTCAACGAGGTGAAAAAATTTTAATCGTACGCTGGGCAAAAAATTTCATTTGTTATAGTAACTGGAAAAATTCAGTGAAACAGGTACCGTTGAAAAAAAAATGAAAATAGTTAAGGACTGAGCGGTAACTGGAACTAAAATTTTCGTACAGGTTCGTAATCGTAAGGAAAGTTTGGTTGTTGATAAATTTGAAAAAATATCGCTACCTGTAATCGTTTCGGTTTTTTTTTAAATGCTAAAACCGGAATTTTTATCCGACTTTGTCAATATATTCTTCACCAAGTACCCGAAACTAATTATCAATTTTATTCATTATCATCACCGAAAGTTATAGTCACAAATGAATATTGCGATCGCATTCGGAAAATGTATAGTCATAAGTTTTTCTTACTACAAGCTTTTGATTATATCGTAACTATTGAGACTGTTTGAAGTTGGTGAACCGATAAATTGATGTCGAGGCCTTACTTGAATAAAAAAAATCTAGTAAACCGGCAACAGATATGTGAATCATAACCAGAAAATTTACTACTAATAATTAAAATTATAACGATATCCGTCGTACTAAAATTTTCTAATTTTCAAACGACATTCGTTAATTTTTAATCGCTCCTCTACCGACAAGTTAAGGAAACACAGTTTTAATGCAACTCAGCTGGATCCACTTTCCTGTCTGCAGCTTTCAAACTTTCGTTTGACAATGTTTTCGTGTCGAAATTTTTTACGTCACGACCGCAAGTCCGAAAAATCGTTGAAAAATTTTACTGACGATCTTCGACGAAACACGGGCGAAAAGAAGTTTGAAAAATTTTCCACCTCCGGTAATAATTCCATGAGAAAAATACTCGAGTAAGAAGGGAAAATGGAAGAGACAAAAAAAAAATTTTTAAATTTAAAAAATAAATAAATAAATAAATAAAATTTCCACGTTATAACTTACGAGGAATTCAACGAGCAATGGAGTTAAATTATTGGTCTCCTTGGCAAGGTCGCCTACTCCCTTCTCCGGCACCTGCCGGACTTTGGGTTACATTATAGGTACATATACATACATTCGTATACAGTTTGCGTTATACCAAATGTATGCATAATGAACACACACACACACACACACACACGTACGCAAAAATTTATAGACGTGTACGCACGGTTGAAATAACGTAATGTTAATTCGCACCGGTTTCGTGTTATAATACGGCATGAAAACAAAAAAGAAAAAAAAAGAAAAAAAAAGAAAAAAGATTCACACATTAGCATACACTTGACATTATACCGTAAAATTGGATACGTTTAATGTATTCTCTGTGTTTTCGGGTGTATAACTGACAGATCTAATTGCAGATGCTTGGAACATCCGTGATCGTAGCTAAAAGATGTCAAGATTTATCTAACCGATTGTAATAATACGGGGTAAAATATGTATAACATTCATTCGGTTGTGGGGATTTCTTTTTTATTTATTTATTTGTTTATTTATCTTTATTTTATTTTATTTTAAAAAACAATCAGTGTAATGGAAAATAAAGGAATCGGCAGACGCGCAGCAAAGTTTTACTGCTTCTTTTCTGGACGACTTTTAATATTTATCGTTAATTCTCGATGTTTCTCGACTCGTTGCGTCGAACTTGAACAACGCGGAGGCACAAGAAAGTAATTAATTGTGCATATATTAGAAACCGTATGCGTACGTGCGATACTTACAAAAGTATGGAACCCGCTTGTAAGATTCAATGAAATAGAAAATTCGCGAATGTCTATGAAATTGAAAACACTGTGAACTTGGGTATTTATTCATGCGAGTGTAAACTCGCGAAAAAATTTAATTTCTTCGACTGCTTTCTGTCTGAAAGTTTAGATACATACAAAGAAAAAAAAAAAAAAAGAAGCAGAAAAATGACGGTCGGAATTTCAAGATATTAAAACGTCAGGTTCGTTAATGGTTTTAATCACCTAAATTAGTTCAAATTCAATCGAATTCTCACCACAGTTCGAAGAACGGTGGAAACGAGAATTAATTGTGGAAATCGATAAAAGTATACCAAAGAAATTTGACCACTCGATAATTTTAAAATGTTAACGGGGTGCGTTGGAATCCAAGAATTGTTTGCCTGGAATGAGATTGACGAAAAATTTAACCAATTAGCGTTTAGTTTATTACACAATAACCAAGGGAAAAACCCGTTTTTTGTATTTTTATATCGAACCCATTTGAAGTGGAACGTATGTTAAAGTAGAACACATTTATAGACGTTGATTGTAAAAAAAAAAATAATAACAAAGAACTCGTCGATTCATTCTCAATACCGAGGCGGGCGATAAAAGGTTCCTTCAAAAGTGTTGAATTTTCCTAAATGTAAGTAACAAATTTTTCGTCATGTACAAATATGTATGTATTTGCGTAGGCGTAACCGAGTAACTATAATAAGTGAATATTATACCGACGTTAATATTATCGCTTCGATCGGTTGAATGTTTGATTGCAGTATCTCCTGATTTACGATATAGTATAATTTAAGGATATAATATTATATCTATCGATTACCGGATTCCTGAATAAAATCTTTTTCGCGAAATTTTCGCGAAACACAGTTGGCGCGCATTTATATCGATGTGGTGATTTTTTTTTTTTTCGGTTTCAAAAGAATAAAAAAAAAAAAAAAATAAAACCAGGATCTCGCGCCCATGTTAGAAGTTGTTTATAACAACAATATACACTACGCATAGGTTTCACATTTACGTTTCAAATTTTAATAGCGCTTTTGACCGACATTAAGAGAGTCTCCGTAAATTACGTCATCGAATTTTGAGGGTTTTACGACCTCCCCCCCCCCGCCCCCCTTTAACAATCCTACTTAGGTGCGAAAATGGAATTTCTCGGCTCGAATTTTTTTTCAAACCAGCGACTAATCAAAGACAATGGTACGCATTGCGGAAACTTTGTCCGTTACCTGCGATCGGAGCCACAATAGTTCCGAATCGCAGGATCTCAGCGAGAACGCGCTGATTAAAAAAATTTTTTTTTTTGCATACGAAGTCATAACGTGACCCCCCCCCCCCCCCCCTCCCAAATAGTTTAAAACCTATGACGTAATTTACGAACGGTCCATAATTTTCCCCCCAGCTGCATCGTCCGATATGACTTGTTTTCATGTTTTCGTTTTTTTTTTTTTTGCTTTGTTTTAAACACGCACACACACCCACACACACACACGCATAATCGCAATTAAATCATGGGAATAAAAAACCAGCCGACCGGTAGTTGAAATAACGAATTTATACAGACACCGATATGGCGTCGAACGTATTGTAATTAAATACGTGTAAATGTAGTAAATCGATGACGTAGAACTCGCGATTACGGAGAAAATCGTTGAAAACCGTTTCCCCGTTATTGATTCCTTGCTCGAAATAACGCGTCATATGCCGGCATATCGAAAACGGAAATGGGGATTTGTGCGACGCGGGAATATAACTAGCGCTTTGATGTAATTTGAATACCGCGTCGAATCGCGATGTTGAACCGTGTAAAGCCTGGCGCCGAGACGGCGCGACAACAAACATAATCTTAAAAGGCAGACGGTATGATGATCGGCTAGGGAACGGCCAACTAGGAATTTTAGGTATTCACAAAAACTCACTCGATTAATCACAGATAATTTAATAATGATGATAAAATTTTTCTCAACAGCCTTCTAAACTCGCGAGACTGGTTTTCTCCCCACCCACCCCCCCCCCCCCCCCCCCAAACGAATGATATCCTCGTATCTGGCCGGTTACAAGCACGCTGCAGTCGGGTGTGACTGATTGACTTATTAACATATATCCGTTTTTGCGAGAGCGAACAATAATCTATAACCGCAGAACTCGAGGATTCTCGAAAACGCTTTCATTATGCGATATTGTACGGTAGTTTTGATCAGCTTGTAATAGCTTTGTGTACAGCGAAATGGGCGATAAGGTATATTCGTGGTGTAAATTTATTGAAAACCCGCGACTCGAGCGTAGTGAAAAACGTTTGGAAACGTTTTGTTTTCTTTTTCGTTTTTTTTTTTTTTTTTTTTTTTTTTCTCAAAGTCGCGAGAGTCGTCTCGACAAGCAAATTACGACGCAAATCGAAATTTTTAGGACACTTGTTATAAACTTGTAAAGGCGACATTTTTTACGATATCACTCGAAAAACTTGTTCTGTACGTGGCAAAAGTAATCCTCGCTGAAGGATACTTCTTATATTGAATTTTAAAAGGTCGCTATCGGAACTCGAATTTTTCCTTGTTCAAATAACGCGGGGAAGACGGTATTCTTTTTTTTTTTTTTTTCTCTAACTGTTACCACTTGATCCTGGATGCAATATGTAAATAATTTAATTTTTTATCGAAATTTAGTTTGAATTTTTATCGTATAGTCTATGATTTAGTTTTAAAAAATGTGAAAAATAAATTTAATTTGTAAACTTTCAACTGTTTGACCCGCGAGTTTCAGTCAGCGGAGACTTTTGCACGGAATTTGATTGCGTTTTTGAACATTTTCGTGATCAAGTTCAAGTCATCGATTGCGCTCGAGTGGGAAAAAATTACGAAAAAATTAAATGACGTTTTTCCGGTGTTATTAGAATATGAAAACTTTGCGATGTCAAACTTTTGAAACTGTTTTTTATTATAGGTATCGAAGCCCAATGAAATTATTGTTTTTCCAAAGCAATCCAATTCCTTACTGATTCTGAGAAGAAAAATACAAATTTCAATTTCAATTCCAGTTATCGTGAAGCCTGGTTATACTTACTTATACGTGAGAAATAACTGATTACAGGTGAAAATTAACTTGCAAAATGGCTAATCGTAAGCTGCTCGTCGATGGATTGTCAGGTTTTCACTGAAAAGTTGGTATACCTGGTAAATTGCATGAATAAGTAAAGAAAATACTCGAATTCGACCGATGAACATTTTTCAGCTACGTTTTCTTTCGGAATGATAGAGAAACGGTATGTTCGAATAAAAATAAATCTCTGAACAATCGTTATACAATGATTTTCTCTGCAAAATCCTCGATCTCTGGATATAACTCCGATTATGCTTTCGATTCGAAGAAACTCTAAGAATTTGGCAAGGGATTTCAGGAAATGGATTGTAATTTCTGCGCGAAATATTGTCTCGGTATAATAATCAATACCATCGACAGATTTATAAATTTTCAACAGCGAAATTTGAAAAAGAAACTGTTCTGTGCTGTGTTCGTTCTTTTTTGTTCTGTGGACGAATCTAAATCGGAATTTTTTTAATTTTCAGAGTTTCACCTAAATCTTCATAAAAATCTCTGGAGACATTCGGTGATATTGAATAGAAATACGTTCGTCAAATTCCAGGGCTATAAGATACTTATAAATAAATAAAGATAAATATTGACCGCATTAAAATTCTAGATGTCGTAAAAATAGTATAAAAAAATCTTCATATTTTGGTTGACTTTTTTTCGACCTTAAAATTATCGTACGTAACGTGAAAAGTAATTTGAAGAAAAATTGAGTGTAAAAAAATATATATTCAACATTTCAAAAAACACCAATAATTGTATAATATGTAAAGAAACAATCAAATTCGATATCACAAAGTTGCAATAAAATATTAAAATATCATTAATACCAACGGATTATACAAAAAGCTTTGAAATTCATTTGATCAAAGAAGAACGACAGTTTTGCTTTCTTACTCCTCTTAATTAATCATTCCACGATGATCACAGCTTTTCTCTATATCATGTATAACATTATGGTAGGATGCGTTTTTCAGATCAGCTGTTGCCTGCCATAATTCTTTGGCCACATTCGTCGGCATGTACAAAAAATCCATAAAATTATATAACATTACTAACATTGCAGGACTGATCGCATATTCGTCGGAACGCACATTTTACGTACTGGGTATCAATTTTTCATCCATTGCCACTTCGACTTCGACATATTTGTAAATTGGTCTTCAGCGACGGCCGTAAGCGTGATTGGATTGATGGGCTAAAAATATCACTGTCATTATTCCACGTCGTCGATTATGCAATCGAATAACATTTGCGAAATACGTACTAACAAAAGTATTCGTGCGTAACGCATGTAACGATCTGTAATCACCTCATACCGAGGATATCATCAAAACAGTCGTAATATTTGTGATTAAATTATCCGGAAACACTTACGTTTGTAGAATTCGGCAGGGAACTTGACTTCCGGCAATAGTTGATGAACTTTTTTCAGCACGGTGGCCGAAGGCGCCAGAGCGGCGTTAGCATTCCATATCTGAAGAAAATATTTATATTTGTATAGTTAATATTTTCCCCAAATCTGCGTATTCGTGTGAAAAGATTTAAAAACGATTCCGCCATTTAATCCAGTCGAGATTTATTTATATTTTCACTCGGTACGTGCGTCGCGTCAATTGTACAAGAAAAATGTCAACCTCATTCCACTCTTCGTCAATTTTCTGGGTCAAGAATTTTTCATCGATTTCTACGTGTTGTAATTTATTATCCGCGTTAATAAAAACAGTTTTTCAAGGACGGCGAAACGACAACTGTCTTTGAATAAATGAATAAATAATGATACGCGAAAATACAAGTTGTTATGTAACGATTGTACGAACATAAGTCATCAACCCGTTGTCCGCTAGCAGCCTTATTACATAAAGATTTTTGACCACGTGGTGATGCAGACTGAATTCCATAATTCTCAAGCCTGGTATTGAAAAGTGATTCAGTTATTGTCCTGTAAGGAATTTGCCAAATCGTAACTTTGTAATAATTATGTTTAAATACAAGCGTACCTGTATAAGATCATCTCTGTCCCTGATCGAGACTGTGACACCGCAGATTTCGTCACCCTCGGCGACACTGTCGGAAAACTGTTCTCCAATCGCTGCCAAAACGATTTCCTTCCATACATCGGCCTGTGTAACATTATCAAATTTAATTTAGGTTTATTTGCCAAAAATCGATACTCTTCGTTAATTTTCGCAAGTTATGAATTTGGTCTTTTCACAAGTTGCGAAGATTTCTCGAATAAAAATGCAAAAACGAAAAACATTGGAATCTCGAACAAAGGCTCAGATTTCGATGCTTCGTTCCGAATCGATTCTAAATGATGAAAAATATTTTAATAGATTCGTTCAATCTTACTTAACGATCGCTGATTTTATTCAAAAAATGCACGCGTGGAAAATAACCTTTTGCAAAAAACGAACAATCGTTGAGTAAAATCTTCTCAAACAAAGCTGATGGATTTTCAATCGTTCGGAGTGATTTGAAATAAAGCATGGATAATTAAATAAAAGCTTTCGTTAGTGTCTTTACTGTTATCGATACTTCCAATACACCTTCATAACTTGATTCGCAATTCGTTTCGCAAGAAAATTCCTCCAGCGAATGGAAATTTCGGTAAATTGTGTCAGTGTGCTGGTAACCGAATTAGGAACCCGATGTCCACTTACCGTATCGTACTTGTGACATTTGAGTCTCCATGTTCCACCGTGTTGGTTAACGGGTTCTTCCCATAACGGGTATCTCTCATCCCTCATCAGATGATAGCTGTACCTTACCTGTTGCAAAAGAAACGATAATCCGTGAGTTTGAAAAATATAAAAATCTGTTTTACAATTTACTTACAATTTTTATTTTGTTTTTTTGTTTTTTTTTCATCAGCCGCGATCTTCAATAATCTAAATTTTCAAGTCACCTAAGTAAAATTTGCTTCAACAGCGGTTTTTTTTTGTGGTGTGAGAAACGAATTGTTTTGCAGTACGTAAATAATTCCAGATTATTCATATTTTGCGAGATAATGAGTGAGTCAAACATGAAAACGTACTTTCCTATGCCTATGGATGCCTGATTTTGGGGTCAAGGTACTTTTCGTCATTACAAGAGACCCTCACAATCACGATTAACCGTAGATTTATCTTGGGAATTTTTTCAGAGATGGGAGGAATTCGAACAGATGCTCGCTAACCTTGTTTTTTTCGAGAATTGTGGAACATTTTGAAATGCGACATTTTTTTATCCTAGAATTCGAATTCACCTCGTATTGGTTTCACTAAAGTTATTGCAAGTTTGGATCTGTATCTGCGAAATTTTTCAAACGGTATATTCACCGGACAAAAAATGTATTTGGTTTCGATATCTTGCGATGGTAAATCTGAATTCTTTATGTTTTTATAAAAATTTTTTTTTTTTGAAATTATCGTCGCACAATAATGACGTATATGTGTACCTATAATATACATTTTCACGAATAAAAAAAAAGGATAAAAACTGACCTGAATATCACCAGCATTTGGTATGTGGTTGAAGACCGCCCAAAAACTTTGTACCGTGTTGACGGTATAAATTTTTTTCAAATTTGCCTTGTATTCTTCTGCCGTTGTTCCTGAAATAGCTCTGTAAAAACAAAAATACAGTTTGCGTTGGTATTTTTCAATAATTTTGACAGATTTTTCAGAACGGAAATCGAATTTCTGCCCACCTCATGAATATCTTATGGAAGGCGTATAAATAATAATATATGTATCGGAATTGAAAATTTAAATGCTTCAAGTTTATAACCAACCTGAAATGTCGGTGTAAGCGTTGTTTCAAAATTATATACAAACTTTTATCTTGATCCTCGTCTTAATCAAATTTCAAAATCTTAGGTTTGGAAACTTCGTATGATGGTAATTAAAATCGCGATTGAATGGTATTTGGCAAATTAGATTGAAGTTTTCTGTTTTCCATTCCTATGTAAATGAAGTTTCCTGACATTCTAATCGATAAGTACAATTCTTCGTTGCGCTATAAATCCGATACTAATTATTAGAAAAATCTGTTTTCTATCTTTAAATCTAATTGAGTGGTTTGGTTCTGTGTAATTTACTACAAAATTATGCGATTACTCGATACAAATCTGACTCATGTTATGCAAGTATTGATTTCAGGGTAAGATACGATGCTTGAGTGACGAATTCAAGTGAACTGATTGAAAGTCGTTCAGTGATATGAAAGATTAAGCTGATACTATAGACGAGACTTTCTTGCGTAGCGATCTATCAATTATACTTTGTTATTCGATCATTTAAAATGTACTGGAACAAGGGATAAAGAAAATGTCATGATGTGCTGATTCTCACGGAGAATATTGAATTCTCTTGACGAAATTTGCTTGTTTGAAATAATATGAAATTACGATTTTCAGTAGTGATGGGTTTAAGATCCAATCCCTTCGAGAATCTATCTTTTGGTTCCTGAAAATCGATCGTTTGTATCGAAACTCCACCGGCCGATCTTTGCTGAAATCGACTCAAAATCCATGAGAATCGACTCCCGATTCTCAAGAAAAATCTGTAGATTTATTCAGCTGCAGCTGACAAGAGAACAAAAATTTCCAAATTTATTCTAAGGTCGAAGTTGCGTTCTCATAAAAACTCTTAAATCGGTCAGGTGACACTGCGCTCAACACACCGTAATATAATTATTTGAAGTAAAGATCGATTGGCAGGAATCTCAAGTGATCACAGATGGTTTGAAGTACGGACAAGAATAATTTGTATTCATTTCCAATGGTTCCGGATAGCAAAGTATGAATAATTGAGGAAGATACTTCTATAGCGATTATGCTGCTTCGAGTGGTTTTTAACAAGGTTGTTTATGAATTTTTATGCCCCCAGGGGCTGAAACGCTTTCAAATGAATTTTAAAAAATTTCCTGAAAATTTGAGCTCTCTACATCAATTCTAACATAATCCGCTTTGCGATCGAAGTTTCTCATGAACTTAATATGGAACAAAAAAAAATTTTTCTCTTTGAAATTTTTCAAGTCGTTGACGCATGTACCGAAACTAATGGAAAATACGTATTTTTGTAAAGAGTTTAACGCTCTACAAAAATACTCTGAGGCACAAAATTCGTAAATGAAAGCGTTCGGATATTAATTAACGAATTTGATGAAACTTCGAACGTTAATTAAGCATGCAAGTTTTGTTCTTTGGCGCAGAGTAAAGAAAGAAAATATACGGAAAACAAACGAAAGGCACGAAATTCTGAAAGACGTTAAAATATGCTGTTTTGCAAGTCTGTTTTAAATTGTGTAACAGAGTGAGTGTTTTGACTCCGTGCAGTGTTGGTTTTCACGAATTCGTTCAACGAAAGTTTCGTATTTATATTTTCTGGCATAACGATAAAGAATGGCGAATTACTGCTCATTTTTAAACAATAGATGTAAAAATTTTGCCAACGAAAACTTCTCAAGCTTTATTTGACGAGCATTCCGGTCGACTGGATCAATAATTTGTTTTCTCACATAAGTTACTACGACTTTTTAAAATACAAATATGTCGTTTATACGGATGAAGATTTGAAAGTTAGTGAACTTAAAGTACATTTATTATTTTCTGGTTTGGTTATAGAATCTTATAACTATAATATTTGCCGGACATTACTTTACAACAACAATTATATATATTTAGTTATTGTAAGTATGGAAATATTTATAGTACTGTTGGAAAAATGATGACGATAAGTGGTATTTTTTCACTAAAACATTGACGTTTATCGTCCGAAAAAGAATAAAGAAGATAATCAATGTCGACACAGTTACGATTTATTGAAAAAAGTGTACCACAAACAACTCGATAAAATCTTATCAACATGAAAAAGTAGAATCAGAAAAACGTTGTAAGATTTAAATATAATGTAAGATCCGAATGATTCGTCTTACGTGTAACTATCTGGATGTAAACATTGCGAGTATACGTAATCTAGACAAGTAGTAATTGATACGTATAATGATAGGAGTACACGCGTTGTAAGCAACAAAGAAACAAACAAGTATTACTAACAGCGTGTAAACATTGTATTGGATAGCCTGCATCAGCTGGCAATGGGAATATCACATACTTATCTCTCGCAACCATGATAATTGTGTAACAATTGTTTACACAATTTCTAATGCTGAAAATGCATATTATAATTACGAAACGTTTTAACGTTCGATTACTTGTTGTAATACATCGTCAGTGATGGCAACGAAAGAAAACGTGAGAAAGTGAAAAACTTGAGAAACAAAAACGTGGTGAAAGTGGAATTTTTATTCATCAAGTTACAGGTACTGGAGCTTGATTGAAATTGACAATGTCATTCGTGGGCATAAACTATCGACATATACAACACGTATCCGGGGAATTTGGATACTTCCCGTTTCCTTATGATTAACTCACTTGTCCAGCCAGAATGTCCAGGCGGTTTGAAGCGGTATTCCGGAAGTCTCATGTTCCTTTATTGTCTCAACGGTGTGGTCCGAGAATATCGGCGATTTTGACAAATCCGCACTGAGGACATCCGTCGACTCGCACTTCAGCGCCGCCATATTGGATACAGCAGGTTATTATCAGCGTGTCACATGATCAACTGACACGAACGGTACCAGCTGACTTCTCCCAGCTGTGCGTACATTAGCAGCTGTGATGGTAAGTTTCTCAGCATGCTGACCAACGCAACGTCAGTGAAACGGTCAATAATTTGACCGCGAGAATATCGTACCGTCAGCCTTGGCAGAATCTTAAACTACCGTTTACAGGTAACAGATTGTCGTTTTGATCAGGAATTACATCGCGGTATCAGGTATCAGCGGAACTTATCGTACGATCAAAATATCAGCTTGAGATGAAAATGATGCAAGACAAATATGAAGACGAAGCGCAAAGATCTGATTCATGTTCAGCCTCGTTTATGTTCAATGTGCCGTTGGAGTTACCGCTTGCGTAACTTTCGATTCGCGTGGCGTCATCTGAAAAGATTGTTAGCATTAATCAGTTTTATCAATTAATCTTTTGCACTTGCGTGTACGAACATATATTGCTGTGGAATATCATATAATTCTTGAGGTTGAAAGACACTAACTCGGGAATTATTTTTAACCCTAAATAGTGTAATTTCTTTCATTCCAGTTACTTGGAGCCCTTGGAGCATTAATTAAACGGATCCGATCAACAGTTCCCATGGTACCATTGAATAGAATATTGGTGGCACTTCTCTTCTGTCGATAAAGAAGAAGTCAGACCGGGAATTTGAGCTCGAAAAAGATGTTTCCGTAGATTGATTCGGCTGGTAAATGAGTTGAGCTGTAACTTTCTAAACAAGATGAACTGATTGCAACTTGTTTGCTGTCAACTAGGAAGTACCGACCAATCCGTACAAAATATTTGGAGACCTAGTGCATTCTGGCGATATGTTAACGCCAACTTTCAATTTCTGTTGAACACATGTTTGTTTCCAGTGTATCGCATCACAAGCCGAAAATTCGATACTATTTGTCAAGAATCCAGCAAACAAACGGAGACACGAAACTTGGTAACTGACAGTAGCTGATAATGAAATCCAGCTTACATGACTGTCACCAATATGCCAACAGTTGGCAAATCGCAACAGTTTTCTGTAATGCTACCCGTTATTCATCAGCGTAAAAGGCTGCAGTGTAAGCAACTGGGTAATTAAAGAAGTAAACTTGTGCGACGAGTATCTAGACATTTAACTAAGCTTGCGATTCACAGACTCTCTAGCCCGTTAGCAGCCAGGCGAAAATGAGATTTGTTGGAGTAAAAATTTCATAGATTTGTCCTACAATTCAGCGACCTTAAAAACGATGATTCGCTAAATTACAGTCAAATAGATGTAGTAAAACATGTTTTTTTTCAAATGCCCATATATGTATCGTGCTACAAAAATGGCCCGACTTTTTTCTGCCCATATGTGTGTCACTGACAGTCAAGGGCTTAATCGAAGAAATATTCCCACTTAAAGTGTTCCCGCAGACTAAAGCGTAGGCAATCTTGAGTTCCGTTGTTCTCTCCAATCTACAACTCCAAATCCGTGCGCATAGATGGATGACAAAATTCCTCACTGCGCATGCGCATCGCTCACTTAAGACCACATCTTGAGAACTCAATAAGATTCGTGTACGTGGATCACGGACTTAACGTGGATGCATGTGATTGTATTTACGTACGTTAAGCCATTGATCAAAGATCTCTAAACACGGCCAGCCAAATGGGACCCCTTAAAGCTATTCGAGGGACGAGGCGAGAAACTCGAAACTTTCATCGTTACCAACCGAATCAACAACATAATCCCCGTTGATAATCCCGTAGGTGAGTCGGTAGGTGTAGAAAACTGCCGTCACCTCCGCACCCTTTCACTTGCTTTACAACGATACACAAGGCTGGCTATCTTTGTAAATCTTCAGTCACCGCGTGGGCGCAGCAGCGGGTCGCAGAAACGTCGCGATCAGTATCAGAGTGAACACTCTCGGCGCCGTTGAAACGATCGTCAAAAACGTTGACACCTCAATCTCGAATCTCGAACAAATACTGTTGCTAAAATCTTGGGTGACTCGCGAAATTACACGCGGAGCCTAAATCCACATCACATATCGCACGTGATACGCGTGTCTTGGTCCTGATGGCCGTTCGGCGGGCCTCAAACTTCAAACAGAGAAATCTTTTCGAGATCACCGTGTTCAGCTAACAATAAGTAGTTGGCTCGCCTAGAAACTCTCAAAGTATACCGAAACAGCAGCATGCTTGACGTGAACCGTACTTTGGTATACTCTGGTACCCTTATGCAAGCTTCACGTCGCACCAGCAGCGCTCACCAAAAGGTGTCCACACTTATGTCTAGAATCCGCTCTACGCGAACGCCTCCGACAGTGTAACTTGTTTGCTCTTTCTCCCTCTCCTCGTCCCCCCCCCCCCCCTCCCCCGCCCCTCCCCTCACCGCAGGACTAAGATCGTCGTTGCTTTGAGAGGAACACACCGAGCATCACCGAATGTCGACACCGGCTCCGAATGACTCCGAAACTAAACCAGCGTTAGTGTACCGTGAACCATCGACGCGACGCCCTGAAGTCGGATGCGGAAGCAAGGCGGATCGGAGTTCCGTACCGAGTGTTCGATTTTTGAATTAGAATGGAGGTAACGGAGACTAGCCAGTACGATTCCGGAATGTTCGAAACCTTTGAACCGTATAAGTAACGGTTGATAGCAGCTGAATCATTGGGTGCAGTTAGAAACCCTCTGTTATTAATAAGTGAAGCTAACACGTGCCTGAATCTAATATTGACTTGAATTTGCTAACTTCTATTCTCGTAACAATGAGTATTCGCGTGCACTTTGCCACGATGCTATTGGAAGCTGATGTTTGTTCGCAGCTGTTGCCTGGTATCTTTTGTCGTTCATATCATCCGTGATCTTTATTTATACGTCTAGAGTCGTTGATGTGAGGTGAAGCTTGAATGTGTCAACATCGCCACGTGATTCTTTGGCAATTCGATTGTGCGCGAGTGGCGATATGCGATTCTAGTCTCTATGGAAAAACTGGTTGTTAGTTAGATTTATTTCATTTAAACACTAAAGTGCAAAGGTATCACAGCCCAGCGGCGTTCAGCGCACTTGTGACATAAGTGTCGGAAATCGCTTTCAGCTTGCTGTACATGCCTCTTTTCTCTCTCAATTTACTATCCCGTCCGTATTATACCGGGTTAGAAAGTCCTACGTTGTGGTAAATGTTTTAATTGATGAAAGACGTCACTTATTGTGGCGATGTTGGAACAGCACGAAAATCACTATCCTCATACTTTCAAATCACGTGACACTTGCTTTCTTTTTGATCTGTGATCTTATCGTTAGCGTATTCCATTGCGATGATTGAACATTACCTTGTGACGTACACATGACAATTGACAAAAATAGCTTACATAATTAATTGATTGAAGAGGGTGTTTAACAGTACCTATACACGATTATTGGACAAATGTTTTTTAATATGGTAATTAAAAACGTTTGCAGCGCTTAAAGCAAATTGGAACTGGTCTTGTACATCTAGCTTGGCGCCAAAAATACGTCATTATTGCAACCATTCTGTTTCTCATCGGTCTCTACGTCATTGTGTCGAAAACTTCGGTCACAGAACCGTTACCCAGTTATGCGGATGACTTCTTCATCGCGACTATTGGCCAGCAAGGTACGTTTCGCCATAATGAATGAATGAATGAATGAATGAATGAATGCTTCAATAAGTAGATGCAAGGTTAAATAAAATTACGTCAGCAAGTCACACGTTGGAGAAAAACGTGTTATCCATCGGAAGAATAAACACGTGCCGGTTACGAGTCAAAGTTTGGTCACGTGGTGACAACGATGACTCAAAATCAGAGAGTAAAATTTTTGTACCGAAGTATGGAAAAATGCAGCGATGACTTTGTTAAGATTTCGTGATATCAAAAATTTTGTAAAAAATTGAGACTTGGTCCGATAGATTGGAATTTGATGTAATGTTGGCGACTCACTTCTACCGATAGTGACGTCATAGCGCGACAAATCTACGCGTCGAATTTGTGCGCAACGGCAAGTTTACAGATTCATCATATTCTCGGAAACAGGGCAGATATAAATTTTGCATGTATTTTTTATCCTCAATAATTTTGGTCGCTGTTAACGATGAAGAATAATCCAACCTTCTGAAATCTAAGAATGACATGAAACATAAAAAATGTGCGAGTGTCGCAGAAGTTTAACAAATTTTAACGAAAATTCATTTCATCTGGTTTGTAAACGTCACAATTGTTGTTCACTTAACAGCAAGTTATAAGTAAGGGTCTGAATAAAAGATCACTTGTTTCGTTGATCCTGCGCCGACCATCTATGACGATATCGTTTTTGGCCATTTTTAACCCGCTTAGGAGCGTCCGGAAAGTCTGAAAAAAATTTTAAAATCAGTTTAACATTTCTACTTGATGATTCAACAGTTTACATCACAACATTTTTAGTTGTTTAACAAATAGAAACGGACTTGACGTCGAAAAGTAGCTGATTTTCGCGATTTTTTTTTTCGATGGTTAAAATACGCTGATCAGTCTGATGTTTTCAATGCCAAATTAAAGCACTCATTAAGAACAGAATATAAATTTTTAAACGTTCATTTCTATTTTCTTTACATTTGTTTTATAAGGTTGAAAATGACTTCGAAAAAAAAAAAATGATTCCTCACGGTGTAAACGATTGTGGCCGTAAATGTTAACTAAAACAATATTAGTAAAAAGATTATTAATCAGTGTGAAAGCCGTTATCTTGCCAAAGAGACTTTCTTTATCGTAATTGACAAAACGGCGGTGGTTTGAACAAAAACTATCAAACTTGGCCAATTTTTTTCACAGTTATTCGTTAAAAAAAAAAAGATGAAGATTTCAAAATAAAAGTTTCCATAGCAATAATAAGAATGGTATGAAGAATGTTGTGTCCAAATGTAAGACTGATAACTTGAAAACTCTTCCTTTGAGAGTGTACACCGTTTTGTAAAAAATGTAAAAAAAATGAAAGTCAACGTTTCATTAGCGTATTTTAACCATCAAAAAAAAAAAAAAAAAAATTTGGAACAATCAGCTATTTTTCGATCCGTTACACCAGCATGATGTTTTAACGATATGGTTACAGATGGTCAGCGCAGGGTTAAAGATTTAAATTGCACAGCTGTTTCATCTCTAGAAAGTGATAGTGTTAGTTATACGATATATGTGTCGGATGACCATGGCAACTTTTATCCGATGTATCAATAACTCCATTGTTGCACATGTGCGACATAAATTGAAATCGAGGGACTTACGGGTTACAGATGTAGATCGAATTCTTGGCGAAGTACATAATATTACGAGCGATAAGGTAATTAAATCAATACCTGCCGCGGTTAACTTATCTAGATATTGTATGGTACTTGAGACGCACCGAGTTTGCCAGAATTTCATTCATAAGCGCCATTCTTCCACTTGTTGGTCAATCTTGTTCCGTTAACGTTGATTTATATCATTTAACGAGATTGCATCAATGCGCGATCTTAATTATACGTGATTTGCGGAGTGAAGATGCTTGACTCAGTTCTTGATTTGCTGAACAATCCTTGAAAATTAGGAAAATAACTTACAATGTGACAGGCAATATATTTTGCAAGAAAATGTGTTATCGAGCACGAATGCGTCGATGACGTTTCGCGGTAAGACTAATCTGAGACAAAACAACCGGCGTAATTATTTTTACAAAATAATTTGCGCATCCGAAACTTACTATCGACGTTAACAAATACTGTAAATTGTCTATGGCTGGCAAAACAATCTCTTTTCGTCAATATTTTGTCAGGGAACAAGTTTGAAAGCGAGTTTGATTCGCTGATCGACATGCGTGAACGGGCCCCAATTACGTCACGTGGCGTACTAAATAATATCGTAATAACAACAAAAGGAAAGGCGGGCTATCATTTTTATGCTGCAGTGGGTTACCGGCTTGTTTCCAACCACCTTCACGAGGACGCTGTAGTCAGCCTTTACCGACCGAGTAAAATGTCGTATATTTTGAGAAGAAAGAAATGGCACGAATTCTACTTTATTTCTACGTTAAATGAAAATGTATGCAGGGTTTTTGTTTAGAATTGCATGTAGAATCGGGCTGTTGAACCCTTTTTCAGTGGATATATTTAAATAAGATAAGGAATAATTTCTTTAATTAGTTTATTTATTCAAACTCGTGCTGTTTTATTTCATATCTGTAGACTAACGTAAACGAGCATATAGAATCGGACTTGTTATCCTATGTTGCATATAGTACAGGCAATAGGGGACCCGTTACTCTTGTCCATAATGCACTAAATTACAGGAGTTATTTTTTTTTCATTAATAGGTTCAGTATGACGTACTGAATGTACGTCCATAAAATCCTTACAAAATTTAAGGGCGGAAGTGCCGCCATTTTGAGAAAAACCGTTTCGGCCTGTATCTCCGTAACCGTGCACTCTAGGCCCAAAATGATAATGACCTTTATTGTAGATAATGATATTTCCTATCTTTTTTGTTGGATAACTTTTTTTGTATCACTAACTATTAACAACTTATACGACTGCCAAAATGTAATATAAATTTGAAAAAAATTCCATCAGGTAGTTGCTGTTTTTTTTTTCTGCAGTTAAGAAAGCAAATTATTTATTGCCATTTGTCATCTCATCAATATTTTTTGCACATGTTTGAAGAATTTTCATCATTATTCTATGCATCCCGCGTTTTTATTAACCTTCCACCCGATGGTGCAACATAGAAAGCGTTATAACTTCGTAAATATTTATTTGAGGACAAAAAGTTTCAAGTAAAAGTTGTGGGAAGTTTGTGGATCTGAAAGTTAGATTATTAACATTTCGTTGTTTAAACAATTATTCGGGGAGATATTGATCAAAAAGTAAATAAATAAATTTTGGCAGTCGTATAAGTAACAACTTACAAATAGTTAGTGATACAAAAAAAATTATTCAAGAAAAAAGATAGAAAATATCATTGTCTACAATAAAGGTCATTATCATTTTTGACCTAGAGTGCACGGTTACGGAGATATAGGCCGAAACGGTTTTCCTCAAAATGGCGGCACTTCCGCCCTTAAAATTTGTAAGGATTTTGTAAATTTACATTCGGTACGTCATACTGAACCTATTTATGAAAAAAAATAACTCCTGTAAATTAGTGCAGGAAAAAATTCCCTATTGCCTGTACTAATAGACAAGTTGCCGTTATAACAAGGACAAACGTATTCGTACATATCATGTACATGTTACGTACCTCACTGTATATCTCAACGTCGAAATCGACAAGGGTATGTATAATAACTATGGGCCCTGTTTCGTACAATCCTTGATTACGTTAGGCGTTATCAACAAAGAATATTAGTTTTCACTCCGACCCAATTGCTTTCCTTATACTTGTACCGCATCAAGATAGACATTATCTAGTTTCACAGGAATTTTTGCACTAATTGTTAAAACCGAGGTATCTCAAACTGATTACTTCGTAAAATGAAAACCTTACACTTTTGTCGGAGTACGGAAAAATTAAACTCTGTTTTGAATTGCTCGAAATCAAAAAATCAATTATACTAAAATTTTTGGAATTGTACAAAGTTGTTTGCACCGACATATGTACGAAGTTGAATTTTTTTCGTAAGCTCCATTTTTGTTTCAACTCAAATTATCTGTGCATTTTCTTTGATTAAAGATATAATCAGGATACAATTTTCATTTTATACCCAGAATGATATTTTTTGGTTTTGTTAAAGAATGAATATTGTTGAAAATATGACAGTAGAAGTTATAAAACATGAAACTGAGAAGCCTGCTAGTACAAAAACGGCCTTTTAGTGGTTTTTATTTACTTTAAAACGTATCTCTTGTTATCAAGATTGACCGATTTTTTCACATTTTCCGTCGACTGTTTCGAACAACTTCAAGCATGATTTTAGCGAAACTCTTTTTCATTCGAAAATAAAAATTTCGATCACGGTGAAGATTTTGCCGAAATTATTTTTCGACGTGGGACATTATTTCTTACCCAAAACCATGCACAAAAAAAATCTGCCTTCGAGCATATATGTATTTTATGGCTAGAATTTCACTTGCGGGTCCTCTTAAACAGCTTATAATGCAAAAGATCTAGAGCGATTTGGAAATGTCCATTTTGTGCGGCAAAATCAGCGAAAAAATCGATGATTCCTTAATTGGTGGCTATCGGGGTTAAACATTGTTCACATTCGTTTGGAATACCTCATATATGCTCCTTATTCTAAGTCTATTCGTCGATATTATCATTTTGTTGCTTTCTTTGCAATTTTACAGAAATTATTTATTATTATTAATTGGGCCCTATTGCTTTGGGGCCCATAGGAAGGTGCCCAGTCCGCATAGTGGATAAGCCGGCCCTGATGTTTGCGATATCGTTATCATAGGTATACATGGATGACAGCCGTAGCGGTGTTGCGCATGAAATTGAGAGTGCTAAAGTGGAAGTGAAATTTTTCTATCGCACATATTGACGAATGCATGTGATGCAACAAAAGTGACTACTTGAGTATTTGACCAATTGAAGCATACCTTCGGTTGCTACAAATTGAAAAACCGGTGAGTTTGACGTCACTGATTACGAATCTGAACTCAAAAATTGGAAATTCAAAATTTTGGATCCAGCATGGCTGACTAAAAAGCAATCAGTTATTCGATTGGGATGAAAATTGGATTTTTAAAGCAATTTTAAGAACGCTGATGACGGATCTGAAGTAATAAACCAAAAATTATAAAAAATGGATCACTCCTTGGCTCGACTACTGTGGATATATTAGTTTTGATTTAAGACACGTAACAAGTCATCTTAAAAACCGGTCTCGGTTACACTTTACACAAAAAATTCAGCGAGTTCCATAGATGAATGAGAATTTTAACTCATAACATTGTGGTGTGAATAATACTCTGAAACTCGGTACATATTTCATTAAATAATAAACGTGTGAGTTTCAGAATATCCCGAATAAACATCAAAAATAAATACAACTGTTCCAAAAGTCGGAGCTTTTCGGAGCTTTTCTGCCATCCGACTATCAGGAAAATTTTTTGCGTTGTAGTATTAAATACTGAATTTAAGGCAAACTTTTTTCTACGGTAAACTTTTATTTACAGTTGGAAATTTCTTGGTTCTTTCAGCAAAGTTTTTTCAAATAAGAGTAAATTTCCAAGCGTTTTTCATCGTAAGACTTTGACCGTCTATTTTATGATTGACATTTATCGAAGATAAATTCGAATATTTTATGGAATATTTTATTTCGGAATGAATGCAAAAATTTTAGAGAACCTCATTTTCTGAAGTACTTGACATCACAGCATTGGCAAAAATATTTTAGAGAAGAATTTTCGTCACAGGGGATTTCTGATATTACACTTTTTGTACGGTTCTATAGCTTGTGAAGGAAATAGAATCTGTTTCGCTCTCGAAACGTTCCATATTGATTTATGAAGGATGAGTTGGCCTTCGTGAACGATATTCGAGCCGTAGAATATTTCAGAAAAATTAGTACTTTAATTCGAAGCTCGGTAGATCACGTAATGTGTGTCTGAACCAACATGTAAAAAGAAAAATTACTTCGATACTTAAGTGTTTAGATTCTTGTATACAATTTTCGTAGCTCTGATAACTCGGTAAATATCGAAACAAATTTAGTGTCTAATCTGAAATTATTGAGATTGCTGATTGGTTAATTAGTCTCGTAAGGGAGAATCAAATTCAGGAATTGTTTGGACTAATCGTAAGGAAAAATACATCGCGGGCAGTTTTTTCCTCATGCCGGAAAAAGTTAGCTATTCAATTCTAGTTCACATGTAGTACAGCCACTTTAATGCTATTTTTGCGGTTAAAGCGTGGAATAAATGATGCAATACCAGTTTAAACAGCTAAGATTCTCTAACTCCTAATCAACTAATACAACTAGCTTCAATACATTGAAACTTGTTTGTTAATTCCAGTCTAGGATGATGAAAAGTAATCGAACAAAGACGCTGATCAAATTTCGCAACGCCAAATTTTATGCTTTTTGATAAACAAAAGTCAGGATTGTTATTATACACCACAAAGAATGTACAGAAAAACAATTTCAAGCAATTTTAAGACGTGATTGTGGATAGACTTCGAAATCATACTAATTTTGAGGTTACATTTTGGCTTTAACAATTTTCAGCGTGATTCTGTCAAGAACGAAAAGTTGCGGATAAGAATATATTTTTTAATCAATACGCTATTCAAAATTTTGTTTGAAACATTGCAACTGGAGGAAGTTGGGCCGTTTGTCGATATTACCAGAATTCGAGAGGAACAACAAATCGGGTGAAAAACAAATACCGAGTTAAAAAAAATCACAAAGATTCGATATTTGAAAATGAAAAATCACAATTTGATTTTCGGATAAAAAACTACTAAGCGTAACAAATGTAATACTTGGTGGAAGAACACCCGGATATCTAAATTTCAAATATTTCAATTTCACAACAATCTACAATTTGACCAGAGAAGTTTTTACTTTTGAAATTCTGATTGTAATAAACGCTGTTTTGAGAGTATCAATTTTATCCACCCGTAGAATTTAAAATGTCAATCACTATTTGGAACAAATGGTTCAATTCTAGTTCCTAATATCTTCTGAATAAACAGCCTAGAAGCGTTTCTTTTTCATCAGCCTTTAAGTATACCATTTTTATACGGTTATATAAAACCAAAATGTCCGAGCTATTATATAAAATCAGACAAACTGCTGAATATATTTGAATTTCTAAGAATCAACATTGTCATGAACCTGTAATTCGAATTTTTCCTCTTTACTTTTAACCTTCATTCTCAATTACCGACGCTTTTCCAATGTTTGCCCCGCGAGCTGTAGGTACTTATGTAATTATACACACACCTGTGCATGCGAATAGGTCACCGCTTATCAGTTACAATTATTATTCGGACCAATAACTGAGTTAAGTATCGTGCAGGCTTTGTCTGATAGAGATATTGTCAGAGTTACGACTTTCCATATGGCATTTTGCATATTTTAAACACTTAGCGCTAGTCTTGAGCTATATCCAAATACCGTAGTATCTGTGGCAAAAAAGTACTCAGACTGAGAAAAATTAGCATTCGTTGTAGTTGCTAGGAGACGAAAAAAAAAAAAAAAGAAAAATAAGTATACTTACCATTATAACGGCTTGAAATTCGTAACGTCGATGTAACGATGTATTTTTAGGAAAAATCCTTGTTTCGGAGACTGTCGAATATTTGAAATTTGGTAAAAGCCGTCATAAAACAGAAGACAATGATATTTTGGGAACCTGACTTCTTTAAAGTCATTTTGAAAGTTCAGAATGGTCATTTTTGCTTCAATGTTTCGTTACATCAACGTTACTAACGCAATTCCATATCATCAATACCCAAGAATCTGAAAATCGAAAGGAATAGATATCACTTTTTGCTCGTATTATCTACACTGCTGATCTATAAATTTTCTTCACATAGTGAGAAATGCTAAAATATATTATACTGACGATATATTTTTTTGTCGAAAATAAATGCAACAATTTATTGGCATGCATGCATTTTTCAAACGTCTGTATAAAAAATAAATAATTTTTTTTCTCATGTAAGTCAAGAGCTACAAATAAACATCGCATTAGCTCAGCATTCAAAATTCAAGTTTTCAGGTTCAAATGTACGTCGATATATATGTATACAGATTAGTATTTTTTATCCGCCTCAGGATAATATCTCGAAAACTAGAAGGTATACAAGAAAAAGTTCAGGAAGTCGTGTTCGCTGAAACTCTCCTCACAGAGATCAGTAACAAAGTTCCAAAATTACACGAGAAACGAAATGATTGGTAAATATACCGGGAAAATCTCTTGAAACTTGAAATTGAACTGCGCATGCGCCAGTTTTATCGGCTGTTTTTGCAGGCTGGCCATCCCGAGTTTTCAGCCGTAAAACTGTTTCTGGCGGCGATGTAGTTGATACGAATTTTCGAGGTTAGAATCTCAAATAATTGTGCTAGCGACTCGAAAAGGTTTGGGAAGCATTTGTTATCGGATCGGAAAGTTGATTCTTCAAAGAACGGTCGGAATTTAATGCTTATGCTCTTTGAAAATTCAAACGTACACATTTTGCGTACGTTGGCACGCCTGCATCGCGGACAAAAATATCGCTGCGCGAAAATTTCGCCGACCAATGAGACTGAATTACTTGGCGCATGCGCGGTTGATTTTCAAGTTTCAAGAGATTGTTCCGTTATACGTACATATACAGAACGACTTCTTACGATTGCATGGTTCGTCGTCTGCTAAAATTTAATGCGCACGCATCGAAATCCGAGGGCGACTGTTTGCCAGGGCGACTAACCGTCATAAATTCAAACGACAGTTCGCTACGATGTATGTAACCTGCATGAAAGTGTGACAATTGCGAATTCAGCACACAGGTCTGGAAACTGGTCGCCTTTTTTTGGTGGTCAGTGCCAATCACTGTCTATTTTTAAGACCGCTATCCGCTGAATATCGCCATAGCTCAAAGAAAAACACAAATAAGCCTGTGCTGCTGTTTGTCTCTTTCTATTCGGCGGACATGTTTTTGGCCAGTTCTCGTTAGTACGAGTCTTTAGCAAAAATACAGTTAATTTTCAAAGATTTTAAATAAATCAATTTGTTGGACGAGTACATTTATTCAGGAATAAATAACAGAATTTATTTAGAATTTATATGGACACTGACTCGAGGCATAATCGTGATTGTAATTGTATTTTTCAATCTTTGGTAAAATATTACCAAAAGCTCCGAAAAAATGTCAAATTTTTAAATCAATGTTTACGACTTCTGAAACATTTTTTCAAAACACAAAAGTTGTTTTTCCCGAATACCTGCAAAAATATAAGTTTTCTGACGAAACACGCATTCGTCAAAATTTTAAGTTTTGCCGAGACGCGTATTTTCATTCTTACACATTTTTTCGCTTACTTGTATAACTTCCGTTCGAATGATTGAGCACCAGAAATATAAGTTTTTCTCTCTATAAACTTTTATGAAGCCTGATGACAGATGAGTAAATTATCTGTGACAGGGTTATCTCAAATTGATTCGTCAAGTTTCATAGCTTCGTTGACACACATAATCCACGGAAAATTCTACCGGATTTTGTGTACGTAAGTTAATCACTCAACATGTTGAACGAATGATTAATGATTGTACCTGCGAAACTGATGTAAGATTATTCTGATTATCTTCGTAATTATAATTACTAAAACGTATCGATTCTTTGCTACCATGTTATACCTAGCTCTCTAATATATATATATATATATATACTAGCATCAAGTTTGGTGACGTAATACCATCTGCATCAGGCGCTACATTAGTGCATGATATATATTCTAAAGTGGAAATTTAATGTAGTAAAATTGCGACGCCATTCTGCACATTTTAAGTAGTGCAGAGACATTTTACCAGCGAATAACTAATATATTGCAGAATTCTATACAATAGAATAGTTGGTGTATTGTATAGTTAATAGGCCGGTATTAACGTGGGATGAATTTAGATTATGGCGAAGCATTATATGCTCTGTTGCGTATAGCGGTATTAGAACCTACGATATACATTTTAAGTGAATCTTTCAATTGTCTCTCAAAGTGGAATGGAAATTCTTTTGTTCTTTTTATGAATACACAAAAATACGCTGATGGAGAACGTCAAAGAATTTCAGGAAACAATCATTGGAATTATTTTGCGCACAAGAATCATTGAAGTATTTTGTTGTTAGCGCAGAAATTTGATAGTAGAAATGGTTATTTTCAGGGGAATCGAATAAATGTTAGACGTGAACAAAGGATACAAATCAGCCTAAATTATTTCTGTTCGCGACTGTTTGACGAAATGAAAATTCGTAATAAACAGCCAAGATTTATTGAATCTCCATCCTTATACGTGAAAACTGAAGAGTATGACAATTAGCTGGCCTTCACTACTTATATTCATGTGCAACATGAGTAGAATTTCTTTTTTTATTATAGGATGAAGTTACACTTTTTTTTTTGCATAACGCGGTCACGCATCTAGCTTAGAATAATCTAGAATCGACACAAAAAGTCGTTTTATTCGTGAGAGATTGAAGAATGCCTGTATTGTTGATTAAGTGTCACTGTATTGCGTTAAAACTTTTTTAATTGATTTGGTTAATTTGACCGTGAAAGCTAACCTTACTTTAGGCTCAAAAACTCTGATTTAGCGAAATTTTTTATCAAATTATTCAACTAATCAAGTGAATAGTTTGGGTAATTCAGAGCGTTTCTGAAAACCTCTGAATTAATGTTCATGGCGATGAGCAGCATCAACTGTTATGAAAATCTTAAGAGGATGCCGTAGTTATGTTTTACCGACTGAGTAAAATGTCACTTGGTTTGACTATCATCAAATAGCGTAATTCTACCGGCTATGTCGAAAATACAATTGTTCAAATATTTTTCTACACATTGTGAGAATGATATCAGATAATCAAAATATGTATCCTTGCAATTTGGTCGTGATTTTAAATTAGACGAAGTACTTTTGCTGTAATTATTGTTGCTTAGTATGAGCATTTTTTTTTTTTGATATTCTTGTTTGACTGCAAGTTTTTGGCATCAACGTCTAGCACTAATATAATATAACCGCGCGACATGAAAAAAATTTTACTCAGTCGGTAAAAACTTACCAACTTAAATTCTGGGAAAGTTATTGCAACATTTTTTTGAGCAAATAGTATGGGATATTCTTAAAGTTTCTGAAAATCTCTGAAATAATTTTTATTATGAAGATATTGTATTAGATTGAAATAAAATCAGCACGGATCTTGTATGAGTATTAATTTTCTGTTCAGTCGAAAAAAGCAACTACAACAACAAGAGCATTTCCATGTTTGATCCTGGACTTTTAGAGGAGATGCGGAAAAAGTGGATAGTAAATAGATACAACGCATCGTTGCCTTACAATCTCGATAACCCAGAAGTGATCGACCCATCGATGGGACAAGCAGCGAAAATCAATGAAGTTTTCAAAAACATGGCAAGTCGATTTTTATGATTTACACAATATCAATGTAACGTACCTTTCGATTTTCTTTACTCTCAGACTTTCCTCTAGCTGGTAATCCAAGTCTTGTTTCTTATCTATTTTCAGACAAATGGGTTTTTTATAGAATGCGGTGCTTACGACGGTGAGACCAGAAGCAACACTTTGTTCTTCGAAAGATACTTGAACTGGACTGGTATTCTCATCGAGGCTGATCCCATCAACTACCATAAACTGCAGCAGAAAAATAGAAAGGCATACTTATCCAACACTTGTCTTAGTACTAAAAAATATCCTATGCTGGTAAGTTGTTTTTTTCCTCATAAAGTTTTTAACAACATTTTAACTTTCACGGAGATGCTCTGGTCAGTCTTTACCAATCAAGTAAAATGTCGCTCATTTTGACTATTATTGAACTCTATACAGAATTATTGTGAAAATGCTGTAGTCAGTACAATTCTGCATGAAATTTCAAACAAAACTGTCCAAAAAAATGTTACATTTAATGAGAAAATAATGGCAGGAACTGTATTCCTGAAACAAGTGGTAACTTAATCGCAGGCATACATTTCTCGGCATTATTGCGTAAAACAAAACTTTTTTGGGGTAATTGTATTCCGCGTTGCATGTAGAATTACGCTGACTGTGATATCTACATGCTTTGACATTAAGTCACATTCAACACCATCAGTAAAGACTTAATACAGCATACTCTCAAATTAACATCGATACCGTAGGAAGTGATCTTACCATTTCACTTATCTTATCATTATATCTTGCAATTATTTATGTCCAACAATAAATTTTCCTTCAGGGAACTTTTCTGATGGCTGATAACATCGGTCGGTTACATACGGAACTCGGTACTGATGAAGAAGGCTTGGAAAACACTCCAGACGTGGCCCATCACGGCGAGCATATCAAAATACAGTGCTTACCATTGGCATCTTACGTCGCAGCGCTCGACTTCAAACGAGTAGATTACTTCAGTTTGGATATCGAGGGACAAGAGTTAGAAGTTCTGGAAACGATTCCTTTTGACAAGATAGATATAAAGGTGAGAACAAGACAACCGCATAATGAGACAAATTGATTTTCAGGGCCGAGCTCTTACAGTTATAATTATCACTGACTTTGCAACTCGTGCAAGAACCGCAATCAATAAATGTTTGTTTCTCTCTTCAGACCCTTTCCGTCGAATACATTCACGGCGACAATAGTCTTGAGCTTATGTCGTCAATGATGGCAAAACGAGGGTACGATGTTATCGGCTTGGTAACGCACAAGAACAATCTTGCAAATGATTTAATATTTGCAAAAAAGGGGTTTAAAGAGTCGTTGCACTGAGCATGGCCAAAGATTGAGTTTATTGCGCTTTCGCAGACAAGTTCATAGCTTTTAACTAGTCTCGAACACGTCGAAAATTTACTACAGTTTTATATCACTCAAGAAAAATTGGACATTCAATGGATCCGGTTTGACTGGAGTGTTCAGAAGATTCCGATTGTTATTGCAGAACCTTTCTGATTATCTCATTCCTACATGACGAGTATTGATAGTCGTATAAGCAGATGTACATACATATAACTCGACTCAATTTACTTTACTATTGAATCTCGCACAAGGATTGTATGTATATCTAAAATGAACGCTTTTACGATTTCCCATAGTTAGGATAGATTTTCACTATGTTAGGGTAACCGTAATTGCGATTGACGAATAAAAGTAAATTAACGTTCCTGAGACATGACTGGAGTGTAAAATCTTGATGAAATTAGCCTGGAAAAAGACCAAGAACAATTTTTCACTTAAATGTGCCTGTTTCACTGTTGGGTAATCAAATTACAAAAATAATACCTCGTTTTTTCGATTTTAGCTATAAATTAAAAAAATTGTTGTAAGAGAAAATATATTTGTGAATTGCAGTGGCCTTGCAATAGAGATTATTAATAGAGAAATATCACGTTTATTCAGTGATATAATCAGTACAGCAACGGGTTTGTTGTACGAATAGCTTATTTTAATATATCTATTTATATTTTGAGAATAACTGTATACTGATGAATAAAAGCGAAGGCTTGTTATTGAATGCTCTGAAACGTGAGTTTGTATATTACTTAAATTATGGTATAATCGATCACAGACATGTGTAAATGCGCTTTATTTTCGTCGCAAAAATATAACGAACCTGATTTCTTGTCATAAAAAAAAAAAAAAAGAAAAAGAAACCAATATTACATTTGTATAAACCTTCTACACACCAATAACAGGATATGGAAATATGTTTCATTTCTAACATGTTGAGGTAAAGAAATGAAATCCTTGATAGTCCCGTTTATTTTTTGAAATATCGTAATTGCTGACTCACAATGAAATACTTGATATACTTACCAACAACATAATTATAGTAACGCGAAATATATATATTTTTTTCTTTCTTTTTTTACACAAACTTTTAACATTTTAATAAATTATTACGGGCAATCATAATTTAACTAAACATACTTTTGTACAAATAATCATTTCTTACTTTTTTTTTACAAATAACCTCACACTCAATTATATGTATATACATTTTACAGTTCGATTTTTAGTCGGTTGAGTCACAGTTTTATTGACAGGTTGCTCCTGGAAAAAAAGAATTTTTTTAATTCAATTAGTCAAAGCTAATTGCGAGGTAAGTAGTTGAAAAGCTCATTGTCAATAATTATGATTATCAGTTTTCTACCCTTACATTTCTGCAGAAAGGTTATCCGTATCAGAATCTTGGTTGTCGCCACCACTTACTTCGAGATTATACAGAAAGGAATCGTTTTCATACGTTGGAAAATAGTATCTGGAATATCAAAATATAAAAAATTTTAAAAGACAGCAAATTCTCTACTGGTGTTTCAAGAAATGACATACTTAATCTCTGATTTATTACATGAAAAAAGTACGGAGTAATTAAAGAATTGTTGAAAATGTTTAGCGTACAGAAATTTACCGACTATCTATGTTTTTGACAAAATCGATTTATTGAAATACTAAAATCAATATTGCTTCTTTGATTGTGAGTGAAACTGATTCCAAATCATGAGAAAACGATAAAGCAATTTTTACTGTCCTGAATAAATGAGTGGAATTTTCAGATTTGTGTTGACCTGGATTGGGCGATGTTGCGTTAAAATACTTACTCTGGCTGATCCCAAACACGACGAGCAGGTAGTTTACAATGGCGTAATTGACTCATGTGTTCACCAAGATCATTTGCGGCCTCATCGCAAAATACGCACTTTTTTTGTATGTGAATTTGTCTTCGTACAAAATTTACTATCTTCACCTGTTGAATGAAATGAATGAGAATAGCAAAAAAAGTAGAGTGACTTTCTCAAAGAGTCAGATTTTTTTTTCATACCCCACCAACATTTCGAGAAGATATTGAATAAAATCAATTTAAAAAAAAAAGTTATTATTATACACTCTAGGAAAGTAATAGAAATTAATTCGTTATGTTTTCGAAGAATATTCTAATTTTTTATTATTTTTCGTACCCTCTGATAAAAATCGCAGTCTTTGGTTACTTCCTCAAAATTGAATTGATGCTTGCTGATCATGTGACTGAGGATGTTAGCGAAGTCGCGATTGTTGTAAGGACAAAATAGACAGACTACATTGACGCTTTCTTCATCCCAATCAGACCATGCATTTTCACCATCTTCACTGCCGCTGGTGAAGCCAGTTGGATCCTCAGAATCGTCAACACAATTCTAAAACGGAAATAAAATGATCTTGCCCTTTATCACAATAGTAACATAAGAATACCAAATTTTACAGATTTTACCAATATTTCAAAGATATTCTACAAATTTTTCAACACTCTGCAATCTTTACTGTGATTTTATAGAATAGTTTAATTGACACTGAAATAGATTTGAGAGATTTTTTTTTGTCAAAACAACTGGCAAATACAATTTAAAATGAGATTTTAGAATCCAGCATTGCAATATTAGAATTCATCAAACATTATCTATAACATTAACTTCTGTTAATCCAATTAAGATGTAGAACTATGAAATACAAACCTGCTTCTGTTGTGAATTTCTGTCGGGTTCCAGATAATTGATGACATAAAATTTGTCATACTTTTTGTCCGCTGGATTAAGTGTTTTATGAAGTTTCTTCCGCATGTGTTCTTTCAGTGTATTACGATCCTTGAACACACCTTCGCAGTAAAAACATATCAGTCTGAAAGGTGGAAAGAATACATTGAATCATAGCTAGGAGTTTTTTACCATACTAGCATACTTCTCAACGTTATTTTGCAGCATGTCCAATAACTCGTCGACGAAAACTAAATTCTCAGGTCTTCCGAGTTGTAGATTATGCTTTCGGGAGAGATGCTGTAAGTAAGAGTTACGCGAGCCTGAGAACTCGGTTCGACAGAACATACAGCCACGCTTGAAGCTAGTGTCGGCTCTCTCCTTATCTTGCTGCGCCAGGACCCATTCCTATTCATAAAAATAGAATCTTTCACATGTTTGCAGAATGGGCATGACTGAAAACAAACCCAATTTTCTGAGACGTGAGAAAAAAAAGGACAAGGTAAGAACTAAAATCATTCATTAATGGAATTCAGTTATTACTGTAAAAACGTACACTACAAATTGTGCACATATGGTATTATTTTCTTGTTACGAGCACAAGATTCTTTAGACTGATTGTTTTTACCAGTTTGGCCTGTTGTATCTCGAATCGTACAGTTTTGTCCTCTGCAACGCAGTCAGATAGCAAGAAGTACGGTTCGTTTTTACTTGGCTTTCCATCGGGGGTGCAATCCATCAGTAAGGAAGTGCAGAATTGTGTCAATGGAGCTTCGCTTAGTTTCACTCTCCAGTAATGAATGTAGCTACCCATTTTAAGAAAGTGAAATTGCAATTAGGAACGACAACGGCTTATTTATTACATATAAATTTCTAGAATCGCTCAATATAATCCAATAAAGATACACGCGCATGAAATAAATAGGAGAGCAAAATAACAGATGATTGGTAAACAATTTTCCATCTTTCTATCCACCTTTTGAGGGACGCAATTTTCTCAACATCCCCGATGACAAGCCGATGCTGTGTGAAAATATGCGTCAACATTTCTTGTTGATTGTTAGGAAGCAAATACGTCTCTTCGCACAGCAGGCATCTAGTATCTTGAGGTCTATCGTCCAGTTCAATAAACTGCGATTTACATTTCGAAGAATTGCAGGTGGGAAAATTGAGCGGCCCAAACATGTGAGAGAAATTTCCTGGAAGCAACATGAAGATACTATTATGTTCGAGGATGTTCTTAAGCTGCGTCTCTAATATGCTTAGAGTCGCCTGGTCTCAAGTTTTTACAACGATCTCTCAACAAAATAAACTCATTGAGGTTAAGACAGTGGATAGTTGAAATAAATGGGCTAATTAAACGTTTACCGGTGTTCATGGCTCGTTCAGCCATGATATACTTTTATTCATTTGCACGTCGGGTGAATGATGGAACAAATTTTGACGTTTGAACAGTTTTTTTTTACTCCAACTATTTTTTCTAATTGGTTAGTAACTACTCGTGAGCTAGTTCGAAAAGACCTACTAATACTGTTACTACTTCCTAACAGCTGATAACTATCAGTTGGTAAAGCAGATGCTCAACTTGTTGTGTTGAAATTCGATGGTAACCCACAGATAGTTGGTAGGATTCGTGATTGATTGGTATCTGCAGTACCGGCAAAATCCAGTGACATACCGACAGAGTCAAGTGGCATACCGACAGTGATGATTGATCTTTTTTTTATTTCCCGATCACCTAAATGAAGAGATGCTAAGGATACCGATCGGAATACGTAGTACATAATACAGTCGAAATTAAGCAGATCTATAACTTGATAAACCGTTACATCACGGAGAATTCCAAAATGATCGTGGCAATTATTGTTTTGCTCCAATTTCTGTTAAACTGTATGGAAGGCGTACTTTCAGAAATATATCCATGCAAATACGTCAACTTTTCAAAATTCTATTTCATCTAAATTCTAAATAACTCTGACCTGTAAATTTTCACTGAAATCTGATGAGTTCTATGTAGACCGCCAAATTTTGATACATGACTCGACGGATTCACAATCTTCAGGTAACATACCTAAGATGTGAAAAATCCTGATACGACTGATGTGTTTTATTAATTTTCATTAATGCTCGTGGTAGTGTTCTTAGAAATGCAATAACTGGTAGGTTTTCAGCTATTCCTTTATAAGTTTTATCGTCAGTTGAATCCGTGGATGTAATCCGTTGGGTCGCTATTTCTGAGAGATCAATTTTGACGCTCAGTAGGCTTGCAGCAGAGTCAAGAAGGCGACTTCCGTTGGCATCTGGGGGCGTTCTGGCAGATTGAGGATGAAAGCTGGAAGTCTCCAAAATTGTGGAAATTAATCCTGGTTCACAATTAGTTTCATTCCATTTCCATATTATTTGCAGTACACGATTTAACGATTTCTTTCTTTTGTAATCAGAGGATACGCTGTTTAATTGAATTGAGCACAATCAATTTTACAATTAGTTAAACCTTTGGCCGTTATTTCATAATTTTCTGTTTTCACTTCTTCTTCAATTCAATCGGTATTTTTCAACCGTATAGAAATAAACCATGCAGAATATTATTCATTAATGACGACAAAGCGAATTCGATGTTCAGCTGACACTGATTATAGGCTCAAGTAAGTTTTACAATACTTGAATTTCGTTGCTTTGAATCGATCGTAAATGTTTAATAAATATCGACCTATTTGGTCACCGAGCAGAATACCGTGAAGGTTAAATAATCCCTTTTTCAAATACTATGCCACCTTCAATTTCGACTCTACTGGGAATAATTCATTTGAAACGACAACGTTTGAAGTATCTATTCCCGTCCGAGCTTACGCTGAGCATTTTCTTTATTTATTGAAAGATCCGGCCTGTATATAAGACAAAGACTCTTCGCAAAGTGACGACACTGCTTTCAGTCGGCGATTGCAGGTATATCTAGTCGTCGAATTACCATAAACTGAATTTAACTTTGTAATCAAAGGCTACCGGCTCAAGTGCGGAAACTAAATTTCTTTTTCCGTTGCTCTCCACCGATTGCCGATTTCGGTCTTTTCTCGTCCCTTCTTATCTTTATTCCTTTATATCACGACGAGTCGCGGCGTCAAGCGATGTCAGTCTTATACCAGTATTTTTCGAGATCTGATTTACACGCCAATGGATATCCCGCTACCTTCAATTTCAGCATATCTTACCTTCGAACTACAGGTGCAAACAACGTTGCTTCTTATATAGACGGGAAATCGCAGCCTGGCACTCGTCACTTCGCTACCCCGTTGCCACCCGCATATCTGAATTCAGCCTGAATTGCGAATGCGGATGCCGATGCGGGCCAGAGTGTGAGGAAAAGAGGACGCGAGGAGCAGCGGAAGATAAGCCTCGGCGGTGCGGTAAAACCAAATTGCCAAGGATGTTGCATTGCGGTGTATTCTCCTCATCTTCTTCCCGCTCCTCAATGGCACACATAGAGGTACATGTACTCGTACACGTGTACATATGTACGAGTGCACAACTTCTTCCGCTTGTACGTTGACGCAAATATTTACATGGTTTATCCACGTAGAAATAACGACTAGTCAGGCGGAGCTCAGACGCGTTTGTTTAAATCTTACACGCGCTTACAAGTTTCGAAACGCTGGATTCTTTCTACGAAACAGTTTTTCAAATTGATCGGTTTTCATCGTGTTATTTACGAGGGAAATTTTATTCAAGAGCCATTGAAGTACACTGAGAAAAATTCAGTAAAACAGGTATCGTTAAAAAAACTGTTTTAATATCGTTGAAATTACGAAAAACGAGGCACGCCTAACCATTTTGCGCTATTGCCGATCCTTTTTTGGTAGTTGCAACGCAAAATCAGTTTGTGATGTTTAGTCTACTTTTTTAGTTAAACAAGGCTTTAACGTCAATTTATTGTTGCTCAAGCATTAAATTTTCGCAACACTTACAAGAAAGTATAGCAAATAGTGATCGTGATGAGAAATAATAGTAACGGATACTAGACTTTTCGGTAACAGCTAAAAGACTAATTTTCATTTTCTACCTAGAAGTATATTTTTCGATTGTGGTAAAAAATGAAAATAGTTAAGGACTGAACGGTAACCGGAACCAAAAATTTCTCTCGGTTTATGACCTAACGCATGTTTTGCAAATTTTTGCATCCCATTCCTAGTGATAACGATTGGCAACGTGTCCTTATTTTGCCCAGAACTGTTTTTTAACGTTAGCTAACACGTTTTGAAAAGTTTATTTGAAAATCGATTTATTACCTGGGAATGGCAGAAATGCCAGTTACGGTCACATCCTGATCAATTTATTCCTACTTTATTAAATATTAATTATTAATACTTAATAATATACATTGACATGTTTGATAAAACGTCAATTTATTATTCATTGAGTATTAAAAGGGTGTCCTAGGCGATTTCGACATTGCCGGATTGGACATAGAAATAGAGAAATGGCACGAGATCTACTAACTTGCCATTGCAATTTCGTAGAATCCGTGTCATCTTTTTATTTTTGCGTTAAATGAAAACGTATTAGAGTGTTTTTGTTTAGAGTTGCGTATATAACGAGACAGCAGAGCTCTTTTTCGCGTTTCAGATGCGTGGACTTCGAAATTTGACATTTGATTATATATTGTCTTTCTTCATAAATGCATACAATAAACAATATATTTTCTAAGATATTATTATTGAGCAATTCATGTATTATTAACACATCCTTTTAGAGAAGTTTTTTTATCATTCTCGAGCAGGCAGCGTGCCGGCTTTCAGCACGCACTTTGAATTTCCTACGTTAGCTAACACTTGCTTGGAATGCCTATTACTGTAGGGTAACATTTGATAACGTTTCTCTAAATGGCCTACACGTTATAGCGTTAGCTAATACTTGAACGGCCCCTCAACATTGTTTTAACACACATTGCGATTTTCTGCACATATAGGAATAATGAAACTATACATAGATTATATAAACTATGTTTACATACACTAATATTACAGTTTGACATAAAACTCGATTTCAAGATTTTGGGTAAAAAATACCTTCTTAATATTAAAGTATTTTTGATTTATAAACTATTTGTTCAAACAAAAAATTACCTTTTTATCTTAAAGTACTAATTGTAAGGGTAACGTTTGGAAAGTTTGTAAAAATTTGCGGAATAATTTCACACTATCAACAATCGTGACGTTGAATCGTACTGAAATAAAGAATTCATCACCATAGTTTGTTGACCTACGCTTTCAAAGAATTTAAGTCTGCCGTGTCACTAAAAATTCGTCAGATAAGCTCGTTAATTGCCCAAGGGCTTTCATATGATTCAGTATTTCGTGTCGCACTACGCCTAGCGATATATAAAATGCGACCGCGATAACATAATTCTACGAAAATGTTTTTAATAACGGCCATTCTTCGATTTTGGAATACAATTATTAAAAAACAGGTAAGTTGATTTCCATTAGGTTGAGGTATCTTTTATTTTCAAATCGATTCTGTTATTTCGTGTTCGTCTGGAAACAGCCAACTTTTGTCTACGATTTTGTACAACTGACTTGAACCGGGATATTATTTATACTTATTAACCAAATGGGGTAATATTTCCGATAACATCACCGTCATTTATTAATAGTGTTGTCTGAAGCCTGCATTAGTCACTAGAACTAGTCAATACGACTAATGGGAGATTGAAAATATGATACCAAAATTATTTTGTTTGCAAAAAGTATATCGTTACCATATTTTCATATTTTTAACACGGGTCAAAATCCAGGTGGACAAAAATTGAGATTGGCCACAAGGTGTCGAATCTCATTAGTCTAAGAATTTAAATTTCTATTGATTAGAATTTTGCGATAATTAATCGTAATTTATGTGAATATTTTCAAGTTTTGACCCACTGGAATGATAAGCTTGTACAGGCATGATTATAGTTCATATAAATCTGAATTTTCACCTGCATCCGATATAATTTCTTCCGAAATATAAACCGGTGCCGAACGCTTGAGTAGTCCAGTATACTAACGTATCGATAACTTTTACGTTATATCATCGTTCGTTTTGTGAAAAATACGATTTCCTGTGCGGCAGCGGCACCGACGCGTTTTTAAGTTATGAGATGAGGGGCGAGGCGTGAAGCATAAACAAATATCAAAGATCGAAATCTTCGTTTCGTACTTGCGGAATGTAATTTTCGCGGAGGGGCGAGGCGGGACAGAAAGATAAAGGATAAAAATAGAGGATGGGGAAAAGCCCGCGGTATTCAATTCCCCAGAAGCGATATGCCGCCGAAGGGCGTTCGCTGGTTATTTCCCATCCCCTCCCGGAACTTCTGGTCCATCTCGGTTGGAGGTAGAGCCTTAATCGAATCCTTCAAAAATGCCCGAGTGACACAGCGGCATCGAAACCCCGGGATTCCTCAACTTTTTCACCCCCCCCTACATCGTCACCCGTAGACTTCCTCTCGCTTGTCTTTTGCAAACATCAATTTACCATCCTTCACAAGAAATTTATCATTTTCGTACTACCTTATATCCGCTCTTTCGTATCCCGCCGAGCTTACAGTCGGTTTCATCTCCCGTCGTCCAAAGAAATTTATAGCATCTGCAGGGGTTACTATTATTTTTTATACCTTGTACACACCGACCTTTTTGCCTACCCAAAACCAGCTGCCTAAACGTTCTGCGTTTTTGAGATATGAAAAAACGTCTCAATTTCTACTCTGGTCTGTCACCTACTACGGAACGATCCACGCTTGGAGTCTAAATCATTTCGTATACAATGAACAGACAGTATTATATACGTCTCGTGAGAAAAGAACAATTGAAAACTATACAGACTTCGAGTCCGACCGAATCCCTTCTCCTTTCAAAGCCGAATACTTAGTGCGCGAGAAATCTAATTTCATGCTTTCTCCTCCGACTTTGAATAACTTGTTTAATTAGAACACAGCTTTAATACCGATCCTCTTGCGATTTTCTACTGCCAACATCTACGCTCCCAACACACTCTATGAACCAGTGAAGCGGGCAACATAACCTCCCGAATAATTCTTTATTTGGGGTGTTGAATTTTTCTCGCGCCGTGCAACCTAAATTGAGTTCAAATCTTTATCCCAACTGAACAGATCTGGTGGGATTCTAATTAATATCACACATCTTTTGGAAGTTCTTTATCGTCACTGTAACATAATTAACAGCCGTCTCAAGAAGGCTAACTTGACTAAATAGATACAAGTATACGGCAGCGCCACCACGTACCTCAAATACAATTCAATGGACACGCTATATTATCCACTGATTATTCTTTAACGCCAACTTCTTACGCTGGTTCCAAGAGGTTTTTGCGTCGACATACGAATAAAATTGGATTTTATGATCACTTTATACTTTATTTCTTTGCTCCAGAAATTCGTCAACACCCTAAGTAAGGACCACTCTAATGTACACATGACGGCTTAAGACGAAAAGCATATCCGACATTGCAATCTTTTTATGTTTCAGCTAAAGTGAGAATGCCGCTGAAGTCGCTTAATTAATTATTTTTTGTGCTCTTGATGAAGGTACAACGACTCGCACGAAGTGAAAAAAGATGTTTTTTTTTCAGCTGGGTAGCGATAAAAACTCTTATCAGAGGCCGTCGCATATGCATCGGTTTTGGAGGTTATGTTACTCGTTATCCTAGTTCATGTAACAGCTTGTTTCGAAAGTGTAGATATCAACGCTTGAAAACCAAACAAAGGATCAGTAAATACTCTAATTGAAGATGGTCAGCAAAGTTCAAATTGAATAATTAGACCTACGAATGACCGAGAGTGTAACAACGTTGTTATAGTCATGTAATAATACCAGTAAATAATTATACTGCACGGTGTTATCCGGCTTTCATAACCAACGGTACAAGTAACCCGATACTGTTGCTAGTGTTCCTATTTTTGGTTGACGGGTATTAATTAGCAAATATTGATCTCGTAGTACAGCCGTAGATGATATTTGAATAGGTGTGTATAAACTGGGTAATAACGGGCAACGGGATAGGATCAACACGAAAGCAGCTTGTAGCCCATGACAAATGGGGGTCACAATTAGAAATGGGCGGTGGTCAGTGAGGCGGAAACAGGGCATGTTCTACCTCGATCATGGACATTGTTATGCCTCAATACTTATTTCATCTCATTTTGCCGAATGGAAATTACCTACTTTACAACTGGCGAAGGATTAGTATAATTCTGTTCGTCGGTGATCATAAGTACCCATCAGTTTAACAAACTGATGTCGTTGTATGATAATGGGACAAGAAATGAAAAACAATGGCAGTATAGTGAAGGTGATGTTATCAGAAGTTGTTGGAATTCGATTAGCTGAGATATTGACCCTAACAGTTCATACCTCATTGTCAGTAGAATCGCATAACGGCCACACGGGGTGAAATTGACCCCAGTTCCAAAAAAATTATACCCTGCTTCAATAATGAGTTCTAAAAATCTTAGACAAATATCTGGTAATTGGTTAAGGATCGCAGAAAAAACTCTAACAGTTTTCCTAACGAAAATTGATTGTTTTAATATTGTAAATTATTTTTATTTTTACAGAATCGATTTTGAGCAAAAAACTATGAAAGAAACGTGATCGATTAGGGTTAATTAGTAACCCAGTTCCCACCGCACACTGTGTACTTAAATTATTTCACGCATCCGCGATGTTACTGCGATGTTTTAACCCGTCCTAGATACTGTCTGTAGATAATTCTCAAGCGGTAACAACTCCTCATTCCGTTCTGTAATTTCTGTATTAAACTTTTAAGGGTCTTCAATGAGAATGGTGAATCATTTTATTTGGTTCTGTTCTAGATATTCCTCGGATGGTATGAATTTTAACTGCTGCTGGTAACTTTCGAGCCGCTGCATCTTGCAGTTCGTAGTGCCAAAGTGAGAAGTTTGACGATAAAGTTTTAACAATGCTGTACCAGCTTATTCGTTAGTTCATTTGAGCAAATCATCAACATGATTGTGTTCCATACCCGAGGCGCTTCACCCTCGATCCAACAGTTTCACGGGTAACGGAATGCTCGCATTTTTATAACGTTCCCATTGTATGTCATACTTGAAAAGTTTCGATCCGTTACAATTGGCTCTGACAAGACTGTGCCGCTTATTTGATAATGTTTTCAAAAAGTATTGTCTACTTCGTTTCTCATTTCAGAAACATAACAAGTGGCTTCATTTTAAACAGATATACCCATACTAACGAAATATTTCCATTTCACCTGAAATTAATGAATATTGAAAATACGAAAATCTTTTGGAACTGATTTGAAGAAACTGACACAATATTCATGATTTTCGTTAATTATATTTAGCATATCGTTATAAATCACTGACATCTTGTTTCGTGATTGCTTTAATAGGTGAATTTTGGCGAAGGAAAATAAAGAATGGCGAACATCTAAGACGTTCATCTGGAATACGGTTAAACAGGCCAGTGATAAAGTTACGTGGGCTTTAAAACAGTCGATCAGTAATAAGTGAACTTACTCTGCATTTTAGTTCGAATAATGGTGGATAGATATTGATTGCTTGGTCGGATTCAAGCCTAGAGAACGAACAAAAAAGACGAAGTGGTCGAATCAAGGGTTCGCTACGTATTTAGCTGTGTGGTAAAATGTCTTATTCGATATTTCTCATCCCCAGGCGGAATTCAATTGGAATTCTGCAAGAGCAGAGTGCCGGCACACTGAAAAGAAAATCAAGAGTTGCCATTATTGCGAGCACTCGGAGTCTTTGGAGATGAGAATTAGTCGCATTGTTCCTACGCATCTTAATCTAAATTCGTTGACATCTGGTCGATTTCATACCTCGATACGTACCTTGGAGACTGATTGCAATTCGTGTTTAAGTAACCTTTAGTTTCAGGATAGGACAGACAGCCTGTAGTATCGAGAAACTGGCAGCGAAGCTCTGTTTCTGCTTCTGTGGTCAGTTTGTGAAACTTCCTAAAGGTCAACACAGATTCGACGCAAAGCCCTCGCAACTTTCTTCGGATGGTTTTAATCTAAACTTCAACCTCTGATCATCGGTGGATAGTATGGTCTTGCAATTAGCTGAGTCGAATGACGGTTCTGTAGTTTCGTACGGTTGCGGTCGGTCTGCTCCAAGTACTTGGTATGAATAATATACGACTGTTGTAGATTATAGAAGATAGTTTACGTTACTCGGAGGTAGTGAATGTTGTTCTGTAAGCGAAGAAAATTATTCCAGTGGGAAATTTGACCATCGGTCAATGACTTAGCTATTTATTACAGTATAATATTGTTGCCTTCATCGAAAATGTACTATTCTTTCTTCGGTGTTTCATTCCAAACTTTGCCTTGGGAATACAAATTCAAGGTCTGTACCCAGGCACTGATGCGGGTAACAAATCAGAATGGTCAGAATTCCGAACGTAAATATATTTCTAGATGATCAAGTTCCAACTTTTATTTTTATAATATTTGGACATTTGAGAATATGAAACTTTCTACAAATTCGTTCACTGGAATATTGACTCTATACATTATTAAATTCTGCATCTCTGAATTCTTGGATTAACGTTTTCTGAAGTAAATGGGTTCGGATAATAGAGCCCTCTACCAAATACATTTTAGGTAAACTGCAGCTTTTTATTGGGCACCATCAGGGACTTAAAATTTCTGACAGTATCTCTTCTCTTACGTTTGTCATTAGAGTTTACTAAATTCGGAATTCTGTCCGTTCTGATTTTCGGTTCTACTGATTTCCTACCCCCACCCCCCAGGCACTACATAATCCATACAACGAAAAACTGTAAACACCATATTTTCATGGCACGATGTTTTTCTGAACAAAAACACTATTTCCATGCACAGGGAAAATCTTATTCCTTTTTACGAATGAACGGATCCGGCCCCCTAAATCAAATGCTAGGAAAATAAAAACAAGAGGTTCTTTAAACGGTTCCTTTAGCTTGTACCAACTTTTTTTAAACCAGTCAGCCTCGTATCTCATCACCAGATCGCTTGGGTTCGACGCGGGACGAATTCTTCGTCGTCGCTAAGACAGCGCAAACAAATCGTAGATAATTTTCCAATTTAACGTGTTATGGGCACGTTCGACTGATTCGGTTATCTCATCGTCGCCGTCCGCGTTATCCGACGATACCCACCCTCGACGTCGACGTCGGCCAACGGTCAGCCGAACCTGCCGCCATAGAGACGCCGGAGTTTCGAGCACGGGATGGCGAGTTGGGTTTTCCCTCGGCTTGCGTGTTCCGGATACGTACTGATCGGGCCATCACGCAACCCATTAAAAGAATTGCCTTTTCCCCCGCGAAAAAGGAACCCAAAAGTGTCTCCCTGGCTTCCTTCGAGGAGAGCCGGGATCCCATCGACTTTGGGTTACTTCACTTACCCCCGGTGTGCTGATAAGCGTGGATTGGCATCGATATTGCATGCTCTCTTGAATTGACGTCGTATATAAAACCCCGCCCACCCTTAAAGTGAAAGTAGCAGCGAGATTTCGCGACGCGAATTTCCATTCAAAAGGTACCGTTTCAACATCTGTAGATTAACACGATCGTTACCGTTACTCTTATTTCATTACCTTCTCGCGGTGTGATTTGAGCAGTTTCGCGTCACGGGATTCCGTAAACAATGGTATGACAATAAAGGTCGTCGTACAATGAGAATCTCTCGAATTTGAACAGATTTGGCTTAAGCTTTGGGATAAGGCGAAAACTTGAGAGGTTAAAAAACCTTGAAGCGTTTTCATGTTCGAGGGTGCAGGCGGGGAGAGCACAACAATACCCTGATAAGACTACCCAGCCCATAATCACAAGGCATTATTCTTATTATCTTCAACCTGGCCGGCGATTGCAAATTAAGCTGTTCAGCTTTATAAGATACGGTTTCTTAGATTATAAACACTTGAGGGCTCGGCAGTGGTACAACCTGAAATTAACTTTCTCGACGGATAAAGCTATCGCGCTACAAAGACCAGCTGCTCACACCACCTTAGCTTCTTGACAAAGTTTTAACTGTTAGATGCACGGGAATTCTTTCATTGGCCAAGCTGACGCAAACTTTCCACGATCTTTCTCGTTGATTGTTGCATTTCTGTATTTTAACGTAATATTTAGAAAAGCGAAATAAGACACTATGCGAACATGGCATGTACCGATTGCAATTAAAAATATCACAAATTTATTACAATGATTGCAGGGATTATAGAAGGATTGCAAAGATTGCAGAAATATTGTAAATATTACAGCAGCATTGCAACTTATTAGAAAAGATTACACATGGATTGCGTAAAGATAACAGAGAATATACATTATTACAATGAATACAAGAGATTACAGTAATCTGTGTACACCCCTCGAAATACATTTTTTTCTTAGAACTCTGATTTGTTCGACTGACGCAGGTATTTGAAAATTACATTTCGATAGGTTGACAAAAATTTATTTCTGAACAAAGAATTACGAGTAAGCAGAAAATGAATTTCGTATGTTGAAAAACTTTTTTTCTTTTATGGAAGCATGTGACATCGTAAAATACGAGCAAAAAAAAAAAACAATTTTCCTAAATCTCGTCAACATCTCGCGAATATTTGCATCAAGGTCTGAAAAAAGATTACGGTATACTAATTATTCTCATGTGTTTGCAGCACGGTTTCTATTGTAGACTTTTCAAACGTTTTTTCAATCGATTTTCCCATTAGGAGAACCAAATCGAAGGTTTTGCTCTGAGTAGATATAAAAGTTTGCTCATGTCCCGGTGATTGCTGACGACAAATTCACGATTTGTTTTGCGAATGAATTCTTTATTTCCATTATAAGAACTTCTTTAACCTTATAACGGGGTAACAAAAATTTAATTCCCAAGAGTGGAAATATTTCAATTTCCGAGACGTCAAGGAGTTTTAAATTCAACGGAACTACACGAGGTGAATTTATTGCCTCGAGAATAAATTACATGACGGTGTTCGTATACAAATTGAAACACGTACATAAAGTAGAAGAAATTAGTAAAAAAACATAATTTTGTATCAACGTGTACAATAACGTCTTATATACTAGACGGGACGATTGGAAAACTTTGGGTGAGGTTGATTGTTGTTCGGTAATAATCTTGGAAATCTCTAAAATTCATGAAAAACCCTCGGCTTCTTTTCTTCCTTCTCCCCGCGGATCGCGGGGGGTTCAAATCAGGGCTTAAAAAACACTTCCGTGAAATCTCATCGCAAATAACCAGCGAGTCTGGTCTTGGAGAAATCGGGATGGGGCTGTGAAAATTCGCCGACGGAGATGCCAGTCACTGTGATCAGCTATTCACCAGCTCTTATATTTACTCTTCGGTATTCGGCGTCCCTGTTACATCCATGCTTGCACCGGCACGTACATATGTGTGGGGAAAAGCTCGCTGCCCGCTGTAGTTGCCGGTCTGCGGGATTTTGACGCTGATGGCGGGTAGATGATAGATGTTTCCTGAATCCATTACGGGGATTCCGCCGTCGTCCCTGCGATATTGCAATCTGCGTTTTTAGAAATGCCTCGACCCCGGCCTCCCTCGAGATTTTACCCTTCGTTCCGCGGTAACTGATAGATGATGATATCCGCATTTAGATCCGGAACACCGTTGCTAAGTACAATTCGCGGTATCGTTGACCGAGTTTCGTTTCAAAGAAAAACTTCGCTGATCCTTCTCCTCGTTGCATTATATACCATTTCAAAATGAATTTTATTCGTTTCGAGGAGCTTTTGCTCCTAATGCCGAGTTATATGTTTCGAACTTTCCTCATTCAACGGTGTTGAAATTTCTTTCAGGCATTTATACCGCAAAGATGACCACTCAAAATCGTTATTTAAGATGAATTTCTCGTTACTTAATCCGTCTGAAAAATCTGATTATTTTGAATTTTTCTATTCTTTTTCTTTATCTTAAACACGGATAAAGAAAGTACATCGGTTATTATAGATTTCATATGAGGAATGCACAGCCCTTGAGTAAATTTGTACTTAAAATAGCCCCGGTAATTACCAAGTACATGATACTTCTGTATTTGATATTGACTAAATATCGAGTCCTGATGTACTTCGCACTTTGTGAAATACAAAATACTAAGTAAAAATTTATTTCGTATTTTTTTAAACAGAAAATACCAAGTGCAATTTTGATTTTTACTTTGTGAAATAGGAAATACCAAGTACGAATGTATTTCGTATTTTTTGAGATAGGAGATACTAATTACAAGTTGAAATACCAAGCACGAACGTATTTGTACTTTGTGAAATAGGAAATAATAATTAAAATTGTACTGTTAATGTAAAGACTTACTTACTAATTCAGGATTTTATGACGTTCTTAAATATCTCCAGAATATTTTGAATGAGAAAATTATCACGCGTGAATTCAAAATAGTACAAGAATAGTTGCAACCTAAATTTTTGAGGAACAATTTGTTCATCTTCTGAAATATATAGCAGTAAAAGCAAGAATGAGGAAAAAAATTGTAACAATAACGATGAAAAAGTTTAAAGTTTCTTCGGCAAACATGGTAAATGTTGGAAATATAATTTCAAATTTTATATACATCGATAAAACAATTGTTGACATGACCGATACAACCGCGTAAATTTAAAATTACGAGATCACGTGTAACGATGTTTAAAAGAGATAAATGCATTTGGCAACTCGGCCTACTTTTCGATTTATGTATTTTGCAACTACAGCATTGACAAGTTCCAATCACCTCAATACCGTAGTACTTAGAAATGACTAGAATTATAAATAAAAAATACACCGGTATTTGGTACTTGTTGCATTTCTCAATACAAAATCCATCTGTACTTGGATACTGATAATCTGATCGGTACTAAGTAATTTTTTACTTCTGTACGTTGGACTTGAAAAGTAAAAATATGCCCATCCGTGTTTCAAATAATTGTACAAAATCAGATGAGATTGATAAAAGGCAAACTGTGATTGATTTAATTCAGTGAGAAGTGATTTCCTTCCATAAGCCAAACTGCGTCTGTGTACCGCATCTGTCTTTGTCGTAATTCCCAGCGAAACACGGAAGCTGCATCAACGATCTGATCTAGTAGAAAGCTAGATCACTTTAAGTAACGCAATAAAATTGCAGTAATACTACTGCGAAGGGATACGATGCATAAACTTTCGGACGAGTTTACAACCGACCGTTAAGCGAGCGTATAAATATTCACTTGAAATGAAGTGTGCAATTCAGTATATGGCTGCCGAGTTCGTCGGGATAGGAATGGAGACTGTCCACTCACACTTATCGCTGTACACACCGACTCGATTCTTTCCCAAATAAGTTTAAATGCGATTTATTTGTTTACACAGCTGTAGAGTTTAAAAATATTCACGGGAAATCGGGTCACATAATATTTAATACATCGTTGTAACAATCGTATAAAGTTTACGGCTTGGACGAACAAAAATTCATACTTTTTAATAATTTTATTACGAGATAGTCGTACGCCGAGTATAATTTATTAATTATTATATTCGTCAAGTGCAAATATCTCGTTACAAATACACAAATAGAAAATATTCGAATGATAAATAAAAGTCTGGGGTATCGATGCTTCATTTAAAATCGGTTTAAAATCGTTAAACATCAAATAGATTTGTCCGATTTCACAATGTTACTGCTACAGAATTTTTTTTTGTCAGTAGTCGACTCGGACTTTGCTACGACTAATTATACCAGTATAATGATAAGAAAGAGGACTAAAAAAAAAAAAATCGAAGCATAAGCGATAAAAAAACGATGCTTTGTGTAGAAAAGGCTTTTTCATTGATTTATAGTTTGCAAATTAGTTCTAAGTTAATTTAGAGTTATTTGTAAATGTTGGATTGATAGAAAATAAGTTCAAGTTTGACAAACAACACTCTTTTCACGGGATTGTTGTGAAAAGGGAGGAGAAGAATCCGGTAAAATATGTTGGGAGAAATTGCGACGTTTTGTGTATGATAAGTAAAGTTATTTACAAATTTGATATCGCTGGTGTCATCAAGTGCACTGGAAAAGTTTATTTGAATTAATTATTCAATTTAAGTCGTTCCACCTCTGTTGTAAAAGTTCATCAGAGAGATTCTGGCAACTGTAATTTATCGAAAAGGAAAAGTGGTCCAGAAAACTAAAGGCCTGGATTTAACCGGCTAAGGATTCCAAAAATTGACAAAACTTAAAAGAAAACATCTTGAAAAAATCACCAATTTATCTTGAGGTGAATTGATAAGACTTCTCGTAACGAACCAGATAAATAAATAACCGTAATAAAATAAAGTGGAAGATAGAAATTAAGGAGACAACACCTTCCCGTCACAACTTTTCTCAACATATTACCATCAAACATTAGATTTTCATTTAGATTACAATTAGATGTGGCGTTGGGCTGTGTATGAGAATAGCGGTGAATCAACGCGGTTAGGTAAAAATATATTATAGATGCATATTGAATTAGGTAAAGTGAGCGAAGCTGACACACAGCGGAATAAACAATGCAGCCGGAGTGTCGATTTCAAGAGCATTGGAGGAAACTCCAAGGTGTCCGGATGACAGTCGAGCACTTGCTCATAAATTATTTACACCCGCAAATACATCTCCTGGGCAGAACTATCCGTTTCGATATAATGGTAGCCATGTCCTCGAATAAATTCCTCGGGCTTTCCCTCCATCCCATCACCTTTAAGGTTATATATTAAGCTGCCATGTCTGCACCTGTGTCTTTTCCGTATATACGCACATGAATTGCGTGACGTGACCACCATGGGCACGAATTAAGGGAGTTCTATCGTAAAACGAATTGAGGGTTAGAGAAAAATAGGATTTGAAACACGGGTAATGTAAACATCTAAAGATAAGTCCTTGAAAATGAACTGCGCATGCGCCAGTTTTATCGGCTGTTCATCCCAAGTTTCAGCTGTCAAACTATGTTTCTAGCGGCGATGTAGTTGATACGAATTTTCGAGGTTAGAATCTCAAATAATTGTGCTAGTGACTCGGAAAGGTTTGGGAAGCATTTGTTGTTGGGTCGGAGAGTTGATTCTTCAAAGAACGGTCGGAATTTAATGCTTATCCTCTTTGAAAATTAAAACGTACACATTTTGCGTACGTTGGCACGCCTGCATCGCAGACAAGAATATTGCCGCGGAAAGATTTCGCCGACCAATGAGATTGAATTATTTGGCGCGTGCGCAGTTGATTTTCAAGTTTTAAGAGACTGTTCCGGTATATTCGTAATTTAAGAAGTACTCTCATGGCAAAGTACTTTTTTCGTCTAAGAATTGACGATTAGAAGAATGGTTTCGAGTTTCATCTTTTTCTAACCGTCAATTCATTTTGCGATAAAACTTCCTTAATACTCCAATTTTCACGTACTTCGTTTTCGAATGTTTTCACCATTTTTGTATACCCAGAAAAATAAGCAACTTACTGTGACATAATATTGAATAATAGTTTTTGTTGTACCTCTTTTGTAAAACACTATAGTATAGTTCCCTTTGCTACATTTTCTGATCATTTTTATCATAGGTATTACATAATTGTGTATAAAAATGAATAATAAAAATAACTAATCAGCGCGATCATTTCAAGTATAATCTTGATTTAGGCAAAATTAATTGACATCTGTGCAGTGTCAGTTTTTGAACAAGCAAAATTTCGGACATTTGAATTACACTTCAGATTTAAATAAAATCTGGACACTTCGTTTCTTAAATTTTCGATATATGTATACATCGACGTCGTTTAAAAAATGATATAACGATCCATTCGAATATGTATTAATTAAATTTCTGAAACCATCGCGATTACCTTTAAATGATCAGTAATACTGATACTGACGCGAAAATCATTTCGTAACTATAATAGAAGCAATAAACAATATTACGGTTTCATAATTTTCATTTAGGTTCCACTGCAGTGATTACAAAATAAACAAACAAGACGGTTGGACAGAATTTGAAACGACGCGACGTAAGGTGAGAGCAAACCAAAGCCACTTCTGGTTGGAGAAAACAAGGCAATTGCAAGGAACTGGTAGTAAAAAAATAAATAAAAATAAAAAAATTGCAGCTGTTGGACTCGCGGTCTCTGACCCGTTTCCGTCAAAATCTGATAAATCCACCCTAATCGCGATCCCTAGCTTCGAGGGAGGAGATCCGGATACATAAAGACGATTGTCAGCAAGTGACTAATGTCTTTCCTCCTTTTTATTTCTTGCCTTCGCCAGGCACGAGCAAATCTGTGAGAACACCCTAAAAAGGCTCTTTTAGACATGCTTATGTGGCTATACAAGCGTGAGCATAAAAATAGGTGGATGTGAGATCCTCCAAGGTCCATTATTTGGCTTTTGACACTGTGAAAACTGGGGATAACGTTATTCCCTCACTGTTTATGCTTTCTTTCCTTGGAATGAAAAACGGTCATAGAGTAATCCAGAAAAATTCTATATCCCGAAGTTTGCGGAAAGAAAATATGCATATATACATATTGTAACGTGGCATTTTTGATGCCCGTTACAAGGGGCTTCTTGAACCCTGGGCGGAACCAAAAATTTAGGAATTTCCGAAATTGAGTCGCGAAGTTTTTGGAAAAGAGCGCCAGGACTAGAGTCACGCATCCGAAACTACGAGAGGGGACACTTTAGCGACCAGCGTAAGATATTTCAGTTTTTTTTGTTTTTTTTTATTTTTCGAGCTACAACGGCATCAGGCAAGAAGTCGACACCGAATTCAAGGAAAGTGCGAAGTGGCGGACTAGCGACAATTGCGAAGGAAGGATGTCGAGGCTGCGGAGGGGGAGCCGACGCAGATCCCCGCATCGCGGGAATCCAAGGTGGACGCGATTCCCGCTGGCGGCCGGCGCGCCGCAGCCTCTTCCCCTTCACCCCGCCAACAATTGACCAGCGAACTTGCGACGGACCGACTAGCGACGAGGGAGCACCACGCTCACCGCCAAGACGTCATGGAGCTGCGCGGAGGACGAGATTGCGAGTTAGCTTTAAGTTCTGCGCAGCGATGCTATCGAAGGTGCGCGTCGAGTTGCGCGATCGACGAAATCGATGACGGATCGATTATTGCGTATTCTTGGGGGTATGACGTCACGTGTGGGATGGAGTATCGAGATCCGTGTTGCGGCAGGTGGTAGGTTTTTGAAACCACTCTGGTTCTGGCGGTCGTGATTAGTAGTCACGTTTTGGGGGAGTTCGCGAAGCAATGGAGTCGCCCAAAAATCGCGAAGGGAATGGAAAGGGGGTTGCAAGGATGTAGAAGGTAAGCGCTGCTTCTATCCCCGCGATTGAATTTCGAGCATAATTGCGAAAAGGCTTGCCGAGTAACGGATAGCCGTTTTGGATTTGCGTTGTAGAAAAGTACTCGAAATTCTTTTGCCGATTCTCCTGCTTGATGACCGTAGCCTGAGTACGCGGGTTAGAGTAAAGTAAATTTTGAGTTTCTGAAAAAGTTGAGTAGAGTCACGGGTTTCAGTTGAATCTTTCTCGTTAGTGAAATCAAGTATAGCCGAATTTCGCCGTACCGGGTCGAGCCGCGTTATCGTTTTTTTTTAGTGTCACCTCTCGAGTAGGTCGGGAAGTGCCGAATTGGAGTGCTCGGATTAGCGGGTAACATTTTGGAGGATTTTGAAAAGAATTACGTTCGGATGCGTTGCGATTGCGTATAGTTTAGGTTACGTTTAGTGGCGCCTGCATTGAGTTCCGTACCCGTTATTTAAGATAAGGTAGTTTGAGTTGGGTTACTTTGAGCTTGTGTTTAGTTGAAGTTAAATGTAGTGGTGCTTGCGCTTAGTTAAGTTTACGTTTAGTTAAGATAGTGTTTAGTCGAGGTTAGGCGATGTATAGTCGAAATTGCCGTTGCGTTGCGCAGCAGTTGGGACGAGAAGTTTGAGCATGGTGTTTTAAGTTGCGAGACCTGACGGCGCACCGTCGAATAATTAGTTTTAGTTTCGTTTCGAGCAGTAATCGCCATGGAGAACAAATGGCGAATTTGCAAATTGAGAACTGCGTATGAGGATTTTGTGATCGTCGAGGGACGTTTTAGTTAGGGAGCCGCGAGCTCATTAGAGTAAGAAATAGAGTAGGTTACGTGTAATTTTCTATTTAGTTTTAGACTCGCGATGAGCGATTTTTGAATTATATTTTTTTTTTGTTTTGTATCACCGCTATTGTGAAATATAAGATTTTATTTTACTTTTGTTAAATAGCGTGTATATTTCGAGTGTCTCTCTCTCTCTCCAAAAATTACCCCTCTCCTCTCCGCGGTACTGAGCTATCGAGCATATGCCCGAGGAATAGCGTATTAATGATTTCGAGGCGTGTTAATCACGCCAGGCGCCCAACAAAAACTTTGCGATATTGTTTCAGATCCAGGGTACATCGTGGACGCCAAATTATTGTGCACGCGGTAAGCTCTCGGCCATTTTCTCCGAGTGACCGAAGAGCGGGAAAAATCCACGTCACAATATATACATATATATATATACAGGTAAGGATAATACAAAGAGGGAAATAATTGCGTGCACGGTTCTTCTCCAAATGTATCCTGCAGAGGTCATTAACTCGTGGATCCGAACTTATAAACTTTGAAACTCCGCTTCGTTTTCAGTTTTCCCCACAATGTTGGGTAGGTTTTTTACGCCGGGTTAAGCTTTACCCAAAACTTTTCAGAGATTCCGCAATTTTTTAACAAGTGAAATGGTTGCTGAAGACAGCGATGCGTCTATTGTAAAAGATGAATTGACGTAATATCCTCTTTCAGAAGAGAACTCGTTTCATCGTGGTAAACTGAGATGATTATTATTAATCAGCAGGTCAACTTTCAACACTTTTTGCCTTTTCGTAATTTTAAAAGATTATTATCGAAGGACATGTACGTCCAATTATCTTTTGTTATAATTATGACAGTGTGGCCATATTTTAAAATCAAATTCAACCGATATAATGATTTATTTTTTATAGCCAGGAATCAACTTTGTGCATATATTAGTGGTGAAATTTACACGGGTTAAAATGGAAGGAGGACATCGGAAGTCATTTAAAATCTCTAAAACCATCGAAAAATATCTCGAAATTATTTGAAATCTTACAAAATCATTCAATAAAATCTTCAGAACTCTTTTGCGATTATATTTTGTGAATTTTGTTTGCAAATATCGTTGAATATTCTGGAATCATCTGAAATTTTATTTGTCCAAACATGTTGGAATAAACGTTTTCTATGTTCAAATTCAAAAAAATGCACACGTTTTACTCAATAACAAAAATTATTGTTCTAACCGCGAAATACGTAATTGTTCAAAACTGTTCTTTGCAGTTTTTCAAATTTTTAGTACCTTAAGATTAAAAATTATTGTTGCGATCTTTTATATCTCGTAAAAGACTTTCACGTAAAGGCCCCAAAAAAAAAAATTTAAGTCGAAACATTAAATTGTTTCGTTACAGCAAGCAATTTTCTATTGGGGTCGTCAATGACCGCAAGATGCCAGCCAAAGGTTAAAGAAGCGAAAATTTAATTTTTAGAATTTGAAAATGTAGAAAGTAGAAGTATGAAGGAGAAACACAGAAGAAACGTGAGAATAAAAAATGCCAAAAACATAGAATACTCAGAATTCCTTTCGCTAATATGGAATCCTATTAGATTCTACATTTCGCCGTTCCGTGTTTTGACCTTTCAGTATTTGATCTTCTATGTTTTCAATTTTCTATACTTGAACTAATTTCTAAATTTTGATAATTCTAGGACGCAGATTTCCACTTGTTTAAAAATTCGCCATTTCATTCCTTCCATCATCGGGTAATTCTATTTTTTACCCCCACGTCAGGTTTTATCTGAGAGAATGCAGGCTGCACGCACCAGGTGCACGAACCCGCACCCTGGACGTAGAGGTACCTAAATGTAGAGTCTGATCACTTTGCGGTAAACCAACGGCTGCTCGGAGTGTTGATTCGCAGTCAGCACCGGGACACACGTGTCCTATAACACGCGTGCGGTTCGTGATCCGACTGCAAATTCGCGCGCTAATTCGAGGCAAAAACTTTGCCGAGAGTCACGGTGCCCAGCCTCCAGCCGCAACGGTTACGAGTGTAAAACGGAAATGGAACAGTTGATGGCGCGGTTCGAGTCCCTTTAATTATACGCCGGCTGTCCGCTTGCGCCTAACTTTGTCGTTTTCGGTAATTGTTGGCTCACGTCCCTTTATCCTTGCCCGTTTCGATCATGTGCTTCAGTTACACATCATACCTACCCTTTTCCATAATCCATTTATACCAAAGTACCGTCCCACATTCGGTTATCCCGATATCGTCTTGCCTTGTTGTTTCCTTTATTATTCCAGAAGTTATCAGAAATGGCCATACGCTCCGGCGGACTTTGTAGTAGAGATTGTCGAGACCTTGAAAACTTTTTAACGCAATTTTCCTCAATCTGTGAGAGTTTAGTCAGCGTTCGTATGAGTTTGTGATCCTGTTCCGACTTGGCGTGTAAATATCGTTGTAGTTTCAAAAATATGAATCTGGTTGTAACGAAACATAGCCTAAAATCTGGCCAAACTTTGCAGCTATTCACGGAAAAAAGAAATTAACTGAAATCGGTTCGGTAGTTCTGGAGTTACAAACGACATTGGCCGGACAGACAGAGAAACATCGAATTTTATGGACAGGGTGAATAACGTGAATTGCTGATGACAGAATGGCCGGCTGTCTGATATAGTTTAATGCGCATGCGCATAATTCGAGAGCAGTTGTTTGCCAGGGCAGCCAACCGTCACGAAGGTAACCTCAAAAATTTTGCCAACGGTCGTTGACAGTTGTGTTCAACACTGACAACTGTCGAAATTTTTGAGGTTGCATACATCGCGGCAAGCTGCCGTCTAATTTTATGACGGTTGGTCAACCTGGTAAACAACTCCTCTCGGATTGTAGCGCGTGCGTATTAAACTATAACAGATGACAAGCCATTCTGTCGAAGAAGAAAACGAATCTTTCCGGTCTCCGGGCGTCTTGCAATTTATTTTCGAAATAGCGTAAGACGTACTCAGAGGAATTTTCTGTCATATAGTATAATATAATTATGTATAAGGCAAATATACGTACATCATAGATACATACCAGTAATTAGTTATTTAACTTGATTGGAAAAGGCTTGAGTAAATTTTAAAAATCCATTTTCTCTGCTGGTAGATAAATAGTTGTGTATTCTCATACTTCAATTTCGATTTGATGTGGAATTTACACAGGTCGGACCCTTGCTTCTGCTATTCCAAAAGTTATACTTAGACGGGGTTAAATGTTTACCTGGTCGCCTATCTAAATAGAATTTGACTGTTTCTACGCCGTTTAATTATACGCAGTACAATTCATGACAGGTGTCTGTCCATAATTTCTCATGCGGCAGGATATAAATTATGTAGACTTTGCTAAGTAAACGTCTCAAGTTTTCACTTGGTAAAAGATGAACGCAAAAAAAACGTGGAAAAAAGTTTTCCCAAGTCTCGCCAATTCGTGTGGGTACGGCCGAAAGTCGGGTTTGATGTGGGAACAGCTTTTTGTGCGGGCGTTGTATGATCGGGGATAAATAATGAGACTCGTGAATAGTCCCAGAGTGAAATTTTGCGTGAGTAGCTGTACTTATTGAACACGAAAATGCAGTCGATTCATTCAGTGAAAGGAACGTGAGGAAATATTCGTAATCAAAGGATCAAAAAGCTCTTAATGCTTCACATTCAAACGACAAGGTATAAATTATCGAACAAGTACGCCGATATATCTATAACGAGCTTGGTGAAAAAGGGGAGTGGAAACAAGGTGAAAACATTTCCCATTTTTCCATCTCCTTCGGAAAGTCATTTATCTTAGAAATGATTGAATTATGAATTTGGCGAAGGCAAGGAAAGGAGGAAAAGAGAAGAACGTTCACTTCGCGATCGAAACGATACGCGCCTATAGAGTTTTGGGAAAGGAAATCCGTTGGATCCTGTAAGGAAGAACGATAAACAACACGGGCGGAGGAAAGCAGATAGAATCGAGGATAAAAAACGGAAAACAACAGTCTTCAGGTTTATGTAATAAGTTGCGCGTTATAGGGGTTGACGTGAAAATATGGGAGTCAGCTCTGGCAGAAAGAATGCGAACCTTTTCCGACGTCGAAAATGGCAATGAAACTATACTTCGTTTCTCTGTAAGAACGATGGCGTTTATCCTGGCATTTAATATATATATATATGTATATGCAAGCAATTAATCTGCCGACTTGAAGAATTACAGAAACATTTCTTCCGCCGGGACGTAAAGTGTCGACTTTCTGATTGCTTGACTTTATGACCTATGTACAGTAACATTCATTAACGCCTCAACCTTCCGGTTAACTTTTTTGTCGTCCGAAAGAAAACGCGTGTTGAATTTTATGCGACTTATGTGACAATTATTGGCGGACGCATTGTCACATAATTCGTATAGAATCGAAAAGAAGTTAGCCGGAAAGTTAATGCATCAATTGAATATTAATTTACTACTTTTACATCGTATTGCAAGCTCCAAAGAATATCTGTAACGCGTATATAATGCATGGATTTTTTCTTCAACTACAAAGAGTGAAAAACAGGCTCGCCAGGATTTGGTTATTTCAATGTGCGAAATTTATTTTCGAAGAAAAAATGGCTTATGGATAGTTGATTGCATGGTTTTTGTACGATGAAAAAAAATTTTTATATCGCTGTTGTCTTCATAAAATTTCGATCGTTTGTTTTAGCTGACTAATTACACTCAATTTATAATGAAGAATAAATTTCAACGTGAAATAATGATTCCAGGAAACTGTACGACACTCGTTAAAAATTTATATCCAATTTTTATGTCTGTGATTATTCATTTCGTGAACTGTATTGGACGTTTCTGTTCAGTTAATTTGTATGTGACTGTCGGAACAAAGTAGCTACCCTGAAAAACTAGAAAACATTATAAATCTTGGGACGGATGCTGAAACAAAACGTGTCACATTTGATACCGAGTTGAAAATAAGTAAGTTCTGTAAAAAGCAGATAATCACTTCGCTAATGGCATTCAGTGCTCCACATTATATCCAGCCATGGTTACTGCGAATATCTTTAATATTCCGTAAAGCACGGAACTGCCGTTTTCAAAGTCCATGCATATCCAGTACGTGACTAGAAAGTATTTCAAAACTAACGGAAAAGCTCGATGGAAAATGCAAGGTTCAAGGCGTGAAAAAAACCCATAGCATGAAAGAAAGTAGCGAGGAGAGAAAAGAGGAAACGAGCATTTCACAAATGACAAATCAGGGGTTCAATAACGTCAGATTTATAGTATACTGAACGAATGATTCAATCGATTTAACGAGGAAAAAAATAACACTTCCAACCGTATATGAATATGTTTTAACATCCATTCGCCTGGAATCGCTTATACGCGTAGAAATTAGTAAAATTACGTTGGCCGATCTGTCTGGAAACACGATCACGTTCGACTTCCGGTTTCATATCATCTTCTTCTAGACGAACCGAGAGCCGAGGAAATTACTGTTTTTATTGTCATTCGTAGAATTTGTTCCATTTTTTAAGCATTCAAGAATTTCCACGCACCGTTTACTTTCACAATTTTACGCATCATCGACTTTTTGAATTAAGATGAATATCGTTCCTTTTATTTGTATCGTTCACACTTCCATGTATAAATTAAATATCGAAGGTTGAATTTTTTACCGTGAACATAGAGATGTAAATCTTTTCTCCTGGGATGTGAAACAATTCGAAGGAATTAATGAAACGGCTCAATTTGCGAGTATACATTTTGTTTTCTACTTCATTTTCTCTTCTTCTTTTGCTGATTAACCCAACAAATGATATTACTGCCAGATGTTACATTTAATTTTGGTTTTCATTAATTCTCCGGAGTGAAAGTGAACTTGTAGCCTCGACTTGAAAAGCGGACAATATGCCGTTCAGCGTTGGTAATTAATGATCAAACGTTACTTAATTATATTAAATTGCATCTCATTGTTATAACCAGATATAGATTTCGTTGTCGCTGTCAAAACTTTTCTCCGCGATGATGTATCGTGTACATTATACGTATATACGTATATATGCAAATGCAGAAACTTTTGGTCCTTGGAAATTCCAGAAAGGTATTAAAAATACCACGACCAATAGATTAAGCTAAAAATTAATCATTCCTTTATGAGTTAATCTGATACTTGAAGCTAATTATGTAGATTGTAGATCCATTACTGGATTGCTGTTTTAAAATTACCGGTCAAAATTAAACGCACGCATCGTCGATCGACTGTTAAAATTTTGCTTTGTATTAGCTGTGACGGATAGTTTATTTGCGAAACAATTAATCACAAGAGTTTGCAATAAGTTCTGCCAACATGCCACGGTCAGTTTGATTACCGAGTAATTAGGCTGCCTTCTGTATAATTAAAAGAAATAACTTATCGCGTAGACACTTATTCAGGAAAATAAAGAGTGCTACCATACTTCGCTACGGAACGCAAAGGCTCAAGTGTTGAATGTAAACGGATAGCGGTGATTTTTCCTCGAACGGTTTTCAACTCGAATCGCACTTGACCCGATAATATTCCCCGGAGAGTAGCTGACCCGAAATATAATTCATATAAATTGTACTATTACGCAAATCTGGAATCCGAGTGCATAAAGTTTAAAGCCACCGGTGGACGTAAAGGACGTCGTCTATTTGTCACCATACGTGTGCCTTTTTATTTAATTAAATCCTGCGGAGAGCGAAAAGGTGGTCGACTGTTGGCATAGACATGGGAACAGGTTATATTTATATATTTTATACGGGCTGTGACCATTCGCCTTAATTCAGGCTAATTTACATTTCACATGTTCGCACCCAGCTGGCTTAGTCTCTGTCATTTATCTTGGTTGAATTTAATTTCACTTCAGCGGCGTAAAGTGCCACTTATTCTTACAAATGCCACGAAGCCACGCCGAGTACTCCTTCCACGCCATTGCAGACCTTACCTATTCGGGTGTTGTTTTCATCTTTTTTTTTTTTCTCCAGAGTCTAGACCTCGCTCTTCTGAGTTATTTACATCTCCAGCTGCGGTGCCCGAATTGTTGCCCTGCGTGCAATACACATTTTCGGTTTTTCAAACCTCGATATTTATTGTTTTCTACTCAGGGAATCCGGAGAAGCAATATTTGGTGGTAATACAGGTTGTTTCCCAGCAATCGCCGCAGTATGCTGGGTTGCCTACCAGTAAGGATGACAAATATCGGTAAAACAGACCTACCGACTTATCGATAATTAGCGCGCTTAATGTCCTCGCGAGTGAGCCGGAACCGCCCGTCTTGCCAAGTTGTGTGCAGCTCATTAGCGAGGACCTTGAACGCGTTACCTACCGAGTTGCCTATCGATAACTCGGCAGATCTGTTGTAACGATATTTGTGCACCTTAGCGGTAGGCAACCCAGCATACTATGTTGCTTACTTGGAAACGGCCTATATTGTGATTCGCTATATCGTCAGTATCAAGTCTTCGGATTATCTTTTCTCAATAGTTTATCGATGCTTCGGTAGTCCTCGATGATTTCACAGCATATTAATTTTCATTGACAATTTCAGATACGATGATTTTCGTGAGTTGAAATCACCCGTTGAGAACGTAATGATAGCGTTTACGTTACTCTTGTGGGCTTGCAATTTTGTGGGGAATCAATTTTCATTCTCTTGACATATTGACCGTTTCATCAATGTTATTCAGAGAAAACACGTCGTAGATAAACTGTCGTTGTAAATTGCTGTTTATGCGATAAATGCAAAATCTATCCAATCGTGCGCTTTTTTCGATTAATATTCACTAGAACGCAGGAATAAAATACTCGGACAAACAAGTTAATTTTTTCAACTATTATGCAATCGATGCGAAAATTATCAATAGAATACGAAACGTTTTAGAGGAATCGAAAATGCAGACGAATTCCACTGCTATAATAGTTACGTTATACTAAATCCAAATGAAACGGTTTATCTGTATTAAAATGAGCTGAAGATAGCACGGGACATGAAGCGCGAATCGTTCCTTCGGTTTATGATCCGTAACTTTAACACATCGGAGAAGAAGATAGTCCGTTTACTATGTATTCATCCTCTTGTCTCTCGCGATTTCCCAAACGTTACATTTAGCAGCCCTTACAAATATTTGATTCAGGACGGTGGAACGAATTCTCTTTATCATTATTCTCTGCGGTAGCTAAAATGACCGGAACAGAGATATAGAGTGAAGACAAATAGGCGCGGCACATTTTCTAGCAATATATTATCTGTCTTTGATATTAATTTTCGTCAGACTTCGTAACTTTGAAAACTTTTTTCCGTTCTCAAGGTTATTTCACTCAATCTTTAAAAAAAAATTGAATAATGAAACGGTTAAAATAAAAATGATGAACTGCTTGATTGACGTAAGCTTTTAACCCGGAATACGCACAGTATAAAGTCTTTAAAGGAGGAGAAAAATATTGCTGGAAGAATTGCATCGCATGGAATGTTGTTATTATTAGCGTTCGAAAAGATACGCGACATTGACACAAGAAAAAAACGTAGGAAGAAAATTGTTTTCTCATTGTTGGAATGTTCTAGATGAGCACATTATGTATAACCGTATAATTCCGAAGAATCAAATGTCGAACTTATTCCTACTTTCATTCTGTTCCACTACCCGACGACTATTTACCAACCTCGCAATTTCCAGCATTAAACTGTTACTCGGGATAGAGACGGGGACCAGAAAGTTCTCTCTCGAACGGGCGAAGGCCGTGTGCTTTTGTATAACCTAGCTGCGAGCCAGAGCAGTGTTTGAAATTTAAATTGAACTCGATTCGAATTCAGTTGGAATGTTGTGACGCTTGTTGTACCTTTGGGGTAGGTACCTTCCTGCCTTCTTTGCTCAGATGAAAATGTTACGTAACTTGCCCTTTAGTCGTCTCCTTTGAAAGGGTTCGCAAGGGTCACCGAAATCGCTGCTCGCTTGGGTCGCTCGTGGGTCACCATGCAAGAAGGCGAGAGGGATGAAAGGAGGAGTAAGCACGGAATAACAAGCGGAATTCCGAATCGCTTCGCCTTTCAAACGGAACCTGCCCTCTCTTTGAAACCAATCGCAAATACAGGATTGCTATTTGCGTCTTCGACGCATATCTATAGACAATGCAATCCGGAAATGGCATATGTTCCGAAGAAGACTGTGCCTCGAGTAATCGAACTGGACCAACGATGTGCGGTCAATATGATGACGTCCGTCTGGTTTTGCCTAAAAGAGAACTTATATGTATGAGCCGACCCAAATGATGCCAATGACCAATGATGTATAGTAGGACTACGCGATATTTCGGTGAATAGAAATTTTTTTGAAAATTTTTTTTCAAAATAATCCGGTATAAAGATCGGCTTCCAATACTGACACCAAAATATCGTTATCATAATACCGAAAGTTGAAACTACACATACCAAATACCGAAATACCGAAATATTGAAAGCCCAACTCTCAATCACGGTGACCGTCATATCAAAATGCAGATTTTAAACCACTGAGTATTCTGTAGTTTCGCGGTACTTCCTCTGCGTTGTGTAGTGCGAATAATCTTCGTGTAATGTTGTATTTTGACATAGTGATACCGCCTTGTTGAATGATAGTAGCTGATATATTTGACTACGGTTAACCGTGGAAGAATTTGCGTTCTACACAATGAACTTGCATGTACATTCAGCTATTTGCTGCAATCAGGTGCAACAGTTTGGAATTTGATACGCACTTCCATAAACGGTTTTTAGATATTTCATCTTTACTTCAATATTTTATCGGTAATTCAGTATTTCGTTATTTACCGGTAGAAAAATCAGTTTTGTAATCACCGTAATCACCAGCATGAGCGGTGTTTCGATATACCGGAAATCGGTATCAAATTTTCGATACTAAACAGCCTACATGTATATTATGTGTTTTTTCATTCTCGAACAGTAAACATCTGAGACTATCAATTTTTTTCAAAAGCTCAAGAATTTAGAGCATGAAATAAGAAATAAAAAATGATGAGATTCACATCTTGTAGTGATCGGTTTTCGCAACGTAACTGCGAAGAATACAGAAGCATACGGTGTTATAATGTTTATAGCTCTCTATTTCACGCAAAGACGAATTATAATGCCTATGTATGACTTATGCTATATGTAATATAATTTATAGGTACAGTGTAATACGTGTAAGTCCAATACATGCTTTATTCTTTTATACCAATGATATCGTGCTTAAGTTACAAAGATAGAGTTATAAAAGCTCCGTGCTTTGTTTACTATCCGTTTATTTATTTCTTTTCCAGGGTTATCTTGTTCCATAGTTTTGCCGCTGCGTATTTTTCCTGTTTTTTATCTTCTGGTAGTTTTTATTCTTTTAACCGCCACTTGTTCGTTAGTGCTCGCCCTCGTTTAATGTACGTGGTATCTTATTTCCGATCCTGCATCTTTGTTGTCTGCGCGGACGTCAATTAGGATTGTTATCATGAATATTTGTCTGACGTCTATACGTTTATCACATTATATGCCCATATATAACGTGTATATGCTTCCCTCAACGAGTTGCGTAGTCCTTCCGTTACTTGAATGCTATCCATATAATGAGTTTTTCTGAATGTATCAGTGGCATTAGCATTCTTTTGTACTCGCTCCCCAGCCTATTATTCCGTATTCCAAGATCGAGTTAACGAGGTTGTAGTATATTATTATCATTATTCGGTATCAACTATGTTTCTCATATTGAGAAAAGAGCGCATTTGCTTCCCTGACCCAAGCGCGGTGTTCTTGACGTGTTCTTGTCATTTCAGGTTTGAGGCGATTGTTATTTCCAAGTACTTATACTTGTCCACTCTCTTTATTTTACTCCATTCTGCACGCATTTTTCTTCTGGTCACAAACATGAGTTTATGCGTATATGATTTTTTTCAATCCCTGCTGCTTTTGCTTCTGATTTGTCGATTTTGTAGGTTATGTATTGCGTTTTATTTTCATTGAGAGATAGTTTGAGCCTGCTGAGTCTATTGTTTACCTATAACGGTGTCATGTCCTACATTTCCTTCACATATACCGGGACAATCTCTTGAAACTTGAAAATAAACTGCGCATGCGCGAGTTTTATCGGCTGTTCGTGCAGGCTGGCCATCCCGAGTTTCAGCTGTCAAACTGTTTCTGCCGGCGATGTAGTTGATACGAATTTTCGAGGTTAGAATCTCAAATAATCGAGCTAATGACTCGGAAAGGTTTGCGAAGCATTTGTTATTGGGTCGGAAAATTGATTATTCAAAGAACGATCGGAATTTAATGCTTATGCTCTTTGAAAATTCAAATGTACACATTTTGTGTACGTTGGCCCCCTGCATTGCAGACAAGAATATCGCTGCGGGAAGATTTCGCCGACCAATGAGACTGAATTACTTGGCGCATGCGCAGTTGGTTTTCAAGATTCAAGAGATTGTCCCGATATGCTAAATCAGGTTGCAGAACTTGCAAAAAGGATAGTGCGGTAGGCCATATTTAACTATTCTTGGGTGGTATTGTATATTTTTATTCAGATAACTCTGGAATCAACCAACCAGAGTGCCGCGTATATCAGTGTCGTGCAGGTTTAGGAACAGAACTCCACGAACGGTGGACGGTGTTGAAGGTTTCTGCAAGGTCGATATTTTGTAAGGCATCGTACGGCGTTATGAGTTTTTTTTTTTTTTTGCGTGAACCAGTATTTTCTGTTGGAGATTATTTCGTTTTTGTCTAGTTATTGTATCAGACGTTTCTGGTCTTATTGGACGGATATTCCCAACCAAAAGTGAGTCTCGGTGAGAATATCGAACACTTCGCGATGAGATAAGCATTGTTAAAACATCAGTCATAATTTTTCGATAAGATAGTTCTTTTTGAATAATAACAATGCCCAAAAGTTGGAAATAAATTGCTTAAATAAAAATTTGTTTAACAAATCTCTAGTGAGGTATGTTTTATTTCATACAGGATTAATTCATTGATTTTTTTGAATAGCTATGAATTTTATTGGAATTTTCGGTGATTTTGAAAAAACTGGCTCCGAGAATTTTTTCAACTTTGAAAAATGGATCAAAAGTCCTGAATTTTTCGATAGGTTTTCGTAAATGGTTATATATTAGACTCAAAAACTTTTAGAGACGTGAAACGAACAGTTTCATAAATAGGGCGTTAGAAAATTTTGGAAAACCGAATTATTCGAAATAGCCGAATATTCTAAAAAAATTCATAGGTATTTAGAAAAGTCAATGAATTCATTGTATATGAAATAAAACAAATTTCACTAAAGGTTTTTTGAACAAATTTTCATTTGAACTGTTTATTAACAACTTTCTGGCATTACTATTATTCAAAACGAAATATCTCATTGACTCGGTTACGACCAATTGTTTTCAGATTTTTACCTCATCTCGAAGTGTTCAATATTCTCATGGAGACTCACTTTTGGTTGGGAATATCCGTTCAATAAGACCTTAATGCAATCTTCCAAAATTTTAGTTACGTTCTGTATCATTGATATGGGCCTATAGTTTTTCATTTCTTTTTTGTCACTGCCTTTGTGGATTCGAGTTACGGTGGTTCTCTTTTAAATAGCAAGAAAGCAGCCAGTTTCTATTCTAAGGTTAAATATGTGTGTTACGTGTTTGAAGATCGCACGTTATTTCTGCTAGTATATCTAGCTATCTTTGGAACCCCTAATTCTACGGGAGCTCTATTGATCTTGAGTTCTTGTACGTATTTGTAGATCTCGGCTTTGCTAATCAGTGAGAAGAAAATACTTTTTTGCATCAGCCTTTTGTGTACCTGGTGCTCTGTATCTTTGCTAACTGGTATTGCATCTGCTGTTTCTTTTCCGATATTGAGGAAGAAAGTAAGCGAAGCCATCTGAAATTTCTTTGTTGTCTGTCGTCATTAGTCAATTCATATTTGTTTGTAAACTTTTGGTATTGATTGTACTGTTTTCTGTTCCTCTGTTTTCGTTTATAATTTTCCATAGTTTCTTCTTGTTGTTTTCTGTCTTTTTCTGTCCATTTCTCTTATTTCTTTTGTTACGATATTCCTAAGTCCCTAGAATTCTCCTTTTACGTTTCCTTTAAAAGACTCTTGCCTTATCCTCTGCATTGGTTTATCTCTTTTCGGCTTGATTCTGTGTATCACGTCAATTGTTCTTTCTGTTACTTCATTTTAATATTTTATATATCGTTCACCCGTTTAAGCTCGTTGCTGTTATTACTCCCGTAAACTCCTCAGTAGTTTTATTTACATTGTTCCCAATGCGGACTTTTATCTAGTCTTCTTTAAGGACAATCCCGTCTAGCCTCTCCATTGCGATTGTGCTGATTTGTGATCAAGGGGTCTTTTATAATTTTTTCTTCTTATAGTTCTAGTATAATGGCGTAGTGATATATGATGTTAGTTTTAGTGCACATGCTTGGATATTGTTTAGTTTCCATTTTTTCAGACAAAACCCCATTCTCCCATAATATAAATATACTTGTTTACCAGTCCATATGGTCTTCGGTAGTGTGTCAATGTCGATGCTCAGTTACGATCATCATCCTCGCCTAGGGTGGGTTTCGAATTTGGATCTGATATTGTTTAGGAACTGCTTGTATGTATTTTCCGAAGGAAATCTGTGCGTAGCATACAAGACTACCTTTTCTTGGTCTATTTCTAACGTAAGTTTTAAGCAGTTCTTATCTGTCATAATTGTCTCCGTTTCTCGAACTTATACGTGTTTATTGATTAGGACTGCAATTTACAAGGACTACACCCAGTAAGTTTGGTAGACTCTGAATTTCGCACGTTCTGCTTTTGTGGAAGTCCACGTTTCAGTGAGAATCGTTACGTACCTGGTGAACCCTCTATCTTTACTTTGTGATTTTTTCTTCTCTGTCCCAGGAATTCTAGTTTCTGCTCCAGGTACTTCGATTCGATCCTTTGGTTAAATTTTTCAACTTTGCACAGTAGTTTTACAGCGCTTTGGTTTTTGCATCACTTCTACAATTAGCTTGGTGAAGTCGTCAATTTTTCCTAATCCAAAGTTGACAGATTCTTAAATGGCGTCCATCGTCATACTATAACGACTTTGTTTCTCTGATTTGTTTGTTAATTCATTCTTTTATTTCACGAATGCTATCAGTTTTCTTGATGACCTGCTGTATCTGTGCCTGTGGTACACTGATATCGTCTCTCGGTAGTACCTTCAATGTATTTCTTGTCTTGGGGCTGTTTTCGTCGCTGTAATTTCCTGTTGCTGCTGGATTTTTTCTACATTTTTCCTATGTAAATTTGTGAATTTACGTTGGAAGAAGTTTCCAGGTAGATTTAGTTGCACGTGATACCGGATACGTTTTTTACGAGGTCCACAACACGTAAGACACTTGGCTAATTTCAAGACAGCAGATTTAGATGATTCGCACTTGGCCACCACGTTGGTACTTTATTGGTATCCGTTATTACATCAAGCTGAGTTTGTGTGATATAACTATGTGGAACTTGGGGAAAGTGTTTGGGAAGCACTGAATGTGGTTGCTAAATACAATTAGCCCTAATATCTTTGGGACGTGTAAAACTAATACAACGAATTGGACAGATCAAGCAATTACGCACTGCGGCGATGGAGAAATCTTGTCACTCCTTATTACGGCGACAAAATGATGGTTAAATAGAACTTACCACGTGAACCTGATCATTAACCTTTGAGATATTTTATTTTACAAATTTGCGTTTTACAGTCAGTCACGATCAGTCGAATTCTTTCGCCAAAAAATTGCAAGTAATGCAAAATTTATTGGTAACCGCAAATGAGCACATTCAGCTTTGGTCAAAAGATAGTTAAGATAGCATAATAAGTTAAGGCAAGAATTTTTTTTCATTTTTGATTGTAGCTTGTAAAAAATTCAGTAGATCACAGAAAATAAATAATCAAAACTCTTGAGTGGGGAAAAATTAAAGTATGAAGGAGAAGTGTTCACTTGATTATAGAGCTTTCAATTTCTTAATAATTTTTTTTAAATACAATCTCGACCGTTATGGAATTTTTTTCAGGTAAATAACATAATTTTTTTAAAACCACTTGTCTTACACCAGTAATCAAGATTCTGGGAACCAATTTATGAATAATGCTTTGCCTACATGGGTTCAAACTTCGTTGAAAAACATGTGGAAATACTGCTCCACAATAGAGAGAAATTACAAAGGGCTTGGTTATGTAAACCGAATGAAAAGCGCTTGGAGCCTTTGTCTGGTTGGGAAGCGGAAAAAAGTCAACACACTACGCTGTATTGACTCATATGGTACATGAGATTTTCATAGGTCAAGTTGGATTCGGTGTTCCGTTTGAATAAATTCAGCATGTATGCATACACGCGGTAAGTTTGGATACATCCATAAGATATTATATTTATATTATATAATTTGGAATATCACATTATACAGCATAAGTACATAAGGTATACGATCTGCAAGCAGAAATATTGATTTATAGAAATCATTGGTACACAAATATCATATCTGAGATGTGATAGAATTTTTGGTTGAAACGAATAGTGCTGTTGATACCGCGATCATTTTAGTCATTGAATGAAATTGCGGCATCTTAAGTAACACCACTCTAGGATTTTGGAAAGTGCGTTTTTTTTTTTTTTTTGCTTAAAGAATACTTTAAGGCCGTAAGAATAATATCCAGTTGGTCCTATAGTGAAGAAAATTTTTTTAAAAGGTTCAAAACTCGATTTTGCCCCAGTACCTCGAAGCGCGCCCTGAGTGCTCGTAAAACTTTTAAGATATTTTTCCCGAATCAATTTTTTTCAAAGTGTGAGCATAGATTATTTGAAAAACGTTGGCAGGATAGATTATTGGAACGACGTTGGTCGGACAGATTTGAAATTTTAACAGTAGCTTCACAAGTACATTCTCTATAAAAGTACGTAGCTGTTTTTTTACCCAATGTAAACTTTTCTTTCATAAGTAATTTACTGCTTATTTTTTGGCCAAAATTGATTCATTTCTTGAAAAGTGTACCATTTTTTACAACATTTGTTTAAAAAAAAAACTCCCTACGCACTTTTATAGGCAATAGTATATAGATTATAACATATTTTGGTTTTTTGTTCTAGGTCTTATATTTTACGAGAAATCCATCTTCCCGTGAAGGAGTTTTAAAAAAAGGCGATATCCTAGACTGGCTCCGTCGCCGCCATTTTGCATCGAAATGATAATGAAATTTTTTTTTTCATACCTCAATATCTGTTAAATAAACACTCTGAAAAGAAATCCTATTTCGTTTCCCATACTCTCAAAATAAATCGTCAAAGTTGAGCCCTTTTTTTGGTCGCTGGAGTGTTGTTACCTCTTAAATATTAAACGTATCTGATCGTAGCGACGCTACTTCAAAAAGCCAGCGAAAATTGACGATGTCTACGGATCCCGTCTCTAAAGTTGATAATAATGCTTTACTAATCATTTCAGACATCTGTAGTACAATTTAGCACTGTGGTTTTTGCGATCTTTATTGATTTTGAAGATCGCAAACTCGAATTAAATCATGCGACGTTTCAAAAGATACAGCCGCAACACATGAAAAGTTGGTTGTATTTTTTCAGCTGTTAGTCCTACGATGTTCTGAATGTCTTTTTTGAACTTCAAAGTAAGGGTAACCCTTTGCATTTTTTCGCCAAATCTTGGCCGATTAAGAAAAATGCTGGGACAAATTCAATTATAGGCCATATCAACGTGTTTTTATAGAAGAAAACGATTGCAAGTATTTTTGAGTTGTTGCGATGCACTGCTGAAAAGTTAGAGGTGAAAAACGGTTGAATTTTTTTGTACTTTCTCAGATACTGGTTCTACGATATTCTGGATATTTTTTATTTAATAAGTCTCTTAGGATCCAGTTGATGGAAAAAGGCCCTTAAATATCGTGAAAAACCGAAGGCTAACCTCTCGGTTTCCCTCACTTTTACTGTTTTTTTATTGTTTACTTTGGCTTAAGAATTTTTATTGTATTTTATTTTATTGTATCTGGAGTTGTTTTCTTGGCATTCTCATCTCTCAAACTGTGCTTTTGTAATTGTTGCACTTGTTTTAGACAGGCAAATCTTAGTTTCCCAACATTGCCATGGACGTTAATAAAGACTAATAATAATAATAACCCGATTAGATTTTTCACGTGAATTATTGACGGATAGTGGAAAGATTAGAATCTGCAACATGCCCGAAATCGACCTGTTCAGTTAATTATATTTTTCATTATTTGAAAATATCGGTGAAATGATCGCGACCGCATGGTAAACAGGACTCTGCAATGTCCACCGGGTCAAAGCGGTTGACATTGCAGTCTCTCTAACCCACCGCGAGGAGCTGAGAGACTTGTTACCTTCCCGCAAGCAAATTAGCATCTCTTTATCAACATTTGGATTATGATTACTTGAGTCATTCGATGAATTACAAGTTTGAGTCAAATCACTGAAGTCCTCCTCACGCGCTGTCCTCAATTCCATTGCTTCAACGCCACGAGCACGTAGCGAATATTTGGATATGAATCTCACGGATGATGATTTACAACTAATTGTAAGTATCGATTCACTGCTTTATTGGAATTTGCCTGATCGGTCGTCGAAAGTTGGAAATCAATTAGTAATCGACCCTATACCGACTTAGTTTGGCGAGAAAATGGTTTTGAATATATGCTCAAGGCGCCGCGCGCCGTGAGGAGCAATTGAAAAAATTGTGACTGAGCATAAAAAATACCATGATTTGTAACTTGAACTCGTCTATTAATGGTAACTATTGATTCAGAACTGTCAGGACTGTTCCAAAGTTAATGTACGACATATGCTGCAGTTCCGTTATAATAATGCAGTAGTGTCCCAACATTTGTTTTCCAATTGTTATTGGCTCGAGCAGCGAACTCTGTTGCTTTGGTTGATACATCAATTTGAGTTGCCCTACGTCGAAAATTAAAAGGTAGCAGGAAAAAAAATGGAGGGAATAATGTATTAAAATCTTTCTTTCATCTCAGGTATTTTATGTTAGTCTTAAATTTGTGGAAATTGGTCGAAAGTTAGAAGAGCGAATTTCAGAAAAGTGAAACAATTCTTCTTATTGGTAAATTTTGGAAGTCTAATGGTTGCTCAGAAACCTGTAACAAATAAGATCTAATTTTTAATATTCGTTCTATGGATCAGTAGCGTTTGACTGTAAGCAGACACTTTTTTGTTTTCAACCTATTTCATGTGCATGTGAAAGAATTTCGAATATGTTACGCTTTTTGGTGCGAGAATTGCGAACTCATACCCTGTTTTCAAAAGCATCTAGTCGTTGTACGTTTCACGTTAAGCTGACCACAAAGCTCAGCAACGTTTTTCATGCTCCGACGCATCCGGTCTCCGTGCCGGTTGACAAGCGTCCGGTGTTGTGCACAAATAAATGATGTATGACATGTTTTACAACGGAAGTCAGGTACACTCTGATTCACGAATTATTGTTGTACTCGAGGAGGGTTCAGTGCCAGTCCGTCGAGTTCGCAACGTCCTCGAGATTTAATAACCCAGTAGTAAAAATCCACCAACTTTGGCAGTGAATATTTCAAACCGTTCTTTTCATAAGGTAAGGGTTGTTTTCGTTCGAACGCTGTTTTCAAAAATATTCACAATACTTGAAGCTACTTGAATTTAAACATCAATTGCTGCATCTAGAAAGTGGTTATATGTACTTATTTCTGAGTTGGTAGGAGATTCAAAAACTCGGAAATCTTACTCCAACTATATTTGGCATTTTAAGTTTTTCAAATCATGGATTCGCATTAAGTGGAAAATTTTTCCCACACGGATGAATCCTTTAATTTGTCATAAGAAATACGTCCCTCAAATTGAACACAAATTTCTTCCACATATTGAGGGAGTTTAGTTTGTTGCGAACAGCACTGACTAGACATGTTTTCATTGTTGTTTAATCTCACTTGCACGCCGCTGAGACACTTTGGCACTGGAACCAGGATAGTGGTAATGCCAGGATGTCGTCGAGGTCGCAGCCATGCAGTGCACTTGGAGATCCACAGAGATTCCGCAGCAAGTCGCCACCAGATGCTACTCATACCCGGCAAATTACTGGAGTAGTAAGTAGTTTGCGTTGCAATTAAGCCTTGCAACTCGTCAAGAATTTTGGTCACGATTGGTAACGAGACACTCCATCGGGACTATTACCGGGAAAATGTACAACGATAATTACTGTTCGTGGATAACGAACGTCAGCTTCGTTGCTCCAGTTTTGTGGTCTTCATTTTGGTCAGCTATCAAGTCACAGGGTTCATATTTCACGGAGATTGCATTTTGCGGTAGCGGTTGCAGATTAGTACGAAATGAAACTACTGCAGCAACTTTGAATAATATTTCTTTTGAAAACAAACCTTTCTAAAATACTCTGTTCATACAACCTAAACGTCCGTTATTGAAATCCCCCGCAACCAATGATTTTTTCATCCAGATTACTATTTGGTGAATTATGCAAGAACCACGGATTCTAAAACTATTTAATTCATTACTGAATATTCTGTAACTGAAAATCCATTATAATCTTTCATAAACGCGCACAAAACATTTTGTGCAAAATGTGCTTCGATTATGCGGAACTTTTATCGAATTGGAACGTGAAAAAGAAGACAATTTTTAGATTGGTCGGATTTTGGTCCAAGAAAATAAAACTGCACAAAGATGATTTGTTATTCGAAGTGGAGAAGTGAAGGAAAATTGAATATTACTGTTTATAGTCAGCAAGGAGAATAAGCATTAGCTGCGTGTACTCTTTAATCTTACAATTCTCGGTTGTGTTCAATTCATGCGTTCTTGATTTTGATCTGACGAGTGAGGAAAAAACTCATCGAAAATTGAATGAAACTGATTTGGTTGCACAACATGTCAATAGATTCACGAACGTTTCTGATGGAGGAAATTTCTGGTCGAATATCTTAGCAATACCATCTATGGGGCAGTTCCGTCAACTCAGCTACTTATTTTTTTATTCTCTCGGATCTGTTCTATAATTAATTGTATAGTAGTACTATTCAAAGGTACTCTCTGTGAATTTTGTCAGATTTTTTAAGTTGCTCGTTTCGGAAATGGTTTTTTTTTTAAACCCGTCAATCATGGAAGGTTGAATTCGGACTAAAAAAGAAAAAACTAGAATACAAAAGAGTTTTGTTTTTACATGAATTATTCAATGCAATATATATATTATATATGTCTGCGGAAAGGCTATTTTCAGTGAAAAAAAAAATGGAAATAATTTTTTTTCTTTCAAAGCGACACCTTCGATTTTGCTGTAAATTTTACAGGGTATTTGGCAGTGTATTGGGAAGAAATAAAAAAGTGAAAGAATTGGCGGAGGCAGCCTCTTATATGGGAGAAGCTGTTTTCGTACAGCTACCTAAAAGGTGCCAGTAAGTTATGAAATGTTGTACGATATTACCAGAAAGTGGTGGGTAAAACCTTGGAGCAAATGACTTCTTGTCAGCGGAAGAATCGATTCAGTTCTCATCGAACTTTGTTAAAGCATTGTGGAAAAATAGGTGAAGAAAATGTAATTAAAAGAATAAAAGAATGATAACAATAACAGGGGAAGAAGGAAAGAAAGAATAATGCGCGATCATTCGGGACAGTGTGCTTCAGTCGTTATTGCCGTCTCCCCAGCAAACTAAACGAAGCCTAGGTTCCGCCGTCCCAGGGGTTCGCTTGGAACGAGGCAGCGATGACCAGGGCAAGGCAGGGGTCACGATGTGAGAACTACAGGGAGCTTACAGCGGTTAGGTGTCTTATATGGAACACGAGCGAGCGAGCGCGTGTAGTTCATAAATTTTCTTCCCTTTTTTTTGGTGCGGTGGCGGTGGGCAACTTCCTGATCCTTCTGGTTTCGTACGAGAGAAGTTTATTGTTCGGAAGATGATGTATCCCTCTCTATGCTATACACTACGCTACCTTTATGTATTTATGTATCATAGGGGATTTATCAACGCGGCGTGACCCTCGTGTCCTTCGATTACCTTGTAAATTATGTTCGTGCTGTAGTAATGGTTACGGTACCCATCCGTGATTTTGTATCGCAAAGTCCTGAATTGGATAAATTACAGTGTACAACTTTCTGGTATAGCACCACACGCCAGACGTTGAGTTTACGCATCACTGTAACAGATGGCGGTGTTAATGTCGAACAAAACCGACCAGCGGGAATCACTTATAGAGAACAATTTTTGCGATCAATTTGGAAATTCAATATGCGATAAGTGTTAGACTGACATCAAGTAGTAGTAGAATGACATCACATAACGTAGGGTTGGGATAGGCTAGATTGACATCGCAGTCTCCGATAGTATTACGATGACTTGAAATAATGTCAGATTGACATCGGAATATCGGGTGGTGTTAGATGAAAATCAGGTAGTGGTAGAAGGACATTAAATAAAGTTATATTGGGTTCAGGCTATGCTTAGATGACATTAGACAGCGTTGGACTAAGTTCAGAAAGGTTTAGGCTAACATGAAATTGTGATCGTTAGAAGTCCAGATCGAAATTTGCTTGCAGTGCAGAGGATAAAGAAGAGAGTGCATTTCACTATAAATTTTGGACGTCTGCAGATCATTAATATCGATACTTCGAGCAAATACTGGTAGATGTGTGTTTATACTTTTGTTCCGGTAGATGACTTGTTCATAAAATCCGAAACCTTGTGTTTCTCGGCACGGACTGAAGGCTTTCACCGTACTTCATTACCCACCGAGAACCGAAGCTGACGGGGGTGAACAAATGGAAACTTAGAAAGTGGAGGGCTCGAGGATGAAAGTGGAGTATCGGGTTGATCCTGCGCCATGCAGCTGGCCTCACCCTCGCCCCTTTAAACCGTAGACCGTAGTTGAGGAATGAAAGTACAATCGAGACGTGAGTGGGATACGTTTCAGGTATGCATAATAGGGTCTCCTTAATTACGCCCGACATCTTAAAGTAATTAACTCTCGGCATGGTGGGCGGTGCGATAGTTCCTTACACACTCGCCACCTAATGTAACTCAGTCTAGGTTACCCTCGGGGTTTGTTTAACGAGGATAACGAATGAAAATTGCGCTGGGAAAGTTTTTGTCGAAAGTGAGCTCGGTTTAGAGCGTTTCCTAATTAGCGTCAGCCACTTTCCCACATGCCAGCTAGGCCTTGGCTTTAGTCGCATTACGAATTTTACATTTTCAAAATTACACGCAAGTATAATTATTGTTAAAACTCTGAAATCTTCTCATTTTCCCTTACTGTTAACACAACTAATCGACTCCACGATCAGCGAGTGTCAAGTTTTAAATTGCGTGACTGAAAAAATATATATATACGAGGTACGAAATGATCGGATAAAGTATCATTATCAATATATCCCTGCACGAGGAGTCTGATGCAGGTTCTATACGAAAAAAAGATACCGATTACAGTGATTTGACTTCTGCCTAAATACGGTGATGCGGAAAATTGACTCAAATTGCATAGGTCAACATAAAAAAAAAAAAAAAATCCCGGCAATCTCGCATGCAAACATCAACAAGAATATCCAATTTTATGTCCTATAACTGTTAATGGCCCGCAGATTCGAATCGGCGTATTGATGTCAATTTTAGCTCTACATAGTTCGTTCATTTCACGACCGAAAGCGGTACTGGTTCACCTGCAAGTTAATTCCTTTATTTGCATGTGGAACAATTTCGGATATGAAATTAAACGTGCACCTGCTCCAATGTACCTGTAAGTTTGATTGCCTGAAGTTATGACCTCGGCAGTTCCAGCACAGTACTCAAACTAAACTGGCGATCAATTTTTCCGGAGTTTCGACTACGCGAAGTGTCGAAAAACGTCCTAATATCCAGTTATAATATGATCATCAGTATTGACAAAGTGCCACTTGGTAAACAACACAACGCATTCTCAGTACAATAGAAGAAAAGAAGAATGCCAATTCTGGAATTAGGCTGTCCCCTTCTTTCCATCGGGTCCGCTGTAGAAATTTAAATCAGGCTGGGATCAGGACCCCCATTAGGCTCTCCTCACTGATTTCCTACTTACAAAACAGGTTCTGAACAGGTTGCCTGATCACGTCCGGAATTGGAACTGAACCAGGACCTCATCAGGCTTTAATCAGGGCCAGTCGAGGCACTAACCTGATCAAACTTTGTGGCCGCGATTTCTCAGATTCGTGAATTCTAAAAATTACATTGCAAAGTAATTTACCTATCTATAGATACCGAGAGGAGTCTATTACAAATCAGATGCTGTTATCCGTAAGCTGATATCCATTAAAACATTATACTCCTTAATGTTATTTGCAACATGTATGGAGGACACAGGTTATTACAAGTCATCTGGTACTTCTACCACGAGAACGCCAAGGACTCCCAAGATGCCTGGTGGCTGCTCGCGGTACTTGCAATGTCTCAGGTCTAGTGAGGTGCGCCCTAGTAAAGTTTTCCTAACCTGTACCCGATTGGGCCCTGATCAGTTATGCCGAGGTCGAATTCGCCTGACATGTGCCTGCTCGGGAGCAGATCAGGGTGGGTGGAACGTCGGGCTTGCCTTAGTAAATTTCTACCCGGGGTGCTTTTAATATTATTGACATCAATGTCAATCACAATGCTGTTGAAGGAACTTCCCCCCTTGAATGAATTCTAACGATTTCTTAACACGACGGGCGTCAGCTGGTGTCCTTACGTTCGTACGTCATATCGCCATATCGGTTATAACGAAAAAATGTAATTGAGTATTGACGAAAATGTTTGTTTCATCCGGCAGTATTGATGGATTGTCGGCACCTGATCGAAATATAAATTGAAAAGCGTTATCTGAATTGTAGAAGTCATTCAGTATTTTCATTTTTCACAATGTCACTGTGAAAAGAAAATTTTAAAGCATCTAGGTCAAGTGTTATTGCTGGTGCAGTCGTATTTTCGTTAATGTAAGAGATACCTATACGAAGATTCAATTTTGCCTTTTTCCGTTTTTGGTGTAAATTATACATGGCCAAGGGTCACAGATGTTTCAATTCGCGGAGAAAATAGACGTTTCGAGGGATGCAGAGGAAAGAGCCGAAAGTTTAGTAAAAAATGCTTTTGAGGGGTTCTGATACAGGTTAGGTATGCAGCCGCGGTGGTTCGTTATCCTCACTCTTGACGAGGAAAGTTGTAGCTACGGCTAGAAGCTCGGTGAGTTAACGTTTATGGCTGAGGACTCTGCAGTTAAGTAATTATTAAATGAAATTAACCTCAGGACCGGGTAAAGAAGAATCCGGAAGGTATATTGCAATAGTGAAACTTTTGTTATAACCAAACTTTATGTACAATGAAAAAATAAGAGGCAGAAGAAAATAATAAGAATAATAATAATAAAGTAAAGAAGAAGAGTAAAAAAAAAAAAAATGAGAAAGAAAAGAAAATTGTGTGCCAACTTAAATTGAACGAGTAAGTGAAAAGAAAGTTTGGCTTATTAAACTGAAATGTTGGAAAACGAAGGGGCAAGCGGTTATTACATAGACGAGCTTGAAGGTCTCAGTTTCGGGTTGACGTGAAATAACAGCAAAATGAACGGCGGCATGGCCGCGTCGTAATTTTATCCGTGAAACACGTTGGGTCGAAGGCAATAAAATAAGTAGAAAAAGCAGTCGCTACAAGAACATATAGTCACTGCGGATAACGTTTTTCGACCGCAACAGTTTTTCCACGGATGTTCGACGACGGGCTGCTAAATATTTTCCATTCTTCTACAACGATAAGTTTTTATAATAAAAGCTTGTATTCTTGTTTGAATTTCTTAGAGGGAGTTACTCCATTCTGGAAAGAATATAAACAGTTCTTCGAAGCGATTTCAAGGTATACTAAGTGAAAAAATTATTTGGAAAGTTATCAGAAAGGTCGTTTCACGTGTTTGATGAATTCGTTCGTTGCTAAAAGTTTTCTTTTTTTTTTTTTTTATCCGCCTGAGTAAAATAATACAAACTGTTGTACGTGATCTGAGCGATGTATAAAATAACTGTGCAACAAACTGATATAGTCATAATTTATAAAAACAAGTGTCGCAGAGTGATGCTTATCGCTTTAAATTAAGTGAAAAATTTTAATAAACAGAACCCATTTAAAATATTATTCCAAGAGCTTATCGTCAAGGGAAATCGTGATTGTTTTGGTGCGCCAAAAATGGTGGGCAAGATTTTACTAAAATTGGAACGACGAAACTTCCGGATGGTTATATTTTCACGAACTGTACCACGTTCGACGTCATATGCTTCAATATCCGAGAAAAGGCATCAGCAAAAAAGCTGTATTTCTTTGTGTCAAACGGTTTGAGACGATCACCTTGATGTTTCTAGAGCCACGTGCTATTTCTATTATGGAACAGGCGGTTGAGACTTGACGTTATTTCTCGGAAGAAAAGAATCCAATGCTCCAGAGGGCATTCCCCATTCTCATGATTAGGATCACAAAAGTGGTTGATCGGAAAATCGAGAGACGCCAAGTGCATTCCGTCTTTATATAGATATATATCAACACACATTCACTAGAAAGACAAAAGCACGGAAGGTTTCTTTGTGGTATATAATACCGTTGGAAACTGTATTTCCTACCGTTTTTCTCGGTGACAGTTCAAGAAACGTGAAACAGTTTGAGGTCAACGCGTTTTATACACCGAACTTTGATCATAGATTTATAAAAATAGACTGCGCGGTCTTACAGAGTCGCTCAGGGTTACCACATAAATAGTGCTGCAAATCGCCGTAAGGAGGCGCACAGGTAGCCAAATGTAGCCAACCGCCCAACTATCAGATAACCTCTATATACTGTAAAATAAAAAAATAAAAATAAAATAAAAAATTGCTACCACGCGTCTGACATCGAACTATTGGTAAATATAAAAAGATGAAGTAACATCTTTCAATAGAACTTCGATACGGGAATCCAATGCGGCGGCACTCTTTCCAAATTCGATCGACACTGTACAACTGATTGTTGAATAATTATTCGCAAGACTGAACCAGATCTTAAATTTGATGCTATGTTAAAATGGAGATGTATTGAACTTGAGATTTCTAGGGATGTTTAAATTGTCGTTTCCATTGTAGAAAGTATACGGGGTCGTATAATTCACTGTTCCGAACCAGATCATGTGCCAAAATCTAACAATTCAAGTCTTCGATCCGTAACAAGAAGCATCCCAAGTAAGTTTAGGTATGTGGGGTGAATCCGCAAGTGAATTGTTGGTTTAGCGTTTTTGTATCTTTGATAAGTAATAGTTTTCCACTTATAATATAAATCAGTGAAATCCAACATTGTTGACTAGGATTCTCGTGATTTTTGCTCCTTAATTAACACACATCAAAAACAGATTCTTGTTGATTTTAAAATTTCTTATAAGAAGCTGGGCCTACAATTAAAACGATGCTGCTGTCGTGTGATGTGGTCCCATTCGTTTTTACCCTACGGCTGTTTTTATGGTCTAGACAGAGATTACCGTTTTTTGCGATGGTGGATTCATTATTTATCCGGCATTTCATCGTCTCACCACGATGTACATTTTCGTTTGGTTGAACCGTATTATCCATTGAATACTTCACATTTAATCCAGATTGATTCAGATTGGAAAGTTCTGTTAATTGCTGTTAAACTAGAGGGGAGAGAGAATTGAAAAGATTTTATAATACAATGTAGTAATGGAAAAATGTCTTATTTCAATTAACGAGCTGGAGTAAATTGATTTCAACGATTGGACTCGTCGTTGTGCGGCGGTTAATTCTCGGGGATTATAGACTGATGGAGAAATATGAAATTCATTAACTACCCTTCTGAGCTCCGCTAAAGAAACCTCTATGTTCATTACAGAATGTGACACATCGTCTACGAGAACTATATTCTACTCGGAATACACGAAACGTGAATATATAATGCGTAATTTGAATTGTGCCTTTTGTCTCTCAAGTCTGTTTAATTGAACCAAACATTGTTTCGTAATTTTGATTACCGGAAAAGATGGTATTCTTATAAACTGTTTTTTCATGTACATATAGTTACTCGAATTATACTAAATTGTTACCTGTAACATTATTCCCTGTCAATTTACTGAAATTTTAGTGTACGTGATGAGAGTATTTATTTTGTAGTTTACAGTGATCACGAAACTATGATAATCACAATTAATAATTTACAATATCGAAATAAAATTGATTGCTCAATATCCTTTGAACGTGACTCAATTTTTTGGTAAACAATTGGAACACTGTATTAAATTCAATTTTAAGTCTCTCAACTCAATCATAAGCTTTGTGAATAAGCTTGTGTTAAATGTACAAATTGCGATTACACAATTATCGTCACAATCAACGGTTTGTCCAGAATTTTTAATTTTCGTTTTGGTTTTTGCTACCAGGGTTTCCGATTTTGTTCAAACTTTGCATGTACGTTTTTCCGTGGTGTGTAAATCGGTCACATAATCGATCATGATTTTTACTCTCTTCTTAGCTCTGTTTCGATATAATTACTTTGCTTGATGCGAGACTCTGTTGTGTCCTGGAATTTTTCCCGATACAACGGTGCTTTTTTTAACGTAACTGATTTTTTTTTACTGCGCCTAATATCGGAACACCTTGTAACTCAGTTGGTTAGCAAAGCCGGTGCACCGTCTGACAGAAGTTTTTCAACAACCGACTTCAATATTGTCGTACGTTTGCCAGACAGCGGCCATTGTTAAGAAGGACTCGCAAACTCCCCCCGAATATCGGTTCTGTTAATTTCTGTTCTGAATTGAACGAAGGAAAAACCATTTCCACGAAGATGGATCTGAAATTATACTTTTTGTTCAGTTACAAGGGACTTTCGATAATCTACATTGCACGAAAAAAACTATATAGATTTTGTTGCACTTATCAAATATAGTGATCCAATATAAATGAATGTGGTTTTTTATGACAACAGAAATTGTTTGACTACTCTTTTGTTGAATCGAACAACATTTCTTCCGTTATATTCGATCGCCATATTTGGTGATTTCAGTAAATCCCTTCTCTGTTTATACTTTTCGAGAATTCGTCGTACAATAGAAATAGAAATGAAATGATTTTATGACTTCCAGTCACTCGCTGCTGAACTTATCGAGTGGATATACCGTTTATTGTGATTAATTCATCCACTCGAAAGTGATAAAACTAATTATGACCGGCTACGAAAGCAGGATAATTAATCCACAACACTCTGGAGTAACGTGTGACAATTTTGAATATTTTGCTCTCCATTCCTAGGCGTTGGCTTGTTTTTGTACCTGCATATGTGACGCAATTTGAAGAGGATAATTAAAGAAGGCTCGTAACGAAAAATTTAAAAACACGTAGAAAAACTGTTTCTTCTTTGCCGAATGGTTTCGTTCGTTTGTGAAATCTGAAAAAAACGTGGCTCATACAATCGGTGGCCTTTCTTAATTCCGCTCTTCATTTCATCGAGCTCAAAGCAAAGCGAGGCTGACCCCTTAAGCAGTGCTGTAAAATGAAATTAATTTACAGCCAACGAGTTTGCAGCATGGTTCTCTCAAGTTCCATGATATTTATTTGACGATCGCGAACTTATACGGAAGGCAGTTTATAATGCGACTGAATGTTTTTCGCAGCGTGAGTTATAGATTTCTAACAAAAAAAAAAAAAAAGGAGAAAATCTCGCTTTCGAGGTAGAGCTGAATTTCACCGAAAAATCGCGTCGTTTCTAATACCAGCGGTATATTTTTTTTTTTTTTTTTACGGAAAAATGTATAACACTTCTTATTATTTACTAGCCTCGCTTCCCTCGTTCCCGGTGCTTCCATTTACTTTTATTTCACTCTTTTCCCTCCCCAGTTTTTTAATTCCATTTTATGCACGGTGTATTATGAATCAAGTGAAGAAGTGAAGATTGAAATTAAGTGGAAAAAACGATTCAATAATCTGTTTCTTTGCCGTTCTTGATAGTCCTGTAAGACCTTGTCAGTAAAAATTTGCAATTTTTTTCTATCCGATTACGCACCAGTTGTTGTTTTAACCACAATTTTCAAAACCATTATTGTACTGAATGGTAAAATATCCCTTCTAGTACATGTTTACAAAAATATATTAATTTCAGAGATTTCATCACTGATCTGCCGGCGGTTTTGACAAAAGTCTGAAGTTCTATGCATACAGAATATTGAATATTCAAAGTTATTGCGAATGCCGAGGTATTCAATAACACTCTTGTGCTTGGAATTCTTTAGGGGAAGCTTCGCTCGCAAGGTTTTACCTCTCTTTATTGAATTCGATAAAAAAAAAAAAAAATACTTGTCTGTAATCATGTGACATGTATACATGTATAAGGTGAATCAATACCTTCTATGAAACTTCAAAATCCGTGAATCAAAGTAGATTAAAATCAATTCATCGGGTTCCTGTCCGATTCCCTTAAAACACCGCCAATTCATTTCTACCTAAAATATTTGAATAGGAGAAGCGATCGGATTCGATTCTGTTCACTAAGTCAATTATCAAATTTCAATCACTTAGGCAACGGAAGCATGTACATATGGGGCATTCCGTGACATCCGGATCAAGATTTTACGTTGATGTCTCAGATTGGCTTTATCATTTTTCGATTCAAAGTACACGAAGAAAAATGCAATTGTAATTTTTTTTCAGCATTTTCCAACCCAGCGTATCTGAAATATGATTTAAAAAATCCCAATTTCTAAAACCTAAAAAATTCAGAAAAATCTTACAAAATATAACCAAATTTTTGACTCACATGAGAATGAACGGAAAAGCTTATTACAATATGAACCGAAAAATACCCATTCAGAGAGATATTATACTGAGCTTTTATGTTCATTCTTGTGTCAAAAATGCAATTCAATAATAATTTTTTTCTCCTTCGCGTTTTTCTTATTTATCATTTGAAGTTATGAAATCTCCATCTTCTAATGGGTGTCAAAAATTTTGTTAGATTTGATAAGATTTTTCAAAATTTTATCAGATTTTAGAAAGTGGAAATTTTTCAGTTTTTAAAAACATACTCCGGATACGCTAGGTTGCAAAATTCTGAAAAAAATTGCGATTGCGTTTTTTATCATGCAATTTTATATCAAAAGGTACAAAGCCAATCTGAGACATCGGCGTGGAATCTTGATCGCGATCTCATGGAATGCCCCATGTATACCTACAGTCAATAACGTTTCTACACCTCTCGTACGATTCCTCAGAGTAAGCAGTAATTCTGACAAGGAATACACACGATATTCCTCGCAAATACAGATCCGGCAGAAGTTTGTTTCGTGGAAGCTTGAATACTGCAGTGCTGGTATCTTACAGCATTTGTATCTGGATACTTCTTCTATCCGTGTCGATATACTTGGTCAGTTTTGTACCTTTTATTTTTGCCTTTTTTCGAAGATATTTGAAAAAGTAGTCTCTGACGGATAAGTTTTCAGAATCTGTTTCCGTATGAAGTTTGTTTTCTTGTTAAACTTAATTTCCGAAAATATCTTGAGGACTTCAAAATATAGATTCTTGTTTCGTTTTATTTGCCGATAACTTAAAAACGAAACTGAAAAACAAGTAACGTCTCTCATTGAAACGAGATTGGCGTGTCTTATGAACAAAACTATTCCCAAAAAAGTTCAATTGGACTAACGGTCTTCCAAAATTCTTACGACAAGTGGCTGATTTCGTTTGCAATGCAAACTACTAATTTACCAGTGCCTTGACGCGCTGATAGAATACGTATACCTACGTCTGTAAATTATTTCAGATTTGAAAAATAAATCATTTTTTTCAAAATCTCGAATTGTTTCAAAACATTAAAAATATTTCATGTCCAGCCCACGGAAGTTCTGATGGACTATTTATTTATCTTGCAATTTGCTTCTTTTACGACAAAAATGAGCCCTAGTTCGAATAATCCGAATAATAGAAATTTGAACAACTTCGGAAATATTGCACTGAGAAAAAAAAAATGATCGAATCAAACGGCTAGTTTATTTGACTTCTAGTTTATTTGATTGTAATAATTTCTCACGTAAACCAACCATGTTTTAATTGATACAATAATATGGATGCATTGATTTGAACGCTACATACTTTCGAGTTTAACATATTTCAAACATGTACATATTTATTTCACTGGATTGAACTAGAACTTTCAGAACGACAACTTCGCTCGAATCAACTAACCTCATTCAATTCGTGAGATTTTAAGATTCATTCAAGAAAATTGTTATTTTGTTCATCAGATTATATTACTGCTTCAAAAACAAAAAAAAAAAAAATTCCATCGCAGCTAGTGAGGGTATGTTGAAGTGGAACCAAAAAAGAATTCCTAAGTTGCTATATGTACGACATTTAATTCAAGTAACTGACTAATACAATGAAATATAACGTTTCTTACTTTTAAACAATCACGTGTAGTTGATATTGCAAAAATACATTCGAAATTGATTTCAACAACTCTCGATACTATTACACAGGCACTTACATCAGATGATTCGTTGGTAGTACGATATGAATATTATTTAAACGAAATCAAATTTTGGCTAATTCGATATTCTTCTGATCTGTTGATGTGTATATTTCGTGTCTTTTTTTTCAACCAAAACGACAATTTATTCGAAGTAGTACCAGTTTCGGCCACTAGATGACATGGTTTCCCGCTTGAAAAGTAGCTTCAAAGATGTTTGTATATCCGAACTCTTCTCATTGCTTAAATCTAGATTCATACTGTCCAATCAATGCCACGTGATGTGATATGTTGGATTATAGATGTGAATCAATCATGTTTTTCAAAAACTGTATTGCAGTGACGCTATTGCACTAATTTTGGTGAAAGCCAATGGTAATAGCATATCGTGTTAAACAAAAAATCATGGAATCCAGTAAACTTAACTACATTTTTATATCCTAGAGAGGTACAATTATCTGTTTGCAGGACTGCATAATACTCAACTATTTACATGCAATGAATCATTGGATTATTTAAATACATTTTCAATTCAAATCGAGGGTCAGTCGTTGCAATTTTAATTTCTTCTGTACAATGCCACATCTTCTTTGATCAGAAAAATTCCCATTAGGACTTGTAAATATTATTTGAGTGAACGGATGATTTGGTTTACATGAAACATGTAGCGGTTGGATCAAAATATCAAACCAAAAGAACAATTCAGTCAGTTCTGTCGGGCGATCTCTATTTAATTCATTTTAATTATTTTCTATTTATTTTTGCGGTGAGCGCTAACGAATGCGGGTGAGGTATTGTCGCACTAATTGTCGCATCAAAAATCGAAACGAGCATCGAAACACATCAGATTAAACTAATTCAGGAACTGAACCTAGAATGAGAGTAATTCTAATACAAATCCTGGTTAATTTAGATTAATTTAGATTGACTCTAATCAACTTAGAATAATTATTGTCGATTCTGCTTAATTTGAATGAAAAAAGTCGACGGGACGAAATCCCGTGTCAGACTGCCGACGGTTAAAAACGTAGTAAGATCATAAATATACGATAAGATGACTTGTAGAAGAATAAAAATTGAGAACGCAATACTGTACAAGTAAATTTATACCGACATGTTTTTTTGAGAACGGTCAAGATTATGATGGGAAAAATATTGAATTACCAAAATACCGAGGAGTCAAAAAGTCGACGTTTCAAATGTCAGACTCGTGCTTTTGTAGAAAATCTACAAATCCGAATTCATCAATTACGACTGACTAAAGACTCGGTTGAAATCACGGAACCCGCTGAAGACACAATGGCCAAAATGCTGAAGGATTGAATGACGTTGGAAACACATATATTCTCAGCAACGCCACACGTATCCGATGGCCTGTGTCAAATGCCATTTAGCATAAGTCTATATAACTATGACAACCATATTTTTATCATATGACAGCCTTTCGACCCTCTGGACCTTCTACATTTTACGGATCGTAATTTTGCTCCTTCTGAACTTTGATTGTCGACAGCAAATTTTTTCGGTTTTGCGGCTGTTCAAAGTATTAGCCCTTATTGATTTTCAATTACGGCACTACCATTTTTCTTTACTCCACATTTTGTGCTTTGGTCATTCAAAATGCCGACTGTTCTGAAAATACTTTCTTTTTTCGGGAAAACAGTTATTCTTCTGGGTGATTTATCGAAAATTCCAACTTCGGTACTCTGATTATTCGTTGTTTTACAATTCGTATCTCGAAAATATCGGGTTTTCGACCGGTCGACGTTTTGGCATTTCGGGATTTTGACCCCCACCCAATTCGATAAGTTATTACTTCCCCCCTACTCCTGTGTTCTGGCACAATTATTCTTTATCCCAATTTCACGTTTTATATACGTGGAGTTGGTGATAACATAGTGAAGTCGCATGCCATCTGTAGTTATATATGAGTAATAGTTAAATCATGAAATAAATATTGACAAAGAAATACTTTCGTGTGAATGATTACTTAGGTGCACTTCACTATCACTGTCACAAATAAAAATATACTATAATTTTTCAAGCTCGCAATACGCCAGCTGCGCATTTTTCATATTGTATAACAAAACTTGTGTAATAAGTGTGGTGTAAACATGTATGAACTAGCTAGAACTAGATATCGTTGTGTTAGCTCAAAGTCACGATACATAGATAGCGCTGTCATCTGTCTTCCACGTTTTAATGTCAGCTTCGCTGACCGCTAGATGAAGTAACGATATGTTTCGGATTAAACGTAAATGCATATCGTGAGAAGTCACTAAATTAAAATTGACTGTTTTCCTCGTATATTTATGCAGTTTATCTGCGTCTCAAGCGCGTGAGAAAGACAGATTTATCAGATGAACAGGCAAATCTTATGTACAACATGACTGGTCATTGATTTTTTTGTAAAAATTTTGACACATCCGAGTCATGAATTGTAACAAGTGTCCATGATCAAGAGTATACAGGGTATTTCCGAGAAAATGCCACAGTACGCTGGGATGCATACCACTGAGGTGGACAAGTATCGGTAAAACAGAGCTACCAAGTGCACAATGAATTTAGTCAAGTCAAATCATATAATCACGTAAACGTGACTCTGGAACGCGATTACTGGACGTTTCAGCATTGGTTATATACAACGAAACAACTGCTTGGCTAAATCCACACAACTTGGCAACACGGGCAGTTCCAGCTTACTCGCGAGGACTTTAAACGCGTTACCTACCGATAACTTGGTAGATCTGTTTCACCGATATTTGTTCTCCTCAGTGGTAGGCAACCCAACACACTATGTCATTCGCTGCATTTACACGGTTTACTCGGAAGCACCTTGCCTGTTTGAAAAAATTTGGAACAAAGTCAATGTTTGACTTCGTAATTTCTCTGGATTATTAAAACTCAAACTGTAACGATTTCCTTGTCTGACAACACGACTTTACTTGCAACCATTTTCGAAATTGGTGTGTTCACTGTTGAGGTTCACCAACAGTGCTGTTGTTTGCGGTATCATAATAATACCTGAGGTAAAAGCTGGGCGAGGTTGAGGCTAGCAGCAAAGCAAAGGGTCAAGGAAATAGTTGAACTGTAACTCAGCCGGAACAGAAGTCAGGCTGACTGGAGGAGAGGGTCACTTTTGAAGTGAGTTGTATCATTGTAGCTAGTCGAGGCTGAGATGGCGAACAGACCGCACGCAATCCGGGTGCAGGAACCGGGCAACTTGTTGGCATGATTTACCTAAGGAGTTTCCGGCCCAGTGTGTGCGATGTTCCTGGTGGGAATGGAGTTTCACCCAAGAATTTTGATGCCGGTATGTATGCCACTGTATGACATCTCCGAGTTCAAGATTTACCAAATTACGAGCCAGTCAACTGTGCACGGTGACTGGCCATTAAGGTGCGAAACTTCCGGTTAATCCTGGATACTATGTTAGTCAAACTTTGACGAGCCGTGGTGAAATTTTGTTTGAAGCACGTGCTGATATCGTTGACGTAATCCTTTATCAGCCCTCTGAATTTCATTGAATGAAATACGGTTAGGTTTTCTCTTGTATTTGTGCAGATGATTGAGGTGGCAACCAGGAATTTAATTGCGAATCATGGTTGCTATTATTTCATGTCGAGAGCTTGACCACTCGCGTATTTATGCGCGAAGAGGATTTGAACTTGTTTTATTCTTCATTGGACTTTACTATGGTTTCCTGATCATATATTGTATATCAAATATTCAATCTTGTTTAAAGTATCTTTTTCGAAGGTGAATGGAATACATCCAATTATATAATGTCTTGATTTTGATATACTCAATCAGAATAATGTTTTGAACTCGATTACGTTTGAAACGATCGGAGATTTTTTATATTATTGTCTTTTTTTCAAATTAGTATTCTGGCTATCGAAAGCTTGAAAAAAAAGTCACAAGCTCGTTCAAACAAATTTGACGTGCAATATGTTGAAAAATTTGGGATTTCATCTGTTGACAAATATAAGTATACATATAAAGGACAATTTGAGGTTGATTATACATATGATTTTCAGAGTTGTCATGCTCAAAATAACATATAATTCTATAGTTTGAAAGAAATTTGTTCAATTGCAAATTATTCTGGCGAATGAATAAAGATTTTGATTAATTAAGAGATACATTTCTAAAATAAAATCGAGAGAGAGAGCTGATGTGCAGTTTTCAAAACCACACTGTGATTTTATTTCCAATGGGTGGTGTAATGATCGTGCTAATTTTCTTATACGATAAATTCAATCCGTAAGTGTTCCGAAATGTAATTATAAATAATGGCTTTATGGAATTTCGAATGGCTGTATAAATTCAAAATTTTATACATTTAATCGGTCGAAATGACGCAGTGACCGGAGTAGAGTGAAACAAATTTGGAACAAATTGAAGAGCCAACCTTGTATAGCAGTGCAGAATCGGAAAAACGATTTGTTAACATCAGCGCATTCTAGGATTCGAGGATGGGGAAAAAGTGACCGGGCTGCAGGTACCTACCTACTATTTTGCAACACGTTTGTGAATTCCGTGTAAATAGTTCGCAGCGGTCTCACGTACGTCAGAGTAAATACAAATTCGAGTTACCTATCCGGTTTCGAGTGCGGTCAATTAAACCTGCCGTCTCATTTGCTACCCATTGTTTTTCAGCCATCGTGTCTGCCGCCGAATGGAACTTTACAAAATCACAGTTACATTATCGACTCGAGTTGAAAGACTTGAATGTAAACCTGACTACGAAAGGTTGAAGATAAATTTGACGAATACGAAAGATGCGAAAGGAGAAATGACGCACGTAAATTGAAATTATTTGTCTTCATTATCAAATATCTTTTATTTATAAAATTTAAGACTAATTCGGTAGAATTTTGTAAACATTCATATGGAGGTAAATATTTGTTTTGTATATTTTTACAGAGCTTTGCAAAGGCCAATATTCATTTTTATGACGATGACACACAAAATGTAACTTGTTTGTAAATTTTCTTTTCTCGAGTTTCTGATCGGTTTGTATCGGCAACGCCTTGAACGTCGCATGATTCCTTAGCGGTCTTGTAAATATTTTATAAAATAGTTTGAATTTAAATGTTAATTATTTATAATAACAGAAAAAAATCTTGTTCGTTATGTTCACTAGGAAATTATAGTAAAATAGGTTTTGTCATGCCCACGATTGAATGTTGTTGAAAATAGAAGAAAATGGGTTACATATAACTATTTAGAGTTCCTGATTATAGTTATCAACAAAACATTTTCTCATTCTTGCTACATTGAATTTGTTTTTATGGCATATTACATTAATATCCATTAAATAAACCTTAAGCCTTGACGTCAATTTGTTGTTGCACCAATACGAAATTATTATAATAATGGCAAAAAAAACTTCGTGCGAGTGTCATTACTCAAATCGAATAGTAGAACATACAGATCTTCTGTTTAATGCAATTACGAAAGTCATTATCACTTTGAACCCGCAATTCTAAGTCTTTGTTATGGTATAAAGTGAAAATAGTTAAAGTCTCTTCAGTAACCACGACTAAAAATTCCTCTTGGCGGTGAGAAATCATTACTTGCCTAAGGAATATCTCGTAATGGTCAAAGTGATGGCGTATCGAGTCGATGCTTAACGATGAGCTTTTCGAGCTTTGAGGACCGAAGATGTACCAATTTTTACGAGGATCTGATCGCTGGATCGTAAACAGGGAAAGGATGCTGTAAGGGCCGAAAACGGAGCTAGAATGAGAAGAGATTCGATGTGCTGCTGCTTGAGTGGACATCGTAGGATATACGACATTACGATCAACGAGTAACTACCTCGGACGTTGGCCGACGACGCGGTTTTTTGCTTTCGAGAAAATATCAGATGTCTGGATCACGGGGGTCACGGCTGCAAAAAGTAAAACGGAATTTCAGTCCGAAGAACGCAGACTGTTCAATATAAAAACGTTACTTTGGGGTCAAAATTTTTCCCTCCAACGAAATTGGACCGAATACCTGTTCACCGGATTTAATTACAGACAAGATAAAGCAGCAAAGAAGCTATTCCTGAAATAAATTTGATCAGTCAAATTTGACGAAGTATTTTCGAGATTGTGTAAAGAAAAATGAAAAATATTGTAACGCAGTTTAGTTTGTTAAGTGTTATAAAATTTTTTAAGGTTTTGGATGTAGTAAGAAATCGATATTTTATGATCGTATATCAAAATTTTGCTTCGAATACTTATGCTTCGTTACTCTTTTGAAATATGGAATTGGGAAAACTGTAGCACCGTTCTGAGAAGACGTTTGTAGCCACAACGTAACGGCCGCGGTAGCTTCTAACTAATTAGAAGGCCGATTTCAATGTTTGCAGTTCATTTCGCTCGCAGACCAGATTTCCACAAACAACTGGAAAATCAAATGTTCATGAAACGTTTCTACGTATTGACAAAAATGAGCCAAAAAACATTAGAATCGGATCAAAAGAATCAAAGTTCATTAATTTTGAGCATTTCAATTATTAGAACCTTTTTGCATAATTGTTGATATGTGTCAGCTTGTGCTGTTCGAATTTCCTCAGATTCTTATTGTCTGGCAGGAATAATTCAAAACTATGAATTTTCAACGGAAAGCAGCTTCTGTTCGTGCCAAATTTGTACAGTTTGTCCAATTTTAACTAATGATAGCTAATTTTGTTCGCAAAAGAATCTACAGATACTTATCGTTAAACATCGGTTTTTGTTAACATGAATATATTTTATTTCCGACTCAACGATAAAGTTAAATTTTCTTGACCTCAAAAGCGGGAGGAAAGTGGGATATTTTTTCCTAACACGCATTTGCGGAAAATATGAGCCCAATTTAAAAGTCTCATTTTTAAAATAAATATTCCGGTCAGAGTTGAGTCGGAAATAAAGTCTTTTATGTAACACAGGAATAAGAGTCGATTTTATTCCCTTGTTACATAATGTACTATTAAAAAATAAAACATTAGTTTACTGATTTTATTGATTTTATATGAATTGTTTTTCCATCAATCTTGGTCAATAACTGAATAAAAATTTAAGTGCAAGCGATTTGTAGATAAACTGTTTATAATCGAAACGAGCTATTAGTTATTGAAATCAAATATATGGTGCAGGTTTGTCACTAAAAAATGGCCCAACAATACGGCCTGTTGGAAGTTTTTGACAGCTAATTTCAAGCTCATTTCATGAAAATGATCCGTGCTTTATTTTATAATCCGCATAATGAAAGGACATTATATTTGGACCTCATCCAACTTCATCAACCTAAAATGCATCTGTTCAGTATTTACGTTTCGCAATTTTTTCGTTCGTACATTACTTTGCCTGGATTGATACACTTGATGGATTCTCAATAGAAGAAGCGAATAGAACGCTTTATATGGAAATGGTCAGATAGAACGGGACGGTTTCCAACCGTTCGCTGGTCTTTGCAGCACTTCCAGCACTGAGACTGAAACCAATTTTTTAGTCATTTTATTTCACCACAGGTACTATTTATATGTAAAGTTTCGATCATATTTTTACCCGTATTCTCATTTTGTAAAAATCCCAGAATTCCCCTCAAAATCGTCATTTTTTTATGAAACGTCAACTAAGGATGAAAGTGAAAAAAAGGAGATAAGAAAAAACACTGTATTGTTCACTTATAATTATAGCCCAGGTACAAGGCTGCACCCCTCGACGTTCTCAGTGCATAATTATTATTCAACGACGGAAACGCCGTTAGGAAAGCAACAAGTGTCGCCTGGCATACGGTGACATTTTGATTTCGTGCTAGCAGGCCACACTTGTTTTCTCGTATTCCATTGTCGTTTATTAAAATTTATCGTCTCCCTGGATTTTCCGCCATTTCACTCCATGGTGTGATTCATGCGTTGCGTTCGCGTTGCATCGATCTTTCTTGAATCCACTGAATCGTCTGTCTCGAAGAGAAAAAAGAACGCGCGTAGGTAAAACTAAAATTTCGTACAAAACGGACTAAGTATTGAGCATAATTTATACCGTGAATTTTTATTCCAATCGTGATTGGAAAACAAAAAAAAAATTGTTTCCAAGAATTAGAAATGAACGTAAATCACAGACAGGAAATTCGTTTCCTAGTTTTTTCAATTTTCTTAAAATACAACGTGTTTCATTTTTCAAAAATATACTGAAACAGACTAATTACTCAAGAATAAAAAAATGAAATTAAAAACACACCTCAAATTTTAAAGAAAATGCGAATTGTTTTCAATGAATTACGATAATTCTCTTACAATGAAGTTGAACTGATAACTCACTATCCCATTCTGTACTTTTTTTATTTTTATTCATAAATTAACCTCTGTTTGGACTTTTTATCGACGAAAATGTCGTTGAAACAAAAACATATTCTTCCCATTTTCACCGTTGAACTGATTTTCATAAATTAATTGTCTATCGATTGGTTGTCACAAGGTTTTCAATTACTTTGGAAAAGAAGTTCCAAGAATTGAAATTGCAAAAATTCCTAAGAGATTCTCATCTTGAGATATAAAAGTTTACTGAGGTTGCATAGGTGTCCTATTTCCATATTGAAGCACCCTTGAGCAAATCACACTCGTCCTACAAGCAATCGGAGTGCGTTTTCTAAAATGCTAGAAATTACGAACAGTGGTACATAAAAAAAAAAAAAAAAAAAAAAAAAAAAAAAAAAAAACAATTTACTAAATCATATGCACCATTTTGTTGTTGAACGATAATTAAAAAAGCGATTAAGACGGCAGGTTGACCGTAATTATTTTCAACCGTCTCATGGTGAAATCTCAGCAGTCAGAACCGTATTTTTTTTTTTTTATCGAGTTTCGAGAATTCAAGTACGTCGGTGAGTTCCTCGTACACCGAGACAAATTTTTATGTTTATAAATTCCGCAAAATTTTGTCGCAAACCTAGACTTATCTCAGCAGTCTCTCACTCGAAATGTGCCATAAAATGAACCCCGGCAAAGTGGTTTTCCTCTGAATTATGCCCCCCCCCCACCCCCCGCTTCGCCGTTTTTTTTTTCTTTTTTTTTTTTTTCTACCAAAAATGGTACCCCAGACGCTCGCGTTTCTGGGATCTGTCGGCAGCTCACGATGGTATAACAAGTGGAAATGTGGCGTGAAATAGTCACGAAACAGTGCCATATGAATCACCCTACTTATCATAAAAACACACGTGCGAATGGTCTTTCCTTCCCCCGCACACAATTGTACGGGATTGTAGAAGCTCCGGATGAAAAAAAAATCTCGCAAGCTTTTCCTGCACATCGCTCTTAAAAAATTCACAGTCTCGGCATTATGTTAGCCTCGTTATTTCAACCCGCTTCTGTCTCTTTGGTGACATCGTAATAATTTTGACTGCCGCAAACCTTCAGGGAAAATTCAAGTGTTTGCGACGAAGGGTCGAAAAAAAGCACCGACGTCTTCTCATCCTCGTTAACGTTTTCTTTTTTTTTTTTCTTTTATTTCAACATACTTTAACACAATTCATTGTCGACTCTTAGTATTACTAGCACTGTTGTTATTAGATTCTTGGCGTTTAAGGTGTCAGTCATCCAACATCACGGAACTTTGGAAGACAAAGAAAAAAATAGTATCAGATGAAGTGGAGATATTCTTTTTATTTTTCATTAGATTTTTTAGTCAGAATACGTTTATCAAAATTACACCGGACGTACAGTCAGGTCGAAAAAGTGTTGAAAATAGAAATATGGTGAAATGAAAGTCTAGAAGTGTGACTGAAGCTGATCCATAGATACATCTGACTAAAAAAGATCATAAAAAATTGAATACACTAAATTTCGACTGTAACGAATAACATCGAATATTCATCATATTACTTACATATTACAACATCATATTATTCTACAAATTTTTACAAAAATTCAAATTGCCTGTTTGATTCTGATGAATAATAATTCATTTAACTGGCAAAGAAAATCTCTAAAAATCGTCTAACAATGAGTCGGATCCATGATAACAGTTGCGATATATTTCTTGCTCAATCATATTAAGCCTACAAGTTGTAAATTATAATAATAGAAAGTATCGCGTTTTTCTCAACTGACCAGCTCATGAAGAAATTTGATCACCGAAAAAAAACAAATTATTCAGGATGTTTACGGTCAAAACTCAATGTATATATTTAAAATCTTGTATCGCTTCACAAGGTGTTTAAACAAAATTATATTAAAATCGATTGACCTCGGTGGCACATTTTCCAACCTTTTGTTGGTCTTATTTTTGTGGTGACAGATTTTCGATCACATTCTCGATGCTATCAAACTCAGCACCCGAAACCTTTTGTTATCACCGTACAATAAGCTAGACGTTGCAAATGTCGGAATCTCGTTCGACCCACATGAAGATTAACGGGTAAAGTTGCGTCTTATATTATTCCTGTCAAATATTTCTGTCAGACGTTTGGCAGACCAGTGAAAATATCTGGGTGACATGATATACCTACGTATTAACATCGGAGCCCTTTGTGCGATCAACAATTATTGAAGGGTAAGTGGCGTTGTGGTTCCGACGTCAGTTCACCTAGAGGCACAACGCTGGTCCAATAGTGGCATTAATTGGCTACACTGCGTCCCATTTGCATGTAATTATTTAGAATAATTGATGACGGGTTGTAGGCTGAACGTTGAAACTCATTACCATATTTAACAGTGGCAGGCAGGCAGGCTAGGCTAAGCGTGAGGTCTTAAAGTGGTACGTGAGGGTAGGCAATTAAGGGATCCACGATCTGAATAATTATGAATTATTGTTTTGGGAATGTGTTTAGGCCTGAGAAAGTGAAACGCGGAATGAACCGCTTATACTTTCAAACGTCGAATAGGCGTCGTCAATGTCATGCAGTACTCCTACCATTACCGACCGAGCCAAACTCACCCCTCTTCTTTCTATATTGAGTAAACGAACGTACGGAAAGGGTTAGAATTTCGACGCTGCATCGCTCTTTTGTTACGGCGTTCAGTAAGGTTACTCATATTTCCTGAAATCGTCAAAAACGTGTGTGGTTTTTCGACTCATGTTACCGTTCCCACAATTCCCGTATTTCGCGATATGAGTAGCTTTCCTGAATTCCGCAGAAAAAGAGCGATGCACCGTCGAAATTTGAACCCTTTTAGTTCGTTTTGTTATTTAATATAGGAAGAAAAAGGGCGAGTTTGCTTGGTCGTTAAAGGTAGGAGTACTACGTGACCTTAAGTATAATAATAACAAGTATAAAGCCCTTTTAAAAAATTCTAGATTCAGTATCCGAGCCAAAGATAATGAAATATAGTGAAACAGCATCCCTATTTTTCCAAAGGAATTATTATCAGCAAGTCTGAATGACATAATCTGAGATATGTATCGACAATTTGAGAGAAGATTTTATAAATCCAATTCCAATTTTGCTGCACTTATGTGCATTATAGAAATCTCCAGAGATTTAGAGTTTTGATGGAAGGGGCCAGGGATTTTTTTCGGTATAGGAATGTCAATGTATAAAGGGTAAAGTGTTGAATCCTTGATTCGTAGATGGATATATACACGGAAGGTGAAGGGTCAAGTTTTCATAGGTGTTGCGGTATACTGTATGTAGGGTAAAAGGTTAAATCATCAATCTGGATAGATTCGGGCAAGTTCGGGCAACTTCGGCTAAGTTCGGGTCAGGTTAGGTCAGGTTAGGTTAGGTTCGGGTATTTCCGAATAGATTCGGGCAAGTTCGGGTAACTTCGGCTAAGTTCGGGTAGGTTCGGGATTCTTGACACGGCAGTGGCGGCGATATCTTTATACAATATAGAACGATATTGCATGGCATTACATGAATCTAAGCTCGCTTGCGAAATAACTGATGGTATGTTGTATTCAGATTGTCGGTGCGAGACCATTGCACATCAAGATGGTAACTGAAAATAGATCGATATGGATCTTAAAAGCTATGGTATGAGTATGCGAATATCTCTTACGGTAATTGTAAGTCGGTAAGTTACGGTGTAGATAGGTTATCACGGTAATTATCGACCGAGACATCACAAAACGGACCGAGTGTTGCAATAACTGGAATATGTAGTATCAAAAACTATGATCATACTGAAGAGTTACTTAAATACTTGTATTACATTCAATTCTTGTGATTCCAACAATATCTGAATCGTCATTTTGACATCGTAGCGATTTAACTAGCATTTTCTAGTCACTATGACAAACGAAATTTCTCTATACAGGGTGTCCCTAAATTGAGGGACACGGACCAGCGAGCGTGATACCTGACTGAAATGCAACCGAGAATTTCTTTACCGGAAGCTCGTCCGACGCATAGTTTTTGAATTATAAGCGATAGCGTTAGGCCAATCAGAGTGCACCATTTCATCTGGATTTGCCGCCACGGAAATTGCTGTTTTGTTCGTCTGGGTGAATTATTATTATTCGGTTACAAATTAAATATCGGCACCTCCCCTCACTCGCTGTTGTACCCCTTCTCGAGCGCTGACCTCGGTATTGTTGCCGCGGCACACGCTGCCGGCCGCACACCCACGGACGCACACTCGTGTGTGTGAAAATAAGCGAATGCCCAGCTACACAATACTACGAAACACACATCTACGAGTGAAAATAAAAATAAATCTCCAAATAAATCAGCGGATTTAAGATTTAATGTTATAAAACACTTCCAATCATCGATGTATGCATAAAACTAGAGATTTTAGATGATTGATATGCCGTTAGGGTTCATAATTAGTCATTCAATCAATCTGAATTATGCTTTCCGAACATTTTTTGTGTCTTTGCAACATAACTTTTCCACTAGTTTGAAATTCATCATTGACATCCGATTTTTCAATAATGCGAGGGAACAACAACTCGCTGAAATGACGTGTCAATAGGTTTGTAAATCACTTACGATTCACCTGAGTTAACACAAAATAACTGAATAAATGAGAATTCACTGACTCACTAAAAATGATAACTGAAATCTGGAGAATTATTTGAGATTTAACTGAATTAGGAAGAGTTGTAATAAGTCAAGTTACTTTGAATAACTTTAGATTCGTGCCAAAATTTTATGTTAAGAGAGAAAAATAATTAAATTCAAATAAAAAAGTAATTTTAAATCAAGAAGAAGGAAATTCCCAAATACCTGAATTCAAATGAAGCAATTTCAATTTAATAAATCTATCTGAATTTGAAGAAAAATAATTATTATTATTTGGAATAGAAAAATGAAGTCGAATTACATGAATAAATTCAATCAATTCAACTCAAAAAAATATGGTTTCATTCAAATTCCCAGTTATTTCCTCGTCGATTCAATGTGGGTCTGGAGTGGCAAGTAACGTTGAAATTGTTGAGATCAATGCTAGTGATGGACACTTATCTGAGAATAATCGATGTATCGATTAATCGATTTCAACAAAGTAATCGGACATGGCTCGATCAAATTGGTAAAAATTAATCAATTTGGTAAATTTCTGCGTGTAGTCTTAATATCAGAAGAGATATTTCGATAATTCATAGTCTTATTCAAAATATTTTTGAGTTTGACAAATTTTGAGTAATTGTTACTTAAATCACATACATCGATACTGTATTGCATCGTTCGTGTTAGTAAACAAGCGGCTCCAGACCCACATTGAATCGACGAGGAAATAACTGGGAATTTGAATGACACCATATTTTTTTGAGTTGAATTGATTGAATTTATTCATGTAGTTCGACTTCATTTTTCTATTCCAAATAATAATTATTATTTTTCTTCAAATTCAGATAGATTTATTAAATTGAAATTGCTTCATTTGAATTCAGGTATTTGGGAATTTCCTTCTTCTTGATTTAAAATTACTTTTTTATTTGAATTTAATTATTTTTCTCTCTTAACATAAAATTTTGGCACGAATCTAAAGTTATTCAAAGTAACTTGACTTATTACAACTCTTCCTAATTCAGTTAAATCTCAAATAATTCTCCAGATTTCAGTTATCATTTTTAGTGAGTCAGTGAATTCTCATTTATTCAGTTATTTTGTGTTAACTCAGGTGAATCGTAAGTGATTTACAAACCTATTGACACGTCATTTCAGCGAGTTGTTGTTCCCTCGCATTATTGAAAAATCGGATGTCAATGATGAATTTCAAACTAGTGGAAAAGTTATGTTGCAAAGACACAAAAAATGTTCGGAAAGCATAATTCAGATTGATTGAATGACTAATTATGAACCCTAACGGCATATCAATCATCTAAAATCTCTAGTTTTATGCATACATCGATGATTGGAAGTGTTTTATAACATTAAATCTTAAATCCGCTGATTTATTTGGAGATTTATTTTTATTTTCACTCGTAGATGTGTGTTTCGTAGTATTGTGTAGCTGGGCATTCGCTTATTTTCACACACACGAGTGTGCGTCCGTGGGTGTGCGGCCGGCAGCGTGTGCCGCGGCAACAATACCGAGGTCAGCGCTCGAGAAGGGGTACAACAGCGAGTGAGGGGAGGTGCCGATATTTAATTTGTAACCGAATAATAATAATTCACCCAGACGAACAAAACAGCAATTTCCGTGGCGGCAAATCCAGATGAAATGGTGCACTCTGATTGGCCTAACGCTATCGCTTATAATTCAAAAACTATGCGTCGGACGAGCTTCCGGTAAAGAAATTCTCGGTTGCATTTCAGTCAGGTATCACGCTCGCTGGTCCGTGTCCCTCAATTTAGGGACACCCTGTATATGACTTTGGATTCAGACGGTAGGGTTCATTCGTCATCAAGAAGCTTTGAATACGTAAAATTTCTAAAATACATTGTTACTGCAGTTTTCGTTACATCCTCCGAAGCACCGATCGAACCAGCAGCTGCCTACCTCCAGGAAGGCCAGAGTTTATTCCCCTTCCGGACCTTTCACGAACAACGAAAGCGACGCGACGTTTTTCCCCCGGTCTGATAACTTGTTAAAATCTATTTGGCTAAAGGCCGCAGACGAGAGCGAGGGAAATCTAATTCAAAACTTTTCCACCAAAAAGTTTTCTCCTCTAACGTTTGCTGTTTGCTTCTCTCCGCCTCCTTAGGGAACCCGCGATTTACTGCTACCGTGTGAATAAGACGAAGAGAGGATACAGTCTAGCTTTCTATTATCAGCGAGCCAAGTGGAATGAAATTGATTTTTCTGTTACAGGGTCTTGGAAATTAGTTTCACGGTAGTTGCTCTCTTGACATGAAATATTTAGGCATGGTTACCGCTTGTAAAATTTACTTATACCTCTTGTACAGAAGCGAATTGTATCCAAATCTCACGAAATTTTATCGCACAAACGTGTTCAATCAACAAGTATGAACTTGTCGCGAGTGTAAAAAAACAGTATTTCGAATCAGCGTTGTTATGTATTTTATCTCTAATAGACGTTTAATGCGCGATATTTTTAAAATACTTTTAGGATGTTTCGTCAGCATTGATTGACAGTTTTTATTAATTTGAACCTACAACCCAAAAATATCACCGAATACTTAAGAATCGTTATTTTTTTGATATATTATTTTTGTGTTCTGCTAACGTTGCGAATATCTTGAGTGGTATGTATTTGGAAACGTTACATTTTCAAGGTTCGGAACATGTATTCAGTTGCTGCGATACAACTGTGAAACTGTCAAGAAACGATGTTATTTATTTTTTATGGGTAAATTTCTTGACTACTCACACGGTAAAACAGTTTGATCCGAAGAACCAAATTTTATTTGATTCGCCAAATTCTTTCATTACCACACGTGGTAAATCAAATAATAAATTGAATCGTGCAAATTGTTGGATCGCCGAGTCAGTCAAATCAATCGAATTGTTCGTTGATTCAAAGATATACATACAATCCGACCAATAACTTACTCAATTAAATATGGTGCAGTTTTACAACCCATGAAATTTATGATTGGACAAATCATTGAATTTGCAATGTCAACCAAATCCTCAGTCGATTTGGAGCTCTTATTTATTTCGTTTGGCAAAGGTCATTCAACCAAACCATTTTGCTCAAGATACTGAATTTTTTATCCGAGTAAATTATACTCTTGTCTGTTCAAATATCCGAGGTATCGCAGTCGAGTGGTAAATGAAATGCAAACACCATTTGGTGGGAGAGAGAAGCGGACGCGCAATCTTCTTTTCGTAATCCTGGGCTTAGAATCGCTCATCGTCCAGCGTTTTGCTATGCTTATACACCCTTCGGAACAATTCCGGAAGGGAAAAGTATTTAGTATATTTATGGGGGCCGTTGAATTTCGTCCCTGAGAATAAAGGCCAATCTTACCGAAGAAAGAAAATCAATTTCCCTTTCTAATACATTTTTTTCCTCTTCCACGTTCCTCGACTTCTTCCTCGACTTCTTCGCCTCGCGACGCTGCTCAAGGTGCTCAAAGAAATATGCGAACACGTCCAGGCTATATGGGAACAGTTTTCGATTCAAATTGAAATAGTTTTCCTTCCTGGGGAACAAATCAGATCGATCCTGAACAAGAACTCGATGCTTTCTCTCAACTTTTTCGCTCCTTTACCCGCTCGCACAACCTTATATACATATATATATATATATATGTTTCTGTTCTTACCCCCGTGGGGCGATCCCGTCTTTCTCGACATCGTGTAAACTTCTGATTGACCTAGGGTACTTTACGTGGCTCTAATACCAAGCGGACATCAGCAAAAAAGTTGCGCAGCAACCAGAAACTCCTGCGAAAAGCTCTCTCGTCCGCACTTCTTCCTCTCAGTCAGCTTATATTTTTCCCATTCCGCAATTATCGTTCTGAGTAGATTCGCGTTAACGAATTCGACTTAATTGCATTGAAGTTATTCAATGCCGAGATACAGCCGTCACAATAATTTGCGCCACCAATAAAGAAAAAAAAAAAAAAACGTAAAAGACATATTATCCACTTGAGAAAAAAAAATTATATACAATCTTTTAATCACAGATTTCGGCTGTTTTTCTACTACTCAAGATTCGATTTATTCATCAGACTCAAAATTGGATCAACGGCTCATTTTAAAGAGTTCTCAAATCTAGTTTCTTTGCAATTATTTTCGATGCAGTGTGCGTGAAAAGATAGATTATCAAATTTCGTTTCAGACGTTGTCATACGCGATAAAAAAATTTAGGCAACTATAATCAAAATTATAGTGTTCCAGATATTTTATATTAGCAGCATAAACAATTCACACAATAAATATTGTCGAGGCTGCTCATGTATGTTATAATTTATTCTTGCAATTCAAAAGACAATTACTGATGTAAAAAAAGCGAACGTCCGTCATTTATTATTTGAGTTATTGATGCTGCTAATACAGAATAAATACAAGACAATTATTTTGCTTATACTTCCATAATTCGATTTTGTTTTATTTTATTTTTCAAAGAATATGCATTACGTGCGAGAGCTCTACCTCTTTCTCCTCTCCCCCGGTACATCGCGGTAATTCATGTCCAATTATGACTTTTATTATAATTATTCAATTAGAAATTTTTTTTTACGAATTTTACCCACACTGCATCGAAAAATACTATTGTAATCGCATCGGATTAAATATGCTTAAAGCCAGGAAACATCCTTTTTCGCAATACAGTTTAATTTAGCATAATACCTTATTCTAGATGTATGCAGTAATTCGCTTTGAAGTGCTGAAGGATTTCCTGCAGATTGAGAAATTTTCTCATGCGAGCGATAAGCGAATATTTTAATTTCCTGGCCGGCGCTGAGGGATCGCCGTTGAACATAATTCCGAAGGAGTTTCCCTTCGACTTGGTTCGCACCCCTGCAGCACTCCGATATTATTCCATATAATTTTCAAAAGTAAACCGTTGGAGTAAAGTACTCGGATAGCGGACTGTTTGTAGTCGCGTAAAAACACGTTGCTGCTCCACTTTCTGGAGCAAAAGCCTTTGGTTATTAGGCGCGTTAGGAAAATGCGGTGAAATTTTCAGGCACGAGCCAGTTGGTCCAATGCGGTTTGAATATTTAGGCCAGGTCGAGCAGACCGTACACTCTCTGAAATGTTTGAGGCTGAGGCGCTAGTTGATTCGATTTTTTTCATTACATTCCCTGCAACCACGCCAGAAAAGGACGGAAAGCTGTAGGTACGCGCCCCAAAGTGGTCCGGGTTCACTTTTTACGCGAAAGGGTTGACCCACTTCGATGTAATCACGCAGGCAGCGCAGTTCTCGCCCAGCCACCTTGACTGCAGGAGTCACTCCGGTCGGTACATTATCGGCGGAGCTTTCGCTGATCACGATCGTTGTCGATGCATTCATTTAGGCCGTGATTGCAGCCTCCGATCGGCCGTTTTACTGGCTGAACAGCGAGAGTTTTCAATGATTTCATTACTTGATACTCGTACAGCGATTATTAATCAAATCCTGATGTTACTCAGCTTCAAAGATCTGTTATAAATTACAAAAATCAAGAGTGCTGGAATTGTTTGATAAAATCTTATCCTTAGATATCGACGTTTAATTTGAATTCGCTTTAAGATTGTTAGAATTTTGGTAATTTTCTCCGATTTTAATCTAGGTGATCGCTCATTTTATTCGGAAGAGTATTGTCTATAAATTCGCGGAAATATTTTTCTCTTATCACGTTGCATCGTCAGATATTTGATCTCGTAACTTTGTATCGATGTCTCATATGATCCACAAGTGGTAATGCTGAATTAAATTGTCAACAAAACGAAAGTCTGTTTCAGGTACTTTGTAGAAAATATACGTCTGAAGCAAATGGGCCATTGTAGAAATAAATCTTGAAGCAATTTCAAACAAGCCATCGATATCTCAGACTTTGAGTTTAATTTCAGTACTTTGTATTCATGTATTTTTAAAGAGATTGAACGAATTCGGTAGATTTTCATGAATTCAAAGTGATTCGAATTCAAGTATCGATTACACCTAAGCTTCCGTACATAATTTGAATATTTTCTGATTTTGCATTTTCAAAAGATCTTTGTAACTTACGGATACAAGAATTTGATAAATATCTAATTTTAGACTGTTTCGTAATAAAACTGATAAAAAGTATTCATTGTTTGATGCTGATCGACAAACACTTGCACACAATTTTGTGGAAAAATTGAAAAAAGCTCAGAAATAAATCCATAGAACAGAAATTTAAACATCATCGGGGTAAACAAAAACCAAAGAACTGTACCTTTTTGCGATGCCAGCACTATCACATGATCGCTTTTATAGCTTTATGATTAGTTTGAAATGGTCAGGATATTGTCGATGGGCGTCGTAAAATTTTCAAAAGCTCCAACGTATCTTATTTAGATATACTCGATTTTTGAACGAAATTCCGTTAAGATTGATCAAGCTATCTTTTTATTGGAATCCAGGATGTACGTAATCGAAAGTAACCGAAGTTTGAAAACTTTGGTGGCCTATCTCCGATAAACACATGATTTTTCGATTGAATTTGGTTAAAGTTTTTCTGGGATTTAGGATACGCTCAGTGACAATTCAAGAATTATGATCAGTTGCAATTCGTTAACCAGAAGCGATAAAAGTTTGAAAAGTTGGGTGTATTATCTTCACCAAGTACGTGATGTTTCACCCAAAGTTCACCCGAATCTTTAAAGACACATTCCCGGAACTTAGGATCCACGTAAGAATTGATCAAATGATCAAGCGCCCGCCATTTTGTAACCGAAAGTGGTAAAATCACGAAGAAGTTTCGTTCATTATCTTTTCCAAACACTTGATTTTTCCATTAACTTTCATTCGAATCCGTCAAGTCGTTTTCTCGCTATACAGTATACAAAATTGACTTTGTTCAGGCATACATAAATGATAGTGTTGGAAAATGCTAGAAAACTATTCTGTGAGTGATGAAACGAGTTTTGTAGTTGAATAAAATTTTATTTCAACACGTAGCTTGATTCGTGAGAACAAATCTAGAACCCCAGGAGTTTTTCTAAAACTCGTCGCCACTCAACGTCAGGAAATGGGCAAACGAAGCTACATTTTATAGCGCTACATGTATTCAAAATGTGTTGAGCGGCGAGATTCACAGAAACCTTCTGGTACAGTCTACTTTTCGCTTTGTAGGAGTATCTAAACAAGAACAAAAACGCATACAGGGTGTTTCCAAGTAATCGCCATAGTGTGTTGGGTTGCCTACCACTGAGGGGAACAAATATCGATAAAACAGATCTACCGAGTTATCGGTAAGTAGTCCGTGTTGCCAAGTTGTGATAATTTGGCTCAGTATTTGTTTCGTTATTTATAACTCATGCTGAAGCGTTCAATGATCGCGTCCCAGAGTCATGTTAAGGTGACTGTATGACTTGACTTGACTCAAATGATAATTACTCGGTAAGTCTGTTTTACCAATATTTATTCCCGTCAGAGTTAGACAACCCAACATACTCAGCATTTATTTGAAAACACCTTATATTCCTGCGGTAATAATTTGTATGTAAAATAAAAAATAATGAAGTTAGGTGATTTTTCCCACTACAGTAAAAATTCTTTCAAAATGATTCTAGGCTTAAACACAGTGAATACGCGTTAGGCTCTGTTCTGATTAAGGCGGAGGTTTCGGTCCCAAAATTCTTGCGTCTTGGCTTCGCCTCCCGCATTTCAGCTCGACACGTCTCTTGACGCTTTCGTGTTTGATGTCTCATTTTGCGGTGGCACTTACGAGGCTGGAAGACAGTTGATATCATCGCCGACGGGATGGGGAGCTTTCGGTGTGTGTTTACATGCGTTTCCGGGCCTCGGGGGACTTGGCTGTGGCGCGATTCCTTGCACATAATTCCCGCCTCCCTCTCAGCCTCGACGCACTCCTCAAGCCATAGTCCGTCCGTCGGTGGTTGAGTCCTGGATTAGAGCGTAGGATGTGCCGTTTCTCACCGACGCAACGACGCTTCAAGAGTTTCGAAACCGTCGCGTGGCGGTTAATTGGAACGCACGTTCACGTCCCGCCTCCTATCTCGACGAGTGTCTACGCCGCTTCACGTCCTGCCGGTTGAGCTTAAAGGGGTTGGCGCGAAATATGCGTTGTTACCAACCTTCAGCTCACGTCTACTTAGACTTAGTTCTTATTGTCAGCTCATTCCAAACGTCGCCTCAATTAGTGCCAGGGGGCTCGTTCGAAAAATTTTTCAATGTCGTGTGCGGAAAATTTGATTTTACGCCCTGTTTCTCGGGTGTAAAATTCGATTTCACGCACGCGTGTGCATAAAATGAAAAACTTTTGCTATAAACAAATATTTTCATACGCAATAAAATGTTCGCGTAAGTATGTCAAAAAATCATGTGAATTGCAGATTTTACTAATACAGAATAAATTCAAGACAATTGATATGATTATACTTCCATAAATAAATTTTACCTAATCACATTTTTGAAGAAATATTCATTATATTTGACTTCCAAGCCCCCACCAGAGGCTGTGCCTCCCACCCGTTGCCATGCGATACATTGAAATAATTTATGTTTGATTATTATTTCTGTTGTTCGTATTACTTTACAGAGATTTTTTACGAATTTTACGCACTTGTTGCGAAAAATACTATTCTACCTTGTTCTACAGTGAAATAGTGATATAAGTGAGTCAGGTGAATCTTTTTTAGACAGATGATATCTCTAGATACTTACGGTATCTTATTGGCCGAAATGGTACAATCTCGATATTAATTTTCGGCTGTTCCGAAGCCGAAAACTCGATGATCGTAATTTATAGCGTATCAAAATAGTTTCGCAAACAGGAATGACCTTCATTCGTGATTCGTGTAGAAACGTCCATTGTTGTCACTCGAAAATCTTAACCCAATGAATGTTTTTTCACGTCATTTCTATCGATCTGTAGAATCAAAGGATAAATCAGTTTATCAGACCGTTTATTATGTGTTCGTTGCAATATTCGATGAACAAGGTTGTTTCATACTTAAAATAGACGGAGAAATATTACGTATTTCAACAACATCGAGCTCAATCATTCGTATCACCGCTTCATTTGCGAGAAGGAATGAAAATTCAGAATATCCCTCCAGGCAGGTATTTAAAGTAATACGAGTTGTGCCAGCGTGCAGTGAGTACAAACACATTGTCACTGTTCGTACGGATTGAACCACTTATAATAATGGCTTCATTCAAGGTGAAATCATCAGAAATGGCGCCATACTTTACTACTTACATACTAACTTAAGTAAACGAGGTTTAACGTCGTACCTGACAGTCAATAGATAAATCTGATTATTACTCCATGTCAATAACGATGTTTGCATGTCAGCATACAATGTATAACGTCAGTATGAATGAGTACGTCATTTAGTCGTTAGGACTTCGGAAGAATAACATCGAGTTAAACCTAACCTCCAAAACTATACTGGAAACATATGTAGTATGAAAACGGACTGACATCATGTATATTTTGAAGGTGCAATAATATAGCTTGCGTATTTGTGAACATGTCAAAATACGTGTTCTATTTTATTTTATATTTAAGAGTACACGGATTCAAATGGTCTGCCTAAATTTTAACAAAACAATGGTGACGCATTGGCGTATGGCTTTGTGCGTGGTAAAGGTTCTTTACAATGGGTATAATTTTTGTGCAGCTGTGTACCACAGGGACAAAGAAGATGGGGCTAAAAAAATGGTATGGATTATTAGGTTAGCTTATCGGCTGATAGTTATCAGGTTAATCAGGCAAATACTGCAAACATCACAGGGTCTACTAAAAATTTATCAATGCAAGGAATCAAATTTTCAATTTGTTACTCAACTTAGCCAGCTAACTGACCGACTGCGTATGTACAAAATAATTGAACTCTATTGGTCGGTGAGCTTTTAAAGCGGAAACATTTTCGTTCATAATGCAGGGCAGCCAATCTACTCTAAACGGGACACGAGATGCGAAAATTTCCTCCGTCAAATGTAGAATTTAAGAATTCAAATTATGTTATTATGATGACTCGTAGCAGTCATCGGCCTTCATTCTGTTGAAAATAATAATTTTACCAAGCCTTTCCGAATCAATGCATGAACTGTTCGACATTCCATTAACCTAAAAAAAAATCGTAATACGTACATAACCTCCGTAAGCAGCGTTTGGTAGCTAAAGATTGAGGTGGCCAGCCTGCACGGAACATTTGACAAAGCTCACGCATGCGTGGTTGAATATCTGGTGCGACGTCAAAATGCCTTTCACAATTAAATATATTAACAAAATGGCTGAAGAACAAATTTTGCAACCAGGAGCCATATCGACGATTTTTGAATTGCTGTTTGTTTTGACGGAAAAATACGGTATCAAATCATTCGAGGTCGAATAAGTCTGTTATAAATGTATGGCTGCTACACCTATGCTTAGAATCGTATGTACTTCTCGATGTATAGTATATATTTATTTATATTTGTAATATAACATCTTATGTATATATATGTGTGTGACACAGGGAATCACGTGACTCAATTTCATTAGCGCGACTTGTGGAATTTGCACCGAAACCTCCTGCGGTTCCCAAGAAGATTTGCACCTACCACAGTTGTTAGCCGGGAGCCGGCAACCCTCTGTATTATTATCCTCGCCCCTAATGAATGCCTATACACGAACCAGAATATAGATATGACTGGTTGATATTTATCCCGTCTCACTATGTATGCTGCATATACAAATATGATGATTTGAGGTGTAAGAAACTTTTGGAAATGATCTCGGGGCATAAACAACGGGATTAGGGCAAAGGGTCCACGGTTAACGTTCAAAGGTTGAAAGCTCACCGTCTCTCCACCCTGCAGTTTTATTACTTTTGCCAAATTCTCACCCTGGAACGTCAGTTCCCGCCCATAGAAGACAATTGAACGTATTCAAGCTTCGAGCATTTTCCCCCAATGCTTGAACATTAGTTTATTGATCCCCCAATTCACTCCTGTTATCATTTTATGTCTGACACGCATGTAGAATTTGATGTAAGAAGTGACATTATTATTACGATGAGATTAATTTCGACTGCAGAAGCTTCGGTAGTGGAATGAGTCTGGAGATATTGAACAAATTTATGGATTATCTAGATAATTTTAGCTTTAAGATGATCGTAACACATGAATTAATCTCATCTCTTATCTGATAGAAGCATTGTGAGTTACCTTATCTTTCATATTCATCCAGATAAATGTGCTGTTCATCTTCATCGCTTACTATGAAGATAAGATAAACTGCCGACCGATTTATAGACGACGTTATTCGGAGTCAATACTCTGATGTAATTTAGCGTAAATAACTAATTAAATAAAAACATCGTTGGAAGAAAGATTTTTGGAATCAAGTACACTGAGAAAAATAATTATCCAGATCAATATGAGGATGTTATTTGAATTAAAAACTATCCGCTATCTTGTACAGCTGAATTCGCGTAGCCATAGTCTTATCTTCGTCGAGATAATAAACACGCATTATCTTGTACAACACTGTTTTGATTCGTAATTTGCTTGAGCATGAAAAGTCATAGAATTTTGTTCGAACCAAGAACGGGTGTTTTTTGAACAAGAAAAATTAGTTCATTTTATTTCCACTACTTGTAGGACATGGATACTGGGCACAAAATATTATTACCACATTTTCCAAAGTTTTATCGTCGCAATTTTACTTTTTAGAATTGAAGATGACAATAAAGTAGCAGAGTTTTGTATGTATTTTGTGGCTAACCCGAGGTACAGTTACTCAATTTAAATGCAAATGCGCCCCAAACTCTTTTCCATACAACTTGTTGAAAATGTTTAAACTCTACCGGAAAGCGTTAAATTCTCTTTCGCGTATGGTTTATTCTAACTCCATATTTTATTTCACAGTTAAAAGTAGATGCGAGAAGAAATTTCCAAAAAAACTAATCAAACGAATATTTATAATAGTGATAGATATTTGATGAGATTAGATCGTTTGGTTTGGTGTTAAATTATCAGTGCATCGATCGGGCGACACTGGAATATTGGAATTTGAAATACTTAATGGATGTTGTTAAATCACTAGGTTCAATAAAGTTTATTAAGAGCGTTAATTAATACAAACTGGTTGATTTATGCCCGTGAGAGTTGACCGTAAAAAATCCCTCCTGTAAGTTGAAATATAACATCTGTTATGCCAACCCCTTGAAGTTGGGGAACGAAAATGGTTGGTAAATATATTTTAAATCCTCAGGAGAAAAAAGCGCCACCGTTTTTAAACTCGTCGCTGTTTTCTCTGTTTTCCACTTTTTTTTTTTTTTTCATTTTTTCATTTTATTCATTCACGTTTGTTTGTAATTACGAATTGGATCGAGCCTGCAACACGTACCGTTCGTTACGATTCAAACTTGCTCTACGTAATCACACAACGAACTCGCACAAAGAATGTTGCCTCTCGTTAAAAAATAAACACACCGTGTCCGCGTTGTCTTTCAAGTATAATTTTCAACCCCACCGGCAATAATTACGGCACAACGTGTTTCAGTAAATGCGCAGGCGGATTAACGCTGGGCTTGAGCGTACGAAATATTTCAGCGAATGGAAATATTGCCTGATTTAGTCGCTCGTATGCTGCAGTCTGCGTTATTACTTCGCACTCGCTTTACGACTAATTATGAACGAAATTCTGATTCGTCGACAGATTGCTGAATTTCAATGTTATCCCTTAAGGATGTATTGGCTGTACATTCTCAACCAAAAGTTGGTCTCGTCGATAATATTGAATACTTCGTGATAAAATAATACTGAAAAAAAAAACAGCTACAATAAAGACGAGCAGGAAATTAAATTTGAATAATGGCAATGCCCGAAAGTTATCAATAAATTGTTTAAGCAAAACACTGTTTAACAAATTTCCGGGAATGCCTTTTTTTTGTCATGAGAAATGTATTCGTTGATTTTTTTGAATACACATGAATTTTTAAAGAATTTTTTAACAATATCTTGAAATTTCCGCTTTCGAAAATTTGTTAAGGCTGTATTTACAAAATTCTTTCTGCAATGACACGGAAACTTTTTAATTGTTATGTACAATGTTTTTACGAAAATGTATCCAAAATGTACGATTTTTCCTGCATTTTTCAAAGAGAAAATTGTTTAAAAATTCATTTATATTCAGCAAAATCAACGAATCCATTTCACATAATGAAGAAATATTCCCTGAAAATTTGTTAAGCAATGTTTTGTTTAATCAATTCATTCGTAACTTTTGGGCATTGTCTCTTTTTATATTTTCGGTTTTTATGAATTTGATTGGCCATGTATATGGGGTATTCCATTTAAAATTAACAGTCCATGTACCTCACCCCCTTCGATCTTAATAATTTTTGAGTATGGTGTTCTTATACCGAATCAAAAGGATAACTTTTTGCATATCTTTTAGCCATAGAGAAATTTCAAAAAAATCGAACACCAATTCTAAAAACGCCATTTGTCAAACTTTGAAAAAATTCACACTGATTCTACGATTTGAAATACTTTTTAAGCACGGAACGATAACAGGATCTCAATATTAAATATTGTTTCGCACATTTGTGGTTTTTCCATGTCGGAATGGGAGTTTTTTTTCCTTCTATCCCCCGATCTAAATAGATCACGGAATCATGAGAATAATGTGATTCTGAAATTTATTTAGATCAAGATTTATTAGGGGAAAAAAAAAAACAATTCCACCGTGGAAAAACTAAAAACTTACGAAGTAAACAGTAAATATTGAGATTCCATTATCGACTCGTGCTCGAAAATCACATTCTAAATCACAGAATCAGTTTCAATTTTTTCGGATCTGCAAAAAAAGCGTTTTCGGAATTGGTTTTGCAATTCTTTAGAAATTTTATCAGTGACTAGAAAAATCTGAAAAAATTCCCGAAATCTTTTTGGGTTGGCACGAACGTCGTACTAAAAAATGATCAAAATCGAAGTGGATGAGGTACTTGGGCTGCTGATTTGACATGGAATGCCTCTCATAAACAAATAAATTCCCCAGAAGAGTGCTAAGAAGTGACAAATAATAAACGTTGTAACAAAATCATACATCGAATAATAATTTCAAATTCTGAATCGTACCGACACACTCGTTACATGTTTACACTTCGAATGATATTGATCGACTGACCCTTCAAGTATCCACCGTATTCGATTTGCGAGCAGTTTCAAACGTCACGATACACTTTAGCACTGTATGTATACATATACGGCGTTCAAATTTTCACACGAAATATTTGTTCATTAATCATGTGTTGAATTATCATATCTGAAAGCTACAAGGATCACCTAAATATATCGAAGTAAAAAATACTGTAATGAAAAATGAAAGTTCAGATAATAATGCTTAATTTCAAAACGCTTCAAAATCCTCGAAAATTTGACAGATTCGTTCGATTTCATTTTGTGATGGCTTATTTTATTCAGAAGACTATTTTCTACAAAGTAAACGACACAGATTTTCTTTTTTTTTTTTTGTCGATAGTCGGTTCAATATTGCTATTTGTTGATCATAATCGTGTGATGTTGTAAAATTAAATATTTAACTAGGTTCAGATTGCGAAAAAATTCTTTGAGTGAATTTTTATAAACGAAGTCTTGCGAACAAAACTAACCATCGTAGGGAAAAATTAATTTTCGTAGCTTGGGAATTTCATAATTTGATAAATACTCGATGTACGACGACCTTGTAATGAAATTAACAAAAAGTATCGATTTTTGGTCAACCAACCTCCTGAAGCACAAATTCTCCTAACAATCAAATAACGTCGCGTAATTGCATTATGATGTAATCAAGCATTCGTCTTCGGCATAGTTTCCATCCCTCGGATGGTTATGCAGTAATTTGCCGTTCCCTTCGATAATTGCTTTCCGTAGGATCGTCTTGAGAGACCCTTGATAAACGAGAGGGTTCGCGTAGTCACGCAAGCAATAATCACTAGGTGTTAATAGTGGAAGGTTTACCATATTATAAAAATATTTCAACCCTTCCTCGGTAGATGTTTGATGATTATAATAATTATAGTTTCTCTATACGTGGACAAACTTGCGGAGGAATATATTATAACCTTACTTATTGATCATTTCCTGTAATCAACCGTTATTTCACAACCGTTATCCGAGATTCTTATATTAAAGAGATAAAAACGACATGACGTTAAAAATTATTCAGTTTTTTTTTTACGATCTGGCCAAGAACTGACGTGCAAAAAGACGAATCCGTTCTATTATTCGATGTAACGAAGAGAATTATTCACACAATCCGTATGATCCGGGTAGTAATTACTTACAATCACCAGGTTTGAAAACGGTGATAAAAAAAAGGGATACACAATACGTGGAGTGAATAATAAATACCACGGGGAGCAGAAAATGGAGTCGACGCATCGACGATTTTCGCGTATACGACAAGAGATATTATTAACAAGCGGCTTTAGATTGGCCATGAGACAGCTTCCCAGCTTCTCGTTCTTAGACTACAGGTTCCAAGATTGTAGAGAAAATAAAAGAGTAATATCCAATTCGAATTTTTAACTACAAATTCAGACGCGTGATTAACGCTTTTAAAGCCCTCGGATACCATATTACATGAAAATATGAAGATTCGTTTTAGTTTGAACCATTATAATGAATCCACTATTACAAATTTTGAACGTTTGACCTTGGATTCGTTATTGGTGGCCCAAAAAACCTCCGCCAACCAATTTCTACCAAAATCGGAATGTTTTTAGATTTATTTCCGCCATATTGGATCGCTGTTTTTAATTTCGCAATCTGACTTCAGATTCGTGATCAGCCATCCATCAAACTGACGAGTATCAATTTTCATCAAAATCCAAATGTTTTTATTTTTTTTTCAGCTTATTGAATACGTGAAATTTAAATGTTGGAAATCTAGTCTTAGATTTGTGATAAGTGACTCAAAAAACCTCACGGTACCAATTTTCGTTCAAATCCATTCAACCATTCTCAAGGTATCATCATTTTTACGTGATTTTTTGGGATTTTGTTATTCAAATAATTGAAAAAGTACCGAACCAGTTAAATCCAAAACCTAATCGATTGACACGAAAATCATTGAAACATCGTCGGACAAAAAATTGATGACGTACAAACAAACATACATACATATCGGGACTATTTCTTGAAACTTGAAACTCAAATGCGCGTGCGCGAGTTCTATCGGCTGTTCATCCCAAGTTTCAGCTGCCAAACTCTGTTTCTAGCGGCGATGATGCGAATTTTCGAGGTTAGAATCTCAAATAATTGAGGCAGTGACTTTGAAAGGATTGGGAAACATTTGTTATCGGGTCGGAATGTTGATTCTTCAAAGAACGGTCGAAATTTAATCCTTATACTCTTTGAAAATTCAAACGCACACATTTTGTGTAAGTTGGCCCTCCTGCATCGCAGACAAGAATATCGCCGCGGGAAGATTTCGCCGACCAATGAGATTGAGTTATTTGGCGCATGCACGGTTGATTTTCAAATTTCAAGAGATTGTCCCTGTATGTAAATACATACTTAATACATGCGAACCACACAAACGTCCATTCGAAAATGGTCGTGGGTGACTCTTTAGATCTCGAAACGTTGAGATCTAGTAAAAACTCAACTTTTCATTTTCGAGGTGATTAAAATAACTTCATTTTTTTTTTTTCTCTGAAAACAGTGAAACGGGAAGCTGGAAAGAAAGCGTTACACGTACGTGATGCGTGAAAGCATTGGGACGGAAGAGTGAGCTCGGATCATTACGAGGGATATAGAATCAGGTATCTGCAACGAAGAGATTCGTTTTGCAATACGAAAAGTGCAGCGTCTCTGCTTGCGGAGGAAGAGGAGCTTTTAGCAGCGTTGCTCTTAGCGCATGGAACAGCCGAACACAAGACAGCTCGACAGTTTTTTCCTCGGCGTATCGCGAGCATCGGGAACTGTTCCGCACTGCTGTTTCCGCATGGGATATGTGTGGAGGTATGTAGAAGATGCGAAGATCCATAGACATGGAAATCCGATGCCATTCGACACCGATCCCTGTGGCTGGTTGGGGTTTATACGTCATTCGATATTCAGGCTTATGCAAATCCTCGAGCATTAGTGAAAAAATGAAAACGACGATACGTGACCTTGGTTTTTGGGTTCAGCTGGAGGTAGGCGTGACACTGCGATACGGCATAAATAGTTTTTTTAAATCATTGCGATATACGGGTACATTGGCGTACCGGAATAATTTCGAAACCGTGCACGATGCCGAAGAAGAAACGGATACACGTGAAAGAAATACAAAATAAATAAAACTAAGCGAAATTTTTTGAAACGATTTATATCTAAGAAGGAAACAGTGAGTCGTAATAAATTTAAAACTAGAAGTCATGATGTCAGTTTGAACCGGAAGCGTTCAAAGCTTGAGAAATGTCATGGATTATCTTCATTGAATACTTGATTATTCATCCAACTTTCATCCAAATCGATAAAAGAAATAGGATTTTCTGCTTACATATCTTACAGATTGGTAAGTACTCAAAACCGGTAGGATGAATGATGAAATGTGTTTTCAGATGAAAGAGAACTTATTCCTTCGAAGCGACGTTTTTAGCAATGACAGATACAATAGAGACTCCGATTTGCGATTGTGCCTAAAAATGAGCGGGCTGCTTAAGTACTTGCGAAATATCGTTGTGGTACAGTAGCTTCAAAAAGCTCGATTTGCGCAAATCGTTCACTTAAACTTTAGGTTTCTACGGCATCGAAGCAGAAGTAAATTTTTTAAAAATGACAACGATATCTCCTTTGGCTGACTTCCGTAGCGGTATCATTTATTTATTTACCTACTATTCTCCGATTCCGCCCGGAAACTCCGTCACGCGCCAAGGCTTTTCCGTCAGAGATTTCCGCTTGTGTAGGTATGCACACAGATATGCCATATCTGTATTTATTTACCTCTAGTCCGCATTCCCTGTGTGCGTCATATTTTCATACATGCGGCCGTAAGCTGTCACCAAGAAAGATACCTCGGGTATCATCTCTCGACTACATTTCACAACATTTGCTTATACCTTCTCGGCTCTGCAGCTGGCAAACTTTTCACCATATCGCAATAAAATGAGAACTGTTCTGAGAATTTCTCCAGCTGTAGGCGATAGAAATTTTTTCCAAGTCTGCTCGCTTACGGACAGAAATTATCCCAGACTATACATTTCGATTAGTTCCAATCAAATACACGAATACTTTTCTATCTTTATACAAAAGTTGTGGCCTCTGAAAGCGTCGCTTGATATGATAGAAAAAGTCTTGGGAATCTAATGAAGCGAAAAAAGTTAATGAAAGAAACGAACGTTCACACGATGAGGGACAGTTTATCGAACAATGGAATCATTAGGCCATCGGTGTGAAAAAATCCTCACGATATGATTTTTTTTTTACCTGAAATGAACTTACATCGAAATAAGTCGCTGTTGGATCATGTTAAGATTTTTTCAAAGTAGCTGTACTGGTGCCAAGTAAAATTCTAAAACTTAAATTGTTTCTAAGGTTTGATGTACCTATAGGTTGAATTATTCTTTTCTATAAAAACAGGAGCTTCTTGATATTTAGTTTCTAGTTGTCATCATTTTGATTTAGGAGGCGGTAAATTATGTAGAAAATCAAAATATATCGTCGGAATGAATAAGAATATTGTCCAAATCCGACTATTCTATGTTTTGGTTTTAAATGTTTCAACGTTCTACATTTCAAAAATGTTACTATACAAAAACGGATTGCCACGTCTCTGAACTGAACGTTCGACATCGTGACTATTACATTTTCTGATCCTTATACGCTTTCACTCCCAGCCAAACGAACCGATTTATCAACAAAGAGAATACCTTCGCCATACGATCTGAGACTGCGATATTACTGGTCAGTCTCAACAAGGTTAGTGCCTGGTCGACATTCCGAAACGTCGCGACTTAAGCGATTTATGGAGTTACATACATATAAAAAGGAAAGAAAAGGTATCCGGGATAAAGCCGGTGAATTTTTGAAGCATCTGCACTTAACCCCGTTTTAAACTAGAATATATATTTTATGAGCTTCCCTTTAGTTGCAATTAGAATAATGGGAGGTCTACGTCGACGGCTTCTATGAATAAGGGTGTAATTGTGGATGGGCGGTTTAAAAGCATTTATGCCCTTGTTGATTAGAGAGTGCAGTGGGTGCGGTTACTTAGCTAGTTAACTCGATAACACGGGGTGAACTCGTAGGGAAGTAAATATATTTTTAACTCTTAAGCACCAGCTCTAGGTAAAGGAGAATAGAAATTAACGGCGGAAGTCAAGGCAAGCTTTGGAAAATTAGTGAAGACGATTTTGAACCGATCGATCGGATTCCTGATTACAGTCGTTAGTCGGCTAACCAATCGACGAGGCAGCTTCCACCATCCGCGTTGCATTTCAACGAACCTCGCGTTGCTTTGGTAATGAAAAGCCAGCTACGAGGTTAGTTAGATCCTCGATTCAGGAAGGACAAGTCCGGACGTTGACCGATCGGCGAATCCCTCGATTTTTCACCCGCAGATATAATCCTTAATTCAAACCCAGCCGAGTTGTAACGGATGTATCCGACTGTTTCACCCCATCTGATGCCAACAACGAGTTTATGATGAGCTACTGGAGCACCAGTTGGGCTGGGATAAAAAATATTATTCCACGTAGCGCACAGATCGTTAGGACACATGTACGAATACGTGACGGGAATCTAACGCGCGGTCAATTGGTGCGGCTTGGAAAATTAAAAATGTCCCATCCATGCGGCAGTCGGTGCAATATTTAAATTTTCCGATGGAAAATAAACCGTGTGTAGAACCGGTTAAATGCTAGCTCATTACGAGTGCAAATCGCAGAAGTCAATATCAAATTGAATCTGATGTTTTTTGCACTGCATGAAAAATTAGTTGTGGACTGATATTCTATAGGATATATTTTAGTGTCGATATAACACTGTCTGATCTCAAACTAACTCTGTCTATTGTCATTCCGACACTATACGATGTCAATCTAATACTACATGCTGTTAATATAACACTTTCAGATGTTACTCTGAAACTACATGATGTCAATCCTAAGATAACATGATGTCAGTTTAACATTATACGATGTGAATTTAAGACTATATGATGCCATTGTGATATGCGATGTCACTCTAACACTATGTGATGCCACTCTAGCATCATACCTATCAATCATACACTTACATGATGTCAATTTCAAAATATCTTATGTGAATCCAACACTACATGATGTCAATTTGATACCATCTGGTGTCAATCTAACACTACGTGATATCAGTATAATACCACGATTTTAATCTATCACTATATGATGCCATTCCGATATCATACGATGTAAATCTGAGTCTACATGATGCTATTATGATACTATGCGATGTCAATATAACACTATGTGATGCGAATCTAACATTATACCAATCAATCAAACACTCATGTGATGTCACTTTGAAATTATCTGATGTCAATCTGAAATCATCTGGTATGAACCTGAGATTACGTGATCTCATTATATCACTCTACGATGTGAATCTGACGCTATATGATGCCATTCCGACATCATACGATGCGAATCTAAGATTATATGATGCGATTCTGATGTTATGCGATATCAATCTAACGCTATATGATACCACTTTAACGTTATACCAATGAATCAAACACTCATATGATGTCAATCTGAATCTGATGTGAATCTAATACTGCATGATGTCATTATAACACTATACGATGTCAATCCATCTCCCATATGATGTTAATCTAACACTATTTGATGTTGATCTAGAACCATTTCCTATGAATCATACTATGTGATGTCATTATGACTTTATAGGATATCAATATAATACCTATACGGTCTCTTGGTGACTATACAATATCAATATAATACCTATATGATGTCATTATTGACTCTATACAGTGTCAATATAATACCTATATGATGTCAATCCAATACTATTTCAAGTCAATAATAATCTTGTACAATGTTAAATTTCCGAATTTAGCACAAAAATATAGTTCTATGTTAATCCATACCGGCCAATATTGGTCAATTTTAGATTCAACATTTTTTACAATGAGAAAAGTAGTGCATGCGCTCTGATAACAAAAGTTCAGTAGGCGGCTTTATACGCGATACTAACATCGGGTGGGAAAATTTTGATGGTTTACTATCAGACCCTCGTACGATGTATTGAATAAAATCGTAGGCGATCATCCAGCCAGAGAGGCAGCGGTATCTTGGAATGTCTCGACCCCTCGGCACTGTGTTATGCAGGATCTCATCGAACTCGATCCACACAATACGTACTCGTGTAGAAAGGGGACCTACAAGTATGCCCTCCTTTTCAAACCGGGTTGTGCTTCGAAGACTGGATAAAGAAACCTGTTTGGAATGGGTTCATCAATATAGGAGAGCTTCCGTGAAAACGATTACTCAAGATCCTTCTTCCCCCGGTCTTTACGTTTTGTGTCATTAGAAGATTTTCTCAGCGGTGTTATTTTCCTGCAGATTGAAAGCTCTTTATTCGCTATATGTATGTAAACCAAATTATTCTCACTTGTGGCAAAATATACACGACGATGTATCATTTTTAAGCTAAGTATATTGAGAAAAAAGAGAAAGAAAGAGAATCAGATAGAGCTATAGATAGATGTATAGATACGTTTATTCGCCCAGGGACAACTTCCCCCAGGCGGCATACAAAAAGCACATACAATCAGAATATTTGCATTAAAATTAAGGTTGAAAAAGAATAACTAAAGAAGGAGATAAAAGTAGATAAAAGTACGTAGAACGAAAGTGAGTAAAAAATAAAGTTGGAATATTAAATAAGATAAAGAAATAATGAGTTTAAATAAATAAATAAGTAAATAATCAAATAAATAAACATGGCCAGGGCGAGAGAGAGTGAGAGAGAGAGAGAGAGAGAAAGAGAATTCTAAATACCAGCGAATGAATCTAACCATTAATAGGCCTAGAAAACTCGAATGAGAGAAGTCGACTTTAAATTTCTATAAAACTAACATAAACTGCATTAACTGTGTCTACGGACTAAATCCTGATCCAGGTAATAAACCAATAATAAAATCTTGACGACAGTAATTTTGAACACATTGAAAATTCATTCAATAAATAAAATAACACGCATAAATTATTTATAACAGCTTTCCCTTCAATACATAATATCGTCGATCTGCTCTTTTCTTTCATATTTACATTATCATTGGCCAGATATTGATATTTTAAATTCCTCGTTACACTGTATTATATTTTGTTTTTAAATTGAATTATATTTTTATTTTTACACTCTGTGCTGTGTATTCGTATTAAATTTGTTAAACTATCAAGCACAGTTTGTTTGCTTACAACGGATAGAAATATTTCTCTGTTTATATTTATATGTTTTTTATGCGCAATTGAACCGCATAAAATTACAAATTCATCGATGAATAAATTATTAATTCAATTGTTGAAATCATGTCAAACGCACTTTTGTGTACGTTACAAGTCCTTTGTCTATTTCATTTCAATTTCAAATTTTCACAAAACGTTACTTCTATTATAATGCCTTCTTTTATTTCGAGGTAATCTTCAATTTAACCGTAAACACTCATCATAGTATTCTCCAGATTGTTTCTCTAATTAAATAGTAGATTTTGATTTCAGAAAACGCAACCAGATGGTTGAATAAACGCAACAAATAAACCGATTCGTTCATTTTTATCTGGTGAATATGAATGTGCTCCAAATGTGTGAAAAATCCAACCGAACCTATCTTGAATACCTGTAAAATGATTTTGCAGAATTCTCTGTCAAATAATTCGAAAATGAAGTAAGAACACAATTGTGTTGGGGTAAAAACATGGAGGAAGATCATAGTTCGATTCCCTGCAGCTACCGTTCGAATCGTCGCGTTAAAACTTGGCCAGCGACCGTGGAACTGAAATTAGTTTAGCGTGTAAACGTGTTAAGTCTAGACTCTGGACCTTCGGTCGCCACTTCAAGATGCCCAGCGTTGTTCCGTCGATTCTCAGACCCCGTTGGATCAGGTCATTGATCGTAAGGAGTACCTACTCGTCGCCTGGTGCACTTGGCCATGTCGATTATCGATTTGCGCACACTTCACCTCGTATTACTTGTGAGACCTGACTTATGGAGGAAGACCTAGTTGAATGATGGAACTTCGATGTACTTGGACCAAATTTTAAAGATGCAGTTTGATTCAATTACTCCAACACGTCCGTTCACCTCCTGTTTTCCTAAACCATAAGATGCGGGTCAAGCTTGCGGGATGTGTAATTCAGGTTTCAGGTCATGTTGGTTGGGATTCCCATCAGTTTAAAATAAAACCAATGCTTCTCATTTTGGAAAATTTTAGGTTTTTTTTTCTTATAAAGTCTTTACGTATGGGAAAGTTTCTAGAACATCTTCGAATGAGTTAAGAAACAAGTGTTGTTATCATTTATAAGAATTATTAGGAATTCTAATCTCCTTAGAGTTTTGACCATTCGGAGATTCCACCATTCGGAGTTCTGACTATTTATTACTCCGAGTACTTGTTAGAACGTCTGACCATGACGAATTCTGACCATTTAAAGATTCAAGGATTCGGACTTTAATTTAGTTCAACTATTCATAGTACAGATCATTTAGATTTTTGACCATGTGGAAAGTCAAATATTCCAAAGTGAGAGCATTTGCAGCTCTAACTGTTTAGAGTCTTAACCATTAGGAGCTTTGACCATTTGGACAATTGGGTACTCGGAGTTCCGTACCGTTCAGAGTTCAAAGACTTTTTCGAGTGCCGACCTAATTTGAAGATTCAAGTATCGGAAATTCTGACCCTTTGATTAGTCGAAGTCAAGACCATTCAGAGATTTGACCACTTCGAATGTCTCATCGTACAAATACGCAAACTGAATATTGACCAACTGGAATTTCGACTTATTGACTAACAAATGAACGCATACCATGTATAGGTAATATCCATAGTCAATCACGAAACACAGAGTAGGTACCGTAAAATGTATGGCCTTGAACTTTTCTTCGTATCGCAACACCCATCAGGTTCGCGGAGACAGTGCTTTAAGATGGAATTTTCCATCTCTCACGTAGCACTTGGTCTCGTAGAACTGGCACATTGTACCAAAAAAATGTGAAAAATGTCTAGGACCAGTGACACTGGTCAAGAATAGTTTCGGATCTTGAATTTTGACGACGAGTCAATGCTTGTGCAGCCTGCGACGAACAGACCGGGTTTAGCTGGTGTTGCGTAAACACATTTCCGGGTTCATAAGCCGCACCCATCCCGAAATGTGGTTGGACGAAATGGAAGACGGTAGCTGCAGGGACAAAACGGAGCCGAACCGTAAAACTAAAACATTCGAATGTGCGAGCTTCTGAAAGCTTGCGGGCTTTCGAACCCCTGGAAGGGAACTCCGGTCACGTGCATCCGCGCTCTGTTCTACCGGTGCTCTCAGTCTCTGTCCCTTTCCTTATTTTTCTACCGCTCTCTTTTTGCTCGGCTTCTGTCGCTCCTTTCTCACTGTCTCCATCGTCTCGTCGGCTCTCGTGGCCTCAGGCCCGCTTCGGCTCGCTTTTCCGTCGAATTTTCTGACCTCAGAGGAACGAGGGGTCCGTTACGCAGGTAACGCAACGTGCCCGGAATATCCTTGCTGAAAAAGTGCCGGTTGACTCATCATTTTAATAGAAATAGCGGACCGTCGTCGTTTTTACCCACCGTTCGGTGAGCTTTTTTTTCTACAATTCGCGGATATGATTTATGCCGCATTACCTACATATTTGAATTCCTGATTCATCCTCGACTTGCTGCTGCCTCCGGTCTCATGACTCGGCCTCGATGTTAAATGGGCCGTGACACTGTTTACTCAGCGGATTTATGAGACATTCCTTACCGCGATCTGCGGATCGTTTTACGAGGCAAAGTACCCACCTACGAGGAATATTATATAATTCGTCTCGCGGTTACTCCGGATTCGGATCGAGTTCGTATTTTATTTCAACCTATTTTATTCATATTGCCCGTCGGAATGAATTAAACGACTATATATAATATGAGAAATCGTTGTAGAAATATCTGCGTCAAGTGTAACGTGAAATTCAGTCGAATCAAAGTTTTATTACAACGAATAAATACAAATCTTACGCACCCCAGGAATCGAATCGTATCAGTTTCAGATCCTCATTCTACTTCCTTCTACACTTCTGTAATTCATAATAAATGAATAAAAGAACATGAATTCCATTGAACCCGATTAATATCTCTCTCTCTCTCTCTCTCTCTCTCTCTCTCTCTTTCTCTTTCTCTCTCTCTTTCCCACCCCCCTGAAATACAACGCATACCGTTGTCGTATAATGACATCGTCGTTGGGAAATACGATTAAGAAGTTTTGTACGATAATTATTAACGTTTATTAAAATGCGCGGCTATAGGCTGTCGGTGCTGACTTTTGGAGCGTGAATTTTTGTTTAATTCGCACTTTTAATACGCCAAGTTACAATCGAGTTGGGTACCCGGAACGTTTACTGCCCCATTCGGCACGCCGTTAACAGAGTAATTTAGATTATTACTCGCCCTCCTGGCCAAACTACCCTGCAGAGTAAACTCTTAACCCTTGGCTGTAGGGGCTTGAACGGCTTCTACTTTACGATTGGTTCTCCGTCACTCATACAAACCGTCGCTCTACGAGCGTTCCTTCCACGTGTATTATAGTGTTGAGAAAATGAAATCGACGGAAAGTCTTCGAACGCTTATAGATTCGTTATTTCAAAATTTATTTCATAGAAATATACCTGAAGCAGTATCTGTGCAGTTTCACAGAGCAACTTTCATTATTTCGTACAAAACGTGTTGATTCGTGTATCCTGGCCAAAATTTTCTACGATTTTCCACGATTTTCCACGTCATTAGGAACACTTTCGTAGTTTTGTCGTAGAATTTTCCATGGAGTATCGTACTTTTGCGTAATTTATTATGGTTTTTCTTTTACCTCTCTGTAATCCTGTGGTAATGATTTCTGTGAAAGTTTACAATTTTTTGTAGATGATCGATCTTTAGCTAATTTTTTTTTCCACAAGACTCACCTAATTGAGATAAGATGAGTTCAAAAATATACGACAGATTTTCTAAATCCGTTTGCATCGTACGCTGAAGATGAAAAAGATCAGTCTTCGGATATAGACCCAAATGTTATTCCGTACTTAACTTGTCTGCAATGACTTTTTCTCGTGAGAGAGATGCGACATCTAGCGGATGGTTTGCGTCCAAAATTTTAATTAGTTTTCGTAGAAAATTGGGGATTTTCATAATTTTCTGCAAAAATTTGGACTTTTCTACGAAGGTCAACGCGGTTCTACGAATAAAAAAATTCGTAATGTTTTGGTCGAAAATTAAAATTTTCTTTCATACAAAGTTGTAGATGTTCGTAATTTTTCGTTAATCCGCGTAGTTTTCTACGAAACTTTACGAAAACAAATAAAAATATCAAATTCTACGTTCAATGTACAATTTTTATATTCTCACAATTTATCGTAGAAATTTGTACTTTTCTACAAAAAATACTACGAGTTTTCACGATTATCTACAATCCTTTACGCTTTTTACGATTTGCTACTGTTTTCTACGATTTTCTACGACCTGCAATTTTTCGTAGTTTGACGTGGAAATTATTTTGGCCAGGGTACCTGCACGTGAACTAATATATTACACTTGTTGCAGTGATTTCTGCAGTGAAAACCGTCCATTAAATATTCAACCTCGCACAATAGCGTAAATTCAACCATTTATTCACTCTTTCTCGGCTCCCTTTTTCACCTAGCAGTACAGCTGGATGATGAGACAATTTAGCTGCACACTCGCTGGAGAGTAAGAGGAAAAGAAATGGAGAACGAGAGAGAGAGAGAGAGAGAGAGAGAGAGAGAGAGAGAGAGGAAGAGAGAAAGGGAAAATAATGTACTAGGGTGGAAAAAAATTCGGGCGCGACTCATTGCTGGTGAAAATGAGTGCTGAAACATTGTCTCAAAATTTGTTCGATGTCAACGTCCCTGCTCTGGGCTCTGATCTGATTGACGGTTAAACGGCGAGTGTCGTGTGATGAAAAAATTACGATACTTTGAAAAATTTAGATCTCTAACTTTTTTTTCCGCCAAAGGCAGAGAGCAGCCGAGACCGAGAATCTGCTTAAGAATTTCTAACGGCAAACTCGGCTCTCCTATTTTCGGGATTATCGAATTTGGAGTTGAGGCACGTTCGTACGGCACGTGACAAATCCATTGGCACACTGCTAATGAAGGCGCGCAATATGACCGAGCTAAACGTTAAGGTTTAGGAAGATGGGTTGATCATGGCCACACTAAGAAAAATTTCGTTTATTATGGTTACCATGTAAAAATTCTAATGAAATATGCGACGTTCCAATAACGTTTTTTATTTTTTTAATACTAATAATTTTGACATTTCAGAAAAATATATTACTAGCAATTATTTAGGATAATTCTGCATTATTGCCACATTCGATCCGTTTGTTCGGTTTACTAACTTTTCTCAGTCAGTCCTTTGAGTCATAGTGGTAAGTATTGTTACGACCTATTTTATACCCATTTCTTAGAGAACTTTTCAACATATTTTTTTTCAGTTTTTTGCTATTTTTCATAGTATACTAATAGCTTTTCTGTACCTGCTCAAGATTAATTTTTGCGATTTAACGTAGATTATTATTGTTAGAAGCAATTGATTGAGAAAAATTGCATAAATTAAAGGAATAATTCGTTTCCGAAAACGTTACCACTGATATCACTGCTTACGAATCTGAAATCACATTTCGATAATTCAGTATGCCGAATCCAATCAGCGACCTCGAAAACCACTGCATAGAGTTCCTTGCCCGGATTTGATTGAATTTGAAATTTTTGTCCGCGATGTTGGATCCATCATCTTGAATTTTTGAAATCTGATTGCCGATTCGTAATCAGCGACCCCAAAAATCCTCGAAAACTATCTTGTTATGAAAGTTGACCGAGTACGATAATGTGTGACTCAAGGGTTTAAGTAAGTCCTAAAAATCTGTCTGTTATTGTACCAAATTATTGCAACAATTGAAAGAAAGTGAAGTTGCACAAGTAACGATAATCAATAAAAGCTAGCCGGAAAAAATGGTTCTTTTTGCGATACCTTTTATCAAAAAGAAAGCTGTGTAGGTTTATCAGTAACCAAAACGAAAAAAAGATTAAAAAAAAAAATATGGAAAATGTTTTGTAAATAAATAGAACAACTAAAAAAAACATAATTGTTCATTTAAAAAAAGCAATATACAGGATTAAGTATCTGGTTTACTGGTGAAACATTGAAAATCAAATTAATTAAACCATGGCAACTTTTCATGCCCATCATTCGGTTGTAAAATCCTGTAAGTTTTATATTTTTTCAAAGTATCGCGAAAAAGCTGTTTTCTCCGGCTCGTCACCATATCGGTAATTGGAACGAACGTCGTTTGGAAAAAAAAAAAAAAATTGAAAAACAGTAATTCACTCAGTCTATCGAAAAACGATTTTACCCACGCGCATCGCACAACGACGAACTGAATTTTTTCATTTTTTTTTTCCACGTGTCGTTGCTACTTTTTGTTGGTAAATTTTGGGTAGGCTGAGTTGCCAGTTTCAGTGGACTGTTAAAATTTTATAGCAACCGAGAGGACTCCGGATTCGGTGTAATAAACCCGGTATGCGCGCAGCGTGATGCGAATTCATTTCAGCCCCGGCAACGCGAATAGAACATACCACGTTTAGGGGATAAATAACCGGGGAAATGGTTTTTCTCTTCACCGGCTGTACATATGTGCGCGAACTCTTGTGTTCATATATTTATGATTCGCAATCACATTGTTTCATGCCGTTCACGTATAATACGCGCCTTCCTATGTCTTGTAATATATATATTTTATAATTTGGTTTTCTTATGTAGAACAGTGTAAACAATTAAAACTGAAAACAGTACAGGACTTTGGTGCACTGAGAGAAATTTTTAGTTCCGGTTACCGCTCAGTCCTTAACTATTTTCATTTTTTACCATAATCGAAAAATATAGTTCTAGGTACAAAATGAAAATTAGTTTTCTAGCTGTTACCGGAAAATTTAGTATCCGTTACTATTCTCTCTCATTACGATCACTGTTGCTATATTTTCTTGTAACTGGTGCGAAAATTTAATGCTTGTGCAACAATGAATTGATGTTAAAGCCTTGTTTAACTAAAAGAGTAGAGCAAACCTCACAAACTGATTTTGCGTTGCAATTACCAAGAAAAGGATCGAAAATAGCGTAAAATGGTTACGCGTACCTCGTTTTTCGCAATTTCAACAATATTCAAACAGTTTTTTTTTAACGATACCTGTTTTACTGAATTTTTCTAGTTACTGTAACAAATGAAATTTTTCTCAGTGTGCTGTATTTGAATTTGAAGCAGTGGCTCTGACATAACAATTATACACAAACATTAATCAAATCATTCTATCAATCATTCACTCACATTAAAACATCCATTATCAATTCACAAAAAAATGCATTTAAAGTTAAAAATGTATATATAAATCACCATTAGTTAGTCTATGTAATTGTATATGTAAATTGCTTCGCTTCAATTTAAATTATCTCTGCTATGTATTGTTTATTTGCAAAAAATCTCTCTTCAATTTAATATTTCACGTTGAAATTTGTTCCGATGATGGCATCATGATTGACTTAATTTTGTGATGCTCCTCTACTGACGATCTCCAATGGCGACAGAATCGTTTGAGATGTTTCTTTTTTTCTCAAGATATCGCTCCGCCTTTTATTCGATGAGTTTGTAGATCCTTTGTATGAAAACTTTACATTAGAAAATTGTTGTAGTTCTCATTCTCGTTATACTTTAGCGGGATATCTTGTTGAAAGACGATTCAGTAACATCTTGCTTCAAAGATAATTTAGCAGAGAGAAAGTTTTCAAAGGCGGACACTACGTGATGGACACCGAGAGTCAATTCCAACTGAATACTGGTTTAGATTTAATGCGGGCTTATTTAAATCGTTACAGTGTTTATGCATAATAAGGATGTAAGGTGCGTCAAAATTATATTCTAATCAATGTTAGAAGTGGAAAAATCTCTGGACTTGAGACAATATTTCAAAAATTTCCCGGATTATCGGTTACCCAAGTTTTTGCATATAATTTTTCGAGATAAATCTTCTTGAATTCTTCAGTCGAGTTTGAATAACTGCTATTGATACACTAACTATCGCAAATTACTAACAATTGTATCACTAAGAAATGCTAGTTTGATAATTATTTTAAGCTTTGAAATTTCACAAATGATCCATAAATGTTCAACTGGACAGTGTATTCTACTCTAAGCGATGTTTTTCAACATCTTTCACTCTTAAAATTAACACCTCTGTCCTATCACAGACACAGTCAGAAATATTTCCCCGATACGAGACTCAATTTCGGGTACATAATTGCGAGAAAAAATGTCGATGACGTATACAAATTTACATTTCCGTGAAACTCGCAAATTTAAGGACCGGGTAAACATGACCGTCCGTTTACTTATCATCAGGGGTGCTCGAAGCGTGATCAACTCTCGACAAGTTTGACGGAACTTAGGTGAAGGAAGACAAGGAAGCATATCTCCCAAAATGAATAAAAATATCGCCAGCAGCCATGATCGCATCTTTCGAGTCTTTACTTTGGGGTTAAAACGAAGAGCCAAGGGTTTGATTCCCTGGCTGCGCGAGGCGTCGTTAATTATTTTCTCTCTCACCTTGCAGGAAGATTTTCGTTCCTTGGATCCTGCGAAATTCCCTTACTTCTCACCCGTTGCTCATTTCGGCCTCTCTTCTTCCACCGACGGGTTAATTGCGAAAAAAAAAAAACATTCGGATGACGATTTGTCTTGGAATTTAGCAAAACGATCGGAAGACCCTTGAAGTCGTTTTTGATAACGCGTTTAACTAAGTGTCGGAAAAAAATATAAGCCAGAAATAGTTCATTCACGGTGTTAATTTAACACTTTTACTGCACACTCTTGATCTTCGGAACCTGAATATAAACGGTGTCTGTTACATTTTACCGAGAGAAATAGCAAACGATTCATCTCTATCCAACCGTTGACAACAATTACGGGCCGACGGGTGTTCCGCAAAGTTTTCCCCGGTATAACAAGAAAACTTTCAACTTATCGGTGTGGTGACTATTAATTGAGGGTAACATGCACGGGACAAAAGGTGCTATAGGAATTTGCCAACTGTACACGAGGTTGAAAAGCGTAATTTCTTCAAAATACGAAAGTTGCGATAATGATAATAATAATAATGATAATAATAAATAGGGTGACCAGAGGCGAATTGGAGAGAAAAACTTTCACTACTAAATTAAAACGAATCTGAAATTCTTACTGTACTTTCATAATGTATACTGCATCGCATATCCAAAGAGGCATGTATCACCTCGTCCAGACTTAGTCTCATAAAAGTTCCCCGACGGTAATAAACTCACCCCTTCCATTAGAAAATGGAACTCTCGTTGCAGATTTTTATCTCTGCTTACAGTCCGTGCATCTTTGATGCTTTTGGAATTTTTCACTGTGTTTTTATCAATATATGGGGTCGTCCAAATGAACGTGAACAAGGTTTCTACCGTAAGATATATACATATACTTTATAATTTTTTCAGATTTTTTCAACCTGCCGTTTAGGAGTGTGTATTTTGGATCCCATTAAGACTTTCTTGGGTCTAGGGCTAAAATATCTTGAAATAAATTTTCAAAAATGTAGCTAAATCCTGCTCTAAGAATTAAAATTTTTTTATATTGTTTTGCTAAAAAATTTGAAAATTTTATTGAATGTCTACGATTATAGGTAAGAAATTGATCAAGTTTCAGATTCTTCGATTCAGCCCACTCACCAGGAAAATAGATTTTAAACACGAAGTCTCTAAAATCGTGTTATTCAAGTGCGAAAATTCGAGACTTTGTAACAGAACTCAGAAATGAAACAAAATCTTCGAATTTGGGTAAATTTTGAAAAATTGATTTCGCGATATTTTTCACCATCGCCATGGAGTGGACAAAATTTCGACAATGGCCATAACGTGGATGCGGATATATAGTAAAAATGTTTTCTCGAGCCTGCGTAGTCTGAAAAATAAAAAGGCCGCAGCCAGCACGGAAGAGAAATAGCGTTGAATTCGTCTTTGTCCCAGCTGATTGAAATGAGAAAATTAGATTACCTTTGTTCGGGCGGGATAAAGTAAACTCAAAGACGGCAAAGCCTCTTATCCTTCTCGAGGGCAGGTGTCGCGTCACGTGTCCCGACTAGGGAAGGTGCCTTATCGAGGAAGACGGTGCCGTGGTTGGCCGCACCCTGGATTAGGAGGCTCATAGGAACTACTCGACTCCGGTCGACCCAGAATTCCGAGTGTTGGGCTAGCACTCCATAAATATTATTGTTTCACGGGTGCCGGATGAGGTCGGCAGGCGCTTTCGCCCTTGAGTCGGCGAAAAATCGATCCAAAAACGCGAAGGTGAAGAAGAAGATGAGGAAGAAAAAGGCGGCGAGACGATGCAAGAGCGAGAGGGACGTGGAATGAGAAAATGAAAAAGCGTCGAGTCCAAACAGCCGTGGCTGTGGGGAAAATTGGCCCGGAAGGCACGAGCCCCTTTCATTTGGAAAACCTTTGCTCCAGTCGCCTCGAAAATTTTCTTAATCTCGCCTCAGACGTATATCGACGAATCCGGTTATCGACCACGCATTTCCCGTTATTGAGAGATTTTTTTCTTCGAATTGCAACGATTCGAATGTACCCGCTAAATGGTCATAACGAGGGTTGATGAGAGTTTGAACCATGGAGTGGGACACGCGGTGGGTTTCTTTGTCGGTTTCAACAATCTTCACGAGAAGCGGGTTTCTTGGCCAACGACTCTCTTGGAGGAACAAAGTACCGAGGTTCCAGTCTCGGTAATGGAACATCGAATACCGAAGATCGACTAACGTGTTACAAAAAGCAAAGTTACCGTCAAGACAGACATTTTAAATCCAGTAAGTAAAAATTCCAAAAACATTATCAAAATTAAAGAGAGACTATTTAATAGAAAGAAACAAAATAAATAAAGTGAGATCCAGGAGTCAAGTGTATCGATGAAAAGACAATTATTCACAATTTTAACAATATACACCTGTTCACAGGATTTACACCTGAAATGAGCGATGGAATGGATGAACGAATGGATCTTAAACTCAAGGACGGCTCGTGTTGTATCTAATAAAAGAAATCATGCTATTTTTATCGTACCTTATAAAATAGGCGTAAAGTTTATTCGTGAATTAACTGAATAAATTTCAAAAAATTTCTTATAGTATCCAAGTTCAACGATAAAAAACATCCATACAGATGTCAACGTTTCAGCCCTTTGGTGGGGGCCCTTCTCAGAACTATGATATTTATTGAACGTAACTTTTGTTATACGTAATCCATTTTACAATAATCAAAAACAAAAAAATTAAAATGGGGAACCACTCTGGCTATCTCACACTACAATCATCAAGAACCAATAGGTGTTAAAAAAAAGTTAAATTGAGCAATTAAAAACCATACTTACTAATTTGACATAAATGGACTACTTAAGGTCAATCGCTGAACCTGCTAAAATAATTTCACGTTATCATTCGTGTTCGCCATGCAGGGTAAAGAGAATGTTATAACCTTCACTCGTGTCGTGTTCTCTTGGCTTTCAGGCTATTATCAACCTGTATGGATACCCTTACCGTCGGGATCTGCGTTATTAGACGTCTAGACTCTCGCGACCTTGACAAAAGTTGTCATCTTCTATCACGCAATGGAGTCACAAAAGAAACAAGTTAGCTCAGATGACTGATGTAGATGTTGATTTTAGTAGATGCTTCTAAACATCATATTCATGGCCTGTCTTAGACGTTCAGATTTCAAGAATTTCTCTACTCCACAGACGCGTTAACTTTTTTCACAGCTCAGTGTGAGGGATCGGTCATTCTGAAATGGAATCTACATCAAAGTTTAGTCTAACAAGTTAGTCTAACAATGTCTAAGCTCTTTTCAATCAAACCTAACCTAACTTACTAGTAATGCAGTATTCGTCTCGCACAATGGAATTTCTGTACTTACAGTAAGGATTCCTATATTCTGTGAAATTTTTACAGTATGTTGTACAAATTTGTTCTCTTCTAATGGCATCATAGCTTTTTCTTTTTTTTTTATAATAATTAGGCATTCGAGTTTAACACTTCACGAATACAACGGAGTAATTCGAGTTTAAGTATTTGAATGGTCTTAACTGGCTTCGAGTACTTTCAGATGACTATATGTGTCCTCATGATTCTGAATGATTTGATGACTTTTAGCCAACACATGTAACTTCAACCTTCTTCTAACGTATTCGTGTGATTTCGAAGAAAATTAATCTAATTACAAAATCACTTTATTTATATGAGTTCAAGTGCATCCACATGATTACAAATGACTTCATCAGACTTTCAGCGAATTGAACTAACTTCACACTGATTTCATATGAGTTTATGCAACTTTAAGAAAGTTTACCTGACATCAAGTGATTCTTCTAAACGCACCATCTGAAGATAAGTTTGCTAATGGAAATCACTGCTGGTTAAGTCTGAACGAAGGCTTGTTTTTTCAACAAATCAAATCTGCAATTTAATCTCTGAATGTCGTTACGTAGGAAAGAAATACTAATTCAACCTGCACAAGTTCAAAGCTTTGCAGTCCTGCAACGTCCAGATTACGCGAGCTGATCGAATGAAAGCTGATGCTGCAATGTGTGTTTTGAACCCTATCGGGTGATTTTCCTTCTCTACAACCTCAGTTCCAGGTACAGTTTCAAAGTAAAATGATAAAGTTGTGCGAATTTCCGCGGAACTGTCAGAGGATCATTGTTAACCCTGAGAATGAATAACTTTGCTGCAAGATTGCGCCGCTTTTTTTCATTCATTTTTTCCATCCCAAATAGTGCGAAGCTAGTATTAAAGTTGGGGGGAAAAATCACTTTTTTTCGGATTTAACCTATATAACAAGGCGTTAGCTGGGCGTGACGTACGGGGGTGATAAATTCGACTGATGCAGGGCAAAAAGAGTGGCTGCAGTTTGCCGCATAATAACCGAGGTGCCCGGTAAAGAGACATTTAGTGCACTTGGGCCGTGATCTATTGGCTTGGATGGCCTGCGGCACTGGCTTTTGGATATAGCCGCCCCTGTTCTGTCCCATTTCTTTCCTCCCCTTATTCCCGTTTCGTCTGATGTACGATTTTCCCCCGAATTACACTCCCACGATTTTCTGAATAACCTTAACGCGGGTAACCGTGATGGCAATTATTAACTCCTGGAATTCTCCGCCCTTCTTTGACCCCTCGACTTTGCAATTACCCATCTTTCAAACGGAGTTTTACAAGTACTTCGTGTGCAGTGTTGCCAACTCGGATTGTCGTAATCCCGCTAGGGACTTTGTCAAATCCTGCCAAAAACCCTAGACTCGTTTGCACTATTTCCCAGCAAAAATTATTGAACTAGCCACGCTATCCATCAAAAAAAAAAAAAAAACGAACACCACCCTTTAAAAACCGAACCCGATAAATCAATCAAAAGACGTAAATAAAACCTAACAAAAACGAAAACAAGCGTACGAGCAAAACCAATTTCATTTGTTTTTATTTTATAATAAAGAAAAATTGTGATTTCAAATTTGGAAACCTGTATGTGACATTGACAAATAATTTTTCATGCATTCGAGTTTTTGTGTGGTCTGTTTGAGGTTTGTTCATTTGGGGTTATATCTGGCTGTTGGGTTTGTTTATTTGAGATCATATTTGACTCGTGATTTGGGTTCATATCTGATTTTAGTTTTATCTTATTGGGATTCATATTTGACTGTGGGTATAACGTATTTACGTTTGTGATGGTTTCATTTTTGTTCATTTGAATTTTCAGAGGAGAAAAAATTGTGTGAAAATCAATCAGTTACAAAAAAATCAAACCATCAAAAATATGAAATGTCAAAAACCAGAATATTTCCCACTAAAAAAGCCAAATTGCTTTAAAAATCCCCGAATTTCCTGCCAACCGTTAAAATAGTAAATATTCTCACCAAGGATCTTTTGAAACCACCAGATTTAGCGGGAAAACTACCAAGTTGGCAACACTGTCTGCGTGCACAGCTCTCATGAATCCGGGATTCTGCTCAACGCACGATTAAATCGTTTGAGTATGGAACGGTGTTTCAATACGGATAAAGACTCATTTTTATAGACTAGGGATGAGAAATGCAATAAAAGTAAGTTGGACCGTTCGTTCTTTCAGTTTAACTGAATCCTCGAGGCAATTCTCGGTAACACTCTCTTTCATCGTCTTGAACTTCCGACGCTGCATAATATGAAAACCGCCACTGTCGCAATGCGGGGTAAATTCATCAGGACATTGTTCCCATCAGCGTGAAATATTCTACCGTGTAAATCATGGTGAAAAAAGTGATCTTCTCTCCGACTACTTAAGCCGACGTGTTCATCACTTCTCGAAATTTAAATACGGATGTAAAAAGTAGGTCGGTATGGTGAAAAATATTACTTCTCAAGAAGGCGAAAATCTATATTGGACCGTTTGTAAAATGTAGAAAGAGAAAACCAAAACGTACAATCGTCAAAATTGCGATATATTCTTATTTATTATTACGATACTATATTTTGATTTTCTGTACTTTGATATTTCTGGATTTTTCAATTTCTTACATTTGTATACGTTGAGACGTTGTGAAACCGATTTTCACGTCTGTAAAAAATCGGTATTGTGACCGTTCGATTTTATGATCTTTCTGCATTTTTACCTTCATCCAAAATAATTTTTCACCACTTGCTTTTTTTTCAACTTATATTTATGTGCACGGTGTTTCTTATTGTTGACCCATGTGCAATAATCTTGATTAATTCCAAGTATACATAAATACAATTTATCAGTGATCTCAGACTGCAACATTATCGATCTGGAATAGTGAAAGCTCAACACATAATATACCGGGACAATCTCTTGAAACTTGAAAATGAACTGCGCATGCGCGAGTTTTATCGGCTGTTCGTGCAGGCTGGCCATCCCGAGTTTCAGCTGTCAAACTCTGTTTCTGGCGGCGATGTAGTTGATACGAATTTTCGAGGTTAGAATCTCAAATAATTGAGGCAGTGACTCGGAAAGGTTTGGGAAACATTTGTTATCGGGTCGAAAAGTTGATTCTTCAAAGAACGGTCGGAATTTACTGATTATGCTCTTTGAAAATTCAAAAGCACACATTTTGTGTACGTTGGCCCGCCTGAATCGTAGACGAGGATATCGCTGCAGGAAGATTTCGCCGACCAATGAGATTGAATTATTTGGCGCATGCGCAGTTGATTTTCAGATTTCAAGAGATTGTCCCGGTGTATATCACAGTTCGTCATTTCATGTCAGAAATAAATTTTTTGATCGGTAGTAAACAATTAAGTATAGCGGGATGATGTCGCCGATGGATTAATTACTTAATTTATAAATTTGAAAGAACTCTGTAAATTTTGAAGGATAATTATTTTGTACCTGCAACAATGGGGGAGGCAGGAAATAAAACGGTTATTCGCACGTGTATTTCCCGTGAACATAGACATATAGCCACGGATACAAAAGAGGATTCACTACCTCGCGATCTCTGGAATAAAATACGAAATTATACAGCAGAAATTAAGATTAATATGAGCAATTAAGACTCCTTGGTCTCCTCCGAGCGCCTCCTGCTCTGAATCTTCTTTTTGACTCATTTCGTTGCGTTAAATTAACTGGCTTTATACCTGGGACAAATAAATCTTGATATATATACAGCTGTGTATACATGTATATGTAGGTACATATTTCTCGCGCGTCTCACCCACAAAGACAGGAAAGAACTCATAATTAAGTCAAACGGTAATTGTGAAAATTTTATTACAAACTTTCGCGCCGCTCATTACAATCTTTGCAGACGCAGTTGTGCTGGGCTTGCGGTTTTCGAATCAAAATTATAAATGTTACTCGATCAAATTAAACGAGCTGATATTCACAAAAGTTGGACGAAGGATGCACATTTGAAAAAATATGAGTTTAACAATATTTTCTCGAAAATTGTTAGTATTACAGTTTGCGATTTTTGAATTTGTAATGAAATCAGTCGCATGTTCGAAATCCTTTCTTTATATATTTTGATCCAAATACTGCTGAAATGAATTATCACCCAGATAAAATTGGCCCAAATAAGGTTCGCCACGATATGGTTTGACCCATTTGCATACCATATACAGTAATCTCTGTGATTAAATTTTACACTCAAATCTTGGAAAATTTAGTTTACCAAAAACCGACAATTTATATTCACTTTATCTTGCATCAGTCATACACTGAGTAATAAATAATTCATTTATTATACTCGCAAGCTACGAAGATGTCTTTAAGAATACGAAAATAATAAATCTTAGAATTACAAACAAAAGCTCATACATCGATGCTTCATTTTCAATCGTTTTAACATTACGAAAATTCTAGCAGATTTAACTTTGCGATGGTTCATTTTATTCAGAAAACTATTTTCTACAAAGTGAATGAACAAGATTTTCCTTTTTTCTAGGAAATTAATTCAATATTGCTATTTGATGATCGTAATATATATCAGTGCAATGTCCCAAAATTAGATATTTAACTTGGCCAGTGAAATTAAGAAATAAAAACCTGTTTCTTCTTTTTTTTTTTCTTTTCCTGGTGGAGTGTTAATAAATTTTTGGATGGAAAATTAATCTAGGACATTGCATAACACCAGAAAACTGGCATCGATCAGTAGGAAATTAAAGAAACAATTCACCCTTTAGATCTTCAAAAGACGTTTCAATTTTCAAAATTTGGCACTGAAATTAGAATAGCTCGTTATCCGAGTGGAGAGACAAAAAAACACTGTTTCAATATTCAGACCTCCGGGAACACTTTTGCACAAAAGAAACCAGAAGTGAATAGGTGTACAGGGTCGGTTCTGCGTACAGATCCCAATACCGACATCTTACCGACATTTTTTAGCTACTTCACAGTTGGAACACAAACCCTTTTTTCTGGGTCAGGATAATCCCCACTCTGGTCGACTTTATCGATCATCGGTAAAATATCTTCTGCATTGTGCTCTACGTTACTACAGTATCGATAATCGGTAAAAAGGGTGCGTGTCCGAGCTGTGAAGTGGTTAAAAATGTCTGTAAGATGTCGTTATCGGGATCCGTACGCTGAACCGACTTTATACGCCTTCTGAAGTGCCAGAACTTTCGGTTAATCCGCGTTCAAACGAACCGTGTCAGGCACTTCTTAGGATCGCACAGCTCACGTTGAAGGCGTTGCAATACGCCCTGGGTAACAATTTACCTGGCAAACTTGGGAATTAAGTTACAGCAAGAGAAAAGCGCCAATGTTTGTGTCCTCTAATTGGTTCGACAAACGCTTCCGAATCTTCGGAGCTATTCTCCACGCCACTTGCTGAGAGCTTTTTTCGGTAATTTCGTTATCACATCACACGGATACGAAAGACCGCACAGGTGAAAATGTGATTACACGGATTCGGGTCAAGAGCAGATACGAGTCGAACTTTCGTCGGTTTTGGCCCGGAGCCCGAAGACTCGACGCCCACCAACTTCAAACACTGTTTTACACCCACGAAATTGCCAATCTGCGCTCACCGCCCACCTCAATTCTTACTTTCGACTTGCGATATAATCGCGTCGGCTACAGCATAAAACCCTCTTTCTTAAACATGTCTACCCTCTTTCAACAAGAAAACAGCGCGTTTCATCGATTACCTACGGTGTTCAGGTTATCGGCTTCGATAGGTCGAAGTTTATAATTTGTTGTGAGTTTGCGTTTTACTCGTGTGTAATTAAACGAGCAACACCGAATCGCTTTGTTCAGTTTACTACATTTTTTTTAGTTAAATAACATGACCTGATCATCGATTCATTGCTGTACCATCAGGGAGTTCGAAAGGAAAAAAAAAATTCAATATTAGAGCTCATATTTGACTGAGATATGTTATTTAAAATGCTCCACAGAAATTTTATTGCGCGTTTAAAATAAAAATTTTGTTTTCGAACACCTTTTGAATTTTTACGTACCAGATGGTCGTTCCAGAGAATGTTTTTATTTTCATTTCGCCTTTACCGCCTGAAATGTTAGTGTCTGTTAGAAAAAAGATCCTCCCAAAAAAATTAGTTCTCCATATCAAGTCTAAAATATCGTTTATTTGATTTTTATTTCCCATTCATTCAACATTGGAAAATTTCACTTTTTGTCAAAAGTTAAAATTCTCGTGAACCGTTTAATATTTTTCAAATTCATGGATAACTCCTTGAAGCTGATTGTTCCAGCTTTCGAAACCTCTATAAGAAAACATAGTTGTCATCATTAAAACACTACCGGTTTTCTCTTTTTCGGTAAAAATTGGTTGTTTTCAGATGACTGTAACGTGCGTTCTAATTAAGATAATCGTGCTTTATTATGAAGGTTTTGAAAGCTGAAGGAATCAGCTTCAACGATCTATGCATGAATTTGATAAATATCCAACCGTTTACGAGTACATTAACTTTTAAGGAAAAGTAAAATTTCCCCATGTTAAATGAATGGGCAACAAAAATCAAATGAGCGAATGCTTGGTTCATCTTTCCGGAACATCTTTTCACCATCAAATACTAACAATTGAGAGGGTAAGAGCAAAAAAAAAAAATTCTCGAACCACTTTACTCAACCAGCATCGAATAATAATGGACCATTAAAAGTTCGAGTGAACATACTTGAAAAGAATAGTAATAGGTATTATAAAGTTTTTTTTACAGCTGCAAAACTGATTTTAAATTTTCACCCAGTTATATTTCTCGCTAATAATAAGAAATGAAGATAGTAACCATTGCACAAATGGAAATTTTGCTTTACACGGTTATTATTCTTCCAGGGCCATATTCGACGATTCGATGGCTTGAATAGTTTTCATTTTTCATAACTCGTGTACGATTAAAGCTTGCACGATATTGAGTTTATCGGATTCTAATCAGCTTTTGCAATATCAATTCCCCTGCACTACAGACATATATTTTCGTCGAAAATAATGGGTTTTCAATCATAGCAATTACTCGCTTTAACTGCGTTTTAATTGGAGCATCTATTTCCACCTATAAATGCTTTATGGGAAGAGCCATGAGGATGAATTATTCGAGGATTTCAAATTTCATTTTGGTACATACTGCAATCGAGCGTCATCGATGTACGCTCAAAATCGAATTCTTCTAGAATTAAATCAAATTTCGAATCACGGAAGCTTCTACCACACAAACCTAAAATTCACTAGAAGCATGATAAAAAAAAAAAAACTTCACGCGCCATTTTACTCGTAAAATAAAACTTACTTAACGATCGAAATTCATTCTCGAACGATAATTTCACATTAAAAATACAATTGCCAGTTTAGAATAAATTATATCGTGATCATTTTCACTCAGTGGCAATAAAATGTTGAAGAAAAACGTGAAACCTTTAATCGAATCGCAATCCTTTTGCGAGTATATTTTCTCTCAATGCAGAAATTACGTTATAAGGTTTTTGCCAGTGTCTTTATATTCGTAATTTAATCCGTGTCGTTGAGTATGAAAATAAGTGAATTTTCGCAAGGTTCAAGTTCGCGAAAAAGTAAAAACTAGCAATTGCCACGTTTTTAGTTCTATAAAAGCCACGAACTGTGGCACGAGAACAAGGCGGTGCGGATAATTCCACTTGATGAACGACTTTGGCGCACACTGCAATGCAGAATGCAGGCATATATCTCTTTGGGTATTATCCTTTTATCATTCCCTTACTCTCTAGCACTCTCTACGGAAACGAAATCGAATAAAAAAAAAAAGACGTGCAAGCAACTGTTAACTACCGCATATAATGGTTTTGGTAACGAAATTTTCAATCCACTATTTTTACGACGGCGAAAATTAAAAGAACAACGCGATCAAGAAAATTTAAAAAGACTGTTCAGTAAAAATGAATTTCAGATATTCGGTCTTAAATTGGTATTGTTGATGTTTTTTCAGACAAGGAATAAGTTGTTCAAAATTACGGGGGTATTCTGGTATAGAGGTCTGGATTTCGAGCGTTCTTTCGCGCTTGATATAAAAATAACTAAACATGATTTCATCATTGGATTCTTATCGAAGTTTGAAGAACTTCAGTTGGGCCAATAAATCTATTGAGGTGCACACCGAGCGGACGTACATTGTTTCCCTCAAGTTCTCATAACTTTCTCAATTTTTAAAAATTTAGTGTTGGCTTTGGGCCAAAATAATATTGAAAGATAAATCTATAATAATGCGCAAGTAAGCATAAAAAATTAACCGGTTTCTCGAAATTTCTAGACCAGAATACTCCTTTAACCTTATTGTTAGAACAGGTAGTAAACACCTTGTGCTAAAATTTCCAGTACGTATATTACGAATTTCGCGAATACACTTAATGGAAAAATGATCATTTCTGTCAAGTACCAAAAGCATTCAGAAATATGTCACCGTTATAAATATTAAATAATCGAAGTAGAACGATATAAAATTCAGTGACATGAGTTTTTTTAAATACAGTAAATCCTTAATTTGACAACATTTCGACGATGTCGTTGATAATGTTGAATGGACTGATGAAAAAAAAAAGATAAACGTCTGTTTTCATAAGTTCGCAGAAACTAGTCTTTTGAATAAAGCGAGCTATCGTAGAGTAAAATCAAACTTGTGTTACCAGACTTTCATTTTATACAATTTCGGTATTATACATTTCGCAATAAAACAAATAAAAATGATGAAAAGGTTTGTTAAACCTGCTCAAATTGGCAGAGAAAAATAGCCGAGCATCTCACAACGACGGTTGTACAAAGTCAGTGTTACGGCTGGTCAAGGGATGGACGAAGCTCGATTACCGGGAGTCGTATGCCAGCATCGTGCCGACCCTTGGCTTGGTTCTGAGAATTGGCAAACTACCCTACTTGGCCAGACTTACATGTATTCCCGAGGATGCGAGACGCCTCAAACTCACTCTGACCAGCGACCGTAATTTTTTTCCGCAACGTATGTTCTCCGTTTATCGGGGCACGTTTTGCTGTTGGTGGGAAAAAAATGTACGTAGGTAAACTCGGGGCACTTCGTGTCAAATCCAAGGATCGATTTTTCTCACTTCAAGTTTTTCCCCAAATTTTTTCGCGTAATTCAATCAGGCCGAAAGGATCGACCGGAAATTATTCCGAAGAATAACCATTCGCAAGCTATGCGTATAAAAACATTTCATACAATTCTATAATTCAGGATTCAAGCTACATCAATTTTCAGAACTTGGTGAACACGGCCGAGGTTTTCGTATCGTAATTACGAAATTGTTTTTCCAATCGATTTTACGCGAGACGGCGAACTCCTTGCAACGATATTACAAATAACAAATCCGAAATCGGTTGAATAATATTCGTTTGGAACGAGTGAAAATTGGCTGCGATACTTGCTCGCGGCAAATAGTTTTATTCAAATCGATGCGGTGGAAGAGAGCTTTGGTCACGGATACTTCACCTAATCCTTGTGACCGCGTCACCTGCCGCCAGATTATGCAATAAATTTACATAATCTTGAACCTGCGTAAACGAGGTCGTATACAATCGATTCAAGGTTCCAGGCTGAGACTGTTTACTCTGCAAACTGATTTCAAGCTTGCGACGAGGATCGAAGGTATTTTCTAGTGAGAAAAATTCCTATGATATTATTTCACCGTGAAGTTCCAAAGATTTCTGATGAAATTCGAAACTCGATCGTAGTTTTCTAGGAGAATTTTTCTCACAACTTCGTAGTTTTCCTTAGATAGTTGTAAAATGTCTTGCTTTTTCGTGATCGTTTTTCGTAGTATACATAATATATCACAAATCTCCTGATTTAAATGATTTTCTATTACGCAACCATGTTACATGTTTTAACTTTAGGAAATCCTTATTGCACTAATCGCAACATGCTAGTTTTCGTGATAAATCTGAACCATGCTGCTTTTCGTAAGAGTCATTAAACTTGCCCTGGGGAAGTTTTTCTTCTGAGAGAGATGCGACATCTAGCGGTGGATGAAGAATAGAATTTCATACTTGCTCGTAGATATTTGTTATCTTATATGAGAACGTACCTAAAAATTGATATTTGTTTGGGAAACTCTAGGATAAATAATTTCTTTAACGTTACTGTTGGCTACAATTTTTTTTTCCCAGAAATCCTAAAAGAACTGACAACATTTTGTTTGTAAAAGCTTACACTCTTTTACAAAAACTCACGGAGTTTCGTTTCAATTTTCTGGGATAGTATAGATTATCCAATTTGCTGTAGATAATGGTGGATGTTTTGGAATTTTTTCCAATAATTGTTTTTTGGAAGAAACCTGTAAAAAAAAAAAACAAAACAATGATTTCCAGTTTTCCGTGTTTTGGAAGAATATCATAGAAACCCTTTTCATCAGGGTTTTCAGGTTTGAGTTTCAAGCAAAAAACTTCACGAATTTTTACCGATTAAAACGGTGCATTAAAAAATGCTGCAACTATGATTAAAAAAACTCCGTGAACGCATTCGAGCAATAAGCAAAGAAAAAACAATTTGTCTCCGTTTTTGAAATTCTTGGTTACAGGCACTCGCAGCCTTTTCTAAGTTTCCTCTTAAATTCCCGCCGGCACTCGTTCGCGGAGAAATTGTCGATTTCATGAAAGGATAATACAAGAGTAGAAAAAAGATTTGTTAAAAAGGTAATTCGGGGATATAACAGAATTTCTATTTTCTTCACCGTCGGTTCAACTCGGCAGGGAAGCGGCTCTTGGTATAAACGTTAATAAAAACCTTTTCAACTCGGATTGACATCCGGATGTCGCCTGCGGGTGGCGCTATACATCATCCCAGAACTCCTTTTATCCTTCCGAGCTTCGATAGAAAAAAGTTTAATATCGTGGCTCCGTTCAATCGGCTATGACTTTGTTATCCGGCCACGTTTCAATCCTTCTCACAGACACCGAAAATTCAAAATTCGAGCGCACAATCGGCGCGGAAATCGCTGTTATTAAAGAGGCGAGCGTACATTTAATTTCGTTTTTTCCTTGCGTTCTTTACATTAAATATGAAAACGGTCTCGGAAAACGGAATTATAAACCTGATCTCATCTCGACGTAATAATTTCATAGCTAATTCGATCACATCTTTTAGAATTAAAAGATGTAGGTACACCGAATTTCATTATTCACAACAATTGCTTCGTTAATTGTCACACTGATTTTTAGGATTATAGAAATTGCGTAACTATCTCGACAGGATTTAGATTACGGTGGTATGTGTACTGGAAAAAATTCAATCTTCTGTTATAAAAGTGTTGATGCTAAGAATTTGTTCAAAGTTTTACCGAAATCTACTTCTAAGAATTTATAAATCACACATATTTTGCAGCTTCGAAGCCTGAGTAGTACGATTTTTTGCCAATCTGAGCTCTGGATGTCGATGCGTTTCCTTTCAACGTTAATCCCAGCGATTCATTAACAGCAGTACTGCATGCTTGCACTGGATGGGCTGAAAACTCAAATTTAAATAAAAATTAAAAATAGGCCAGTATTTGGAAAGTATTAAGTGTAAGACAGAGACGAATTACGAGAGGAGCTGAAATAAAATCCCCAATATCTAATCTAAAATCATTACTATTAAAAGTAACGAGTTTTCATCCTGTTATAGAAAATAAATTTTTTAGAAACTGTTTTACTGCATACAGTTAGGCTCGTATTATTTTCCATGAAATATCTAGTAGAGTCACACCGATATTCGTCGGGACAATAAATTCTAAACCAGCGATGAAGAGTTGGTCAAAGCAATGCGCGATCAATTTTCAAATAGTGAAAAATGGATTCTTTGAGTTTCAGAGTTTTTCTCCTTCCTACAGAAATTCGCTCAAACAAAATTTGGAGTATCATACTGTTTCCATTTACCGTCTTCACCAGCGAGAAGCGCGAGTGAGTTTCGCGCGAGAAACATACACACAAACTCTGATCCAATAAGCGTCAAGTTTGATTTGAGTTCCTTATACACATTCACTGGCAGTTTGCACAAAAACTTGGTGGATTCTTCGAGCGAGATTGCCGGAAGTTGCGGTTTAAGAGGGGATTTAATTACGGAGGAATCGGTGACACCGAAATCGATCGACGGGTTGACAGGCAGAGCTTTGTAGCTTGAAACCAAACGCGAAGAGTCAAGAAAAATTTCGTTCGTTACGGTAACGAAAAAATTTTACAATAGCAAAATGAGTACCGTTTCAATAACGAAGTATTGTGTATGTTGTTGGGATTACAAGAAATTTTTATTCCAAGCAACTATTCATTCCAATTATAGTTGACAATACTACAGCTTATGGTTACTGCTATCGTAATTGGGTCGGATAAAGCTTTAACATCGACTTATTGTAAAAAATCGATTTTCAAATCGTACTCAGAGTTGAATTTTTCGGCTGTCGTAAATATTGAGAATAGTAAAGTTACAGTATGACTAACCATTGCAGAATTAGAAACTTCTTCCAGCGAACATTCGACACTTATAATCTGTTTAATAAGAGAGACGAAAGCTTAAGCGATTTATAAACTGTACCGCTTTCTCTACCCACGCACAAAGTATTTAGTAGCCGAAATTTGATGCACTCTACTAATTCATTGTGAATTGTACTTCGAGTCTCCAATGATACACTTTGGTCCATCTGAACTGGCGCAAAGTGGCCGAATGAATTCCGTCTCTTTGACAACCGAGCTCCGCGTCTTGATGACGATCGTCTTTAATTACGACTGATTTCAGGCTGACTGCGTGACGTACGTAAGATTTGCTTTATCGTCAGGAAAAGCTCGCGTAGAAATATAGAGATATTAAAATTAATATACAGTTTTAGGAGAACAGGGACGAAGCATGTGAACGAAAAGTTACGATGACACAATTTTGAGATATGAAAATGAACAAACGCTTGAATGTTTTTCATAATACATAATCAGACAAAAAAAGGACAAAGTGTCATCATTTCGAATGTTCCAATTGTATAGAATCTTTTCTCAAATTCTAGATATCTTAGCTTACTGTTGGTCATTAAAATTTCTTCAGATTTATTTCCATTAGATAATAGGATTTTTTTCCTATTCTCCGTGTTCTCCGTCATTGGCAGAAGTTGGTTAACTTTTCTTCAGTCGTTAACGATTTCTGACGTCTAGCATCGCCAGTGTAAGTTCAAAACTCGGAACGCTTATAATTGTTGAAAGTTCCTGGATTAAATAGTCAAAACGCTCGACGCAAATCCGTCGCAATTACCCAGAATCATTGAGAATTCATTCAATCCGGAGCCTTGATCCTTTCGACCGATGAAATTCGCCTCAGCGATCAACCTGAATTCGGAGTCTCGGGTATTTCGACCCACACCCTTCTCCGAATCGAGTGGAAGGATCAATTTAAACACATCCCACTCGTCGGAGTTGAACCATCCCAATTTTCTTCCGCTTCAATTTATCTTCTAGTTATTCAGGTTCGAAAAAAACGGCTCGATATCCAGCGTCTCCGTCCTAATATGCTGGCGCATGCAATTCTGCAGAATATACGTTTCGCGGTGAATTGAGCTGCAAAAAAATGTATTCTTTCACCCGGCTCCCGAAGCATTATCGCGAACGATGAGTTTCCACCCCGGAATCCGGACGATATAACTTTTCATATTAACATACACTATTCCAAGAGAGAATAATTTATATTCCTCCGAAGTCTTCGGTATCCTTCGGTGTTGCTTCAGGGTAACCAGAAGCCTTCGTCCGATTCCCTGATTCAAATTTAACGCAAACAGTCAATTCCAGCCCCAATTGCGGACGTTTTATCACCCGTGAATACGGATCGCACGATTCGAAATAGCTTCGCAGATTCTTCGGGCCCGAGATAATGCCCTGTGACAAGGAATTACGTGTATGGACAATCGGGAGGATTAGCTTAGCGACACCCGCGAACAAAATACAAGTTTATGCGTAACGCGAGGGACGCGGCGCGGTGACAGAAATTAACCAAATATCAAAATATATCTCAGAGCGAGAGCTTAGCCTTGTCGGCAAGAATTTATCTCAAGTAAATGCTAATTCGTTGGCTTATATTATAACAGAACCGAGTCGTCGCAGCTATACTCCGTTTATATCATTACGACGAAAATTGCGGAGTAACAGAAATATTTTTCCATCCTTAATTACCAAAGTTTGTAAGATAACTCACCGTCACGGTTGTATAATATTAAAGCGCTCTGTTTGACTTTTCTACGGGGGTTTTTTTTTTTTTATGACGGCAGCTTTGCATTAGTTTGTTCCAAAGTCTAGATAAGCAGTGGAAGTACACGTATATTAATTATTGAAAAGCATACCGTCTACCTCGGCGCGATGAAACGAAAGCATATAAAACAAAAAAAAAAAAAAAATAAAATTAAAATTCTGCCAAGTTTTTTATCGAATGAAATATTTCTATCATAACGAATACCTAGGAATTTCAAATCCTCGTGTATTTTCTGTGTAAATGAAGAATCTTGGAGAAAAACAACTTTTGTATACGCTCTTGAAAATCTTCAAGTACTCTCACTTACCATTTTAAATTAGTATAAATTTTATAAAAATCGAAATTTTCGATGCACTTTTTCATCGTGTGCTTAAAATTTACCGCGACAGTTTAGTGCAGTTTACATCAATCTCTCAATTTGTAGATATTTACCTTTCATTATTATTTCAACAATGTGATTCCAGTTTAACAGCTAAACACAGCCAAACAGTGAGTTAATATTTTACTGTACCAAACATCCGATAATCCGTTGATTATTCGAGTAGTTGCAATAAATTTTACTTCTACACGTCATGTACGAATTTTCGGTTTATCTCTTCATTATTAATGCGACCACAGGCTTGAACAGATTGCAGAATAATTTCGAACTAGTTACAGTTAGGTAATATTTGATTAATCTGTAGGTGTCCTCTAAACCAGCTGTCATATATTGTTTGCAGATTACCATTTTGCCTCTACTTAATTCGGCAAACATATTTGTTCAGTTTATCAACGTAGTTAATATCAGTCTATGTTGGATTTAATGTTATAGAAATTGTGTGATGCATTATTAATGTGATATCACGATATCTCGAAATTGAGAAAACTCAGTTTCGGTCCAATATATTATTATACGAAACATCAAATTTCAAAAGTTTCATACAAACGCGAATAAAGTACAAAACCAGGTGTACGTGAAAATGAGAAGTGTTTAACCAATTCATAACTCAGTGCGATCGATAAAACTTATTAGTAATAATCGACGTTGGCACGTACATAAAAAAAAAAAAAAAAACATTGCCAAAATTCGCAAATGGATGAAACTTTGATCCCAATCTTTTGTAGTCTGAATAGTTTTGAGAAAGTCGAACAAATGCTTGCATGCATCATGATTGAAGCCTCACGATGTAAGCTCAAAAGCTACTCAAGTTTTATACTTTCATACTGAAAAAAAATGTCGACGTGAACTTTATTTCGCATGCTCTGTTATTAAGCACTTGACACTGGTAATATTGTAAAAAATTCCGGTAAGAATACGTTATCGGGATACGTGATGATTTTTTTTTTTACTGGTTTTTCAACTTTTGGTAATACTGCAAAGTCAAAAACGCGATTTTCGCTAAAAAAATTGGCAAATTTGTTAATGTAAAATAAAAAATAACAACAAATTAAAGAAAAAAAAAAAACTTGACAGCGTTACGTGGGTAAACTCATAAGCTAATAAAATCAATTTGATTTTTTGATTTCCGATGACCCGGTGATGGGTTACAACCGTCACCGCAAAACAACTTTTTTTTTGAAACGACTCTGGAGATTTTCTGCCAACGGCTTCGTTTTCAATATTTTTCACTGAAATTCTCAGAAAAAAAACGTTTCAAAAAGTGTCTTTTTTTCACCCAATTAACGTCACCCCCCCCCCCCCCCCCCCCCCCCATTAAGAGACTACAGACTGTAATCGTCACGATAAAATTCTCCGAAATGATTACCTCAAAAATTTCTGTTTCTTTCCTCAAATTTCAACCCCAATACAAGCAGTTATTCAATGAAACCCTAACTCACAATGAGCCTGTGGAGATCCCATACCACCAATCATGTAACCTAATTACCGTTGCCTGGTAGCTTGCAACCAGTTTCTCACAGCTTCTTGTCTCGCTGGTGCGTATTTTGAAACACCATAGGAAAGCCTAGCTTCCCTCGGACCGCAGCTGACAAGTTGCATCGATAAGTCGTCGAACAGTTGACCTAAGATGTAACTGCAACGGTTGCTGGGTCACCGCATGATCACCCTAGTCCACGATCGTACTGAGGTACATTGAATAGGTTGCGAAACTCTGGTGGTGGGGATGGGTCTCTAACGTTCTGTCGGTCATGCTTCGCAAGTTGTCCACCGGACGTGTGGCGCTTCTATCTTGCCAGACAGTGATCGTGCGCATGCGTGTGAGCCCATTGAGCATATGCTTTATTTCGCCACGTTAAGGCCAAAGCACATTAAATTCCAGGAGCCCCAAGCAGAATGCAGGAGCCATAGCGCATGCGCTGTTACAAAAGTCCAGTGAACAGTGGTGAACAGCTATGGTCTCCGCATTCTGCTTATGGCGTTTGGATTTTCAACCCTCACAAAAATCCGTAAGCATATCACGTGGCATAACACCAGACGAACGCTGAGCTGGTAGAAATTAAGCAACAAGTAATGATAGCAATTTCGCCAGGAATTGGTTTAATATCAATACAAAAGTATTATAGATAGAAACTATTCGCTAATATACGATTCGATTTAATCACAAGCATTTCTTTGATTGCTTCACTTTTACACAAAATCAGTTTAACCTCAAAATACTGTGTGAGTACAAAAGTGAACTAATCAAATACGTGCTTATAATTGCATCGAATCGTACGTCAGCAAATAGTTTTTATCTGCAACACATTGATTTATATCTAGCAAAAGTACTTACTTTTGTATTGATATTAATTCATCTCCTGGCGAACTTACTATGATCACTTATTGCTTAATTGATACCGGTTCAGCGGTGGTCTGGTGTTATACTATGGATTTTTTTGTGGGTTGAAAATTCAGACGCCATAAACAGAATGCAGAAACCATAGCGCATGGGCACTGTTCACTAGACTTTTGCAACAGCGCATGCGCTATGGTTTCTGGATTCTGTTTATGGCTTTGAGAGTTTTATGTACTTCGGCCCTTACATTGCTCTCAACCATGGAGCTAGGAATAGAGTGGAGGAAGCATAAGGTAAGGATATGGCTGGAGAACGTGACGGCTTAAGACGTAAGAGGAACTCGGTTCAGCGCCATATTGGAAGTCTCACCCGTGATGCCACCTGGTTAGCAAAATACAGAAGTTACACCAATTGTATACAATTTGTACAAGTTTATCAGTGGTCTGCTAGGTTAGGGACATTAACAGTTACCGCCAGGTGGCACCACAAGTCAGACTTCCATGATGGCGCAGCCAATAAGAGAGCGTTATACCGCCTCATACCTCTTACGTGATATGCTCCCTCCATTTCATTTCCAGCTCCATGTTCTCAACCAAGATCGCAGCGCTGTACGGCTTGCGGCTGATTGAAGAAGCATAGCTGTGGATTGTAAGGATCCACCTATACCACCAGTTTTGCGTGATCCGTGATATTTCCTGACCAGCTGTACCGATTCGATGATTTCAGAAGCGATAATATCGATGCTCCGGTCGAAGCTTCTCAAGGCTCGATGATGCCAAGTTGCGGTCAGCTTGGAGCAATAATTGGGAGTCGAAACTCAAGCTGTTTTATTTTCTCGGTGTGCGGTCAAGGCGTCACTTTAACGGGGGCGTCACGTCGGCCAATTATCGCCTAATCTCTGGGCCAATACGTCTCGCGTCAGGCGTGTAATGGCGCCCTGGAGGTGAAGCAGTAGGCGATAATGAGGTTATCTTGGCCGTCAGCAAGCCAAGCTTATTCCCATAAACGGATGCTCGCCGAAGCGAACAACAAAGGCTTGGAGATGCGGTGTAATATGTGCACGGATTATACATCGTCTTATGTGACTTAGGCTGGGTGCTTTGACTAGGTTTTGCGGATGGGAGTTGATTGTCGTGACTACACAGGAGCAACTGAAGGAGCGAGCTCTTAAGGATTTATGGGATACACAGTCTGAGCAAAAACTTTAAAGAGAAAACAACCGTTCAAAAAATCGCCAACGGAATTGAAACGAATGTGTCCATATTTGAATGGCACAAAGTAAGATATCAATATTTTGAGATAAGGTTTTATCATTGGAACGTTAAAAATGATTAAACTTTGGTGTTTAGAACTGATTCTAATGTCTGTGGGCGCATCTTGCTCACTACAGAGATCTTCAAAAATACCTGGAAGTTTTTTTTATATACAGTCATCTCCAGGCTAGATGAGCATAGATTTGTGTAAGTACGGTGCAGCAGACCTTGGCCCAAAACATCAACATCGGATCAAAAATTTCCACAGTTTAATTTTTTCGAATATTCTAGTCATGAGACCTTGTGTCATCCAAATTTGCTCAGATTCATTTCAATCAAAACCTTTCTCTACCTTTACTTAGCTTTTGGTTCAGACTGTGGGTACCACTCGTTCTTGAGCGCCAGCGCAAGGATGAATCCCTTGAAGTATGTATAAGGTATCCGCGAGTTAGGAACGCTGCTTTTCTACGCAAGGTAGAAGACGTATGATCGCGTCTGTAGAAGTCAGAATGCGGGATGTAGAGGACAAGAACTGCGCTCAGCAGCTCTTAGAGAAAATCACTTTAAATTTGCTTTGTTCCGTATCCATTACCGACACTGTTGTCAGATCTTTTCTCCCGGGAAATTTGATTTACCGCTTTCGGTCATAGAGGAATACAAAATCAACGGTAGGTACAGCGCCACTTCGCATTGACGGGCTAGTTGTTCGTCGACTTTGAAAAGGAAGTGTTGTAGTATCACTCACAGTATTCTTTCCAACTTATTGAGAATTTGTTACTAGCGTGTTGTTGGGAAATCTTCTTCTCTCCATTTCAGCTCCGGGAATCACTTGCTTCTACACCAAGACGACTGGTTAAAAAATCATTCAAACGCGATTCTGCCAAGTTTTATATACGTGAAGGAAATACAGGTACAGTGAAAATTGAGCAACGGTACCAAGCCAGATAATCGGTGTATCTACTTGTTAAACTGATCGGTTTTGGTTCATGCGACGTAGCTTTTTCAACAGAATTATAATCATCTTAGATCACAAAAATTGTAAACTAATTTTTATGCAGACATATTTCTGTAACCTTGAAAAATTCTTGATTATGCTTGCGAAGTAAGAATCATGACACAGCGATCGAAATATGCTGAAGAAGTCAGTTTGACTATATAAGTTGTTTCACCAATCTTGAATGATAGAAATATTTTTGTAAAACTAATATTATAATAACAATCTTATGTACTTCTACAACTCGAAAAGAAAAATTCTTATGATAGATCTTTGTTAAGTGTAATGAGAAAAGAGTATTCAATAATTTGTTTTTCACTGGAAGTTCGGTTAACCTTCTTTACAATATCTTTCACCTGAGAATTTGTGTACAATATTGGTACTCTGTAGTAGACAGTTCTGAGAATGGAAATGTAACGGTGATGGTCAGTAAAATCCAAAATTTTTTCCTCTTAGAACAAAACCAGTAGCGTTGGATTTCTTTCATCTTTTGCACGACTAAACCCTCGAGTCACGATCAGTCCCCAAGTAACAAGTATTTTTCTTGTACCTCGAACCCGTCTGCAATCGATCGATCGCGAACTGCATACAAAATCCTAGAATCAACCGATGTGCCGTCACGGACGAAATCTTCGACAGAGGCGGAAGTTTAGCGTTTGACCATCCTGCAACAGGATGTTGTGAATTCAAGGTTCAATTCGATATCGAACCTTACCTTAGAGTAGAGCAGAGACGAATGGTGAGCGGACAGCTAAAGGCGTGGTTGAGGCGTGAAGACTTTCACGGTATTTCACCTCCCGACTTAACGCCTCCACCCGCGGCATCTTTCATGCCTCTTTTAATCACGTTAAGCCCAAAGTTTGAGGATGGTTTAAAGCTGGATACGCGAGCCTAATGGAGCGCCAGAAATTGTTCCCTGGTAACCAAGGAGCCGGGCGAGGTTCTGCCGAGATTGGATCAAACGGATCATCCCCAGGAGGCCGAAGTCCGCAAGTCCTCCGCGGCACCGCGAAGTCCGAGGTCGTTCTCTGCAGGATGAAACGCTTTCTCCTGCAAAATTTGTGGGAACGGCATAAGTGTTTCTCGAAAGTTCGCGGTTCTCCGCTGCTGATTGGTTGGCTCACGCCCTCGAGTCGCACCTTAGTCACCGTTGGGCACAGCTGTCGCGACAGTTTTCACCCTCGGGACCACTGAGTCTCTTAATTGTCAAAGGATCGGCACCGCCTCGGGTCGTTACAGCAACTGGATGGACGGGATGCCAAGCAGCAGAAGTGCTCACCAATTACCCACCCAGACGAGTGAAAAAGCTCCAAGAACTCCCAGAATTGATCCAAGACTTCGTTTCGTTTGCTTTGATGTCGCCATGTTTTGCTTCCTTTTTATTATGGTAATAGCTTTGGAACGAAAAAGGGTTGAGGTCAAAGTTGCGTACAGGCGGAGCTCAGAGGTGGTTCACATTTACAGAGGGTCGAATTTTCTTGTAGGTTCAAAAAATTTAAATTATTTTTGTTTTTTTTTCACCGCTCCACATTGCTCAAGGGTTGAAATTCCAACTGGTTCCAATAATTGACAAGTTTAAAAACTTCTAATTACCGAACCGGTTAAATTAACATGTGGTGGGAAAATGTTGTTTCTCGAATTTCTATCTTCCACTTTATTTTATTACGGCTATTTATTTATTTGGTTCGTTACGACAAGTCTCATCAATTCATCTTAAGATAAATTGGTGATTTGTTTAAGATGTTTTCTTTTAAGTTTTGTACATTTTTGAAATCCTTAGCCGTTTAAATCCTGGTCTTTAGTTTGCTGGAAGACTTCTCCTTTCAGATAAACTAAGGTTGCCCTAATCTCTCTGATGAACTTTTACAACAGAGGTGGAACGACTCAAATTGAATAACTAATTCAAATAAAATTTTCCAGTGCACTTGATGATACCAGCGATATGAAATTCGTAAATAACTTTATTTACACTATTCACAAGACGTCTCAATTTCTACGACATATTTTACCGAATGCCTTCTCCTTCCGTCTTACAACAATTCCGTGAAAAGATTGTTGTTTATCAAACTTGAAGCTATTTTATATTAATCAAACATTGACAAATAACTCTAAATTAACATAGAACTAATTTACAAACTATAAACCAATGAACAAGCCTCTCCTACACAACCAATGGCTTGAATTTCCGAACGGTCAGATCCCGAAAAGCTTACGTAGCTTACATTGAAATGGTAAAACTTCATTGTGGTTTAAATTGCCGCAGGTTCAAAATTCCGAATTGTCCCAATTTTCAAATGCTCGCCGCTATTCTTTTGTAACGAATTCATTACAGACAGTGGAAATTTTTATTCTTTCAAATTTTGTTGAATTCTTTCAAATTGTATTGAGAATCGCCATAACCGTTGATTTGAGTTTCGAGTGATTGAAATTCCGAGGTACATGCGACGAAAATTCTCAAAATAAAATGTCGACGTGTCAAAGACGGATCAGGAGTCACGTTACACCTTGCAAGCTGCTGGCATCCCGCCTCGGCGAGGGCCTGTTTTGCAAGCAACAATTACCGAGCGGAGCACTTTGACCAATCAAGCGACCACAGAAGCAGATTGCGATACGGGGACAAGCTATAAACGCTGACCCGCCGAGTAACACTCCACAGACGCCATTCTGTTGCCAGGAACTGGCCACTGTAGCACGGTTCAATTTACGACAGCCAATAGTTCTCCCTCTCACGTATTAATTGTGCTTGGTTACTTGTTAGACGCAGAAACATTCCGGCATTTGGTCACCGATGCGATTCACACGTCGTGATTTACCGCGCAAACGAACCGCAGGCTTCTTCGAATCACTTCATCAGAGCACAACAGCAGCTGCCGGTACAGAGTGAGGTTACAAATAGACTTGAATTTGGTGTCGGTAATTTCAGAGTAGCACGGAACAAACTATCTAGTCCAGTTGTGTTGTCCGTTAGAAATTGCATTAATTCCGTACATGTTTCTTCACCGATCGTTGGGAAGGGAGGCTTATGAGAAGTCTAAATCCAGGTGTTTGGGAATCCATTCTTCGTCTTTCAGTCACCATATTGAATTTAAGAGTGAATATTGTTTTGAAAAAAATTTTCTTCTTTATTATTCAACTTTATCTACCGAATAACTAGTTTTTTTTAAACTTTACACTAAAAATGGTAGTCACAAATTTTAAGAAACTTTTATTTGCTACAACTTTGGGCGTTGCCATTATTTCCTACCATCGTTATTTTTCGATTTGTACCCGAGAATGGAGGGTTAAATTTAAATATTGCATTATCTCGTTTGTTGTTGGCTTTGAAGTATAAGCGGGCAGGATTGAACTAAAAGCAAATTTTATACGTAAGAGTCAACACCAAACGAGGTAATACGATAATTAAATTCAACCCCCCGTTTCGGGTTGAAATCGAAAAATAACGATCTCAGAGAAAAAATGGTAAGAACCAAGGCTGTCAAAAATAAAATTTTGTTTGAGTTGAGTTATTAGTATTTTCAGTGTAAAGTTGAAAATAAGCGAGTTATTTAATAAACATAAAAAATTCATGCTGAAATTCAATATGGTGACTGAAGGATAAGTGGATTACCGAAAATCTGGATTTAGACTACCAGTGACCCCCTTTCTCAACGATTCGTAAAGGAAAACTAGTGTTTGGAATTAACGCCATGATTTCTTATAAAATCATTACGTTGTAAAATTTGTAATAGACTTGAATAACGACAATTAGTATAGTGCTTTAGACAGAGTGAAATAAAATCTCGCACGTTCGATACAAACGTATTGCAATATTTCTGAACCACTATACAAAAAATCGGAGTAAAGAAGTGCTGTGAGTAACGTTGGTTTACAACACCATGATGTACTACGCGTACGCAAATGTAATCGATGAACTTTGCGACCTACACGTTGAAACTGAAAGGCTTTGTAACGATGCTTACCTGGACCTCCGATTCTACGTCCATCGCTACCAAGTAATAAAACTTTTTCTACGTGTAAAGCGTCGATGTTACACTGTACTTCAACATTTAAAAACCATCTGATCCAATATGTTGAAATTTAAAAAAGGAATGCTTTGTAATAAAAATGGCGGGTATTTGATATGACGTTCTTGATCTCAATTTAGGTTATTACTTTGATATTCGGTCAATACTTACACCTTCTTCTTCTACTAGTCTGGAACTAAAATTCGGTATGCACACTGCTTGTCTTTCAAATCGTTAAACCTTCTTATTCAGAATATTCAAGTTTTATTAATCTGTCAAAATTTGTGTTATTCAAAAGACTTACCTTCGGAATTAGTTTTGGAAAACTCATTATTTACCTCGATCACTTTTTCACGTTCCCAACCTTCGAGTATTTAATAATCATGTTTCTAAACGCACAGAAGTTACTCTTGCTTGTAACGATTATGATAATTCACACATCGTAGAAATTACAGCGCATCGATATCTAGATTCGTACATTTTATTGTAATTATGGAAAAACAATAAAGCAAGTATTGACCCCAAAAGTCTCTTCGTCTGTAAACACAAGTTGTATAGGTGTATCTTAGCCCGGATTTATTGGGTGACATGTGTCCAATATTCTACTGAATCCAATTCTGCGGTGGCTTACTGTAGTATAATAGTAACAATAATAATCAATGATCATGATTACCTACAAAATTTTATAATTTTCATGGCGAGAGTGATAGAGCTGTAATTAGACGTCTTAATTTTGCACCATCCGTGACCCTTGTAACGCAAAATATTTTTCCGAACGAACCAAACTCTATGCGGATCCTGGTTATATAATACGTCAGATACCTTTTTGGCTGCTAGATAATTTGTAAACATGATCTCTGGATAACATTGATTTTTCTTACATATTCTTATCGTCGTACGGAAGGACGTGAAAAAAATGGAAACATTCATTTACGGCTACTTCCGTTCCATAGTGAATTGGCTAGTTGCAAAGTACGATACCTCTTTCTTATCAGAAAATACGTTGAACGAGTGGAACACATTCGAATCATTGATTGCTTGAATATTCTTTGGACGAACCTTCTAGTACCACAGATGAGGTATAGATTTTTCATGTAATCATTACGATTTTCGTGTAAATGAGTTCGAATAGCGTTTCCAAGACCTTGGAAAAAGTTTCCAAATAAGTATGTAAGAAGAAATACATTTTGTGCTTAGAAAACTGTTTTGATCACAGTCACATGGGGAATAAAATATGTATCTCGTTACTGTAGATTTTTAGTAAATGTCAATACCCCATTGTGAAGCCTTGACGAAAGGTTTTTTTTTTTTATCACGCCATGCTAAGATCCCTTCCATTAAATATTCGGTCCAACACTACTTGCCGTCTTGCTTCACGTCACGTCGAATGTAATTTGACGATCCAATTACACACATGGTGGTGATGTTATAGCACCGTAAAATAACACGACGCGGTTGTGTCTCAGAGGCACTGTACGAGGATGGAAAGGAGCACGCACAAGAAGACACCGGATATCACAAAGCAGAGACAATCTTCGTAATGGAAGGGTAGAAAAAAATTGCATGAATGGACGGTCGGCCGGTTCCGCGACGTATCCCGCCGTTCTGGCGTCCGTGAAGCGATTCTAGGGTGTAATTAAAAAGCCCGGGTAAGGAAGTGGAAATGTAAGCCGGCGACGCCGTCTCCTATGCCCATCATAACTCGTTCCACGCGGCGGCCATTTCGACTTCGCGTGCATGCCCCTGCACGCTCCATTGCAGCAGCCGGCTCATCCTTTGTGCTTAATGAACGAAACCTTACCGCTATATAGAACTTCCGTTGAATTGATGCGCATTCTCTCCGACCTCCCACTCGACGACAGAAGTCAATTTGGACCAGACTTCGGCAGCTATTGGGTCACTAATCGTCCCACAAAGAGCCCCTTTGCTTCTTCAATCGGTTCACCGTTTGCGTGTTTCCCCTTCGAATCGTTGAATCAGATTTGCCACGGTGTTGGTGGATTCTTTTACTTGTCGCAGGATAAACCATTACTTCGATTCAACTTGTCCGCGATCGAATATTGTTCACTTTTGTCGACAAATGGTCAGCCCTTGCGATTATTAGAAGCAATTTTTACCACGGTCAATGAAGACCCTCATTTTTGGAGATTGATAGCACGAACCATTACACTGTGAGAAAAATTTCAATGCTGACTTCTGTAAGCTATAATTTGTTCTCATAAACATTTTGACAATATCTTATGTCGATATAACAATATCCATCGTCAATCTAACGCCATGTGATGTCAATATAATATCATACGATGTCAAACCAATGATATATGATGGCAACGTAACACAGTCCAATATCAAAACAAAACTAGTTGACGTCACTCCAACAATATAAGACATAACAATATATAACAGTCTGATATCAAAACAATGCCAATTGCTGTCACTCCAACAATATCTGATTGCGGCAAAAACATCTGAAATGTAAAGAAATCCGAAAACTTACCAAAACGATGCCATAATAAAAATACAAAAACAACTTAGGTATCGTCAGTCCCTGTTGTGAAATTAGGAAGAAACCCCAAGCTCTAAGTTCCTCAGCTCTTGGAATGATATTTCGATATCATTACGCGAAACAGCGAGGTCCGATTTCACGACGTATATCTACGTACTTATCGAGAAATCCTAGGGCTTGGGGTTTTGCCTGAATTTACGGCTGAGATTGGCAATACCTAAGTTGTTCTTATATTTTTATTGTGATGTGGTTTTATTAACTTGGCGGATTCGTTTACATTTCAGATGTCTCTGCCTGGATTTCATTACTTCTTGTAAGCATGCGGCAATAATATTGCTGTACCGTAGTAACAAATGAACTACTTAAAAGTGAATCACATCCTTTTTACATGTTGAGATCCGTAGCATTCATAGTTGATATCGTTGTTATGACTTGTGACCGCCAAGATGAGAACGCGAAATAGCAATACTGCTGATCCAATTGGCGTACCTGTACGTACATATGGCTATCTCAATTTTCGAACAAATAATCAATACATTGCAAGGTGAAAATGATATAGGAAACTTCTTTTTTTTCAACAGAATTTGTCAGACTAAATATATTACTCTATTTTACACAGTCGGAAACTCTTGACACCAAATTACCAATTAATAACACATGCCGCACGCTCAGACCTACGTTACAAGGTCTCAATAGTATATTGTGTGACAAAGAGGCAAAGTTGGTCTTTTCGGATCGAACGCAAGCTTGCAGTACAAGCTGAAAAAGAATATTACAAATACGAGAAGCTAGGAGACCGTTGTCTTTTACAGTATTTTATTGCCTGCAAAGCATTGCCTGTAAAGCATTTCACAGTAGATTTATTTGGTTTACTCTTGCGGTGAAAGCCACTACTTCTAATTGGCTTGTGTAGCATAGTCGAGTGGTTTATTTTGCAATGCGACTCTCGTGCCTCGACAGTCAGAGCGGATAGACGAACTTAAGACATTTGATCGCACAAAAGTTCACGAGCTCGCGAAAGAAGTTACAAGTTTTCAGCGCGGTATTCACCAGATCTCATAAGTGAATAATCTCTAAGTTCAAAGCATCCATCACGCTCACATCCTCATTTTGACTGTCATTCTAAAACTGAGTATAATTTCTGCCAATGGATTGTTAATGAGAACAATTTAGGTTTCTCTAAAAAAACATACAAAAAACAACTAGTCACTATAAATTTATACTATAATTGAATGGTTATAATGTTTTTAATCAGTTTTATATGCTTACAAATGATTTAGTAATGGTATTTTGCTCAGCGCATACCGTTTAAAGATAGATATTGGGACTATATCAAACATTTCGCAGGAAAGTCAGTGGAGCTGATGGACAGACAGATGAAGTTAGTGGTTGGCGGTCCAGTGGAAGTTGATTCAGGACAATGAGAGAGACGCAGCTGTGGATGGTCTTTTGTGTCGGGACGTTGTCATGTTTGTCTGTTCCAACGGATTGATAATCGAATAGGTATAGTCCAGGTGACTGTGAAACATTGAAATACAAAACAATCGTGGTGTCATTATGTATGTAGTTGAATTAAACAAACAAGCGATGACGACTTCTCACTGCGCTTGTACGTATCGTATGAGCTAAGGTTATTTATTGAATATGGAAATGTATAGCATACCGTTTGATTACATGTACTGACATTTATATCAGTCTTTCCAGTAAGCAGTTAGTGATGCCCAACTACCGATGGATTAAGGTAGTGGTTGGTAGGCTCGTGGAAGTTGGTTCATTTTGATGAGATACGTAGACTGCTAATTTTTGGAACACTTGCGGGTCATCTCTTGTTGTACCACATCGTCTTGCCAAAGTGTAACATGTCTCTGTTCTAACGGATTGATAATAGGATAAAAATGACTGTGACTGTCAAGTGACTGTGAAACATACAAAGTAATGAGCAATCAAAGAAAAGGTTCCAGTTTATCGCCTTTGATTTTTCTACCATGTATCATGTGAATCAAGGTAATGTAGCAGACATGGAAAATGCTATTGTATCAATGTCAACTGTGAACTTCCGAACAGTAAGCAGACTTCGTTTTTGATTGCGTTGTTAATTTTGAAGCTTCTGTTCGTCCAGCCTGTCGATTCGGTAATTGGAACATATTTCAGGTGATGGTAGAAGACATACAAATGAGTCATGCAGTTGGTGGTAATGAAAAGGTTCAGGCCGAACTATTCATCTTTTACATGTTACATGAATAAATGTAATCCAATGAGAATCAACGTACCTAACATACCATCTGATTTAAAGCATCATGGCTATTCTTCTACTAGTCGTGATTGGCATTGTTTCATCAGATTTATCACGAGTAAACAATCGTCTTCCGGTCTTATTCTTGCTATTTACATTTAATATGTTTTTGATCGTTATTCAGGCTGTTTTTCAAGTGTGTATCCGATTGTAGAATATCGCACCTTCGTTAGTTCGATTTTCTAGCAACAGTCAGCTCAGAGTATCTGTTTCATGCAATCACAAGATCTCGTAAAGTAGATGTCAGTAATAATTAACAATCGGCACTTCGCACTATTTAACTCTCACGACATTGGATCACTGTTTCACTTATCCACTTACGTAAGACCATGGACATGACCTATTTTCATCAAATTTACAAATTTATTCTAAGAATAAGTATAATTTATTAGGAATATTTTTATCATCAACAGCACTGAAATATAATAATACTAGAACCCTCACCTAAGCCAAAATATAATGTCACTGATTCACAAAAGAAAACTCGTGCGAAAGGAGCACTGATTTATAGTCTGCAAGCCACTGAAAAGACTGTACGGGCGCAAGAGAGACAGCACTTCACCTCCAAGCTATCACTGTCTGGATAGTCAGCCGTATACCGAACCATGCAGTGACCGTTCCAATATTATTTAATTTCAGTGGTCAGCAGTGCGACAGCGCCACTGGGCGACCATCACGGTCAACAGCGCCACCGTGCGGTTATTATTAAGAGCTCGATCTAGCGGCCATTTTGTTTATCGACTCACTTCGCGACTTTATAATCACATACTGAGTGAATCCGGATTTAAATTCACGCCAAAATCAATGAGCGGTGAGATTTTTATGGCAAATATCCGTGCTACAAATTTCAAATCGATTCGTATACGCGTTCGATCAGAATCATGCAGAAAAGAATCGTGCGGAGCTCTGGCACGGAGAAGAAAAATGTTTTTTTCATCATCCTTGACAGGTAATAAATACGGAGCCATTTGACTGATTCTGATTAGGCTTTGACACTGAGGTCATATGGGCCGGGAGTACGAGCCATGGAAGTCTTATTTATAAATATTCACGCGTTCCTGAGATATAACGCCATGCTTATACACAGTAAGCTAGGAAAGTAGTTGGGCTGGGTAAATGATTCTCGGTTGGCTCTCGCCTTTAAGGTAACTTGGTGGCGATTTACTGCCGCGAATCTTGGTGTCAATATAACAAAGTTTGATATCAAAATAATACCAATTAATGTCACTCCGATAACATCTGTCCATACATTACCACGTGATGTCAATATAACAATTCTATCTGACGTAAACTAAAATGACCGCAAAAATTGCTCAATAATGGTCCACGCCAACTAATTGAATCAGCACATATTTTATAATGTGATTTAGTATCAATGGTCGTCATTGTGTCAAATTGATGCGAGTCTTTTGTGTCTCAAATGGCAGATGCTGCTTCACGCAATCTATACATACACTTGCGATTTTTGGTCCTGATGGTGCAAACTCGTTCCGTGAATCAGTTCTAGTGATGCAAGGTAGTCAAAATGTTCTGTCAGGGTCAATTTGTAAGTCTTTCTGTCCGTGGGGCTCGGTCGCGCGTGATTTGCAGGCTGCAGGACCATCACGTTTTATGGGCGATTAATCTTTACAGTCTTCTGGTATGCGGGTGGCCCTTCAGCGTTCAGTTTTCCGGTACGCCTTAGTTTAACCGGGAAATTAAACGTGGTGGTTAATTGCGGGACTCTGCTAGCCTTCTTTTTCAACGGGAATTCTCGGCTTTGAAGTTTCTCAGCCCAGACGGCGGCCTCGAAATTAATTTTCCCCTTCAATATCTGCGTCAAAGTTTTTTCCCGGCAATTTTTCTGCTCCGATAAATTCCTCAATAATAAATAATCCGGCTCAATCCGAAAGTAGATCAGTGGGCCGTTTCCGGAGTCGAGAAGTTCCAAAAAAGACTTGGCGGGACCGAATGGTAACGCACCTCCATGCAGCTGAATAACGACTTGGTGCAATTTGACGCTGCACGGTCTTTGGCATTTGACCCGAGTGATACTCCGTCAGATTCCCCTTGAGCATTGTATTCAATTATATGGTATCGAAATTGGACACTCGGCAGGGAAATGTCCTAGTTTCATCCCCTCGTCCTTCGCCTAGCACCGCACCGTTGTCAGTCGACTGCAATAATGTGGCGACAGGAATTTCACCCCCGTCACCCGACACTCGACAAAGGCCAGCACGTTCCGTCCATACGCGGAACAGTCACCTGTGAAATATACTTCAATTCGAATCGTTGAATCGGGATACTGCAGTATCTAATTCATGGTGTCACAGCTACAAAGCCGCAGTTCATTCCAACTCTGACTTATAGAGAAAGGAAAGGGGAGGAAAAACGAACCCTGAATTTGGAGCATTGATTTTTTCCTTTTTATTCTCTACTCACTGTCTTCTATTTACGGGTTTTCGGCAGTCCATCATTTATCTTACGTTGAGGGACGGAAAGGAGAAAGGGTGCGTATCAATCTCATATATACCCGACCTGCAAACTCTCATGGTCGATCCAATCCATCTCGTCGTGATATTCGACGTTCTTGATGCTCGTTTGGTTATATTAATGGAGCATTAACCCTTATGATAAGATGTACCCTCCGCGAGGGCTGAGCTAAAGAACTCTAACGCAATCTTGATGCCGTGCCTTTACCATTCGTCATTCTTCGATAATGTATTAGATGGTACCACAAAATCCTTTTCATATTATCGGGATGTTTTCACGTGACGTCTACAGAGTTCTACAAGTCATACGGCGTATCGCTGCTGAAATCTTGTTTGTTTTCATTAGTTTCACTCGGCTTAAGTAGATTTTCGAATTAGAGTAAGCGCGTTAGATAAAAGCAGCGTATTCTCGCCGTCGCAACGATACTATGAAACTTACGTGACGATTGAACAGCTTCTTCCACAACATCATTTACATCGAGTTATCAGACAGACACGAAATAAGACCCACATAAGCAAAACTTTTATCGTATTTGTTGTTCATTTTCTTCTTCTTCTTGTTTTGCCTGTCTGTCTGGGACAAGGATTGAAGTGCTTTTTTTTTGCAAGAAGCCAAAAGTAAACTCGGTAAATCACGTTTTCGTTTGACTTTGAACGCAATTGGGACACGCAACGTATTTGGCATGTCTCGGTATTCCGTGAAAAGAATCGCAACTTTTATTTGGCTCCGCAAGCGGCATCAAAAAGCTCATAAAAAATTTTCTACGACCTCATGATCTCATCATTATGTTTCGTTACCCAATTCTGACGAGCACTTTGATTTTTCCCTGAATTTACGTTCGTAAATACCGTCTACGTGAGTTCGAATACGTGCTAAATGAAAAAATGACGGACGTGGAAAATAGCGAGTGATTTTTTAATTCGGAGCTAACCACATTCAAAGTGATCGAACTAAAGTTTTGTAAACTGGTTGTAGGTATTAATCTGCGAAGCGATACTAGCTGGATTTTGACTATTATATTGCATTCATATTTACGCGCAAGAGTTTCACGTGTGTTTTTATCCAAGTATTGTAGTAAAGAATAGACGCACGGTGTACAAACTGCGTATCGGAAAAGTGAGGAAATTTGTTATGAATCGATTCCTCCATAGAGATAGGTGTATCGTGAGGTGAAATATTGTACGTGTATCGTATTTCAAAAAGATCGCAAGAGGGGGGAGTTGAAATATTTCCGTTCGGTACGTGTATCAAAGTATATGGAGAAATTTATGAAGTAGTTTGATAAATCTGTAACCGCGCGACGATATAAGAATGTATCGCGTAGGTATATCAAATATACAAAAGTTAGGTGAATATTTATGCATTCGTAACCGAAACACATCGATGAACAGGGTAAAGCAGAATACGATTTACTTATGGAAAATTTATCGTTAGCTTTATGCGGTGTATTACAGATTGTGTATGCAGAGAGTTTTAGGCGAGGTGAAAACATCGCTGTTCGTCTTCCGAAAAAGTTCGCATTGTCGAAGGGTTGTTAAAATCTCTCCTCTCCTCTCCTCGTCTCGCCTCGCATGCAGCGATCTCTGCAGAGCCACACCGTCATTTATCAGTCGGCGAGACAAGTGTGAATTTATCATCGATTTCGTACGTGACTGAGCCGAACACGGTGGCTGAAGTAACGTCGAACGGTGGGAACTGAGCGACGAAAAATAGGGCTGTCTGGTTTCAGTCCAAACATGTCTGGTCCATAACCAAATTCAGCGAAAATGAAACTGTCACATATTATTTACGTATAAAATATTCGGTTAAAGCTAAATTCCGGGGACAAGCAGGACACGCGAGGTATTGTAAGCATTGCATATATTTCGAAAAGAGAAGGGATAAGGTAAGGAAGAGAAGAAATAGAAACAAACATGTCCGAGAATGAATCAAGCCTGTCAATCAAGCGATCTCAATCCAAGATCAAACCAGAGACCGAAATTAAGCCCTCACCTGTCACTAAAGTCGACGAGACCGTTTCGCCGGGTGAAGAACCGACGTCTCGTTCGGAGAAATCATTATCGGAGGACCGGAGGAAGTCGATCAAGGAAGCATCAAGGAAGACAATCCGCGAGGGCGAATTTTCCGAACGGGAGTATTCCGAGAACGAAAGCGTTAAAGGAAGGCCCGATAGGCGATCAACCTCAGCTTCCGTAAAACGGAAGAAAAGCTCGAAACTGGATGTGGATCCGAAGCGTGCCTCTCAGACTTCCGGCAGCTCGAATAGGAGACGAAGTTCCTCCAGTAAAACCTCTTCGACTTCGGACGCTGCGCGGTTTACCGATCCGAAGAAGAAGGAGGAACGAGTCGCTGATAAATTGGAAGGGAAATCGGAAAAGACGATTACCGAGACACCGGAAAGCAGCGTTCGGTCCGCGATGTCGACTCGCGAATCTGGAAGCGGAAAGGTGTCTGCATTCCTCGAGTGCAATTCCGGAAAGTGTTTCGAGAGGCCGACTAGTCCACCGAATCCTTACAACAGATTCAAGTACCCTAAGATGATCGCGCAGTGGCCTCTTCCTGACCACGAAGAACCGAGAGTCGGGGTTGTTAACAGCGTCGCTTCATTGGAGTGCGGCTTTTTCCCTAAATCCCCGCTCGACCATTGTTCTTGCTGTCCGAACGACAAGGACCCTCATGATTGCTGTGCCAAGATGATACGCACCGAGAAAGGATGCTGCGTTACCGAGTGGATGAGGAAGGAATTTTACTACAAGATCAAGTCGAAGGTCGAAAAGGCGATTATGGTGAGTCCGTTTATTCTCGATGAACGAAACTACTTCGTCATTGTAACGTAACTGGTAAAATACCAGGAACCAGACGATCCTTGCATTGTCACTTATCTTTTGGTATGTATAAAGTTCAGTGTATCTAGTTTGGAATGTCTTGACAGGAATTCTGAAAATGTGTTCTCAATTCTCATTTTCACGTCAATTTTTTTCACGCTAATTGTGGTGTTCAACATTTTTCAAACATCATTGCATGTATCTAAAATTCCGACGTATCTTTGTGGAAATTCTTTGTTTTCAATCTAACTACAGAAATCTAGCACCGTTATGAAGTATTTTTACTTGCCAATACGCATGTTCCTTCTTAACTGCAGGAATAAATTCATTGCAATTTTTATACGATGATAGTTTTTTAATGATACTTTATCGTGCATTCGATAAAATTCACTTTCGCGTGTGAATGTAATATACGAGCAATAAATGTGTCTTCAAACTTATCGTTAGAATTCATAAACTTTTACATATAAAACCTCAGTCCAGTTATAGCCCACGTTCTAGAAATTGATGTACAAGAGATTTCAAAGAATTTTCACAACTCATCAATTTTTTTAGATACACTTTTACTTCGGATTTACATTTACTTATATAGATAATGGAAACAAATTTTGAGGTTATATTTTATATCTGGGTGAATTGCACATTTGTACTGCGAAGAAAGAAGCAAAGTGAAAAGATTTTCGTATCTTTTTCATTAAGGATAATCCTTTAACATATCAAGACACGTATCTGGTTGACAAAACAGATATGTCTATTACAAGCGAATGTCTAGTTAAGCATATTGTCTTAATTTTGATCGTAGTCTGAAGTTGGTCGAAACGTTCTCACTTGGTGAAACATTTTTTACCGACACTCGACGAATCTTTCTTTATCCTACATACAACCAATACTTGATAGATGAGCAATAAACCCCACATATCGTGTGAGATGTATTGTATCACGTAGATTTTGCACACGCCTTTGATTCACTGTTTTGACTTGCACGAACCAATTTCACCGCAGAGGCATAAAATATTTCTACTGCGAGGAGAGCTCCCAAAACTCCAGGAAGCGTTGGAGGAGAGAGGCTGGGTGCAAAAATACGAAGCTACCAAAACCAGGACAGTTCCCTACGGTTAGTAAAAGCATCGCGTGTCTTCCTAGCGCCAATTTCTACATCGTTTATGTTCAAGTTAAAACTCTTGTGCAGAATTGTTTTCCAAGCTTAGGCGAAACTGAAAATGCAAAAACACATGAACGTATCCTGCCAATTTACCGGACGCAAGTTTTTGTGAAAACTCTTTCGCTTTAAGTTCTATTTTTCAGCAAGGACAAATGGTGAAAATGTGAAACACTATTCCTGACATTAGTTAATAATAATTCAAAAAAATGAATAATTTTTGAAAACATAGTAATTTAACTGCTTCGAATACTTGACCATTAGATTTAGTAGTCAATGTGGTAGAAATTCGCGCGAAATATTCAGAAGAATTTTTTCTGTAGTGAAGACCAGTAATTTTGTTCTTTCGATAATGAAAATTTTGCACCCTTGTGTAGAATTAGTGCACGATAAATCTTTAACTTTTTTCAGAATTATTGCAAGAAATATCAAGTCCGAATAGAAACACTTATAATTTTGCACCATTTTTTTTCAACGATGCGACTTTTTCGTCTCGTAATCGGTACAAATTACTGAACTGATGATCAATTTATATTTTTTCTCCTTCTTTCTGTAAATGAAACGGAACGATTCTTGTTTTTTTTTTTTTTTATTGTTTTCTTTTTCTTTTGCCAGTTGCCTCGACGAATTTCTTTTATTTGCAACGGTATAAATAACATTGTTTTTCATTCGTAGACTGTAACCCAGTTTCACGAGGACTGGACAATTCCATTTCGTTTTATATCCCGGTGTGGCGAAAGTCGCACTTACAAAGCGCGAATTGTGCGCGCGTTTACAAGCCTTATGCGAATATACATGTGTGTGTGTGTATTTACCATGAGAATCGTTACGACGCGACTAGAAAATGATTTTAACGTCTATCTAGGAAGCGTCGCAAGCTTAGATACGAATTCCTTGGGCAATCTCAGAGAAGCGGACGGCACTGTGAACGAGAAAGCGCTGATTTTCCGTCTGCTGCGCCACCGGGCGCCAGATTTCATTTGGGATTGTAGGAACAACTTCGTCGACTGGGATTGCACTTTACGAAATGACACGCTTCTCAACAGATTTCAAAAATCCTTTATCTACACGTCCAAGGTGATAAAAAATTACGTCTCTCCAGCTTTCTTCCTCTATCTCTATTTTTCATACGCGTGTAATTGATTTTTATCCCATAGATATGATCACTTTCCGAGTTATTGTCAAGGTATTCGAAACGTGTGATCGGCACGTGACTATTCAAGAATAATTGATAGCAACAATATCGTTCTGAAAACTGTGTAAGATAACAAAAAATGTAGCATTTTTGTAGAGGTGAGCAGAATTTTGAGTTCAGAGCTTGAATTTTGAAGCCGGGATTTCGTCGAACGATTTCACGGAACCCCAAGTTACGATAGTTGGAAAAAGCGTGCCGATCGAAGATTCGGTTTTACATTTAACAATAGCTCAAAGTACAGGCGATCAATCTTTCGCAACATCTCAGACAACATTGAGGTGAAAAGTCGTACGGAAGACGGTGAAAAGACGCAAAGAAAGATTCAGGCGAAACGGTCGTGTGGAGTAGAGTGATTTTTCTGAGCATGGAATCTAAGCAGCAGCAGCTCGATAAAATAAAATAGATACACGGTGATTTTTCGTGAATACATTTCGTGAAGCTGATTGATTTCCCTCGCATGATTATTTTGCTTCGATGTTTTCTAACATTGCAACAAGATTTTGGGTACGGATAGAAATTACGGAAAATTTTTAAAATCCCAGCGACTGTCTGCCTGGGACTTGGAAACATTTGAAAGCTTGAACTAGATCGGACAAAGTTTTAACGATTCGGAAATTCTAACCATTCGAAGTTTTCACGATTCGGGCTTATTATTCGCACGAACGGAAAAGTTTTCCTGCTCAAATTGAAAGTTCACTCCTCGTTTTCGCCGTGATCAAAAGATGTCTTTTGAATACAATTTCAAATGGTCGCTCTTGGAATTCAAAGCTTTCACATTTAAATAGTATGGCAAAGGCGTCAGTTTTTTGTTTCATTATTACCACTCAGCTGTATTTAACAGTACGGACTTGATGCGGAAAGAATTTTTTGAAAAATTTGACTCTGTAAATGGAAAAGTGTCACTTGAATTTTTGTCACAGTGTCAATAGTTCAGCCAGTAAAGATATTCCAAGTTTAATCTGTACAAATAATTGGTTTTTAAGACTGATAATTTTTCACTTGATTCTAAAGATACAATCTCAAGATTCAACTTGTAGTTATTTTTGACAGAAAATCAAATTGCCTGCAGGAGTGCCCATTGAATTCTTTTCCAGAGTCAATAGTTTGGCCAATAAAGTCGAATTCTTATATAGAATTGCCTTTTGAGCAAAGGTTTATGACTTTTTAACCGTTCGAGTTACGGGTTTTACTAACCTCACAATTTTACGGAGAACTCAATCACGATGCTTCCAAGATCAAGCCAGTGTCATCAAATACGTTGGTGTAGTAAAAGTTCTTGAAAAAAAAACAAACTTTTTCTCCCCGTTATTCAAATCTGAAAACTTCTAATTCCAAGAGTGGCCTTTTAAAATCAGATTGATGAAGAAATAAATTGGATTAACAAGGGTTTCTTGTTTGCTGTGTACAGCATGTTTTTCATAAGGGAAGGAAAAAAAAAAATAATGATGATGCTTCCCAACGGAAAACCCTAATGCAAATAATACCGATGCGTCAGCGATTGTTGGGGTGAAAAATAAACGCCCCTCAGCTGTTGATACCGCGAGTTTCAAATCACACTCGGTATAAATCAAGGTCCAACGTATGGTCACACGATTTGCTAGGCCGATGGGTATCTCGGCGCGAATCCCCGGGGGACCCAATTCCAATCAGGGGTGAATGATAAAGCAAACGAAGTGTCAAGCCGCGCGAAAGCTTCAATAATTCGTTGGTAATTGTGGCCGAAAGTGCGGACTCGCGGTCGCTCAAAGCGCGGAGCGAGGGTCCATTCGTTCAATTAAGAAGTCATGATTTTGAAAGTTGGAAATCGAATTGTTCCTGAATCAAAAAAACTGATACGTATTTGAAATAACAAGAAATCGATTGGGGTTAGTGAAATAATCAAAAATCATCGCACGTCACTCGATATTACAAATGGACTTGATTCGTCAACGTTCTGTTGGCTTCGATCTTATCACCTTATACTTTCATTGATTTCTAGTTGACCGAATTATTTCCATTGGTTTTCGATCATTACCCAGTGATCAGGGTGATTTTTACTGAATTCCAGTTATCCGTTGTCATTTTCCGTCATTCTGTTCGCTCCGGTAATCACTGAAGATTTTTCAGGACTCTGGGACATTGTTGAAAATCAGGCGTGACACTGAAAATTCAGGGTTTACATATACCAGGGACGACTAAAACTAGGGTTATGTGTTACAATTTTTTTAGTAAATAAAACACAATTTTATTGAACAACCATTATACATATTTCAAAGTGTGACATTTTGTATACATGCTGTAAAAATTTGGTTGAAAAATTTCGAACGATGAAAAAGTTACAGTCGTTTTTCTGGATCGTGTTTTTGTTGATAGCGTTTTGCGGTATCAGGCATGCGTCCGCCATTTTATGCCTGGAAAAAATAAAAAAAAAAGAAACAAAAATTTCCTCAAGTAGATAAATAAAACAAGTACTTGTCGAGTGGGAATTTAAAAATTCAATTTCGTGCGAAAAAACAGGCAATTTTTGTGCCTCAAAATTGATCACTACTTACGATGAGAGAAAAAAAAAAAAAAGAAAAATATTATAGCAAGTATCGAAAAAACGGCTCGACAAGTACTAGATTATTCTGTGAAACATAACTGTGCAAAACTAGATCCCGATCGGTCCAGTAATCGCGGAGATATTTCTAGTACCGATTTTGAAAACACCATTTAGAGAAAAACGCATTGAAAATTTTGAGTACAGCTTACACTGACAATGAAATAACTGGTTTATTTTAAACTTACATGAAATCGTCGATTCCGGGGCCATATGACGGATCTTCCTGAGACGTCGACGCTTCCGTTAGATCTTTTTTCTGCTGTGTCGACCTTATTCTTCCTTCTTTTGATGCCTTTGTCGCTGCTCACCCGGCCGGCTACAAAACGCTATAACTTCGTCATTACTGCGAATATCTTCATGAAGTTTCCAGGGTAGACACTCAAAGGATAGTACTTTCGAATGGGCGTCTTTTTTAAAAGTCCATTTTTTTACCTACCCAGGTGTATGTACAACCCCTTAATGGAAATCGCTTAGTACAATGGAAATCAATGAACCGGATATAAATTAGTGGAAATCACTTAAAATCAATATTATGGGTTATATTATACTGATATAAGATGGCTGAAAAAATTGGCTACTTTCGGGAATTTTAGATCGAGAATTATGTTATTCAAAAGTAGGCAGATCCAGCTTCATTAACACATTTTTTCGTCGTTATAAATCAATAGTAAGCTTTTTTATTGACAGTAACATCAACTATTCCACCCAGTAACATAAGTTTTGCGGCTCTCGTGATATTTTAAAAAGTGTTCAAACGATTTACTTGAAATTTGGAGACAGTATCTTCGGATAGTTGACCATCTTTGCCATAATTTTTTCGTCAGATTAGGTACCCTATAGGTTTTGATTTGATCAAAATATGTGACATAAATGGCCGTATCTTTTGATGGCGTTAGCCTAGAAGCTTGAATTTTTTACACTGCCAAGGGACCGTATATCCTAGTATGTGATATTAATTTCAACTCGATACTTCTAACTGTTCCTGAGAAAAAGGGTCTTGACAGACAGACGGACAATGAAGTCACCCTACGAGGGTTCCGTTTTTACCTTCTGAGGCACAGAACCTTAAAAAGTGTGTAAATAAAGTTCGATCAACGTAATTTTGAATAAGACAAACCCCAATCAAACTGAATATTCGGATGCGGAGTGACAAATTTCCAAAATCCATCGGTTTTTTCTGCCGTGTATAGGTATAACTCGTAATGAATTGGAATCATTCATTTGTATTCCAAGTCCTACTTCGTTGGTTCCTCAAGCGCAAAGCTTGCGCTTTTCTGCCGACAGCTCGGAATGGCTCACCTTCTGCAAAGTGCGCACTGGTTTTGCGAGGACGGAGTGGCAACCGTCAACTATCCGAGAAGCTACAACTTGACCCGCGATGCGAACGCTTTCGTCGAGGACTTTAGGAGAACAGCGGCTGCGGGAATTCTGAAATGGTTGGTCAGCGAGATTCAGAACGGCCGGGAGGTCATTGACCAGGGAAAGACGCCGGTCGCCGTAACGAGTCTCGACTTCGCGCTGAAAAAGTGCGAGGACTTCTTGGCCGTTGAGAGGAACGAGAAACTCGACGTCGGAGACGCAGTTAATCCCAGTGGTGTTGAGTGGGAACAGTTTTTGAGCGATTACGACAAGGTGTTGCACGGAAAAAATGGCCTACGTATCACAGCATCGGATCCTCAACGAGTACTCGAGGTAATTCTAATTATCGGAATGTCTGTGGTTTTTTTTTTTTTTTTTTTTCACGAAGAGATCATTGTCAGAGACTTGATTTATTGCGATACCGCATGACAGGAGTACTATGTGAAAGCACTCGCTGTTCTGAAGAATCTGAAGGAAGTCGATCCGCAGTACGAACTCAGCGGAGCGAGGAATATTTGGATCGTTAAACCCAGCGACCTCTGCTGTGGCACCGGTATAAGCATATCGCACAAGCTCGAAGACATCCTTCACAAGGTCAACAACAGGCCGAAGGATTATTACATAGTGCAAAAGTACATAGGTCGGTACTTTAGAATTATACCTACGATAGGCTGATGATGGATTTGCGAAATGGGGTATGCTAATCAGTCTTTGTCCATATTTCTGGTCATGGAACCATGCCAAGATGTTCAATGACCAGCGGAAATTTCAAGGCTTTCGATGTTGATGGTGGTAAGTATTATACAGTTAGATAGAAACTGGTCGTGAGAAGTTTCTTTTCTTGTTCGATTTGGAAGAGAGAGTTTCGTTACTCGGCTCAAATCTATTTTTTCCATACTAATAATTCGATCGCAATCCAAGATTTAAAGTTGCGAAATACAACCGTGATGAGAATATGATGATTAATATGAGTTATAAGCATTCTCTCATTATTTTATACCGTAACGACGATTTCGCAGTATTCAAACCAAAGGCCATCATTGATTTCGATAGCATTGGCGGAAAGTAGGAATTGGATTCTGGGACATCTGTTTGGCAAGTCATGTGCAAGTCCATCAGTATCTCTTCGTCGTACAAAGTTTGAGATTTTTGAATGGGCGAGACAAAAAAACCATGTTTACACCGTTCTTTCAACTGTTTTCAGAGCATCCGTTGCTGGTTAATCAAACAAAGTTTGACATTCGGCAGTGGTACCTTGTGACCAACACCTTTCCACTGACGATATGGATGTTCGAGTAATTCCAATTCCCATACTAAAAAGACTACATTCAGGACTTTAACGTGTTAAAAGTAGAACCAGGTGTATTTATACATTGTTCTAAACGTTGATTTTCATTTTCTGTAAAATGATGATCCCAGCGAAGCGTTGCTGCGGTTCAGTTCGAAGCCATTTACATTCGAGAACTACCACGAGGCGATTCACATCTGTAACACGGCCGTCCAAGAGAAATACATCGACAGGCGAAAGAAAAGATGTAAAATTGATAAGACGGATGATTTAGAGGAGTCTTTTCCCGATGAGAATTGGAATTGCGAGAGGCTGAACGATTACTTAAAGTAATACATCGTATCGGGAATTTATACCATTTTTTTTTTTTGTGTCGTACAATCCGGTGTTCTTCACCTTTTCGATTACTCGTCGTAACTTCAGCTGAAGATATCGCGAATCCTATTTCTTATACTAATCAACAAATGAAATAAGCTAACGGATTTCGGGTCGTGGACATTTTTACAGGAACGTTGGCCACAATGGGGAGCCTTACTTCGACACGATATATCCCAAAATGACCGAGGCTATTGTCTTGACGATGCTCGCTTCGCAGGAATACATGGACAAACGAAGGTGCAGCTTTGAGCTTTATGGGGCTGATTTTATGGTCACGGAAGATCTGGTCGTTTGGCTTATTGAGATAAATACCAACCCTCGAATGCATCCGCCTGGCCTCAAGATAACCGAGCGTCTATATCCGGCTGTGCTGGAAAGCTTGGTCAAAGGTTTGATGATTCGATTCCCGACACTTAAGCTTCAGCTCACACGCATCGGTAGTTCTTCGAACGACAGGTTACAGGTAAAATCCGTGATATTGAAATTCGTAACGTGATTGTAACGACGGATTTTTGGAAAAAGTCAGTTGCTTCGCAGCGTTGGAATTGTCTGAGATCCTGCAAACGTGTAATGCAACATTGAAAAACTGATATTTTACGGATTTAATCCGCTCGAAGTTAATCTAAGGTTGAAAAATAGTGATTCTTCTTTCAATCTTTTCTTCACGTTACTATTACTGTCAACTTGAACCTCGTTCGAATTTACCATTCGAGTTATTATAACGTTATACCATAACAGTATTCACTCGTTGGAAAATTAATGGCAAATCGACGACTCGGTATTTATTCGTTATTTGATACATGCAAAAATGATTGAATGGTGAAATTACTTTTGTGGAAAATTTCTGCACGTGGTTCTGGGATTTTTGTAAACGGATTCGAGACAGAATTTTTTCGATTACGATTCTTGTCTGTTGATATCAAAATGATCTCCATATGCAGTTGAGAACATCAACCAATTAAAAAACAAAAAGAAAAGATGACTGCATTGTTCTAATGAAAAGCAAGTTTTTGCTGTAATTCTCACTGAATAATTCGTAGTCACCAGTTATCCGCAGTATATTGTCATATTTAACGGAAAAAACAAGAAGGAAAGTAATTAGATTGTTTTCGAAACTGAGACGGTGCGTGTACAAAAAATTGACAGTTTACTTACCATCGAATTCTACTCGAATCCGATACTTCCGATTCGTTGACGACTCACGTCGCACATCAAAGTCGATTCCATTTTCACCTATGCTACATCGAAAATGAGTACCGGAAGCTCTTCCATAATTATGTAATGTGCAAAAGCAGCGGTGAATTATGATTGCATACTGTTTGCTGACGAGGATTGTTTTAACGACAATTTTTAATCAGTCTCGATATTCATAAATTTTTGATCCTATGAATGAACATCATGATCGTTATTAGAATTCTCGTGCAGTTTCAATTTTGTTTTCCAACCGACGATGAAAAGAATGATTGAAATGATAAATAATTATAGGACAAATAATTGCAGTATGTCATTCGTGCAATCCCAAAGTTCACCAACATAATTATTGTTTCAACTTGCAAATTTCGCGATACTTCGAACGCGAAAACCTGTAGTATTGTAAAATTGCGTCCAATATTGAGTTGACATGTCCGTTGAAAACAAAACTAAAAACTGAAAACCAAATAAGGACCACTTTACTCCGAAGAATATGCAAGTTGATGTCCCATTGGTTCTCGGCTTGCCAAGGTGATGTTTCAGCTATCAGAATCGCATTTAACAATCAGTAGGATTCCACGTATTGCCGTTGCGGTTGATAATCTAAAGCTCTATTTCTGTTATATGGTCCTGAAGTACCACGGAGTTTGTGTTCTGTAACGTTGTCTTCCCTCCTGGGATTCCTGGCATAGCATTGAATAAGCGCGTCGTAACGTTTTATTGTTGTGTCTACTGAACCGGGTAATAACGGCGAGTGCAAGTCATAAAGCACGCATCGGAACCGCCCCCGCATCCACTTGTGAAAATTCTCATGCTTCAAGCCTTCGTTCATTTTCATATTCACACTCTTTCTTTCTCGCACACATTGCAAAATTAAAATTTAGTTCGAACTTCCTTCATGCAGAATGTGAGTAAAATGTGGAGGAATCGGAGGATAGGAAAGTCGCAATATCGAAATTTACGAAAATGTCCAAAGCTGTTTTGTACGATTTTTGAATGTAGAAATTCGAAATATAGAAATGTTAAAATTTAGAATAGCAAGGTATAGGCGAGAGGTTAATCGCTGTTGTAATCTGGTGTACTGTAATCTCATATGTTCTTTGTAATCTTGTGTGGTCCGTGTTATCTTCTTGCAATCTCTATCTAATCTCAGGTGATGTCTGTAATCCCCGGGAAATCGTTGTAATCTTCCCATAATACCTGTCATCATTTGCAATCCATACAATTTTTGTAAATTTTTATAATCCTTGCGATCTCTGTAGGTAGTCGTATGTAATCTTTCGCAGTCTTGTCGTAATCTTTGTAACCTTTATTTAATTCCTGTAATCTTTCGTAATCATTGCACTTTTTTTTTAATTCCAACAATGTCTGTAATCGTTTGTAATCTTTTGCTATCTTAACTGTAATCCTTTTAATCCGTCTGTAATCTCTTTAATCTTTTGCAATCTCTGCAATTTTTGTAATCCTTGTAATCTCTATAATCGTTTGTAATATTTGGAAATCCTGTTACAATCTTGGTAATCATCCTGTAATCCCTTTAATCATTTGCAATATTTGCAATTTTTCGTGATCCATGCAATCTCTAATCGTTTGTAATCTTTTGTATTCCTGGCATAATCTCAGTAATTAATCTTGCTATATATCCTGCTGGAAATAAAAAATGATCAGTGTATTAATGATTTTTGATGTGAAGTAACGGAAAAAATGTGCACTGATGACATGCTGAAAGTTAGGATTAGAATAATCTACAAAGTTGAAACTAAGTTCAGAATGTTAAGTTTTCATCCGCAAACTATATCATGAGTCTTTTGGATAAATTTTGTTTGACCGTCTTTTTTTGTCTTTGCCAGCAAAAAGGATACGTTGCAGCTGAATTTGAAATTTGCCTGCAAAAATCTAGGCAGTCGAGTAACTCGTAAGGCAATGGGCCAAATGACTTCAGCAAAGTTCGATTAGATTTCTTGAAATAATTTCCCACGGATGATGCCAATGATTTTAATTCTATTCGTCATTCGTGATATTGTTACAAATAGTAGGAAATCGATTTTTGATAGAAAAATGCCGCTGTTCTTGGGACCAGCCCATAAAAAAATTCAAAAATCCAAAAACTGGTGTGTCCTCGTTTTTGTTACGGATGATGTTTTCTTTCCTTAGTAGTAGAAAAATAAAAAAAAACAATAAAAACAACATCATTACCACTTTTCTGAAGATCAATTCGACCGCGAATTCGAATTCTTTTTTCGGCAAACCTTCGCACCGCAATCTCTTCTAATGCTGGGTATAAGGATAAGGTGGCTAATCGAGTAACCGAGATGTATAAATTTTCAGTGGTGTTCGATTTGCCGCTGAATCCCAGCGCGGATACGGGCGGTTTCACCCTCGCTTACAAGCAGAACATATCGGAGTTCCAGCCGTACCTCGGCTCGTGTATGTTCGTCTTTGGGAAAGCGATGAATCTGCAGGACACGCCCTTCTCGAAGGAGGAAGAGAAAAAGTCCCGAGGGAAGAAGTCCTGTAACCCCTGGGGAAAACAGCATCGAGCCTGGACCGCGCCTCCGTCGATGCCGCGTGCCCGCGACCCTGGTGTCGTGGATTTGATCGACTTTTTGAAATCCACCCGTGGAACTATACGCTGATGCCTCGCGATTTCCATCCGCGATCACGTTCTGCGGCCTGACGTCTCTTCCTGACTACGTACCCAAGCGGGGTTTCGATACACCCCGATTGCCTGGACGTGACAATGGCTGATGAAAGCAGTCGACAAATGATGTGGCCGTCGTGTCTTCCTCTTTTTTTTCTCATCTTCCCCTCCAACCTGACATTATTTTAACGCTGCTCTGACATCGTTTGTCCTTTAGTAGACCGTAACCCTGTGAGTTAATGAACTAATCGAATAAAGATACAACGACAATTTATATTTAAACAATTATTTCTCACTGCAAAATGTGCTGAAAGAAAACATGTTACGCCTAGTTTCGTATCGAATCGTGTATTGAAGAAGTTCGTTGACCAAAGATCAACTGTTTTTAACAATCTGATCATAAAATAGTTGCGCATTGGGTATTTATCAAATTATTGTACTTCGAGGGAACGAAGATCGCATGTTCAAAGTATTCAGTCTAAAAGAAAGCTTTATTACGGGAAACTATTTTGATACTTCCCTTCAAATTGTTGGAAAATGGTTAAAAAAATCTGATAGATTCTTTCGATTTCACTCTTTGGTGCTTTGTTGTTTTCAGAAGACCTTTCTACAGATACACTGGATCAATTTTTTTATCATGTCAGCATCGTTAGACATTTAATCTTTACAATGTTGCACCAATATTGATCATGATTAACGAATGGTAATATCGAATTGACTATGCTGAAAAACAACTGTTTCAGTGATTTTGTAGAAGATAGTTTCGGGAATGAAATTAATTATCGTAGAGTAAACTTGAACGAGTTGTTATGATTGTTAACGATTTTAAAGCGTTTTGAAACAGAGCATTGATATCTAAGCTTTTCACGATAATCCCAGTATTTTCTATTTTGGTTTTTTTTCTTTTTCAAGAGATATTCGTAGCTAATCAATATAATAATTTGATAAATCAATCAATAAGAATGTATTGATTTTCGGTATTTTGCGTCCTTCATTTCATAATTGAACTTTCATTTCGTATCACAATGCAAAAAACCTGCGAAGCCATGAGATGACTGAACAATGGAATCAAAGATATTTTCTTTGTCGTGGTTGGAGTTTTTTTTTTACCTCCATCTTGATTAGACTCAGTTTGATTAAAAACTGGGAAAAATTATTATCCCTGGTAATAACTGTGAACTCGTTTTCGTTGCATTCACAATGTGATCCCATGATAGTTATCGTATTCCGCGAAACACCCAGGACCTTATACTTAACTATCGTTCCTTTCACCGTGGTCTGACAAACTTTTACGGCTTAGAATTACCTATTGTCTCACTTAATAGGTCTTTACTTAAGGGTTATCTACAATCCTTTAACGAAGGCGAGCCAGACTAGCTTTTGTGTTTGTTTGGGGAAATTCTAACCTTCTCAATGGGAATACGCAAATGAATATTACATTGTCGCGTACAATCAAACAATTAGATTTCCAACACCAGGGAAAATTGAAAACTGAAGGCATTACTGCGACATCAGCTTAAATAACTCGGACTTATTTTGAATCTTTGGAAAGAGGATAAATTTTTTCAAGTATTAAATGCTACATTACAGTTCAGACACTTTGTTATTATGACTTTTTTTAAACCTGTTCCAATCCGATTGAAAATCGGTTGGATTACCAATGATTGGTTTTATTTACTCGATGGCATGTACGTAGTATTTAGATATTACTAAAAGGCTTAATTCTGGAAAAATGGGCCTCACAACGATTGGAAAGTAGTTACAAACATGCATTGAACCTCACTTTGGTTCCTTCTTCTAATTGAGTAATAACGACACTCGAGCCGGGCAATTCGGGTCATGTAACGAACCACTCAAAGCCAGCGGAGCCAAAAGAGCCAAGTTTGTCCGCCCCTGCCTTACGTATTACGAGATTAGGCTGTTCAGGGTTCCGTCGGGGTGAATCGCGCTAAATAAGGCGAGGTTTGTGTACTCGGGGATGAATGCTCCAAGATTACCTGCCTTCCCGGAGAACCTGGAAACGTTTTACGACGACTGGGTGACGATTACCCCGATAAGGCTTCTTTCGGGTTTCACCTAGCCTTCTGTGTCCGTTTAAACTACATCGCCAATTTCTCGCGGTTTACAGTTGAGACAACGAGAGCCGACGGCTGTAAACCGGCTTCCATAACCGAAGCGGATATGGGCAAATTATCGAGTATTGCTACTTTCTTTCCGATTGCAGGATAACAAGCTGGCGAAGATTGTTCAAAGTCAATTCTTTTATTGATATGTACATACATAAATTTATTTACAAGATTCGCTTCATTTCGTCGATCTGAATTTATCGTTAATTAAAAGTAAATCTTTTTCTTCCTTCCGCACATATAATCCGTCTAATTATCGCAATTAGCAGCAGTCCGTAACGACACGTGGTCAGAAAAAGAATTCCGATTGCTGCTACAACACTGCACGTTGCTGTTGAATTCGGAACAAAAACACTGTTCATCACAGAGACACGTGTGTACCATCAACAGCCCTGTTAGTTACAGTATCCCTGCTTCAATGTTTCCGAAGTAATTCACGCGTTGGACACTTGAGGGGCTTGATCGATTCAAGCAAAGGTCACCTTGGCCGAAATCGAGATCGATAAACAGACAGCGATTAGTCCAGGAAAGGTTCGGCTGACTCCTCCGTGATGCATAGCCGCCGGATGTTCCTCTGCAACAAAACGTTGGAAACATTTCTAGAAAGGTGAAAAGTCCGAAAGCTACGCCAAAGGTGTCAGGATGGATTGTGCGACCGATCCGGTTCACCGACCGAACACAAGACGTATAAATTTGGAAGGAAGGATTTTCGACACTCGTACCGTTGACAACGTGGACTCGTATGCTGTTGGGATTCGCGTTGCTCGGACCACAAGTGTAAGTCCCGGAGTCCGTGGCTACCGCCTTCTGGATCATTAATCGGCTAGAGGTGACGGGTCCCTTTTCGGTCACGAGGCTGACACCGCCGCGCGGAGAGTCGAAATTAATCTCCTGCACATAAAGAACAGGAGTGACTTAAGGAATCGGGAACCATAAGGAGAGAACGAGGCGGTGAAAAACGTCTCGACGAGACGGACGGTTGGCGCAACTTGCGAATATTTTTTCGCTTTACTCGGAAAGCGCGTTGTTTGTAGATAGATATATAGGAAAAGGTGCACACCTTCCCTCGCGAAAAATCTCGGATACGGCAAGAGCCTAACCGTGAATTATTAGGCACTTCTGGCACTTCCCAGAACCTTGGAAGCCCGGGTGAAACACTAGGCCATTACACTCTACAGCGATAAAGATATTCGGGTTGAATTTTCTCCTTCTTTTTCATTCGAGAGAAAGGCTCTTCATTGATTGAATTTTCGCGGTGCCTCTTTCATCTCCCTCGTCGCTATGAATCGGGACGCGGTTATGGTCAAGTTTCGGGTCACGTAGTGCTTGAATTTGGCAGTGGATGAAGGACCTTTGTCAGCAACGGTGCTGCAGGGACTCGAGTTTCTTGCCACGGAAACGCACCCTTTAAAGGCTCAACTCACCACTGTGTTGTGACTCCAAGTCATCATCGGCGGTGGTTCCGGGGCAAATCGGACAAGGCAAGTCAGGTTGATGGTGCTACCTTTGTTGACGAACAGATCCGGAGCGCCGACGATTTCCGTTATAGGTTCTGCAACAGCAATTATTATCAAGGGTATCCGCGCAGCAACACATGACACCCTGCAACTTCACATGGTCGAACCCCAATTTTGGACCCATCACACAGAGTGATTGATTCACCCCAATAACCAGCTGCACGAAAGTTCCAAGATTACTTTACTTCGCAAGACTGAAGAGCCAGGCCTATCGAAATGCTGCAAGGAGCTTAGCCTGACGGCCAATCTCCGAAAAATACTGAAATTTTCACTCAAGTTTAATACTACACTGTCCGATGAAGTTGAAGCTTAATTTTTTTACTCTTTGCTTCGGTAAGACGACACTAATCGATTCGTTTCATTCAAGGACACGCATGGACGAATTTGTGGAGAACTCAAGTCCAACTAAAAACAAAAAATACTAGTTCCATCAAACGGTCATTTTCATGCAATTTTCCATTTTTCATGACTAGAAACTTCTGACAAAGTAATGTATCAGAAATGGGCTCCGAATCAGCCTGTGATTAAAATGCATGTTCCAAAAGAGGATGTATGTACACGCATTGTTTTTCTCGATGTCAAATAAAGGTCTATGAAGATTGAATCAAGAGTCTCGTCATTCCATTTTGATATTCAAGTTTCTGATTTATCAAACATTTGGGCAATTGGATCGCTCCGCACGATATATCGGACTTTGACTTCTAGACTAGCTTCTAATTGACTATGACTAGTTCTATCCTGTGTGCAAATGCAAGCATAAGCCTTGCGAAGCATCATTGAAATTTCGACGAATGGATAAAGAATGGTGAGCACCGAGTTAACTGACGGTAACTCAGTAAAACGGAAGTAAATTCTTCAATTCAACCGTAATTTCATTCATGTTTAATGCATGAGCCTGTCTCTCAAACTCTAAGTGGCGGAACTTTTTCAATGTAGAAGTTCGATCATAAGATTACAGGTCGATCTTATGTCGTAAGGTACGCAAATTGGAGTCAGATGTCACGTCATTGTCCACCCACAGTCTGTCACTTCTCTCAATATTTCCGTCCGAATGGTCGCCACAGAGAAGATATCAGTGCCCTGTTCATTCGTTGTTCCAAAAGTCTGGCGTGCAGAAGAATGTCAAGGAAGCTTGGAAGCTTGGGGCTTGGAAGAACAGAGCAAGACAGCCATTTGGAAAAAAAGGAGGTTTTTGCCCATACAGTGAGTGAATGACGTGGAAAAGCTGGAGTTCCAACTCACCAACGATGGTTAGATGGACCGGATGACCAATGGGCGGCGTAGTCGATATCTGGCACTCATAAACCCCGGAATCCTTTCGCTGAGGATACCGGATTCTGAGGGTCCACTCCTCCGAGTGGGGTGAGTGGAGGGCCTCGAATCGCTGGTCGCTTGTGTAGGTGTACCGACCGACGGTTAGAAGGTGGATGTCTCTGTGCCGCACCCAGGACACCTGGAAGACGAGAGTGATTGAGTGACGATCGGTCCCGATTCCTCGGCCCGCGTTGGTTGTTATGGTTGGCTAATTGCGCCGCGTTCCAAATTAACGAGCGGTTAGTCTTTCCGCGCGGAAAGCTGGCGTGCAATTAAATAACGCGTACATGCAATCGTTGAAAAAAGCTCTGTAACTCGACGCTTGTGTGTGATTAAAACATGAGCATAAAGTAGCGTCGATGTTATCCGGGAACACGGAAAGCCGAGTCACAGAGAGTTTAAGGGTACTGTAATTTCGCATTTTAATTTGCCTCCGTCCCACTCGCAATTTTTCAGCATAATACGTGGTTGAAAGTCCTCCTGAAAAAAAATTACACTCCGCTGGTACCTCATTTCTCGTGTTAGGAACGAAATATTTTGCATAACCCGTGTAAAAAAGTATCATCAAACTGTATCTCGAAGTCGATTTTCACGATGAACGGACTTGACTCGCAATGTGATCATCCTGATGAGACCTTTAATTATCTTGCTATTGTTATATCGAGGATCTTACGGTGATTATGTTTACGCATGAGTATAATTACGGTTTCATAGTCGGTACATTTGCGATGATGGGGTGGCGATTCGCCGAAGTAGTTCAAGGATGTTGACACCCGGCTCGATAAGCAAGCTTTGATCAACATGCGCGCAATAAGGGCAGCATGCTAAACAACTGAATAATAGCGGCGCCGTGTAATTAGGAAAGTAAACCTCCGGTGATATAATTAAGCTCCATCAATAACGCGACGTAACGCGTTGCAGTCATTCGTCCGTCATTGGCGACAATCGCGAACACGAGCCATGATACAGGACGCAGGGAAGGTTACGGGAAAATTTATCACCTCGAAAACCATTATCAAATTAGACACTCGAACTTGGGTCTTAGGGTTGCTGCGGGAAGACCTATGTAAGGCTTATCCAGAATCCGTTGCAATTCCGGCCTTAGACAGTGAGAAATTATCAGGCACCTTCGGTAATTCAACGAGGTTCCCACGTTATCGCACTTTATGGAATTATCGGAGGGGCCGCGTTCTTCGAAAACGGGTCACCCGAACCTTAACGAGTTTCGAAGATTTTCCACCGCTGTATCCTACGCTTACCCTACCAAAAAGAAACTCGGTCTCGTTACGACGTCGCCACCGATTCACAACGGAAATTCGGTTAAGGATCTATTCGAGGTACGGTCAGGGCAAAAATACGTCGAAACAAAAACATGACAAAACCAGAGAGTTCAAAATATACAACCGAAGCTCGTGTAGTTGGATATAATTGAAAAGATGTCCGTCATTAACCGAATTTGAAAACACTCGTGTTCAACAACTTCAGCAAAGTCACCATTATTCTACTATTTTTTCACGTATAAAAATCGATATGGTTGGTTTGGTTTTAATGAAAAATAGCACATTCGATTAACAGTTGAATTTTCTGCAAATCGTTCGAGGCAGATTTTTTTTTTTCTTTGTACAATTGATATAGTTTGTAGATGATAAAGTTACGATTCAACAAGAAACACATCGTAATATTATCATTTAAAATCTAACCATGACATTTTGTGAGAAATTTATAAAATCGAACCACGATGAGTGATTTTTATCGGAATCAGACACGCAATGTCGGTTCTGCCGGTAAAGAAATTACTTGAAAAATGTGATTTCTTTGTCGATGTTCGCACAATTACAGATTTCTGCATTGAAAATTAAATCTTTTCAAAATTCACGAGGACTGTTTTAATTATCGACGTAACTATATCGGTTTCATTGACGCGTTTGAAATTTTTCTTCGTTATTTTTTATCGGACTGTACGTCCCGTTCATTAATTACAATAACATAGCGATTTGAATTTAACGGTGTATTTTCAAGGAGCGTGAATATATACACGCGTATCAGTTTATCGGTTTCACGACTCATCAAGCCTCGCGAGTTTTCTTCTTTCCCGTACATTCCTTATCCTGGTATGAAGATTTCCTCGCTTGTGCCAACCAAGCCAGCCAAGTTCAGCTGTTATCTTTGGCATTAGCATTCGACGCAGAATAAATTAGTGTCATGGAGATCGAACTGATCCTCCTTGAATATTCTCAGCTTTCACGCAGTCCTTTTGTCAGAGACTCGACAAAGCTCCGCTGCCAGGATCCTCTCTCGATGCATGGACCATCTATACATATACATGTATACGCATTGCGTTGGTGAGTTTAGATGCCTACTCCACTTCGCTCAAGAAACCCATCAATCTTCTTGCGATATTATTTGGCCTAGTTGATGAGCACATTTATACCAAGCCTGCTATGAAGTCTGGTGAATAGAGTCTGATTCGCAGCCTAGTTCAAAATCAAAGGTCTTGCGAAATTTCGCGAAACGTAATATCGGTCAGCAATGAAACCTACATTTTTTCACCTCTAAGAAAAGAAGATAATCACTCGAAAACAAATAATATTTTTCGCAAGACTTCTTAATACTCGGTTCTCTTAGTTATTCAATGTAAAGAGGTATACTATGCTTATAACTTTCCGTAAGAATTCAGCATGTTCAGGGGTTCTGTAGCTAATTTAGATGAATCATTATGCTACATTACTTGCAATATTTTATATCAGACGCCATAAGTAACTGATCTAAGTAAATGCAACAAAGGTTAAACGATTGTTATAAAACGGGAATACGCAGGAACAGAAGTGATTTAGTTATGGTTTGAATTCGAATGGAATATATATCGAGAGGGATTTTATATTCACGAAGTATTTTTCACCAGGTTTTATTGTCCTCGGACCCCGGATGAATTATTGATCTGTGGATAAATACTTAACAGCTCGCGGAGGGTGAATATACATTATGTATGTAATACCGGCTTCGGGCCTGGACCATTATACATGCCGAAATATGACGACAGTAATTTTTTAAAACCATGCAGATACCGACAAGCGTCTTTAGCCGATAAATATACCTCACTTGGTACGAAATCCGATAGAGTTAAGAGAGTTGAGTGGAACTATTCGGTAAATTGTATGTTATAAGAATCTAAAAGTCTTTAGGTACGCGCTACTTGCTTGAGGCACTTTAGAACCTTGTTAAGCTAGCGAAAATTCAGAACTCCGTACAAAATTCAACGAAAATTGCCTGATTCTCAACGACTTCAAAGAAGTATCGTTATTGAATCATTTCTTGAACAGAAAAAGCGTATCGTTTGACCAATTTCAATGACCTTAAGTTTATTTTGTTCGTAAATGAATTCCGTACAAATTTTCCGTCAAATTTATTATCAACTGAATTTCATCTGAACAGACGTACATGTGATTAGTGAATTTATCACAAATAGCGGACGATGGACAAGTTAACTGAATATTAATTACAGAATACTTTGAGGTGTCTAATGATTTTGAGATCAAGTATTTTTTGAGGATTCACTCCCGAAGAAAATAGTAATTAGTACCGGTCCATCAAAATTGGTCAAACGAAGCACTGACCGTATTTGAGAAATGATGTAACATTCAGGTGATCTTGCTTTACGTGCATCAATTATACAGATGTAATTGAAATTCACGACGGCTTTCATTTAAAAAGTTTTTTTTTCATTTTTGGTGGTTTCGGTTTGAGTGGATATTGTTCTAATCAGACTCAACTCGATTAACTTCAGTTGTATCGTTAAATTTTTCGGCCTATCAGCTGTTTAACACATCCCTGAAGGATGAATTCGAAATGTTCAGGGTCTCAAACAGGCCAACTTTAAATCGAACACCCCGTATCGATAGCTGCATAAAGCATTCGAAGCTCTGCTGCAGCTGAACGGCCAATGACTTGCTCTGCAGGAATAAGTCCAACTTATCGGCAAATGGAAAATTGTCGAGATTCGAATAGTGCAATACACATCAGAGTAAATTGCATAGTGACTAGTAAAGTGGGTCCGCAATCGCTCGCTAATTCTCTCCGCAAATGATACCTGACAATTTTTTCTATCTCGCAATATTTCAGACGAAGCTTTCCAATCAGTGCGTAAACATAAATTCGAACATGATTGTCTCTGTGCCCGAAACTGTCGTAATATCGTACACTGACAATGAGAGAAAATGGTGAAACTTGGAAGATTGAGTGCCGACTGCGCATGCGCGAGCTTCGATGGATTTTTACGCACGCTGGCCACTACAAGATTCAACTGTCAAACGCGGCTTACAGAAGTTAGGTTAGGTGGTGCAAATTCTTTCGGTTTGAGTATACTGAGAGAAATTTTTAGCTCCGGTTACCGCTAAGTCCTTGACTATTTTCACTTTTTACTAGAATCGAAAAATATAGTTGTAGGTACAAAATGAAAATCAGTTTTCTAGCTGTTACCAGAAAGTCTGGTACCCGTTACTATTCTTTCTCATTACGCTCACTGTTACTATATTTTCTTGCAACTGTTGCGAAAATTTAATGATCGTGCAACAATAAATTCACGTTAAAGCTTTATTTAACTAAAAAATTACAGTAAACCTCACAAACTGATTTTGCGTTGCAATTACTAAAAAAGGATCGACAACAGCGCAAAATGGTTACGCGTACCTCGTTTTTCGTAATTCCAACAATATTCAAACAATTTTTTTAACGATACCTGTTTTACTCAATTTTTCTAGTTACTATGACAAATGAAATTTTTCTCAGTGTAGATCTTGAACAGTCGACGTAGTGATTCGGAAAGTCTTGGCAAGCCTTTTTTGACAACTAACTGATGGTTGATTACTGCCACGCGTCGTCATAAGAATATAATTTCAATCGAACAGTTGACGCACGCGGTTAAATTTCACATTTTACACCCGATTTCTAATAAGTTGGCACTCCTGCTTTGCAGATGAAATATTACGGCTCCACGTACATCTTGCCGACCAACAAAGTTCAATTTTTTTTTTTTTTTTTTTTCCGCATATGACGTCGGTCCCTCAGCCCGATATATTTTGCCGTTCACTCCCGGTATACGTGGGTGAAAATTCACGGTGGCGAAACGGCGCCGAGCACTTGTGCTGTGTCTGAAAAGTGGGGGAAGAGCCGCAGGTGTTTAAATGTTGCAGAAACACGTAACGGCAAGGCTTCCTCGCATATTTTACTGCAGAGACTTGTCGCCACGTGTTGTTTTTTTTTTTTTTTATATTTTTTTTTTACCTCTTCTATTTTTTTTTGCACCCTATTTTTCCATACTTCTTTTTCATCGCGACAAATTTATGTGCTGACTTTTTCTCGCGACGAAATTCCTTACGTTTGACTGCTGAGAAAACGGTGGGTAGGTGATTTTTTTCTCATTGGTTTGTTTTTCTTTTTTTTTTTTACATGTATGTGTTCGCTGTGGTTTAATCCTTGATTCTGCATAGTAAATCGATATTTCAGAATTCTCGTTTACACAATTTATATATGTATGTATGTATAACGGTAGGGTAGGTCTTTATTCAGGGCTCTGATGAATTTTTTATCATCCGCCCTCCAAATCGGCTCGAAATAATTCAAAAACGATTTCCTAATTTTTTCAGATTTTTATCCCAATTCTAACCCCTGTCTGTAAAAGGGTGGATTTCCTTATTAAAAATAAACGTGTTTCGGTTATATTCTCAGTATACATTTTAATGTAAGATTAACAGCTTTCAAACAATCTGCAACTACGAGATTTTCATGGATATTGATGCTACTATGTGATAAAAAATTGACATCATCATACCGAATTTACCTTCACGTGTGCGTTAGTATCGGATGTCACGTGAACTCCTATAACGCTAATCGAAGATTTACAGGTGATGAGGTTTGAATAATATCGATTGTGTTAAAAAAGAATAACGAATATATTTAACAAATATAAAGTGCGACGGGTAGATTCTTTAAATAAAGTTTGGACTGTTGAATTGTTACATGAGCGGACTGATATGCTTGAAATAATTCGTGGAATCCACGCGCTTGCTCGATTGGAGGTGGACAACTGAATTTTGAAATTGAAGAAAAGCTTGGGAGAGGCAAAATTGTGGGAAAAGGTAAAGAAAAGCCAGAACAAGGGTCGTAAATTTGCAGGACCTGGACGCAGTGGGAAAAAATGCAGCTAGTTACTTGGAAGGTTGAGAATCGTGGGAAAGATGAGAAACTGAAGCACCTAGCGAAAGTTGGAAAAAACCAGCACATGCGTGGCTATAAATTATCCTTTTAACCTAGCGAGGGTTTTGCGACGCAACAATCCAGACGAATTGCACAAGCGCTAAGTGGAAAAAAATTCAAATTCAAGGGATGTGCAATTTCCCTAGATTGCGTAGCATGATGATGTGAAGTTTTTGACAGATGGAAACACCAATGCCCAACAAAATCTCAGATTTATAGATTTTTCGGAAATTATTATTCTCATAATAAAATAGGCACTTAGAATATAACCGAGACAAGTTTATTTTAAATGGAGAAATCCACCTTCTGACAGGCAGGAATTAGAGTTGAGATAAAAATCTGAAAAAATTAGAGAAACGATTTTAAATTATTTGCGATCGATTTGGGGGGTGAATGATAAAAAATTCGTCCAAGCCCTGAATAAAGACTACCATAGTGTACAGTGTTTCTTTCGGAGAAACTGGAAAATTCTCTCTGAATATATTCTTCAGAATGGAGGTGTCACCTTACCGTTCGATTGCCCAAATTCTTGACCTTGCAGATCAAGTGAACAGTCTTTCCAACCAGTCCGGTGAAGTTAGAATTCATCGATGTGTCAAAGTAAGGACCCGTCCCAGGCGTCGGCCATTCCTCGAGAAAATCCGTCCGAAAGTTTCGTAATCCGATCACGGTTCCACCTGGAAAGAGAAGTAAGGTTACATCCTTATTTGAGAAATAAATCAGTTGTCTTTTGTCTGGCTTCCGGTTCTTGTGATGTGCGCATTGTAAATAAATTCAAATCTAATTTCGCTCTGTTTGATTCGAGTTCTAGTTTGAAGGATACACGTGTATAATGGGTTCGATTAAACGAAGAGATTCTCATGGGCTGCACTGAAAACTCATGTCTACTTCTAAATACGTGTTAAGAATTGCCACCGTTTCTATGACATTGTAAAAATGTGTAGATTCACGATATTCTTCACCATTGATTTATCGATTTGTTCGTTCCCCAACCGAAATTATGACATGATTATAGTTATATTGGACTGATGTTTTATCTAGCGAATTTCTTCACGGTATCAAATTTCCTTCGAGGTTTTTAATGTTTTCCTGCGATCCCCGATTGGAACAGTAAATTGCATTGGCGTCCCGCTCTGTTCATCATCACCACAAAAGCAATCGGAAAGAAGTAAAATGAAATAGCTGGTATAATGGTCCGACATTCAAAACTCACAACAGAAGAGCGTCCATCTTTTATAACAAACTTCTGAATTCTCCGTTGACATCGACTGAAACGTAATGGAAATCAATTTCTATGGTATTGCTACAGCTTCTGATGTAGCAGACCTCCCGTTGTTCGCAAATTCTTATTGCAGCAACGTTCGTAAATAATGTTTCCATATTTTGTCAGAGATGTGCGTTTTTGGTGGTCATCAACTAAAAGGTTCTCACTATAATTCAGTTGCTAAAATGAAAAAAAATGTTCAATACCATAATTAACTTTTATCGATACTCAGAAGCAAGTTTTAGCACAAAGAAAAGAAATATTACTAAATCATTCCAAAACAAAATTATTCGGTACTTGTGATGATGCTTAAACGACTCTTCCTCGAGTGATAATAAAACTCACTATCGATGCATTCTCATCTAGGGTGATTCAACAGTGTAACGTATGTACACTTGGGGACAATGAATCTAAGACGGCTAATTTTTTACACCAGACAGTTATGTTGGCAACACAGCGAAACCTGCAGCGCTATAGTCGGCAGAGCGCAAAACTAACTCAATCTCAATAAACACAACATAACCCATGACCGTCGAATCTAACCTTAGAATACGTGTCAATCGAACAAGTCATTATTCCCGCGGTATTTTAAGGTTAGATTCGACGGTCACGGGTTATGTTATGTTTATTGAGATTCATTTAGTTTCGCTTTCGGCCGACTATGGCGCTGCAGGTTTCTCTGTGTTGCCAACACAACTGTCTGTTGTAAAAAATTAACCGTCTCAGATTCATTCTCCCCAAGTGTACACGCGAGTAAAGTCGGTTCTGAACTCCCTAGTTTTAGCGGATCAGAAATGATGTTGGCTACTGCAGCATCTAACCAATCGCAGCAGCGCATCGATCAGATGCGGCGTGTGTTATTCGATAGGCGTTAGTTAGCCGCCAGTGCTGCCAACTTTACTTCTGACCCGCTAAAATCAGGGGGGTTCGAATCGAGTTCACTCAGATATACAGACTGCACCTCGTTACATTAGTCTTACACAAATCGATGAGATATTGTAGAATATTACGTTCACCTGCGAATAAACCCAACAAAGAATATATTGCGTAAAATTGTCGCTGCAAAGTTTTGCGATATCTGATTTACCAATGACGCGAGTCCAGAGTTTCTGAAAAAATGTTCAAATTTGTAATCGTAATATTTGGCGAAGTCAAGGAATATCCTTTCTTTGCTCACGCGAAGCGTATGACGTTAAGATTGATTCGAAATCAGTCTATTAGTCAGGAACGCGAGGAAAATCACCGCGATCCATTAGTGTGACAAGAATTATTTCAGTCCTGTCGACAATGCCGCCGGCGTTTTGGAACCCTTGTGCAGGGTCATTGGCGAGGGATGGCTACGCGGTATATATATATGATATAAAATACGTTTATACTGCATAGCGGCGACTCACCGCAGTTTTGAAAGGGACAGGAAGGCGGTGTTTGGATGTCAACGATTTTGTTAAAGCGATAGACCTGAAACTCGTTCCATTTCCGTCGGGATTACAATCGAACCCATCGCCCTCTGAGGGTATTATACCGAGTAATCCGTAACCTGATACCTTAACTATTTCCTCGCGCAAAAAAGTACATATTTTGAACGAAGTGAATTCCTAACGACTGCACGGCCCGTCGTCTGATAAAATTTAATGCGCACGCGCTGAATTCCGATGGCGAATGAACGTAACCTCAAAAATTTTTACAATTGTCGCTGGCAGTTGTGTTCAATTCATAACTGTCAAAATGTTTCAGTTTCAGGTGTGTATTTAATTTTAGCAGAAGACGGGTCGTGCAGTCGTTAGGAAATCACTCTGTTTGTCTATGTATGTATACGTATATAGATGTATGTATTATACGTTCAGATCGTCAATATCTCGTGATTAAAACAAGAGACGAAGTTTGATTGGGGTCATTGGATAAAATATCGGCCGCAGAACCCACACGAGACTTACTCGTGATCGAAAAAGTCACAGAAGCTCCATAAGGAAAAAAATAGTATACCAGACTGGGAGATTCAGAAAAATTGGGTTAGTTTTTTTCGTCGAATAATGCTAATAATAGCGGATTGGAAGACAAACTATTTTTCACAGTTTTAACACGAAACTGCGATCAAATGTTTCGTCATATTCGTAACTCAGATACTTTTCATCTTTCACAGAACGCGTTATTGTATTTTAAAGACAGTTTCGCATCGTTGAAGCGCACTTTTTGTAACTGTTACACTCAACGTGCATTAAATCGATATTTCTTTATATCGCGTTACATTTTATACTACCGAGTGCATACACGTGTGGGTGTAAATGTTTTAAGATGGAACCGCGAACACATGGAAAGCATAATGCCCCATGTTTGCGCAGTATGTTCGCCTTATGTCGTTTCCTTGGCATCATATTTGCTCGCAGCCCCATGTCGGGTTTTATAACGCGAAACAACCGTATCATACACGAAATAAAACTAACAGTAAAATGCTCTCGTGTTATACGGCAATTGTGTTTGGAATAATATTTCCCGTTTTTTTCTTCTTCAAGTTTTAAAGATAACTTCGTTCCTCTATTACCGGATAGAACGAATAAATCAACATTCAATGTACACTGAGAGAAATTTTTAGTTCCGGTTACCGCTCAGTCCTTGACTATTTCCACTTTTTACTAGAATCGAAAAATATAGTTCTAGGTACAAAATGAAAATTGGTTTTGTAGCTGTTAACAGAAAGTCTAGTATCCGTTACTATTCTTTCTCATTACGATCACTGTTGCTATATTTTCTTGCAACTGTTGCGAAAATTTAATGCTTGTCCAACAATAAATTGACGTTAAAGCCTTGTTTAGCTAAAAAAGTACAGTAGACCGAACTGATTTTGCGTTGCAATTACCAAAAAAAAGATCGACAGTAGCGCAAAATGGTTACGCGTACCTCGTTTTTCAATATTCCAACAGTTTTTTTTTGATAATGTGGTCGACATATTTTAGAAATCAAATAAATCAAGCGAAATTTATTTCCCGAGTCAGAAACAGTGTCTTTTTTGTCGCTTTGGCTTTCTATAATTTTTCTCGGTATCTAATTTCGTACGCGATTAATTTATCATCACATATTCTCTCGCTTTAGGATTCTCTTCGAAATTCCCTTCTTTACTACCTATTATATTTTTATTAGCATTTTTGTAACTACAGTCGGTATGCTCAAGATTATATTTTTCTTCGATGTCAATGATTGGAGGTATTTTACTTGATTCTCGTGAATATGTTCACTTTTTATTTGAAATCCTCGCGTGAGCTTGGCTATACCGATTTTTTATCCAAGCTTTTTTTGACGAGTCTTATGCCTCTTTGATAGTGCGCGAATCAAGAGTCTGTATAGGTATACCTGCTATATTATTGTGTGCTTTGACGAAGGTAATTTTGTGCTCGCCAAACCTCATCACTGCATCTCTGCCTCTCATAGAGTAAACCGAACCGCTATCACCTGAGCTTGCAGACTTCATGACGTATAATCATAGCGATAGTATAATCATGCAGGTTTTAAAAGTCGCCAAAGCCATACATATACTTTGAATTTATTTGATACATTTTTAAGCTTTCTGGCGAACAGTAATAATATTACACGCAATGAAGAGTGAAAAATATTTTTAAAATTGTCCAATTCACTCGGTCCCAATTTTGATCAAAAAAGATTGCTTTTCCTAGGAGATGGACTTCTTATGGGGTTTTAGAAAATATCATAGAATTTTGAGAATTGCGATGACTAACTTTTACGGAAATTACATCGGTGTGCAGACATTTTTTACGTGGTTCCCGGAATATTTATGGGATTTTAGCAATTTTTTACGGGGTTCAAAAAATTACCGTAGAAGTGAATCAGGAATTTTTAGCTGAGATACAAGAATTCTATGTGCTTCGACAAATTTTCTGTGGATACGATTCTTGGCGAACGAGTTTTATGGGGATTTTTTATGAACAGAGTTTTATAAAAGGTAAAAACAACAAACTGTATCTGATATTAATTGAAAAAATAGTGAACAAAGATTTGAAAGTTACTTTTAAAAACCACTAAATATATAAAAACTAAAGTATAAAAGAACAATGTCAGCTTTTTTATTCACTCTGTGTTGAAAAAAGGGGTGATTTTAAATTGATGTCAAGATTATACGTTGATTAGGCTTAATGCTACGCAATTTAAGTATTCTGCAGAAAGCAAATTTCAAAGTTTGCTATCAACGACGAGAGAGCGTCCATTTAATACAATCGCTTCGCTCTAACTACACCAAGCTGTGAGAGGTCAGTGCTCAAAAATCCTGACTCTGATCTGATTATGCTTCAAAAGTTTAATAAACTGCTGCAATAGCGCCGTGTTATCAGAAAATTGACTCAAAGAAACTCAGCATTTCGAAAGTCTTCGTCCTGAATATAAAAAAAAATTGACAAAATCGATTCTTTTAAACAAACGTTTGAAATAAAATTATAAATGTCCTTATTTGATTTGTAGAAGCGAGATTCAAAACTGGTTGTAAAGTGCCTAAGGCTTTTTATTTTTTGTATTTTCCGTACCAGCGTGGCCTCACATTGATTGAGTAGAAGAATTAATTATTAGCAATTTCTTAGAGACGTGAATCGAGGCCGCAGGAAAAATGAAAATCGTTGTTCCAGGTTGAAAATGACTTCAGAAATCTATCAACCTGTTTACTTTAAAATGAAAACGTTGACTCGGAATGCTCTTATTAAAAGGAACAATTTTTGAACGATTTTCAGATGTTTTGGAAATATTTCAGAAATCGAATTCTTCTCGCAATGTGAGAATAATCCCGTAAAATAAATATCAGCAATTGATTTCTCAGAAAATTTTACCCCTATTTCAGATACTTCAAAATTATTCAATATGGCGTATATCTCGAGAAAATCGTAAAAAAAGAAAATCAAGATTGTAAACTATAGCGTGCAAGAAAAGGCGAATGGCTTAAAAGACATTTGTAATATCAATTCTCTGTGAAAAAGGAAAACTTAAACATCGGCAAAATGAGGGGATGTTTCGGTTTTCTTTTAAAGTTACTGCAATAATACTGAGAATTGATAGCGACAGTCCAATTTATTATAGAAAAAAGTTTCCGTTTCAAAAATTGTGGTAACGTCATTGTAAAGAGAAAAAAAGGCGTTAATTTATCTTCCGTTAACCTTTGAATGAATAAAGAGTTTTCTGAAATGGAAGAGCCGGTAACCTCGAATTAATACACTTTCCTAGATGGCTATCTTTTACATTTAGCATTTCAACTTTTCTCGTAAGATTACTCATATTCCGGTACTTTCCACTGCATAGCTGTTTGCTGTAAGCAAAGTTTATACAATAGTATAAACCACACGACGAAGAATAGTTACGATCGTATATATTTTGCCTCAGCAAATATGTCGACCATATTACAATATATATGTACAGTAGAGTGTTTCGGATAAAAATAATTTACGATTTTCCACCGTGGCGCCGCCTAGAAAGTTTTTTAGGATTAAAACAAAGATTCTGTAACAAGATAACGTTCTATGTATTGTGGAAGATCACGTCTGTTTTTTTTTCAATTTGTCAAGAAACACGTTGTAGCATTTCAGTTATTATTCCTTACCTGACGTTTACATTCAACCCAAAGATCGCAATCCATAACACAACAAAACATCATCCGGGAGTCTTATTCTCGTAAATTCAAAGTTCACATGAAATTATAAATTTTATGAGATTAAATTAATAATACCAATCTTGATATATTACAAGTAAGGCTTTTCATTGCTACGTAAATTGATATTACGATCGATGTAAGCAATAAAAGAAAAAGAAAAAAAAAAAGAATTTTCATCATATCTTGTAAGTTTTCAAAAAAATGTACGAATGTGAAAAATAAACTGAGCGCGATCTTCCACGTAAGGTAAAAAGCTCATCTTTTGACAAAACCTTTCTTTCAACCTAAAAAAACTTTTCAGGGGTTGCCGTGGTGGAAAATCGCGGATTATTTTTTTCTAAAACACCGTAATGTGCAATCAACCGTGAAATGTACGCACATGCAGTTGGAAACGGAAGTTGCGATCGTTCCTTAAAAACGTCCTACCCCGAATTATAATTTTACACAACCACCCATCCCTCTTCACGGGGTAAAAAATCTATATGCAAGCTCCTCGCAAGCACGCGATCCGGTTTACGTATACGTATATCGATATACGTGTAAAAGCATCGGCTATACTCGTGCTAGAAATGCATCTATAACGATCAGCCAGTGGCGGAAGTTTTCCCGGTTTAGCCGTCAGCCCTGGGCTGTTTAAACCCCAAGTTTTGAAAGCTGAGAAGCGAGAATAGCTAAGGATACATAACGCTCTGCATGTGCATCGATAACGTTTCTTTTCAGTTACCTTTCGATCAGCTTCGATGATGAAATAATCACGATAGTTGCGGGCATTTGACTTATTTCTGGTTATCGTGATGAAAAATGTCGTTTTCTTGTCGGTAATATTTTTAAAAGAATTTAAATTTCTTGGATGGAGTGAAGCTTTATCGAGGAGATTGGTTGACCAAAATTTATACCGTTTATTCATTTTATTACCGGATAGGTGTTCGGTAAGTATTTATCAAGATCTCTTTGATAATGAAAAAAAGAAAATAGGAAGATAACAGAATTATAAATGAAAACTTTGCCGAGATCGATGTTTTATTCAGAAATGCATTGAAATTGTTTGAAATTCAGAAAATTCGTTTTTCACTTTCACTCAACTGGTTCATTTTGTTCAGAACACTAATTCCGACAAAGTCGCTGAAACAGATTTTCTATTTCTCAGTAGTCAGGTTAATATTACCGTTTGTTGATAATAATCAATATGGGTACGATCCTGTAAAATTTGTTAATATTCATAGATGTCAATACGACGAGAAAAAAATGAAAACACATATTCAGTGAATTCGTGTCACGAAAAAATGTTATTCGAAAGAAATCAACCCATCATAGAGTACAATGGAACAAATTTATTAAATTTCCGACCATTTAGAAACAATTTTACATAAAGAATCGATTTCTAAGCTTTTAGTTATAATTCCACTACTTCGTATTTTTTTAAAGAGATTTTCGTATTTTAAAAATACAATGTAATTTACCTGTCAAATTTAGTGTCGACAAAAGCGTTTGCAAAAAGTTTTTCGAGTTTCAGTAATTAAAATTTCATTGCATGAAAATTCATTCTTAGAACTCGATCGATTGTCCATATAATCTGTAAACTGTACAGTCATTACCGCATTACTGAATGATTGATTATCTATATGGTTAAAAAAAAAAAAATACAAAGTCGATTCTTTCCCAAATTTGATCTGACAATTAAGTAGTTTTCAATCCGAGGTTGAATGTAACATGTTTGAGTAATTGTGTGTCAATAAGGTAAAACTCAAATCGAAGTTTAGAAAATGAAAGAAGGATAATTAGAAAAAATATTCATCATCCGGGCGTAAGTGTGAATTGTTCGGTAAAATTTTACTAAAATCGCATCTTCACGGTCAAAAGCTTCAAATATTTTCCGTGTGCAAATAGACAACAATATCTCGTTCATAATCGTACCGTTGACATTCTAATTGCAACAGTGGAATTTACCTTCTCGCGTGCAGGTTGTCAGGGACGTTTATTTTAATTGAGAATGGGTCAGGCAAACGAGAATTAAACCTACAATTAAACAATATACTTAAACGTGCAAAGCGCCGGAATACGGACAGCGGTAAAAACCAAAGCCTGCAATTTGGCGGTTGTCAGAGATTTTGGTATTGGTATAAATGAATTAAAATTTCGGTTAATTCCTCGTCACAGAAATTCGGATGAAACGTCGTGCAGGCGTAAGAGGAAAAACCATTCAGCATTACTTTGTATATAATAATTGTTGAAAGCCTTCGGTAAACCAATTAGGGATAAGATCTGACTGTGATTTACTCAGCGAATGACATACGCTTCTATAAATCGGAAACCAGTCCACCGAATGACGAGAATCACCGCAAACTGTATTTGGTGAAAATTCTGAACACCACCTACTCGCTTATAAATCGATAAAATTTAACGAGCTGTCCAACAGGCACGATTAAAAAAATACTGTAATTAGAAAAGCGGTGAACATATTTCACGCTCGTATTTCCACGCTGCAGAGAGCAAACTTTTCTCGTAATTTCACGTGTAACCGATGTGTACGCGTACACGTGTAAAACACCTCAGCGAATGTTAACGATACCGTTCCCTTAATTAACCCGTTATTGCATGGGGTAAAACAATATCACGGAAAACTGTGCGAGGAATATGATTTCGCGTGGTGAGAAATATTTTATTTACATTCTAATGCGACGTGAATTTTCTTTTGAAAGTCAAACCTACGTAGTTGAAACTGTTTTAATGAATAATAATGACCAATATTTTTGACAATCGTGCACGGAGAGAAAAAAACGGCTCGAAGTTGATTAATATCGTGATTAAATGTTTCTTCAATTTGAAAATATGTCGTTTGAGTTGAGGAAAACGTAGCACGGAACAATGATTCGTGTTGCAAAGTGAAAGCAGATTTATTCGAATTAATAAGAAAGTCTTGTTGCAATATTTGGTGACAATATTTAGTAAATTCGGTCATTGTTTTATTTTGTGTGCAATCAAACTGTTAATAGTCCTCATTGAATCGAGCATATCTAAGAACGAGAATGAAAAAATCGTCTCCCAAAACAATTGCCTCGAAGATGAGTAAGAATGTACGATTTATTACAATTATTGTATCGAATTATTGCGAATTCTTTAAAATTTTTTTTGCAATTTTACAAATCCCACCGCATTCTGAAGTAGAAATTTGTAGGATTGCATAATACTAACTAGTGTAAAAATCGGCTGATATTTTTTAATAATCATCGGATGCTCGGAGTTTATCAGCTGTGTAACGGAAGCTCAGCTTTCTTGTTAATCCCACCGTGTCCGCGTTATCGATCGCCGGACATTTTAATCCTTTAAGTTGTACAACCGCTGTGGCATCGGAGTTTTCACCCGTAAATAAAACAACGTCGACGTCCTCGAAAAGGTTATGAAATTTTTCAGAAATCTCACAACGAGTTATCAACGGGGAATCCGACTCGACGAGATGTTGAGAACACGGGTCATCTTCAACTGCTTTTGAGCTTCTTTGTTCCGTGAAATGAAGCTTATGTACGCGTCAACGGTTCCAGTCGAGGTTCGCGTTTTTCCCCTTTCTCTCCGTGTTCGGAGTACAACAAAAAGCGAAAAGAAAAAGTTGTGCGATAAAGTTTGGCTCTTCGTACCGTGAGAAGAGCGTCTCATTGTTCTTCGCTAATTGATACTTTCCCTTAAAGATTAATTGAACTTTAAATTAATCCACGAACATCAAAACCCAAAAACCCGGGTTCACGTTCGTTATATTGAATTCGACTCGGGTGAAAATGTTATTTTATCAAGTCATTAGATAACTTATTTTTTTCAAACAATTTACACTCCGCTAATTCGATTATTGTCTCTGTTTAAGCTCAGGCTGGAACGATTTAAAATTCACCTTTGCAACGGACGACGTGTCAAAATGAACACCCCCTGACCTCGCGCACCGTTACGTTGAACCTAATCGAGCATTTTAAAGAGGGCGAGCGAGTTCGCACACGAGGAAAGGTCGCCAAAGACCCTGCCGACTACACCTGAATCTCATTACCACAATTTTATGAACAACTGCCGCCTGAAACTCACGTTTGCTGGCTTTTTCATCAGGCTGGCAACGTTTTCGAGGCGTTCATTTCGTCTTGTATATAAATTATATCTACAATTATTAGACTGGTACAAAAATATTGACTAATTTTTTTTTGTTTTCCAAATTTGACTCCGAAATACTTTCGAGGGGGTGGAAAAAGATGCCTGTCAAAAGCGGAGCTTTTTAATATTAATATTTAGAGGTCACTCATCGCGGATTTCTATTTTCCATTTAAATGACATGGGAATTTTTTTTTTTTTTTTAGAATTTTGTAACTCACAAACCAATAAACAGATCCAAGCGAATATTTTTATAGGAAATTGAAATTTTTTGATAAATTGACTCCCTCCAAAGTTATTCAAGCTCAAACTTCAATTTATATTAAAGTCAACTATTTCTTTTCAGTTTAAGCAAAATATTAAAACTTATTACTACTAAATATCATCAAATTTTTCTTAAAGATTCTATAGCTTGTGAGTTTCTATGGGGATTGAAGTCGGTTAACAAGTTTTAACTCGTAAAGCTCTACTTTAAATGATAAATAACTTCACTGAAATCAATCCTACTTTTAATGGTAAATTTCTTTTCAAACGTAGTTTAAAATTTTCCGTTTCATATCTCAAAAAAAAAAAAAAAAAAAAATTATCAAAAATTGCATTAAAATTGGTTTGTGAGTTACAAAATTCTAGAAAAAAAAAAAAAAAATCCTTTGCTACTGAAATGGAAAATAGAAATCCGTGATGAGTGCCCTCTGAATATTAATATTAAAAGCTTCGCTTTTGACAGGCATCTTTTTTCACCCCCTCTAAAGTATTTCAGAGAGGATTTTGAAAAAAAAAAGAAACGGTCGATTTTTTTGAACCAGTTTACCAATCACGTAATATTAATATAAGCTTATAAATTTCGCTAATTTTTCCCGCAGTTTCTTTTTTTTGCTTTTTCGTCGAAAACATTATTAGGGCATCTTCATTCCTCTCACAGATGCACGCATACAACGTATTTTACCTGCAGTACAACATTGAGAGTTTAATATTACGTTCAGTTTTTGCCGTGTCCAATTTTCTCTTAATCGTCGTTATAGATATAAACATAATGATACAGCATCGGCACAATGTGCTTCTTTGTCAAGTGTTGCAAATGGCCGCGTGGAGCAGGTGGGAGATATTGCGAAAAATATACTGTTATATTTGTTGAAGGGGAAATTTGCTGACGGTTTTCTCATCCCTTGGAAACTCCAACAGTTATACTCATCTTCATGATTGCGTCTATCTGCTTGAATAAGAATATTTAATTACTGCCCGTAAAAAGTGCTACAATTAAAACTAATTCGCTATTCACAAAACCAATGGTAGAATTTAAATCATTTATTTATCGGATATAACCAATGAGATCAGAATTATCACAGAATGAGTGACAATCGAAAGATCGATTTGCCGAATATTCCGGAATCTTCTAAATAAATTAAAGTCAATTTAAATCTCCTCGTAGTTTTACTGTACGCGTTCCGATAGTTGAGCACACCATTCTACTGCAGGTGTATTATTATTGTCTTACATAAATATTTGCCGAAAGTTATTCTCATACATTCCGAGATGAAATGTTCAACAAAAATTTTCCTCTAAAACAGAAACTTTTGATGCGGGGGGAACTCCTGTTCGCTGAGTTTCCCCTAAATTAGTTCTACAGTTGTTGAGCTTCGCGGATAAGAAATAGCAAACTACTCCAGTTTCCTTCATTTTTTATTCGCATTTCTTCTACCTCTTTGAAATCGTCAATTTATTCGCCACTCCCTCGACCCATTCCATATTTAAACATAAACGGCAGGCAGCGGAAAAACGTAGAAGCATTAAAATTTCACGCAGAACCGGCGAGTACTTACAGAGCTTTGTACTGTCAGTGAAAAGGAGACTTTTTATTTATTTTTTTTTTTTTGAAGACTCAGATTTTTCGTTTTTTCACGTCGATTCTCCTCGGCTACCTTCCATAAAATTCAATACCGAATGCACGATGCATATTTACAACCAGGATTTATGAGAAATACGATGCGACGGTTGGATGAAAGTGCGGCGTACAATATATAAGAATTTGAAATACATCTTCTGATAAGCTTGCCGAGACACGAGAAACCGGCTCCGTAACTGCTTGTCATAGAAATGAAAGTATTCACCCCTATTTCATAGCACGCGTGTGAATATTCGACGAAACGTGAGAACCGATATGGATGCATATTGAAATAGCAGTGGAGACTGAAAGCTCATTTCGTTGAAATGAAACTGGCGTATGTAATTCGATAACTCTCGAATACTTGTAGAGAAGAAATTCATACGTGTGACAATTTTCAGGGTTATTTATCGTCCCTCATTTATTGCCGAGTCCGGGACGTCAAGCGTTATAACGTTTTTAATGAAAAAAAGTTTACTGCCGATGAGGGTCAAGGCCGTAAAGGAAGAGATGAGAAAAGTTGTCGCTGGTTGAAATAATTTTTCAATCCATTTTGATGGCAAGGGACAGACATCCTCCCCTACCTGTAGTGGTACAGAATGTAATCTTTTTCGATTTTCTCTCCCTTTCCTGTCCTTCCGTCCCTCTTCTTTTACTTCTTTCATTTTTCCCCCTTTCATTGGCAAAACATGTATATAGCGAAGGACCGAAAGTGTAAGCTTTACGACTCACCAAAAGAAAACATAAAAAAGATGAGCGTAGGAAGAGAAGTTGACATCGCTACCGAAGGGGGGCGAAATTTCTTCACATATTGTCACTATCTTGTACACATGATTTCAATCCCCGTTTATCCTCTCGGCTAATCATCACCCTAGCATCGATAATCCTTCACGACACATCGTGCTTACCGCACCCACACACGCGCGATTTTTCTCACCCTCGATTTTGTGCCCCGAGAAATTTTCAACACCTTCTCAAGTTTCCCCACTCCATCGACACTGCGAATTACACATTTCGCCGATCCGAGATACCCGAGATCGTGCTGTTTGGCTTAGAATTTCGATAAAGCTCTGAGCTTTTGCAGGAAATTTCCACCAAACGTAAATCACCGACGATCAGTTCACGTGTTCGGGGAACTCAGAATCATGGCTAAACACTTCTCGTCACAATCCATCGAATACACCTGGTAACAAAACATCGTGTCAAACGGTGTCAATGTAAAGCTCGCGGTACGATTTCGGAGCCTTCGATAAGAGAAAGCACTCGCCGGTAAGGGATGACGGGGGTTGAAAAAAAAAAAAAAAAACAAAAAAATCGGTCCGACCAAGAAAAAGATGTAATATTTCACTGAGTATCACTAGATTTTCATGATACGCAAAAGCTTTGCCGATTAACAAATTGACCGAGTAACCGTTTGCTGCATCCGCCGCACTGCCGTCGGATCGTTATCGGCCTGCTTTCGGAGCTGCGGCCGGCGAGCTTCTTAGGCTGGTTCGGAAAAGTGAATTCGGGGGGACGATTCGAGCCGGGGGATGAAAATATCGCGGGCATCCGCCGAGGCGGCGGAGTGTTTCGAACGAAGATCCTCCCGCGTCAAAGATAGCCGAGGGACTACATTGCGCGAGCGCCACTCCCTCGCCGAGCACGCAGCCGCTCCGAGAGCCACGCCACGTTTCTGTGAGGGTGAGGGTGAGGGTGTGGATGTGTAAACATTTGTGCGGAGTCGCCGTAGGCGGAGGTTCCGCACCCCTTCGGCCGCCCGGCCGCGAAAGCTCAAATTCGAGTTTGGGCAGCAACGATTTTACACGGTCTCCGACCTTGATGTCCCATCTGAAAAAACTCGAACAAAAAATAACCTATGATCAAAATTCGACAAAATATTCGACTACGTTTCATTGAATATGATAAATTGATTTTTTTTTTTTTATAAACTCAATTCAATTTCAAATGTGTAATTTTTATGCGGGTTATTCTAGAGAGGCTTACTTTTGTCATGGGTTATTTTCGAGTGGCTTATTTTCGTCATGCGTTATTTTTTTTCATGGGTTATTTCTGTCCTGAGTTATTTTTGAGTAGGTTATTTTTGCTATGGGTAAATTCTGTCATGAATTATTTTTGAGCGGGTTATTTTTGGGTGGATTAATTCCGTCATGGGTTACTTTTGAGCGGGACATTTCTGTCATGAATTATTTTTGAGCGGGTTATTTTTGTGCGGATCACTTGCGCCGTGGGTTATTTTCATGTGAGGTATTTTTGAGTGGGTTGTTTCTGTCCTGAATTATATTTAAGTAAGTTGTTTTTGTTATGGGTAAATTCCGTCATGAATTATTTTTGAGCGGGTTACTTTTGCGTGAATTACTTCTGTCATGGGTTACTTTGAAGTAGGTTATTTTTGAGTTGGTCGTTTTTTTTGTGCGTTACTTTTGTTTGGGTTATCATTTCTGGGGCTTTTGGTCCTAGTACTGATTCACCGATTGAGTGTCGCGACTTTACATCGACATGCGGACGTAAAGGGATCGAGCCTCGTAATATTCGCCCGAAGGATATCGGATTCGAAAGAATTGCTGGGTGATGAGACGGCTATCGATCGGGGTGGATCGATTCGACTGATAACGTTCGGGAGGACCGTCAAATTCGGGGCTAAACGCTGTTGCGAAAAGCGCAAAATTTATCGAACGTTTCATAATACGCGAGTTGTGAAACTTACAGGAGTTCCAAGACGCTCGTAAATGTAACTCAACACAAAAATAAAAAAAAAAAAAAAAAAAAACTGACAAAATGAGACAATGTTACATAGTTTCAAGACTAGAAACTGATGTTAACAGGAACTTGGCAAAAAAAGGGTACTTGAAAAAATTCAAGATTACATCCGACACAGAAGATATCAAATTTAATTAGCTATGCAAACCTCAGAGAAAGCTTAGGCCTTGCAGAGTAATTTTCATAGTTGAAATCTAATTACGCGAGAAGATGCCAGTTTTGTAACACCGATTAGACAGGTTTCAGTCAGCAAAATCAATTCAGCTCTAATAACGTCGTGCAAATGACGAATAATTGATTACCAAAAACTTTAAAAAGCTTGTTCAAAGTTCTGAGAATTTGAAAATATATCCGCGTTGATTTTTTGGAGAAACTGACAGCTTTGATTCTTAGCGACTATTGAAATACAAAGTGCAGAACGATTTACTCATGAAGATTTCATTTGTTGTAGTTAATAGATAAATGAAGTCAGATTAGCAGCGTTACAGTGAAGGTATAAATTCTGTTGTTATAACATGAAAATTTGATACAGCCAACCATCCAGTGTAACATTAGTTCTCAAATATACGAAATTTTCCGGTTGTTTTAACATTCGATTTACTTGTTCAGTTGATTATACTTTGCACTGATATCAAATTATCGCAATTATATTACGAGTGATCGTAATAAAAAAAAAGAATCGTAGCACATATAAAACTAGTTCTCATTCTGTATCTGCGTAAAAAATAATTCTGTAACAGTAGGAATAAAAATAGTTAGATAAAAATTTCTCTTCGCGTATCAATTCAAACTTTTGTATTCTGCAGCGATATTTACGTGAATAATGATTTTCCAGATAATGGATATCTTGAGAAGACCCCATTTCCCAGCAAAACAAACCCGAAACTCCAAGATGTTATCTTCCCAAAAATATGCCGCGTCAAAGATAACGAAAATATTTAAGCATCGGCTATGGATTCATAAATATTGTTTAACGGAGCCGAAATGGAGGTTTCGTTCCCATCAAAATTAAGTATCACTATCTGCGGCCAATCAATACGGTTATATGGATTGGAACCATTTCAGGCATAACAGCGAACCTTGTGTTATTGTGTACATGCATGCGACGGACACCCGAGTTATGCCTTCGAATCACGCAAAGGTGGCGCTGATGGGTCTGTAAGTGCAACGGTCACACGCAAACCAATAACACGCTTCCATTGTGCGCGACCAGACAGCGTTTTTAATCAATCCTGCAGTTCAATGAGCCATAAGGAGTGAAATTGATGATGATTAGTTCGCAGAATTGAAAACTCGACTTCAATGAATATCATCGGAATCGTGTCGGAAGATATGGATAATTATAGCACTGTTATGGAGCTTTCCAGTTCACCCGAAACCACGTTTAGAGCGCAACAGACGAGAATCCGTATACGAATTTTTCTTATGACCCGAATGAAAGGAATATGCGGGAAAAAGTTGGTATTCAATTCACAACGTAAGTGCATTCCAATATGTGTGTCGAAATTCCGATACTACTCATTAATACTGTCGTCATGTTTTTCATCGAATTGAGAATGCGAAAATTATAAACCGGTCCGATTACTCTTTGAGTAATTGAAACGCGTAAAAGTTCAGGTCGGCAGCAGAAACTATGCACCGAGCTTTGCTTTAATGAACCGGTATTTTTTTTTTTAACATTGTAGCCGGCTCAACGAACACCATCGACAAGCTTTTCTATAATTTCACTGGCTTTGACAAGCAATCGGGTTCCACTGAACTATGCTCCACGAAACTTGAACTTTGGTTCAACGCTTTGAACAACTTTGACCACAACTTTTGCTCTGCACGGACTGATTAACACCACGCAAATGTGTTTACAGGTCTTTTAACAATCAACTACTTCAAAAATTGTGAATTTTTATTTTTCTCGAATCGACGAGCTTGCTGACAACAACTAATTATTAATAATCAATAACAATTTATACACGAAGCATGAATCACCAAAATTTATGTCGGGTACACCGAATCGAATTGCGATCGAAACTTTCTCGAAAATGGATCGTTACATCTTTCGCAAAAAATTCTTTGCTAAATCGTGAATAATTTTTTAGAACAAACGTGAATTTCTCAAACACTTGATGGTTTCAACACTGATGATTAGTTGAACTGCGAAAAATTTGTAGCCTTTGTTCGGTCTTTAAATCGACGTGTATCGTGAGCCAGTCGCAGCGACGAATGTGAACTCGATAATTTTGTAACGATGCAAAACCTTGCAGCACGGAATGAGAGTGAATTCAACGGCGGATGCGGCGAACTTGCGGATCTAGTTTAATTAACTACTTTACCGGTGGAAGGGTCGCATGCATGCCACTCTGTCGGTGCACAAAGACTCGAGGTTTTGTTTTTGAAATGAGTCTCTGATTTCTCGTCGCAGTTACGTTCCTCGGATAATTGCAATATCGTATTGCTGCCGAAGTTGCAGACTGTTTCTGTGACACCTTTGTATATTACAGAATATCGATAAATACTGGTCATTTTTTTTTTCTACGAAACTTTGGAAAATTTCTCGTGGTTGTATGAACTGACCGATATGAGGGCTAGAATAGTAAAATAATAGAAGATCCACGATGCCGATTTACAAATACGGGTGAAAGAAATTTATGAAATTTCCGTTACTCAAAAATTCACGATTAGTAAAAAATTGATCAGATCTGAACTTTCACAAAGTTCAGTCACTCTAATTTATAAACCTACTTACTTTATACTTCAATTTCAGCGGTTTTACAGGTTACTGTGGTTACCGATTCACTGGTATCGAAAGTAGCTATACAAGGAAAGTTCTGGATATAGATTCCCATACCAACATTTACCAGCACGTAGCCAAGATACAAACCTTTTTCTTGAATGTTCGAGCGTGGGGCTTATCCCCACTCTGATTGATTTTACCGTACATCCTAGAAACAGGTTTGTGTCCTGGCTAAGTATCGGTAAGTGTCGGTATGAGAATCTTGCATACCTATTATCAAAATGATAGTAATAATAATAATAATAATAATATACAACTTCAATTCGCAAACTTTCATGAAATTTATTTTACGACAAATGCCTTCGCAACTTTCCTCAGATCGCAAATTTTTGCTGTTTTGCGCAGCGCAGATTATTAATTTCTCTTTTTCTTAGCTGCTTAAATGACAGGTATCAATTTCAGAATAATTTCAGATACAGTTACGTATATTCATGAATAATTTTCAAGCATTAAAGTTTTCTTAAGAAGCAGGTATCATATTATTATATTTCCCGATACTTATTACCAGGACTAAAGTGCTCTAGACGGGCGGCAAAGGGTGTTTCGTTCAATTTGTAGGGGCGAAATAAATGGATTCGCACCAGGATATTTAATCTTATACTGGGAAAAAAACATCTCTCCGCGTATATATATGTATATATACACCCACGCACCGGCTAATCAATCAGCCAAGAAAAACACGTCGAAGGAGTAAAGGCGGTGTGTGTTGGCCTTTGGGGCGAGGTCGAAGGCGATTAGGAAACAGGAAGGTGAATACCCTGCTGCAGAAAGCGATTCGCCAGGAATTTTGTACAGTTGAAAATCTTGCCTGGTTCATAAAGAATTGCTAGAAAAATTTCGCAACTTACTTCCGAGTGGAGGTAAAAATCTGGAAAGATCAAAGCATACAGAAGAGCCACAATATCGATTTTTCACAGTGGTGAAAATTTAACACTTGGAATTTTTAGATTTAGCAAGTCGAAGTATAGAAAAATCAAGATTTAGATCAACGTTATAAAATATAGAAAATCAGAACCTGGACGATTCCATATTTCGATTTGCGGTATTTTTATTCATTCCGACGATTTCAGAATTTGATGTTCGGTATATTGAACTTTTAACGTCTTGACTTTACTTTTACTCAAGTCATTACGTTTAAAATTCTATGAGATTTCCGCTTATTAGATATCTTTGATATGGTCACCTTTCTGTTGTTTACCAGTTACTGAAACTATTTACGATCCTTCCCCGTTTCTCACCCAATGTAACAAACGCTTGTCGAGACTCGAGCGACACAGCCGAGTCATCTTTCAACCACGACACTGGTCAACAATACCTTCAACTCGGCAAGGTGTGTCGGTGATAAAGCTCTCCTTCAGCTTTGCTTCGTGATCCTTTGAAGCGAGGGACTGCCATTCACCCGCGTTTAGGCTTTAGAACAGGGTGGGAAAAATTGAGTGCTTGGATGCTTTCGTCTTGAATGCGGTTTCGATTCCTCTTTCCTTATTTTGAGCGATTTTCGACAATTTCAATGAAAATTCAGACGTTTGGCATTCCTTTTAAGCAAGTTTCTTACAATCTAGAGCTGTATGAATAATCTATTAATCCTAGACTTCAGCTGACCCATTTTTTTAATCATTCAACTAATAGCGTATATAAACGAATCGTTTTTTTAATAAATCGATAGATTCACTCTTTCAGTTGATCATTTTTTTGATCAAATGGTCAACTGTCTCTTTGCATTAATTATTTTTCCAAACTTCTAACGAATCGTCCCTTTTGAGAGATGTTTTTTTTTTATTGATCGATTTATTGCGTGATTAATAAATCAGTTAATGAAAGTCTACGATTAATCGCATCGTTTAAACTTTTTTTTTTATTAATGTATGAAATATCTCAATCGATATTTCATGTTTATTGCAACTCTGAGCGCACTGCAGTGATTTCAGCAACTAATGGCGCCTCGGTTCAAATACCATTGATATTGAGAAGTAAAATTTCTGTGTTGTAGAACTTAACGATTTAATTTACGACTTTATTGGAAACTTTACCCCTGATACAAGTTTATCACTCGCGCAGAAATGCAACTAAAGTGCAATACGCGGGTGTGCAGTTTATTTTATGCTATTCCAAAGTTATGCATTGTTAAACTTTTACGGCTGTCCATCATTTTCATAGTTTAAAAGTATCGCAAGATTTAACAATGACGTGATAGAATTTACACGGGAATTATTACTTCGTTCGTATTTGTTTTTCACGCAACCCTATGATTTTGAAAACAAGTTTTGAAACATTGTATAATTGTAACAGCTCTTCCAACTTCCGTATCAAATACTCGATTTATATAACGTATTTATCTTCCATCGGTTGAAATTTTTATTCATAATAGACAAAATCTGAATCGTCGATAAAAATTTAAGAAATACTGCTAAGACATTGTGTTTTTATTTACCACATATTTCGTATTTGAAAACTGAACTGTGAATATTTACGGGCACCTGAAAGTCGTTTGAAGATTAATTTCTCTGAGCTAGGCATGTTTTTAAAGCCGGTTCGTCTGAGTTTTATCCCTCAAGTTGTACAACCAAAAAACCAGTACGGAATAATTACAAATTTAGGGGTCTCTGTACCGGCGCTGCCGAAAAGGTCAAGCGTGATTAGCCATATACGGTTGGATTACCACGTAAATTTCACAGTTTACACAGGGTCTGCAAAGCTTCAGTCCCGTTTGAACAAACTTTTTACCCACTCGCGTAACTCATGTGAATAGTCTTTGAATATTGTTCAAGATAAGATTCGTTCGTACACTTTATTGCGAGTCGATTTTGAACAATGGATTATTGTTCACAGTTGCAATAAGCATATGCAACGAGATTTATTTACGCCCGGGCTAAAAATTTAAAAGGTAAAATAACGAAGGACCAGTGATGTGAATTAAAAAATTGCAAACATCTGGTATGTCATAGAGATTGTAATATGATTACAATCCAGCTGTTATCAGTAGAGAAGACAAAGTGTAAATGTGGATGTTTTGAAATTCATAAAATAATATAGAAGTTGTCGTAGTGAAAATTTCGAAAATCAAAATACAGACGAAAATACGTTATGAATAGTATAACAATAATTTTAAAAAACTCAACTAATGTATCAGATTTCTTGCTGGAATTTTCTAAATTCTGATCATTTTACAATTTTTCCTTACAATCTGTCTGATAATTTAATTGTAATTTTTGTACCAAAGTCTTACGAAGATTGATTAATTCACAAAGAGTGGCCGCTGTATTTCAGCAATCATTTCGAGCATCAGTCACTTTGGTGAATTTTACAGCGTTCAGCCTCCAACGTTTCTAACCCCTTCGTACACTTAAAACGTGATTACAGTGTCATAATAAATCAGAAGTGAAGTGAAACGCAAAAAATATTGCGGAACAATTAGTGTAGAACCGTTTTAAAAAGAAATCTTTCTTGTTCCTGCAGTGACTAACTACTTTATTTTATGTTGAAAGGAAATGAAAATTTTCAAGGGATGCATGTACTAGTTCAAAGAAATTATTTACATTTATTGTGAACTAAACGAGAAAAGATATTCAAACTTCTATCGTTAAATATTATTCAGTAAAAACATCCGCCGACAGCAAAATTGTCACCATGTGCTGGAATATGTTGTAATTTACATACTCACAAGTTTCATTCAATTTTGTGTTTGAGATTTCCTTTTATTTGTTATTATACACAGTGATATTTTATCACTTCAAATTCGAATCACATGTGTGGAATTATTATTCACACGACCTCTGTAATTATTCAAATGATTTTTAAAACAAAAATACTGCCTGAAAATTTTCAGGGTTTATTCGTAGTAATGTTTCATGGCATCGTTTTCGTAAAAATCAGTAGTCAAGCTTTTCGTACCGCAATTAACAATATAAAGATAACTAATCGATGTATTACGCAACAAGTTATTTTTTACCAACATGTTTACTTTATAACATTTCATTTTTCACTCGCGTACCTATAACATTATACGCTGCGACTTGCCGCCAAGATTTGCAACATATCATTTCTAGCAATATGACGGGAAGAAGGAAATTCTTTACTACAGTACCGCCAACAAAGCTGATCACAAGTTGCCGACGTCTCGTTGGAACATTTAGAGAAATATATTGCTCCTTAGGTAGACCCTAGATGTAAAAGGAAGACCAAAATTCATGTCACATGTAATTTGAATCTTTCATTCAATTCAAACGTTCCCGTGCACGCGGTAAAATATTTTCACTGCACCCGAAGGTCGTGAATGTCGTAACATTTCAACGTTTGACAAATTGATAAACCGCTCTTGTAACCTTTTTCTGCAACTTCTACAACTGTCAGCTACCGGTCTATAATGCTTCGAAATTAGGTAAAGCTTACGAATGAGGATAGACTCACAATCATTTGTCATCCACCCTATAATATAATGCATAACCAGTTCCAAAGAGCTTATCGTACAGGCAGTAATAATCATCATAAAAATCGTAGGTATTTTTTTCCTGTGATTTCCATTCGTACGATTTAAAGCTACTTCAACACGTTTCAAAAATTGGCATCGCCTCGTCCAATCACTCCGGTATAATTTTGTATTTCACTTATCGTCGAAAGCTGAACTGGGAATTGAAAGTTTCACCTTCGTGATTTCCAGAAAGTCTGAGAGCAAGTTTCCCGAGTTCATTGCAACGATTAAAATTAATTCGATCCGTGTTATTCTTCCAATTTACATCGAAACAATAACGATTGGACTTGTCCAAGTATAGTGGTTTTGACCATTTGCATGGTCACGATGAAATTTTCAATGGCTTATCTTTCGTGTAAGTCGCAATTCATCTTCGAAGTAACCAGGTTTGATCGTTGACCGTATAACTTGTGACAGACGCACTGTGATCAGCATTTTAAAAACCAAAGATTCAAATTCGTATCGAAGATACCAAAATCCAGAGAACTCGTTTTCGGTATCATAAAGTTATTCAGGTTGCCGAACATCTCGCGAACGTCTTCGTCCCTTGAAGCCAGACTCCCCGGAGAGCTTTTGTAAGCATAACACGTCACGACCTTACAGTCACGCACAGCGAGAGTCTGCGTCCCGCTTGGAGTTAAGCACTGAAACATCATCAGCATGGATGGTTCGCCTAACTTCTACCTCGGTAATCCTTCGGCAAAGAACAATCGATGACAGATGAAAATAATCTATTTCGTGTCGTCGGATCTGCAATGACTTTGGCTGAATTGATATGATGAGCTGGCGGATAACATACGAATTTGCATTGCAAATTCACGGTGCTTGATACCTGCTCTCGGAGTCTAACTACAGTGAAATTAACATTCCGGTTCACTCGCAATCATCCTTCGAATAGAGAGATACCATTGCATTTAAAGAATTTTTGTACATGTTTTTGGAAGAGTTATCGATCCGCCACTAAAAATCAAGAATTCGGTCCCACGCTCTGTGAGCTAAAGATCTATTTGAATATTGGCATACGTGTAGTATTACGTAAATACGTACAGATAGCTTGTGTCTACACGCGAGTTGTGCACAAGGCTTGCTATCAAGTAATTCGAACGGGATACGAAGGCAAACAGTCAGGACGTGATACGACGTCGAAGAAATTGGTTGCTTGTATTTTAAAGAGCGTACAGCGATTTCTGACGAAGTCGCGATGTGACCAAAGCGTCTCGAATCGCCTCACGAGAGTAGCGTTACATAAAAATGATGCGATGGATAAGTTAAAGATTCCTTGACAAGTCCAACCACTTTGCAAAAGTGGCGAATACTGACTACGATTACAAGGGTTACAAGTTGATAACAGAGATTGGAAGGATTAAACAGAGATTACAAAGATTACAGTAAGATTATGCGGAATACAAAATTATTACAAAGACTGCAACGATCACTAGTGATTACGAAAATCACAGGGATAGCAAGACGATTGATGAGATCACAAGAAGATTGAACAAATTACGAAGAGATTGCACATGTTACAGAGATTACAAAAATTACAAGGAATTCCATGAAAGATGAAGGTGATAAAAGAAACCACAAAGATAACTTGCAGAATACGAATGGGATGAGAAAACTTTACTGCGGATTACTAAATATTACGAGAAATTACACGAGCTTTTGAAGGATTACAAATAATATAAAGATTGCAGAGATTACAATGATATCACGGAGAATACAGAGCGATCAGAAAAGATCACAAAGTATCCCAAGGGGTACAAATGATTATAATGATTACAGAATGTAAAGGATGACGAAGATAACATCAAGGATATAAAGAGATTGCAACGGATTACAATCATTACAAAGATTATACGAAATTACAAAAGACAACAAAGATTGTACGAGTCAAAAGTCTGTATTATTAGATTACAGCAATGGTTAACTTTTGTCAATTGCAACGTATTTCGACGGCTGTATAGCTTGTGTAAATTTGTAAAAGACACACTGAGAAAAATTTCATTTGTCATGGTAACTAGAAAAATTGAGTAAAACAGGTATCGTTAAAAAAACTGTTCGAATATTGTTGAAATTACGAAAAACGAGGTACGCGTAACCATTTTGCGATATTGTCGATCCTTTTTTGGTAATTGTAACGAAAAATCAGTTTCTTCGGTTTACCGTACTTTTTTAGTTAAACAAGGCTTCAACATCAATTTATCGTTGCACAAGCATTAAATTTTCGCAACAGTTACAAGAGAATCTAGCAACAGTGATCGTAATGAGAAAGAATAGTAACGGATACCAGACTTTCCGGTAACAGCTACAAAACTAATTTTCATTTTCTACCTGAAACTATATTTTTCGATTATGGTAAGAAATGAAAATAGTCAAGGACTGAGCGGTAACCGGAATTAAAAATTTCCCTCAAGGCAGGTCTTTTCGCTCGTTTTTTTTTTCAATTATTATTATCATCAAAAGATCAGAAGCATTGTCCATCAAAAATAAATTCAATACCAAATTCGACACCAACGCTGCAAATGACCGATCTCATGCTCTGTATTTTTACAATTTGCATCATACTCTCATTTATCATGGATGAATGTCGATTTGCCCCATACGCGTTGACGATACCAACACATTACAATAATTTATCGAGCATCACAGATTCATTTAAAACCTCTATCGCGCAACGCGTGCGTGTTCTCGGTGATGATTTGGACACCAGGAAATGTACCACCAATACCATTTCAATCCGCATCGTGCGTGTCGTGATTGTTACAACACAGCGTGGGCCGCCATTCGTCAATTCAATTTCCGATATTACATGACCACCGATAATGATAAATAGAACAACGATTCGCAGATGAGCAGGCGGGTTCTGATTGCTTTTGGATAATCAGTTACACCGGCGGGATGAAATAAGGTTGGACTTGAAGTCAGCTGAATATCTGAACCTCGGTGTACTCAGACAGGGAAGATTAATTTTTATTCAGCCGTAAAGAAAATCCCCGCAATATACGGACGAAAGCTCTTGACCTCGGTCGGGTGGATAATCCTCGGATAAAGGTCGAAGGACCTCGATTATAGTTATTAGGGTGGATAAAAGAGTTTTCCATCGATGACGTTGGTTTACCGAACGGATCCAGACCAAGGAGCCTGAAAACTCCAGACACGATGGAACGCTGCTTTTTTTTCCTGCTTGGATGAAATACAAGATGGAAGATTTTTTCAGTTCGTTAAAATTCTTCAAATATTCGAAAATCGTTTAAAGAATCATACAAAACCCCGGTCAAATACAGCTGCGCTGTAAAGTTTTTGACGAGTATGTTTTTATATATAAAATGTTTCGAGTATCAACGGTCGTGAAATGAAACTCTTTTACCATTTTCAAAAACACCAGAGGATCGGAAAATTTCAGCTATGATCAAGAAACGTCTGTAAAAAAATGGAACTATTCAACGCAGTTGTGTATTCAATGGTCCATAATTTTTTGAAGTTACCAACAAACAAACAAGACGAATCAAAATACTCAGTAAGAACGACATCTTTCGAAAACTGAAACATTGAAATCTTTCAATACAGTCTGAAAGTAGTAGCAAAACAGAGGTAGGGAATACTGGAATTTTTATACCCACTGATCTGATCTGCATATTATGCCTGTAAATTCAACGGAATTTAAGGATACTGGATTTATTTGTAAAGCTTACAGCTGCGTCCAAGTGGGTCGGGTGAATATATATCGGCAAAAAAAATAAAAATTTAGCGGCGTTGCGAAGAGCCGGAAGGTCTTGTTTATCGCGACCGCTGTTTGCGCAGGCCATTAGGTATCACAAACACTTTTGCCTTTCGATGGTGGTAACGAAATTTACATGTTTACCAAGCGAATTGTATTCCCAGGGGAGAATCTGATTCTTATAGCCTAGCAAAAGGACCGAGCTTATTTCTCGCATTCTTACGCTGTTCCTATACAGGCCGCGGTAAGACCGTGGAATCAAATTTCCCCCGGAATAAAGTAAATATTTGAGAAAGCTTGAGGAAAACTGCCAGGGCGTTAGGTAAACCGGGTAAAAGCTGCGTTAATCCTAGGACAACCGACAGAGATGCGAAACTCGACTCGCTGTTTGACGAGTTCATTTTCCGCAAAGAAAAACAATCCCAGCGCGAATTAATTTCCACGATTATCGGCAGCGTTACGAACTAATGAGCTAATTCACTCGACGGCCGGAAATTTCGTTGAATCACGGATTCTTAGTTCAGAACCATGTACAAGTTGGTGTTTCCAGTTAGCTTTTGTCAATTACAGAAGAATAATGACGATAGAACGATTACACAGGTCTACGGAATTTTTTTATTTTTTTTTTCTTCTTCTTCTTTTTTTTTTACGGACTCCATAGGATTATTCTTGAAACCACGCGATTAGACGTATGAATCACCTCACCCCGTTAGATTTGAATCATTTTTTAGTATGACGTTTTTACCAACCCGAAAAGGTCTCGGAATTTTTTTAGACTTCCTTTAGCCGCTGGTGAAATTTGTAAATATCGAAAAAATCAATGAAGAAAACGCTATTTTTAAAAATCTTACAAAAAACGTGCTCATTTTTTGATTTAAAATGTGATTTTTGAGAAACACACGATAATAGGATCTCAATATTGACTATTTTTTGCTGAATCAAATTATTTTCATGATTCGGTAATCTGTTTAGTTCGGATGATGAAATAAAAAAAAAAAAAAAAAAAAAATGGAACTATAACTCCAACACGGTATAAACTGAAACCTTATGAAAAAAAATAGTAAATATTAAGATCCCATTATCGCGCGGTGCTCTGAAATCACATTTCAAATCAAAGAATCTGTGTGAATTTTTCGAGATGTTTCAAAATGACGTTTTCGGAATTGGTTTTTCGATATTTTTCAAATTACACCGGTGGCTAAACAAATTTCAAAAAAAAAAACCCGAGACTTTTTTCAGTCGGTATGATCATCATACTAAAAAATTATTAAAATCTAAGGGGATGAATGCTGCTCATATGGCGTGGAATGCCCTACGTCTGCAGATATTAATATTCTGAAAAAGTGTCCCCTAATCTATTAAAATAATATATTGATTCGACTTGATGATGAAAATGATCCAACGAAGAAGAATTCGACGAGTTTCCTCGTCTAAACCGACGAGAAATAAGAAACATGCGATAAAATTATTACTAGCGTGTCTAATAACGTTGACAAAAATCCGAAACGTTCTTCTGCGTCACGTTTCACGAGGCAGGCGAAAAAGCGGATCTTCACCCCCTCCGCTTGCAAATGTCTTGCATCTTTTATCGAGAAGTCGCAGCATGTCTTTCTCCTTGGAAAAAAAAATTCCTCGTCAGGGTCGAAAACACACGTTGGCTCCGTAATTTACGCAGGAATTTTTTTTCCCTTGTCTTTTTTTTTTTTTTTTTTTTACGGAATATTTTGTCGTTGTTTTGTTTCTTTTCACTTTTTTTTCTTTTCTTTTTCTTTCCCTTCTTCTTCTTCTTCTTCTTTCCACCGAAGTAACAAATATTCGGCTAGTGTGCTCTGAGGTTTTTTGCGAGGAAATGGGTCCGCTCTTTTATGCGCGACGCGTGTTGCTGTCTTGAATCAAGTTGGTCGGAGGAGCTTTACTACCACGTGTTAAGTTTCGTTTTCGGCTGACGCCCAGCCTCGAATATACGCATTTTTTCTTCACTGATATCATCTTCGAATCGTTCCGCCGGCACGTACAACCGAATTCTATTTCACTGGCCTGCTTCGGCTTGGGTAACTACGTCACGAGCTCGCGTTATTATGCAAAAATAATTTCCGTCGCACGAAGTTGACCGTTAGTCATCATAGTCGGCAAATAATCATCTGTAAACTAAAAAACAAAAAAAAAAAAAAAAGTCCGTGGTTCAATTTTCGAGTCTGCTTGCTTGATATTTTGAAAATGAAAGTTGAATATATTCTGCGATGTTTGTAGAAACGAGGTGAAGCTTCACGTCTTGTAGAACACTTTTAACCCCCTACAAAGTAAGTATTCGTAAAATTTATGGCGTCAGTGTAATCTCCGGTGTAACGGTGCGTAAAGGCGTGCAGTTAAGTGAATTTCAATCGCAGCTACTGCAAATTTTACGAAACTAACTGTTAGGGGAATACTTGACCATAATCTCCTCCGTAAACCTTTATCCTCATGGTATGGTTTTCCAATAAAGAAGACGCTGCAAGCACTACTGTGAACGTCGAAGCAAGCATTGATTACATCAGCAGCGGTAAGGCGAAAGCTCTTCGTTTTATGAACCGCAAGTACGTGTCTCAAACTTGAAAGCTATTTTCCCACAATTAGGTTTCGAGCAACGCGAATTGCCTCTTCGGTTTGTAACCGAAAATGAAACAAATGATAGCGTTTCGACTGAAATAAAATTGTCGGTTCATTTTATAAGTTGGCTGATATTTATGTAAAAACAGTTTCGAATTGACGCGTCAATAATTTCGTAAAAGTACACTGAAATTCGGAATTAGCAAACGAGTACATTTTCGATCATTGACTTCTCCTTTCTCTTTGAAGTGACATTTGTTTGTTTTTTTTTTTGTTTTTCTTTTTTGTTTTTTTCCTAGCAAAGTTTTGTACATTCAGGGGCTGAATGTTAGCCAGCTGCGCGGAGCTGTTTACCTGGATAGATGTAAAGCACACCGCGATGTTGTGTATAATACGGCGTATTTATATCGTCGACCCGTCGTCCAAGGTCTAAATCGATGCTAAAGAAGCTAGCCGGTATAGCGCTCTCGCTACAAGATGAATGGGAACTGCCACGCGAGTTTCTAAGAAAAACATTATCCTGACGAATGACGGGAAAAAATGTTTAAGCCCTGAATACTAAGTCCTGCTTAAACATGATCTATATACCCTAGCAGCCCTCAGTTTCTCTAGTCTTTCTTTCACTGCTTCGATCTTTCTCTTCATTTCATCCTCGTACATTTCTCGATCGCCGTCGATTCTCTTTTCTCTCATCCGCCCTCTCCCTTTCATTGTTCAAATTGGGCAAGAAGGAAATCAAGTTATTGCGCGTCAGATATTCTTCGATTCTCGAAATCCTCTCGTATGCTTCGTAAGAGCTCGATAACCGAAGTGTGACAAACGTCCATTGTACTTCGGTCATCCGTTCACGCGGAAAGTGTGTCCTTTTGGGAACGAGTATCGAGTGCAATGCGGCACAAAATTCAGATCATCACTTCTAAAGCTGATCAATACGTCTTACCGAATTTTCGAACGACCCAACTTTGCAGATAGCCAAGATTCTCAGGATAGTGGAAACTCGGAATGGTTAAACTAATAAAAAAAAAAAAGCGGAACGAATACCACATGAAACAATCACAGTTATCTAGATTTCAAAAAATGTGACACGACGTGTTCAAATTGTGCTCCCATCGCTTTGCCTGGTTGAATCCTCGCGAAGATTGAATGTATCGATTGACAAGTATAGCGTTCACCTTTCACCCAATTTCAGTTTTCCACTCGGAATAAATTTCCTTATAATTTTTCGCAGCATACCTTATACCTATACCTACCTTTTCTACCCGCGACCACGTTTAGGTACAAGTACTCCGTTTCACTCTGGGAATTGTTTTTTTTGTCATGAATTTTAATTTCTAGCAACGTATATCAGCGTACATTATTCAGCTCTGTATATAGACCTACCATTATACAATTCGACGGTGAAAATTACTTCCCTGCAGGGTGAATATTTTTAATGCACGATGAAACACTCGGCTGGATAAAAAACGTTATAATTCTTGCCTCGTATGAAATACCAACGGCCGATGAATTACCGCTGGGCCTCGATAAGTTTCCCAAATCGAGGGAGAGAGTGAGCGATTCGAGAAATTCGACGTTACGAGCCAATTGCAAGTCTCTTTCTTCCACTGTCGTCGCAGGTTCAAACAATCGAGGATCAATCTCGAAGAATCTCGCTACCGGAATAAATGGCAATAAATAAAAGTGGGTGCGTCTCGAATCTAGGCATGGGTAATATTTCAAACAAAGTGGGGCGTGAGCGATTCTTAGGGGGCGTCGAGACGCCTCTGTCGAGATTTCCTCCGACACACCACCTACGCTATATAAGCCCGCTCTTCCGCCTCGCCAAAACTCCCGGGAGGGCGATTAAATTGATCGTTTTATGGAACCGGCCTTGTTACTCAATCCCAGAGGACCGCTAACCAGCTTGCAGGTATCCGATGCAGCTTCACACCGCATTTCAAGGAAGTCCTGTATTCTACGGTAGAAACCGGATATACGTACTCGCCTCTTCTTCATCAGCCATTCTTTGCCACTCTACATTCAAGCATCTCTTGATGTTGGAGAACAAAATAAACGAGGCACATTTGTATTCAACTGTACGATGAACGGTTACTTCTGTGTGAAGTGAAGTCGTAGAGACGTTCTCGGCTCACAAAGCGTAGGTGTAAAATTCTTAGATTCTTACCAACAATAATCCAATGAGAAAAGATACTCTTTTTGGACCATTAAGTGTTTTGGTCAAGGTGGCAGTACTCGAGTCCTGATAGTCACCTTAAGCGCAACATCACTCCAACTCCCTCATGTTGAGAAATTCCCGACACTCGGTGGTTCTTGGAGCATTTTCTCCTCGACGAAATCGTTGAAATTTGACTAAACTCGATGGGACGAACTTACAAGCTATTATGATAGAAGCGTGGTAATGGATCGACCACTAACCGCGGATACGTGGTATGTCATCGTCGAATATTTATGGAAGCGCTGAGTGAAGTGGACGTTAGTTGCCAGTGCAGACGACGGTCAACTTGTAACGAATCGATACTAGGACAACAATCGCTTTCCACATGTTTCCACTCTCGCAAGAACCAACATTTGCCGAAAAATTCGTAGTGCTACATTGATGCTCCAATCGAGACAGCGATGTCGTAGGTACCTATATTTTTTCGCCGCGGTTGATTTCGTTCCAATCATTCGACGTTGACGGTTGGGAAACTTTGTCGGGATGAAGTGTGCGATCGGAAATTTGACGCACAGAACCGTCATCGCCTTTCGAATGATTGATATCGCGATGTTACCGTCTCTCCGTCAACTGTAATGATGGAGTGTATTTGCTAACTGTAGGGATTACTACGGCAGAGGACGTGAATCAATGTTTGGGCTACGTATATGTCGTAAAGGGGAAAAAAACTTTTTCTCCCCATCGTATTCAGAACTCGGGACCTTGTCGCAAAGCCCGTTCACGCCGTCGATAAATCGTCGAACCTGGTGTCCGACCGTCACCTCTGGTGACTCTTAGTCATAGAACTTCGACCCGACGATGTATTGTGTCAGATTAGCATCCGGGCGGGTCGCAGAGCATCAACTTCATCGAGTCTGAATGGCGAGAAAATCTTTCCCAGTTTTATTCAGCCGCAATAAAATTGACCGACGAAACGAAATTATTCGAGAAACTTGAACGTCGGACGTTTGTTGTCTCACGAGCAAGGCGACCAATCCTAGACACATTTGGTCCGTTAGGAAGTTGAGCTACTCCGTTGAGTTCATTCAGTCAAAATAGATAAAAACAAGATAACGCAAAGTTACACTGCGTGGAATGAGAAAACTAGTTTTCACGCTGTTTCAACCAGCTGAACCAACATTTATGAACCAGAACAACCATTCCGGGGTACAGATGTCATTTATGCGCTACGGGGGGCTTAAAGAACACTGAAAAAACTTTGTGCCCCAAGACGAGGGAGGAATATTTGGAACGTGAACTTTCACAGTTCGTCACGTCACCTTCAACATGACTGGCAAATTTGAGTTTTATTGGATTCCAGGTGATCTAAAATTGCTCAAAAACGTCCGAACCGCAATGAATTGGGGCCATGATGAACTCCGTGAAGAATGTACGGTGAAAAGTATCGGTCAAATTGTAAGGTAAGAAGCAGTAGAAAATGATCATTTCATTCTTTCATTGTGGCTAAACTATGTAATGACGGGAATAGAAATGCAAAATGCATTTGAAAGCTATAAATATTTGCGTTGAAACCAACAAAATTTTTTTCATTTATAGTTAAAATTAGCTCCGAATTTTTGATTCGACTTGTTGTTTTTGAGAAATTAATAAAAACGTTTAGGTAAATGTGATCAAAAAAATAGCAGCTAAGCCAAATTTCAATTTATCAAAAATCCGTTTCACAGAAGCTCAGCGGATATATTGACGATTCGAAAAAGTCTCGGCTTCTGAATTTCGGATATTCCGTTTACCTACAAACGTGATTACCGTGTTGCCAATTGTTTTTTACAGAGCTGCATTCAAACGGAAGTATACGAGTCAATTTGTAAGATAATTTGAAAAACATTATAGCGTTTCAAAGCGAAAATCCTCAGAATTAAAACGAGTTCTGGGTCACATTGTTCCGTCCATTAGTCTAATCACAATAAGTCATTAAATAAAATAATCATTTTCTACTCTATCTTCTTACCTGGGAAAACCCCTTAATATTTTCATCACGGTTCAGTCCTCCGCATAAAATCGTTCCTCCCTTTCATGGTTCACTGAGGTAACTCGGCCGTATTTCAGGCCTCTCGAGTAGCTCGTAAACTGGAAAAGAAGATAGACAAAAAGGCAGAAAAATCTTTAGGTCACTAATCCCCTTCATCGCCCCGCGGAGTATCGCTTTTCGCCGTTAGTAGCTGAGCACTCTATCGTCGCTGATTTAAGCTTCTAACCTGTTTTTTTTTCCCTCTATTTTATTTCGTAACGTTGGCGCCGAAATGTCGCTACTCAGTGCATTTGTGTAACACAAGTATATTCGAATGGCCGAATGTTCACGATCGTTCAATTTCACGTTAAGCTCCATCACCGGATAATCCTAAGGTGTTGGGCCACTCTAGAATTTTCGAAAAACTGATTTTTTTTTCCTTTCCAACGGTCCCCGAGGACCTCAAAAATGATGTCCCAAAAGATTGTGGCCGGGAAAAATCTCTAAGCACTCGGTTTTCGATTTTTACGTAGGTATACGGCAGATGTTATTGAAATCATCTGTTCCCTGACTGGTCTGGACAAGTTCAGACTTGTCGAACGTCTGTTTAGGTCAGTTAGGGCACAGCCAAGCATTTGAGAAGGACGCTAGTCGACAAACGCTTGTTTTCTCGTTTTTCTACTAATCAAAACTTCAAACGCGTTTATCTCGAAATTGCATTTTTCAAGTTGCCCGGAAACATAACTCAGACAATTATCAACCGATTTACTTGAAATATTGAATATATCGTAAAAAAATTCATTTCCGTGGACCCTGGAAAACCGGAGACGTCATCGCAAAAACGCTGCACAGCCGTCATTTTGAAATTAATCGCTTCAAAAAAAATTATTGTATACAGTCACTGATATGTATGATAAACACCCGTTTTTGTAATCTCGATTTATTTTGTAGTTTTTCTGCAAAAAAATCCCCGGAAAGCCTATTTTTTTGGCTTCTAGAGTAGCCCAACCCCTTAATTCTACCTGCAGATAACACAACTCTACATAAAAATTTTTCGTCCGTTTCCTAAAATTTATTTTATGATTTTTCTTTTCATTATGCTCCAAAATAAAGGAAAAGTACCCACATTCCATATAAACTTTGCTTTTGTAGTACTTTCGATAATAATACATTCTTTTCAGTTAACGTAGAAATATTAAATAGTTCTGGTACATTTAAAAATACAGCCAAAAAAAAAAGAAAAAAGGTTGGAACAGTTTTAAAGTAGCAGTCTCTGGATTTTTAGGGAATAACAAAGATGAAAATTACCAAGATGTAGTTGAAAATATGTTAAAAAACTTTATAACCATGGGTTGCAGAATGTCTCTAAAAGTACATATGCTGCATGCTCGTTTAGATAAATTTGAAAACAACGCAGAGGCGTACTCAGAAGAACAAGGAGAACGTTTTCATGAAGATATTATGAACTTCGAACAACGTTATCAAGGCCAATGCAACGAAAATATGATGGGTGACTAGATTTGGGGTTTAGTGAAAAAAAGTACTTATGAACATGAAAGAAAAAGTAATAGGGTTCACTTTCAAATTTTTTCCCACTATTCTGTAATTTGATATGACAGTAAAAGTTGATAAAAATTACATATAAATATATTTGTTTCGAGTTACGAATAAATAAAAATTTTAACTATGGATTCTCTAAAATATCCTTCAACCGTTCTCCTGGATAGAAAAGCAAACTTTTTCAGGGCATATATATTTTTTTCATCCAACTATCGATAAATCTATCGAAATTTCATACCCTCTTATTAAAGTCAAAATTCGTGTTGACCTGTGTAATTTGACCTAACTGATGAAAAGCCAGACCAAAACAACTATCGTAGTTATTGCAGTGTCTAAGTATTTCGATGCCAGGCCACTCGAGGCATTCTTTAAGACGGTATCATGTCTAAATAACACAAGTAAACGAAAAAATTTGAAAAATCAACACGAAATCTCAACATTATAAATTTCAACATTAAAAATTCCTTCAAGATAGGATTTAAATTCTATTAAAAATTGAATAGAGTCAATAAAGAGTCAGTATAATCGTGATATTCGTTCAGCAAAAGTTTTTTTAGAATTACGGTGAGTTTTCTTCCAGAGGTAGGGTTAGAATAACTTTGGCCTCCGCATAACGTGGGAAAAATCGAAACCACAACACACCATCCCGTATGAAAAATGTGTGTGTGTGTTTGTGTGTGTTGATTGATACATGTATTGATATAAATTACGTTGATTGTACGAGTGTTGTATTTGTCATGTGTTATTTAGGCACGTAATCCTTCAAGACAACATATTTTCTAACCGCATCGGATATCGCGTATGAAGGTGCAGTCCTTTGATCGCACGACAGGAGGTTCAAGCACCGTAAGGCATCCTTATTCTCCGGAGGTAAATATTTGAGGGAAATTTCCTCAACAGTTTCTATTCACCGTGCGAAATACGGGACTACCTTGAGGTTTGAATAAGCAAAACGGCGGAGCCTTTGCCGATTTCCTATGAATCGTGAAGCGGAAGATGGTGTGTTTACGGCATCGGTACCGGGAGAATAATTGGTTCCAGAGTATCCGGACCTGAAAATCGATGTGCACAATTTCGAGCCCGATATCCACCTACTCGCGGTATTCCCTTGTTCAGCTTGTATCCCCGGCAATAAATAAAAATCCCTCTTTCCACCAGCTTTATTAGTACTTGATCGATTGCTCGACAGGGTCACCCTTCGCATTATTCAAATATCCCTATGTATTGCCGGCCAGCGACTGAAAAAAGGCAACGAATAAAAATACCGAAAATGAATCACACGTATATTCGACGCAAGAATCTCAAAAATCGGGTCTAGTCGTCGACAATCGAATTAAATTTATGCGGTGGAATTCACCAATGTGAATATTGGCATCGTTGTAACGGAAACTTTAAAAAGCTGTTGAGAACGGATCAAGACTGCGGTCCGTTGGAAAAATTGGCCACACGAGAAACTGATCAAGTGAAAGTTTCGGAAAGTGGAACTTCGGTATATTTTTAAACTTTCTAGAAGCTTACACGACTAAAGATCAGTTGCTGATAATTTTGGACGGATTTTATATGTTTTATTGTTTTGATTTTTCATAACTAAAATCGTACCACTCTTATAATGTTGGCTTTTTCGATGACCTCGCCACAATCTCTCATAATTTCAATAATTTTTCTTTCATAAACGCACAAGTTTATTATTTTTCGACTATAGTGTAAAATTTGTATACAACATTTTCTCGTTCAATTGAACAATTTCGGGCACAAAGTTTCAGGCTATTTGTGTGTCGAAAAAACAAAAATTAATCGAGTGCGCAGTTTCTCTGAAACGATAAGCAATAAAACTTTTTTCCGACGAAATATCCGACGTCCAAATGTTACTTTATATAATTGTTGATATAAGGTAATATTATTTCATAGAATTGAAGCTAATTGTATATAATTTTATTGAGAATTTTTCGAACTTTTTTCTCCGACAACTTTGGCGGTGAGTTTCTAGAACGTGATTATTTCGGGTTTCGATCAGCCGGGAATTTGAAGATTTTTCAACGCACGTCGACTCGCATGTTAAAAATTCAATCTCGCGTAGAAGAACCGAGTAACTGCGGAAGGAAACGTTTGATATTGCATACGGCTAAGCAGCCACTATAGATCCCACTTCCCTGCCTCGGATGAGAGAAAATTCTTGACTTATTGTTCCTTTTTGAACCTCTCAAAATTACGTCTTCCAACCAGTCCCTCTAAAGCCAGATAGAAAAGGTACGATATTGGATGGATATTATAAGAAAAACGGGGCACTCGCTCATCCCGACTTACCGAGAAGAATTCTGGAACGTCGCTGCACTTCGAACATTTATGCCTGTCTCTGCACCCGCTTTACACAAAATCCCCAGCCACTGAGTTCTTCAGTTTACGGTAATTGGTCAACGTGGGACCCTCACATTGTATATCCATATCTGTATTATCAGTTTAAACGAGAGTTACGCAGACCTGCGAGTGCTTCTACTATTTTCAAGCACTAATAAAATCTTTATTTTCGAATGTAACTATTTTGAAAAAAAAAAAAATTGTAGACATAAATTTAGCCACAAAAATTGTAAGTAGAAAATTTAAATCGGTCTTTTGTATGACAGTTTTGAAAATTTTTAAGTTCCTGTAAAATTATAGTCTTTACAACGAGAGAAACTTTTACTTGGGTTCACTAGGCGTACGGTTTTCGATTATTTTCATTTTTCATACTAACCGGACAACGTATGGTTCTGGATAAAAAATGAAAATAAGTTTTGTAGTTGTAACAAAAAAATTTAATTTGTTTTAGGTACTATTCTTTTTTATTATCGTCACTTGTATATTATTTTGTAGAAATAAATATCGCGATGATTTTCTACTGGTGCAACAGTAAACTGATGAACTGAAAAAATATGGTGGGCGAAAAAAAAAAATGCAGATTCAATGTTACACATAAGTAGAATATAATTAGCATTGACAACTATAGCTATACACTGAATGGTTAAATGAACAAAATTTTCATCTTATTTCGACAATGTATTCAAATCGTTATTGTAACAATACTTATTTTACTAGAATTTACTAGCAACCAGAAATAATGAAATTTTTCGAAGCGTAATATTTGAAGTATTCTGAAATTAAATGAAGAATCGTTTTTCATTCTAACAGTCTATTATTCTTCTGGTAATATTTTCTTGTAATTGGAATTTGATGAAGTTTTAAAAGCTTGTAGCTCTTAACTCTTAAAGTCATGTAGTACTCCTACCTTTACCGGCCGAGCAAACTCACCCTTCTACTTCTTATATCAAATAAACAAACCAACGAAAAGTGTTGAAATTTCGACGGTCCAAAAACAACGATGCAACGTAAGAAGAAAAAGGGTGAGTTTGCTCGGTCGGTAAAGGTAGGAGTAGGTACCACATGAGCTTAATACAAGAAAATTGCGCAGGACGTCATTTTCTCAGTATGCAGAATTACGGGTATAAATTGCTGGCTTGTGTGGGTTTTACTTGATAAATTCAGAGCTTTAGGTACATAAAATACAATTGAATTTCGACTGCACTACTTTACGTACGATGTCTACAACATCAGCTCATAAATTAAACTAGTATGCACTTTGCGAATTGGTTTGTCTGGCAGTAAGATTTATGGGATACTTATTCACACTCTTTCTGTTGACCGTTTTTCTTTTAAACTCAGCTGAAGTGGGTATATAAAGTATATAAGAAGTAATTCAACATTCGAACAAAGCTTGTGGCTGATAATTTCGCAGCTTTCTATACTCCGTCAGTAAATATTTATTGGAGATTTTACTTTCATCCTTGTATCTGCAAACCTGATTTTTGTTTGCATTCTAACAACAAGCTACACAATTTTTGCCTGAACTTTCGAACGTTGAATGCCGTACAATTTATACAGACTCTGTTGTACATCGAAATATTTAGACGCATCGGGCGAAACGGTCGGATTGAAATGGTGCAACGAACTTACGGATTCGTTATACGCTGTTTGCATGATACATTAAATCACTGACTGACAAAATTGAAACGGAGCCTGAAAAATTCAACAGTATTTGCATGTTCACAGAGATGGCTTGGTTCCATTTTTTTCAATAACTTTTTTCCCGAATGCGGAGAAAATCGTAATGCATCTGTCGGACGAAAAATTCCCTTTTATTAAACTCAGTGCGACTTTGGTCAGTGCCGTGATAAAAAATGAGGTAAGAAACAGACCAAGAAAATTCATTCGGACAATTACGTTAAAATTATCCCCTGATAAATTGTCCAATAAGTATCGAAAATAGAAATTACTAGAAAATGACGAAGTAAGGTTAATAAAAAAGCATTTGCTTTTCGTAAATCGTATAACAAACTTTGTCTGGCTCTTCGGTTTTTTTCCCAAACGAGTTTTGGTTGCTTTATTTTCTCCGTTCACTCCGTATTTTATGTCCATGTCGGATTAAGCTTAACATTTAAGAGCAAATGGGTTAAAATCTTGAGCAACCGAATTTCGAGTAACCTACTTAAGTATCATCATAATATAATACATGCATTTCTAAGAAATTGGCGGAACGTGTGAAGTTGGGCCGATTTTCGTAAAAAAATTTTCCGGATCCCTTAAGGGGGAGGGGTAAGGGTTTCAGCGTAAAAAAAAAACACTTTTTTGTGAATTTTTTTTTAAGGTATGGATTGAGCAAATTTATCCAAACCTTTTGTACATTATTAAGTATACTTTTAACAATAATCTGTAATTTTTTCATGCAAAAATATTGGAAAACAAGCCGGTGACAGAGCTTGCCCCAGAACGACTTAGAAAAAAAAAAAATTTGCGGTGTTCACTATACCTCGGTCGGAAATTATCTGAAATCAAAAACCATTGAAATTTAGTCAAAGTATCATCAAATCCACCCCCCAACGTTCCATGAATATTTTTTTTTTTTGTTCATTTAAAAATTTTTGGTGGCCATCTAAAGTGTAAACTGCTATTTTCTACGAAAAATTCCGCCATTTTGTGGGTGGGAAACCCCCTTAATGTAAAAAAAAAAAAATTCCAACCAAACGTTGGGGGAAGGTATTTTATATTTAGAAAATGTGTACCAAGTTTGAAATGAATCGGTCGAGTAGTTTTTAAATGGCAGTGAACACGGACTTTGAAAAAGTAGTTTTGAGAAAAAATCACAAGCGCACGATCGAACGTACAACGACAAACCGTCGCTCGTCTCTCATTTTAAAATATTGTACATTGTACAGTATACATACATACAAATGTGAAATACGTCTTTATGGCTTTACTTACTTGTCTTTACTAAATAAAATATTCTCGAAACAGGATAATGGACCAGAACGATAGAAGTGAATACGATGCTGTCAGAGTTATAGTGTTAAAGGGCAGGAGACTAACTAGACAATAACTTCGAGAGGTTTGCTCAGATCGACTTAAAATTTTGGGAATATATTCTTGAAAGGTTTAACAATAAGATAAGGCAAAAAAAAAATTCGATTTTTCAAAAGTGCAAACCCTTACACCCCCCTCCCCTCAAATAAGTAGACGTAGATATTTATTCTTGTTTTTGAATGAGAAGCGGCTCTTAATTCATCGGACCTAGTAAAACCGTCCGGATCAGCAACAATTACGCGTCATTCGCGAGTGCAGCGTTTCGGTTACGCACGGATTAATATTCAAATTAACTAGATTACATTATCAGCATGCGAGCCGAGGCAACACGTCCTTTCGGTGTAGGTATATGCTCGGCTCTGTGTTTGCTATAAGCTGTTTGTACGCCTAATTCCGCAGCCAATAGATACCGTAACAATGTTATTTTCGGATTACCAGTATGAGGCTGCAGAGTATACGGCGGAGAGAATTAACATTTTACGTATTGTGGTACGGCCGTTAATAATGTTAATTGCAGCGGAAGTTGTCGCAACACGTGGCACGCCTGGTTGACTAAATTCGCCAAAGTTAGGCTTACCTTCAACGGATGAGTGTCTGTGCGCGTAGGTGTGTATAATATTCCACATTCGTGGGTGCATGCACACGTACGTAAACGGTATACGGATAATTGGCTAATGGTCTGAAACAGGCGATGAAATTACTCTTAACCGGCAGAAAGTTCGCTGCGTAAGGTGGGGGAAAAACGAGTTAATCGATCACTCTTTTCAAACATCGATACGACACACTGGATATACTGAAAAGAAATTTCATTTCTCGAAGTTAAGTGAGTTCCAGTGATGCCGGTTTTTTTATACGGCTAACTATTTCTTGTTTTATGTCATAACCGAAAAAATATCGTTCCGGATTTGAAAATAAAAACAAGTTTTGTAGCCGTGAATACAGAGTTCATCATTTGCGGTCGATATTCTTTCTCATTGTGATCACTCTTACCATTTTTTTTTTTTTTTTTTTGACGCTGTTGCAATAATTTGATACCGGTGGTGCGGAAATAAATTCAGGTCAGGATTTCATTTGACTGAGAAAACACAGTGAACTTGCCAGAGAGATTGGGAGTAGGGAAGAAACTCTCACGTATTCATTTGAGGTTAATTTTTGTTTATTGTAACGAAGGAAGAAACTTGGCCAGGCTTCATACTGCGAATAATAAAAGGCGCTATAAAAAAAAAATGAAGATCATAGACTAAAACGACATGTGACATACAAGTCATGTCTTACAACTGCGGCATCTCTACGTCTAACTGTTGTGGCTATGTTTTCAAAAGATTGCTCTGTCGGCAACGGTATTTCCAACAAAACTAAGGAGAATAAAATTAAAGTCGCAGTAATCAGAAGATGTGGTATTTGAAATGATAATCGCAATAAATAGTTAACCATGCTACACTTTCCAGTTGATTTAACAACATTCTATAGGATTATATTGAAATTTGACAATTATGTGTAATTATAATTACTAAATATTGCGTGTATTTTGTAAGGTACGAATAGCGGAGTAAAATTTAATTCATTTCTTGATATATCAAAACACGAGCCGCCATTTGGTTTAAAATTCATTTATTCATCCATTCCGTGTGTATATTGTTAAAATTACAAATAAGTCTAAATAATTGTCTTTCGTTGAGGCACTATATTCGTGGATCGCACAGTGTTTTAATTGTTACTTCGTTTTAAATCGTCTCTCTTTGAATTTTATTTAACTTTCGGAGTTTATACTAATCAGTTTTAAATGTTCTTCGTCGTGGTAAAATTTACTTTTATCATAAGTTCGTCGATTTTCGGTTTTTTAATACACAATTTCAAAGTTGGAAACTTCCGCACCTCCTTTCTCCTAGAAAGACGTTGACCAAGAGCTCTCCTTCTTCGTCTTAAATTTCAAATTTTTGACCAGGTGTACCACTCCGTGGATCTAATCTCATCCGCTCATGTCGTGCTCATTGCGCGGTTATATTTGAATCATTAAAATTGAAAATATTCGATTAACGACAGCAATAATACTCCAACTATGGCAAACAAAACTTTTGGTAATTATAAATGAATAAAAATGAAAAATAGTCAAGTATCAAAAGTTGCCCAAAAATTTTTCACAGATAAATTAATAATGTTTACGGTGTATAGTTTATGGATATTGCGGGAATATCAGAATTCTCATAGCCAATTTGAAAATCGAATGCCTGTCACGGGTTTCTGCTTGTTATGTGTACCTACCTTGACTGCATGCACTAAAGTTTCACCCGTTCCTGTGAACCGTCGCTCTTCTAATTGAGGATGCGATGCGTGTGCAGCAGCAGAAACAGAAGGAGACATGCATATATATTATATGTATATTATATATGGTACATGTATATTCGCGAATGGTGGATTCGGTTCCAACTAAAGCAATGCATGACGGAATTTGGTTTACTAACTCCGATGCGGGCAATAATCTGAACGGTGTTTCTGCAGGGAACTGCAGTCTGGGCGAAAATTAAATTACAAATATTATGGTGCCGGTAAAGTGAGCCTTCTCTTCAGCAACGAGGAACGCGTAATTCATATTCATGGTGATTTGCCACCCCCGAGACGCGGCGCGGCCCGCCAACCGTAGTTTATAATTAATTCATTGGATTAAACTTTACGTCATGTTCATAGTATGCATTACCCGCGTCTTCGGGGCGTCTCACGGCATCTTAATCTCCAATCCAATATGAGTGCCCATTAAAAGTGGTACGAGATGAGAGACGAGACGTGACGAGGAGCGGGGCTTGCATATTTTTATTCGAACGAAATGCATTTACATCCTACGGCTTGTGTATCATAATCCAGCAGTCTGCCAGAGGATGGGCAGCAGATTGATCATTCTAATAAGTTGTTGCTTCTTGCTACGATTGTTTCACTCCCTTCGATGCCGGAGACACTCAACTGTTTTCCTTTCACTTCGGTAGTTATTTTTTTCGTTTCTCAAAATGCCACTCCGATTTTATTCGACAGCAATTAAAGCCAGTAATTGCGACATTCTACAGATGGCAATTCGATACCTACACCGATGTTGGTACCCTGGGCATTTGTAGTTTTATAACGAGGTTACTCTGACGCTTTGTGCTGCTTCTGTTGGAGTCGGGTACTTTAACAGGAAATGGGAAAAACTAATTGTTTCCAGACAAGTATCCTGTAACGTCTTACCCGATGTCGCAATAATCGCTAACCATTACACACTGTAATCATGAAATAAACTCGTACGGAAACTTACGTTTTTACAACTATCGATTAGCAGCCAAAAGCTTGCGACAAGAGTAGAATGATAATAAAATTGGGGCTGCGTGATCAGTCGATTGATCGTAAGCCTGAAGCAATCATTTTTCCGGTTGATCGTTTCACCGATCATTTGATTTAATCGATTTTGTCAATAAATCGATTATTCCGTTGGTTGGAGAAGCGATCAATCGAAGTTTCAAATTAATAAATTGATCCCACAGCTCTAAATTTTACATACATTCAAAGCTCAATTTCTTTCCTTTTAATATAATCGTTGTTATTATTCATGCTGCAGGTGTTACTGAATTTGATAAAAGATGCTGATTATCGCTTTCATAATTCATCATGTTGTGCAATCTAGTGGCTAAATTTAAACATCGGTTTTGAATTTCTGAGATCCCACTTATGACACCAATGCTACGCGTGGGTTAAAACTCTTTCGCGTTAAACCTCCGCTGCCAGACTGGGTCAAATGGAACCATGATCTGACTTTAGAGCTAAATATCTGTAACTGAAAGGGTACGAATGGGTCTTCTTCTGTCATCTACCAGTAGTTTGGACTATCCCTAGTTGGTAGACACATGAATGACTAGAACCGTCAGTGTCAGGGTGACGGCTGTTCGCGAAGCAGTGTGACCAACTTCGATTGTCTCTTTTTTTAACCGTGTCGACATTTTATTTTTGAAATAATAACAATAGATTCTTATTACAGAATGTTTAAAGTATATTTCATATTTTTTCGTTTAAATCAGACTGATAGTTTGCATGTTGCAACAGCCTTTCGAAATCCATCCACTATGACAACGGCGGGATTTCCTGAAAGTGAGAGAACAAAGAGTTGAAAACGGTTCACATTGGTTAAAATCGAGTTCATTTGAGTTTTTTTCCAAGTTCTTTCACAGTGTACTGAATATATTTCATTGTCAAAGACGTTGCATGAATTCGTCACATTTCTTCTTTACTGGGTCGGTTTCATCCTCAGGCAAAAGGCACCTCCGTCAGTCAACGACGACGAGTTTAGGTATGAAAGAGATTTGAGACGTTTCGGTCTCTTCCTTGGGACTTGGATTTGGATGGTGATAGTCAGCGATGTTTCTGATCTTATCCACGTACGGTTATATGAACGGGTTAATATCACCACCCCAGAGGCTGCGCAAGCTCTCTTTCTCAAGAGCACAGCTGCAAACGACGCTTTCTTAGAAGCATCTAATCTCCGAATTCTTTGAACCAGTACTTGCGAAGGTTCTTTCTTCTTCGAGTATACAAACTCCGGGATAACTTTCGACCGAAGAACACAATAGATATTGTCATCAATTCAAGTGCCCAGCGAGCTATCAAACTTTTGAACGTTAAATTTTACGACGCAGTAAAGGCAAAACGGTTTCGCTATGTACGATCGTCGGATAGGTATAACATGTATACCTGGGTTTTAACAGTTATAACCCGAACTTCTCCTGCGCCTCGAAGAAAAACCAACTGTATTTAATTATTGCAATAATTTAACCACACTCATCACTATTCAAAAGGTTTCGTTTCGTTCAATTATTCGGTTGCTTATCAACTGGCGAAATAATCTCCTGCATTGTCACGGTGTTTTGTGAAACCGATCACACGGTCGAAATATCAATTGTTGAATTCAAGGCAGTATTCAAAAAATGTAAAACATTCTTCTGTTCGAATATTTTTTGATATAGTTGAAAAAAGTCACAAGTACAGAACTTGAAGATTCAAAAATTGTAGTGACATCACACGTCAAATTTTTATAAAGACTCCAAAAAATTTAAAGAGATTACACAAGCAGGACAAAACTGAAAAAAAATCTACCAAAAGGAAGAGCCAAGAAAGAGGTTAATTGCCGCGCATTTTTAGAAGACCTGGATAATCTGCCGGGAGGAATGTGATAAATAAAAAAGTTCAACGGTCTATAGCTGTTGGTTTTCTGAGTAAATCAGCTTCCGTTGACTGAAAGAAAAAAAAGGCCTTCGTATTTCTCTTGAAATCTTTTCCGATATACCCATCCTCTCATTTCTTATAAATCCCTCTTTTCTTTTCTCTCAGCACGAATGGTAGATGGTGAATAATTCCACGCATTTCGTAAGAATTGACTTTCTCATATCGTAGGCACGACTCGCCGTGAAGCAACAGGATATTCTCGTTATCTTACAGCGTGGACTGATATCTGAAACCACTGCCTACCTTGTAATGATCTTTGCTGGATCATCGTTATTGATAATGCCATACCCAGTCAAGCATTATTGGAATAATAAAATAATATGAAAGACGTATCGGAGAATGCGTAATACGATGATGGCGGTGTGAAATGACGTGTCAGTTGCACAAACTACTTAATTCAAACATAACCTCAACAAGAACGCAATTGTTTCCTGAAATGGCGGCTTGACCGATTTATACTTTATCAAACGGCAATGTCTGCAAGATTTGAATCGCGTATTTCCTTTTACAAAAAAACAACACGCCAGAAAAGTTAGATTCTTTGACGCAAGTTGAAAAATGTATACGTATAGAAACGTAACTGGTAAGTGTCTGAGGAATAGTAGAATCCAACAATACTGTTAATAGAGTTGTTGCATAAAAATATGGTCCGCTGCGTATTTATTGGAGTATGTAATTGTGAGTAGTGGTAATGCAGTATCGAAGTACATATGTTGTATTGAATCTTCTGCAACCTTGTATTTCACGGATGAATGGTTGCACATCGAAACGTCGGAAACTTTCATCAGTAGAACGATTGTCTTGAATACGCTTCGTTTCAATTGCTGGCTGTGTACATCGGTTTTTTGGATTTGTGGTGAATTAAATGTCGTCTTAGGTGTATAGTACTTCTAAAATATAGAGAATAAAGTGATCGAAGTTGGAATCAGGAAACGAAATACAGATGTAAATTTCTGTTACCGTTAAAAAGTTTTGTTTCAACTCGTTACTGTATTAACAATAGAATAAACTGTCGAAAAAATAGTTACAAGAAAACTTTTGGCACAGTACGAAATACAGAACATGGGATATGCAGTTTATGGTTCGCTTCGTGTAGAATCCGGTTGGCCTTTCAATTGTCTAACTATACGAGTCTAACTGTCATCCTATTTGGGTGTATTTCCAAACGCTTAAAGGACATCCAGACTTAATATCAACGAAAAGATAGCTCGTAAGAGAAATATACAGTTTATAGTTGGCGTCGTTTAGAATGCGATTGGCGTAACAATTTTGTAACTATATCCGTCCAACTATAACCTTATTTCTGTGTGTTTCGGAACGCTTAAAGAGAATCCATAATTAATATCAGCGAAAAGACAGCTCGGCGTCATTTAGTAAAATAGTCAGGATGAGTTCCATGAACTAGAATAATTTCGGAATTTACAACGGCCGCGGATGTATAAAGTAAGTGTGATTACCCAACGGCAGCAGCTCGGTTGAAAAGGACGAAAGTCGGAGGGGCGTGTGCAGGGCCTCCTTCTTACCGAATTACTTTTATCAGGGCATTCGGATGCTAAGTTATATAACGAAATCTGCATGAATAACGAGGAACGAAATAGAGCGTCACTTTTTGAAGGGAGTTTAGCGAGCGGCCGCGGCCAGAGTTAAGAGGAGAAATAAAAGAAGGGATCTCGGGGCGGAGGGGGAGGAGAAAAAAGAGAAACGAGGAGAGGGTGAGAAACAATTAAATAACACGGGAACAAGCGAGAGAAACTAGATCCTGACGATTACGGCCTTGTCTTATCCGAATTTCGTTAAATCTAGCTCCTCGGGCGTTTAACAGGCGAAAAGCTCTCGCGGCCGAAAAGCCGTAAATCATCGGATTTAATTAGACCTAGTCGCAAGCTCTAATTCGATTGGTTACAACCCCCCTCCTCCCGCGCCCCCATTTCTTGTCACCGGCTCTGCACGCCATGTGTATCATCTGTATATCTATATCATTCACGTATACCTATGCATTGTCATTAGTATGTCTGGAAGTCGGTTGGCGGGTGGTTCGGCACTTCAACATGTCGTCGGTCGGCGGAAAGTTCGGTCTCTGTATGTGCCTACGCAGCAGGCGTCGTCGCACAATATGCTGCAATTACGATTTAACGAGAAACCTAGTCGCGTATTTCTCTGTGCCCCGCCATGGATGCACAGACACAATGGTATAACTTATAGAGAAAATCTGAACTCGGAAAAGATCGCGTTCATTCGCAACGCGACGAGGTCTGAATAACGTATTTTTACGTTTGTGGTGAAACTTTGGCCACAAACGCAAACGACTGAAAACGTTGTATATCTGAGTTTTAGAAATTTTTCACGAAGCAATTCAAGAAAGCATGAAGTAAAATATTTTGTGAAGTTCGAGTTAGGAATTATCTGACCGACTTACCAACTTGTTCACATCATTTCACTTCTCACACGCCTTTATCTCTGACATCAGAAGTGTTGGTTGAGAACGATCGAGGTTCGTTTGCCTCAAACATTCAAAATATACTATACTTCCAAAAACAAAATGTGATTAAAAACAACAGCTGAGGATGCAACGAGTGAATTGGCCAATAACTGATACACCGACAATGGGGTGTAACTTTGCATAATCAGAGGTACTGAAATAACGGTTGATGAAAACGAAGAAAAAAAAAATCGCAATGACTTAATGGATTTCTTAAGTTGTCTTTAGAAAAAGCTTCTAAGCTACCGGAAGTAAGTAGTGGATACTCCGGTCTGTAGCTAGCAGTTTGTCGTGCAAATAGAGCGAGTTACCGATTCAACGTAGATATTCTCAAGGGGAGTTGGTCGGAACGAATAGATACCTCGACTCTAAGTCCTGGCACATGCATCAGAAACCGTTCTACATATATATAAGTATACATATTTATTTATACATACTGTTACTGTTTCGTTTACTTCCAATTTCCCACTTGTCAGTGTCCATTCACTTTGCTGTTTATTGACGCGAAAAACTCTTTCCCGAAACAGATGAAGAAATTGGGTTTCAGATATTCGTTTACGATGTCTAGTGTCGCAGGAATGAACAGGAAAGATAATTATCCTTCTAATTTTCGGTTGAGGAAAAATTTTGACGATGGATTATCCTGTTGTGAAAAAGTGTATAACGTCGTGTAATCATTCGATTTAATAATCCTGACCCCTGACCCGGATGAGTCCGTGTTACATCGGACTATCGGAGAAACTATTCCAAACAGATCGGGCCGAGTAAGCTCAAATTTGCAACACAATGATCGATGAACGTTGAAGCTTACACGCTGCTGACGCCACTAACACTTGGATTATTCGACCGCGTTTGACCCCATTATGCATCAATGTTTTCCAGGACATTCGGTGCTTTGTGTTGAAAATTACTCGCGGTACGGAACATCAGGTTCCGCCGGATGATTGCCCTTATCCACCAGAGATCCGACCGTCAAAACCAATTTTAGAAATTCAGGAATTTAATTTCGATTCCGACAAAGGAACCTGCTCATATATATGAATGCTTTGTATGTATTTGCATGTATTGGTACGTGTGTGAAAATCCCGATACAACCAAAAAAAAACAATCGAATCACCAAATTTCTTGGAGTGGAAGCTTTAGAGTTTACACAGTTGTAACCGTTCTTGAATTACGTTTTCCGAAATATTAATCAAGCGAACGATTCGATTTTTCCAACAGCTGTACAGATGACTGTGACCCAAACAGCCATATTGAATCCAAGCTTGCGAAACTGTTTACACAAAAAGAAAGAACTAATATTTCCGACGATTTGTTCAGGGTTTTTACATCACCTAATTCAAGAATCGTCTACCGCTCGAGTTCTTAATCGTCAGATCGTTGATGGAATTTGAGAAATAACGCCTTACTCGGTTGATAAAATAGCGAAGAGAGATCTGGACATAGATTCCTACATTACCGACACAGGCCCATGCCTAGAACGTTCGAGAGTGGGGGAAGTCCCCACTCCGCTTGTGTGTCTCAGGCGTGTCGGTAATGTAGGAAAATTCTCTGGAACTTTCCTTGTTTATCTGCTTCGATTAAAAAAAAATTTTTAAAAATAAAAAAAAAAATTCGAGCATGGTTCGACGAAAAAATCCTTTCCTCGCGTATCCATGGCGGTGATGAATCACCTGGTAGCTTGTACGATAGTTTCCTCAATGCATTGTTTCGTCTCATCTGACAATATTTAATTAGCAAAGCGCGGAATGTACCTGTACGTGACTGGTTTTGCTGAAATTGCTGCCACCGTGTTCGTAAGGTTCGTTACAATGTCATTGTACACTAGTGCGGCTAATTACCCGTGTGCAGTGGTAATTATGCCTCGCGAAGCTTCTCCAGGTTACAGAAGTAACTAAATTTCTCGTTTTCAACGACAACGGAACTCCAGGGTGGATATTTTGAATGTTATTACGTAAGACGGGATGAATTTTTGGTTGTGTCCCAGTCCTTGACTATTTTAGCTTCTTACCGTGGCTGAATAAAATATAGCGAAAAACTGTTTATCTGTAGCTGATATATTTGAACAGGAAAGTTAAAAAGGAAAGGAGAAAAAATTTTTAAAAAAAAAACAAAAATTCAGGAGAAAATGGCACGTAAAACCTTTTTCAATTCGCCTTTTCATTTCTTCCGAGGTTTGCAGATGTTTTGAGTGGAGATACTCGGCTTGTGATATTTCATGCATATTTATGCACATCTCGTTAGTGAATGGAGCCGCATCATCTCTCGGCTTATATCTTCATCTTCTTTGGCGAATCGATTGAATTTACCCAGACAAATGGTTTAACACAGATTTCAAAGCAGTGTTTTTTTCGATCACTGGGGGTGCAGACTTTGCTCTGGGAAATTAGTTTGACGGCATAAGTATATGCCTTTGCCAGATACAGACATCTGGCTTCACGCGCCCACGGCGGTTCATCACTGGTATTTAAGTAGGAATAGATTATAAGATTCTCTTTGAGCAACTCCATCGTCCGATCCGAATAAGAATCACCCTTCTTAAGGGAGGTTTTATACTTTGTTGGGCCGAAAAATGTTAGATTTTTTTTCATCAATTCGTTATGCAAAAAATATTAAATGTAGAATGTTGATATTTGGTATGTTTGCCAAGCAGTCTTTGTTGAAGATGGTAATATTATTTAAAGTTTGATACAACGTGGTATTAAAGCGAAATAAAGAAGAAATATTAAAGAATAAATAAAAATAGTGAGCGATCGAAAGGGAAGTCTAGTTTTTTTTCAAACATTTTTACAGTTCTATGTTTATATTTATTATATTATCATATTTATATAATATTAAAGAATATTTTTGGATAATCCTAGTTTGACTAACGAAGACGTTTCATGTAAGGGAAACGGGTTGGGTCAAGTTGTCACGTGTGACAATAATTTCTCGACAACTTGCCCCATTTTTTTTTTCTTTTCCGTGGTTTTTTCAGAGTACGGGTCAAGTTTTTCGCAATTTTCGAAGTCTAAGTCGAATTTTTTACGGTTTTCGGGGTTTCGGGAGTCTAACAATAAGTCGACTGTTTCGTGGTTTCCGGGAAAGAAACAATGTAGAAAAAAATTATTAGTTAAAAATATATATCGAAACCCCAAGTTTCTCGCATCGGAACAAAAACCAGAAAACAAAGGAGCGAAAAAATATAGTTCATAATTTTTAACCAGTTTTTGTCATTTGCAATATTTGGGACAACAATATCATACTCCGCAATTTTTTATTTTTTTTTTTTTTTTATCTTGAAATCTTGAAAAATCCTGTTCAGTCTTGCTTTGGAACAACTAAAAATTTTCTCAAGGTGCGCAAAGGATGCGTCTACAGTGCACGTATCTGGATGAAATGAAATTTTCATTTAAAAAAATTGACATATGTGTCTCGTTCCACTTCCAGTACCATGTTCTGTCAAACTTTAAAAAATATTATAACGTTTATTTTTCAATATTTTTGGAATAAAAAATTGATGAAACATCGAACATTTTTCGGCCCATCAAAGTAGAAACCTTTAAACGAGCATCGATCCTTCAGCTTCAGTCTTCCATTTCTTTGTGATCAGGTTGAACAATGATCAATAGTTGGATCATCGTTGTATTTGTAATTTTAACGTGACGTGTACTGACAATGAGAAACGTGGTTGATGTTGAGATGATGCCTCTGTAATCGCTTCGATCATTTCGACAGCGTGAATTCAACATCAAATACCATTTGCGCAATAACGGCTCTATGAATGTGGGAAATCATGTCCGGATAATTCTATTTAATCAAGGAATAACGACAAAATTTCACGAATTAACAGTCGAAATTGAACAGGCAAACACAGAGTACGCCGATGACGTGGAACAATTAAACCGAGTTCAGGAATATTATATGGGACGCAGTCGTCAAATGATTTATGAGGTGCGAATACGGAATAATATAATCAAAACAAGGATCACAGGACGCGAACAGTAAACAATATTTATAAAAGTATTCAAAGTAGTCAAAAAAATTAAAAACGACGGAGATACAAGGTGAATAAATGATGCGAAAATGCATCGTGATGGTCAAAATAAGTAAGAGTTGGACAGAATATTCTTTGAAAAATATTCAGAATCGTGAATTTGTCATACAATCTAATTTTACCATTTCTAACAAGAAAAAATATATCGTCCAATTTCGAAGGGTGCGTCATTTACACCGATATCAGTTGTTCGTTTAAAATTATGAAAACATGAAACAAACCGTTCTATATTCCCTTCAGTAATGACGTGATGGGATTTGAAACGTAAAATTTCCATTTAGCTTGTCGGCTGCTGGAATATGAACGGTATTTATTTCCGATCAGACATTGACGCAAGGTAAAATCGTTTTCAAATTAATGTACAACATTCGAATGGATGTACAGATTATCATCGACAAATGAGTGGAACCAATTATAATCGACTATCGCAAATCTGTAGCTGATGCGCGAAAATAATCCTCTTCACCCCCCCCCCCCCCCCCCGTATTTCGAATAAGGGTAGCCGTACCCAATTAGGTTAAATTTCGCTCGTGAACGTTTCGCCCGAATATAATAATGTCACTTCTACGAATCCCTTTATTCCAATGTGACCGCATGTGGTTTGGATTTCTCATTTGACTATCATATTGGTTAAGGGTTTCTGTGGTAAGCCAAACTGAAATTAGCTATCTAGGGAATCTACGTCCTCTATCGCAGCTTTTATCCACGGTTTAGGTACACAAGTCTCGGCAATGCTAAATTGGCAATTAAATGTTTCGTAAATCAAGTTTTAACAAAGACTAAAATCCGCATCACGATTTCAAAAATATGACTGGTAAATTTTGCACTCGATTTTGCGAATCTCGGAGCAATAATTGATCTTTAAGATTGAAATTTGAGATACAATCGGTGTGTAGTTTTCGAATAATTTCACCTCAATGTTTATTAGTCAGAGTTAACTGTATTGATCTTGTTTATATTTGTTAATCGCTTTTCGCCTTTACGAAACAAGTGAAAATTGATGTTGAATAAGTGTCAAAAATCATGCTAAATATTCATATAACCATAAATTACATGAGTATATTATAAACGATACGGTTTTTCAAATGTTCAGATCGTAGATACTTTATCAGCGCTTTTATACCGTTAACGGTATTCTAAAAACAATAACAATAACAGCTTATATTTCAACTCGACGAAAAATTGGAAATGATCAACTGCTGGAACGAACGTTGCGAAAACAGTGTTCTGCGAATTAATTACCAACCAAACTGGCTTTGCTCAGAATTTTTTCAAAAGTTGAGTTTTGTCAATAGTACCAACACCAGTCCGAAAAAAATATATTAAATTCTTCGCATTGAAGTATGTTTTCTAGTCGAAGAAGCGCAGCTAAAGTATTACAGTTGAAAAGAGATGCGTGTATTTTTCGCTCTCATTTCTAATTTTATATGCCATTCGACGTTAATGGATCGTCTAGATAAAAAATACTCATATTTTCAGATAGTCTCACATGTCACGAACAAAATACATACATACGTAAGTTCTGCACCCATTAATGCAAATTTGGGTATAACTTTTGATATAGGTTCAGGAAAACTTTGGAAAAATCAAATATCTTGGTTGAAAAATAAAGAATAAAAACGTGTCGAAGATATTATTTTCCAACACTAAATGTAGTTCAGTTCTCAAAGGGTTGAAAAAGTCAGAGTGATCGAACCGCCTCTCGAAACTCTTCACAGCCAGTTTCCGTATTCGTAGATCAAGAAGCAGAAGCGTCTTGTCGGTGTTAGGGATTCCTGCAGAACCACCGGATCCTCGGAACGTGCCCAGGATTCCGAGCAATTGCAATAGCTTAACTGATCGTTAGTCGAACGATCCTGTATGATAATGAGTCAGGCGGTATAATCATGGTGATGGAGAATTTGACCGTCGCGTTGAGAGAATACTGAACTTGGTGAATTTCGTCCTTTGATTGCAGGCTGGCCATAGGATCAGAGAGAAAGTTATTGCTGGGAATATTGCCCCCGCGTGTACACAAGTTTTTGCTACCTCAAAGTTTCCGCGTTCCTCATTGACTGGGGCAACGGAAATCAACCCTTAATCCTGTGTACCCACTGAAATGAACAGTGTTGCTACCTGTGATGGATTACGCTTCTGTCATGATATTCCCACAGTTCGCACAGATTTCAATCCGATGTTGTTACCAAAAGGATCCAGTGAAATTCGTGTGATTATTAGAGTGATTGATATATTGTTGAGATCAGATAAGAAAAAAAAAAAAATCCGTTTCTTTAGCATTTGGTAAATTTTTTCAGTCAAACGAGACCTCGATGTCGACTCACTTGATTCCTTGACATCAAATTATTGCAATAGTTGGAAGAAAGTATGCAACTAGGGCTTATAGTTGTGAAAAAAAAAAAAAAAAAATAGCAACGCATATTCGCATAACGCATTTTCTGGTCACGGGAACGAAACTGATTTTCATTTTTTAACGATAAATGTATTTTTGAAAGTAGTTGAGATCCGTATAATAAATTCAATTACTACGAATTAGAGGATTGAAAAAATTTTAGCCGGAATTTGCGTTCCGGATTCGTTGCAAGCACGACTTGCAAAGAATATAAACGAAGAGAGAAGCTTGTGAAAAAAAAAAAAATTGGAATAAATCCAGAACCTTGTAGTTCTGTTTTCAAAACGCTTTCCAGCATCGCAATAATACCGGATTCAGCGTTTTGCGATGCAGAGATTATTCAATCGAAGCAATATCTGGTATCGTCGAGTTTCGATCGACGATAAGTTGAGCCTCGATAGTCGGACTTCAAGGGTAACGTATAAGTATCCAATCACAAGAAAACTAGCTTGTACTTCAGAAAAAAGTGCGTATTGAAACCATCCAGCCTTTCAAGTATGGGTTCTACGAAAAAATACAAATCGAGAGTTCAGATGCACAGATACATATTTGCGTTGGATTTCCTGTGGAATTATTTGCTTTGTACATCGGGACAGGGGAAAAAAGCTGTTTACCGGCAGTCTAGTCTGGTTAATATTGATCCTCTACATTTCAAACGTCACGCTCCGATATCGTACAATTCGAATCTCGCAGCGATGATTTCCCAAAAAAAAGTAATCAAAACCTTTAGCTCGATAAGAAAATATTTACCGTTACTTCTTTTTATCGGATATGTGGTCAATATCGTATATAACGTACATATCGTGAAATATTTTTCTGCTTATCTTTCATACTATTTACGTACGTTTAACGCATTGCAAGTATTTATTAACGATTCAAATTCTGGTCGTGGATTCGTTTACAATATTACGGCAACAGTACTCAGAGTTTATAAAAGTGGGCGAGCGTTGATCACCGTAATTTCGAATGAAAATTGTGAAACACGGTAGGTTAAATGAATTTGTTGAATTATATCAGCACGCGGAATGAATATCGATGAAAATCGTCATTGATTGAAGGTAAAATTTGAATCCTTGTTTGCACGTACACGAGGAAAAAAAAAAAAGGAATGAAAATCGCCAAGTAATTTTAATCAGAGAAAATTCAATGATGCCGGATAAAACGTGCCCTGAGCTCCCTGCGTAAATTCGTCTGTTTAGCATTGCCGGCGCAGTTTGATTAATTCTCGAAAATCTTTTAACATTCCGATATAGCATTTGCATTGTCACGAATTTTCCGTTTCCGTTCCTTTTTTTGTACCATTTTTAACCAATTTGAGTTCAATATCGAATTGAAATACTCGATTCGAATTTTAAATCTACACTTTTTTGACTGTACCGATATACCAAATTGCATTTTTTTTTTTTTCGATCCAACTTCACAGCTCTGCAAAGCACCCGACATTACCTTTTATAGGATGAAGGACGTTTGTTCAAGCTTCTATACCAGCGATCGGTGAGATGGACGGGTACAATTTCCCCTGTTCCGTTGACACTTCTGTTAAGACTTGTTAAATGACACGCTATCAACGGCGAGCCGTGAACTGCTTTGCATCGTGACCCTGCCCATCAATCAGAGACCAGAGTTCAAGCTCCAGGTTTAGCACAGCTTAGGCTAAGCAGTCGCTGACCGCAACACGGGATTCCACTATTCCGAATTTGTCCGATGAAAACTTTGGCCAGCAGCGTTGTGCCAAACAAAAAATGGTCGCGTATACTTAAATGTAGACTTTGTCGATGCCACGATCGTGGCGAATATCGGAAGATTTCACATTCTACGTCTCTGAATTTTGACTGGATGACTAATCGTAAGAAGGATTGTCTACCCACACTTCTAGAGAAAACATCACGTCATATTTGAGTATTGGTTGTATTTATCGAGTTTTAAATTAGGCAGTAGCAGTTTGTTTTTTGCCGGGACAAGCTGAATGAAAGTTGACGTAAATGAAGAGTCGAATTCTACGTTACGTTTCGTTAAGTTGTCGCGAGATCGTATAACTTCTCCGTCAAGCCTGCCGTTAATTAAACCAGACCTTGAAATTACACGAGTTTCTTCTTTGCGACGAAAAAATTTAAAGAAAAAATTAGCGTATAGATCTGAGAGCTACGCTTCGTTAAGTCTGGTTAGTTTTGCGCGAAATGGTTAGCATGTTGGATTTAGTATCGCAGTGAATTACAAGAAATTTAAAATAAAGAATCTCACATTGAAAAAGAAGAAGAAGAAGATTTCTCACCCGAAACAAGGATGATAATAATCTTTTCGCGTTACGTTTTTCCATTCTGATTCTCTGAGCGCGTGAATGAATACTCAAAGTTTTCATGCAAATTGTGAAAATGTTAATAAATCCGTCTGGTAATTCAAAAAACTCTGAAACTTTGTACAATGGTGATGTGTTTTTTTTTTTCAACTTCATTTTACGATGACCCTGTGGCGGGTTGAATTCCGATTCCATATTGGATCCGACATTTTGAACTTGTATTTTCGCTTTAGATCTTCAGCCGGTGACCTAAAATGTTGGGTTACGAAAATTTGCAAGTTATGACTTTGGATTCGAAATTGGCAGCACAAAATAACCTGAAATACCAAGCTTTGTTAAGCCAAGCAAACGTTAAATGTATGCTGAAACAAACTTTCACGTCCAATAAATACTGTTTCAAATTACACATAAAACCACCTTGCCTCAATTATTAGAATCATCAAACTCTCTACTTCAGATTTCAAATCGCCTGTTTGTACTTCCTACCATGAGAGAAAAGTTTCAAAGAAATATGTTATTCGTTTATGCTAGTACAAATTCGGGGCAGGGTTATTGTTGGTGAGGCACCAGCATTTTTTTTGTTCGATTAAGTAGATAATACTTATTCGTTAGTGTAAAGACGTCTGCGGCATAAATGCGTCTGTTTCACATATCGAACTTTTACCACTTTTAAATTTTATAAGTTGTTTCTATTTGTTCACTATTGCAATCAGTATCGGTTTTCAAGAATTTTAATCTCGTAATCCAACCGTGGTTACGCTACTTAGCATAAAACGCATCCGTGAATTTGTCCAGAATGTGTACTTAGACGATACAAGTTAAATGTATTTACAGTGACGATACAAATAAGATATACGTAGATAGACGAAACAAGTTAGATATAAGTAGATAGACAACACAAGTTAGATATAAATATATAGACAGCACAAGTTAGATGTTAATTTGTTCTTCAAAAAAATCGGATCACAAGCCGCGCATGGCTGTGTTTTTATTTTCATTTATTTTTTCTTAGCTTGGTTGGATTACTGCAAGTGCCATTGGCCTTCTATTTATATTCCCTGAGAGCGGTAAATGTAAAAGTGATTCCGTAAAATCCGTTTGCGTATTGCCGTCATCCAAGTCTGATCACTTTTTAATTATTATCTGACCTGGCCACAAAACAGCAAATATATCCCACATGTGAAACGTGACGTTACATTCATTCCTGATTGAAATATTTCAAATGAGACTATCTTGCGGCAACCATACTAATTTCACGTAAATGTAGTATACGTATACACCCCAATGCATTATATACATATATACAGGTTTCGCCTAAAACCATTCTCTGAGCGGAAGTCCGACTATTATCAAATATATTACGCTGCTTAGATCCATGGCAAAGCCCCTGCCACCGTTCCAATTCTCTCCATCCCTCTCTTCCATTTTCTCTCTCTCTCTCTCTCTCTCTCTCTCTCTCTCTCTCTCTCTCTTTCTCTCTCTCTTTCTCTCTTCCACTTCCTCGGTGCCGACGGTGTGCTGAGGTAGGCAACTAAGAGGATTTTCCACTTACCGGGCCAATGGGTGCATTTATCTCAACATCGTCCCACAATTCATTTGGGATTCCTCGCGACTGACAGTACCGCCAGATGCGTAAGAAACCGTAAGGGATGCCTTATACTGAGTTATACTTGCAGTCTGAGTGATCCTTGCCCATTCGGAAGTCGAAGGCACGGTTCACCAAACCCCATTACCTCACCTCCTCTACGTTATCGCTGCCAATAAATATCGCAAAAGTGTAGACGGCGGTCATACTATGTCCGTTGGACACCACAATGGTATAGGGTATAACGGACAGTCTTGGATCTGCGGATCGTGAGGACTATAACCATTCGCTGCAATCCTCAGCTTTGCGGTATTTTTCAGGTAAGATTGAGTCGTTGCAACGTGAGATAGAAATCAGTCTGAAAACCTTGGACCGTTCATTTTGAAGGGTTTGCTGTAATCATTCGTTTGTTTGTACACCAGATTTCAAGAATTTACGACTTTCCAAGGTAGGACATGATTTTACAGAATTCAAATGTTGCCATGAGATTCTAAAAATTTGGATGGATTTTGAGGAATATTATACGATTCTAATATCTTCACGGATTTCAGATATTTTTTCATAACTTCACGGAATCTCAAAGGATTTCCAAGGATCTCATCAAATTCCAAAGGAATTCGGAAGATTATGTACGATTTTAATGATTTCAAAGATTTTGGAAATCTCAAATACTTTCACAATATTTCCAAGGGTGAGGATTTCATCGGATTTCAAGGATGTCAGAGATATCGCAAAGATGATTTGACAAGATTTCACGTGATTTAAGACCACATCTCCAAGGATTTCAACATATTTAACAAGTGGCGTACCTACGCGAGGCTTTAAAGGTGGCCAAGCATCCTCAGCTAGCATTTCCAAATCCTACATGATTAGACGCGTGCCTTTTACGCTTGTGTAGATACTTGGACATAAACGGACAGTGAAATGGGGTATGAGCTAGATGACGATGCACCGTTGGTAAATACCTGCCGACGAGTGCGGGTTTGGAAAGAGGGACGCGTCATCTGGGTATGTGAAGAAACTTGTAGATTCTTGGTGCGGATCCCGTTTCAGTAGCGGCGTATCGGTTCAGCCCGAGCTTGCGTCTCTTGGAACAGCATAAAGCTCGCTGTTCCATATGGGGAAAGGGAATTGCTGCACGTAGTGACGGCGTCTGTGCAGTGACAGTTCGTTTATTAAAAAGTTTCCCAACGACATCTGACACCTGCAGGAAAATGCTTCAGAACTCTGCGCCGAAGGCGTTCCACGTATGTGCAAATTGTACGATATACTTGAAGGTGAGCAGTGCAGTTTGATTTCGATGATACCAAAACAGCCAAAAATTATCATGTATTGGAAAATTTTAATGACAATCAACTGCTAGTCATTGGTAACTAAATAAGTCGCTGTTCAAGCAGATTGTGACTTTGCCTTGGCGTTAATCGTCATTGAGACGATATTAAAAATTACAGTTTATAAAATTCATGAGTCTTCACGAATCTTAAAGATGAAGAGTATGATGGGAAAAAATTCATATCTGGCCACTTTTCACTTTTCCGGATTACTTACCAAAAACCAGACTGTACTGGCTCTCTTATCACATTTCATTGCGAGTTCCGCGCTGAGGGTGATTCAGGTTTTATCCCATACGTTTGAATCTCGACTGCGGAAGCGGGGCGGCAAATTGCCTCTTTTTTATATCACGTCAGGCCCAATGGTGCGGCTTATCAGATTACAGAGCTTGTGTACCAGCTTCGCTTCGCGTGGAATGTTTATCGTGTCATGTGTACCGATGCGTGTTCACTTGGGCACGTGAAGATTGGTAAATATCATCTCCGCAATTAGAAGCTCCGATTTGGATGCGTAGAAATCATACGTCCGGTTATCGCGACCGAATATCCGTTTGAAACTCACACGAAACTGAAGGTTTCCGTCGATTATTTCGAAAAGTCAGTTTCGTCTCGAGTGCCTTGCAAACAGTACTGAGATTCGGACTAAAACGACACATCTGTACAATTTGAAGAGTTTATGGGTGATCTCTGAGAATTTCGTGTTAATTAACAGAGTTCTAAGCTGCCGCTGCGCTTGTCGGAGATTTTTTAGGGTAATTGCCTTCGCAACCGTTGGGAAGAGACGGATCCCCGTGGGAAACTGCAGCCGTTTGCGAATGACCATCTTCCCGAACGTAGAATTCACTTCCATAGGTCAACTCCAGGAAAATATTCGAGAAAATCAAACACTTATCATCTGCAAAATTGTAGAATACCGGATAATTATAATCGCGCGTAGGATGATTTGCCTAGTAGAATTATGACTAACACTTTAATTCGAAAGTTTGAAATTATCTATACGTTCATAGCGATTCATAGACAGAGGCAAAAGTTTGGCAAATCAGATAATTTTTCCTTATTCAAAACACATGTTTTTACACATGTTATACTCTAGGTGTTTTGTACAATCTAATGATACTCAAATACCGAAGAGATTTTTTCGAATGAATCTAACGAAGCTGAAAGTTTTATATACAGTCATATTTGACTTGAAAAAGCATTTTTAATGTTAAGAATTTTTCAAACAGAAAATAGTTCTCTCTACACACCGACAGAAAATATAGAGCGAAACTGAAGAAATAAAAGAAAATAGAATGTTTGATAAACTGGAATCACTTCGTCTTCATCGTTGGAAATCTTGAAAAAAAAAAAAAAAGATACCTTTCACAACGATTCTGGAGGATGCCGATTTTCACGCTCTATTATATATTTTTGAAGTCGAAGTGAATGACACACCTGTTTGAATAAAAGGGATGAAAAAATAGTTGTGGCTTCTTGGTATGGCGGTTTGGGCTCGAAGCTTGGAAGAATTTTCTGAAAAGTACTACCGGGTAGACGACATAGGGGTGGCGAAAGTTTTAACTTATGTTGAAAGTTAGTGGCAACCATGAAAGTGTTTCCCCTCTTTTATGACCCGACTGTCCACCCTTAACGATTTAGTGGACCTTAACGCCCTCCACTGTATCCATGAACCTGTACGTTAGTTCTCAGAATTCTTTCTTTCTTCGATAACTCAAAGATTTAGTGATATATAGATCTTTTCAGAGGGTATATCAAGCTTCGCATATTATAGTTTCGTAAAACGAGCTCCGATGTAATTAGATATCACGAATCACCCAACGAAATGTCGCATAAGTTTTCATTTCAATTATCTGCTTTCGAACATTTTCTTCAACCATTTTGGAAATTTTGCATTCCTCAAAAAATTGTGCTTCACCATTTGAGACAAGTTCCTGAAAGACTTTTTCAATGGCTTTTAAATGTCGGTCCGAAATGGGATCGAAGGCCTCAAATTCATACCCATAATTCTCTGCATTGAAAAACTGTTAGATTATTCCTCATCACTTCTGATACGGATAATACCAAAGACGTTTTAGCGAGGCGTGGTAATTGAATGAAAGAAGTTCAAGGCGAGGAGAAATCCGTCGAACCGTGCAAAGGTTGGTTTATTTTTTTTTTTTTTTCAAGATCGCTGATCGCCGCATTTCACCCAAGGCTATCAAGATCGAGATTTAGGTACTTTCCGGATAGCGAATCTAGGAGCCGAGATCGGGGAGAGTTTGCATATTCCGAGTCTCTGACTTAAGTGAAAAGTAATGGAGCGGTAAAAATGAATACCATCGTTTCGAGAAGCGCGAGCAAACGAGAATACGGCGTAAGTATTTAAAGTACAGGAGTAGATCCCGCGTTTCCGCATCGTGTTTTTTCTTACCTTATTCCCATCTCGGCCTTATTCCATGGAAAAATTGTTATCCTGACGAAGGATCGCTATTGACCCTTTAGGTCGTAGTCGTAAGCATTCTCACCACCTATTTTACATCCATTTTTTGTATACTCGGAGAACGTGTGAAAAATTTTTTATTCGTCTAATACGTTTTCAATACTCGAGAGTCATTGTTGCGATGTAATGTAAATTATTATCGTTAGAAACAAATTTATTGTAAGAAATCGTAAAAATTTAAGCAATAATTCATTTTCGAATAACTTACTCCTCTACACGTATACATGTTTTACGTATGTAACAAGGTTTTGGCGTCACTGATTACGAATCCGAAATCGGATTTCAAAACTTCAAGATGACGGATCCAATACGGCGGGCAAAAGTTTCAAATTCGACCGAATCCGGAGAAAAAACTCCACCCAACGTTATTTGGGGTCACTGATTGCGAATCTGAAATCAGATTTTTAAAATTTAGTATGACGTATCCAATCAGCGACCCTGAAAACCCGTGCCTAGAGATTTATTACCGTACTCGTTCAATTTTGAAATTTCCATCCACCATATTTGATCTGCCACATTGTATCCGCCATATTGTATTTTTTAAATTTGTTCTCAATTTTTCAATCAGTGACCCCGGAAATCAGAGCACCGAGTTTTTTGACTTGATTTGATTAAATTTGAAATTTTCGTAGGCCATATTGGATCCACCATCTTGAATTTTTGAAATCTGATTCCAGATTCGTAATCGGCGATTCCCAAACCCACAGAATACTATCTTGTTACAAAAGTTGACTCAGCACAAAAATGTGTGACCCTTTGTAAGTTGACCTTTTCGAGGCTCCGGGTATTTCCGAGAAAATACCTCTTTTTATTATTGCAAAGCTGATATTCTCTAGCCTTTACTTAATTTATGAGTTATCTCTTTACGATTAAACCGTTAGGCTCTTCTAATACCGACCGGAACCTTCATCTTCTCCTTCTGCAGTCCTTTTCAGCTCCTCGTTCTCATTTCACGATGTATCTTTTAATTATAATCTCTTCTCATTAGAGCATTTTATGCTAATGAAGCAAGCCAAGCCCGGTAAATGGACAATTACCTTAATTTCGCAGGTTATTCTTGACACACGCTGATGATTATACGAATTGTTATTCTTACAATCCTCGGCTCTCTGCAAGAATTCAACGTAAAAATTCTGCGGTCGTACATTTATTATGGAATTAAAGTTTTTTTGTTTTTCTTTCCACCGTTCCGATGGTTGATCATCATTAAATTTCTCGAATATCAATCTCAATCCTACGGTATAGATACCACAGTGTCTGAATTAATGAAAACGAATTTAAAATCGATGTGTTATATAAATGGAATTGCATACCCTGTACGAGTTTGTTTTACATCCGTCTCATTCAATTTCAATCATTCACATACAAAGTTACAAATATACTCACTTTCGATGTTTCAAAATTCATTCGCGTTTCCGGAATTCGTTCCCCAAGTATGATGATAAATCAAATTCAGCCACGTAAAAAAAAAAAAAAAAAAATTACGAAAATTAAACGTCGCGGTGTTTCGTTATAGGAAAGGTTCTAACCGCAGGGTGAAATGGAAAAACTACCCTCGGAATAAAAATAATAAAATAAAAATAAAAATGCTGCAGCGATGTTTTCGTATCGAATTTCTTTTTATTGTGCTTTTTTTTTTTTTTCTTCTCATTTCCAGAAGCTGCGGAACTGTACGGTAACCATTGAAGGTGGGTCTGGTAGCAGATCGGCGAGGACGGTGATAAAACATTTAATAACACCCGCGAAGACGCGAAGGGTTCCTGCACAGTCCTTCTGAAATCCTTCCCACCACCCTCAGCTTTCCGTTGTTTAGTCCATCTTATTTTCCTTCATCTCACCGAAGGAAGTGTACAGGCATACATACATATATACATACATATATATATACACGTATATCACCGTGTGGTCATAGGAATAAGCCTGGAGCAATACAAGGTGTGTGAAAAAAAGTCCGAGCTCTTTTATTCCGTCGGAAGATTTCTCTCGGTAAAATGATACGCGAAAACTTCCGTCACGTAGCTGTAAGAGAAATAAATAAACAAGTGGGGAAAAAAAGTTGAAGAAAGAAAACGTGCGGCAAGGTGGTGAAATTTGACCTGAAAAGCATGACAGGCCAAGTCCCAAGTCAACCGTTAGACTGTGACCAAACTGCGGATTCTTCTTTCTATTCTTTGCAGTTCGCGTGTACCTTTGTCGAGTTTTTATCGATCAGTATGAGCGAAGGGTTTATGACCCGACGGAAAATTATACCCTCGGTGACGATTTTCCAAAACTCGTGATCAGATCCCGAAACGCGTGCTTTTGCCAAGCTTCTCATCGCGAATTTTCGCAGTCTTCTAGTAATGTGGCTTTTTATCCGACAGGTGAAATCGTCTTGGGACGTCCGAGTATCGAGTTGAAAAACGTTGCGATCTGCAGTGATTTGGTGCGAATGTCTGAAGCGAACCACGTGCGGCTATTCGTTCAGATCGCGTAGTACTCCTACCTTTACCGACCGAGTAAACTCACCCTTTTCATTCATGTATCGAATAAACAAACGAACGAAAAGGGTTAAAATTTTGACGTTGCATCGCTTTTTTGTAGCGGTATTCGGGCAAGTTACTCATATTCCGAAAATCGTCAAAGAAATTTGTGGATTTTTGACACGTGTTGCTATATTCACACCATCCCCGCATATCGGGGGCCAAAAAATGCATAGCTGAGATACTTTGCGCAATTCCAGAAAGAATGAGGAACAAAATGAGCCATCGTGAGACTGTTTTTATGCGATTTTATGCAATGCAACCTTCGCGGTTTCGCCCGCATCAAAATTTAATGACCTAACCTGCAACCTAACCTAACCTAACCACCGGCATGCTACTGTATGAAATTCGCTCATTTCTTTTGAACGACTCGCGCGCCACCTATATTAAAACGATTGTACCAGTTCATCAACCTCGAAAAACAGACAGCAGACAGACAGACGTTCGTTTCTATGTACCTATATAAAAGATTGAGGACGCTAGACGAAAACTAGGAACTACAATAATTTCGTGAATAAAATGCACCGTCGAAATTTCAACCATTTCGATTCGTTTGTTTATTTAATATAGGAAGAAGAAGGGTGAGTCTGCTCGGCCGGTAAGGGTAGGGGTATTGCATGACCTTAAATAAAAGCATCGTTTTTGCAACAAGTCGAAATACAGGAATTACCTATGTCGTAGGCGAATCACGTACGCAATATGGAATAAAAAATTCCGGCTTTATAGCAGTTGCAATATGCTGTTATTGTTACCGCATAACGTTGTATCGCAGACCCGATGGAGATATATTGGTTATTTTCCTTTCACGAGCCACCTTTTAGTTTTTATTTATTTCGTTTTCCACAATGTTATTTCGTGGCAAGTCGACGTCGCCAGTCCGTTTCTAAGGCTTCTACTTTTATCCGATTGAAAAAAAGAACATCCTTTCTTTAAGGATGAAACGGCTATGCGGCACGTCTGACAATGAGTCAGAAGTTAGGAGGAGAAAAAATCGTTCAAACGATCAACAGCAATGTTATTTGCGTCAACGACAGTGAACGGGAACGAAACCACATTCTCACTGTGAAACTGGAATGAATCTGCAAACATTCAAATGAGACAATCTGTGACATCAAAAGTTAGGAAAAAGTTGTTATAATTGTACGGTTGAAAATCATTGGACTCCGCTATTTTTTATCCGTTGCTTTTATTTCTTGAAGTAAATTTGTTTCTCATAAAACAGAAGTTTTCAAGTACAGAAGCTTACTTTTTTCACGACTCTCTTCGAAGCTCAAGTTTTGAGAGCGATCTTTCTCTTACGAAGTCTTACGTAGTTTCCGATTCACGGTCAATATGAGTTGGAGAAAATTTCCTTGCAACTAACGGTCAATTAAAATTCATTTTACACAACATCGGAGAAGAATTATTCGCCTGGATTTCCGACTGGTGTTTGTGAGAAGACGAGTTCACTCGGAAGCCAAATTCTACACGCGGAGATCAGACTATTTTGGTACACATGGGGTTTGATTTCTAGAAATCGCATAAATTTATTTGTCAAAATTCGTTGGAATTATGGAGGAAAGTTCTATTTTCATTAATCTCAAAAACACCGCGTCAAAATATATCAAGCTTATTCCTATAAATCAATAAGCAACATTGGGACTATGATACGAAATCTAAACGATTATCACTTGCAAATAGTTGAAGAAAAAAAAAAAAAAGACTCGTTCAGTAAGAATAAGTTCATAAAATTTTAAAACGATTAATCAAATGCTTCCAGAGAAATCTATTTTTATATCGAAACATTTTATCGCGCGATTCTAACGTCTATGTAACTTAAACTCATCAATTTCACTACAATTTACCTCAAGCATGCAAAATTTGATATTTATGTAGAAAAAATAAGATGCATAAGTGGGAAAATAAAAAACAGGTTTTTTTTTCTTTTTTTCTTTTTTTTTTTTGAGTCGTTGTTCGTTGCACGAATCTAACCACGAATCAGGATTTTCGTGAGAAATCGTCACGTAAACGTAAAATCTCTGATCTGGTATTCTGTAAATTGCGAAACACGTCTACTAACATACGTTTAACGATATTTTCACCAGCATAGTTGAGCAACGGGGACAAACTATTTCCTAATTGCTCGGAGATACGGTGAACCATTATTTTCTACCTTAAGCTGGACGAAGCGATGCAGAACATTCAGAGCAGAGAGTATTCAGGTATTCGGTGTAATTAGGCAGCAAAGCGAAGTTTCGGCTTGTCAAATTATGCAACTCATCGAGCTGATGGCTGCACTTCGAGACCTGCGTGATCCGGAGTCGCGGTGCAGAGAAACGCGAGCCTAAAAGTAGGTACATGGAATTTCTAATCCATAGTCTGTAACGGATCCTTGTTAGCGATTAGCTTCGAACTTTTGATTAGTCGATAGAACCGCAAATTGACGAGCTTCGAGGTATAACGTATTACGTAGCTTGTACAGAGCGAAATTGGTTTCGAGCTGTTATTCTGGTTTGCATGCGTGTGGTTTCCATTGTCTCATCGTGATTACTTTTACCTCTAGGAATTCGTGTATCAATTATACATCGAATTGTTCGATTCGAAGCCTAAATCAATAAATTACCTATTCCATTTATTTCAACGTTATTTGTTTCTGGCTTGGCTTCAATTCTGCCCAATTCATTGTTCAAAACTTTTGCGTTGTTTAATTGAGCTTCAAGCTTCTCTGACGCTGTAGGAATAGGTGAAAATTTGACATTCCTTTTTTAACGCATGTACAGAGTTGACAAATTTTCGTTTCAACATATCTATTGATTACATTTCGCTAGACGATGATCGAAAAATTTCATTCTCGAATATTTGAATTGAAGTTATTCGCCGTTATTCAAAACTTTCAATCTAATCGACGTCAAGTCTTGACTCAACATTTTCAAATCACATTATTCTATGAAATCTGACCAAGAATTTTTAGACATCGTTGACAGATTGAAAAAACACATTTCGTTGTGAAAAACGAACGATGATGTTTTCAAACGTTTTATTTTGTTTTCTTCTGTTCTTAAAGTTCCAAGTCTCATTCGCAATTCGTATTCGAATTACGATGTTATTTTTTCAAAGAATAATTTCTACTTTCAGAATGTTGTTGAATCAAGTTACGAATCGTATGGTTGAATAGAAAAAAAACTAAAATAACGATATTGTAATTTAAAGTATCGATTCTCGTAGCCCTCTATTCTCTGATGACAAGCTGCCCGAAAATATTGACGCGACAGAAAAATAAGTCAGTTCACTAGTCAGTGGAAGGCTTACGATTAGTCGCATATAAGTAACGTTTATGCGAGTTGTTTCATTGGCGTTTCTTGAATAACGGCTCATCCGGCAATTTTTATGATCTTGTTTTTTCCTAGTCTCGGTGATCGATCGCGACATTGAATAACGCTGAACGGAAAGACCAGATACGAAATAAGACTAGACGCAATTCGTGTTTCTCGGGTCAAGAATTTTCAATTGCGGTTACCGCTCAGTCCTTAACTATTTTCATTTTTTACCACAATCGAAAAATATTGTTCTAGGTAGAAAATGAAAATTAGTTTTTTAGCTGTTACCGGAAAGTCTGGTATCCGTTACTACTCTTTCTCATTACGATCACTGTTGCTATATTTTCTTGCAACTGTTGCGAAAATTTAATGCTTGTGCAAGAATAAATTGTCGTTAAAGCCTTGTTTAACTAAAAATGTAGAGTAAACCTCACAAACTGATTTTGCGTTGCAATTATCAAAAAAGGGTCGACAATGGCGCAAAATGTTTACGTGTACCTCATTTTTCGTAATACCAACAATATTCGAACAGTTTTTTAACGATACCTGTTTTACTGAATTTTTATAGTTACTATAACAAATGAAAGTTTTCTCAGTGTACCGATATTTTTCCACCCAGGTGTGAAAAATTAATTCACATTTTCCATTTCAATACGAATTGTGATAAATTATTTTTAAATTGTCTGCACTCGGACGGAAAAAAAATTTTCCAGCTTGAGTTGTTCTTCGATCGAGTGCTCAAAGTATCTTAAGAATTAAGCTCAGCTTTTAGCGAGCTCGCAGACTTAAATTCCCGCACGTTGTTTAAGCAGCGAAGCTCACACTTATTGTTAGCACAAAGTCATTATAATATATGCTGCCTTGTACAAAGCAAAATCCGAGATGTGTTCTTTCTTTTTCACTCATTTTCGCTCGTTTCCTTGCACCGCTATTTCCTCAGACTGATTGTATACGATGAACGTATAACGTCAAGGAATCATTATTTTTCCTACTTTTAGTTAGCGAATGCAAATTAGAATAGAAATCCCATTTTTCGTGCTGTATGATTACAAGATGAAAACAAGAGTCTGAATTACGAGATAACAGATATCCGATAAATATTTATAAATAATCAGTTTATCGCTCAAAATTTATTTTTCACTTCAAATTCTTATAATAATAAGTATTTTCCAAAAAAAACAAAAAAACAAAAAATCAATTCACCGTAAAGTTATTTTACTGCCAAATTTTTCTACGCATCGTCTATTATTTTTATTACCTAAGAGCCTAAAAATGATTCGAGGATTTGCTCTGCGCTCGAATAATTTTACAGGCGTAACGTAACAGGTGAGAAGAAGAAATAACAATTTTGTAATTTGAATCGAATCCCTGAAATCAGAGTTTGAATACTTTGCGCACTTTTAAGCTTCAAAGGTGACTGAGTCGCGTTGAATAAAGGGGAGTAATGAAGTTTTGATGGAAAATTTCATGCTCACCGGAGATAATTAGCGGTGCTTTTGCGTTTCGGGGAATAATAATTGGTTCAGATTTTACAACGCTCGGCTCTTTTCTTTTTTTTTTTTGTTAATTTAGGATAGCAGGTACGTTAAAGAATACAAAACAAAAATAAAAGAAAAAAAAAACCAGGCAGGTATCGAGTTTCATGCGACAGCCAATTTTCCCTTTCAAAATTGCGCGCGAGGCGTTTTTCTTTCAATATTTATCACCAAATATCATTAAATTTGCCGTTTCAATTTTTGTTATCTCTTACGATGTACATGGATTATACCGATCGTATTTCGTTTCCATACGGAATGAATCGTAGAGACATGCTGCGACGCGACGTGAAAAGAGATAAGCTCCATCGGCCGCTGGACAATTATTTGAATCAACTGCCTGGAATTGCAAACGAAGCTATTCGCGTTCTGCGATAAAAGCTTTCAGTACGCCCTGACGGGCAGAAAACGGCGAGAAACCGACCGAGCGGTTTTTGCATTGTGCTGCATTTCGGTTCGCCCATTCAATTGCCGATGAAAAATTTTTATTTCCATTTTTCAAACGCGTTACAAATCTGTCCAATCATTTCTCGCCGTCTCTAAATGTGGGAAAAAATCATACACCAGTGTTTCAAGGCAGCAAATTTATACAATCAATGATTTGTCGTATCCAGATTGCAAAAAACCTGCAAGTACCGACACTTTTTATTTATTTTGTTACCGTATTTGGCGATTTTTGAATATTTAATGGAATGTAACATTTCCAAGCACAAAAGATCACTGTAAAAATACAGAAATGTATATTCGGAAGCTTCGTTTCAAATCGTTTGAAAATTGTTGAACGGTAGGAGGATATGTTCGATTTACGTTAGGTAGAAACAGATTTTCTTTTTCTAATATTTGTCAACTCGACAATATCGTTTGTTAATTACTAACTTAAATTAAACGATGTCCAACCTAGTAATGAAAAAATTGTCAAGTGTAATAAAATCAACCATATTTGACTAGAATCGAACGATTCGACCAGATTTTTAACTGCATTTGAGCGATTCAAAATCAAGCATCCATTTATCGAGCTTCTGTAAAAATTTCTCCAATCAGTTTTGTAGACAAGCATAAGAAAAAATTTTCAAAAAATGTAATTCTTCGACGGTTAATACTCAAATCGTCAAACGAGTGTCAATGAATCATAATCGATTCGTCGATAATTGCGTACACGAAGCAACAGATCAATCAATCGATTAATTTCTATCTCGTTAGGTTGTTCTTTCTGGAATCAGAGTACGAATAAAAAATGTATTAATCAACCTTTATCAAGTTAATTCAATACGCATATGAATCAAGGGAGGAAATTGTTTTCATCGTGAGAATGGTGAAATCGTTAATTACATTAATAACCGTGGATTTTCTGACCGACGAAAGGGGGGCTTAAAATAACGGCGACGCAGGGCGCAAAGTGTCAGGCGTTGGCAAAAGCCTCGCCGTGACGATATCCGTGCGGCAATATCCTGTAACGAAGGCCAATAAATAAAGGACGCCTCCGCGACGGAATTAAAACACATACATCACGATGTTCCAATGTCCGTAGGCCAGCAACCTCTGTACTTTTCCACCATCCTCCCCCATCCTCGGCCCCATCCTCACCTGGTTGCCGAAAAGCACGCGAACGTCGCTGGTAGGCAGAGAGTGTAATTAATCTGACAGAAGCGCAGATTGTGAAATTATTCAAAATCGATATCGACGTGCCCGTACACCCCGAATTATACCTCGTTTTATATTACAGAGGAATTCGTTTCAGCCTTTATTACACAAACGTCATATACATACTTCGACGTGAAACGATTTCACCGTTTCGAATTGAAGCGATTTGTACAAATCCGTGCGTACACGTTTTTCTTTCATTCTTTTCTTTTTTTTTTTTTTCTGTCCACTGAAAAAAGGTTTAAACGCTAATTTTTTACAACGATTTCTAGCTCAAATTGTGTAAAAGCTGATTCACAACTGCAGATACGTGTCCTTTTAATAATCGTGTCTCGAAATACTTTATTCTAATTTCTTAGTGGATTTTTTCAAAATATTCGTAATACAAAAAATTACATCAAAATTCGTTGTTTCGATACGTAGATATCGATTCAAAGGACTTGCGTAAATTCTGGGACACATTTTAACCGTGATATTTCAAAGAAGATCAGTCATTTTTTGGCAAAGTGAAATTGCAAATATGAAAAACAAATTCGTGGAAATGGATGGACAATTTAACTCAAAAATTATGAAGCACTGAATTTTCAATATTTTGAACTGAAAATTGACTGATTTCCCAAGACGCAGATATTTAAGAAATAAAATATGATGATACTGTGCGATGAAAAAAAAAAAGGTATTTATTTGACCGAGTGAGGTTAAGTTTTTGGAAAAAGAATGAATTAACGATTCTTACGATATTCCATTATTTACCTTGGATCAAATAAAATTCTTTTGGATGATGTTTACCTGAAGTTTACGGTAAACATGTCATGGTGTCATTTTGACTCCGGCGTGCAGAACAAGGATTAAAGAAAACAAAAAACAATGGAATTGAAGAACGTAATCTGAAACAGTCTGATACAACGATATTCAACTGACGACGAGTATTTAAAAGCTACGATGCCCAGCCACTGAAAAAGTTGCACCGTTGTTGTTTGAAAGCTTTCCTCTCACTGAAACTCGTCAACCCTGATCATCCTATTCTAGAAACTTTCCTTTTTTTACCTTAAGCCACTGTACTATTCAGTAGAAAAGCTTATTACCGAAATACAGCCATGCTTTCGTTGAGTAGCCAGATAATTAATTTCAAACTTTTTCTCACTAAGAATTAATTATGTATCGCGCGAGTTTATCGAATATATAACACTTGGAAATGAGAAACGGGGCTATAAATATTCGCTCGGGTGGAGAAAAAAATGGTAGGAAAAGTTTTTCAAACGTAACTTTATTTATTCTGCTTCTGATCCATGAAGATGTGGGGGATGTGATATATCGGTGCTGTGTGAACTATCAAATATCCAGCTCGTGAAGTCTATTCAATAAACTATTTCCGAACAATATTTTCAACTATTAAAGATGCAGGAATAATTATTGACTCAGGTAAAGTACGATTCACTATGAGAAATCACGATTCACTCATTGTACTGTTTGAATTTCGCGGTCGATGCTGCTTAATTGGCTCCAAGGGAAATACTGTACCCGATCTTGGATCTAGAAGAATCGAATCTGGTGAATTCGAAAAGCAGACGGTTCTGGTGCTTTCTAGTTCCAGTGAGAAACGGCTGATTGTCACTAGAGAGGTTAGGAATGTTCGAGAATAAAATCTACGATTTTGAACGATGTGAAACAATGAAATATATGACAGAGAGAGAGTGGAAAACAACCGGACGCAGAGACACGGTTTACAATCGCAGATCTGAATTCGAATGAGCATTTTAAGAAAAAGAATGAAAATGCACGGACTATTTCATTTTTAGAAATTTGAGTATCCGGAAGCGTTAACTGTTATTATTTCTCCTTTTTTTTTAACATTTGCATAATATCGTTGCATGATAAAATTTTCATGTCATTGTAAAGAATACAAAGTGGTTACTTTCCGGGATGACTTTATCGTGCATAAAATAGCTACGATTTCCTCGCAAGGAAGCTGCTTTATAAATACTTCGTTTTGTTAACAAGACAATTTTTTGAAACACGCCATGAAATAAATATGCCTCCTCGTCTATTTAGCGCGCAATTATGGTGCACGGTGTTAACGCTACCCACGATCCTAAAATATTTTATACCGCTCACCGGATTAGCATAGTAATATTCGAGCTCAACGAAACAATATTCCGAGGCTAGAGACGTCAAATAACTCAGTTAACCACTTACCTAACCCCAAACACCCCGCGGCATAATACGATAAATTCTGTAATAATAATTTTTATGATACGATGCACATTGTTCTACATAATTCAGATAGCGGTCAAAATATTTATTACGAGATAGTCAAGCATCGTGTATACATGTCAAATTTTTATATTTCAGAACTACCGATATCTCTACAAATATACGAATATAGAAAATATTGGAATTGTAAACAAAAGCTTACGCGCATCCGTGTTGCGTTTCAAATCGCTTTGAATTGGTTCAAAATATCGAATTTACTCCACATACGTAGTTTTATTCAGAAGACTCATATCCAAAAATTCATGGTCACGGTTTTTTTTTAGAATAGTTGATTCAATATTGCCATTTTTTAAAACTGTAATCAATATTGATGCAATTCTGCAAAATTGAATGTAGAATGATACTAATAACATGACAAACAAAGTATTTTAGCGAATTTGTTAAAAAGAGTTTTCCGAATGAGATGAATCACAATAGAATGAAATCTAACAAACCTAATAGATTTTTTACAATTTTGAAGCAAATTTAAACGATGCATCGACATCTGACCTTCTTTCAATAGTTCCACTGTTACGTATTCTCATATTTTCAAACAGCTCTTCGATGCTCACGAGTATAAAAATTCGATAAATACTACAACTATCTCGCTCTAAAATTACAAAAGCACGTTTCCAAAAAATCACGTTTCCATAATATTATCAAACTATTGTGCAATGTCCTCATCTTAAGACGGTCGTATAAGTTCATAGTTTAATTGAACGTATATAATCGTTTAGGGATCTCTCAACGCGAAATGATAATTTTTGTACGTGTGTAAAAGGATTTCTTTGGTCCACAACAACAAGACACAAAGATAAAATGAAACTGAGAGAAGGCACTTGGATGACACGCCACATTCGATTTTCTCACGACTAGAGACCTACTGCTCTGTTTCCGTTTTAACCTGAACGAGAGAACGCGCCTCTAGCTTGTCGTTCGTCATGTTGCCCGGTAAAGAAACGGCAATAAATACGCGTCACCGAAAGATATTATATCGTGATATTTAGGTCTCGTCTCCTGACCCACAACAACGATTTATGGTGTGCAATAGTCAGATATAGCCAAATCACATTAGTTATCCTAAAAATGACTCGATCTTATTTCATTAATCGGCAGAGAGAAGCTGCTAATTTGGTGAATGATTTTACAGAATTGAAAAAAGTTTTACTAATTTTTGTCAAATGATTTCATGCGACGGAGTTGAACAATTGACGAAACATCGTAAATACCATAAGTGTGTTAAATGATTTGATTATAGAAATCCGCGAAGCTCTGTTATCGATTGTAAGAAGTCATTTACCGTTTTTTGTTCGTGCAGAAACGTCAAGTACGATTAAATTATTCCCACGGTCAATGAATTTTCTTTTTTTTCCCGAACGACGTTTTGGCTTCTTAGCTACATGAGATTTCGCTTAACCGGAAACGCGCAAGAGTGCAGCAGCTGGACATCTTCGGACTAAAGCTGTTCGTTTCCTCCAGCATGTAGGACACCGCCGGAAGCTGTGTCTCAGTTCGTTTTAACTTCTTTCCAAGTCCTTGGAGCGCAGAAAAGAAGGAAAGCTCGAAGGCTGGAAAGCATTTTCACCAGCATCGCTAAGGGGGGCGACTATAACTTGAGAAACTGACCTTTGCTGCGCCCAGTAAACTTCTCCGGAAAATATATCCAGGGCTAATGGTGTCCGAAAAAAGTTGATTCAGCCTCCAGTCTTACTTTCTGAATTAATTAGGACTTTTTCCTTACGGGCTCGTATTTTAAAATCCAACTTTCTTGGATCCGTACACTGAGAAAAATTTCATTTGTTATAGTAACTAGAAAAATTGAGTAAAACACTCTTTGAATATTGTTGGAATTTTGGAAAATTGGAAAAAACAGTTGCAAGAAAATCTAGCAACAGTGATCGTAATGAGAAAGAATACTAACGGATACTTGACTTTCTGTCAACAGCTAGAAAACTAATTTTCATTTTGTACCTACAACAATATTTTTCGATTCTAGTAAAAAGTGGAAATAGTCAAGGACTGAGCGGTAACCGGAACTAAAAATTTCTCGAAGTGTAGCTTATATTTTCATACACGTATTGACTCTGCATTCGCGATGCTACGATCAGGTCTTCATTTTTATTATGCACAATACTTGTCACCGTCAATTCGCGAATTTTATATCTTTGCATCACGGACATTAATTTCCTAATTATAAAGGCTGAGGGACATTTCGGAGCATCGAATTCTCTCTAGGGAATACTAATCAAGTTTTCAGGTGGTTCTTAACGGCGAGAAATTAATTTGATCATTCCGATGGAATATTTCCGAGGAATTCCAATTAGTAAAGACCCATCTCTTAATACAGATTCGTAAAAGTATTCATTTTTATTGCAGTAATAACATCTTAATTATAGTTATTCGAAATTCAGGGAGAGTGATAAAGCTCGGGGGAAAAATCTTTCTCTCAACAATATGAGAAATGCATAATATTTCAAATCGCGTCTAATGGAGACATATTTGGTCCTTTCAAAATGTATTTTTCGTGGTTGAAAATGAATCTATACACGAATTTTTGAGGCATACGACACAATCGGATAATACAGTTTTTACACAACATATTGGTAATTGTCGATATTTGATCCAATTATTGTAACCATTTCGTAAAAACGAATCCAGATTTAGTTATTGACACCTGAAAATGAAATTATATCTATAGAAATAACTAATTTTGAAGTTGTTTCTTTTCCAGATTTTCAAAGTAAAAAAACTAAATATCAGGTTTTTCCAAATTGATGTTTCCATTGTCGTAAGGCGGTGAAAAATTATGAAATGTTTAGTAGCCTCGAAACTTTGAGCAGTTTTTTTTTATCAAAAAAACGGATCCAAAGTTACTACGTTCGAAAAAACTTGTAAACAAGAAAACTTTTACGGACGACTAAACTTTTGCTGTTATTGATATTTTGTCATCAATTTTCCATCGATAATGTAAAGACTAGAAAAAAATTATGTCATAATTGGCTGTAATTACGCTCAGAAACTTATCGTGATAAAAATGTTCGTACTTATTCTTGGCAAATTCCTGACAAATTGTACTTTTGTCGATATTTCTAGATAAAAATAGAAAAAAGCCAATATTTTTAATCGGTAGCTCGCCCGTTTTCTTTTTTTTCTGTTTTTTTTTTCACGCTATCCAATGTAAAAATACTATCTTTTTCTATTTCTTACTCTGATAAAAATTGATAGAAGTCTGAAAATTGCTTGCAGAAACTATGGAAATTTTTGCAAGGAAAATTTCTCTCCGTGTGTCAAACTATACCCAGTAACGAAATAGTTATTCATAAAACATGGTAAGGATTTGCGCCTGATTAGCGTAAAGTCTGTAGGCTTGAACTTATCCTGAAGGCTTAATGATCCTGCAGGAGATTCAGGATCAGAAGCAGCGTCGAGAGAGAGAGAGAGAGAGAGAGAGAGGAATAAATAATTGATAGAGCGTATTGTGCATGAATTTTCGTTACTGTAGATGGGATCCAGAGAAGCGGATGAGGCTTGGAAATAGTGAAATTTGTATAACGAAAGCACGGGCTGATTAGCCAGGATTATTATTATAATCCCAAACTAAATCGGGGCTGCTGGGTCACGTGCCGGGAAAATGGCCGACGGTACAACACTGCCAGCAACAATTATTTACCACTTTGTTCGCCGCGAAAAAGAGGGGAAGCTCTCACGTTTCGAAAATAACACGAACCAGTTGGAGTCGGACCCATCAGCAATATTGGCTAATGAGTAATCGTTTTAAGAGCTCGACGATGAGCAGGTTTCTGGCAACGCGGCCAAGTCACACTCAGAAAAATTTCATTTGTTATGGTTAACCCCAGGCGAAAAAATCCTGTCATCATGACTCGCACTGACGACTACTCCGTCATTGAAATATTAAAAATTCAATAAGATAGGATTTTTTAAGCAAAATGTGATTTTAGAATGACAAAAGAAAAAAAAAAAAAAGAAAAATTTGAAATATTTTCATACCGAATGAAAATCATTGGAATGATAACTTTTTATAATTGAAACATGTTTCTTAATGGTCGATTTTCGTTTCGGAACTTGGCCAAACATTTTGGATACTCCGTTTTTTGAGTACTGCAGCTGATCGATAATTGCTCACTGAAGTCGAATGATGGGAATTTTCCCGGTTTTGAGTTTTTTAATTTTTTTGTTTGGAAGAAAACGTTTATTCGTTCTTTGACAACGATATCCGGAAGTACAGATTTCAAAAATTTCCTCATGTTTAAATTAACGAATGACATGTTGAAAACCATTTATGGGGATAAGATGTTGAAACAAATCGCTTTACAAAAAAAGAAAAAAAAAGACAGCCTGTGAATTATAATATCGAAAGGAAAAATTATCGGAAGAAATGGACACTCATCCTATCAAAAAGTGAACAAGTAAACTTGGATTTTGAAACTATTTTCATCACAGTATCATCTAGGAGTTTAATAACTAATGATTTTCAAGAATAAACTGTCTTCCAATGGTATATTGTGTTACAAGGAGGCAGACTCGGTTTTTTCGGGCCGAGCGTAAGTTTGAAATAATTATGAGAGTTTTTTCAATAAGCACGAAATTGAGGTCAGGTCGCGTGATTTCAGATTTGTTTTCAACAGCGCATGCGCGCAGCGGTGTTGCCAAATTTCGTTACGCGCTAGATGGAGCCACGAGAACGTTCTCAAACGTAATATATATGAGATACACATACAAATACATGTATCATGTATTATATACACATATTTACGTATACAATACTATAGCAGAAACATGTGTCGCAAAAATTCGAAAGCAAAAGATGAAAAATAACCACGAAAACCGCTGTTGTACCGACTGTCGATAATACCGGAATCTCGAATCCGCGGTCTTTTTAGTACTCCGCGCATGCGCATTCGCAGCCTCACTCGACCGTCATAGAAACCGGTACTTTGTGCACGGAAAACACACATGAAAAATTGCGTTTACGCATACTCGCGTTGTAAAATGTTTACTTTCAATATTATTGATGAAATAATTTATGAAACCGTGTTCATAAAGAATAGTAACCTACTCGTACTGTCAATTTCCCTGTGAAAGGTATTGAACTGATTTCCATTTTGTAGCCAGTTCCAAGTTTCCCGTTAACGGTAAAAAACTGAAAAAAGTCGAGGGCTGTAAAGTAACCGCAATTCAAACTTTCATCCGCTGCATTACCCTTCCACTTTTCCACCCCTTTTGCCATTTACACCCTCGACTCATGACGAGGTCGGTTCTAATAAGAAGCCGAGCTAAGCTGAGAAACAATTTCGTATCTCGGCTGAATTCGTACGTACCTTAATACTCTCCGCCAATCTGTGTGCTCGGTAATTAAATTTCAGTCATCTGGGAATAGCTTGTCTTGCATTCGCGCAGCTCGCCGTTTCTCTGTCCCAAAGTATTGCTAACCAGAGCAGCTGAGTAATTCTCTAAGGAAGTGTGAAATTCGAGCCAAGGATCCGTCTTGGCGATACAGAGAATGGCAACTCCGAAGTTACGCTGCAGTTCTGCCCTCGTTAAGAAAACGTGCAGGCAGAATACGTCCGGATTAAATCCGTCCAATTTTCTTTGGCAAAACCGCAAAATCACATCGTATTTTCAAAAACTGTCGGACTCGCTCGTTTCTTCTTAATTTTATGTTTTTTTCTATCCAAGGATAAACCGAAATTCTTATATTTATATCAATCTTTCCAGATTTCCCGCGATGCGTGAGTGATGACTTTTTTCATGTTCACTCCCGGCGTTCCGAGGAAAAATTAAGGTAAGAAAATGCCTGGTACTGAATATTGAGGATCAATTTATGTAATTTAAATGAGCTTTTACTCATACCTTGGAAATCGGTTGATTCATTGTATAAAAACTCGGCAGGCCAGAGATTTGTTGCCTGCAGCGAAAGCCTGTCAATCATGGCGTAAAAATTCGAGGTCAAACTCTATAGATATATTATATTATTCAACTTCGATGCCGTATGTTTAATGCAGGATATCCTCGCACGGTTGTAGGAATTATATCATCATGCCTTGCATGCCGATGAAATGTATTCTGGTAAACACAACGTCCAAATACACACGATAAATTACGAAAGATGTTTTTCCACCAGATAATCGATACGAGGTATCGTTCCATTTCAACAAGGTCATCAGGTTATTGATCATGTTGATGCGTTAAGCGGTTATAAATCAGAATTTTAAAATACCTTAACATCCTTTCTATTTTTGGATGCATCGAGAGAAATTTCATTCGTTAAATTTGAGAGTAAATTGATAGTGGACATGGTTGGGCATTGTTTAATAACGATACAAATGTTGTTGGAATCACAAGGAAATTACATAATACAAACATGAACCGTTTAGTGTAATTATAGTTGCCAATGTAATATTTTCTGGTTTTTGGAAAGTTAAATTTGTCCGTTTGGTTTAGTACATTTTCTTATTGAACTATCTCACACCATTGATTTAGTGTTTCACTGATATAAAATTGTTGTAACTGTTCCAAGGAAATGTAGAGCGTCGCCACAAATAAAAACAAAAGTAACACGTTCTAGATTTTATAGTTACAAATACAAAACTAATCTTTGTTTTGTAACCAAAACTGTATTTGTTGGTTTTAGTAAAAACTGAAAACGCTTCGGACTCTACAGTTAAAACCACAAGCAGGCATTTTTTCTCGATATTTATCAAAGTTCTTTCGTTATTAATTTGTGCTCTGCGATTTTTTTATTTCATTTTTTGTCGATGTCCTACGATCAGAATTAGAAAGAGAACTTGTAATTCGAAATTCCAAGACTGTTGTCGATTCGGGTAACAAGAAATAAAATAGTTATGGTGTCGACTCCAGAAGTATGAAGGATATTAAAAAATCATCGTTAGGAGTTAGAAGAAATGTAAAGTGATATTCTAAAAAGCCACCCGAGAATCTCAAAACAGACGAGGACCAATCCATATAAATCTGGAAGTACGATTGTGAAATTCCGTTTTTCGAAAAACCCGGCAACGATGAAAGTGGGGATGATGACATCGAGCTTTTTTTGCCGCAGCAGCAGTCAAACCCGGTGTTCAATCCCCATGCAGTCAATATTGTCGCGTGTTGAGCAAATTGATCTGACACACAAAGTGACAGGTTTTACAGAGGAGAAACAGCGAGTGCCGGAAGCGTGTACAACCGGTGAATAAAAGCTGTACTCTCTCTGTTCGACAAGTCAATTTTAACGGACTAGCAAACGCGGTTGCATGTTTTTTTTTTTTTTTGTTTCAGCAACGCTGCAAACTTTACAGCTTAATTTTCGCACGTGAACTGAAAATGCAGACATTAACGAGTCTTGTTCTACCCTCGAACTTTATACTATTCTCTAGCAAAAAAAAATTGAGGTGGATGAATTTTCACGCCAAGGAGCAATTCTGACGTGTTTAAAAACAAAGTTGATTTGAGGAAAATATTGTACATCCATCCTGTTCTTTTTTTTTTTTTTTCTTACCCGCAAATTTGGAATGTTTGATAATAATTTTCGTTTAACTAAAATTATGACGCGCTGTATTTCATATGAAAAAAGTCATTTGAATGACACCTGAATAGTTCTGAAAATGTTCGATGAATTGTTTCAACTTGCTTTGAATGCTGAATGTGTGTATAATTTACTTTTGAAAGTTGAGAAATGTTTTTTGAATAAAATAACGAACTCTCAACACGATATCCTTGAGCGATGATTGATTATTACATCTTCCGAGGATTTCTTTCCTGCAGGTCAGCATCCTCTTATCCTTTTCACCCGTTGACGGCTAGGGCTGGGGTTGGAATTCGAGCTCCTGTCAGCCGAGACAATTCGCGCTCCGCAAATTCCCACCGGTCCTTTTTCCTCTGAGAAACGAGTTCCGTTGTTCCATAGTAAGACAAAAAATAAACCCTCAGGATAGGTTCGAGTTATTCCACGGAAGTCTCACTCTCACGGTATTTCGTAGCTGATTTCGGATCCCGATGTAGAGAGCAGTTTTTCTCCTTGGTAACAAGATCGCGTCGGCAATTTTATTAGAAAGATTGAAAAGGAGAATTAAAGAAAAAGCTTGAAGTGCCACTTGAGGAATAAAAAAAAAAAAAAAGAAAACTGATTGACGTGATGTCTTTTATTTTTTTTTTTTTTTTCAACTTTCAGTTTCTCTGTTTTTAGTGAAAAGGGGAAGTTATCGTTGTATAATAAAATTTGGATTTTGATGAAAATTGGTACTCGTCGGTTTCTTGGCCAGCTGATCATGAATCTGAGGTAAGATTGCAAAATCCGAAATGGTAATCCGATATGGTGGAAAATAATCTAAAAATATTCCGATTTTTGTACAAATTGATAGACGGAGGTTTTTTGGATCATCGATAACGAATCCAAAATCAGACTTCTAAAATTTGAAATGCTGGATCCGTTAGAGTTGTTCAAAATAAAAAAAATGTCATATTATCATATAAAATGGTGCCCAAGGGCTTAAAAGCTTTAATCACGAATCGAGGGCTGACTCATGGCCAGTCTAAAGCCGCTTGGTTTCGTGGCCTTTCATTCGGATAAGCGAAACTGCAAAAGGCTTTTCTTTAACGCGGCTTTCGATGGAGTTGCATCAATGCAATTGCTACTGATTTTTTTTCAGAATTGTTCGAATGAGAAAAGACACTAGAATCGAATCGAATCGAATCGAATCGAATTCGATAGATAAGCCCAACCTGCAATCGTTCGGCAGAAGTTAAGCTGATAATTCGAAACGACACCACGGGGAACACGAATCGGCACTGAATCCGCAGGAAACGGAACGAAATAATAAATTCGCCGGTTAAGACCAGCGATGTGTTTTCCCAGTCGCGCATGTATGGGTATCGGGATTCCGATGGTCACCGAAGACTGTGGGAATTCGTAAATTCGTATAGCCGGACCGAAATGGTCCGAGTTGTATCGTAACTTTGGTTCCAAGATGTTTTCTGGGTAAGATAAGCGGTAAGCTGCAGTGGAAAGAAGGGACCCAAAGGTCTCTACAACTAATTCAAAAGTTAAGCCCTGTTAGCCTAAGCTGATCGTTTACTCCGAGCTTTCTTCGAGACTGCGAGGGGAGTTCTTGGGATTTTAGAATAAGAATTGTCATTCGGTAGGTACATACGGTTAAGGAACACTTGAGCCTCTGATCTCACGATTATGACATAAGATAAGCCATTACTTTTGCGGGGTGTAATCCAACTTCGTTTCATCCTTTGATCGAAAATTTACCCAAGTAAGAAATTATTTGACTATGATTTTCGGTGATTTGTAATAGTACAAAGGTACCTGACGAATAGTAGAATGTAATTGTATAATCGCGGATTAAAAGAAGTAACGGGTAATTTAGTTCACGTTTGATTGGAATTTTCACGACGTTGTATTTAATGTACAACGAACTGTCAAGTTTCTGATATAGTTTAAATGATTTCTTTCGAAGGATTCGTTAACGAAAATTGTTTAAAAATACGAACATCGAAAATGCTGGAATCGTAAGAACGGAAGCTTGAACATTGATGCTTCATTTCAAATAGTTTTGAAATTTTTTTTGAAATCTAGGAGATTTGTTCGAATCCACTCTAAAATAACTAGTTTCATTCGGAAGACTATACACTACAAAGCAGCTGAAACAGATGTTTTCTTCTCTTCCCGTAATAAGTTCAATATTCCCAATTGTTGATTATGATAAATATCAGTGAGAGTACAAATATTAGTCCAATTCAATATTCCACGATTTGGAGAAAACAATCTGCTGAATAAAATGAGCCATCCCTGTAGACTGAAACCGAATGGATTTAATATATTTGAAACAATTTCAGAGTAATTTGAAACGCAGCGTCGATACATAAGCTTTTCACAGAAATTCCAGTGTTTTCTAAATCTTCGGATCTAGAAAAGGAATATGCGAATATCTAGGCTGATTGTGTAAGTATGAAATTAAAAAAAGGTATCGATTCTTGGCCAACCGATTTCCTTATTTTTTATCAAGAGAAACGCGAAGGGAGGAGGAAAAGGTGGTTCGAAACTTGACTCGCACGATCTCTTCACGTAACAAGAACAAATATAATCCTTGGGACGCGCGGATGACTCTCGGCTTTCCACCGTAGTATTTATCAAGTTATGATAACTCGAACAGTTTGTTCGCATCGTGGATATAGTTCGCTTTTCAGTAAGAACAGTGCACCAGGCGTTGGGTTACTCCCAAAGGAGTTGTTAAAGTTTCACGATATAGCGGAGCACCAACTTCTCTGTGTTGACCTTTCGAGACAATATTGTAGCAGACGTTGAGACCTAAATTTCAACAAGCGATATGATCCACAGAGATTTCTCTACTTACTTCAGTTTGAGTTTCACAGCTTGCATACTTACGTTAATATACGTGAACATGGTGTTCACACTGTCACTAGTCCAGGGATTTTTGATATTACGTTTTTCTCTTTTCGTCCGTTCAATTTAATCTCAGGCTACAAACGTGCTCGGTTTGTATATTCTTGGATGGTAAATTTAGTATTTACTCACCTTTGCTATGAGAAAAAGGATGATACTAATCAACTCATGCCTTTTTTATCCATTAAATGCTGATCTTGAAGTCTTGTTGACTTCTACACGCCTCAATAGACGCGCGTAACATCTCAGAAATTCGGTAGCACAGTAATGTTCGTTGTGAGTTTGGATGAATCTCTTCCACGAACTTGTTATATTGCAGTTTGCGTTACCGCGTGATTGCGTATGCGTAATATAAGTTCCGCCTTAAACTAAAACTATCGGGTACCGATAAAATACGGTAGAACTGAGCAGCCGAGTGACCAAGTGCGCATGCGCAAGATAATTGAACTCTATTGGTCATCGGGATCGTGTGACTGAAATCTTTTCGTCTGCAAGACAGGGGAGCCAACTTAATCTGAACAGTGAATGAAATGTGAAACTTTTCCAGCGTCAAGTGGTGAGTTTATATTATGTTGTTATGATAAGTCGTAGAAGTCATCGGCCATTGCTCGGTTAACAATGAAAGATTGCTAAGCCTCGCTGAATCATCGCGCATCAAATACTTGAGATCTGCTCGTGTTGAGAAACTTTGCAACATGTATAACATAACCTCCGAGTGAGGTTTAAGGTGGCCAACCTGCGTGGTAAGACATCAAAGCTTGCGCATGCGCAATCGGACGCTAAATCTGCTAAGTTTCACTGTTTTCTCTCTGTATATTCATGCCTTTGTCATAACGCTTCTCGTTACGTGGTGTGTATCAATGAATTTGTGCGTTTGTTTTGGTAAATGCTTGATTCCCTAACTGATAAACCGATTCATTGTCGAGTTTCAAGTGCGTTTGGTTCTATACGGAGTATTGAACATAACATTTTTCTATCCCACGTCTTCGAAGAGAAGAATCATTACTAAAATTATCGTGTTGATATTTGTACAGCCTCTAAATTACTGTACAATGAATTGAAGGTCGTAGAAGGTTTGATAAAAATCTGAAATGCTGGTATGTACAGAGAAAATCCGGTTAAAGTAAAAACGAGCAATCGAAAGAAATGTTTTTTGCTGGTGAAACACGCTGTTACCATTAAACTGAAATATTTTACGATATTTGTCTCATAGCGTTCAGTTGCAAAAAGAGAAGGGAAAAAAATTATCTAAAGACTTGAAATGTTTATGTATCGTACATGTACTTACAAAAAAAAAAAAATCAAACGCCTTTTTGTGAACCATTGCTAATTCATACGGATAATTAGTCAATCAGGTACTCAATCCCATTAAACGGCGAAAAACGAAGCCAAATTATGATTTCTGTCTGAATGGAAATCACTCGTTTATACGTCGTATAAAATGTGCAAAATCATTTTGATGAAATGCGGAAAAAATTGTAGGATCATTATTAGTGTTTGCGTGTTATTAATGAGTTGTATATTTTTGTTGACACACTCGGCACGGGAGAGTATTTTTATGATAACTAGTAAAAAATGTTTTCGAATTTGCTCTGTATTTTCTAAATTCTGTCTCATTCTGTCCCCTTTAGTTGCAATTGGTGCGTTCGCGAATGTTAAAAAGTGAATTTTCAAATTTCATTGATGTATTCAAAGAAATTTGATACTGGAAAGAATTTCCCCGATATCATCTGTTCATCGCGATTGATAATTATTGAAGCGAAAGACTTGAATTCAAAAAAGTCATTCTTATTGAAACTTCGTTTTAGAACTATTTTGAAAAAAAAAAAAAATAATAATAATAGCCCTTACGTTACGGATCTGTTTTGTTTTGTGCTTTTTCAAAATCTATTTCGACGTACGGACAATTTTTTAATTTTTTTCCTCCGTTTCAAACGATCTTTAAAAGTAGCAGTGATTTAAAAACGTAGAATAGACGAAAAGCAAAATTCGATTCTGCGATCGTTCTCAGGTCATCGAAAAACTCTCCGTAGAAGCGCGAGATTGTTCAGAAAATTCAAATCGTGCAGATCACTTTCACCAAGAAAGCCAGCGAACGAACCAGTCGTGCTGCAAACAACAATTTGTTACTCATTGATGGCCCTTTCTCCACATATAGAGAAGACGTTGAACGCAGTTATGAACGAAGTTCGAATCTTGTAAGTCGTAAAACGAGACCTTAATATTTGAAGCAGCGACAGTTATCCCGGGATTTCTTATACATATCAGCCAGCGATCGAGCTTGCCGGTAAAAAAAGAAGCAACTAAGTCAGCAAGCCAAGTCAGTCGACCATGTTTGATTTAAGATTATGGAAAAAATGTTTAATGGAGGGATTCTGAAGAGGGTTAAATGTAATTTGTTACTCTACCCACTGGCCGAATCAAATCGTCTCATGCGGTATTTTCGACGTTATCGACCGAGTTATTTCCGCTCAGTGAAAACGCCTTATAATCATAATACAATTCCTTTATTCAGTAAAACGAGGCACAAAAATCCGAATATACCAACGATACACGCATTTACATAGTTATATAATTTATATGTACAGAATTTTGATTCTTGCCGATTCTCTGATCAGTATAAACGTTGTAAGAAACGATGTATCATTTTGGAGAAAACTTATTACGTGATACACAAATCATCTGGAATGAAAAAATAAAAAAAAGAAAAAAAAACTTTCACAAAAGTCGAAAACATTCGAATAACGGTATGACGGTGAAAGCTGCTATTATTTGGGGTTATTTCGTCGGTGTGCAACTGCAATTCAGCGTAAATTTCGTGGGAAAATTAGCACTGCGAAAAATGTGAAATAGCAATATTTACAACACCGAGATGCGACTCTGGTGGGAAAAAAAATCATTCCGTCGACTGTAAACAACTAGTGAAAGTTCAACGCCGCGCAGTTTTGTCCATACATCATTCTTTCAGCTTAGTCTGCTATCAGGCGAGTTTGTGGTCCCTTTCAAAACCGAACGTTTCCTCTCAGCCGATCGCTGTATTTTTAACAGTGATCGTATACTAGACTGTTTAAAATTTTCACCATCAACAATCTTGCTTTGCTGATAAAAAATATGTAAGCAAAGCTCGACCCCCCCTCCCCGTGCTTTGGAATATAAATACCCAAAATTCACCACTTTCTTCAACCAACTTTAACCAACAATGTAAAAATATACCTATTTATTAATATTGGGCTAGAAAGAAAATCCTTAAATATACTTCGGGAAGACTCTTGCAAGCAATCTCTCTATCTAATAAAAAAGTTTCAAACAAATGAACGTAGAAAAAGATTATAATAACAATAGTAAAAAAAGATTATAATAACAATAGTATACGCATGAAGTTGGCGGTGGGGTGAGATCCCGAAAACAAAACAAAAAGCATCTAGCAAACCCTTTGACAGCTGTCATCGGCTGTTTATGACAGTCAATGACAAATATCTTTATAGGTATCTGTTTCTGACGCGCAAAAAATGAACATGCAAACGAAAATTATCAAGATGATTCCCGACAGGAATTGTCTTTTTCGCGCGTTGGCGTATTGTGTATACGGCACACAAGATCGACACGCAGAGGTGAGACTGAGTATCGTTTCAAATATAGTGGATAATTGGTCTACATTTGCGGGTTTTATTACAGGTAATGAGTCAAACGGTGCTGTGATTAGGTGACCTGGTGATTACAAATCACATATGAATAAAAATGCGATATATGCAGCTGCGGATATTTTTAAGATATGTTTAATCGTGTATCGCGAAGAACAAATTCATCCACACCGGATCGGATCACAAAATGGAACACAATTCTCGCTACTCTTCACCGGCGACGGAGACAGTGGACACTTTGATGTCTTGCAGAACCAAAATAAAATTCAGATAGTGAGTAATAAGTATGAAAAGTAACAATCAAATAATAGTAAATCTAAATATATCACCAAACAGTCAAAAGGACAGCCAGGATTTACGATGACAATGGAGAAAGGAGGAGTTTCAAGCAGCAGACAAGGCGATGAAGATGGTGGATGGTCGGAAGTATCACAAAGGAAAAAGGAGAATAAAATTTTAAGTGCGAAGAACCAAATAAGCCAGAGAATAATAATAAACAAATATTCCTACAACCAGGCAAGAGGACGACCATGATCGATGTTGACCACAAGAGAAAGAGGTGTTTTACGGAGTGAACAGCGACATATAGAGAAAAAAATAATGTAAAGAAGGTGATTTTGGAGAATAACGGGCAGAGCGGTAGCAAAAATAATTCAGCAAGTCAAGGAGATAGATAGATATCAATAGAGAAGGAACACCAATTTTCAACCAACGAATGGAAGCTTAGATTGATGAAAAAAAGAAAAGTAAGCACAGAAGGAATTGAAGTGGATAGCAAGTGCAGACCTGTCATCAAATCAACATGAAGGAATTCGCCTGTCTACTAGACAATGCGTAAAGAAATAGTGAGGCGCGAAGCGCCGAACAACGAGGCGCGCAGCGCCGAGTGCCCGAGGCGCGTAGCGCCGAGATGGGGTTGGCGCGCGAAGCGCGCAGGGGCGAAGCCCCTAGTGAGCCAAAAAAATTTTCAAGTGACGTCCGGCAGCCACTGGCTTTGGATTAACGCTTTTATCTGACCGTGGCGTCGACATTGACGCATTTACTATCAGAGGAACAGGAGGATATATAGCACAGCAGCCAGTCCCAGCATTGCGGCTATCTTGAAATTTCTTATCAACGTCAGGTTAGCCTTGTTCATGCAGAGCTTCGTTGCCATCGCGCTTGAGCACAAGACGTACGATTCAAGATCAATTTCTGTCTGGACGTAAAAATCCTCTCGATCCATCTCCGTCATTCGATCATTCAACGCTCGGATTTTTCTTTGGTCGCTAGTCCAAGACTTTGACAAGACTGGCTCCAGTGTCTCTAGCACTGAACGCATGTGCTGATATTCCTTAACCATTCTGGAAAAAAAAAATTAGGAACATAGTGTAGAACGAGTCGATTGTTCGGTCGTATCGTGGTTGAAAATGAATGGAACGTAAGAACGTTGTTCAAGGTTGGAATAATTAGTAAGCGGAGATTCGAAAATTAGAATCATCGACCCGATTCAGTTCTGGTACCGTGCATTTTGTATAAAAAAAAACATCCTCTTGGCAAAATAGAATAGAGAATTAGAATCTGGAATCTATATTTTGTTATACAGTGTATAAATAGGTCATTGTATGAATACCGTAGTTGACATTGGAGACAGTTCCATCGGACCTTGTCATTTTACCGTTGCGATTTTTATGTACGTTTATAATTGTTGGGTCAATGTATGCTGTTGTTTTATGCTGATACGGATAAAAGGTGAATGGTAATGGATCTGCAGCGAAGAAAACGCGAGGGTGTATCGAAAATCGGGAGAAACATATCCTTGGAACTTTGTCATTACAGCTGCGTGCAAATGCTGGCGTAAAGCTTTCAGGAATCTGAATTTTAAATTCCTGCCTGCAGACATCGATATTCGGTACTTAATACGCTGAGGCATGAATTAAACGGTGGCGAAGTATGAAAAAAATTCCACGCTCTTGCAAACGTTGAAAATGCATTTCCGGATAACAAAAAACGACCTCTGCGTTAGATGATTTTAAGGGGGAGCCGAAGCGGATCTTTTAAAATTCACATTTTCAGATGAAATTTAATCGCCGCGTTCATTCATATCGTTTGTGATGTTCCAACCTAGATCTGAAAGAATTTTTATCGAATTTTTCTTAGCTTAGTTTTTACGCTTGTCATTGTAATTTTTTTTTTTTTTTTGTTTCTGCACGAATGTAAATCACCAGTTTCGAGATCTGAAATTTCCTTGTACCGCTTAAACTATTGAAATTTTTTCAATCCGTATGCGAAATAAAATGATTGTGCAATTGCAGTAAAAATTCAGGATCTTCGAGATTTGTTTTTACAAAAGTAACCGAAATAAACTCGATTGGCTTTATTCGCGTGTTTGCGATATTCGTTATCCCGTAAATTTGTTTCAACAAATTTTTTGATGGCACTGTATTCTTGAATGAATTCCGTTTTATTGACGCGAGGAAAGTGTAAAGAGAGAGAGAAAAAAAAAAAAGAAAAATGTTAAACAAGATATTTGCGCGGCAAATAACTTGACGGAATTTTTTACAAATTGCAAACACGTCGAAAAAAAGAATCCTTGAACTTCAGTCAGGACTTCACGACGCTGTAAATTGGAGATTAAATAAACGGAACTATGTGGTGTAGGTTCTATATGTATTTACCGAACACGTAACTCTGTACACTCGTTGAGTGAGGTATACAAGTTTGAAAACTACTTTCAAAGTCGTTTTACACATGATTCTGAAGTACCGTAATATTTGAACATTCCGCGTTAATGGCAAAACGTACGATTATTTGGACATCATAGCAATGAAAAGATAAAAACTGATTTTTTTTACGTTTTTTTAATCGTTAATAAATACGTGTGAAATAATTTTTTCAGACAGATTTGGCGAGTGGTTTTTGTGTAATTCATTATTAATAATTGGATATTTAACATGTAGTCAATACAGAATCTTGTGTAAAACGCACATTTTTTATACAATTTAACCACACCTACTAATGATAAATATACAAAACACAGTAATTTTTATTTATCGATTATTGTAGATTACGCAAGAGTTATTTAAAAAAAAAAACGTATTCTGACTTGTGGTTTTGTAAATATTTTGATCTGAACGTTCTAAAATTTACGAAAATATCAGTCAGTCAAAAAAGTGTGGCAACGTCGGATAAAAAACCGTATTTTCACGTTACAGTTTTTTTTCATTGCAAATAGTCCGGTGCATCGATATTGAGTTTTTTCATTAGTCATTTCATAAATTTATAAATGAAATTCAACTCAACATCGAGAACATGCAGCTGTCAGATGCGCTGTTGCCGGATCTATTTTACGCGGAAAAATACTTGAGTCAAGAGACATTTGTCTGTTATTATCAGTAAATAAATAACTGGATTAATCGGCTTAGAAGTGATCTTGGTTAACATATAAACTTAAGTTATCAATTTACATTATCTAATTTTTCATTTTAGTCAAAGAAAAAAAACTAGTCGCTGGTTCAACTTACGACATTGCATATAACGCGGGCCTTTTCATCGTAGTTCCGAAACAACTTTTATTTCCAGTACATCGCGCCGCCATTCTGTACGGACCATTAGCGCATAATAAACTCTTTGGATGGTTTTTATTTCTAGGTGATCATGCCGTCGTATATAAGCAAGGAGGAATAAAATACCCGCCAACGTAATGCGTCAGCATCTAACATTACGATATCAATCACTGTCTGCCGAGCTGTAATTCATTCGCAAAAGAGTCGTTGTGAGCGAATGTAACGCTGTATTCATTGATACAACACTCGCTAAGTTCAGACGAGAATTCGCCGAGATGTGAATAACCTCAAAAAATTTTACCGTCGTCTGCGTTCGGCCGGCGGAAACTGTTCGCAGTTTTGAGGTTACGTTCGTGACGGTTGGTCACCCTGGCGAACAGCTGCTCTCGTATTGTAGCGCATGCGCATTCAACTTCAGCAGACGACGGACGATGCAGTCGTTAGGAATTCGCTCTATGTTTGCGTGTAATTTCGGAATTAACGAACCGATTTTCATCATTTTTCTTTCTACGGGTAGCTACAGCGTTTCGCTAGATTTTCGACTAAATTTTCTTACAACGAGATCAATAGTTTCAGAGATATAACAATGTTTGTAAGCCGAGTCGGAAGGAGCTCAGAAACTTATGCGAACGCTGACTGAACTCTCACAGATAGAGGAAAGTTATTTTTAAGAGTTTTCAAGTTTTCGATGAGGTTCGGAAGAAAGTTTTTAGAAAGAGGCGCTTGAAACTATTACCAGGTCAGTTATTAGCTGCTAGTTATTTATATCTCTCGTTGCATCGAACGATCCGCAATGAATTTTGTAACTATTGAACAAACTAAACGATGTGGGATTCCGAATCGCGTGTATACTCAATTCCATAATCGAGTTATAGTCGCGAAATGAGGATACAATTATTTTGTCATTAAAGTTTTGTTTCCAGTACCGGAGCGTTGCATCGAATAATTCCACTTTGTACGCTCGTACAGTGATTAACAAACCATAACGGTTATATCCTCCGCCATTGAGTGGTAAGTAGCACACGTGGCAACAAATTACACCGCGAAATTCGCAATTAGTACAGTAAAAGCAGCGGAATTCAAATTTGAATATTACACAAAATGCACATTCTTCGTTCGATTTTCCTTGACACGATAAATTATCGAATCATTTTATCCGCGAGATTATTCCGTTCTCTGAATGAGGAATCTGAGTAAACGAAAACCGGTTTGTGTTGTTTATTTGAGTGTCGCTTGTCGAAAATAAATTCTGTATATCCGTTTCACTATGAGATAGTCGTGAATAGAGTATTTATCGAATGAAGGTAATACGGACAATACCACTTAAGTTACTATAAACTATACATTTTTTTTTTTTTTTTTACTAATATGAAAAACGTGAACATCTAAATTCATAACTTAAATTTATACGTTACCCAAGATTACTTCTAAACGGAAGAATTTAATTATTCATTTACTAATAATAATTGATAAATGTCTTTTGACTCAAGTATTTTTCGGCATAAAATAGATCTGGCAATAGCGCATCTAACAGCTGTGTGTTGTTGATGCCGGTGTTTAGTTGGATTTTATTTATAAATTTACGAAATGAGCAATGAAACAACTCAATTTCGATGCACCGGACGATTTGGAAAGAAAAAAAAAACTACAGAATAAAAATACGGTTTTTATCCGACGTTGCCACACTTTCATGATTCGGATATGTTATTCATTTTTAAGCATGGTTGACTGATATTTTCGTGAATTTTTGATCGTTCAGATCAAAATATTTTCAAAATTATACGTCAAAATACATTTTTTATCATTTTTGCGTAATCTATGAGAATCGATTAATATGAATTAGAGTTCTTTGTATTTTCATATTTAGCTGTTGCGGTTAAATTGCATCCAAAATGTGCATTTTACACAAGATTACTTATTAACTACATAATAAATATCCAATTTTTAATAATTAAATACACATAAGCGACCCGTCAGATATTTCTGACCAAATTATTATTACGTATTCATTAGCGATTAATAATATTGCTCTAGTGTCCGAATAACCTTAATCTATTCAGACATGGCGAATAATGGAATTGTAAACAAATTAGGCTTGCATATTTACATCGATGCTTTAATTCGAGTAAGTTTTAAAACGGTTAAAAATCGGCTAGATTTATTTGATTTCACTTAATTTCACGATGGCTCATATAATTCAAAGATTGTTTGCTGAAAAGTTACAGAAAGATATTTTCTTTTTCTCCACCGTAGTTAATTTAATACTGTCACTTATCGATCGTGATCAACCGATTCAATTTTTTTTTTTTTTTTTACACTATACCGTAAAATCTTGATTCTCGTTCTTTACGATTTTCTTGAGATAACTGCGTATTAAATAATTGTCAAGTAAATAAAATGGGGGTAAAAAATTTTCCGGCAAATTAAATGCCGCTATATATCTTGTAGAATTATTCTCACGCTGCGAGGAAACCGAAGATTGATGAAAAAAATAAAGAAAAAAAAAAAGAAAACCTCATTTCCGAAACATGTCCAAAATATCTCAAAACCGTCTAAAAAAAGTTTTGTCGTTACTTTGCCAAAGGAATTTTGAGTCAATATTTTCATTTTAAAGTCAAAAGTTTGACATCGGTGCAATATTAAATAATTCAGTATTCAACACCACGTGAACGTGAACAAATAAAAATGTTCCGATGAGTTTGTAAAAAACAACCAATAAAACAGTCTTTCGTGTCAAAGACAAATCGTGGTAAAGTGAGATCGCGACCACTTTGAAGCAATTTTGAATGAAGCATTGACATTCAAAGCGTAAAATAACAGTATTTCATAACTTTGAATGACGTAGATTTATTTTATTGGTTTGAAAGAATTAATTTCTATCTGTTTCGCCGGCCAATTCGACCTTGATTTCACTTAAAATTAACATCTTTCGATCGCTTACCTCGGTTTACCCCCGACCGCAACCAAAAACGTGTCGCAAAGGAACGAGGGCAGCCATTCGAGCAGCAGGACGACGATAAAATGCATCCGTGGCTTTGACGTCATCCCTCGAATGCCGAAGGACGGAAAAGGGAATTGTATACTCGCCCTGCACCCGTTCTCGATAAGGGTTCTCCAAGTGCAGCCGAGGGCTGGAACGCTGAAGACTGTCGCCGCTCGCTCGTAGCTTCTAAAACGAATAAAAACAACGCGCGGAACTGAAAATATGTATCGAGAAAAACGTATTAGTTTCAAAGTTCCCGAGGATCTAACGCTAAGTGGGTATCGTTTTGGAAAAGATTGCCCTTTTTTTTTTTTACACGAAACACACGTTGATCCATAGTTTTCTCAAGATGAAAGGATGTGTCGCAAAATTTAGAGGCGACAGTTTTATCTCGTAATACCGCAAAAAGTGACAAAAAATTGATCTACGTATTTCTCACACATGGTAAGGTCTAAGGATTTGAGAATTCATGGATTTTCATATCTCGATGCGAAACATCGCGACGTCGCATCGAAATCGCAGCTGAATTCAAATTTCGGGCACGAAAAATTGGTCGAAAGTTTGTAGATCGGTTCGTGTGTAATTTTATCATTTTTACAAAATTCCACTGGTTGAAAGAAAAAAAAAAACTCTCTTTGCCGTTTTTCGCGAATGCTTGTCTCGTACCTTCGTATGGTGATTGTAGGTTAAAATATGTCTGTAAAAAACAAAGGAACATCCATTTTTTGAGGTCTATGGTTTTGAAGAAATGCAAGTACATGGAATTTTTTAGGTGTTTAAATTTTGAAAAATTATTCCACCCACTTTTTCATACGTTTCACTTTTTATCTATAATACAAATGAGACATATCATCTTGTTTTGATGTCTAACGAATATCTGCCAAATATTGTGTAACATGTACACAGATTTAGCAACGGTAATTATTGGTTTGTTAATGATAATAATTATGATACTGTTACACAATAAATCGTAAATAACGATGTCGAATATATATATTATATAACAAGGATCAATTATCGTACGTTCCGATATTCCAATGTAGTAAAATGTTTTTAATATTTTTCCATCAATACTCATGCACGCATGATACAAAGAAGTGTAATTTAACTAGCGGCAGAAACATTGTTAGACAGTGTTATTAAAACGGCGAAGAAATACTGAAAGCGAAAGTGCAACGGCACCTGGGTAATTATTTACCCGCGATAATTATCAACGATAGCGATAATTTAGCGGATTATGCGGTCAAAAAACATCGTTGAGCCGTCGAGAAAGCAACTCCACAAACCATGACGACATGTTATAAGGCATTCCATGCCATTTCGATAAATGATATTCCCTCTCCATTTTTGATTTTGTTTATAATTTTTTATACGATTATTCTAACTCCAACTAGCACTCCCAAATTATTTGGATTTTTTTTTCTTTTTTTTCTTTTTTTCTTTTATTTCAGCCGCCAACTTCTTATGAATTCTTAAACCTCAAGACAAAGATTTCAAAAGATATTTGATCCTCTCCCAAACATTCTCAAATATTCTTCGATTAAAGACGATCATTTTAGGCCACATCCGGAAGTAAGAGCTGGTGTATTTTTTTTTTTTTTTTTTTTCTCTTACACGTTTATTCACTGATTTGAAAATTTTCTTATTTACCAAGCGGATGTGAAATTATGCATATAATCGTATTCCCCAAAATCAAACTGTAACAACTCGAAAAAACTAGCTCCTTAAAAATTGCTGTAAAAACTCTATTTGCAAAAAAAAAAAAAAAAAAAAAAAAAAAAACTCTTCCTTTTGCTACGGTTTTCTTTTAATTTTATTTTAAATCATTTGTTGTTTCAGGCATACGATAAATATAGATGTGTTTGTATCTGGACGTAAATTAATGTACATACATATAATATATGAATATGCACATCAATATATATATATATATATATATATATATGTATAATTTCACACCCGCTTGGTGCACGAAAATGAATAAATACCGATACGAATAAAAAATTGAACAAAATTACGCAAAAAAATTTTCTTCAATTTAGTAAGTTAAATGTAAGAAAAATACTTTTTCGTGAATTTTTTCGAGAAAATCAAACATGACTTCCTGTTTTAACGTTTAAAAATTCGTAAAAATATAACGGCTAGAGAAAGAAAATCTGTACGAAAAATTACGAAAGCAATGAAAAATATGGTGGGGAAAAAACATGGGTCGAGCTGGCATGGAATACCTCATATGTAAATTAGGCACGACCAGTTTGACTTTCTTTTCTTGTTTACATCACGCCGTATAACAATCACGTTTATACTCCTTGTGGAATCCGCCGATTGCATGACCGGATGAATATCCGTTCTAAAACGCGTTTCTTTCATTTCGACGCTAGCAGCTAAATGTGGGCCATTTCATGCCAGTTGATTCGTTTTTCAATGCTCGATTTATTTTGAATTTATCAAGACAATATCTGCAGCAAAAATAGGTGTGCTACTTTTTTTTTTACAGTTTTAATTGAACAATATTTAATGTGAAAAAAAAAAACAAAAAAGAATATATAGAATGAAAAAGAACTACTACCAACGTATTTTTATTTGCAAATTTGTCAAGTGATGAAAATTTCGTTTCTCAATGAAGCGGAAATGAAGTTACAGTAAAAGTCAGAAAAATGACTTTCTATAATCCACGAAATGGAAATTTTACACGTGATTCGAACTGAAAGGTCAACTTTTTTCTACTCGTTTTTAATATCGATATTCTTCTATGTTTTGGGTGATTCTTGGGTGAAAATTATTACAACATAAATTTTCGTCGATTATATAAAACGTCCAGTATCGTACTTTAATTTTTTTTTTTTTTTTTTTTTTACAGACTTATCGATACTTGTGAATTTGACCAGTCGGTAAGGTCGTAAACTTTTTCTTGGTCTTAAAAAACTTTTACTGTAAAAGTGACGATATAAGAACGTTCATTTCAATCATTCTACGTTGCGACAAACTGATTGAAAAATTCGCGTAGAGCAGTTTTTAATTCTCTCGATCATCATCCATCAAAAAATATTAATCTAGCTAGAACGATTCTTGAATAATTTTTCAAATGCAACTTACAGACATAACACTGTTTTACCTAAGAGACTGCCTGCAATGTCACACGAATCAAGGTCTTCTAGTTATGCAAGATCATGTCAACGTTCTGGTTCTAATCAAGATTCTATTCGCAGCTTGTAAACAGGTTTTTTTAGCATTATCCTTATGTATCAGACATGTGAATTTACATTTTATTGACCTATTAACTTACCATTATCGTGAAAGTGAAAAACGATTAGAAAATGCAGAATAATTTGACTGCGTAATAAACATCGTTCTTTTCGCGAACAGCGTAATTAAATATTGAAAACTTTCGAGCGACAACGATGGCAAAAAAAAATAAATAAAAAAAGAAACTAGATTTTCCACCGTCATAGAAAAACTGGTAATTCTTCTTTATTTTTTCGAGGCTAAGATAATTTCAAAATTTGGTAAGATATTTCCACTCGAGGCTTTAATAAATTCACATGAACACATAGATTGATAAAGGAGTTGAGTTTAACTAATACGGCCGTTGAAAGTTTCATTCAACAACCCAAATGATTGTTTCGATTATTTTTTTGTTGAACCTAATGATGTATTGATTTTTTTTCTCTTACTTGTATGAAAAATATATTCATATCGACGTTCTTATTCGATGCTCATATTCGTTAAATCTAGGAAAATCTTAGAACTGTGCGATTAATCGATTGAACGTAAAATCGGACTGTTCAATTAACCCTTTTCTCGATGAATCAATTCACAAGTCATTCCGAATAGTATTTTTTTTCGATCGATCGTTCGCTTTCTACCCGAATTGCCACGTGAAAAATATTTCAAATGCTAAGACAGTCAAAAACGTGGCAAAATTATCATACAAAAAATTGCAGGTTTATTTCGAACGATTTTCTCCAAACAAGATTCATCAATCGTTGAATCCGTCTTTCATTTTACAATATCTTCGATCAATCGACAAATCGTCCCTTCGCTGAGAGAAATTTTTAGTTCCGTTTATTGACTATTTTCATTTTTTACGACAACCGAAAAATACAGTTCTAGGTAGAAAATGAAAATTAGTTTTCTAGCGGTTACCGGAAAGTCTAGTATCCGTAATTATTCTTTCTCATTACGATCACTTTTGCTAGATTTTCTTGTAACTGTTGGGAAACTTCAATGCTCGTGCAAGAATAAATTGACGTCAAAGCCTTATATAACTAAAAAAGTAGAGTAAACCTCAGAAACTAATTTCGCCGGAAGCAACCGACCGACAGATCAATCGGAAAAAACATTAAATCAAACCAATCAATCTCCGATCATTCGATCAACCGCGAAAACTCGTCGTCGGTTTCATCTTCAAATCAATCCTCAACCCCCATAAAAATCCCCGTAAATCTCACCTCGTCCCTTTGTCCCATGCCGAGGCGATGAGGGTGTTGGCCGCGATATCAACCGGAAGTATCGCCGCGGGAGAATCGGGATTTCCGAGAGCGTATCCGGCGCCGATCATGAGAACCGTCGCCCCCTTCAGGACGCTCGTGTAACCAGGAATCGGTTCCTTCGCCGCCGGTCCGATGGCCGGAAATCGGATCATGACCAACGGGATCCCCGGGAGTTTTGAATTAAGAACCGACTCGGTGATCCGTCCTCTATTCCCGAAGATGCTCGTCGCGACGGCCGCCGATTTTAGGGCTGGCAAATTGCAGCAAAAGTCGAGAAGCTCTTCGTGCGGACCGCCCGCGTGGATCACGACGTTCGAGCCTCGGAGACGCGCCACTTGATCGTCGTTAAGGCCCAAATTTTCGTACATCAGATTTCCCTCGAAGATTCGAACCCGCGAAATCGCTCCCGGACATTCTTGTTTCACTCTTTCGAACCTGTTTTTTTTTTTAACGTCAGAGAAACAAACGTGAGTATCGGAATCTTGTGTCGCTTGTCTGACGGCGTAGAACGCATCCGCGAAAAGAGCTAATTTAGCGATGAAAAGAAGAAAGAGTATAAATATCTTTTTTCGCGGCATTCGCAACAAAAAGTAATCAACACGCACGTCTGCAATAATGTTGGACAAAAAATAAATGAAGGTTAAAGTTCTTATGTTTGGCGGATACGCCTTTTCAAAGTCAAAATATATTTTTAGTTATCGCTTTTGTAAATTGTATAAACTTGCATTCGCCATCTTTGGCTTATTTTTTTTTATGAAATTTGATAAATTGAATTGAAACGTCGAGAAGTTTCACGATGTTTTTTGATACATTGACATCATGTCAGGGAATCAGGGAATTTCTCTCTTGGGATCTTTGGGCATCTTTCCAACAATACTAATTTCAAAATGATCGGAAATCAAATTTTCACACTTTTACATTCACGCATTTACGCTGATAAATAATCAACAACTGATTGTAACACATTTTTACGCGCAATTTGTTACGGATACTATCTTTTCCAACTATCTAAGAAGAATGACTCGCAGAAAAAATTACACTGCTGCTTATTATGGATACATTTAAGGCCTGTTTGTATGAAATTTTTGTCTACGAGCTGCTGGCTGTTTATTTGTACAGAAAATCGTGACAGTAAAAATATGTAGTATAAAAATTGCAACTTTCGTTCCGAGAATTTGAATACATCAATTGAACATAATCGACCTGAATCTCTGTAACTTTTGTTATCACTTTTGTTTTTAATTCCCTTTGATTCCATCGTTTTACAGTTCAACGGTACATCTTTGGAAATTTTATATTATCAATTCGATTTCGTCATGAATTTGGCTAATAGAATGTTTTATCGTTTTGGCTCATTTGACTCTGGCTTGTGACTTCGCGTTTCACGATTGGCTTGAAAGTTTCCAGTTGGTATTTAGATGTACAGCAATGTTCATTAATGTTCAAAATGCGACTCCGATTCTACACGAATTACGTGACAACGACTCCCATTCTCTTACGTCCACTTCATCGTTTTGCACTGTCGTTCACGTTGTTTGTGAGAGAATTGTGAATAACCAGAGATCGGTTCCTGGTGAAACGATCGTTTTACCTTAGCTCTCGGAGAATACTTTCCACAGCGTATATAGTTGACGTGATTTCTCGACTATAAGTTACGTACTATGAGAACCGTGTAATATTACTGAAGAATGTGACGAATGCTGGGAACTTTGAACATCGCAACTAAACCTGAGACCATTAAGCATCCCGCTGAATTATCGTAAGCGTTGAAAACAGGGCCAGGAATTAAGTGTTACCAGAAACTCTGGTATCCGTTGCTATTATTTCTCGTTACGATCACTGTTGCTATATTTTCTTTCAACCGTTGCGAAAATTTAATGCTTGTGCAACAATAAATTGCCATTAAAGCCTTATTCAATTAAAAAAGTAGAGTAAACCTCACAAACTGATTTTCCGTTGCAATAACCAAAAAAGTATCGACAACAGCGCGAAATGTTTACGCGTACCTCGATTTTCGTAATTCCAACAATATTCAAACAGTTATTTTCAACGATACCTGTTGTACTAAATTTTTCTATCTACCGTAACAAATGAAATTTTTTTTTTTTTTCAATGCACGCGTAACAATTTACCGACCCGCGTGATGAGAGCAAATCTTTTATCCGGTCTTCGCTACTCCGAAGATTCTTCGACCTTAGAATCACGCTGATGGTTTTTATGTCCGGACAAGATCTCAGCAGTTTTTCAAGCACCGCGTTTCCTATGTCACTTGTAACTCCTGTCAGGAGGACCTCCTGGCCCGCAAACCACTCGCGAACGGTCATCGTTACTGACTGAGAATCGGAAGCTGCTCGCCGGCATATGAAAGTGCATAGAGAGTGCAGCTAGACGATGCCAACTAAGAAGGGCAACCAGTTCTGCTAGAGACATGAGATTATGGATGAACGATTAGGCCGATAAACAAACTTGTATCATCTCTTTTTTCTTTTTTTTTTTTCTTTCTTTCTTTCTTTTTTTTTTTCAACTTTTTTTTATTATTACATACCCGTGTCCAAAGATTTAGTAACTTGATTTTACGAATTGTTTCACAGTATGAAACGTGACTGTTTTCCATTCAACAATGAATAACATGTGAGAAAAAAATATGCTCATCTCAGATTCTTTGTGAAATTTTCAAAAACAATCGGGAATATTATATCGGCATAAATGAGCAGACGGTCAAGTTATCTTGTTTTAGAGACTTTTATTACTCAAAGCTGAAAACGTTGAAGTGAAGCTGACCTGGGATTTTTTTTGTACGAATAAAAAACGGTTATTATTTATTTCACAATAAAATCAGTACGATTGGAATGATCGGTGTACTTTTTTTACTTTTTATCCAAACGGGAAAATGTCACGCGGTATAGATTTGATTTAAAAAAGAACCGAAAAAACGTATATACAGGATTTCTCATTTAATTTGACACAGCGGAATATCCTGTGAACAACATATTTGAGGGAGTAATGTTTGAAATAAAAGTTTCACGGTTTAACCGGGGTTTTTTTTAACTTTTCATTCGGCGGACGTTTACAAGGTCATTTGGAGGTAGGCATTGATTTTTTAACTGGGAATCTGTACTTCTTTTTCAAAAAAAAAAAAATAAATAAAATAAACAGCCTTCTGAAACGGTAAATCGAGAAACAAAATCATTTTCAATAGATGCGCAAAAATTATACCCGTGAACTTTAAGTCATTTTTCAAGACGCTTCACAAGAGCTGCGTGACATCTTAAAAAGGTTTCTCGTTCGATGTCTCTTCAAGCATTTCTGATTCGTTCCTTCATAATCGTCTAGAGTAAGTAGTTCCTTTCATTCTGTAAACTTTTTCTTCAGGGTAGCCCCATAAATAAAAAAATCAGTACTTGTACGATCTGGTGACCTAGCAGGCTAATTTATTGATTCGCTTGTGCCAATCACACGTTTAAAAAAAAAAATTTAAACGCGCAGTCTTCGTTTGGTAACTCAAAGAACATTCTTCAAATCAAATGGATCATTCCAAAGTCTGGCAGTTCCGCCAACGCAACCGACGATCACGCATTTAAAACGCTTCACCAATATTGCACTCTCTTTTAAAAATTTCTTTCTTCAAATAATACACGGTTAATAAAGGGTTTCACAATTATTACTAATTGATACGCGATCTTCGCAATGAAATTCACAAATTATCACTATATAACAGTATTAAATATGGATGATTTTCGTGCTTGTAACCTAAACTTGTGGACAGATTTATTGGGGAACCATATGAAGTTTAATTATATTGCGACCCTGGCTAGACGGAAATGTGTGAATTTTAATGGTTTATTAAATTTTAATATGCAGCACGGGATACGTAAGAGTAATAAAAAAACTGATTTCACAACTCGAAATTCAGACTCGAGAGATTGTTTTAAAATAAGATTTGGATGCAATTGTCGACCGTCCGATAATTTTTGTATGCAAAATAATAACATTCATAATAAGAATGCATAATTTTACAATAATTTTGAAATGTCGAAATATCACACGAATTGTAAAGATTCCATGATATTTCAGTACGTCCCACTTAATTTTCATATTCTGCGATGCGTTTAACGCGCAAAATATATATTCCGTGTCTAATGATATAACAACGTGTGCGGTTATTGTACGACCTTTTCACACGCGTAAAGGTGGAGAGGTCTTTTTTTCACTTTCTTATCCACGCGAAAAAGACATGAGGAAACAATTAAAAACTTTGAAATTGAAAAATGGATGAATTAACGATAATGGGCTGTAAATACAGTCGCTTATGCTCTTTCATCGCGAAATTTATGAAACACAATTAACACAACCACATACGATCTTGTATCTTTGCGTTTGTTAATGTTTTTTAAAAGGATAAAAAATTTCAAACATCCTTTCGGAAATCGCGGATTTTTTATGTTTCAAAATATTAAATTTTCAAAGCGCTTGCGAAAAAACAATCGGCTGATACGATCTGACACCGTTAAGTTCGATCTTTAAATTTTTATTTTCCCAAGACTTTTGCGTCGTTAAAGAAATAAAATATAAAAATCTCGGATTCGAGCTATTCACCATTTATAAAAGTGGTAATAAAAATTTATTGTCGGTGATCTTTAACCTTCATTTATATCTCGGATGATGTTCTTCACACTTACAGCAGTGTCCAGAAATGGCAATCCTGCATTCCAAGCATGACGTCGATTACAGGTAATGATTTTACATTTTTTTACGAAACATAACTAAGCGGAGAAATTTCAAGGGTACATAAGTATTATTTATCATAGATAATTATAGTTCGTTGGATTCAAGTAACGTAAGAGAAATTTCATTTTCACTCGTTCACTGTTATATGATCGTGATACGAGGTTGACGTAACTAGAAACTACCGTGTTGTTACACAAGCTTCATAATCTGACCAGGTATTATCACCAAACTACATGCAAATTAAGTTGCATCTAAACGCGTTTAAATTTCGCGTATCGTAAAATTTTGGATTTTGAAAGAGCACGTTTTGCGCAACGACCAACTATTCCCACTGCAATGCATGCAAATTACGTACCATCGAGAAGCATTGAAAATTTTCATATTCAACAAGTTTCCATTCTGAAAGAGAATTTTTTTGCGCAAGGTTATCGATCGGTATTAATATTGACGAATAGTTGCAGAAACAAATTGACTTGCGTCACGGAAAATTATGCAAAAAATATTTGCTGCGTTTAGGTGAAGGGAGTTCGCACGGTGGAAAAAAAATGTACAGTAACATTTTGTAACAAGGACAACTATTTTTATGGTAAAACGAAATGAAAGTACAGCTTTTAGATAATATTAGATTTTTGTGCTGTTAGTGATTTTCTTGTTCGATTGCAGCGACTCGAAAGAAGTTTATGGGCAAAGAAATATTTCAAATTCTGGTTTAGTAACCAGAGTCTTCGCAACTATTTTCATTTTTCACCATAACCAGAAAATCTACCACGTGTTACTATTTTTTTCCGATTACGGTCACTAGTGCAATATTTTTTTGCAACTGCTGCTATAATTCGATGTCAGCGTAACAATGAATCGATGTGTAATTGTACCAATTACACTGAGAGAAATTTTTAGTTTCGGTTACCGCTAACTCCTTGACTATTTTCTTTTTTTTTACCATAATCAAAAAATATAGTTCTAGGTACCTAAAATTTTTTATTGCATTTTATCGAGGAAGAAACGACGTTTGAAGATAACCGCATTATTTGTCGTTTGATTACAATCATCAACGAGTTTACAAATTCCATTTTGAAATCCCTTTCCGCTTAACCGCCGTCGATGGATTTCCGTCGCTTTACAAATATCGGAGATTTGACAATTGGAAAAAAAATGACCCTTGACGATTACCAAAAGTGAAAAGTTTTTACAAATTTTAGAAAGTTGTTTTCATCGGTTTCGAAGCTTCCTCGTATTTATGAAATTCGTAATCTTTATAGAAGTCTTATTGTAAGTTTCACTTTACATTTTTTTTCCACTCCTTGAGCTCAAAAAGTATTAAATTACCAAATACAACGGTGCGAGAATTTCGGTCAGGCGAAATTTCCTGAAGCGTAACGGACATCTAACCTTGGATACAACAGAGACGAATGGATGACGTGTACGTGATACGGTAGGTCAGTTACAAACGAGGATGATTTTAGCTCGCGCACTGTTCTCGCGACAAAAAACAAACTTTCACTCTGTGATATTTGTCTCGAGCGAATGGGGCACGCACAGTCCGATACAAAAGTTAGGATGGGCAAAGAATACGTTTAAAATTATCCTTCCATGTTACTAGCGCCAATAATTGCGAACACTGATTGCATTTCCTCTAAATAAATAAAAAAAAGGTTAGGTTTCGAGGTTGTGCAATTCGTCTAGATTGCCTCGTACGATGATGTGTATTTTTTTTTTTTTCACGTAGCATCGCTAATGCCGACTAAAACCTCGCGGTTACAGATTTTTTGGAACATTATTACTTTCGCGATAAAATATATAATGCAAAAAAAAGTTTTTCTCACGTCATTTCCATAAGAAACTTCGATCACAATGCGGGCTACTATCTCAGACTTGCTGTAAGAATCTGAAAAAATTTGGCGACTCTTTTTAAATGATTTGAAATTGATTTCAGTGATGGGGCGGTAAAAATTCGTCAACACCCTAAACAAGGACCACCCTAATATATATATATATATATATATACTTGCATGGAATTGAGAACAAGTGACCCGTTTTAATCCATCACGTTTTATCTTGCGCAAAATGAAACCGGGTGCTTTGTTAAATTGAAAAGCACGATGAAGTATATTTATTAACTAGCGTCAGAAATTATGGGTGAGATGACGTGGGCGTTCAGATGTGTTTTACCTGAGCTCTAGCCATCGTTTTGAACGCTAGTACTTAGCGCAAGTCTTCGAACATTCATCGTGCTTTCCGCGAAGCTCAGAATTAAGTATACATTATAAGTTGACGGAGGTTCGCTAAACGGAGTGAAACAGGGGCGTAATTTATTAACTCCGCCTCGCATGCTATTGTTTGTTTCGTTGGTAATATCAAAGCATGATGCGTGGATTTAATGCTTTTGCACTGCAGCATGTTTCGACAAAGTTAACAACGTTTTGTCGCAAAATCGCTATTGAAATGTATTTCTTCCACTGTGGCTGAGACTTGTTTCATAATGAGAGACTTTGGTTTCCATGGCTGAATCCTCGTACGATACATAACTCGTGAAACGCAGCATCGTCTTGATCCTTTGGTTGTAAGTTGTAAGACAGAACTGGTCGAACGAAAATCCTGGGATTTGCTTGAACGGCATGTTGTGTTTCATTTTCACTCGCAAATTGTACGTATAAAATATTTTTGACTCAGACTTTTTTCAAAAACAGTGTCAACACTATATGCCTGAGTAAATCCTTTCAGCTACTGTCGAATTTGTGTATTCGAAAATTCGTTTTTCCGGTTATTTATTGGCGTTGACAAGTGTCGGGAATTTTTTAAACTGATTTATTATATTCTAATTACAAATTATGGGTATGTTTAATAAAAAGAGAAAGAAATTCTTTATACGTTCGTAATTTGTAATTGACAATGAGAAAAAAGGGACTAATTACAATTTGAATTTTGATCGTTACGTCTCAGCCGGTAATCGCGGCGGCGTCATTTCTGCGCGGCTAATTACCGACGCCTAATTACCATAACAGTATCTAACACGCTTTTACCATAGGTTCTTAGATCTATATCGATCTGCACAGTTACCATCATAGTATACAGCATTATTGCATTCGTAATTTTTACGCATCATATCATTCGATTATCAAGCAGAATCCAACTCCTAGATGTATAATTTTTTTAACTCAATTAAAACTTATCTATGTTATTAATAATTTCGATGTAATTAATGCCAATTCGTTTATTTTGATCACATCGCATTCAAATAAATTTGGGCAGTGAATTTTGAGCTGAATCCGATGTGTACGATATCCATTTTTGCTTTTTATTTTATCAAACACGATGTATATTATTCTTGTCTTATTTTCAAGTTCCGTAGAATTTTCACTACCGAATCGTATCCACTAACCTGTTACATTTGAGCACTTTGGTGGAAAATTGCGTATAATTCGGATGACTACCTCTTCGCCTGATTCCTGCACCGCCTGATTCTTGAGTAGGTTACACCTTTTTTTTTCGTGGCCAACAGCCCTGTAACCGTGTGGAAAAGATGCCTCGATGCGTGTTTTCTAAAAAGCATCGGGTTGCCGTGCACGAACTATACCCAGTGACCCAAAGTCAGGTAATTCCAACGAAATATCCCCGGAGGCAGGGTAAAATCGTTCCTCGAATATCGAGACTCGGAGAGACTCGAAATACGTACTTTTATAGAACGACGTACGTTATGAAAGGAAAGTCAATACGAGGTGTAGAAGCAATAGAAATTCTTGGCACTCTTATCTTTTTATTAAATATTTTTCCAAAAAACTCCGAGAGGAACCTAATATCTTCAATGGTTATGCTTGACGGAATTGTTTTATACTACTTTTCTTTGCAGCGCGTGCTGTTAATAACGTATAACGCGATATTGCAAAAACGTCATTTCACAACACCAACAACAATAGAGATTGCAAGATATTATAAACACGATGCATTCGGGATGTGAAATTTTTTTTCTCGATGAGAAATCTTGTTTTCATTTTTTTTTTTTTTTTACAAACTATTTTAAATATTCTCGTAATGTCCTGATAATTACGTTCCAATATGAGCCAATTTATAAGAAAAATAAGAAACATTTTGAGCGCTGAATAAGTTTGCTTAATAAATGAAACATTGAGTCGCTAAGATGAAAAAAGATTACGGATATTTTTAATATTGAAACTCAAACTAAAGTTTGATCAAATCTTACTATAAAATTGTGATAAAAGGATAAATTTTAAAGCAACAAACTGCATCACAACGTCATACTCGTGTCATCTTCTAGCTCCAACATTGCAATATTCCATCGATACTTCAAACGGAACTCTCTGCTGGGCTCTCTTCGTTTTCCTGTGAATGCAAGGTAGACGGGTCGGTTAACACGTAAGAGTGTGTCTGCTTTTTAAAAATAACGAGCGTCAGTTCCCTTCGGGCAAGAGTTGAGTGAAAATATTCGCATAGATGTGTTCGAGATCAACGTGTCAACGAGTTAGGAAATCTCAGCAATGCACGGTTTGTATGCGTTCCCTGACACGTGTCACACTTCTGCAGAATGAAAATCCAAAGTCAACTGGGTGAAATTGATGCGGGTTCGAAGGATTTGGTGACCCAGCCACAAACTCATCGAAAGAAAGTTATTGTGCTTATTAATCGATGAGTCGAATTGACGGCTTTTCAAAGGAAGTAAAAATTTTCGTCGAAAACTTTTACGAACCGTCGAGTGTTTCATATTACTAACTGACAGCTTGGTCTCGCAGTGTTTATCGACAAGCAATGGAAACTCTATAAACTTGGAAATTCAGGGTTGTTGTATAAAGTGAGTTTAACGAAAAATTAGTCGATGGGAAATTGCCGGTAAAGTCAACGAGATTACATGAAGTTTGAACGGCAAGTGTAAGTTGAAAATTTACAACGTTTATATTTTAATATTAAACCCGCAAAGACTTTCCTCATCGCCATTACCCCGCAATTTGGAACATGAACTTATATCCATAAACTCCTGAAGGTAGGCGTCAACTTCAAGCATGCCTGCAGATTTGCTCTCAAATATCAAAGCGGAGAAAGAACGACTTGAACTCAACAGAGTGGGTGAGATCGGAAAATCATTTCTCTTCTTTTCAAGTAAAGAACTTGCCTCGTTCGTCGGTATATTCTTCACTCACTAAATTTGCGAACGGATTTACAAGTACTCGATAAAAGGAGCACTGTTTAATGCTTCCGTGAACTTGAAGAATGAATTATGTACGATTTTTTCTCTCTCCTTGAGAAGCTTCAATCCATCAATTCTTCGATCGGACGTTATTTATATTTATCTAGCTGTGGCATTGCGCCGAGCTGTGAATACTGCTGATCAAAAACGATTGTGAATAAGAATTGTCATTCTCAAATGTAATCGGCAACGTCACGAGGCTTTAATTAATTGTAAATCTTAAACAGCGGCATTTTAACGAAGATTTCACTACTATGGTGTTTGGTATCTCAATGACACAGCACGAGGATGTATGAAGAAAATAACGCGACTACGGTGCTGTCGAGTCTCGGAGCCTTTGACCTGGTAAGGACTTTGACAATCTTCGCCAGGACGCTTTTCACCTCCGTCTCGTTAGCGTCCTCATCATCAACTCCGTGGAGCGCCTTGTCGAAAGCTTGACTAAAGACGCAACTTTTTGCCTCCGGACTGTAAACATACCCGAGATTGCACATGCAATCATAGTAACCGGGTAAATTGATGCAGGTGTTCATATTCTCCTTTGAGCATTTGTCAGTCTCGGTGCTACACTCGTCGGTGTCGACACAGATGCCGAATCGCGAAGACCACTCATAGCCCACCTCTTGACACGCGCAGGTTACGTTCAACTGGTTCTTGATCAATGACTCAAAGTCCCGATTGTCTTCGCGTTGAAAAACGCATTTCCGGTTATCTGTAAATACGAGAAAGTCGAATAACCATCGTGAGAAAGTAGCAAGACCTTTCTCTTCTCAAACATTTTTCTTCCAACATAACTCGACGTGCAGTATATCTTAGGTGCAACGAACCCATTCAAAGGCAAAGAGCGAACGTGTCCAAGAAGAATACTAAAGCACACATAGATGAGGAATACCTGAACCATTCCCATCGTAGCAAGGATTTTCCTGCGACTGGTAGCACTCCTCCATTTTCCAAATATGCTCCAGAGGGCAGCAGGGGTCGGGACAAAAACTGTACACAGCGCAGGCGAAGGGTTTCGTGTCGTCTGCTCTCGGGTCCTTGTTGCCGATGCCGTAGGAGTCAAGACAGTAGGCCATGTTGTCACAGGGTTCACCGAAGCGCGCCAACTCCGGGGTATCCAGCATAGTGTACCAGCACATGTAGTAGCTTGCAGTGGTCCTCCATTGGAAGCGTTCTACGATGTGGAACGAGAACCTGGCCATGCGATTGGGATCGTGTATGTCCATCCAACTCACCGATTGGTCCTTGGAACGGATCCGCGGTGAGGTTGTCCTTCTTCTTCGCGAGTTCGCAGTCCTCTTGGGTCGAGGTGATTTGATTCTTGTCCTTCTCCGGGTCCCAGGACTGCTCTCTCATGACCGTAACGGTGTCGTCCTGGCGCCTCAGCGGTGTCAGCTTGACAATTTCCTCGAGAAACTTCAGGCAGGACTTAAAACTGACTGCGCAATGCTTGTGGACTTCCCAGTGCAGCGACCGCAGCGGTGGTTTAGGAAACTCCTGATACAGTCTCCTCGGCACCTCAGAGACCGAGCCGTAGTAACGGTGGTCGAAATCTTTGAACTTGTGAGTCCGGAGGAAGTAGGCCACGTCTCTGATCACTCGGTTGGCGTCCCAGCCCGCGTCCGAAGCTTCATCGTTGTCACCCTGAGTCGTTGGCTCCCCGGTATTTACGTCGGGGTTAATTACCTGCTCCGTGGCTTGCCCCTCCTCTAGGTCATCCTCGTCGTTATCTCTGTCATCGCTCTCCTCGACGATCCCCCAGAAACGTGCCGTCGCGACGCTAAAACATACGTACACTCCGAGGAAACAGGTCGCGTAGTGTTTCCGCATCTCTTGATATCGGTACTGACTAAGGTTAGAAAGTGCCGCGTGAGATCGTTTGACTCCTTGGAAACAATGGAAGCTCGTGACTCGTCGGTTGCTGCGTTAACAAAATTATCACGCATTCGTCTTTGAGAATACGATAGATCTGCCGATTTTTGTGACCTCATCACCAGTTTCAACGGCCATACACGAATGGTTCGCGAATACTAGTTTCCAAACAATCAAAGATTACAATCAGTGATATCTTCTGTCCGGGACTCGTGAGTAATTGAAAAGATTAAAAGTGGCCTGCACAAATGGCGTTGCGTCTACTCTACTGTGAGCTTTGTTCATTACCATTATTCATTTCATTTCAGAGTGTTCAGTTTTCCATTTCCAAATCAGCGGTGGTCCAAGTCCAAAAACCAAAACATTCACGTTCGATAAATGTGAGAAAAACAGGGGATGAAAATTGGCAACCGATCAGTTTAGGGTTGAAAAAGGACCTTATTCACTTGTTCTTGGAGCACTTGATACTTATGCTTCACCAAATCCACCAAATCGACGTGACAAGATCCTTGTATGCGTAACCATTCTCGACCACGGATTTCCTTTTGCAACCTCGCCGAATTCGCTATGTATAAGGACTGAATATATAAGACGACGAAAGAGAAATCACGACAGCTCTTTTCGCTAGTATATACGTATACAGTTAGACGCCACATGCGTGCTGCTGGGTGATTGTACGATTCAACGAAAGTGGAGCAGACAAATATTGTTGCCTGCATCTGTAGTTGCACAGCCTTAGAATATGGAAAATTGTGGTCCTCGTTACGTCATACTCGTATTGCAGCGAGGTTCGCTCCAGTGATTTTTCACTAAAGGTAAACCTCGTCAGCGTCTACAAGTTAGATTATTATTCCTTCGTTTCTCATTGAATTCAAATAAAGCTGCGGCTTATGTACCGTGCATTTGTAGATTGTAAACTCGGGTACGAATAGAGGTGGTTGGACCAAGCAGACTTAAGTTATCTTGAATAATAATGAGTTTTTGTAGGGAACGAAAGGGAGAGAAATTTTCTCGACCGTATTCAAATAACCGTTGTTTTCTTTTGGTTGAATAAAATACCGAGTGAACATGGTTACCGCAAATAAATAATATCGTCGCAACTCTGCATTGGAATCAAAATATGTTCGTTCGTGCAAGGTTTTTATTGCTGCCAAAAAAAATCAGATATCCGAGCTCGAATGTAAATAATCACTTCTACGGGTTTCATTCTAAAATCGAGTCACCATTTTTTATACCCACCGCTAAAAGTAAGGGTTCGAGATGGAAATTTCAGCATTGATGAGAATAAGATACCCTCGATTCTAGGGTAAATTCTCCAGATCGTGTAATCAACTATTTATTCATACAATTTTGTATACAGCTTGTGATAATCGTCGCTTATTAATCTTAAGTCATTCCGTTATTCGAAAGCATTTTTCTGAAGCTCGTTTTATCAGCATTACACAATTCACATCCCGTAATCGTCGATAAGCCGAGAAGACTGAGAATAATTGGACAGATTTTCCGGAATTACGATCTTCAGCTGAAATTATTCAACATGACACTCTCTTTAAGGATTCACATCGTCAGCCTAATATAGATTTAAAGTTAATTGCATGGATACGAAATAAGAGTGTAATTAGAGTGCGAATTAATGCTTCGAAATAACATTGCCACGCCATGCAGAGGAATAATATTTCTCATCGTTGAGGGGAAGTGAGCTATCACTATTCTCAAGGTGAAAAATTCACAGTAAGTATCAAGTGTCAAGAGCTGTTCGGATGAAACGAGTACAATCAAAAGGCGAAGCGAAATGTAACCACCGTGCAAATCGACTGGTAAAAAAAATTTTAACGTCACACGAGAAGCTTTCCACCGCAGATCGATAAACGAGGTTCATTACTTTCCCATATCGTCATCGTACACGAGCAGAGCGAAGCTTTACTCGACTCAATTTTTATCGACAGATTAATAACTCCACTAATTAACTGTGGCTTTAGTGGTGAACGTTATCCGCCTGGAGTCTATCATTCAATCTTTTAATTATCCACGATGGAGGTTTTCGATTAATTTTCCTCAATCGCCCGCTCCGCAATTTATTATTACTATTTGCCAAAGTGTAACGGTTTATTCAATGCAACGCAGTGAGCTGAGCGAAGTGAGACACTGATCGCGTTTTCAAAATACGCTCATCGACTTCAGTTATTTAAAAATAATATCTAGTGTGATTATTTCACAAGTATAACACTGAAGGGAAATCACGCGTTCGTTTTAATTCCCCAAGCTTTCGATGAGGCTTGAATTCCCGGGATCAAAAGACAACGTGAAAAGGTCAGAGTGGGAAAAATCGAAAATAGAACCAAGGCCGCTCGTGGCAGAGCTGATGGGGTTGGAATAGTAACCGCCAGGAGCTTTTGCCGGAAATGAAATATGTAATTCAACAAAGTATAATAAAAGGGCCAGCGTCATTGCGTCTGACAAACGGGATGTTGAAAAGATAAAGAGAAGTCAAGTATTTACTCCTGCTTTGTAATTCGCCTACACACGCGTTTCATTTTCAATTCCAGGCACCCGTGAATGGGCCGATGGATGGACGACTAACGCGTGCGGGTTCAGCGGACGAACAGAGAGGGACTTTCCTCAAGTAAACCCCGCTGCAGAGGTATTTTCAGGTTAAAAGGCAAAGGGGTTCTACACATTCATTTATTCTCCCCGGCGTGTTTCGATCCCGCGACGCGAGGCCGACGCGGCCAAATGGAATCAAATATTTGCCCGAATTCACGGTGAGAAAGGAGAACGCAACAATCGCACTGCTGACACGTTGAATGAAATTGTACAATGCATCAATTTCCGGCGTCTAGGTCTACGCTCTCGACTGCAAAATAGCTCCCTTCCTGCCGCGCGCAACAATGAATAGCCACCCTGGAAAATGGAAGCACGGAAACACCTGGTCGACCCACAGGAAAGCATCCAGTCCGGTAAAGCGGTGTGTGAAAAAAAAATGAAAAGAAGTTGAAAAGGAAAGACACACTCTGCATCCATTGAAATATGTCGCTGTCTGGTGTATTCATTGGTTTGATTGTTTCGAAAGAAAGCACGAATCTGGACCTGACGCGGGTGTCAAAGCTCGGACTGACGTAATGAATGAACCAACGGAGTGGAGTCTGTGCCGGTTGGGTGAGACATCGGCTTATTAATTCGCCAGATCTAATCGCGCGTGAACTGACATTGATGAACTACTTCGTAATTGCACGCAAGAGTCGCCGCTGTTGGTGGTGGTCTCATTGTGCAAGGATATCTGAACTCTGGTCCGCGTGCTTGCACGTGCATGAACTCCAAGGCTCGTCCTTGGTAAATTTGATACCTTAATATTAGAGTTTCAGTCGGGTGAAGGCCAAGCTCCAGAGAAACCAAAAAAATCGACTGGTCGAAAACCCGAAATTTTTTAGATACGAATTTTAAAACAACGAATAATCAGCGTACCGAAGTTGGGATTTTTAATTAATCACTTTGTAGAACAACTGTTTTCCGAAAAGTTTATTTAACCGAACGCTCTCGTATTCGAAAAAGTATTTTCAAAACAGTCGGCATTCCGAGTGACCAAAGCGCAGAATGTCGAGGTACAGGAAAGTGAAAGTTACGAAATTAAAAATTGAGAGCGGTTAATACTGTGAACAGCCGCAAAACCGAAAAAATTAGCTACTGACAATCAAAGTTCAGAAAGAGCAAAATTACGATTCGCAAAATGTATAGAAGGACCGGAAAGCCGATAGGCTGAAAAACGGTTTTTATAGTTACGTAGACTTACGGTAGATGGCACTAAACACCGGCTATCGTATACGTGTTGCGTTCCAGAGAATATATGGGTTCATGATGTCATCCATTATTTCGGTATTTTGGCCATTCCGTCTTTAGCGGGTTTCGAGATTTCGACCTTTCAAGTCTTTGGTCAGCCGTTATTGATAAATTCAAATTTGTAGAACTTCGCCAAAGTCATTTGGAAAGTCAACTTTTCGACTGTCCGATATTTTCGCAATTCAATATTTTGTCACTCATAATCTTGCCCAATCCCAAAAGAAAATTTCGGTACAAATTTATTTATACAATTTTGCGTGCTCAATTTCTATTTTTATACAAATTCATCTTTTCGTATTTATGGTCCTTCTACGTTCTTCAGTGTAGATAAGTTTGACTTTCGGGATTTGGTACCATCAATTTTTTGGTCTTTCGCATTTCTGTACCCCATCCGCGAGGTGAGACCAAGTCGCATAAAGATCGTACTACGTATCGTAAACTATTGTCAACACTCCTCGAAGTTTGATCTTTGTCAGTAAAAATGAAATTCATGATCGGTGTTGTAGCGATGATGTAGCATTGGTGAATACTTCTGAAATGCGACGTTGCGAAGAACCAAAACTTGGGGTGATTTCACAACAGTTTTGTTCTGAACCAGTGTAGCGGTTCGAAACAAGTGTCGCTGCTGGTGTACCTGAAAAAAACGGTGATCAGTACCGAGGTTGGTCGGAAAAAACAGGGTTGCTTTTTTGTTGGCCGATGACCACACCCTGGTGAACACGTTATAAAATACACGGCGAACGAAAAGTCCAATTAGTGAGTGGGTTAATTCATTTCTTTATTTTCATTTATTTTTCTGTGGAACACGGACGAGTTCCAATGGTTGGCTTTGGCCTGGCACCACTGAGAGTGGGGCAAAGCTCCGAAGTTGATACGCGAGGAAGCAGTCTCTCTAACAGGAAAGCTGTATTAAAATACCACTCTCCATGTGGCGGGGACCAGCTGCGAGGCAACCGGCCTAAACTATTTTTCGAATACTCCGGCTGGATTATGCCCCCAAGCCTGCCAACGAGGAATGGAAGTGCCGTTGCGTGTATTTGGCCGTGTATGACGGGCCTCTTTCCAAATCGATCGAGGTTAAGCTTGTCACCTTGGTATTCATACCGAACGAAGGTTCCGATGCTGCTGTGCCTAAAGTTTATTCGCAACAACAGTTTTATTATTTGATAATATCCATCCTCGAAGTTTATATTCTAGTCTTTATACCACAGACCATGCTTTCGATTATTGACTTTCGAGTGTTTATTAAGAGAGAAAATCGAATAAGATGTGTGTAAAGTGTCATCCAACATAGGTACATCATTTTCATTTTACCGTTGGCAAAACTGATGAAACAACAATGTATTAAGGGGTCTGTCTACTTCGTAACTTTCGAAAAATCGATTTTTTTTTTTTGCACTTCTCGAAGGTTTATATATTTAAAAATATTCTCTAAAAATTTTAGAAAGATCCAGGCATTGCTGATTAAGTGTAAGTCAGATTTTTTTACGATTTTTTATAAATTGAAACTTTGAACACGTTTTTCTCGAAACAACCTTTTCGAACCGCTTGTTGAAAAAATCTCAGAAACTACTGACCTGATCCTAATGAAATTTTAACCACATATTCTGTACACTTATCGCTATATCGCGTACCGGAATTATTGCAAAAATTTTTTTTTTCACAAAAAGCATGCAAAAAAACAGGTTTTTTAATATTTCTTTTTCTTTTTCCGCCATTTTGTTACTTTCGGATATAAATTAATATCTGAGATACGGGATATAGCCACTGTCACACTAAACCTAAACCACTTAATTTTTTTGTTCGAGATTGGCCGTTGATCAGATTTTTTCAACAGCGCACACTTACCCACTTTTTGAAGACTCCTGTTTACCTGGCATTTTCACCCTAAAAAATTGGTTAAAGTCAATACATTTTTTCACGTTTCTTTGCAAATTACGACTGCTTTCGCTAAACCTAACAAGTTTTATATCAATAAACATAGCAGTAATCTTAAAAGAAAAGAAATTAATAAAAATATCAATTTTTTGAAAGTTACAAAGTAGACAGACCCCTCAACCATTTTAATAACTCCACCGCAATCAATCACGAAGAAATTTTTCATTAGATTCGATATCTGTCGCTTTCGAAACACCGAGAAGCAAATCCTTAGCATCGGATTTCCGTAGTTCGATTTGTTTTTTCTGTAAAAAAAAAAAAAAAAAAATTGTATTTGCAAATTTTTAATTGCAATAATGCAGTTGCATGAGCTAAGGAAAATGATGTATTTGAATTGAAAGTATCGATGTTCCGCCAAGCATGACCGGTACTCGTATCGTGTAAGAACTTTACTCGAGAGCTCGTTACTTAACCTCGAGAGTATATCCTATTAATCCAATTATGGACTAAAACTTGGTTCGGACTTTGTGCTATGCGCATGTTCGTCTGTGTCCTCGAGGGCAAAAGGATCCCTTCAGGCTAAACAAGCCACCTTGCGCTATGGTCTGACGTGTATGTGCGTGTGGAGTTTGCTTCATGAATTTACTAACTGAAATTTCAATGTATATGGTTCTTTGTCTGCAGCAAACTGTTAATATTGATTTATTGATTATCCGTGATTATTGCAGTCTTTCCGACTCCAAAAGGGTCTCTCTAGTCAGGATGGGCCAAATCCTCCTGTCTGGGATATTTAAACTATCCGTTTGGCAATGTTTTTTAGGTTAGAAAAACACGTGCTCAGAAGGTTCGTAACTTAATAACCTTCTTCACCCTCTCCGGGGAGTAAGACAATTTTATGCATTCCGTTTTTTATCCCAAGAAATAATTATGGGTATGCATTACCCCAAAAAACCTTTCAAAAAAATTCATAAGAGTTAAAAATCGTTATATTTTGAAAGCTAATCGATCTAACAAAAAATTTTTTCTGTCATTTCATTGCTTTTGATGTATATTGCCCGTACGAATTATTTCGAAAATGACGATTTTTACACTTTTTTGCCATTCTTTCACTATTTTCCACCATGTTTTGAAAAAAATTTGTCTGAACGCAGCTATAGGATATGGATATTTGCCATTTTAAATATTATAGGTAATATTCAGCCTCGCCACTATGTATACGAAAGCTTTGAGTTCATGAAATATCTTATTTCAGGACTAAAAATAATAAGTCGTAACAATATTTTATTTTCATTTTTATTCTTCATCGACAATAGTAAATGTCAGATTTTCTGAATAAAATATAATACTCATGATAATTACGACTCTATGATGTTTTTTGCGTCTCATAAATCACGTAATCAATTAAGCTCGCATTTTGATTATCTGAATTGTGGAAAAAGAAATGTATGGTACCCAATAGACGTTTGACAGTTTTGTCCATAATTAACTGCGCTTAATTACGTGACAAAACATTAAACTAAGTCAAAGTATTGCCTAATTTCAAATTTCTTCGTGGTTTTCTACAATCTTTGACGAGCTGGACTCACCCAATGAGAAACTACGGTTTACGGACCGTGCATCAGTGATTATTATTGCATGCACCGTGAGTTTGAAGCCTGCCTGCACGTCGTTACCTTCTGCGTCAAGTGAATATAGAGTTAATCCAAGTTTCAACCAGGCGTTAATACAACCACGTGCAACAATATTTAACGCCGTTGGAGTAACCCTTGAATTAAGTGTGCCGTAAGGTTTTCCCTTGGGGAAAGTCGGGGAAACGGCGGTTTAACCTTATGAACAGGAGACTCTTGGGGAGCAGGGTGACTGCACGCTAATTAACTTCTACCTTTGCCTGCATGCTTTCGAGTCCTTGAACGATCAGGTTCAAATATTGTAAGTTATTGATGTACGCGGTCACGATGCAAGATTTCGATATATCTTCTCCTACGGATCGTTACAATCTTGCTGTGGAATATTTTTTACGCAATCTGATTTTGTTTTCCAAAAATATTCTGTAATTGGAATCACGTTTGATCTTAGTTTCACTCACAAAAAAAAAAAACAGTTCTGCTTTGTTCCACAACTTGTAGAATGTTTTTCAAAATTTCCACGGGGAGCTTGGAAGATTGAATTAGATAAGGACCTAGGACTTATTTAGACCCTTGAAGAACATTTATTTTCCAAAAAACGAATATTTGGATAGTTGATCAGCAAGACAGCAAAATTTATTTTTCGGAGAATTTTTGGGATATGTTTTTTCGTCGATGACAATTGCATAAAAATAAAACTTATCGTCGACAGTAAATCATTTCAAAGCATTTATGTTTGTCAGGATACATTAAATATATAAAATTTAGAAAACATCACCTGTATAGATTTGGTTCTACATCCTATTTTATGTTTTATATTTTATAAATTAATAAACAAATCACCATAGATTTTGGTTCCGTTCACTCGGAATGAAGAGCGATAAAGGGAATTGCTACACTCGGCAAAAATTACGGGGTTGATTGCTGAAACCATACCTACATCGTTACATTGTGTTGCAATAAATTTTGTTGTATGATCAAACAGTAAAACAAGGATGATAAGCAGACCTGTTATAATTTATAGAAATTTACATACGGGTGTGAAGATAAAGTCAAATGTGAAAATTATACTTCCGAGTATGTACGTTATACGCATTTATACAGTAGAAATAATGCATTTTGCAAACGAATTCGAAACATATCATACAAAATGAATTTTTGCTTGAATTCAAGCCCAAATACTGATGGAAAAATCAAAATGACTATTGTAATCGACAATTCCTTTTAGACGTGAGATTGGCATCAAATTAAGAACTACGAAAAATTAGCGTTATTATTATTCCGACTATCAATTTTTCTTGTCATTGTGATTGTTATTATTACGCAGACGTTGTTTTTAGCCTTGATGAGTATTGTTTGAATAGTGATTATATTGATTAAGATTTCATAGGCAACTGTTCGCTAAAAATATTATTTCAATAACTCGATTTCTTCGTATCCGGTTAGTCTCAGAATTAATAAAAATCTCTCTTTCTCAAGTTTTTATTGTGTTGCACAAAGTAAACGAGTAGAAAATTGAGTATTCCGATGCAGCCTTCAACACGCGTGGGTGGATTTTAATCAACGCGTATGGTTAGGTAATAATTGGCTGAATAATGAATTGCATGGGTATAGATGAAAGCTTTCATAATGGATTTCCAATCAGGATTTACTCGAAGTTTTTATCACAGTATGGCAAACTGCAGCGTTGTATATAAATTGGCTTGCCTTACGCGAAGGTTTAAATTATATCAATTAGGGCATAAATTTTAATGCGTACACCAACATCCCAAGAAATAATCAAGCAGCAAGATCATCAGCCAATCAGCTGTGACTAGTTGAATATCCCAGCCATATGAATACGGTTATCTTACAATTAGCTGGCAGGAAGTAATAAACAAAAATCAAAGTCCGAATCAATATACTAATTAGGCATGCGTCAATTTATTTCAAATTATATACAAGGGTATGAATGATCTTGCAATTTCCAATATTGTTATGTAATACATTATAAGCTGAAAATATTAGTTTGAATACCACACAGCTGGGCAATTGTAAATTTTAATTAATATTTGTTAATTGTCTGCTTATGAAACGAAATTGCCGTTCATTAAATGGCACTGGGAACAATATTGGGATTAAACGAATCGGAGGTCGTTATTTAGGGGCTGAACATGTGCTACGATAATCGAGTAATATTTAGTAATAAAACTCGTTTTTCACCCTACATTCAAATCCGTAACAACTCAACGCGACAAAAGAAAATTTCAATCTATCGCAACAATTTTTTCGTCGCTTTATATTCGTACAATCGAGCTCAAGCGATCAGCTGCTAACGGATTGCGCCGCCATATTGCCGGGAGAGACGCTCGTATTTCGTATCCCAACAGAGCAGACGAAATATCGTTAGACGCTCGAAACACGTATCGCATAACGTTACAGTCAGAGTAGCTGGTGATTCGCGAAATATCAGGACTGCAGAATGGTGTTTCGGTAACGTGGGAGGTTATATCACCCCCATGAGTCTAAAGTCTTATCCAGGATGACTAGGAGAATGTGTAAAGTTGGCGGAGAATCGGTCGGACAAATCCGTGACCCTGCTGGCGGCGTATGTCGCGAAGAGGAGAGGAAAGCTTTCGGCGAAAGCACTCGCTGTGGCTCGACGTGTCGGGAAGAAGAAGAATAAGAAGAAGAAGAAGAAGATACGAGGGAACGTAAGTTGTCCGAGTGTGTGGGTAGCGAGTTTACAGGCATCCCTCGTATCGGCTGATGGTAAGGAGGCGAGTGTGTATTGAGGGTAGTGGTAAACTAGGCTGATGGTTTCTAACGAGATTGTTTCGCGAGCACCCGTCACTTCTCTTGAGGGAAGCTTGCGTTCCTTCTCTCTTTATCTCTCCTTCTCACCGTCTCTTTGTGATTTCATTCCGCAGCTTGTCGACAGTCGTTCGCCAAGGTGATCTAGACCGATTCATCTTACGATAAATGAAACGGAAATCTAAACTGTTTTATTTTATCATTGACAGAGGAGAATTTCGAGTCCTGGTTGGAACGAATCTTGTGAGAGAAATTTTATTGAGCAGCGAAAAACACCTGCGCCAATTTTTACAAACACCTTAAAGCCACTGTGTCGTTTGCATAATGATCGATTGATGCGAAATATATCGCATGTATATCGTTTCCCTCTGTAACAACGGTCGTAAAAACCTTGAATTTTATTTTATTGACAGTTGTGAACGGGCTATGTACCGCTTTGTTTTTGTTTTCCGGTGGTTTTTTACTGCCGTTTATCTCCATTGAAAATTTTCAGAATTTATAACCAAGACTCGCTGCAGGCATTCCGTTTTGTCATAAACGTCAACTGTCACGTTAAACGTGTGCTTTCAGGACTTGGGGATTTTTTTGTTTGCTTAAAAAATTTTGTTCATTCTGTGTGAATTAAAAACATTCAACACGTTGGTAAATATGTAAGCGAATCAGTACATTTCGATAAACTTCTTCTTACAGAAATTCTGGTCACTTTATGTATATTTGAATGAATTCTTACAGCTGTATTGAATAAGGTTAATTTTAAGAGATGGTTTAATTAAGTTTTTCTTCTAAGCCTATCAATTGCTGGGCACGCTTAAATCGTTCGCACAACGCACGAGTAGTGTTGGAAATTTTGGTATTCATCGGTTAATTTAAGACATGGCAACGTCAATTTTTGCAATTCAAATTGACGTTGTTTTTCTTTTATAAATTAAGGCTCTTAGCTTCAAATATATAACTACTGTTTCCATTTAATTTCGAGAAAATACTTCACAGCTCTATTCCAATTCCAACATGTCTTCGATGATGAAGTGTCCAGTGGTATACGATTTGAAAACTCAAAGAAATCGCAATGTGTAACGTGTAGTTTACGATATTGCGAATAAACTCGGTGTAACATATCAGCATCGTATCAAACTGTTCGTAGAGGCATTTGAAATGTGTCAAAACCGTCAGGAGTACTCGAAGCGAACGTGTATCCACCGAACCTGATTTAAAGGTGATATATATTCCCTGCAATACGGAAGGTATACAATAAATTCCAGCGAGCAAATCGATCGTGTCCTTTCCGTGCTCGGTAAAGGATAAACGATTGTAATCCACTTCCAATTCTGGTATACGAGGTTCGTGTTTCGGGGCTTCGGACGATGGAAGATTGAAGCAACGAGACGGGGAAAAAATCTTCCGCATGGTACTTTTTACAAGGGTGCGAGGGCCCGAGACGAGAAAGATGAAGATGTTGCCCGGGGAAAACGTCAAACAAAATGAACTTGCCAAGCAGAAAATTAGTCCTTTCACGTCGGACCGCAAGATCGCCCCATCGAACGGCATCTTTGTGTAACAGTTGGCTCACCTGATCCGCCGCGTCCGCTTTCGCTTGATCCAGGAACCACTTTGGCTAGATTACCGTTATATTCAGCTTTCACGAACCAAATCCCCTTTTAACCCCGTTACCTGTGAATAGGCACTTCGTTGCAAATACTCGAACCGAACTTCGAGTCTTCACTGGATCGATTTGATCTGTCAGTGATCAGATGCTCGCTAAGACCATGAAAACAATTTGGGGGAAAGACGTCCTTCGGTATCTATTATCTAATGGGGTAAGAAAGTATTTGTTGTCAATATGGAGGTTAGGTCATGTTAAGTTATGTTAAGTTACGTGAGGTTAGGTTAGGTTAGGTTAGGTTAGGTTGACTAGCAAGAAGGGCTGGACGAAGAAATGCTGTGAGTGTTGTCATCTAGAGTCGCCACAAAGCAGAGTCCCGTCAATCACCTCCATTTTTGTCGCCATTTTCTGACAAACCAAAACTATGCGAAATTTTAAACACGTATAAGTATCTAAAACGTTGATGTTATGTGATGAACGTATTACAATGTTGGCTGATAATTGGTTTAGTTATTCATATCAAAGTTTCTACTCACTTATATGTGCTTAAAATTTCCCGAGATTTTAGTTTGTTAGAAAATGATGACCAAGATGGAAGCGATTTACCGGACTCTGTTCAGTAGGGACTCCAGTGTCATCCAGTCTCGGGCGTTGCTTTATTCAGTACAAAGTTGAGAGTAAAAACATTCGGTGTCTTTTTGAAGACTGTCTCTCCTTCGTAACAAGGAAATGAAGCTCAAACTTTCCGGTTTCACACTGTAGGTTATAAGTTCACAGAAAAAGATATTAATATCGAATTTGACTTTCGAACTACATATTTCTATTCGTTATTAACGATTCAAAAGCCCGCAGGTATCATATTCCACGAAAATATGACGATTTTTCTTTATTTGCAATCACCATAATGAACCGCTATTACAAATTTTAGAAGTCTGATCTTCGTCTCGTTATCGGCGACCAATGAAACCTTCACCTACAAATTATTGCCATAATATGAATGTTTCAAATTTTTTTCTTCATTACATTCGATTCACTATTTTGGATTTCGTAAATCTGACATCAGATCCGGGATCGGCGACCCTACCAACCTTCGAGTACCAATTTTCATAAGAATCCAAATATTGTTAGTTCCTTTTTTAGCATATTGAACACGCCAAATAAAAATTTTTCAAATCTGCCTTTAGATTCGTGATCAGCGAACCAAAAACTCCACGGCACCAACTATTATTTGAACCAGTTGATCCATTCTCAGGATATCATCATTTTCAGTTTATTTTTTCGGACTTTGTTGCTTTAACAATCCAAAAAGCACCCAACGGATTACAGCTAAAACCTATTCAGTTCTAAATTTCGAAAAGCCGCCTCGATTGAAATCAAAATTATTGAAATTCGGTAACTCATTTTCGAGTTATCACATACATTAATGCATACAAACAGACGTCCAGAAAAATGGTCGGAGATGATTCTCTAGATTTTGAAACGTCGAGATTTAGCAAAAACTCACTTGAAACTTGTCATTTTTGTGTTAAATCAAGTTGGTCAGTAGTAAATACTTTTTTGTTCAATGTACAAGATGATAATCGTACATTAGGTGTTCACAGATTTTCGCATCAAGTGGGCGTCGTTAAATATTCAATTTTCAAACATTGCACCGACATTGAATAATTCTTAGCCCCTATTCAAAGAAAGAGGGATAATTGGCAAACTCATTCCAATAAATTACATATGTATAAGAAATAGTATTTAAAATAAAATTTACTATAGTCCAGTGAGTCCGAACGAAACTAGGAAATTTTTAACTATTTGAAAGCTCTTTGACACGAAGCATAAAGGTCCGTAAGCTTTTGTACATAATTCCAGTATTTCTATTCATATATTTTTATAGACACCTTTGCAATTCACGAATCCAATAATTTGATGAATTCTCAATGTACGATTTTCTCACTAACAAATTATTAGTAGGTATCGATTTCGGGCCAATCAACCTCTTTGGAATCCAATGGTTTCGTCCTTTTGTAATTGCAGTCTTGGTGATTTTTAACCACATTTCGAGGTTGACAAAACAGTATTGTACAGACATACTCGTGGAGAAAGTAAGATCTTGGTCGAAAAGGAAATGGTTACTTTTGATCCCTTTCAATTGGGACCAATTTCGCAAAGGTGTGCAGGATAAAATTCGGATTAAAGAGCGTGTTTCGATTCCTTTCACAACTTTTATACAGAAGGTAAGCAAGGCCAAAAACGTTGAGTGGGTCAGCGAGGGAAATGAAAAAGAAACGACGAACAATTATCACATATATATGTATATGTATCAACCCTTTCGAATCGAAGCAAGAGCGCAAACTTGCAAGCTTGCAAACTTGCATTACCGTTCCGATTCGAAAAGGTTGTTTATTCGTTGTACTTTAACATGTAAGTTTGGCAAAAAGACAGAAGCAAACATTTGGCTCCGAAACACTGTGGATTTTCACGGGATTCTAAGATCTCAATTTCACGTGAAATAAATTTTCGAACCGTTATTTGGCCTCGTGAAAAAATCGACCTGCCAATAGGAATTTTTATATCGCAGTCTAATTTCAAGTCGAAAAATGAGCCGAGTATTGAAAATTTTTGAACGTATAGTATAATAATGCAATTTTCACTGTATTTGACGCCCGGAAGAACAAGTGAATCGAAATGAAAATGATCTCAGCGAATCTGAAAATATGTCAAATTAATTGACACTGTGAATTACAAAACAAAAATTAAATTATCGCTAAAGACTATGTTTGCTGGTCTGTTTACTTTCAGAAATGAATTTCATGTATTGGAAATTTTCTTTTAATGTACCGTGTACTGAAATCTGTACGATCATTGAATGAAATTTATATGGATGTTGTTTGGTGGAAAGTCTCTCTCTCTCTCTCTCTCTTATGATCAATAATGAATGAATTACTAAAAATGCGCGTCTTGTCTTTGCGCAACTTTTATACAGCCTCTCCGATCGCTGCGTCGTCGAACTTCTGCTCGATTGAGCATTCAAACAGACCTTTTGTTCGAAATGAGGAGGAAAGAAGGGAGGAATCGAAAAAACAACCGCTGGTGATAAAAGCCTTACGGTACAAACTGTTATGGGCTCTGTTACTGCACTGTTCGGTAATTGTGCTCTTTTAGCTCGATTGATTCCGCGCAGGTATTTTCAAATGGCCAAGTATGCGCTTTCAGAATCTCGAGCGTTCCGAGCTACTCGAAACAAAATCACCTGATCCAACTTGTATTTCACGAGACATTACATTGCAAAGCAACGCAGCGATTAGAGGTATGTGGAATTCGTACAGTTTGTGAGGTTTACCCTACTTTTTTTAGTTAAGTAAGGCTTTAACGTCAATCTATTCTTGCACAAGCATTAAATTTTCGCAACAGTTGTATAAGAAAATATAATAACAGTGATCGTAATGAGAAAGAATAGTAACGGATACTAGACTTTCCGGTAACAGCTACAAAACTAATTTTCATTTGTACCCAGTACTATATTCTTCGATCGTGATAAAAACTGAAAATACTTAAGGACTGAGCGGTAACCGGAACTAAAAATTTCTCTCAGTGTACTGATTTTATACATAACTGTGCACAATTTTAAATTTAGCTTTTTACTCAGAATTGTGACGATGTGAAGAAATTCCGTGTTCAAAATAATGCAAGAACTGTTTCTTATACGACTCATGTTATTATTTTGATAAACTATGCATTTTTTTTTTAGAAAAAAGTAAGCAAGAAAAATTTCATCACGTTTTGATGCTTGAACAAGAAACATTATGATAATAACTTTTTTTTATAATTTAGAAACCATTCAAACATAATATCGTTACGATACATGGCTACGGTCTTCATATTTTTCCACGCGAATTATTATTTTATCAAAATACGTTTTCAATGCCAGAAGAAAAGATTCAATCCTTCCGTTTTCAAATTTTTTTTATTCCATATTGCTGGGACGAAAAGCCCTTTTCGAATTGAAAATATCGTACAGGTATAATGTTATCCAAACATGAATCACATCGCGTCAGGAAAATATCACTTGGAGGAATCGTATTTCCAACCACCGGGTTACTCCAACATGTCGTCGGGTACACGTTCCGACAAAATTACCGTCTCGATCGCACCCACGCGATAGTCTGAATCGATAACTCTGTTTTTGTTAAAGCATTTTGCCTGTTACGTCTTGAGATCACTCGAATATTTATCCACAGGTAACTCAGAACCGATCGTATCAACTTCTTCGAGCTCTCAATCAGACTTGGAATAAAAAAATACCGCGAACTCTGTTTGCTTGGATGACAGAGACCTTTGAAACCTGTTTAGACGTCAATTCTACGACTATGGACTGAAAATTGCGAGCTTTGGAAAAAGCGAGCTTTCGACTGGCCAGCGATACAAAGTATAGGCGGGATTATACATTCGGAGAATACGTTTGCTTTTTTTTTTTTTTAATCAACTTGTAGTCGCGTTTTGCAGAAAATTCTCTTGTAGGAAGACAAAGTTTTCTTGTAAATGCCGAATCTATTGAAATATTTGTTACAAAATCGTAAAAAATATTTGATCGAATAAAATATACTCGTAAATACGGAATCTCTATTTTAATTCAGTCAATTCAACGAAGTGATACTTTTTTCATGGTATTATTAAACTATCGAATACCCCGTGTTAGAATCAATCAAATTGTTTCATACAGTTCGATAAATCTATTTGGTGGATAAAGACTAGTAAAATTTACTACATCGTAAAAGCTACTAATTGATTTACCGCTATGAAATAATACGTTGCATTGCGAATCTATAAAATTTTTTACTGTAGTGGCAAAATACTATTTGTAACGCGTTGAAAATCCTTTCTCGCAAGAGAAGTAAGATTCGTGGTCTAATACCATTGAATCAGCCTGTCAATTCACAATGCCATATTTCTCTGTCATTGTTCGATATGGCACTTAATTCATGGAGCACAAATTAAAATCAAAGAATAATTTTTTTTAATTGTAACAACTGAACAATCATTGTCCATTTTTTACAAAATGATGCAACTGTGTGGATCTGATTTCACAACCGCAACAGAATCTGCAGGATTGTGGTGCCAAACCTTTTCTTAGACATTACTGAAACATTATGAACTTTTTTGTTGTATGAAAATAATGTTTGGTCGGATGCATATTGACCATAAAATTTCATTCCCAGTATCAAATTTTGGTTGTTAAGACCAAATTTTCTTTTCTTTCCAAAATATTACACCGAGCACTGAAAAAAAAGCGAATCTGTTTCACCGACTTCGTAGAAAGTAATAAAATAGTGAAATCGAAGGATTCTACTATATTTTTAACCATATCGAAATAATGTTAAATGAAACATCGTTATCCGAAATTCCGTTCACGATTTATTAAACTTTTCAAAAATAGTTCAAACATACAAAATTTTCATTTTTAGTGATTTGAATGATTCAAAATTTCACATCCTAGCGAAAAATAAATCCCTCGAAGATTTTATACTAGTGAAAACTATTTCCACCTTTACGTTTGATCGCTCGAAAATTCGAGCATTCATCGTTCCGGCTCTTTAAACTAATGAAATTTGACATAATTAATGACGAATCAGAGTTTTCATAAATAAAAATGTTAGACTGAAACCAGCTGCTCAATGGATTTTTGAAAGAATAAGTTTCGAATTGACATTTGAAACTGAAATTGTAAGAAAGGCGAGCATTTCACCCCGATCTACCGATGAGTTCATTCGTCATGCAAATACGTACCAGATGGAATCAAATAAGATTAATTACGAGTGAAACTTTTGCGATTGGACTATGTACAGAAGACCCCGTGTGAAAAATCTGCGTTACGACGAAACTTCGTTGAGATACGCAAGGCAGTCGATCAAAATTCCCCCTTTTCAAGATGCTTTATGCACCCCCGAGATTCAAGATTGAATTTCTAATTCCCGGTTCACTTTTCTCAGATTGAGAATTTCTTCTGCTCATGGATTGTCTGGTCGAATTAATTTTTCAGACGTCACGCAGCAGGCGATTTTAATAATCTGCAACTGAACAGAGTCCGTTATTGATTGTATAATTTATACGTGTATTCCTTCATCGCAAAGCATACGATTAATTTTTATTCTCCCTCGATGTTTGGATAAACATTTTTGCAAATGTTATTCAGTACTTTTCAGAACTCGGTCAAAGTAGAGAGAGCTTGCTTTTTTCAAATCTTATTTTCGACGAAGTTCGACGTCACTGTGATAAAATTGTTGAAATCACATTTGGGGCGTCGTAATGAAAATTTATCTACGAAGTTGACGATAAATTATTGTAATTTTGTAAAACAAAATTCGTATCAAATGCCTATGAAATTTATTGAATTAATAGTTATCTCAACTTGCGAGTTAAATTTTGCGCTTTTCATTTAAGTTTAAATTCAATCTTCTGATGAATAAAAAATCGAAGATTAGTTACAAAAAATTTATCATTATTCTCTACAAACGTAATAATTCAGAAAATTGAAACAGAGATTAAAAATTTTCGCTCTTGTAATATACACATCCTGAAATTTCGCTTTTTCGTAAATTTATTCCTCAAGGAATCCACGCAAAGCTGACTGTAATCCAATTCTTCTTGTGAAAATAAAATAGAAATTGAATTACTGTAATTCGATTTTTCCGATCACGGCAGAGAATGAAATTACTGCTAGCTTAACGCAAATTGGTATCAGATGTGCATCTTCACGGTAAAAAACGGAGTCACGAAATATGCTCACCACATTTTTTTCATTCCCTAGATTTTTCATCCCAGTATTTACAGCGATGCCTGTTTTTTACGGTCTTGTCGAGCATGAGATGAAACGCTCAATAATTCATTACCACAAGACTAATGAATATATTAAACTAATCCAAGGCCCACTTATTATACACGCCCCTTAATGAAACCGGTTATATTTGCCGAACCAACGTCCATAAAAAATTCATTGTTTCCGAAATACTTCCTTCGAAAGGAACTTCTAACAACAAAGTTTACGAAAAAGGAACATTGTATAACAAAGCTTCAAAGCTTCTGACTGGAGTGAATCAAGTTGTCTTAAATTAAGATTAAGACATTTCTGTATCAATATCTCAGTACAGAAAAAAAAAAATTAACAAAAAAAATGGCAGTCAGATTAATGTAAATTCAGCTAAAAATCTCAAGATAATGACAATTTGAAATCGGTGAAAGTATTTTACAATTTTTATCAACGCTGAAACGTTACGTGCGTCCCATTCTGATAACTGATGCTTGATTTTGTTCGTTGGTCAATTTTATGAAGGTGGCCAGTGATGAAGTGTTTTTTCTCTTTCTACTTCTTTGATTACAAAAGAGTTTGGCCAGAACCGTGACGAGTTATGATTGTTAAACTTGTATGCTTTATTGGAAACATATTTATGAAAATTCGCAATTGACGATGATATATTTTTGTGAATAATTTAGCGAGCCGAAAAATGAACTCGGATTATCCAAACTTGGGTAAAAAATACGAGTTCAACAATAAAGAAGTTGAATAATAATGAAACCTTGTTTAAATTGTCCAAACTGAAAGTTATTCACTCGAGTCGAGAGTTTTTTGAATTTTTCTAAAATAATCGAAAATACTTTCATCAAAATTCATGCCAATCAAATTCAGTATCACCTTTTTGAACCTGATTCCGCAATATCTATTCCATTCTCTTGTCGCATGAATTTACCTAAATTATCTTCCTCATATGTATGAGGCATTCCGCACTAAACCGACTCACGCGCAGTGTACAGAAAAAAAAACATCTTTTACCATGTCTTAGATTTTTTGAACCACGAGTTTGATTTTTGCTGCTCCCAAAAACACGAAAACCCAATTTCTAACTTAACAGCCCGAATCGATCAGCCGCAAATTTTTCTTATGACTTCTTTAGTAAAAATTTTGAGACCAAGATGCAAGTGGACAAGCTTTTGGTTTAGAAGTCACAGGCGAAACAAGCAATTAAAAAGAACAAGAAGTCTAATTGCTTATAAATTTAAAAAATATAACTTCATATTTAATTCGACTCTTCTCACTTTCGTGATTTTGATTTTGAGGCTACAGGCAAAAAAAGTAATTGAAAAGCATTAAAAAGTGTATGAAATATTAATTTGGGTTTTTGAAATTTATATTTAGTTCAATTTTCCTCGCTTTATGATTACTAGTCTCGCACATAGCTTCTAAACCAAAAGCTTGCACTTTCATCTTGGTCTGCAAATTTTCGTCCTTGAACAAGGAATTCATGAGAAACTTTTTAAGCCAGTCGATAACGGATGTTTATTCGAAAATAGTGTTTACGTGTTTTTGGGAGCGGTAAAAATAAAATCCGTGGTCGAGAATGTTTAAAGCTCGGTGAAAGTTTTTTTTTTTTTAAATAAACGTAATAGCCGACGGTAAGAGTCAGACTCGGGTCAGTTTGAGACGGAATGGTTCATATGCAAAAAGATCCGTGTACCAAGATCATTTACGGTAGAATTTCACTATCATCAATTAAACCAGCGGTGAAATCAGTCGCTGGGAATTAAATCAATCAAGACCCATATTTGCATTTCAGTTTATCTGGTTTCTGTTTAATTCAATCAACTCGACTATCGCCCAAAAGTTTCTGCAACGTTTCCGAATTACTGTGATGCAGTTCACCGGGGATTCCAAAGCCGGTTCTGTTGCCACGGTTTCATTCCGCGTCTATCTGTACGAATACTTAAGGTTATTGATTTTTCCTTGGCCACTGAACCGATCGATCCGCTTTGAACGCACACGATGGCCTCACGATTTTCCAATTTAACTTGCAAACGAGCTTCAGATCTACCCCGCGACGTTGTTCGCTCCTCAAAATCAAGTAGATATCCGCAGAAACGGCCGCGCGAATATGAGTTTCCGATCAGTCGATTGCGAAACTTTTTGAAGATGGCGAATTGGATGTTCTCATTATACATTTGGCCCAAAACCCTGAAGGATTCGCAATCAATAATGTATGAGTATAAGATTGTAATTACTCGTCGTGAGGCGACGAATGAAGTTACTGAAAGTTCATGCTTTTAGTTACTATATATTTACAAATAATAACGTACCGAAAAATCGACCAGCTATTTACTACAAAAGTAAACTTCGTTTTCGTTCGTATGCAATTTGAAGCAAATCAATTTCATTCCTGTAACACTTTTGTCGAACAGTCTGTTGATTGATAAAAGTAATCTCATCACATTTCATTCTTCGAAATTTTCAATAATAAATAATCCTCCTTGACTAGTTGTCTTTTACTTTGAAAATCGTCTAATAATTTTAGAAGAAGCGAGAGAAAAAAATATCACCTCAATTATTTCGAGTCCTTAATTGAATATTCACCGAAACAGTTTCTAAGCGTAAGAAATTTGATGGCGTTGTTTAATCACTTAAAATGAGATTATTTTCACTGAGAATACCTTTAGTCTGTGAAAAGTGACGCCGAATAAAAAGAATCCACCAAGTGAAGCGGTAAACGTTATAAGAAGTGCCGGAAGGGTGAAAGGAGAGAAAAAAAAAGGAAGCAAGAAAATCGATCTTGGCTGAAAAGGAGATTAAGGTGAGGGGGAAAAATAAAATTCCTTGCAAAGAATACGAGTAAAAAAAAAAAATTGAAAAAGTAAAAGAACAAAAAAAAATTAATACGACAGGAGTAAGGTGTAAAAGAAGAGTAATAAGAAAGAAAAAAAAAAAAAAAAACCATCGACGCTCGGTCGTCAGCGAGTTTCATAATCATCATCGGAGAATATCTCAGGGCTAGAACTGTTATTCAGCAGCGTCTGCGTCCAGCCTCATTTCCCAGGGAATGAAAAATTAGAGGTTCTTCTTTTTCAGGCATTTATCAAACCGTGCTTCGCGGTTATACTGCGACGAAGAAATTGCAAGGGTTGCAAAACGTAATCTTGAGCAATTCAAAGGATCCTCGGACGAAGGCGCATCCCCTCCCCTCCCCACCCCTCCCCCCCTACCCTACCTTGTCATCCATTATCTATTTAACAGCACACTTCAACTAATTTCTAATGATATTTTTCCCGCCTTTGGTCGAGGTCCTTTCGCATAATCATCAATGGCTCGGCTTAGTTCGTTAGATATTCGAAAAGGAGGAACAGGCGCCATTTATCTCAGAGGGAGAAAATTCTTCGAAGCAATGAACATTTTCGAGGCAGAAACCGATATACGTGAACAGAGATAATTTAAACAATCAACTTATACCTACGTTTTGGAATGAATTATATTGCAGCAAGTAGGCAGTGAATTAGAATAAAGTCATGTATTCAAATTCTAGGAAAGCTCACGGAAAGTTCTGAGAACTATCAACCTATTTTCAATTAAGGTATGACATAATTTTTTAATCGGATGTTGAAAAACATTGTACAAAAAAAAAAAAATTTGCCTCATCTCCAGTAAATAATTGATTTTCTTCACAAATTTTATTCGAATCGATTTAGCGATGCAGTTGAAATTCAGGATGTATTGAACCGGAAGTAGTAGAAGTTCGGAAAGTTCTGTGACACCTCTCTACCCAAACTTTCGATTGAATCGGTAGAGATATTCGTCCGTAATTTTTCAAATGACCAAATCATTTGCTTGGATCTTACATGAAAACATGAAAACATGTTCAAAAATGCTAAAAACCGATTGTGCGAACGATGCAACGTGTTTTTGATTCGATGATAATTTTTTCTTCGAAAGGAAGTTTTCCGGGTTGACAAATGCATCAGTCATTCCGCTTTACGATCCTGCTCAAACAGTGTGCCTTGAGTCTCCTGTTATAATTATCAATTATTTCGAGCTTAATACAATATGCCGTAATTAAATTATACGTGATAAAAAGTTTGAGCGAAAAGTTTTACACCGCATCTCTCGGTCGCCTCGCGGAGAAGCTGGAGGAATAATGGCGATTTGTCCCAAAAGCTTAGCGTCACTAAGTACTTAAACTCGAATTTCTCGCCAGTGCTTATCAAGCGTTTGCTGAATTAATAATCCCTTGCAAGTAATTTTAATCACGGTTGATATAAATTCCTGGTTGGGCTCTTCACTCTTCGAGATATTTCGATTCTCATTTCTATTATCTCACAATTATCTCTGCAGGTATGCGTATATGACAAATTCCAAAAGCTACGGGCAGGGAATAATATCGGAACTGGGAGACGATCCTTTCAAAAGTGCATTCCAGTTCATTGCTCCTGACTCGTGAGTCCCATACTCGAGACTTTAACACTGCACTCGGAGTAAGTGGGCGAAATTTGGGACGATTGGTAAATTTTAGAAATCTCTCAACGGTGGACAAACATTTATCCAGTGGCAATAATTTATCCTGTGTATTTGTTTCGCAATGTTATTTATTACACGCAGCTGCATCCAACTGACGCGATACAAATATGTCTAAGTATTATATACAAGTATTTATGACATCCGGTAGAAAGGCTTTCGAGCTGAACGAATAACTCAAGACAAAGATCAAAAAGAGGGATTTTAAATTTTTTGAGAAGAAATTGGCTGAAGAACCGCAGCTTCTTTCTTTAATATTTTTCAGAGTCATTTAAATCCCCGAATCACGGCCTTTTTTCAACTATATTTTAGGAAAATACTACCCATAGTGTGTCATAGAGTAGAAATCAGGGAGCTCGACTTGCGTTTTCGAAACATTTGTCTATCAATGAAAACTGTTTTGTGTTATACCCACGTGTATAACCGATAAACTTCGAAGGTCTGATTACTGTGAGTACGTAATTGAAATTCTAGAATTACCTCATGCAGATCACGCGCAGGTAGCTTATAAAGCGGACCAATTCATTAGTGGATTAGCGACACGTTGACTTGCATGCATCTGTAATAAGTTGCTCGACGCATAGTGCAATAAATTCTGTACCGTATCAGACGGACGGTGTATATTATAACAACTTGAACAATGTGTGAATGTCACAAAGTACCACCTGCATTTACGTTAAGCAGAAGTTTAAACGAAGCCTGAAGTCTGATATTGTTGAAATTGATCTTGAAACACAGGCTTAATATTATTCGGCATAGTTGGAGATGAAGTGTTGCTTCCAAAGCGTGACATTATTCCGTCAGATAGAATATAAGTGTTCTGGGACATAATAGTGGCGTATCGACGGAGTCAGCTCCGATTCCTACCTTACCGACAGTCGGTACATCGCTATTGCGTCCCGGAATTCTTATATCCTATCTACTTATTCCAAAATTTATATTCTGATTGCGAGTGCGACAGTAGAGTGTGATACCTATTACCATATTTTTTCCTTCAATGCGACGTGCAATTTCTGAGCAACGATCCACTACTCGTCAAAGAGAGTAAGATATCGCCTTAACGCTTAGCGTCGCTTACAATTTATATTCAAGGCATGTGTTACGGGATGAAAATTACTCCCAGCCTCGATGATGGCTGGGCTGATAATTTCCTAAGAAATTGCGTTAGTCAGTCCTGCAGAGAAACGCGGGCTTGTTAGCTGCGCAGTGTGTTTATGCTGTATAAGTAATTCTATTAATTAAAAGTATCGCCGGGTCTCGGTACATCGTGAAATAATTTCCATTCTCTGAGAAACTCGATTATCAGGTACACAGGTACATTTATGCTTCATCGCCCCTGAAATCTCAAAGCCCCATCAGCATTATCGATGCAGATTCAAGCCGCCTTGCGTTTTGAGCGTTGCGTTTCACGGCGTGACGTCAATTTCATCAAGGAGATTAGTAGGGTAAAAATAGTCGACCTATTATAGACTAGAATTGAACGAGTCCAATAGATGTTGAACGATTTCAAAGTGGTTTGAAGTAAAGCATAGATACACTTGAGCTTTTGTTTCTAATGCCAGTATTTAATATTTTTGTAATTTTCAAGAGATCTTCGCAGCTTATGAATACGATGATTTTACAGGTATTAAATGCAAATATGTTTGTAGACCATCTTGAGTAGGTACAGAAGGCCAGTTCTGGACTGTGGATCACGTCGGCCAATCAAATGACTCGATCGATAAAGTCAATCAGAGTGGAGACATCCCCGTCTCCATGAAAATACTAGAAAGGTTCGTTTCATGGCTAAGTATCGGTAAAATGCCGGTACAGGAATCTGTATTGAGAAACAATATTGATGAATTAAATTTATAACAAAATATAAAAAAATTAAGTGATTGGGTCTATGATTATTGGAGCACATTCTTGATTTCGTCTTTATTTTTTCTTTCGTTTGATTCTGAATCAAAAAGTGAGTGCATTAAAAAACTCTGGCAAAATCTTCTATTCTTTCAATTTTTTTCATGACAGTATCCGTCTGTGTTTTTCATTTCATAACATTTTATTGATTATCGATGTGCTCATATTAATGAATTTTACAGGCATTCAACTCCTTGAAGAGGCGTTATCTTCGTCTTCTCTCAGCCCTACGTCTCCCCGGATGTAATTGGGTGAAATTTGTAGCCAAAGAATGTTGGACAGCTATCCATTTGATGTGAGCACTTGACTGAAGGTGATCGACGAGCGGCTTTGCAGACAGAATGGAAATAGCCAGACTACTAAGTAAACGGATCTACTCAAGGGCCACCAGCAGACTCACTTAATTAACTTCCTGGGGCGGAAAAAATGCCAGCTTTAGAGAGCTGAGGTCGCAAGCTCTAAGCTGCAACAGGACGAAAGAGAAAAGAGAGCGTTGACGTTTCCGTAATTAGCCCGCCTTGACAAAGAAAAAAAAAAAACAAACAAAAAAGCGAATAAGAAAAATAGAGCAAAACGAGCACAGAGAAAAAAGTTTGAGAAAAAAAAACTAGGAGTAAGAGTAAAGGGGAAGAAAAAGAGAGGAGAAAAGAGAAATGTGCGTTGCTCTTCTACCCGCCTCACGTTAGTTACCGCGAATCGATTTCTCGCACCGTTTCGCGTCCTACAATTTCGGCGAAATAAATTCTTCGGGTAATTCTGCGGGCTCGCTAAACGGCTCAGTTGACTCGATTATCATCGGCCTAATCGGTTTACGTGTTTGTCGATTTCTTCAAGTGGCGTACATTCGACCCTTGAGAATTTTCGCAACGTGTTAAATTAATTGTTTTAATATCATCAACCCACTGTGGTGTATTCAACGTCGTCGTGCAGACTTTGTTTATTGCACGTCAGCGAAGAATGGAGGAAGGAGGCAAAAAGTTACGAAGCTTTTAAGCCATGGATATCAATTTTTTAAGCCTAAATTGATATTTATCGCTTGGCGAAAGTTGACTGATCAGTTATCTTTTACGTAGATTGCCTAATTTAGACTGATAACTACAAACATGCCATGAAAAAAAAAATAAAATAATATAAAATGGTGAAATTTGGCAGGCCGAGCGGAGTATGACCTGTTACGTATAAATTAAGAATTTCAATTTAGTTTTACGAAATCAAGTACCTACGTCACTCGAAATCTTCGGTAGCTCGACATATTGTGTAAAAAAAAGAGCAATTATGGCTGCGTGAGTTCATTTTTCTCAAAAGTTGAGCACTTTGCGTGATCGATGGATCATTGTTGCCATTCACACGTTCCAAGACAGAACTTCCATCCCCCTTGCGCATCGAATGCGGTAATAGAACGGTACCCATAATACCGCTAAGCACAATTAATCATTCAATTAATATCCTAAAATTCTTGTCCACACAGAGTGTAATACAACCAAGCAGCCGAACCCATCGGTAGTTGAAAATCAACCCTTCCAGGAGCGTCGAGCTCTGCAGCAGCATCCTTTGTCCCGGAAGTTTCCCCCCGCGTCGTTTATGGCCACCGAGGGATGATTTACCGCCCTGATCGGAATCTCCCTCGGAATCTTCTTTCCAATACGAAGCCGTAAAATAGTTCGTTGTGGAACCAGCTGCAGCGAGTGGTTCGATCCGTTCGAACGGTGAACGGCGAGGGGTTGCGCTCACGTCCCACGAGTGCAGGGATCAGTTGAAATCTTCACTTCGTCACCCAGTTTGAAAAAATATACGAGGTGCAATTTAAGCGGGGTAAAAGAGAAGTAGAAACTAGAAAGCACCACGGCACTCTTTACAGTCAACCGATTTGGTCCCGCATTTCTTTTCTCTATTGGCAGCTGCGTATGTGCAGACGTGCAACTAAACGTGCTTTGAAACTCAAACCGACGTTGCGACGCAGAAATTGCGGCTCACTCTGGAAACCGGAACGTCTTCTGTATCGGGAATTTCATGCAAATTCGACCAACGTGTGACCCTCGCCATTTTTTATTTTCATCAGAAATTTTTCTGCAATTATCCCAAATCTGGAACAGTACGCTGAATTTTTTCAGATTTTTCATTCAACTACTCAAATGTTTGTATGTATTATCTTTTTAAATTCTCAAAAATTTCTCGGAAACTGTATTTTATATTCCAAACATTTCAAGACCGGGTCCATGATGCGCCGATGTTTTTCCATTTTCTTTTTTCTTTACACTTTTAGTTTTTTTGATCAACTAAGATGTTGTTTGAACGGTCTGAAAATTGCCGGAAAATTCTTTAAACTCTTATTATTGACATAAACATTTCTAGACCGATTCCATTATGTAGTGATTCTTGTCTGTTTTTTTTTGGCACAAGCAACTCTTTTTTAATAAATTTAATTGTGAAACCGGTCAAGAAATGTTTTCAGAGAAAAATTGAAGTTTCGAGAATTTTTTGCGAATTTCGGACCGTTTTGGTTGATCAACAAAGTGGAAGTGCTAAAAAAATATTTTAAAAAATCGGCCCAACATGGGCCCGGTCTTGAAATATTTGGACTAGAAAATACAGTTTCTGACAATTTTAAAAAAGGTCCTTTCCAATATCACTCTCAATATTGATAAATAATTACCATTTGAATAAAAAATCTAAAAAAATTAGGATACTGTCGAGGTTGGGACAATTGCAGTAGAAATTTTGATCAAAATCTAAAATGGTGAGAGTCAGACGTTGGTTCGGTTCGCATGGAATTCCTTATACATATAATACACCTTGCAATGGTGGAAGCTGCAACTTTGTTGTAGCTTTATCCCGAATCCGAAGTTTCGCCTATAAATAATCGAGGGCAGTTGGAAGTACTACCAATATCAGGAAAAAGTTAGGACGGATAAGTCTAGTAGACGGAAAAGCTGTACTATACTCTGGTCTACTTTGCTCCGATTCGCCGGTTTTATTCTCGTTACACGCAGGCTGGTCGGGATTATCGTTGGCTTGAAATTACCAAATTGTACGTCGATTTTTGAACATCTGTTGCGCCGCGTGCAAACGTGAAGTTGGCTGCCCATACATCCCCCCATATACTTCGAAATGACTGTTTTCAACTGTATGTTGATTTATCGCTAGTTGAAACATCGACCCACGCTCGCCTGACCGCAGGAAGAGGAAGTACCTACTACGTATTGTTACACCATGCGGTTACCTCGCTTCCTCGCGAGGTGCCTAATGGATTTAACAAGAAAACCAGGGCTCCGGGAATCGAGTTCTCACTGTGCGATATGGGTAGTATAAGATAAGATATGGTCCAAAGAACACGTGGGTTTTCGAAATAAACTTTAGTAACCGAAACTACACAGACACACCCATGTAGGTACACTTGGGGACAATGAATCTGAGACGATTAATTTTTTACACTAGACAGTTATGTTGGCAACACAGAGAAACCTACAGCGCCACAGCCGGCCGTGCGCGAAACTAACTCAATCTCAATAAACATAACATAACCCATGACCGTCGAATCTACCCTTAAAATACCGCGGGAATAATGACTTGTTCGATTGACACGTATTCTAAGGTTAGATTCGACGGTCATGGGTTATGTTATGTTTATTGAGATTTAGTTAGTTTCACGCTCTGCCGACTATGGAGCTGCAGGTTGCTCTGTGTTGCCATCATATCAGTCTAGTGTAAAAAATTAGGCGTCTTAGATTCATTGTCCCTAAGTGTACATGGCGATTGTCTTGATTAACAAAAGATTCGGCGTTAGGCTATAGTTAGAAAGGCCGTTATTAAGCTATTATTAGAAACATAGTGAATCCTCGCTTATACGTTTTTCAAGGGACGTGAAAATATTGACGTGTAAGTCAGAATGGCGTTAAAGTGAAATATATGTAAATATTCCATACCTTCAAATTGGGAAAATGAAAAATTTATGATTTCTAGTGGTGTCATAAGTATCATCTCGGTATTTCCTTCGCCTTCAGCGAAATCGACTGCTATTATTAATTAGAACAGTTCACCTCGGCACCTCGGCTAGGTTAATTCTTCGAGAACATACTGGGTCATGCTGACCCATATCTTTTTATTTTAAACAGTAATTTTTCATAAATTTCTCTCTTTCCAGATTTTTTCTTTTCCATATTTATGAGTTACATTAATATTTTTAAACCGCAATATCGCATTCTAAGTTTTCGAAAGTATGCCTGTGAATTTTTTCAGGTAGATCATACTCGTGCATTTGAAATGGTAACACATAAAAAATAGGTCAAGTTGCGCCATCCAGCGGTAGACAAGTAAACGAAACATCACTAGTTTCAAAAATAATTTCACGCTGCTTGAATCTAATTTCATAGTTTCAAACAATTTTAATAGTTTTCTATCCATTTGAAAATCATATCGAACGGTTTGAAACTAATTTCACGGTATTCCACACATTTTTAAAGTTGTTTTAAGCATTTCCAAAATGATTCCTATTTATTTTGAACTTCATTTCATAGAGTTTCAAGTGATTTCAAGCGATTTCAAACGGATTCAAACTAATTTCAAACGGTTTCAAAGTCATGTTAAACGAATTCAAGCAATTTCATACGTTCGCCGAGCGATTATATTTGAAAGTGGTTTACTATATTAACTAGTAAATAGCTCCTCGGGGTAAATCTATTGGTTTTGGTCATCCTACTAACAAAGTCGTGGTCATTGTTTAATGCATTACGTCCATATTCACTGCATGTGAGCATACAAAATGTCAAAACAAGCTACTTTAAGGTGTGCAATATCACGTGAAAACAAATTCTGGTAGTATCTTTCAATCCGCAGGACCAGTCGTTCCATACGTGGCTTCGAATTGGCGTTGCTTCTAGCCGACTGCTTTATTTTCCAGTTGGAAAAGTGAAACCTGTTTCCTGGCGTTCTTGACGGGATACGTCGGACGATCAGCGTGTTGGTTCACAATTCGAAACCTTGAGTTGAATAGAGTTAGTTACTGGGTAACTTTGGAATACCAGCTGGATAACTCAATAGTGGGCGGAAATAAATCGTCTTTCACGGCTACTTCCTGCGTATCACTTCAATTGAATTCGAGTATATACGACGTTCGACATCGTCAATACGTCTATAAATGCTTCGAGTCAAGACGTATCGACAACCTACCGTCTCTGACTTCAGAGAGGTACCTATGTTGTACATCTTTCGTCCAATGAAATGACAATCTCTGCAGGTTGATTTCAGCTGTGTTTCTCCTGTAATCGAATCCAACTGGTCAATTTTTCAGACGAAACAAGCCACACAAAACGAGGAAGTGTATCTTCGAAGGGGACAAGAGATCCTCAACATCATGAGGCTGCCCAGAGTCGAACTTTTGGCTATAATCTAAGCCTACAAAGTCCTACGTTCAATATGGGGTAAGCCGGACCTATAGATGAGGTAATAGAACCTATGGAGGACTATTTTATGTTAAAAATAAATCCTATTTTATGTCTGAATTTGACAGATATTTCAATTTTTTTTTTTTTTTGATCCTTTATTTTAGGTTGAAGAACATTTGGTACAAAATAAGTTATAGTAGGATGTCAAAGATCACAACCAATTCATTTAGAGTTCATGACGAAGGGGAACTTTTCGTTGATTTCGGTCAAATTAGACTTTTACTCTAATATTTGTCGATGCGAAGTTTCAGCGGAGTCCTGCCGACAATCATCATGCTGCTATACAAACAAAAAATGTTCAACACGACATTTAATGTTCTTGCTGTCTTGCAATATGTGGTGTTAAAATACTCTCAAATTTTGGTTTGAAAATACATCGTAGATCTCAAGCTTTTGAATAGGACTCAAGGGTCAAAAGGATTTAATAAGGCTTTATGTAGTACCTACTTGCAAGTTTACCGTACGGCCGAAATTTTGACTCGAGGGAGCTGCCTGCACCTTTTGAAAAGTGGGCTCGGTTTGATTTTGAAGGTGATAAAAGCCCGTCGACTAGCTACTACTTCACGGTAATCTAGCCGCACACGTATCAGACTTCCGGTAAGGTCGGACAGGAGCTGATTGCACGTTGCGTGTTTTCATCAAAGAATGAGATTGCATGCGCCACGCTATTTTGCAAGCTCCGTTCACTTTTTCACTCCGTAAAGACTCGGCATTATTACGTAACACTGCAAATTCTCTTGCGTTCACCGCAGATTGTTTCCTCACCCTGACTTTCCTCGTCACCACGGATCACTCACAAATACATTGGACTCTATTGTATGACGTGATAGAAGCTATGCTTACTGTCGCTTGAGGTGCCGACACGGTGCAATGTCTACTTTGCATGCGATGTTTCCGCAAAACTTCTCGTTTTTTTCACGAACCTGCAAACGTTTCGTGGTTGATTTTAAGTCAACTTTCACTTTTCATCGTGTTAACATGCATGTAGCACAATGTGTACATGTAATAACTGGATACAAAAACGCGATAGATCAGGCTACCCTTTTCCATGACTAATTTTTACGATTTTAAAACGATCTTGAAATGTCGATACTGATTATCACTCTTCACTTTCACGTACAAGAATGTCCCGCAATTTTTTTTAAAGATTTTAGTAAACCTTTTTACTCTCACACCCACGAACGAACTAATTACAATTTCTCATGGTTCAAATCTCACAACTTGCTTATTATCGTATTGTTAATATTTTTTACAAGAAGGCGGAGGCAATCGGTTAACCCATGAGTTTTTCCTGCAAACGAGGTCACCCTGTTGTTTAATTTAAATTAGAGTAGTTATGCTATGCAAGAGTTTCCAAGCCAACTACAGTGCTCACACGTGAATATAATATCGAGAGCCGCAGCCGCGACACCGATGGCCAATTAATTGATAAAAATTCACCCCAGCTTCCATGTACCGACGAAATGTCACCGCCAGTTAAAAGTATTTTAAATTAACACCTGTAGACACTTGTTCGTAAACTCTACAATATACGTTCCAAACGACAGTCAAGTTCAGCTGCGGTTGCAAATGGTATTTTCTAGGGTCCTTCAGTTTGTGCAGTTCGTAAAATTACGAGGAGTTATTTTCTTTTTCTCTACACATATTGTGGTGCGGTAAAACATTCCCGATTCGTTTTTCTTGTCTCGCTGAAATTTGGACAGCCGTTTCTCAAATAATTTACTGAAACATAGCCTAGTTTTCACATTATTCATTATATTCGAACTTCGCTCTCGCTACATTCCCGTTACGAATATCAACCCGGTCGAATTTGAAATCCCAAAAAGCTTTGAGTTGTTGATGTGGCATTTTATAAAACATATGGTACACTAGATATAAGAAGTAACTAACGAAGCTATGATGACGAATATTAAGAAATTCCGAAACTTCAAAGAATAGGGAGAGTGCATTAAATAAAAATAAAAATAAATAATGACCGATGGACACTATTGTAACTTAACAGTAGTTTACTCTTTAAAACTGATCACAAATTCGCAGTATCATAGAAGAAGATGATACTCATTGACAAAAAGTCAAAATTCGCGTCTATATCTCTTTTATCCTGATTAATTAGGTTCACTCCGATATCGAAAATGTTTAGTCCTCGTAATCCCCACAAAAACTCGAACTCGAGAATATTTCAACAGACAAAGAGCAACAACCAAGTGCGATAAAAGAAATGTAGTAATTGCATATTTGTTCAATGGTCCCGATCCAATGAAAATCCTTGTCTCGATCTCGATGAGGAAGGGAGACTTCTGGATAGGAAAAACGCTTATGCTTCAGAATATGAAAAGTCTCTATCTTATTCCGCGAAACGACGGTGCGTGAAGATTGAATAGCTTGATACATTATTCTCGAGGCAGTATGCGACGGTCGCCGAGGGAGAAATTCTCCCTTTCCTTCAGTTTTCTACAGTCATCCTATTGCCGCGCACATCTGATGTTTACGCACTAACCTGACCGTAGCTTTACATATACATATGCATGAGACACTCAGAATCAGCCATTTGACGAGGAATGCAGCAGCAGCGACAAAAGCAAAACACACTCTGCGACTCGACAGAATCCCATCATCTAGCGAAATTTTTCATGACGTCCGTGAGTTTTGGTAACATTACATACCCATGAATATTGAAAGAAGATCTCATTCATTTTGAGCGTGTATAATGATTTTTCTATTTACGAAAGCTCAAAGAACAGAAGTTTCGCTATGAGCTTTGGATTAATTGTAACCTATTGTATTGAAAAGTGTAACAAAACAATTTGAAAATAACCTCCCTGCTACAAATGTGAAAATTGCTTATCGGTTTCCTTTGCCCAAATACTGCGCTTGACGCATTCAATTTTCAACGTTCAACGTAGACGTGCCTCTTTAAAAGTCGAAACTGCTCAGAGATACTCGAGCTACTCGGGCAGTAGAGGAGAAGGCCTTGAATAGCTTTTGGCAAATAGGACTAGACTGAGGAGGTAAGTTCCATCCCAATTCTGTGGCTGGTAAACACACACATTCATATATATTTATATAATATACATGCGTATACCTTTATCCGCAGGGTATCTCTCCAGTCCTGAGGTCAAACCGCACAATTTCTCCATTTTCAAAGCTCACGCCGGTGAATAATCTCTTGACAATTGAACTCCGACTCCGAATATTGATCGTATAAGTGAACCATGTTTTTAGTTGAGAGGATAAATATTTTCCTGAACAATCGTCAAAGGTCGTGTTTGTCATTAATGGATGACGTTAATTGCTTTGTGAAAAATTCGAAGAGTCTAACAAACTCTTGATTTTGTCTCGAGTGCCATTTTTTTACAAATGAAAATGAGCAACCAGTTCGCACGTTGTGCCTGCGATTCCAAATACTTTCATACGGAATATAAAATGACTAGCTGCAAGTCAGAAAAGAGTGCTTAAAAGTTTTCCGTGAAAAGTTGAAATCACCTTCAATGGAAGTAAAAACCTGCAAACGGATAAGGCTGCTGCTGAAGAAAGAGAAAAAAGAAAACATGCGTGTGTTCAGAGAACAAGTCAAGATCAATAATCGAAATGGCGGCTTGCCATCGACAAATGTTACACCGTTTCACTGACTTGACAAAGCTTTCCTTCCGTTGACGTTGGAAAGCAAAGCTATAACTTACAGTGTTTGGAAGCTTGGTGTCATAATTACAGGGGTCATTTCAGTTTGGAACTTGACTTGCAAGAGCTGAACAGGAACTTTGAGGACTGGAAGCGGTGTTGCTTTTTGCTCATCTACCGTCCCCAACGAGACAGCATCAACTGTGGTTACAAACCAGCGCAAACTAGTAGTTGAAAAGCAGCATTACCTGGTCAGGAGGATTACAGTCACAAGTTCTGCAAATTTCCAGTGGGACGTGTGTCTGATTAAGAAGCACATGGATGTGGTATTCCCAAAATGATTCCGTAGTTGATCCGATACCTAATTTAATGGATCCTCATCCAATGGCGCTAGTAACGAAACTTTGAACCAGTAGTAGAAAACAAAATCTCGACCGGTTAATAGGGAGTAGTTAACGGGTCAACGTCGCATGTTGGTAGCTCGGGGAGTTCAGCTAAAGCAGCTTAGGAGCCAGAGATGCCCTCGAGGAACGCTACCAACTCCCGTTGGACACTTCCCACGCAAACTTTGCGCCCTCGTGCACCAGTGCACAATGCAAACTGTAACTTATGCACAGCAACGGGGTGAATTTAACGGTATCGTCGAAAATATTCCAGCCGCGTTATTCTACTTGATGAAAGGTTTGGGTGTGCAAAAAACGTGAGTAGGAGTGACGATACATGAGTCCTTAAGGGCTCACCAATACGCAAATAGGTAGATAGATGAAAAAGTGTGAATTCTGGGGATGCACGTATCTCGTATACCAATTATTCGATTCAACTAGGGATTGGTTTATTCAAAAAATTTGTTGGCATTTCTGGGTAGTCCAATTTTAAAAATGACTAATCCATGATCCTGATTCTATCAACGATCTTCGATGTGTACGAACTTCAATGATGGGACATTAAAAATGTGAGAAAAACGTGTCTTCTGAGGCATCATTATTACGGCAATTGGCACTTCGCCAGAATACGGAATGAGTTGGTTCCCTGAAAAAAGTACGAATAATGGCAACTTTTTGGAATCAACTTGAGGGTACGATTATGGCTCGCGGTACGGGAGACCAAATTAGACGGTTATTTTTGTTCACATTTTAATTGAAAAAAATTTCACATGTGAGTAAGTTCATCTCCCGTTAATTTCGCGAATACCTTTGCGTGATTTTTGGCACGGCGTTTTGTGTTCAAGTCTATTTCCATAACCACTTTTTAAAGAAATGCGTTTTTTCGCGTCAAAATAAACTTATAAAAGATCCTCGAAATTGTGTTGCCGATGCTTTTTTTTTACATGTTCTTAACATATGTTTTAAATTTGTTTCAGAATTTTTATCAATATAAATATCAATTAGTATTATTGTATTTATATCATGTAGTCCTTACCTAAAGTATGCGTAGTATTTCTACAAAAGTGTAATAACTATTGTATCGTATTGGAGATGACTGATTGTGAATCAGTCTTTTTGAATTTTCATACCCAGCAATACTAAACTCTCACTAATCCGTACTAAAACGTGCTAGTTTTTGCGGTGAAAACCACAACATGCTACTTTTCGCAAGATACATCGATTATTAACTGACCCTCAAAACGATTTCGTGAGACTATAGTCCATTCCGTACAAATTTTTTCCTTAACAGTAATACGATAAAGTTAGAAGTGTTTAGTGCCCGATCGAATCGTGAACCAACACGTACAGTCGCAAGGTGGGTCATTCGAATGAAAAACGGTCGGGAATTAAGTTAATGCTTTGCCATTAATTTGGCGAACTATTTGTTCATCGGGGATAAAAAATCGCCGATGGCATATAATTTGTCACGAAGCCGTACGAAGCTGGAATGTGACAAGGATGATTATTCACTCGGTATAATCGAACTGTGCGATCGAAATTTTTAATGTTTTTCTTTTTTTTTTTTGTGTTCAACGCCCAGTGGTATCAAAATTTATAGGGGTCTCCTTACGCGTTGAATATTTACAGGATTGTTCACGAAATGTTAAACGAGTCGATGTTTACTGGGCTCGCTGGTAGGGGGTTCCCTATCGCGTCATTTCACGTTGGGGCTGGACATACGTATGTGGTTATGTATCATACACGCACCCTGCGTGTGTGAAGAGCCCGACCCTTGGTTCGCACACTCTTCGTTTGCACACGCTGAAATCCATAATCGTATATCTCGGTACACATGTGACCTGTACTCAGCCACCACTCTAGTGGTACCATTGATGTAGACCTGCATTGTATGTGTGCTTGCGCTGTGCCAGGGTCATATATTTTGGCCCGACGTTTACCACCGCGTTATCCTCCGATCGAAGGGTTACCTTGTCACAAGTGTCTCACGTTTCAGTTATTTATCGCGTTCAAGAGGCCGCCGGTCAGCTGTCAAAAGCTCTCTCAAAAACAATCGTAAAATGTTGCGTTGCAGGACCTTTTATGTCGTAAGTAGGTAACGGTGAAAGGATCGAAGAAAAAGCGATGAAATAAACAATAACAATAAAAAGAAACACGCGGTGTTCGAAATTTTCGTCAAGGAAGGAAGCTGTGTAAACTTTACCATTTTATGTGCACGGGAACGGAATATTAGAGCTTATCGAAAGTTGATATGAATGAAATAATGCTTGCACATATCGCTTGAGATATAACAACGGAGGGAAAAACTTTCGTAATTTATCAAATCCACAAGTTTCAAGTGCTACCAGTAGAAGGTGAGTAAATCAGAGGATGGAAATTTAGGGGACTCGTACTTTGCACGGTGATTTAGTAATCAATTCACCCCATCTCCTGATACACGGTTTCACCGTCTGTTACGGTATTCATAACGAAATTTTATTTCCTACCTTTTTTTCAAGAACACCATCAGTGACGTTATGATTTCACGTAATAGTTTGCCTTTTGGCTTGGTTGAAAACGTTGACACAGAGAATAAAAATGAAGTCAGAAAACGTCATCGAAAACTGCTGGTGAAACAGATCGGTCAGGTGCAGAGAAGATGAGATCTTTACGTATCTTAATGGTAGAATGATCGAATGAAATGATTTAATGATATTGATACAGATCTTGAAGATTAGGTGCAAAATGTTGAAATTCGTTGTGTAAAATAAGTAAATACAGAAATAGTGAAAACATTTAAAACTCAAAGCAAAGTATCGCCATATGTGGAAGAATTGTGTCAGAACGTGATTAATTAAATCATTTAGTTGTGGGGGAAATCTGGGATATAATGTTACCTTCTCTCGCGTCTGTGTGCCGCCAGCGTGTTAGTGACAACAGGATTTAGCAGTCTCGTACGAATAAATCTCGCATCGATTAAACATCCAGGCTTTAGTTTTTTAGATACCAGAGTACTCCACAGTAATGATTAGAGCACATTTACAGAGCAACGTGACAATAGAGACGTGGTCTTCCGACTAACAGTAAACACTGTTCGTGATTGAAAGCTAAACAGCGTTGCACGGTCGGTAAAACAGACACCACGCTCAAAACTCCTTAACTGCTGTTTCAAGTCCAGAAACAGGATTCCCCAAAGATGCTCAGTCGCAGATTTAGGTCATGAAATTGAAAGGGGTTGAAATGGGTGGGTAAAGTCCTTCAGGATCGTCGGTGTGTCTCTATCTTAACATCGAGCGCCAATAGGGGGCAGGCTTCGATTCCAGCATACCTCGTCGTCAGTACCGCCTCAGCCATGTCAATCAGACGCGGTCAACGCAGCCGAGCCAAATCTCATCAGGAAGCTAGGCACAGACAAGCTTTCGCCTGGGGAGTTTCAGGGTGCATCTCTCGCCTAGTTCTGCGGCATCCGCAGGAACACAAAGCCAACTTTCCCGCCCCCCAGACAACGGTCTCGTGGCTCACGATCAGAGAAGTCCAGGACTCTTACGCGGGCTGGATCCCATCTCATAGCCCTGTTTCCCAAGGAGACCTTTTCCCGGAAACCCTTCTCTGTTCACCAAAATTCTTTTTCATACCCTCGCTCCACCTCTGGACGTGTCCGTGATCATCCTATACGATCAAAACATCCGCACACCGAGGATCGATATCATAGCAGTGAAAATACCGTCCAGTTTCATAGCGAATAGCTGATATTATTCAGGTTCATCAGCCAGATTGGAAGAAAGTAAATAAAGAGGATAGGTATTCCAAACTCAGAAGCGTTTGACATCTTACGACGGTAAAAAAGTCTGAACAAAAATAAATCAAGGAGTGTTTTAGATGAATTTCATAAATACTTTCAGTTCACACAGTTTTTATAGTATTTAAAAAACCCAATTACATAGTAAGGGATGAATTCTGCTGAGTTCTCGTTCAAGTGCTCGAAATTTACTATAGAACACGTCATGCCTTTCCAACAAAAGCTTTTGACTCTTTGATATCATTCTCAAGTAAAAATAAAAAATTCAATTCTCGAAGTAGAATTCTACAATATAAAGAATACAGAGAAGAGCTTCTTCCTTGATGTGCTGATATTATGTACTTTCTATGTATTGGGTGAATATCGTGGGTGGTGGGTTACCAGCGACTTTGTCTTCGGAGCCCAAAGTTCCAATTTAGTTCCTGTTCGGTCCCGTGCTCCCACATGGGATAATGAAGGCTAGGGCATACGTTCTATTTGTTCCGAATTGATCCTACATAAATCCTCACTTGCCTTCCCTGGTTTACCACAGATTTCCATACAGGCCGACGGAGACCGCATGGGAACAGACTGAAATTTTCACCAGTGATGAAACCTCCGTGAGTGAACGAGCCGAAAGTTGAAACGTATTTAAACAAATCGTGTCTTATTTCCATTTAATATTTCATTCTTATCCAAATTTCACGTTCTAATCTGTTTGGTAGTTTGTTCGGAAACTTGTTCGGAAACATGTTCTTAGCCGGTAGAAATAGCAGTGGTGAAAGTTTGAAAAGTTTTGCGATACCACTCTACCGAATGGTTTATGTATGGACTAAAGCTTCATCCAAATCAGTCGAGCCATTCATCTGTAATTCAAGATAAACGAAATAACTATCGAAAAGTAAAAAAATCTGCCGTTCGGTAACCGAAATCAGTGGAATCGATGAAATCGTTTCTTCGGAATTCGAAATGTTGCAAAATGCTAGACAATGGTTGTGCGAGTGATGTAGTTTGCTACCAAGTTTGAATGAATGTTTTCTGTTCCAAGACGACGTTTTAAGCAAAGATAAATATCATCATAGGCATTCCGCTTAAAGATCGTGCCACCACGTTTGGCTCGACCATGTATGACGTGAAGATCCAACATTTAGTCATGTTTATCGTCTTCAACATTGAGCACTTGAAATTGAATAAATAATGAGTTCAATAGCAGCGAAGAAGAGTAAAATTCTGCAGACGCAACTCAATAAAAGATGTTGACAACACACTAATAGAAGAAAAAACATGTTGGTGCTTTGGATCAAAAAGCTCTGTACCTACTCGCTGGGGGAAAATATGACGGTAACATAATCGATAAGCCCATCCGATTCCAATTCACGCGGAAACAGACGTATCCCTGTTAACACCAAAGACGTAAACTGGTATTCCAGACCAAGACCTGCGGCTAATTTTGTCAAAATTTTGCGCGGGTCAGCTCGTTTATTCGCTCGCGTCTTACCCTCGTCCGTTTAATATACGAAGCGTCTCCGAGTTCAAATGGGAGCCTGGAAATTTGATTGACGGGAAGTTGACGTGAAAATGACGCGGCGGAAATCCAGGGCAGTCCATTCGACGCTGGTCTAGCTTCCACCACGGAGTTGGTGTACGTATGCGAGGAGCGATGGCGATAATATACCGGCAATGCCATGGCACGGCACGCCATGGGGGAGAGGATGACCCTATCTTTCGCAGGGCTCCCTGCACGGTCACCTCATTTATCAAGCCACCTTCCATTAATATCCAACAAAATAGCCGAGGATCGCGACATTCCATGGAACTTGCCCTCCTCAGTCGCACCGCTTTCGTTGTCCTTTCATGTAGCTGCACTAAGCGTTGGTTACAAAAGTGGGTACAGAATGCCGGCCTCGACCATCTCATTTATTAGTCCAACCTACCGTCCTGGACGAAGAATCCTCACGCGTATTTTTTAATTGTTTATTTTCCCCGTGATTGCAAATTGCAAAACATGCCCGAGTGGAAATTGACGTTGACCTCTAGAGGCTAGAATGTCGAACACACTCCAAGTCAGATGTTCGAATGAGGAAACGATGGTCTCATTGTCGATCCATTTACTGGTTGTAGATAATTGATGCACCAGGAGCACTTAGCCATAGTATCTGCACTCATTCATGAAGCCATGCACTCTGCTTAAATGCGTGGTGCACCGGTAACAACGATCGAAAAACTTGGTGGAAACTATCGATTCATGTTGAGAACGTTCCACAAAATCTGTAGAAAACTTCCAGTATTTCAATTGAATATCTTCATTTAGTTCGGACATCATGCAATGGTAGAAGGTATGATAAAATCGTTTTGTCGAAAATACGGGAGATTTTTGCTGCATCGCGAATTCTCATTTTCACCTAGCTATTTAAAGTCGAAGTAACCATGATTTAAAAAATCTACTCAAATTACACAACTTCGGGATATGTCAACGACCGAGGAGTGAAAGTTGGCCATATTTAGCGATGACCCGCTACAGTTGATCCTTCTTTCAGCAAAACACATTCACTTGAAAAAACTAGCACCAATCCACTGGCGTCTTATTCAACACATGCGAGCAGAGTATTTGCGAATCGTACTCGTTAGCTTTAATCAGCTATCGTAATACGCGATAGCGGAGAGTAATTATCAAAAGTATATATGTAGTAACAATGTTCATATCGTGTTTTACCAGTTTTGCCAAGTCATGGATAACAACAGACAACAAAAGCGCCGCCGCAGTGTTGCACCGAGGCGGATGGAACCAGAAACTATTGTTGGAGTGTCGATTTTCAGTTTGGAGGACACAATGGGAAGCCGAATAAAGAACGACGATTGTGGGCACCTGGCGTAGAGGGACAGACTACCACATTGCAGGCTCTACGTGCCTATTACAATGGGTAACGGTAGCTTCGACGAAAGTATCTGCGTTGTACGCTGTGCAGACTGTCGAGTTGGGTTGTTTTCTTTATCGCCCCTCTCCGCAGGGGCCTATACAATACCAATCGTATTGCGCCACCCGAGTAATGATCTTATTTCGAACCTTCGATCCAAGAGCCATCATTGATACGGAACCGGATCCTTGGTCAAGGACTTCCATCAAAAGCTCCCTTCGATCATTTGTGTTTGAATCACTTCCATGAGTGTTTTTTCTCTTGGCAGAATAGCGTCAGCTCTTCGGGACACAAATTCGATCGAAACCATCGAGGCTTCCAATTTTGTTCTTGTCTGATTCCATCATCAGATATCCGTAAGACATGAAATGAATTTGGTACAGTATCAGTCAAATTTAGAACATGAATTTCAAATCCATTCACGGGGAATTCAACAGACCTTCGGAGTACTGGCAAAACACAGCGATCAGTGTGAAAATAAACGATTTGATATTACTAAGCGATTTCGGGGTGAGATTTGAATTCACTAGCACCCTAATAACGGAACACGGAAGCCACCAGCAGAGATACCGTACCGGTAACAATAAGCCTTCTGTGTAGTTATCTCGTAATAGAATTTCTGATCTGCAATTGCCTCCGCGGGACGCTGCCAGTAGTGAGTATAAAAACGGGTACATGCATAGTTCATAAACTAGCCAAACTTCCTTTTCAAAAGAAAACTATAAAATGAAAGAACAGACGGATGAAAAAAGTTGAAGTAATAACGGAAAACCGGAAACGCAAGCATGCATATCGCTGTAAGTGATTCCGTGGGCGTGAAATACGGCTTGGGATTCAACGCCGCAACGGGAGGGCAAATGCTGCGCGTATGCCTCGCTTTAAATCTATTCACAATATAGGTATTATTGTGTGGGTATAATGCACGGATGACCAAATGTAAGTAGAGGTACGCGAATTTAAGCGGAACAATACACGCGTGTGGGTTTAACGTTTAGTCGCACATTTTGGCGGTGAGTAACGGGGGCTTGGGCTGGCCGTCGTAGAACCGATTTAGTCACCCTCTGGCCCACCGTCGCTTTGCGTATGTCACCCTGGCCGTTATCTTCACGTGCCATTTGGCGCTAAGCTGTCGTGTAAATTGACGAAATGAATGAAAGCGGTTCCTCGGCAAAAGCGGCTAGAAGTTTGATATTTTTAGCCATGAATTGCCGCGGCATCGCTACCCCAAAATTATCTACTTATACTCACAATTGTCTGACTGATCATGAGCGCCATTCACATCGTCTCTGACTGTTTTGCGTAACGTATTTTACCGCAGCTTCAATCGCGTGTATGATTTGCTCGGAAATTGGATATGTAACTAGGTTTTGTCACGAAACGAATGCTTCGGTTTAAATTACTTAGGTATTTACCTAAACGCACAATACGCTATGTTTACCGAAGCAAGTCGACGTTTCAGTCTTCTGAGAATACTTGTGTTACTAAATTTGGATCCACGTTCCGCTCCAACCCTTTCGGTCACAGTGGGATGCTCAGCGTTCCACCTAAAAAATTTCTACGTTCTAGCCTTATCACAGTTTATTCACAACTTCAAACGAACTTTGCTATTTCGTACATGCCCAAAAACTTCCGAGTAACAAGTTTCGGACAGAATCATCGAATTTTGATAGTTTTTACGATTTTACATCCGCAATGTTGGGTGCGTCATATTGGATTGAGAAATCACCAAATTACGATTTCAGAATCGTGATCAGTAACCCCAAAAAACTTCGGAGTAACGAAATTCATGAGAAAATGACCAGTCGAAAAATCTATGACTGAAACTTTTAAATGTAGGGAAAAATAAGTAACGAGTGTTCTTGTATACGTAAACCTAACCTAGACGAGATGTGTGTTTCAACTGGATCGAGACATTGTAATATCATAATCCAACTTCGATAAAGTAGTTCACACAGGTCAGTTGTACGCATTGGGAGATCGTGATGAAGAATGGAAGTGAATTCCTGTTGGTTCACTGTCTGCTTTTTGTGTTGTTAATCCGTAACACCTGAAATCAATTACGTTTTTAGGTTAGGAATTGACCCAACCACAGAATTTCGATGGAAGCAAAAAACTTCCGAGCGATGCGATGCCTTAATCGAGTTAGCCGATTCCCGTTTTCTACACACGCGAGATAATGTACGTTTGCTCTGTTACCGTGTATTCCCTCGTGGGAAATAAAAAAGAAAAGTTAGCGAAAAGTGCGATACATACGATAAAAGACTTATCACTTAGCTTAAGTATTTAATTTTTAGTTTCGTTATTCGTCTGTAATAATAATCACCTGGCGCGTGCGATCAATACAAGAAACGAAAAATAATTACCGGACGGAACTTAATTAGATGAGTAAAAAAAAGACTGAGACTTAACAACTCACTTATGCACTTATGATAATAATCCATACTCATGCAGTGTTGCCAACTCGGATTGTCGTAATCCTTCAAGGGACTTTGTCAAATCCCACAAAAAACCGCTAGACTCGTCTGCACTATTTACCATCAAAAATCGCTGAACTAGCAACGTTTTCCGCAGAAAAAAACAAAAAAAAAAAAAAAACCAAACTTCAAAAACCGAATGCAATAAACCAATCGAAAGGCGTAGATAAAATCTAACGAAAATGAAAACGAGCATACTGGCGAAATAAATTTAATTTGTTTCTGTTTTATGATCAGAAATGTTGTATGTGATGTTCAATTCGAAAACCTGAATGTGAAATTGACGAATAATTTTTTATGCACTCGCCTTTTCTGTGGCCTGTTTGGGGTTTGATCATTTTTGGTTACGTCCGGATGATGGATTCGTTTATTTGAGATCATATTTGACTCGTTATTTGGATTTATATCTAATTGTGGTTTTAGTTTATTTGGTTTCGCATTTGACAGTGGGGATAACGTATTTGTGTTTGTCATTTTACTGTTCGAATTTTCGGATGAAAAGAAATGGTCAAAACATCAATCTGTTTGAAAAAAATCACACCATCAAATTTTTCAAATTAAGCATGTGAAATTAGCAAAAACTTTAGAAAACCTAAATTGCTTTCAAAATCCCCAAATTTCCCGCCAATCGCTGAACAGGTAAATCTTCTAACCAGGTTGGCGACACTGCACTCATTTATAGTCGCCACCTAGCGGCAAGAAATAAAAAGCATTTTAACTCTATTTAAAGCATTTAACAATACTTTCGTTATTGCTGAACAAGAATCATGCCCAGATATACAAAATCTACGAAGGATTCGGTGATAAAGCATCAAACTACTGAAGCATTGAAAAATAGAACTTGAAATGATACGCTGTAAGATATTTTTAAAATAATACTTGCACAGCTCATAATACAATAACAGGCGATCGAAAGGCGGAAATTTTAAAGCGTAGGATGTAATTGTCCGAAGCAACGTAGTTTTCCCTTAGTGGAGTTAATGCGATAGGTCGATAGTGTAATGTACTAAACCATTATCCACTGACCTTTGATCGGCATGTAGACATTGGACGTTGTTTGGCGTTGCTGTACACGGGTATGTGCATGCGATGGATACCGGATAGTGGATATGAATATCAAGTGGTCGACATATGCCCTTTCAGATAGTTCACGAGAGGGATCCTGTGATCGTCTGGCAAGTATTCAAGAGTCAAAACAACGAGAGCAAACCTAAATATATATACATACAGGTTCACCCCTTTCATCCACGGTTGGGACGAAGTAATTTTATGCACCGTTTTTTATTTTTCCAGAACAGAAACGCACCCGTCTGATCGCGCAAGCATTTAACGTAACCGTCGCTTCTGTGCTTTTATTTTTAGCGTATATTTTGAATTAAACGTAACTCCGAACGTTGGCTCGAAAATTTCCAAAATTAACTTCTCCCCGAGAATTGTAAGCATGGCGGTATGTATCCGGGGAATTTCGTGAAAACGAATGCCCGCATGGTACGAATTTGGGGTGTGACGCGTTAGATCTGGATGAGCAGTTCCCCTGAATTCTGACTGACTGTCTGTCGGTCCTCGTGTGGTCACCGATTTATATGCAATTTCAGAGTATACTGGTACAGCATTTCTTTACATATTAAAGCTCCTTATTTGGCTTTGTGGCAGTTACATTCATTCCCAGAAATTTAAATTAAAAAACAGAACAACTAATTGCAACGAATTAGTGGAAGTATTCGTAATCTTGTATGAAATACGGTCTGCAGCTTTTCAAGAAGCGCGTCAAAGGTTCGTTTGATGATCAGGAAACTGCTACAAGGTAAAAATTACGAAGCACGGAACTCGAAAACCTCGAAAATGCCATAAGAGTAAAAGGTCGTACGTTGATTGATAGATACGACCGTTTCCCATTACTAAATAATACAGCTAATAACAAAATGAATACGGCAAGATGTCGTATCCGCCAAATTTTATTTTAAAAACATTTCATTCGGTAAATCAGAAACGACAAAAACTTCAAAATTCCCTTGAACAATTATCAAATATAAAAGTAGAAAGTCGTATGCCCATTTTTTATTTTTTTTTTTGTTTTCTCTTTTACAAAACTTTGAGAATATTTGAAACGCACAGATAAATTAAAATCGTGAAAAATTTTTTTATATTTTAAAATCTTCACAATGCAAGTAAGTATCCGCGTTTTATCGTTTTGGAAATGTTATGAAAACGTTCGGAACGCATAGATAAATCAAAAATGGAGATTATTAAAATAAATTTCAATTTTGATCTGCCAACATACGACCTAATATATACTATTAATTGAAATTATGCTTTTTGTGAATTTACAAACAAAAGGACTTCAGCACCAGTACTTGCGACCTTCTGTTTTCAATCGTTAAATTATACTTTTTCCAAGAAATTGAAAAAAATTTCCGCCTATAGTGATAAAGAGTTGTATAACGTCACTTACGACCTTCAAGGATTAGATGACGTGATTATTTTTCATTTAGTCAGGTCCAAAAGGTCTTATAGGCCACGACTTGCGACGTTCTGCTTTCAATTAACCAATTTTGAATTTCAGTTTTATCAAACTTATTTTAAGGTTTTTTACGTAAATGAACATGAACAAAAATTACACGGCCATTGATTCTAGGAATGCGAAACGGTCGTAAAATGTCCCCTACGATTACTTGATTGACAGAAGTTTCAGTGCAGTCCGAAGAGATGGTTCTATGATACAGTTCACAAATTCTGAAGCGATATGGACAGAAATCAGAATATGAGTATCGAAATGTATTTACGTAACTAAAAAAAGATACCATTCATGGAGAAAAATGATGACTTCGCCTCTTTAAGAGCTATCCATAAACGACGTAGCTACGTGGGAGAGGGGATCATAGTCTACGATATGTGGTTTTATGATTGATGCATATTAATTTATTCTTCCGCGTGCAATATCGTCTCTTCCGCGATCACGGGTTTCAACGACGTGCCTTCGTAATAGATAAACTAGAAACTCAGCTCGTTTATCTCGAAAAAGCTGAGAATAATCTTATTTTGGTAACAAAGATTTTCTAACGTGGCCAGTCTCATTGTTTGTTCGTTGAGATGTCGCAGAATGATAAAAATTCTCAAAAAACCACTCGTTTATCAATCATTGAATGTATAAAAAAAAATTTATTTTGGGAGAAGGGGTACAAAATTTGAAAAATACAGCCACGTACTTTATGGACAGCCCCTTAAGCAAATGATCGAAACCAAAATCTCACCGCAAAGCTGTTTAGTAGTGAACAAGTGTCTTATCAAACATCAAATGTCACGATTGATTCGTCGCCGCAGTTGGATTCGAAAGCGTAAAAAGAAAAAAAAAAGAGCGCCAAAGCTCCTGCTCGTATCCCATTCGACCAATTTGCGATTCTTCGAGGGTGTCGCGCAGCTGGACAATTTCAACGAGTATGGTTAAAATCGAATTTGCGGATATTCTGGCACGACGTTGCACCGAGACAGTAGTTGAATTGTGGACCGCTGTCCAGAACGGCACTGCACCGGGCCGATTCCCTTGGGCGACGATTCCCGGCCACGTTCATCGAGATCGGTGTGAGTCGGTGTGAGGGTGCATGAGGCGGCGGCGGTCGTCGGGGGTGTGGATTTCGCGAGGCGCTCGCGCAGTCAGATGGGGGTTCTTGCCACGAGAACACTGAGCTTCGTCGCGTGCTCCTCCTCGGCTTGTTCGCCGTGCAGATATCTCGCGTGTCATTTGTGCCGGTCGTTGGAAACGGTACTCGAATAAAATACCCTCCAGAATTCCATCAGGACCGTCATTACAGTCACGCGGATTTCCGTCCTGACGTGAAAGCGATCGTTCACTCGCAACTTGCAACTCGAGAATTGATTAGATCCATAGTTTATCGGACATTCAAACGTCGGAGAATTGTTCCGGGTGATTGTGTTGTGATCCGACAGGCTTTGATGAAGTGTTTTTGTGTAAAGCGTGTCGAATCAAATTCATCGATGTTGCTTATGCCTGTTTTTTTAACTTGTACTAATTTTAATCGGCTCTAACGAACGTTGACGTCGAACAGTCGACCAACGCGTCGAGTCCTCGTGAACAAAAATGGGGATGTCAATGTAACCATAACTGTAACTACATCCGTCTCGCCAACTGGTTGATAGTTACAAGTCTCTTGAACAGCATGCCACGGTTGAATGATCATCAAGTGTTGCCCAATGCACGTAGTAAAGTCATGGTCTCACACTCCGCGACAGTGATCGCTACCCTCTTCAGGGGGTGATTGTGACAGTTTTACGATAAATCCTGTTGAAACGTCACGTTAAATAGCCTCAACGGTTACCGAATGAATGCGGCTGATTGCCCTGCGAGGTACTATAGTGGGTGCAGTTCAAAATGCATTAGTGATTCAGGTGCGATGAAAAGTCCAACTGGAAAAGGGCGAAACGATGGTGTGCCAATGGATTCAAACTGACATGCCCGAACGTAACTAGAAAGAAAAAGCGTGAATCGGGGTATAAAAAGGTTAATTCAAACCCTAAAACTTTTCAATCCGTCCCCGGGGTTCGCGGAGAATATTTTTTTCTGCTTCTTCTTTTGAAAGCAAAGTTTTTCAAGGCGTTTTACCACCCATTGCCTCTGTCAAATTTGCAAGGACATTCGCCCGTATTAACGTCCGGATTTCCTGGAAAGAAACGACAGCATAAATTGACGTGTTCAAGTCGAACCTGAAAGCATGTCGACTGCGATGAAAATTTTGGACTACTCTTGTTTTTGTTCTACCGTTTCATAATCGTGGGCTGTGTTTTTCACGCTCAATAGTGAAGTGAGTATGTATTACAAACGATCGGTATTCGGCAAACGATATCACCAATGTATCAACCTTCGAGTGATTCTACCCTTCAAGATGACTTCGATCCTATTTTTCTTCGTCGTTTTCTGCGGTGAGTCATCCTTGTATTTACAATAATCAATTCATCTCAGACGTGACCTGCCACTTTTTACGCACGTTTTTCTCTCAAATGTTTCTAGCTGGAGATAAAGTCAATACTTTAGGGTGACTCTGAAAATCAAATATCTGAGAACACTGGATCGAGTTGCCTCTATCTGAGCGACCTTTACGATACAGTGATTCTCATGTTTCCAATCTTTTTTCACCTACATATCGTAGGAATAGTTACATGTCATGATGTACCCGAGCTAAACGGTCACCATCGCAATGACCGTAATTCCTAAACATTCTGCAATGTAAATATCGAACAAGTTTCGGCTGAAACATGGTATCAGATATATCTGAAACATTTTTCGTGAATCCAATGAAAGAAATTGATGAGAACTTAAGAATTCATTGTGTGAATAATTCGACGTTCGGTAATGACTGTATCTGACTTTATCTGACCTTTGTCTGGTTGACCGAATTTTTTTTTTTTTTTTTTTTTCAATGGGGATTCCAAGCAACAACATGTTTCTGTTTTCAAATAAAAACGCAGCTTGAACTTCTTTGTAAGCAGTCGTTTCTACGGCTGAAAATTTGGCCAACAATTGAAATGATCGTTCCAAAGCTCATGACTTGGGATCATTCGACGAATACAAGTGGCTTCTGTCACTGTCTGCCGTTTCACGAGATTCAACAGCGTCGTAGAACGTCTTAGAACAATAAAAACGGGTGAGCAAAGGTGGAATATCAAGTCGTCGATATCCAGCGTCTCTATTTCACTCTAACATCAAAGAAGGCACTTCGCATAAATTTCCCCGAAGGTTTAGTCTCGTTTTCACACTGTTCCGCAGCGGCTCGGGTAGTTTGAAAATTAGCATGAAGGTTCCTAGAGAGGCGAAAAAATCAGCACTCAACGGTCTCTTCCTGCCTAAATGCGAAGCCTGTGCTTCTGGTCTCGAACCGCCTGGTCGCTGAGAAACGAGTCGTATAATTCTCCCGGTAGTACGAACCGCTGTCAGAGGAAAACACAACGACCCTTGAAATTCTTTAGTACCAAGTTTAAGTGTCCGTGGAAACCGTACGTAATTGTAAATAATTTCACGCAGTTGAGCTGGGCTTCTCAGTTTAGAAACGACCCCCCCTATCCCCCCAACTTCTCCGTTAGCCACCATTGACAATAATTATTCCCGACCGTTCGGTTCAGCCCCTGAGGCATAGTTACGAAAAGGAAAAGTCCAATTTCACACGTCGAGCTTTCGCCCCTCTTCTTTCGCCTCGAGGCGAGGATTTGATGGCATATAGATGTTACGAGTATTCTTTGTACCTTGCTAATCGCAGACAGAGGAACGTAAAGATTCTTCGAAGCTTCTATACTATATGAAAAATTGCTGCAGGGCTCGCTTTCCGCTTAACGCTTTGCCTTTTGTTTTCCTCTCAGCGGTATGAAAATAATAAAAGATCTTCACGAACTTCCGCGGGTACTAATTTTTGGATCAGAAAAAGCATTTGTTGGCTCATCGAGTTCGTTTTAAAGTCAATTAGTTTCCGACCTTCGATATCTTATTGGCCTCTTTTGGACCACTTTTCGACTCACGGTCTTCTTGGTCATTCAGAATAGCGGTAATCTGCTGAACACAAAAAATAATCTCATTGGCACAGTAATAACTTGGTTTCAAGAGCCAAAGTGTTTTTAAAGGTTCGCAAAAAATGTTTGGTTTGCCTAAATTGAAAATTTTATTGGCACATTTGGAGCATGTGAACAAAGGACTATCAGTTTCAATTCTGAAATGGAACAAGATATAGTTTGTTAAGAGTAAAGTTGTCGATTCTGTCACGATTAACTGTCGACTTGTGTTCACGAGGCTGAAGCTAGCCGCCAGAATTATCAGCCGAACGTTCTGATGTTCAATCGAATAAGATAGTGGAGTCCGGATATCTAAATTTTTTTAAATACGTTGAAGCCCCAACATTTTCATAGAATTATGAGGATAAAACTGAACTGCATTTTCATATTCCCCAAAACTTTGATACGTTTGGCTGTTAGCTTCAGCTTCATCTCATATTTTCGATTTGACATACTTACTGTCACGATTTAGAAATTAAAAATCCAGCGAGTACTTCTTGGAGTATAAAATGTAACGGGATTAGGTACAAAATAAAACGATGAATCATTTTTAAAGAGAGTATAAATAAACGCTTTTATCAATTTATCGTGAAGTTCAGAAATCACCACAAGCAATTCTCGCCTCGTCTCTTTTATCAGGATAATTTCAGATCGATAGAACGAACGAGAAACTTCAAAGCAAGTACTTTATACGTGAGAACAAAGGAAAATCGTAGGTGACTCATATAATTTGGATGACTTTTTCGTCGAACCAGCCAAAATTGGAGGGAAAAAATGAAGTTTACAAAAGGCTCTCGTTAGCTGATTGGGATGATTTTCATTCTTTGTCACAGTCTTTTCGGAAATATTTTAACCTAAATTATGACAATTCTTACAATGCGAGAACGGGTTGGTCGGGGAAAACGTCAAGAGCGTGGGGAACTCACCAGAGATTCTAGTAGGCCAAAGGCACCGGAGGGAGTCCTCGTTCAATACAAGAGAATTTCTGCCTGAAGTTTCACTCACGTCTGACGCCGCGAGCTCACCTGTTTTCCTTCTATTTGAGCGAGACACCGTATGCTTGAAACAGGGTTAGACTTATTTTTTATTCCAAACAAATTTCTCCACGTTTTCAATCCCATTTTAAATTTCAAAGCACCGAATTACTCGTTACATTGGATTACAAAATCATCGAATTCAAATAAACAGGATCTGATAAAATCAGATCTGATGAAAATGAAGACAAAAAGTTAAGTTTACAGAATCGAAATTTATACTATTTCGTTATACCCGGTCAGAAAAATTCATGTGCGGTTTTTGCGAATCGAATGAACGTGCAAAAGTTGATTCGGAGAGCGCAGATCAATGTGTTGAGTTGAGCGTAGTTTATTCGCTAAATCGTCGCCGACGTGAAGCACGCTAAGCTTTCTTGAGACGTTGAAACCAATTCACCCGTTCATGACACAAACCGACTTTGCCAACGAGCCGTTCGCATTTTGTCGCGATTCTCATCCGTCTTGCCGAGAAAACTGGGGAATGGAGAGGCTCTTCCAATGTTGGTACGTCAGTGCGAGACAGTTTGGTAATTTATCACTGTTAATCACCCGGTTCCATTCTCTGCTCGTTCTCGGCTACCCGCGTTCTTGCGGATTTCTGTGAAAACACACTGATTTTTTTTGGATTGTAAATGCGGTCTTTGGAAACAAAATAAAAGTCATTTTGACTTTTGAAAGTAGCCTCGAGTTCAAAGAAATAGTGAAAAGGTTTATTCCAATCAAGTAGCATAAACTGTTACATGCGATAATTTTTTCAAAATTCTACCATTCTCGACAAGAAAATTATCAAGTGAATCGAGCTTTATTTGTTTGAGAAACTGCAGTTCAACATTGTTTAGTAATATCGATTGTACTCGGAATATGTTTTGTTTGCTTTTGATAAAAGTAACTGTAATTACGGGTCCTTCGATACATATTTTCTGCTTTTTCTTCCTAAGATTAAACATGTAAACGGAGGACCAAAAAAAGTTGAATAAAAAATTTAGTGACGAAGCTTTTTTCCTCTGTTCAATGAGCCCAACTTGTTTGTCTAAAACGTACCAGAACTTATTGGTTTGATGTCATAAAAACTCACTTGTACTTACATCAAAATTCTTCCTGTGACCTTTTTCAGCTTGTACATTTTTTTCTATTAGATCGAAAAATTCATGAATAATTCCCAACGCTGTTCACCACCTTTTAAATGACTTATGACTTTGGTGACGTTATTTGGATGGTGAAACTTTACCGCTTTTATATGAGTCCTTACGTCCAAGGCCAAGTAAAAGAACGACCTCCGAATATATTAAAGTGATTTTCCCTGCTCATGGAAAATTTTAAGGACTACTTAATTTTGTGTGTTCTACCCTACCGAGTGAAGTCACGTATGTAATTTTTGGCACGCTTTTTTTCAACACATTGGAAATATTATACGATCAGAGTTAAGGGCAAGAGGTACTCAACAAGTTGATTTTATGAACCAACGAGCACCTGCGGCATTATTTTCAATATTATTTACGATACTGCGGCACAGCGGGGTATCAGACCTGTAGATATATATCGGTACATAAATATGGTCGTACCTCGTGAATATAGCGATAGTCGGCAAAAAACAGCGACCCGGAAAAAGCGTAAGACGTGTTTTTCCACAAGCCGGGATAAAAGTGGGGTCTAATGGCCCCGGAAGCAATCTTTAAGTTTCAGTATATAAGCCGGGAAAAATAATTGAGAAGCTGCTCAAGGTCTCACGCTCGCTCAGCGATGTGGTTCCTAGTTTTTTTCAATTCGCAAATTATACGATTTCTTACACGCGGATATAACCGGGCTGGAAATATATTTCACTCAGCTTTTCTTCCCGCTTCGAAATCAGTTGCCTTATAAAGCTAACCGCGATGCTTTCGCACACGAAGTCCTCGTTTTTTTACCGTATTATACATGAAAAATAAATTTGTTCAATTTGTAGTTTGTAAAGAGAATTTAAAAGACTCGAAGTACGGATAACACGCATACGATTTCAAGAAATTAATAAGTTCTAAGGTTAAGGCGTTGCGTGGGTTTGGAAGGGAAGAAAAAAGATCTTTTCTATCATTTTCATTTCAATGTAATAAAAGAATTCTTACATTGAAACTATGATCATACAAAATAACGATGTTTTATAAAATTTTGATTCAAAAATTTTGAAAATTCAGATGTTAAGAAGTGGTTTTTGGAGAAACAAGCATCCTCGGGGTGGCCAGGATAACTTGTGACAGCTTTATCTGAAAGCAAAAAATTTGAAATCAAACGGTGTTTTTTTATGTACCTACTTAAAGTTGAGGTAAGATTGCATTTTTGTTATACTTAAAAAAAAATTAGAGAATATAGGTTGTTTTGTTTTTTGTTGATATTCCAAACTCGTGTAACCCATTAAAAGCATTACGCAGCACTATTTCAACTTCGAAATCCGTCGTAAAGCTGGATGATGAGTGAGTTTCAGCCAGGCAATATGATCTTTGAATCGGTAAAAAATGGCAGGCTCCCAAAGTGCTTCTGATTCAAAATCAAAATATCGCAACAATGGCTGTGTTATAGTGAATATTTTATTTTTGTATGGAGGAAAGGCTTACTTTAGTATTTTTAACGTTCACAAATTTTAATCGCGAATAAAGCTTGCGAGAAACTGCAAGCTTAACCCTCTTAAGAATGTACTTCCATCGACCAGAATTACATTCGGAACAAAATCTGGTATTAATTATCAAAATTTTACCCTGGAAAAGAAATTTCAGGGCTAATATACATCCGACCAAACATTATTTTCACACAACCAAAAAATTTAGTTGATATTATAGTGCACAGAAAACATAATGTTTTATTAACGTCTGAGAAAAAAGCTTTTTCATTAATTTTGCTACTTTTGAAACAAAATATTGTGTTGCCATGAGAAACTTTTCTTCAAAATGCGGCTACGAATTGTTTTTTTTTTTTTTATTGAATAAGGAATTCCTTGAGTGTAGATCGACCAAAAGTTCGATTTCCATCGTTCAGTCAATATTTCAGAAATGCTAAAATAACCATAAATAATTGTATACTTCGTCCTGAAAAAGTTTCTCATTTCAATCGATTGTCGGTTGTGATTTTCAACCTGACGGTGACTCTGATTGACACCAGAGCCTGAATTCGACAACTAAAATAATTTCACGGTAAAATCATAGGATAACCTCGCACCAGATTAATATTGGATTCTTACACCACGAAAAGTTTGAAATTCAATATTTTCTGCAACCTGCACTGGTACAAAGTTTTTGTATTTACTAACGACGCCATTTGTTTCAACACTCTTCGAAACTTTCGAAGATAGAATATTTAGATATGCACCAAGAAAAAGGCAACCAAAAAGCAAACGACCGCAGCATATAACGAAGTTTAAAAATATTTCCGAACCTCGGTTACAAGACTTTTGCAAATTTGAATCTTTGCTTGAAAACGAAAAGTGAATGATTATTACGTAATCACAATTACCGACAATTTTTATATATTTCTTGATAACAAATTTTAATCCAACCATAAAATGTTTTTAGTAATATAACTTTTTTTTTTACCACGAATTAATCATCATAGTATTGAAAAATGGACTTGTAACTTTTCACACGCGTAACTTCAAACCGGAAATGTTAAAAACTGCAGACAATGTTCAGAGTTGAAAATGTCGTTTGGGTTTTTTTTTTTTTTTTTATTACGTATTTCTCAGCGTAGGTACTAAATGTATTAAGAATTCGTGTTAGCAAGCATGTAGAATATGAAAGATTAGTAACATAGAGCGATAAATACAGGTTGGAACATTTCAACGGTAGTTTATTTTCGAGTCACTTTAACCTCTACAAATTAATATATGCTGTGGTTGTCGTGTCATAGATACATTAAATGCTTCAAACGCTGTCCCAGTTGTTCAACATGATTGGGGGATCAACGTTGAACATTGAAGATTGAGTCAAGATAATAGAATATTAAGAATGGCTTAAATATAATTGAAGATTAATTGTCAGGAATAGGATTTAGTACAGTTGTTATCATTGGGTAAAATCAGGCTTCATAAATACTTGATAACACTCCTTGACCACACGTCAAATGATTTATACAGTGTTCATTCGCTCAATTTGCATGCTCGTGGCATGTAATTTACAAAACACAGCTTACAGAAACGCGAAAAGTTTTATTTCCCCTTTTAACCACCTAATTTTTCTCTCAATTCATTACGCAGCTAGTACTGATACTAAAATAGATATGAACTGAGCTACATTTAAAGCTTTTGCTAATCTCTTCAGCGCATCCCGTTTCCGAGTTATAGTCTGCCATAAAATGGTAAGGCCGCGTTTCTTGGTAACTTCATGCCTTAATTTGTATGAATAAAAAAAAAAAAAAATAATGAAAAAAAAAAAAAAAATTGTAACTGGACGTGCCGGAAGCTTTTTACAACCAAATTTGAATTCGGCACGGAAAACGAATCGTAAAAATGTCACCTCAGGTTTCGTTCCTGACGATTAAATTTTAACAAGTCGAATTCTGGCTGACTATCCGAATTCACTTTGCTCGACTTCAGTCAGCCTGATTAATTACCGTGGGAATTCTTCTACTTCAAAACGAAACAGCCGATTCTATTAAATATCTTTCGCTTAATATCAACGCCTGTATCGGAACAATGGCGACAAAATACAACACGCGAGACTATAATCGAAAAGTATAGTGAGAGACAGTAAATTTTCTGATTACGGCAACATAACTCATCTTCATTTTTGACCAAAAGCTACATTTTTCTACGATTCATTGAATTTAAAAATTCTGTAGTATGTTTGATTCGAATTAATACGAATTGCTGACCTTCTCGTTTCGACGAAATTTCCTTTTATTGTCTGTCAATTTCGTGAACCATAGTTTAATTATTTATCAATACTTCGTGCTGAAAAATACCAATTCGATCATGATTTTCCAGCATCACGCCTTCGGGAAATTATCAATCGTTTATTTCTATTCAAAACAAAATACGCCGAGTCTCGAAAATGCTTTAATAATCAAGAGTCGCTTTCAGATTTCCACCTTAAGAATCGTGGGAGTATTATAATGTGGGTATTATTCTCGGTAGCTTGAAGCTCGTAGCGAAAATTCACAGCGTCTGGTTGAAAGAAAATTGATAACGTTTTGTGAACCAATAAACTTCACAGCTTGACTCAGTCTGCTGTATTATAGCTGACTAAAGCACTTGATTACTCCTTGCATCCCACAGCGAAGCCAATAATTATGGCGTCGGAGCAATAATGATTCTTTTTAGCGATTAAAATTACCGAGTTTATAAATTTTAAACTGCACTTTCTTTCTTTCGCCGTATCGAAACGTGGAATAAAATCAGCTGGGTGAAAACTTGAGAAGCAACAACCGTATGCATCTTTATCAAACTGAAAATAGTATTTCAGATTCAATTTTAACTAAAAGTTCATGTTTTTCAGCTTTTTTGATCAGAATATTCCGATCGTGCGATCGAAGATTGTAAACTACAATTGAATTGCGTACCTTAAAATTGACGGGTTCTAGGATAAGTCGGCAAATCGAAATACGTAACGAGCATTTGAATTGCTGAGTGGTTAAGGTGTTTCCACCTCTTTATCAATACGTAACTTGACTCACATTTCACTTTCGAATTATTCAACCCGAGGGGTTGAACTTGGCGGAAGTAGCAGATATTCGTTAAGCGTCAACAAGTTGTAAATAAAGTTAAGGTGAGTTTGAAAAGGACGATATATAATTTGCACGGGTACCTTACTCGATGTTCCTTGGGAATTTAATACCTACTCCATGCTACGATATAACAATTACCCCTGGTAAATTGTCAAAGGAATGCGATACGAACGTGCGACGAGCCTTGGAGCGATCAGTCATTCGCGAAGAGACGACGACGGCTTGAAAATGAAAGTACAATATATATAATACATGCGCTTTTTCAGGCAGGTACGCTCATAAAGCCGAGTGTCTGTTTTATTTGTCGTCGCGAAAGAAGTTGCTTTGAAAAAAAAAATAAATAAATAAAAATACGAGTATCCTCGAATTGGAAACACTTTTTATCACTCGCACAATCGTTTCTCAGCGTTCGCAATCATGAATTGACGTGGTGGTGTTTACGCGGAAAATGCTGTGTCCTGAATTCCGATTTCATCGATTTGGATGAATGTTGGGCGAAAAATTCAAGCATATTGAGTCGAGATGATCCACGTATGATTTTCAGCTTTGGTTTAATCGATTTAGACGAAATTTTAACGATGCATGAAATGTCCGGTATAGACTGTCACGAAACTTTTTGAAACCTCTAACACCTCCGGTTACTTACATCCTGAATTTCAAACAAGCGATAAGATCCATTGAAAAATGAAATTTGAGGAAAAAATCAACCATTCGTTGGAAATACGACACAATGTGTTTTTTTTTTTCATAGTATCTCTTTAGTTATGGTTTTAAAATTATGACAACTGAAATTGAAAGAAAAAATCTTAGTTCTAAGAATTTATCGTCAACTTTCCTTATGGAATACGGTACACGATCTTTCGTTTTTGATTTATTACAATTCATCGTCGCTCATTCAGTTGCTTTTCATTCTAAATCCACGACGTGCATGCGTTTCTTTCTCGCAATCTATTACCATATCGAAATCTTCCTCGCATGAGAATTTGCCCCTTTCACCCCTGTTCGAATACGTAATGAACTACACTATTAGATTTTGAGGACGGTAAGAAATGCGGGTTCTGCCTATCGCAGGAAAGCTCGGCTTTCCAGTTTGGCCGGCTCGTTTCGAGCCGATTCTTCCGACAGTTGACGGCCAACCGCAAACCGAATCGATGAATCTCGAGGCTTGTGATTTAAACTCGAGAGAACGAGGATCTGGCGTCATGGTCGGATGAAATACACGCGAAGTGCTAAACTTTTCATCATCCGAGAGCGTCGTTCCCCACATTCGCGAAGCGAAATGAAGTCGGATAATTCAGCGATCCGGCACAGCAGAAACCCGGACCATGCATCAAGCAGGCAATATTGTGAAATCCGCGGCGGGCCTCCGGACGTCAGAATTTATCAAAGAGAAATTTACGCCGTTGGGGTAAATCATCGCTCGATGGAAAGAGGTAGCATTTTTCGTTACGAGCTGCGGGGGCGGCGGACGTTGCAGGGAGAGAATCTGAAATTTATAACAGGATAAGCCGGTCTAAGCTGGGAGCACGCGGTCAGATCGTGACCCCCTTCGATGACAAATGAGGGGTGCAGAAGGAAGCTGCGATAGCGAGGGGAGAGAAAGCGAAAAGCCCAAGTTCCGACTTGTGAAAAATAAAAAATAACCCGGTCCAAGGGTCGGCTCGGTTTTTCCGGAGATCGTGGGCGCTGATTGCGTCACGTTTCTTTCGCTTACAAAGCGGGACGACGACTTTTGTCCATGAGCCGAAGACGCGGAAAGGAACCAGGCAAGCCTTTCGAGGGTGGAAACTGGCAATACCGCCGGAGGAATACAGATATACGAACGGAAAGCAATCGGCGTAGAACAAAAGCGCGTCGCGTCATTTGATTTTTTTTTTTTCGTTTTTTCCAATTTCTAAAAATATTTATCCTCCATCCCCGCGATATTCTCGGTAACTTTCTTTATCCGATCTCCCTAGACTCGGAAAAGTTTCATCTCTGGTCTCGCGGTTACTCACCGAATCAATTCCAAAGTTTTGAAAACCCGGAGAGATTTGTGTACGAAGCTTTATTCCATATTCCAACTTATGTACCCGAATCGACCCTGTGCAAAGGGCAGCGTTATTTTCATGACGATTTTGCAAAGTTTTGCAAACCTCTGGAAAAGTCGACTCGCGTACTTACTGTTAACATCCGAAACCGAATCACTGCATTTTTATTCAAGATTCCCTTAACGAGGAACGTTTCTCGGAGAATTGAATCAGTCAGCCGTTTCAATCGTACCGTAATCGCAACATCGATAGTTATCTAAAGTTCGGAAGTATGCGTTATGTCAGAAAACAAGACCGAAGACAAATTACTAGTAATAATTATTAGTATGCACCAAAACGTGGTAATTGGTGCCACACGGTGGTATTAATCATTCGGAACAATCTAATTAATTTTTCAACATTCGTTACCGCCATGCTTCGATATTTGAACAGGTCACGATAAGCTTCAGAACAATCATATCAATTACCCCGCAAAATAAATCATATAAAAATACTCAAACTCTTATGATAAAAAAGAATTCGACGATAGATTTAGAATATTTTTAATCACTCATCTTTTCAGAATTGTCAGAATCACTGAATTTTCTTCTACAGAACTCGTGCTTCAACGTCAAAGGTGTGGAGTAGATTTATCGCTCTGATAAATCAGCGACCTCGAACCTCATTTGCAACTTTTCGAGATCAGTTGAACGTACAGTTCTTGGCGCCACCATCATCAGCTTTACAGGTTACCAACACAGAGCCACGCCGACTTGTTAATTACACACGCTCATCCTTTGACCTAACCCTTAATTTCACTGGTTTCCGACAATTACTTTGTTCTCGTATACCATGTAGGTCTACTTCTATTCGGACTTGCCGACAAGCAGCTTACGCGAACGTTAAACAAGCCGAGCTTTTGTTGTCTCGTTTATCTTTGTCGTTGAGGGTATCGCCGCGCCATTATGGTTTCGCCTTTGAGAGTACAGGAATAAAGCATTGCTGGTTAGAACGTCGAAGCTTCGAGTTACGTCGGAGTGCAGTATCAATTAAGAGGGTATAAATATGCAAGTAGACGGAATTTTGGAAACTTGTAACTTGACAACTAATTATTAAAATTGATTGGGATTTTTTGTATTCAAAAATATCAGGTAGCTTGAGCTTTAATTACGTATTTATTCTGTTAGAATAAATTATTATTGACATTAATAACAACAACCGCAAACGGATGAACCAATTCAGATTAAATTTGGGAAAAGTGTTATGGATACTTTTTTTTTCTTTCAAGAAAATGGAGATTGAAATTGAATTTCTCGTAAAAAAATGTACAAATCACTTGTGAAATCACAAGGAAAACATAAATAAATACGAGTAGAATTATGCTGAATGCTTCGCGTTATTTTCAACTACGATGCTTCGCATTGCTTCATTTTGCTTTGCAAAAATATGTTTATACAGCCCGATATACGTATTTTTGGAGAAAACAAACCCCAACCAAATCGAATAATTTATTACCATCGATATATTGAAAATTCAATTTTTCAGCCATCTACTTGCACGCACTCTCAGGAGATGGAGGAAAATCGCGATTGTATAAAAAAAATTCTGTAACGAATATTTGAAATCTAAATTCGAGTTTCATCTATATTTCATTGGGATTCAAGAAGTGATTTCAATCGAATTCGCATCCACTTCTCAAACACGAATTTCATCGTCCCTTCGAACATCTCGATACACTCTTCCGGGATACACGCCTGAATGACGAATGTCTGGTTCATTGATTCACGTCCCTGGTGTTTCACGATTCGCGGAAGCAATGAAACGGCCAGAAGCCCGACTTGATTTGATAAAATGGATTTGATTTTTGCGCAGTTATTCTTCTTTATCATCAGATTCATGGTTTATTGCGAAGAGTATAGACAGAGAGACTCGTAACAATGTAAGTTCAGCAAATCTAAGCTCACGATAGATTTTCCAGATCATAAAATATCTCGGAGTATTTGACGACCGCTTAATAACGTACAGATAAAACGTAAGTGCTCCGTAGATGATTCCGTCGCACCGTTGATTGAAGTCTTTGGACGAATTAACGCGATACTAAAATACTTCACTCAAACGTATCCCCACCAGAAGTTTGGAAATGAAAATCCAAGTGTAATTTGTCATTAGATTCTCGATTAAAGGTTTTCGGGTTCATCCGAAAGGCAATATAAAATAAAACGCTATAGCCGATCCCCTCCAGTGCTAATTTCATAAAAATACGATTTTTCAGAGCAAACGTTTTGCGATAAAGGACGTGCCAGAAACTCGGGGAAGTTGTCGAGTTCTCACGTATAACTTGCCTGGAGCTAGGTGAAAATAACGCGAGAAGTGGAGCGTGGGAAGAGAAATGAAAAAGAAGAAAGCAGCAAATAAAGGAAAAAGGGGTGTGCAGGGGTGAACAAGAAACGCGGCCTGGAAGAGAGAGGAGAATACTCGATGTTTCCTATTGACACGGGAGCGAAGAAAACCTGCCGCGGTTCTCGGCTGGTGTTGGTCCTTGGCTCGTTGCCTGGCAGGGCTGAGAAGTGTTTTATACCTGTGATAAGGAAAAGAAGTTGTTTAAATTCCGATCAAGAAGTACGAGGATCGGCGTATTTGGAATCCGGCCAGTAGGAAGCACAATAGAATTAACAACAAATGAGCGTAAACTTCCGACTAGCTGGACCTCCGAAAATCAGAATCTGAAAATTTTTCAAGCTTTCGAGCTTGCGTCCAAATATTAACGTCTAATTGAGCATTGATTGGCAATTTTCTCGCCGGATAACAAATTTCTAAGAACTATTACGATAATCTACCTTTAATCTTTTACCGAAAGTTATTAAGCCGAGCTAATTATTGATGCGGAAGAAGACTTAATTCTTTTTCTTGAAACTTTTTTATTTATTGACGATCAAAACTTTTCCAAGCTCTTCGCGCACAATTAGTCAATACCAAGCTTCAAGCTCTTCGTCTCTGGGCCTTCGGTTGGAAGATATTGTATCAATGAAAATAGCTATTGTAATTGTAATTTTTACAAGAACGAGTTAGGTGGAAGGTCTCGTGGAAAAATAAAAACATCAAAAGGTAACGAGTTCCACGTTTGAAACGCGAAATCGATTCGTTTATATGATTTTTATGGAATAACGAGATTTTTATATAAGTTGAAGTTTCATTTATATTAATCTGTTATACCCGTAACGGAGTAATTTATTACTCAAAATTTTCTTATTTAGGAGGTAAGAGAATAATAATTCAAGTCAGGTAAATATAATCAAAATCCCACAAACCATCTGTTTTTGGCGCTGAACAGGTCTCAGCTTTTTATAGTCAAAATTCATGCTATTTGAAGATTTATTTATGTTTAGGAAATATTTTTTTCACTCGAATTCAAGCCAACAATCACAGTAACAGCTTCTGAAGATTTTGTTCAATCCACACTTTTTCGATATCGTTTTATTTACTCTGTACATTCGACATCGTCTTTAAAATCTTTTGAAATTCTGTGTATGACACATTACAGAACACGTTTAAAAAAAAGTAAGCCTAGGAAGTTTGAAAGTTCGGAACAGGCTCGTTGATATCGGTGAAAGTCTTAGACGTAATGCTGTAAAATTTGGTTTTCGTCCTTGTTTCTCAAGCCTTGACTGGCAGCATAGCTAGCAATTGATGGGTGGTTGATAGTTAGGCCAATCCCGGAAGTCTCGTATTGATTTCCTGACGAGTGGAGGAATAATCGTCGAAGGGGTTAGCCTGCCGAGTTAAGAGGAGTAATATAGAGGGGTGTCATCGAGTGAACCTTGTCGATTGATCTACACGCGCACGGGCTTTGGTCTGATGTCTATGCATCGGGAATGTTGATGGATTCCGGAGGCATCTATCATTCGGTCTCATCAGCGCTGCGTCAAAATCTCAGCCAAATAAACGTGGGATCAGGCGCCATTGAATGCTGAATACCAAGCAGCGGCGCGATGCCAAATCCCGTGATCTAAGCTTAAACTTCAACTTGCGAACCAACACGGAAACGGCAGCCACGTGTGTTCCTGTATACCCAAAGATGCGCCACGAAGTGTAGCCGTTGCTGAAGGCATTGATGGATAAACGCTATTTGCGCCGGGGATTCTCCCAAGTGTTTCCAGATCCGGGGATATCTCGCGCTCTCTTCCCTCGATGATCGCTTCAACGGAATCTTTGTCAATGCGTCCGAAAGAAGCCGACGTCGGTAAATTGATTTTCGTCAGAAAAGCCACGTGCCAGACTTCGGCTCAACCTTCCCTCTACGGTATACTCTTCTTTATCTTTAGGGAACCCGATTCCGTGATAATTCATGAAAGCTGTTGTGTCGATGTCGGCATATCAATATTGAAATTGCAAGCTCCATCGATTCTTCTTGTCTTTGGGATTCGTGACATCAAGACCTTGAGCGTGGCAACTACTCTTTGCGATTTGAAAGAAGAGGTACGAAATTTCATTCGCTGAATTACTTTCTTGACTACGTGGAGACCACAGTGTAGGTCGCACGACAGTTTCTCATGAGGCTGAAGTTAGTAACGTTAACGTAACGATACACCAGGGTGAAAGGTCATTGTTGAGCAATTTGAGAATGACTTTCAAGGAGTTGGATTTTCAGAATAAGGGTATACGTTGTTTGCAATGGTTTACTACATTTCGGAAAGTCATGAAGGTGTAGATTAGCCATTTTTCCTAAACATGCATCGTTACAGCAACGTTACTAGCTTCATCCTCATAGTTTCTCAAGATATTGTCTAAGAACAAATATTACTGGATTTGAATTTTGATAAAAAAAACTTTTCCTGAAGCTATGATTTTTGATCAGGTTATATACCTACCTTGTCGATGAAGCAATGGATCAGAATACTTCTGGAAGAGAAATTGGAAGAAAGCAGGGTGCCAAAATAGTCGCGTTTCACGGCGTCAGAGGTCAATTTATTTCACATCGCATTCTGAAACAGCTCATAGATTTTCATGACTTATTTTATTACTTTGGAGTCAATCGTAGGAAGGCATTGAATTGAGATTGATCAGCTTATTCAAGGATGTTCCAAAAACACACAGGTATTCGATCATTCTTTTGACAGTTAGTCATAACAAATTCCCATGTGCAGCGGTAAAGTTGAAGTTGATTTCAAGCTCTGGAATGATATCGGCATTAACAAACAATTCAGACTGTTATACCTCGAAGTGCGGATGAGCGAATCACTGAATATTTTTACATTTTTATGAGAAAAACGATGGTCAAGCTCACTTCGCGATGCCAATAAACTCATCTCATTCAATAAATACTGTACGAACGACCATCGGGGGGTGAATAGATTAATTGTACAACCCAAAGGTGAAGAGATTTGGTCTTTGGCTGGTCTTTATGATGGTAGAGATTATTCTTACGAGTCGTTCCTGACACGGTTTTATCATCTCCCTGACCCAAAGTGATTCCGCGGTATCCTATAATAGCACAGCATAACAGCTAGCCGACTTCTGGCTGAGCGGATTTCTGAATGTCGGCAATTTGTATGCCACGTAGACATCGTTGACCAAACCTTCGACCGAGTCGTCAATCTTAAGTGTCTCCGGGCTATTCCAGGATGGGTAAACTGTCGTTTCTATTGAACTTCGTCAGTTCTCAATCTTAGTATCCTATCTATCTACCCGAGAATGTTGCTGCCGGGATTCCAAAACCTCTGCCGTAACCATCCTGCGCATCTTCTCATGTTTCTGTAAACTGATTGCAAGCGAAGTCGTTGTGTACCGAAGGGTGCCATTAAATATTCCAGAGAATGTCTTGCACAGGTTTGCCGAACCTTGACTAGGTACCTGATTAAATTACGCAGTTTATGTACCCAGTAGCTCATAAACCTGAGCAGCTCGTCCTTAAACCTCGAACAAAGTTGTGATCGAAGACTTTCTGCGCTTCAATTTCAGTGTGGTGATTACCTTTTGATATCTGAATGTAACGTCAAACTAGATATTTCAGATTTCTTCCACGTATAAAAATACAGTGACTTTGCGGAAATTGAAGGTACTGCGAATTTTTCACCTGAGGAAAAACTGCCAGGATCTTGAAACTACCGCCGAGGCAGATGGTTCACGAGGGAATGAAATCGAGGGATTTGAAAATAATCGAGTGAATAGAGCCAACGCGGTTATCCGAGGCAATGAGAAAATTCACATTTCCTGGTTAATTAAGTCTGGGAAGCGGAGCGGGTTAAAGACAAGTTTGTACTCTAGACTCGAGTTCATCGTTTCTATCTGTTATTTGGTGGTTTTCTTTGGAATTGCCCAGGTTGCGTGGATTGCGTGAGGGTGCGGAAGGTGATTGCGGGGGCGCCGAAATCTAATTTGCCAAAGACTGTGGCGTCGACGTCGTGGGACCCATTTCGAGTTTCGAAGCCTCGCTCTCCGTTTCTCTCCACTGCTGTTCTAGTGGCGAGCAGGCCTGCGGCTCGATGTCTGTAGAGTTCCTGATACAGCTTTTCTCCTGGTGATGCACGATGAAAGTGAAAAAAGAAATTGCCTGGGGAACGGACCGAGAGACCAGGTCATAATTTTACTCGTTAATTCGAGAAGGTTCCTGGTTACTTCCATGTCACATTAACACACCCGCGTACCGCGAAACCACATCAATCAATGACCCAGGTTCAAGTGTATCAACAGGTTTGTTCAAGCCACTCACGTTTTTGAAGTTAACGCGAACCGCAACGATTTTTGAATCGATGATCGTCAACTTCTAGTGGATCCGAAAAAAATGTTAATCGGTGAACAAGCCTTTTAGTTGAAAGTTGCAAATCAAGTTCTATGAAAATTGTCCGAAAATCACAGCACCTATTTATGTTTGGAAATCTTAGGCAGCCGTCATTCGGTTATTAATATTAGAATTCATAGATAATTTGAATTTTTGGAGGACGGATCTAAACCGAATATTTAGTTTTTAGTAAAATTTCGTTCAAATCAAACGAGTAGTTCTTGCTGGATTTGAAATGCATCATGCAGGCTCTATACCAGAGATATTTCTGGTTCCGAGTTCATCGCTACGACTAATCTAGCATCGAGGTCGACATTTAAAAGGTTATTCAGAGCGTTATCACACCGTAAGTGGCTCTGAATGAAACCAATCCAACATTGCAGTGGTGAATTATATCGTACAACCTCTTTCGGATGACGTCTGAAGCCCTGAAAGAGGGGTGTTAAGCTTACAAACATCGACTTTTGTCTTCCCAGACCGGCGGCCTGATCTAGGGGTTTACGGGCCCCAGTCACCCGACCCCTAATCCTTGCTTCCGTTATCCGGATGGCATCAGACGCCCTAAAAACCGCCAATAATTGGATGGCGCCTACCCTGAAGAGAACAGGGGAAATAGGAAAGTGATATGGCCCGATAATGATCATTCGGTGCTCCTTGTTCAACCTGAAATTGAGAGTTTGTCGAGATTTCGAGTCTGTATTGCCAGATTAGACGAGTTAACTTACAGTTAGCATCATTGAAATCAGGTACGGAATTACATCTGGAATTCAATAAATCATCAGATGATTGAACGAGTGATATAGAATTCGTTGTGAATATTAAAGCCCAAATTCGTTCCGAAAGTTACCAGATCGCATCAATCTTGACAAATCTTATACCTTTACACTAAAATTGTAATATTGTGCAGGATTCCAAGAAAAACTCATGCGTTTATCTATCTGATAGTCAAATTATTTGTAATAAATACTGCTTTGAGGGTCGGAATTTATGCGGAGAATAAAACGAAAAGTTTTGCAATTTCGGAGAAATGAATTTATTAACTATTGGAAGAATCTTGAACAATTTCTTTTCGCAGTTTCTTACGGCGAGGATCTCGTCCGGGAATAAGTTTCGGAGAAAGCGGTGATGCTTCGGGCAAAAGCTGATAGTGTTTAATTTGTTTCAGCGTAATATTATTTTTCAACGAACAAAACAACTTGAAAAACTATTAAGCTGCACGTATTTCCTGCATGAAGTCAGAAATTGGGAATACTTTCCATGTCACGCCTCATCATCGATTATATTCGAAGAAGATTTTTATCGGTAAAGTGAAAATTTCCGCGAAAAGACGTATTAATGGGAGCCTGAATATCCTGGTTCCTTCATATCTTCCCGTCCGAGAAAACTTGTTCGTTGGTAAAGCTAGTTTCTCAATGTGAACAGGAAATGAAAAGTATAATCTAATAACATGAAAGATGAAGAAGAAAAGCCCGGTCTCTCGTTAATCAGAGAGGAGCGTACTCTCACCCTGACTTATATAATACCGTGAGCCTGCACACCAAAGTTATTAAAACAATCTGGCTTGTGCGAAATTAAAATTTCCTTTGTTGTGTTAAACAAAGGGACGAGAGGATTTGTAACACGCCATCCCACCCGAGGATATCCAACGGGTAGACGAAACGAAAGATTCACGACTCGGGGTGGTAAGTGATAGGGCGGCGACCATCATCTCACGCCCGAGCCCCGGAGGCGTGACACGAAATTGCAAGCTCTTCGTTCAATAGTCTGGGTGTAGGTTGAATGGCGTGGATGGTCTATGACACAAGACGTCGTACAGCCCGAGCCTCCCTATGGAATTATTACCTTAAGGTAGCTGAGCTCCCTTCAATTACCTTTGCTAGCTTAATCCGCCCGATTTAAACTCGGAGCAACTTCGAAGCGATAACAACCAAAAAACATCAGTTACCAACAAAGCGCGAACGCCTTTTGCTTTGCGATATCTTTTACTTGTGAGATCAGAGGGAATTTCGTGTATGTAACGTTGAGGACCCAAGTGACCAGGCTTTGGATAGCAAAATTCGTTGTGCCGATAATTTCCATTCTGTTAGATTCTGTTACGACGGATGAACGTGATGTAGTATCGCGTGCTGATTGGATCTCTAGTACGTTGGATAACCCGTGGGCTGTAACCAATCTTCAAATTCGATATTCGATGTAATTACGAATCCCAATACGGTTTCCATTCGAAGGCAAAGTAGCCCGCGAGGCTATTCCTCGCAAATTGCTTAACCTTAGCGAGGACTGAGGTCCTGACAATAAACAGAAGGGACCGGAAAATTAGGATCCCGATTAGCCTCATCTTGGCTAAATGTGTCCTGGATCTGAGGCTTTAAGTTATTGCTCCCATATTTCGACCATGCAGTCAGGCACTGAACCCTTGTTTCCACTTTGAGAATAAACGTGTACCGGTTTATCTTGAATTTCACTTGGTATCTCGCTTTCAGTCGAGACATTGTAAGGTTACCTCGAAAAGCACTTGCGAGATGTAGGATAATGTATGTGCAGGTCGAAATAAGTCGGTTTCTCACCCTTTAACCATTTCGTATATGACTTAAAATTTTTCTAATAATTTTATTGTATCTTACGAAAACTCCACCTTAATTACTACTAACTGTTAACAAAACTGTGCTGTAGATTGTTATTTGTCGGGTTATGTAAATAAATCAACTCACCAATTCTCACGGAAATAGAAGTGAAGTTAAAAATGTTTATTCAGAGACAATCTCCGTTTGTAAACAACTCGTAGCCATATCGGATCTGACAGCATAGGTATGAAGTTTCCGCTTTATTAGAGTCGTACGTCGATCGATCGATGTAATCGATTCACGGTTTATGCGCCATCTATCGTCCCTCAGAAGAGATAGCGAGTTGACGCGCGTAGTTTAAAACGGCACTTGAGTTACTTGCATTTACATGTTGATGCACCAGTATCTGATGTTGAATTTCCAAATTGATAACAAACATTATTTTATGTATTAGTCCACATCCGTCCATTTTGGTCAGTTCTAATGTCACCATTTTTCAAAGCGTGTAAACAACTCGTGTATACAATCGGATGATCATTATCGTCCCATCGCAAATCTTGAATCATTGTTTTTCGTGACCCTGATGTTTGTTATACTTTCCTCGATCCGAACCCCGCAACGTGTCAGCTTCGGTTCACATTGATTGACATCACCTGCACCGACGGACAGGATCGTTGAACAGGATGATGATTCTTTGCCAATATGTAACCAATTTTACGGACCTTTTCATCGTAATGTTACTTTCCTCGGTGATTAATTCGTTTTAACGTTTTTATGGGTTGTATATTTTTTCGAAGTATGATACGGGTAGTCTTCAAGGAACACCACAGAGTTTTATTTCCGCAAATGGGTTAATTTCACCAACGAAGAGAGGGTTTCGTGTTACTGACGTCACATTTCGGACGCCAAGATTAAGGGTTGATTTAATGGGTTTACCCGCTTCCGGGACAGAAACCAATTCGACGCTGTACCTCTTTCCACAATTTCTACGGAAACTCGCCACAACGACGAAACTCGCTTCGTACTCTCATTCAGCTACCTCAATTATGTTCTTTGAAGGCTGTTCTTAATAACCGTAATTCATCCCAGGTTGATGGGGAGCGGAAAAGGGATGATGTTTCGATGGATCCTACGCAAAACTTTGTGGGTTTGACCATCTTTCTGAAATTTTTGGGTAGGTACGATGAATAACTCATTACCACTAGGACTAACTTATACCTACATGTATTTTGCCGTTGCATGATGTAAATTTACCAGTTTTTTTTTTCTTTCTCACTGGTTACCGATTTTTATTCTCGCCTTGAAAGCGGTAACACATTTTGAACAATCTATCTTGACAATCTTCTTTACTTATACTGGCGATGCACCAGATCAACTTTCCTAGAAAAACCACCTGATTTATGAAATGTGACAGACACTTGGTAGGTGAATAGTAATTTTTAAAATGCCGACTTTAGTAAAGAATCACTTCAAGTATTTTTCATCACATTATGAACCCCAAATTTCAATCTTCAGTGCGACATATTCTCTCATACCGACTTATTGTTTCAAAATACTTCCTACTTGTGGCTTACTCTGATTTGCTGACTATTTTCGGCATGTACGGAAGGAAAGCTCTGCAATTGAAATTTTAGCTGAGTTAGTGCAGAGATTTTCCTGTAAACTTTTGACACACAAGCAATTCTTTTTGAGCAATCAGTTTTTGAAACATTCTCAAAATTGGATTCGGAATGGAATGCTTGATAACAGTTGAAACAAACCATGGTGGAAAAAGTTCCTTCGACTTTCTGTGAAAATAACATTATTTTTTAAAGTATTGGAATCCGATCGTGGTTTTTGAACAGAAGTTTTAACATAATTTCTTGGTTTCTTATAAGTACGTGTAGACTGGCTTGCTTTTCCGCAATCATTTTTCTTCCATCATCGAGGAAAATTGGTAGTTTTTTTTTTCCTGTTTTGAACAATAATGTCGATTTTGGCCGAAACTCGTAAAATTTCAAAACAACATATGAAATTTTCTGTTGTTTGCTATGACCACTGCTTTTTTATTTTCGTAGTAAACGACAGTCGATTATTATAATTTTTGGTCGAATTTGTAGGCTTTTATGAACATTGACGAAATTTTATTTCAAATTTCAGGAGTAGCTGATTTTTTTATTCAGTTCTAGATGATTGTAGATAATTGCAATTTTTCGTACCTAATATTTCATCGTTTTCTACAAAAATTATCTAACGGCACAACAATTCGCTACAAATAATAGCGTGTTCCCAACAATAAGAGTTTCTACTTTCAACGTTACCGTAGAATATCGTGGAAATCATTTTCACGATGAATAAAAAAAAGAAACTTTTCTTCGTACATTATGCATATAATTTAGTCCCCAAACTCGCGAACTTCCTTGAACAAAATTCATTCTTTATGAAGACTTTATTACAAGTACGCAGAAGAGTTGATGGCTTTTGTTTCGAAAAGACGAAAACCACTTAAAGCCAACCGGGGTTTCGGGTTCGGAAGCCTTCCCTTGTCAAGAGGCGTTGCTCCGCTGCCAGCAGCTCAAACGCAGGCCTCACCTGTGTTCCGTTGAGCCCTTTGGCTCGTCCGCTCAAGGCATCGCAATAAGGCGTCTGGACTTCAGGATTCAAGCTGCGGCTTCTCCGAGCCGTGTAAGAGTTTGAATGCCGGGTTCCTTACCCTCCCTATTCCACCCATCCCTTGGCGCTGTCTTCATCGCGCTCAGCGTGACGTTGAGAACGGATTTGGGCCCTACAAAGGGCACAAAGGGTTGCCTCTCCGGCCAATCTACCCACTTTCCTGTTTCCCTTGCCCAAGGATTCTGATTCTCATCGGCCGATTATCTTTACACGCGTTTATAAATAGGAACTTATGAAATACCTGTATGAAATAAGGTGGACTGTATTATGATTGGGTCGGGTTAGGTCAAGTTAGGTTATGTTAGGTTAGAATGCAGTGAATTTATGCCTCTTCCTCGAAAATATGTCACATACTTGCAAAATTCTTTTCAAAACTTGACTTATATCTACAACAGCATTCCGCTATTGTAAAGCAAACGATGGTAAGAAATGACAAAATGACTGTTCTGACTATCCAAACACTAGCTCGTACCGTGAAGTTTGATGATCTGTTCCCTTTTTTTTTTTTTTCTCTGTTCTTCAGAGGTTTCAAAACGCAATTAGCTTCAGAAATATAAAGAGGACAGGTAAGAAAAATGTTATCGATACCAAACGCCATTAAATTTAATACATGTTTCAGGGTATCAAGAAGAATGAAATTTTTTTTAGAATTATATTACGAGTTTCAAATGACCGAAGAACACTAACGAAGCCTGTTAAACTTGAATATCAGCTGAATTGTGACAATGAAAATTGAGGAATACGTTAGGGGAATAATTTTCTGTTCGTCAAAGGAACAGTTTCTGTGAATTTAAATGAAATGGTAAAAACATATAAAGATCGCGTATCAAGTACTAATGATTATGTTATACTTGTCTATTTACGAGGGGGAAAAAAAATGCGATATAATTATACAGCGATCGATAAAGATGGCGATACAGTATTTTTACGCCGTGTTTTGTCTTCACGCTAATGCGAAGTACCCCCGTTATACATTTCATTCCGCGGCGAAACACGTAAATATGTATTACGCGGAAAAGCGTATTCCGCAGGAAAGAAAAATAAATGTGAAAAAAAGGGCATGGTTGTAGAAGAGAAATTTACCGGGCACATTCGTTTGCCTTCGTATTACACGGTTTATACGGTTCGCATTTACAAATATGTAGAATTTGGTACGGGTGTGTTAATTCCGGTTAATTAATCTGATGATCCATATAACTTAATAAAATGATAAAAAGTGGAATTAAACTGAAAAATGAGAAGCGGAGAGGAATGAATAAAAATATGTTTCACCGTACTCTCAAGGTTTCCGGGTACTTTTTTCAGGATTTAAACAGGTTTAATATAAATCACGATGAAGTGCAGTCCGCACGACTGAATCCAAGGAATTAGTTCTGATTCCGTATTTTATAATTAAACGCTTTATGCGATCAATAATCTGCGTGCGGAATGCGCAAAGAATAGTTCAGATATGAGCAACTGTCAAAGGTGTAATTATGAATATTGAAAGTTCAACCTTCAGAAAATATATTAACAGGAAATTTGAATCTCAAATTTCTAAAAAAAAAAACGTTATGAATAAATTTCCACTTCGTTGTTCAAAATTGATTATGATTAAAAAATCCGTCAACTTTGCATCTAGACAGAAAATGTTTGCTTTACTTGCCACAATTTACGTATTTCAATTATACATCATTTTTAATTTGTTAGTATCGAAAATAATAATCATGCTGAGTCGATGGTCAAATATTAGGACGTCTAAGAAAAGCTTGTAGTCGTGAAAAAAGAAAAAAAAAATTCGTAAACAAAAATTTAGACCCTGCTTGAATCGGAAAATATTGAAAACGTGACAATTGGTACGGTATTATGGAATATTCCAAATGACGTATTCCCACCACGTACCAGGTACAAGAAAATTTGAATATTCCGGAATATTACAGATGTCATATTCCCAGCACGCGTTATTCGACGTCATACCAACGTGCCGCAGACAGAGTATTCTTATACGAATCGTGCCAAGAACTTGTGCCAAAATAGGTCATTCTTCCTTTTGAGGTTTCTAGTTCCATTCGCGTTCTGAGAATATTTTTCCTGTTTGGTAGTATTAACCGCTCTCAAAGATCTTGCGAGTACAGAGAAAAGATTGATACGATTTCTCCTCGCGGTTATTATATTTCTATACTCAACAATAACTGTACCGCAATAATATTTTCTCGCGGAAAAAAATGAACAATTTTCACTGTCAATTTGGATCTTGGAGAATACATGAAATCTTCACGTAGACTACAACGATTGATACAGTGATAGTGTTGATTTTTTATGAAACGAGAAATTCGGAACACATGTTTTATCGTCCTACGATCCAATTGAATTGTGATCCAATATTGAAATTGACTTTCAATTTTCGTGAGTTTCAACACATCGCATTTATAGGCTACCAATAGAAGTTGAATCAAATTTGTACAACGTTAAATATCATGTCGATCAATGATTGAATCAGTGTTGAATTTGAATGAAATGACGTTGCTTCAACTCGATTGGTTTTTACAGACGCACCTCTGAATTTCGCATTTTTTAACTTTCAAGCTAAAACTTGAATTTTCAAATCATCAACATTTTGAAAATTGTCGCGTAATCTTGTATCGCACCAGATAAAATTGTACAACTCGACGGTCGAGTGAAGTATCTTAACGAAATGTTTCAGAGGAGAAAAAAAAAAAAAAAAACATCAAGTATCTCTGATGATTCGTTAGATCTTCCAGCATTTCGAATCCTCAGAAAATATAACGAGTGTAGCTGTGACGATCAATGACGTCATGCAGCGTCGGATTCACGCATCAATTCTCTCCGCAATACCGTAGTTTGAACTTTTTCCGCAATGCTGAGGAGAGGAATATATTTTGAATGATATCAGGAGAAGACAAACTTTTTAACACAGATAGGTGTTTGCCTCGAAGACTTCGCGGTCCTGAGGACGTTGGTGAAATCTTCGGGAGAACAAAAATCTCGGCTCTAACGGGTTTTCCTTTCTTTTGGAAGTAGAAAGAACTGAGAATTTCTTTCACCTTTAATCAACGGGTAAAATGGATGACGAATGAGTCATATAAAATGTTCTCTCTCATCCACTGGATAAATTTCACCAACATCTAATGAAATTGAAACCGGTACTTCAAAATACAAGGCTGTAATTATTACACGAAACGCAGTTTCATGTGGAATCGTCCCACCGTAAAATCCACACACGGACCTCATATTGTCAATATTCAGAGAGTAATTAATACCGTAGCGCATAATTTCAAATATCAGGCATGAGTGAAAACGCACGTAAATTTACATAAAATCTGTTCGTACAGAATAATCACCGTTTTTGAACCCTGCTTGTCGGAAGATGAAATGAATGTGCCAACATGGCACCGAGAAATTCTACCGAGATAATTTTTGACTAAAAGTCCAGCAACTATTTTGTTTGTGCTTTTTTTTTAAATAAGCTCTGAAATTCCTACGCGTATTTTGCACTGACCAAGAAGTGACAATTACTTTCAAAAAATTTACCGTATCGAAATTGAACGTTCCGTTTGATCAGTTCGAAATTCTTGAGGCAGTTAAACGCTCCGTCAATGATTGACACGAGTATCGATGTCGTCCTGAGTCGAAGGTCTCAACGGGTTGGTTTCTTCTCCCCCCATACGAACTTGTTGACAATTTGTCATATTAATTATTGATTGTAATCGATAGAGAAATTGAGATAAGTGACTTCTTCCAGTGAGCGGCGCAATTAAATAAACCTTCGAACCTAATAAACGAAGACAAGTAGATGGAGAAACTGGAGTTACGATCACCTGTTCAAGGTCAGTAACCGTATTAAAAAGGCAATTTCATGAATTTTCAGTAAACGATCGGGGTCAGGAATTTCGAATTATACGTTCTTTTCAGTACTCTTACGATTAGTCTTGGAGAGGATCTACGAAGAAGTCGACGAATTAATTTCAGGGCATCATTCATTTTCGTTCACGATTCGTCAAGCATTTTATCATATCGAATATCAGGTTTAAGTTCAGAATTCACATGGAAAGATTCTCATAATACAGAAATTTCATCCCTTCGGCGTTTCACGTTTCAAAGCAACGCGCATAATGGAAGTATTTTAGTGCGTAGAGGAACTTGGAGCGGAAGTGTGACTAACCTTGTTCGTTAGTTAATAGGCAACGCAAGCATCCATTGTCTAATTTCCATTCTTACGTTGTAAGTCCGTACTGAACATTTCCTACATTCACGCACCAAGCTCGTAAGAAACACGTGAACTTTATTCTAAGATAAGCGATATTTCGTACTCGAATTAATTTCAACCAGCCAATACATTCAATATAAACAAAGTCACCTCAACTCAACAATCTCATCACATCATTAGTTCGACGAATTATTCCAACGATAGAAAACGTTGGTTGTAGTCGCTTTCTACATCATTTGGAACACTATCCTAGTTTGGTGTAAACAATTTTCATTAGGATAGGTATATTCGACTTCTGATGAATACTGGATTTCTTGATCTGGGCGCAAAAAGTGGTCCCACAACTAATGCGCAAGTGTGGACAGCGAAGATGTCGAAGTCTAATTAATGAACCATATTTGTGCCTCTTGCTATAAATAACAAACAGTATACCCCGGGCAAACGTTCTTTTATTCATTGACGGTATGTTGAAGATTCCTATCAATAAATATTCACAACGTTGTGGAAGTTACGTCATGTGAAAACAATAAACAATGCTTTTTTTAAGTAACCGTCCATTTTTTTCGATGTCAGAAACCATCGTACACCCTTTCCGCTCCGGGTTCCTCTACCCTGAAATGAACGCGACACTACGAGAGACCCAGAATTGGTAACACAAAAACTTGTCATATCTAATGTACCGAAAGTGCGAGACTAAACTTGGCGACTTTCCATTTAAAACGAAAAGGCTAGTCGATGTCTGAGGCTTGGTAGTGGGTCTTGAGAATTCCAGCCGGACAAAAAAATTGATGCGATGGAGAGACGAATAAAAATTTTGACCTTGAATCGTTTACCGAAAATCGTCAGAATCGCCCATACATAAATGTATTTTACTGGGTAAATGAATAGACGCGTGCAACGTAAGAAGTTGAAGGTAACCGCCAGGGTCTAGAAGCCCGGGGGGATTCAGCAAGAACTCGAGAGAAAATTCTGGAGAGGTAATTCTCGACGGTCCGTACGATAATCTACTCTTCGTGGCTATGGCTGTGGCAAAAAGTTTCCATCCCACTGACTTATTAACTTTTGACAGTACGCTTTGCCAACATTGTTACAAAGGAAGGTAGCCAGCCATTGATGCAGCATGCGATATCATATAAATTACAGGCAAGATCCATGGATCCGTACCTTGTCCAAACCTTCCGGTAGATTTATATCATCTTATGTATCGTGCTCGTTTGAACTTCGAGCATTTACTAATATTATGTGATATCGGTAGGTCGTTGTGTGCGTTTTATAGTTTCTCCAATTTTTCTGGAGACATAAATTGAAACTAGTGACACTGAAACATATGAGTATTCACATTTTAGGGCTGTCTTTTTGGCTCGAACAGAACAGACTGAGGTACGAATACAACCATCGCTTGTGCGATATTGCGCGTGGCTAAATGGCATAAGGTCGTGAACGTCCTCTTACGACCTTGCGCTGTTGAAAAAGGGCAGAAGGGCGTAGTAATATTCTTTTTTTTATTGTAACTAGGCTCCGAACACGAAAATATGGCCTGAAACGTTAGAATTTAAGAACAGTTTAATTAAAAGTCAAAGGTCGTGTGCACTGGGAGATACGACCTTCTGCTACTGAATCAATCATCAAAATTTATCTGAACTAATAACGGAACTAAAGGTTCTATACGTCGGATTTTTTTTTTCTACTTTTCTTACTAATCTAACTAATCAGCAGAAGCTTGCGTGTGCTGATAGATACGACCTTTTGATAATGATTGCATAAGTTCGTAATCATAAATGATTATTATTATTGTTATTCCTATCATTCCGATATTTGACGATTTGGATAATCTTACTGTATGATTGTTAGTTTCAATTTTTTATGCGTTTCATTGGTTTTTAGAACGCTTGCAGAAAAAAAATTGGCAGCCACGACCTCATGTTTTCATCTTCGAGAATTTTTATGTTTTCTGAATTTTCGTTTTCATCATTGCGTGAGCAAGGGGTGAAAAAAACAGAAAATTATACTGTCTTTTTTCACTAAAATCGTATTTTTGGTGGTCACGACCTTATGCCATTAGACACGTGATTGATATCCGAACATCCAACACAGCTCTCGAATATAATGTACTCATGATATCCGGTGGATATCCACTGGACGTCACTGTCCCGTGCATCACTACCGCCTATATTAATTATGCCTGGTAACGATCGCACGTGGAATTCTGCAGCAGACGTTCGAGTTGTTCATACCTACGAAATATTCACTACGTCAGGTTCCAAGCAGCTCCCAAAGGCAACGTTTCGAGTAGCCGGTACAATGTTTGAAGGATACTTTATCGAAATTCAGGAAGACTTGGCGATACTATAGAGCAGCAAAATTTCCAAAGTTCCAGGAATTCTTATGATTTCTGAACGTCGTATTCTGTTCAACGCGTTCATTAACAGCCTGACAAATTTGAAAAAAGCTAAGCAAGCGTAATCATGTGGTGCTGATATTTCAAAGGATCGAAATTTCCTGGTATGATGAGAGAATAGTTTGATGGAAACAATATTTTTCTATTTGAATCGTGTCGTATCGATGCACCAAACATGCGAAGTAAAAAAATACAGTGCGATCAATTATCGGAAAGCAGACCAGAAAGCTTGACCATTTTATTTGTAAGGTATCTCTAAATGAAAAATGCTGTATCACGCGTCAAACATCGTTTTTTATTTTAAGATTCGTTTAATCTCTTAATTCCAGGATTTTCAGCGTATAATCTTGTATTACTCCAACAGTTGTCTATACTTTGAGAAATGAAAAAGTCAAGATCCCCGTGACGTCTGGAAATAATAATTCGTCGAACTCCCCAACTTTATTTCACGGGATAAAAAGGGTGGACGACTGCTGCACGCGACAATTCCTATATACTTTATTTCGACCCATCGGCGTCTCCGAGTCACCATATTTGACGTGACGCGTAGAGATCGAGTAAGAGATGAAAATCCCTGCTCCATGACAAGCTGTTCAAAGAGGGACGCGCGAATCCACGGTATATAAATCGTAAATTGCACCTTGTCATCTGTCTGCGAGCTTTTCATCCTAGAATTTCTGTCCCGCGAGCCGAATTCTCATATATCGTCTCTTGGGCTGCTTCGAGATACACTCCTTATACGTAATTCCGATATGGTGCGGAAAACTCATCTCGCAAGGAAAAATAACGGCAACTCGAACCATCGAGTTATCTGCGAGCAGAGTGCCAAGACATCGCGCAAGGTAAAATCGCCGCAAAAGAAGTTGCATAATAACATGTTCCGATTTGCCTGACGTCAATTCTGGTTCACCGTATTTTATATATTCAGCAGTGTCGCATTAAGGACTGATATGTCGACTAGTTGGTACAACCCCTTTCACGTGAACACTACCCTCTTGATCTTCTTGGATACGTACTTGGTCTTGCCAACCCCGGTAGCTCATCCCCTTTGTTTGCTGAGCACTTCCAGCGCAGAGAATAAGTCACCGTGCTAACAGAGATCTCAAGGAGGTGAAACGCGACGAAAAATGGAACGAACAAGTCTTATACCCGGTACTCGGTTCGAGAGAAGCGACCAATACTCCTCAGTCGAATTACTTTTCCTCAATTCATCTAACGTGAAGATTTCCGCGTTTGGAGTCGATATCCTATTTTTTTAATTGAAAATGTGTTGAATCAAGCATCACGCGTTCTTCATCGAAAAACACTTTTACGTTAAACAAATGAGCTACTTCGAATATCTTATTTGTATATTTGTGAGTCTCTTTGTTCTAAATATACAGTTCTTATTTTTCAGATCTACTTGATAAAACGGCAAACGTTACCTCAACGATTGAATAAATCACTTTGAAGTTCCATGAACGCAGACCACATGGGGTCCTGACATAGACGTTACAATGCAATTCCAGGTATATACGTATGTGCAGAGATATCCGGAGGGCGAAAGTCTTTCCGGAAACACAAAGTCGTGATCCACATGTCAGTGACACCCGGTATTGTACACGCAGGAGAAGCTTTTGTACGCTGGGATATTTTTTTCATCACGCGTAACCTTTTTGACTTTGAAGCTTCAAAGTGTTCGATTCTCTGACAACACAGTTACACTAGAATTGACGGTTGGAGCGTATAGAGTACAATGATCACTCGAAAGATTGCTTTTGAGGCATAACGCTTAAAGTACATTACGCGATACCGTTAAATATCACTCGTGTCTTTACGGTAGTAATACTGCAGCATTATGATAACATCGTAACCGAATGTCACTAGAAGCACAGTTGAGCTTCTAAGCGTTACAGTCGATTCAATGTCTAGTGGCTCGGGCACAATAGCTTTCCGAGGTCTGGTTCTGGCGTGACTGAAATTGCTGTGACCGCAGCAACTTATTCGTCCTCATTTATGGGCCATAAAAAAAGTTGATCCAGGGCACATGAGACAAATGAGAAGGTGCATGCAATGTACAGAATCGAACATTTCCGCTGAGACACATCGTTGAGCCTGCCAATAGAAATTTATTGTTACATTCGAATGTTCTTCTGCTTATGTTCCAGGTGGAGAGGCCTTCGGTTCGAGAAGATTCTGGACGGATTTTCTTGAGGAGTGGCCAACACCAGGAACTGGACCGTACTTCGATACAACGGTTCAATCCAACGTGACAGGTCTCGTTGGAAAGACGGTACACCTTGTCTGCAAGGTGAAGAACCTCGGAAATCGAACGGTGAGTTGTGTATTGTTGACAGGATGCCTGGTTGTCTTTTGTAGAAGTGATCGGATTCATCGAGTTTCTGTCAGAGTTGCAAGGTTGGTGTGAATATCCGAGGCTAGTCGAGCTGGCAATGAATCAAATTCATAAGTTCTTAATTCTACTTCAGACTAACCCTTCTCTCTTGCTCCCTCGGTTAATGAACATAAACTTTCACTCTGGGGCGAAAAGGTCACGGGGTAGTAATTGCTGTGGGAGATCGTTTGCCTGGTTATACGCCATTCTGCCTCACAGTCAAACTGTGCCGAGACTTACAATACATTTTCACCTATTGCCACAGTGTCGAAAAGTCGTCCACTTGACATCTTGTTTCATCGACCAGTTTCTTCAACAATGTTACACGATTAAAGATTTCTGAAACTGGCTAGTGAAAAAATTCCCGTACTACTGACGGTAACAAAAATTGTCGGGGCAACAATTCACAGGTAACGCAACTTGTATATTTAAATTTGTTGATACGTAATAAGTCGAAAAAGTTTTGACTCTGAAAAATATAACGATATTGTGTGACATCCGTAATAAAGTCAGAAAATATTCCTCTCGGGGTGTCTGAATATACATGTTACCTCGAGTTGCAGTAACTCTGCGTTGAATAGTAACACTTCCACATTCCGTAATGTTTTCTTCCTCGGTGTTTCATACAGCATCCTTCTCTTTTACTGCAGTTATATAGGCGGGTAGGCACCACACATCTTTCAGTGCACGTAAAAGCGTGGAAACGAAATACATTCTAAACACATCGCAAGGGCTTTACGACAGTTCATAAATAGCAAAGGACAAACGTCCTCGTCTACACTGGCTTGTAGTAACCGAGTACAAACACAGTTTTAATCTAAAAGCTCATTTGTATGCAAAGCAGGGCTCACGTTTATATGAACCTCAGCTACACGTACGTTTCGTAATATATTTTGTTGATAAATTCACCCGTACACTTTGCCATTAAAAATAAAATGAACCGTCCTTACGCTGAGACCCGTTATGGCCTGCGTGGTCTCGACATTTCGGATGTTAGATAGTCCATTCGAATAATGGACTGATTGAGCATAGCGAAACGAATCAACATCCGCTGAATATTGATCGTCAACTTCGGGAGAAAAGGCTATTGCTACTAGCTAAAACGTGTACAATCAACAAAAGCCACATTCAACCGTTGTCGAATGAAGGGATAACCTGTCTGTAAAATTTACTGTTTATTGCGTAATTCGCCTGCTTCGAGGATAGTACTATCCACTCCTCGAGCTTGAAGTGTCGCCACCGTTTGAATACCACATTCGTTTTCGATTTACCTCAGGATTCTCTACTGGATATTCTAAAGCGTCAGCGAATAGCTTATCGTAATAGCCAGACACGTGGTTCACATACATAAACCTTACTTGGAGGAACTCCAAATTAATTCCACACCGGTTGAATTATGATCAGAAAAGATTTATGTATCGCTAAAAAATCTCGGCATGCAGGAAATTGAAACTCACCTGACAAATCACGTTTGGAAAAATACTGGAAACATCGGATATCACGCTTTGAAATCTTCTGACATTCTGGGTATTCGCGCTAAGTGGCTTTGCCAGCTTCTAGAATCCTTGAAGGACGTGACCTCTTATTCCATCCTTCCACTCCGGTTAGTTGAAGGTGTAAGTTTCGGATCGCATCTCGCGTAACACATGTTTTGAAACAACGCCAAGTTTCATTGTCGGAATGGCAATCCGTTACGAATCGAATCGTGTCACATATAACTCCTTGGATATGACTATAAGGTGAAATAAATTATACTCGTACGAAACGCGTAGGAAGCTTTTTCAAACTGGTGCTATTCAATGTCAAAACAAAGGCCGTCGGTATTCAAATAGAAAGGATTCATTGCTTCATTTTTTCTTTATTCATACACTTGCTAAAATTTAATATTATATATTATCACTTCGCCATTCTATCAGGTTGGTAAGCAGTAAGAAAATTAACCTTAGAAACCAGAACGTCATGTCAATGTAATATAATTTAAGAACGTACAGTAATTTTCAACGGTAACATTGCAATTGCTGGTGCATAATTACGCCGTATACAAGATGAATGTTCTTATACTGTAAAGGCTTTTGGTAGAATGGCTTCTTCAGCCAAAGAGCTTAGAATTCCAACCTTTAACTTCACAGAGCTCCGACGACTCTCTACACTAAAGTGTGACGGTAATCCAACTGTAGATATGCATTTGCAGACGAGTTAATGAAAGTCGTACGGATGGAAATTTATGTGAAGAGAAAAATTATGCTCTGCTACTTGCAGGTTAAACTGTCGAGGATGAGACAACGCATGAAACTTGAGCCCAATTACGTACCAGTGGCTATTGAAATATTTTTAAAACATATGCGAGAATTCAGTTAAGTGATTTCAATTCCTGTTGCGTAAACAAGCGGGGAAATAATATCTAATTTTCACTCGTAAACCGGAATAGGAATTCATCCACTTTTCATTCTGATTTCTGTTCAAAGGTTCACTCAGGAAAGCATATCTTATATACGAAAAACAATTTAATCACTCCTCTGACCACAATGAGAAACATCTGTTTCTAATGTTGATAGAATACATCATACCCAAAAAAAGCTCCACCACTTAGAACATGATCAGTTGTGTTGATTTCTTTAAAGCCGAAACCAAATAATCTATCACAAGTTCTAAAACAGATGGCCGTGATTGTGCCATCAATATTTCAAGCGCTTGAAGTCATCACACCCAGAAAAAGCCCCACCATTTAGAACATGATCAGTTGTGTCGATTTCTTAAAAGCCGAAACCAAACAATCTATCACAAGTTCTAAAACGGATGGCCATGGTTGTGTCATCGATAGTTCAAGCCCTTAAAGTGGTAATTTAAGATTCTGGTCAATGGATTTTCAGGTGTCTTGGGTTCGCCATAGAGACATCCATCTTCTGACCGTCGGTCGGTATACCTATACGAGTGATCAGCGATTCGAGGCACTACATTCCCCGCACTCCGAGGAGTGGACACTCCGGATTCGATATCCCCAACGCAAGGATTCCGGACTCTACGAGTGTCAGATATCGACAACGCCGCCGATGGGTCATCCGGTTTATCTTTCCGTCGTCGGTGAGTACCCTGTTACAGAAATTGAAACCTCGCCGACTCGCCGATGTCGCGTGAAATAGTCAGCTCTTTTCGAAGATGTTCGACTTCTCATGCTGGATTTCAGCAGACTATAAAACTGCTCAACTGTTGGATTACATTTGAATGAAACTAGGTCTATTGCTATTGTAAACAATCTGCGACAGCAAATAAAAAGTTCGTAAAGCGGCGTTTTGATTAGGACACATCAAAATTGACTAATTGCAAGCCAAATATCGATACAATGTATAAAAGAAGAAAAGAAAATTATCGCTATTCAGCTGATTCGGTGGAAAAGTACTTTGAACAAATAATTTATGTGACCGATTAGTTAGGTTTGTTAAATTCAGGAGATCCTTTACAGATGCGTAATCTTGGTGGCTTTATTTTATCGTCCTAATGACTTGGATAAAGTATAAGCCGCGTTCAAGCAGCGGTCGAAGTAACTTTGTGTTCTGGAAATCACCATAAAATTCTGCCAAACCCTGATCTCGTCTCTAATCAAGTATGCAAATTATTCCTGATAACTTGCAACACGCTAATTGGAGATGACCTGTGAAGAGAAAACCGTAACTCGAATCAAATAGTGGTTCTTCGCTTTGCGATATCATTAGACGAGTGAATTTTAGGGAACTATTACCAACTAGTATTCGATTGGAAATAAATAGAAAGAAAAGGTTATGAAACGAACTTTGAAAAGTACCTACAATAAATCATTTATCATAATTAAGCTAATCTTGTTCACTTATGACATAATATGTTACATCGTGTTAGACCGTGATTTATTTTTGTGATCTGAGCAAGTAAGGAAAAAATCAAGTTCGATGGTTCGCAAAGATATTTATTCGAACAAATCTTCTGTTAAATTTGAATATGGAGCTTGCGTGAATTTCTTTCGGTAAGACTTACGCTAATTATGTATCATCTAGATGTTGATCAAGAATAAGGTTGAAGTTAGTAACGTTACTTTGTCGTTATTTGGAACCTCAAGATTTTCTGAAATTCAGCGAGTAAATAATAACAAAGAAAACGTGTTCATACTTTGAAAAGTCGACTCCATGAAAGTCCTTCTAACATTGTACAACAACTGTTTTTTCCATGGTGTTTCGTTACGTTAACGATACTACCTTCGCCCTTCGATGAAGATGATATGGATTTCAGCTAGCTGGCTATACTGCGATGCTGCCCGTTCGTACTATCGGAGGGTGTTTGCCATCGCCTGCGGTAGAATTATCTGGGGTATCACAATTCCCGTGTTGGCGCATGTGAATCATGTAGCATTAATGCCAAAACAATGTCGGCCGTATACATCGTTTCGAACATATCTCTGATCGTCATCGATCAACTCACGGGGGGATTCCATGTAGCCAAAACATGACTTTGCTACTCGCCCACTCCGTGGTCATCCATGGCTATTTACGTTCTACGTCAAAAATCAACGTGATGTGTTTAAATATTTCATGGCTTAGTAGTCACGGTGAACAATCTACGAAAACTGCACATGGCTACAGGATACAAATATGAATTTTTCCTGGAATACTGTTAATTGTGGAGGTTTCGAAAAATTTATAGTCGATGCTTACCTTTTTGGCGACCAAAACTACACAAACGGACATTAATAGTAGATCCAACTTTAGGACACATAGAGCGAAGCTTTTTGTTTAATTTTGACCTTGCCAAATGAACGAACCGCGATGAATTCACGCACCCAAATATAAAGTGCATGCATCTTTTCATATTCATGTTCAGCCCCACCTGGAACATGCTTTGATGTTATTGTACTCATTGTCACTGCATCACAGTCACACTCATGACATGTCAATCCAGAACCTTGGTATGAACACGAAAATGTGTCCCACCTCGCAAGTGTTGAGAAACGTGAAAACGTGACTGGGGTCGAGGTAAGGTCCTTTATCAAGGACTCGGTCCATCAGGTCAGAGGGTACCATGACCACAGGATGAGAGCAAGCGGAATACGAAATTTGCCAGTCCATAGATCAATCTGGTCGATCGAGACGCCGAGGCAAATTACAACGACATCAAAGATCGTGGGTTGTTTTGTTAACGCGAGTCACGACTGATGCCAATTACCCCATGGCTAATGAAGCTGCGCACAAGAAACCTTGTCGAACCTTCGCTTCTGGTGTCTCTCGCTTTCTTGCCCCGGGTTTGCTCACAGAATCTGTGCTGTCTTTGCCCTCTGCATGTTCAGCAACGATGTACGTGCAGTACGTATGCGGTTGAAGAAATTATGGTAAATTTCATAATTCTTTGAGCGTCCCCAAAACGTCCACTCTTAAACTTTTGATAGTTCGTTTGTGGGAAACTTGACGCGATTCAAGGTGCTTCGATTTCGTTATGGTAACAGATTCTTTATGAATCTGTTTTTTGTTACACCTCGATAAAAGTGCTACAGTATATATTTACCTTCTGGTTAACCAATGCGCGCAATTATAATGTTCATTTTGAATTATATAGAACATAAAATTCTGTCTCGAGACATGACTTATGTAATTAAAATCCGAGCTGATGCTGTGGCCTGAATGGCTGAAAAATGGAAAATTGACAGTATTGAATGTGTAATATCCGTTGGCATATTGATTATAACGTTAAAAGCCCGGAATTCTTATATAATATATCACTTTGCCAGCTCCAGGAATTAATATGAACAGAAATACCAGTATTCAAGAAATTTCAATCAAATGAGAGACAGTTTTTCAGTTGACCAAAAATTTAAACCGTTACAGATATGAGAGCCAAGCCGTGATTTTTTATTTATTTTTATTTATTTTTTTTCTCTTACATTATACACGATTCTGTCACAGGTGACGATGGTTATTTATTCATTACTATTCAAAGTTTAAACTCTAAAAATTTTCAAGTCCGCAAGTAACTGCCCAAAGTTTCAGCAGTTCCATGAGGCATCCGCCTGATTCATTAATTAATACGGATTATTTCTTGCTTTATATTCACCTAAATTGGCTGAGTCATTGCAAGCGCTACACGTTTTGGGAATTCAGAATTCTAAATTATTGAAAAATGTATAAAGAAATTAAAGTATACCATGGTTACGTGAAGATTTACTGTATTTACTACTATTCGACTCCCTTAAACAACAGAGTAATCAAAGTATTTTGATTATCTGTGATAATGTAGAAACTAGAAATCTTCTAGATCCGAGGTGGGCAAAAGTTATCTATTCAGCATGAATTCGATAAGTATAGCAAGTTTTTTGCGGTCCCGATCTTATTAATACCGTCCAAGTCACCTAGATTATTTTATTTTCACGAGAGTGACGAGATTCAAAAACTGTTCTCAGATTTTATACTCGTTCGTGTCAAAACTTTCAATTTTTGAAAAAAAAAAACATTACATTTGCGAAAGGATTATTTCAAGTGAAAAACACTTCCTCAATGATTGGCAGTTTCGTTTGAAAAATATGATAGGTTCTGAGCAGTTGCTAAAAAAACGTGTCGGTTAATGTATCACAATCAGTGCTACTTTTTGTACGAATTTTTAAAAATTCCTGACAACCCGAAATTCGCGATCTGATATAAAATCTAAGATCGCTATAAATTGAGAATGTTCAGAGCGCAATACATTAAGCATTTAAAATCAGGAATTCCTTCAGCTAGTAGGTCACTGTTGAAGCTCGGGCTTTAAATTAAGGCCACACTGGCTCAATACGGTGCCGACTAGTTTCTCATGTTGGCAAACGGCCAAGATCGTTTTCGGTCAGTTTATTCAAGATAAAGAAATTGATATAGTCGCTTTGCACTGGTGAACAGGAAATTCCCGTCCGACCCGTTGTTTAAACAAAAAACCGAACAATTAATGTGACAATAATCGGCTCGATCTAATTTCAGAATCTCACCCATACTCCAATCATGTAAGTTATCATGTTCACATGTAAGCAATCTTGCATTGAAACATTGAGTTATGGAAGCGAAAATGTGTAAGATCATGGGAATGTATCGAATATTTTGCTACAACGAAAAAAATTTTCAGAATTTTTTTTACACAGAAATCAATTGGAATTACCACATTCAGCGATAAATTGCACTTTTCTATGAATGAATGTTGTGTGAACGACGTGACTAGTCATTTTCCTCCACGAAGATCATCCCATTTACCATGTCCATCACCTCCGATGTGTATCAATCGAGCATCCGGCGTGAATATTATTTACCGCGACATTGGACGGCAGAGATCGTATAAGATCTGAGGATTATATATATATACACGAAACCTCGCCTGTTTAATCATTGTCTTTTCTGGGGTGCCGGGCATATCCGGCAGTACAGCATTGTATATTAGAGGCGGGGTACCTACTTTACCGGAGTCCTTTGCGGTAACGACTCTTGTTCAGCAGTTTCCTCGAGTCCCTTTATAGGAGAGGCAGCGGGCTATTGCAATAGGAGTTAGGTATATACGCCGGACTAGATAGGGTAGAAGACCCAGCGCGAGGAGAATCGTACCCGGGAGCGCATTTCGCCGTAATTAATTTCGATCGGTAATGGCGCGAACGGAAGGTTATTATCGACCGAGGAATGCTCATCCCAGCGATGGCTGGGCGGGCGCAAGGCGAAGCCGCGAACGAAGGAAGGAACCACTGGCTTTCACCCCCCCGACTCTGGCGATATGGCGCGTAACATATGCCCCTCATAGTTCCCAGTTACACTCTCCTGCAGTAACACATGCAGCAGCAGCGCCGCCGCCGGCTTACTTTGCTGTGACGTATATAAGTACCCGCGACGCTGTGTTATAGACGCTCGTACGTCCGTGGCTAATGACATCCTCTTGGGTACCCCCGAAGCGTGGTATACGCCCTTCCTGCAAGCCGTTCCCCGGCATATCCCTCTGCGGCACCCCATATTCTACGTCTATATCTCGGTCTTTACTGCATGCGTCTCACTATCTATGGTCCGGCTCACGCTCCAGATCCTCTAACGCCTCGAGGATGCTGCTTAACCGTCGCACATCCGAGGCGCAAATCACTCCCGCATTAACACTGGGGTTGAGCATTTTCCCCCGGAACAAGTCAAGATTAATTGCCATCAGCATCTTGATGCCTGGATTAGAACGCGAGCTTGGAAACACAGAAGCTTTTCAGCTCTTGCTAATCTTAAAGGTGCAAAAAGTTATCGTCACAGACTGAGGAAATGGAACACTCAAATGCGCATGAGCCAAATCGTGTAATTTCATTGGTAGGTTCGACTAATTCGCACCAAGTTTTTCGTCTGCTTGACAGGTTGATCGATTCATCTGTGGACAGACGTTTGCTATCAAAATTTGCACGCGTCTTGATGTTACGTTGCGTTAAGAGTTTAAAATGGCTAAAATATAACGTAACAGCATTCAGGTCCACATAACCTCGAAACACTTGCGCGTATCGGTTGTTCAAGTCAGGACCCAGTTGGCTAACCTGTCTAAACAGACGCCAAACTTTGTGCATGCACCCTTGAGTACTCAATTTCCTGAAACTTCACAATATATCCTTTTCAAAGCTAGTAAATCACCGTGTTTTTTTTTCAACCTCGTTATACTCTTTTCTCCGACGATTTCGAGGTATCTTCATTACCGATAATGTAACTATGAGTTTCAAGGGTTTGGATATATCCGCATCTCTTTCGTCAAATTTTCTACCGATATATTTCAAGAGAAGTGACAAAGAAACTTGATTGCGTTACCAATTACGTACATATCGATCTGATTTTATGGAGAACTGTCGTCTGAAATGGTTCGAGATGTGAGATTAATTCAACATACGCGTTTGGATTTCGGAAGATGTTCACGCCTGGCGCTCTGTAAAGTATTAGGTTTTCACGAGGTACACAGTGTGTGGTATGGAATACGCTTCTTCATTCCAAACACGATCCGGAGTACGGTATACGGACCTACCTGACCAACTATTTTCCGATAACAAAGGAAAGAGTTTCTACAGAGTGGTGGCCTAATTCACCGCTGAGCATCGCAAGGGACGAACTTTCAGAGAATACTTTCGGAATTTCGCGAGATATCTGCAGTGTTGTATATAGGTATAATAAAATACCCTCGCGAATTCCCTTGTAGTGCAGATTAACTGTAAGCTCATTAGTCAGGTTGAATGAATGGCCTGTTCATCGGTGATAAAAGAACGTAACTGAGAAAATACTTCTTCATTTTAAATCGTTGATTCGTAAAAAAAAAAAAACTTGTTAATACGTTTGAATCACAACTTGAACTACACAAAAATAGTTCTGGCTAAACTGAACCATTTTTATTGATTTCTGAAGGAAAACTCATGCCGAATGTATTTTTTCGTTTCAAGTCCTTGCGAGTACAGAGTTTATAAAACGTATCAAAACATACGATCATTTAGTTACCAAAAGTCTTTGCAGTTACGCTGTGTGTTATATTATAAGTGTCAACATGATCAGTTGAGTCAACTTCTAACCAGTCGAATATAAATATAAGCCTGAATAACGAGCAAAAAAAGATAAGATGTGTACCTATATACTGGTAAAAAGTGAAGAGTGGTTAGCATTGATTCTGTTTCGTTGAAATGCTTGAAACGTTCCGAAAGCAGAACTACTAAGAGACCAAATGTTCAGAGGCACGAGTCTCAAAGGGGCTTGGCGGTTCAATCGAGATCCTGACGAATACCTTATTTTCTTCCAATTTCAGAGCCAATCACCGAGATTGTCGGAGGACCCGATCTCTTTATAAATAAAGGAAGCACCATTAACCTCACGTGCCACGTTAAATTCGCTCCGGAGCCACCGCCAACTATGATTTGGAGCCACAATCGTGAGGTAATTTATAGATTTATAACAGTTCACCGGTACAGTACAGGTATACGCTTCGAGTTATAAATTTGACGCATTTACAACGGTTGGAAGTTTACCGAGGTTTTAGATTGGACAATTTTTCAGCAAAAAACAAACACAGGAACAAAATACCCGACTACTGTGCAGTGCAGACGGCAGACTACAGCCCGATACTTTTTCTACACATACACACACACACACTCGGTGCCCAAGAGGAATTAATCATAATTCAACAAGAACTTTCAAGCTCGACGTTTTTGCCGTCTGCATTTACTGAGCGGCAGCTTTTACCCGAAATCAAAACTCCGATGGGGAGCAACTGCGCCGTCCTCAATGACCCAAGCTCAGCTTACGCTAATGTCTTGTTCCCTTCTTTATTCGCAGGCCATCAACTTCGACTCACCGAGGGGAGGAATCAGCCTGGTGACCGAAAAGGGTCCCGTGACCTCCAGTCGACTTCTCATTCAAAAAGCTATCCTCAACGACTCTGGTCTCTACACATGTGCGCCTGGCAATGCAAATCCGACGAACGTACGGGTCCACATCCTGAACGGTAAGAGACACGCAACAGCCCAGCAAAGCTTTTGGAAACGAAACTTGAAGGATAGCTTTTGATCGATGTACCGAGCTTCGTTTCGCCACACATCGGTTCACAACTCCGACACTTTTTTCAAGATATTCTTAAACCCTCGCAGTCTCGAATAATTCTCGACTCATTCTTATCGACCTACTCTAACCAAACAAAGATCCGAGGACTACGCGGAAAATAAAAGCCCCGAGGATACGGGTCGGGACATGAATATTTCGGCGAGAGGAAGCCTGACTGTAACGTTGATCCAAACTCGTGCATGGCATTGCGGGGCGAACAGGTTTGAAAAATTAAAACAAAAAAGACCATGACACTGACAACCCGGTGGATCGATCCTCATTTATGCATACCCGACTCTGTAACTGTGAATTTGAACGCGAATGTGAACGCCCTATTTAGAGCAAACGTCAAATCCTCGATGGGATCCACATATCACGGTACTCACAGCCCATTGAACAACGTTCCAAGCGTCATGGTTCTATGCCCTGAATGAGCCTGTCAAATATCCATTCTTAGAACTGGGTATCAGTTTCAGGCTTGATTATGGTGAGAAGAAACCAGTCTTGCGAGTATTCTGGCTCCCAGTCGATGCAGAGAATCTGTCTGAACCCTACGGGCACGATAATCTAGACCGATAGTCAAGCGTAATGTACCTCGGTTTGTTTAGTTGTAGGCGAATTCGGTGAAGGACTATGTCTATACTTAGGCTTTCATTAGTGAAAGACTATGTCTATACTTAGGCTTTCATTAGTGAAAGACAAACAGGATTTCTAATCGAACGTTACAAGAGATGTCACTGGTGGTATTCTGTGAATACGTCTGGAAATTTGTGAGCTGATTTCGTGGCATTTATTAGAGCCTGTTAGTCAGTTCTATTCAGGCCAATTGCTTGGAAGTGGCGATGTGGTATATTTCTCCTTGCACGGGTTTGTGCCCTTGAATATATGTCGCGAGGCTCTTTTATTATCAGAGAAAAGGCTTGTATTGAATTTTGAACAGATTAAAAAATTCCTTCACTCGGAATACGAGGCTTAATAAAGTTTTTCGGGTATATATTGAACTTGATTTTATTCGGATGAATAAATAATACCGTAGAATCTTATTCTTTTAAACTGATCCAAGTATTGCTGGAAAATCGTAGAATGTTGTAGAAACGCGTAGAAGACAATAGCAAACTTTCCGTGACAATTGAACCTATATGCAAGAACACTATTCGGATTTCGTGGACAAAAGTTGTTTCGTACACTTCATCACGCTCCAACGAACACGAAGACTTCACTTTCGAATTGTCTGTAATTCTTCGCGTCAGTGATCAGAAATTTTCTATTTTCACATACTTCTAGTGCATGAAACTTTTTCAAAAATTCGAAGTTGTGAACAATTACCGAGTGATTGTAATACCATTATTCAAATCCAAAGTTGAGTGTTATTCCCGCAATTACAACCCTCGTCCCTTCGTGTTCAGGCCTGATACTAACAATGTCTGAACTGCGCATCTACAAATTTGCATACATGCATTATTCACGATTTATACACCTATGCAAATAGATAGATCATATCCGAGTTTGGACATATTGACATACCCGTGCTTCCCTATTATTCGCCCCATCATACAAATTCTATAATTATTCGTCGGTTTTTTCGTATTCACGTTTTCCCGGTTGCAACGATGTCAAAAATTCGCTAACTTCGAATATAAAACAACATTGAATAATCATTATTATTATGCTCGCTGTATGAATAATGTATGCATCGTGCATTGGTCGGCAGGTAAAATGCAAAAATGTCACAAATCGTATGTAATGATTACTCTGAGTTACACATGCAGACGAACATACGATGCAATTCATTCGAACTTTATATTAACGTTCACCTTGCAAGTCAACCGGATATCTTCGTTGTAGAACGATACAGAAACTTTGACAAAGTTTTTTGATATGTTTCTCTTTTTCCAAAATTTCAGCGAGTTCAAGGTCCCGAAACGCCGACTATAGCCTGTTATTTGTTTCAGAAGAACACCCAGCTGCAATGCATCACGGTAGTGGTGACAAAATGGCGGCCACTCTACTTCCCGTCGTAGCTTTTCTATGGGTAATATTTTAGGATCGGCCCACAGGGACGTTACTCAACGAAATATGACATCAAGCTTGTTCGTTTTGAGTCAGCGAAATTTAGGAGCTGCGAGGAACGATTTTCTGTTTCCTTGACTTCCGTTCGAAGAAGGTGCTACGTGAGTTTTTTTCTCTCTTTCTTAACCTCTTACGTAAAATGTTTAATCAAAGAACAGAAACTGAAAATGGCCGAATCGACGTGAAGAGTTCAATAATGTTTCAAGCGTTAAAAATCCGTCTCGGTATCTTTTTACACGACATCGCTAATTCCAACGTAAATAGATCAGCTGCATTATACGCAGACGGCTACGTTTCAGAATTGAAGATGTAAGGCGTAGAGTATAATATGATAAACAAATTCTACCGTAATCAACGGCTGTGTAAATAAATACACAATTCTGTACATATCACTTGGAGATATAACTTTCAAATAAATATAGATGACTATTTATAATGTTGTTATAATTATACGTGAGCTTTGTGAATTTGACAAAAACGATTGTTTTATCATGAAGCGAGTTCTGTGATCGAAACCGTGAGCGTCAAATAACTCAACCGGAACGGAAAAACGGACAGTCGTAGTGTTCGAGTGTCATAAATCAGTGAAAAGAGAATTGTTCGAAGAACCTTTAGGATTTTGTGAATAATGTAAATAGAGGAAAATTGTCAAAGATGTATTACTTGCGTGATAAGTGTGTCAGACAAATTTATGTATGAATGATTTTAAAACCACGATTGGTGTGAGATTCAAATTATAAAGTAAAATTGTATTTAAATCGCTTCGAGCGAGTGGTATTAAATTTCGCACTCTTACGTTAATATATGAGTGTCAGGGGTGTAAGTCGCGAGGAAAAATCTTACCGAACCAAATTCATACTTCCAAATCATGTGTAATGTAAAGATAATTTGAATTATAAGTATACGTAAACTAGAAAAGCTGAATATATGTATATGTATAAAAAAAAAAAAAGAAAAAGAAAACAACCACAAATACGATAGTCTATAAATTGAGGATTGATTGTAGATAGCGAACAACGATAATTAGTAAATTTTGTAAATAAAAGATTTTAATTGAATACCGAATAAGACGGCGTAACGATATTAAGTATTATTGAAAACAAAAGTGTATAATTGATGTTATTATTGTTGCAGAGATTACTTGAACTTTTTGTTATTTTATATTATATCAAAAATTGTGATATAGGATAGAGAGAACGATGCTATGGATATCATTGTTCCGTACAAATCCACCCCAGATTCACAATGAGGGTGAAAATGGCGTGCCGAAATTCACACTAAAGCTTATCTTTGTAGAATTTATTCACTGGTCAACATTAAATGCAAACATTGTGCAGGCATTGACGAGGGCTCGATCCTCCATTGACAACAATAAAATATCATTTCGGAACACATTTAAGAAATTTGATGTACGAAGTTACGGATGAAGTTGCCACTTCATGACTTTCAAGACACGTGTTATACTTGCATTCGAAATCTGCATTTATGCAGATGAAAGGTTAGCCCGATTATTGACGGTAGTGAAATATGTCAGATTTTTTATAAATCATAATATAAGAAGCTAACTCTCACCCGGAATACATTCGTTTAAAAAATACTCGAACTATGTAATTTTCCACAAATGTGTAAATAAACGATATTGATATTGACCGACATTTCACGTAATGCGATAAATTTATTGGCTTCCTGAATAATCGCAACCGTTTACTAGGTTCGAAAAATTTTCAAGGTGAGGGTGAATCAGACTTGATGTTAATTTCATAATTACCAAATAGTAACAACAAAAAAATGCGAGATGCGATCCCGGGCATCTTTCTTTTATGTGAAATAAAATTATTATTATTAGTAATCTGAATATTATTCAGCAGGTATATTGAAAAACCCGTTCACTATGCTTTGTGGATTCTAGTTCGTAAGTATAGCGTAAACCGATTACAAAGTTTTCCTTGTGTAATAATTATACATTCTGTGAAAGGATCGGGTGTGCTTAGAGACGTTAGACGCATAAATTTCATCGACTCATACCTATTGAATATGAATGTGAAGAAGGTTGGATTGATTCTCCGAATTCAGAAGTTCACGTCAAGTTTCAGATTCGTGGACTCCATTTTGCACACTAGCCTTATGGTTTGGAAATTGCAGCGCGTTTTCGTCACGTAAAGAAATCAATGGTCCCATATTCAGGGATAAATACCAGCGTTTCACGGATGTTTCGTCAGGTAAGTGAAATAAAAGTTATTTTGAAATTCTGACTTGCATATATTTTTGGTTATCATCAAAAGTATCGTTCGGCATTTCGAAGGGCAAAATGAATTTCAGTTTGCTTCAAAGAATCTCTTTTCCCATCCCTGGTACAGAACAATATCATAAAGCTAACACGGATGGGGTACAAAAATGCGAAAGACCAAAAATTTGACGGAGGGAAATCCCGAAAGTCAAATTGCCGACAGTTAAAAATATAGAAGGACCAGAAATGCAAAAACTTGTTTTTTACAAAAATGAAAATAGAGAACGCAAAAATTTATAAATGAATTTATACCGACACTTTTTTTGAGAATGGATAAGATTACGAAGGGCAAAATATTAAATTGCCAAAATACCGAAGAGTCAAAAATTCGACTTTTCAAATGTCAGACTCGTGCTTTTTTTGCAAATTTACGGATCTGAATTTATCAACAACCACTGACCAAAAAAAATTCCCGACACCTACTGAGGCAGAATCAACAAATTTTCCGAATTTTCAGGAGATTCGGTATTTCGTCCTTTCGAGCTCCGATCCATCTACATTTTGGGGCTCGATATTTTCCTCCTTCGGAACTTTAATTTTCGACAAATAATTTTTTTTAGTTTTTTAGCTTTTCGAAGTATTAGCCGCTCTCAATTTTTAATTTCGGAACTTTCATTTTTCGAAATCTTCACATTCTGTACTTTGTTCATTCGGAATGCTAACTGTTCTGAACATACTTTTAAGGATAAAAGAACGTTTGGTTGAATGAAATCTCGGGAAAACAGTTATTCTACCTGGTGATTTATCGAAAATCCAAATTTTGTTATTTTAAAATTGGTATCTCGAAAATTTCGGGTTTTCGACCATTCGACTTTGTAGTATTTCGGAATTCTGTCCCCAAGCCGTGAACACGTCAATTCTGTACAAAATGCAAATTACGTCTACTCGGAATTTGAATCACGTGAAGAAAGGGTTCGGTACGGATAAAAAAAAAAAAAACTGTTTTTCATCCTCAGAGAAAGAAGCCAAGAAAATCAGGGTGAAATCCTTCTCGAGCTTTACAGTTAGTCTCTCCCATTGACGAAATTTCTCTTCATGGAGTAAGTAAAAAGATCGTAAAATTTCTTTTCATCGTTGTACTGCACACAACTGTAAAGTAGAAAGAGAGGAAGAAGGAGGGAGAAAGAGTGGGATCGAATCACTCGGCCGTTCACTTATAATGCGAGCTTTGTAAGCTTCTGAGGATCCGTGCTTCCGCGAAAGCATTCGTGCTTCTTCGTACAGAAAATGCCCGATGCCGTATAAGCGTCTTAATTGCTTTGTAAAAGCGTAAAGTTGAATGGGACTCCGTGTAGTTATACCTTTTATATCCACGCTCTTCCTCGTCCCGTGTCTCCGAGAATTCCGAGGGGATGAAGAGGAAAACTGCTTCGCTGTGGAACTTACCGCCGAGTAGTAAAAGAAAGTGCATATCCGAGTCTTTTTCAACTGCACGGACTTGACAATCACTCTTTTCATAGAAGATGAATCCGGAGAAAGTGGACTAATGGACTTTGCGGTGAGACTTGCAATTCGCCATGATGTGAATTTGCCTGCGATTATGTACAGACAGCTGGAAAGGTGAGTGAAAGTTTTGGAATTAATATCTCGACGAGCGATCACTAGATTCGATTGCGGATTGTTTTACTTCAAAGCGTGCAGATCGAACTTCGTTTACATATTTTTTACATCAAAATTAATCCGCAGAAAGCATTGTTTTTGACAATAACGTCCGCCATTGCGCTCTCCGAGACAATTTTTTAAAAAACGGTTCAACCGATTTACTCCAAATTCGAAAACAATAGTCTCGGATAATTTATCTTCCATGCCACGATCCCAGTTTTCTACAATTGCCGTATATTTTAAAACTGACACGAAGTCCCCTTTATCAAACCCTTTACCTAAATCAATCCTCCCTAATTTCCATCCGAATTCACAAAACAGTTTCATTAAATCTTGTTAAATCCTGCTTCCAGTCAGCTGTGGAATTCGTACTCGGTTTACGGGATTTATAGTCGGCCCAAGGGTTGAGGTTTGAGATTTGAGAATCCGGAAGACGGTGGAAAAGAGGCTTTGAAATCTGTTAAGCCCCGCAACGAGTTCGGAATTCATTACTCGTTAAAATGATTGATTTATTTTTCAAATCATAATCGACGAGAATACGCCGCGGGTTATAGTTCAATTTGTATAAATGGAACATACGGTTCGACAATTTCGCGCACATCTTGCAATAGACGCGTCCCGTCGCGGTGCTGCCATTAGGGAATTGGGTATACATACGCAAATGAGATGATTCATTGGCAGTATATACGGCCGTACGTTCATCGGCCGGGCATGTTGAGCCTCAACAATGTATCACCGATCGAATGCTATTATAATTCGAACCATCCGCAGCCAGGGATCAACACAATAGCTCGATCATTAGTCGTTACATGATGCGGAGACGAATTCTGCGATATCATAACCCCGCCTCAAGAGACCCCGAGGAGCTTTGCGCCCTATGGATTTATCGGAGCCACTTGTACTGCAGGAATAATCGGGCTCTCATTGGTAAAGAAGGCTTAGGGGCATGTAGTACTCCTACCCTTACCGACCGAGCAGACTCGCCCTTTTTCTTCATATATTAAGAAAAAAAAAAAAACACCAACGGATAGAGTTCAAATTTCGACATCGCGTCGCTCTTTTGCAGCGGAATTCAGAAAAGTTACTCATATCCTCGTATATCATGCTTTTTGACACGTGTTTCCTATTCCCTAATTTCCCGCATTTCAGAAGCCAAAGAGCGCCCCGGTTTTTGGAATATTAGTAACTTTCCTGAATTCCTCTACGAAAGAATGATTCACCGTCGAAATTTCAATCTTTGCCGTTCGGCTGCTTATTTGATATAGGAAAAAAAAAGGTGGAGTTTGCTCGGTCGGTAAGGGTAAGAGTACTACGTGACCTTATGAGTGAAATTTTCGTGAACCGAACGGGTTTCGAGTCGACGGAGGTAACGAAATGGCAAATGTAAACGAACGGGGAAATTCGCAGGATATTGTCAAAGAAGTCTGCTGCGAGATTAGAATCGTGCAATCGACTCTTTTGGGGCGAAGTTTCGTTCGAGTATTGGTAAAAAAGGTAGACCAGATATTTCTATTCGTTATTGGAGATCGGGTGCTGGCCGACTTCAAGTAGTAGAGACTCGAGCTTGCAAACTTCGGGGTAAGAAGTTGTTGACGGTAAAACTTGTGTAAATCGTGTCTGACAAAGTTTACCTCCAACGCGATTCTCGATATTGACAAGATCGAGAGTCATGAATAAAATAAAAATCCTCGGCACCGATCAGCTTTAAAAAGTTTTCGGTTTCGCAGTCTCAGCGGCGGCTGTACAAAAGAGTTTCCAAAGAAATTCGCACTCGCCTGGTCACTTCCTGAAAATGTTCTCACTCCATATTTTCCTGGTTACTTTTTTCTCTCGTTTTACCGCGTTCGGGCTATTCGGAAAATCATCAAAAAACCAAAAATATACGGTACGGTGAATCGTCAAACCTTCGGCAATGCTGACTTTTTTAATTCTCACGAGCTTGGCCGGAAAAACGATTTTTCCACTCGCGTGAAAAGGTCACGGAATAAGCCCATAGAAGCGAATGATTGCTCTCGGAGAGCACCGATCAACATGAATTCTCAATGGCGACTGTAAGAGCACAGCCTGTTGAAATAGCTTGTAGCGAAATCTTGCTTGGCTTGGCAGCATGAGCTTCGCTTCCGGCAAAAGCTAGGAATCCCTGGAGGGCGAGGTAGAGATAAATATTTGAGTTTCTCGTTGATCTCTAATATGTAACTTCTTTGAAACAGGCTCTTACGGGCTTGTTTGGATATCCAGATAAGGTGAAAAGTGCAGCGCAAACATGCAGCTTCCGGATTGAGTTTTAATCTTGGGCTCTATTTCTCATTCCGCACACCGCCATCTCAAATCAAATCAATCTAATAATAAATAAATGACCGTTGAATTTTGTTATAGCGAGTTAGAAAAAATTCGCATCAAGTATAAATTAATTTTCGTGCGCCATTCATTGATTTACATCATTTTGATTTCGACAAAAATTGTTGTTTCTTATTTTTATGGTATGGTTTTGTTTCGTCTGCTGAAAATTTAATACCGACGATAAAAATTTCTGTGGCAGATAATTTTCATCTTTAAAACAAACCAGAGTTAAATGCTAATTCCGCGAGAATTTTTCAATCTTGTGTAAAATTTACTTCAACAAACTTTGAAGGAAAAATTTTGTATATGAGATATAATCAACGAATCGATAATCTTCTGAAATTTATGCAGGGACGACAGAGGCTCGAAATTTTGGGACTAAGTTTTTCCGACAATTGAAACTCCTAGACAAAAAGAGAAAACAATAGCGTACTTTGTTGTCGGTTGTGTATTGGTAAATATTTTTGTACCGTTATATTTCGGTCTGCTCTGACGTTGGTGTCCCTTGTTGTTTCGTATTTGCGAATCGATAAACATTCAAGAACATAATAAAATTGCGCTTATTTGCTTATTTTAATGGATAAACGGAAAATGATATCTTGAAGAAAGGCGGATTCAACGTTTGCTGTGCAAGAACTCGGTTCGTAAAAAATTTACAAAACATACAAACAAGACATTGTATGTTTAGTCAAGTTGTAATTCTGACGAGTAGTGTAACGATTTCGTGCAATTTTTCATACTTGTCCTAAAAAGCTGGTGATTTAAAATAGGTTTAGGATCGATGACGATTTATGATTGATCTTGTCAATATAAATATTGGAAAACAGAATTTTTATCCTTGATGACTTAGTAATTGGCGAAGATTATTGCCTAACAATTGATTGTGTTGTTTGTTTGTTTTTTTTCATTTATTGATTTATTTATGTTTTTTTCTTGTAAAGAAAATATGTTTGAACGTATCTTTCGATAATTCAACTGAACAAAACTCATGCGTGTTACTTGATCGGTAATAGAAAATATTAATTTTGAAACGAATCCTTATTTATTAGGAACAACTCATCCCCAAGGCAGAAACAATTCAAGGGCTAAGAAATTCCTTTTTCCGGCTCACCGTGTATGAAAAACGTATGGGAATTAATCATGAATAAGCGTAAAGATCAAAAATAAAATGAATTCGACAACGTATTAGTAAACAGTAAAAAGAATAGCAAACATTTTTCCCAGTAACTTTTGACGCTTTTTTAAAATCGTAACTTTTAGCCTCGCACTTCCGTGTGAAAAAAAAACGAAAAAAAAAAAAAACCTGTACAGATGGGAATTGCGAGGGTTGAAAAAAAAAAGCAAAAAAAAAGGTCCCTTAATCGAGGCATCGAACTACGTTATGTTTCAATAACGATTCGGTGACAAAATTCCCTGTCGATACAGGAAGCAGCATCAATAATCCGTAAATAACGATGATAAATTTTATCCGAGGGCAGCGAGGCGGTTTTTTCCGTTCACTTTAACGCGTCGCAGCGCTAAAAGTTGGTAGAGTAAGGTAAAAATATGGGGTTTGATCGCGGGCGCTCTGACGACATGTGTCAAATTTTCCCCACCCTCCGTCGGTCGGTTGCATCGATTGCAACGATGATATGTCGCGGGGTTGGTACACGAAATTGCGGTTGGACCTATTTATGAGTTTTTCGGATGGTATCGGCCTCGGACTCATCTATTATAGGAAATAGCCGAGCGAAAAAGCTTTTTCCTACTCGAAATTGGCTTTCGGACAAATAGGGGTCGCCCGCTTACACCGCCACCCTGGCAGACCTTTCGGCTGCGATCTTCCGTCTTGACTTCCCGTCGCTTTCCTGCTTCAGTCGATACCGCGACCCTCACCTCGAACCATGAGACGAGCGATACTCGGTCCCCCCATCCAACCCATCGCACACTTCAATAAAACAGGTATCGTTAAAAGAATTGTTTGTATATTGTTGGAATTGCGAAAAACGAGGCACGCGTTACCATTTTGGTTTTTTTCGGTTTACTGTACTTTTTTAGTTAAATAAGGCTTTCACGTCAATTTATTGTTGCACAAGCATTAAATTTTCGCAACAGTTACGAGAAAATATGGTAACAGTGATCGTAATGAGAAAGAATAGTAACGGATACTAAACTTTCTGGTAACAACTAGAAAACTAATTTTCATTTTGTACCTAGAACAATATTTTTCGATTGTGGTAAAAAATGAAAATAGTTAAGCACCGAGCGGTAAACGAAACTAAAAATTTGCGCGCCAAATTCATCTTTTCGACAATAATCTTCTAGTAACACATCAACGAAGTTACTTGACCAAAACACTGGTCAATAAAATTTTATAAGAAGAAAGGAGATTGTTAATTTTTGAATACGTAGCTACCCTCTTCGTAAAACCATATTTATATTGATTCGACCAAGTCTAGTTTTTGTGTTAGTTTAGCTACTACGAGTAAAATTGAATGCTTATCGTTTCGACTTACCTTTTTTGATTCATGGTATTTTGTTGTTTACAATGGGAGACTTAGATCTGTCTGCTGCCAAATTCAATGACACTTGCGTCACAAGTCGGCCATGACTCGAACTTCAATTGTTCAAAACAGAAACTCTAGATAGACAGCCGTGTCCGAGAAAATCAAGTTTGAAAAATACGACTGAATTCATAGTGCTTGAATGTTTGTCGGATGCCAGCGTCGTATAAAATCATCATAAAAAATCATATTACAACAAAAATATTCGTATCTAAAATATTCTAATATCAATTCTATTGTACGGAACCTTGTTCCTATCATAATCAGTTCAAAGTTTTCATGTTACGCACAGAAAGTGAATTTTTGTTGATCAGTAAACTGGATACGTTTTATTTATTTTATTACGAAATATTCGTACATTAATTAGCTATTGTGAAATTATTTTATAAATTCGTAAGCTACGAAGTTTTTTTTCAAAATTCGAGAATAGAAAATTGTACTAGAATTGTGAACTTAAGCTGGGACTGCGAGTTGCTTGGTTTTAAATACATTGGTTCAAAACGGTTGAAATTTTAGAAAATTCATTCGATTTCACTCCATAATCGCTCGTTTGAATCGTAAGACGATTTTTTTTATGAATTCACTGGAACTTTTTCTTTTTACCGATATTAAATTGACCGCTCGTAAAAAAAAAAAAAAATTGTGTTAGTTCGACTATCGGGCATGGTATTAAAATTGGTAAAATGTATCGATTTTTGACCAACCAACTTCTTTAATTTTGCGCCCGTTTGCAGTAACAGCAACCATATATCAGACCAAAAATGTTACGCGAATGATAAGCCACGTGTTAAAAAAAAATTAGACTCGTATTAAAATTTAATTTCGCTTAATTGCGAAAAATTTAAAATCCGCGAATCTAAACAAGAAATTCAAAATTATCATAATTGTGAATCGTCGGTTTTTTAATGTACAGACTTATCTTGATTCCAATTATATTTTGGGAACAATATTTTAACCGCGGTGAATGATTTCTTGGAAAATCGTTGGAATAAAATTTTTTCTTAATTAATTGAAATCTTTTACAAACTTCGTCGTAATTAAATTTCGTAGCTAAAACATTTGTGAATTTAGGACTGTAGCAATCAACAATTCATGAAATTCAGGTTGGTTAAAATTTATGTTCATAAATAAATGATTAAAACATGAAGGGAGAAAATTCAACAGTCACGTAAGACAAAAACTCTCTCGAACAGTATCAGAGATCCGGCAGAATCGTCGCTCAATCCGAATAACATTTCGTACGAGAGCGTCAGGATGAGAAAAAAAGCGCGAAAGTGTAAAATTTTTCAACAGTCTTCGAGTTATTTTCATTTCGTTTTACGGTTCGACTAAATAATCGGTGAATCGTCGAACGAACCGAAACAGAGTTCCGAACAGATTTTTCGGTAGAACTGAGAAAAAAACTCAGTCCTCGTGAGACGGAATCTTATATATTTTACCACATTCATGGTACAGGGACTGACTTTGACTAATAATGATTTATCCACGACGGGTGAAAATTTATCACCCTTTCGAAGTCGGCGTGACAAAATTTATGACTCTTCTGATCCGCGGCCGTATCAATGGGCCTATAAACTGTGAAAACTCCACGAGGCCGGAGTCGAAACCCAGGATCGAAAGAACAAAATTCAGTTAGACCCGGAAATTGACGCGTCATGAGAATGTCGCGAGGGGCTTTGACAGTCAGACATAGTTTCCGAAGATTTATAGACATGATCGAAACGGGTTTCACATTCAGTTTTCACCGTGGCCTGGAAAAGCACGTGATGCATGCGAAGCATTTGCAGTACTGTGTACCTTTTACTCTTTCAATATTCATGTAACTTTGTTTGCGAAAATGTACGTTCAACTTCAACGAAAAATCAGTTCTAAAATGCTTACTCCTTTTGGAAATCAATTTGTGTATTCAAGATGTTCTTGGAACTGTAAATCATGAAATAGATTAAGAAGTCAATTGTCTTCTTGAATTACCAACGTTAATTAAATAATTTCCTGAGGAATTTCATTCAATAAAGCAACGTTTTACTCTCAGGTAACCGAATATTTTCAAATCGCTTATTAGCATAAGCAATTTACGTTTTAAATATGTTTTTATCACATATTCTGTTTTTAAACCATTCGCAAATAAATTATACGCCAAGAACTGGTCTCGGGGCCAAGAGAGGAACAAACTTGTTGCAAAAATTGTTTGCAAACTTTTAGTTTGAAACTAAAACATTCTATTCGTCATTAAATCGATTCCAGAAATAATAAATTATCGTGTTCAATTTCCGTGGTCTTTAACTATTGCGATTTTATTGTTCAGACAATACGGTTTTCTTACTACACTCGTATTTCGCTCGAGCCGAAAAAATGCTAGGATAAAAAAGTAGATTTGAAAGGAAGAGAGATGAAATAAAACATAATTTACCTACAAGCTTTGGAATTGAACAATGCTGTCGTATCAAATGGTCAAAATGCTCCTTTCATCCGTAACTTTACGCAGACTCTTTGTAGGTGTGTAAAAAAAAGAATTTTTTTTTTTTTTTGGTTTTTTTATTATTCATTTTGTCATTGATGTATTTTTGAAAAACGTACTGCTTAAAGAAAATTTTCGAATTGTTATCTACATCGTGTAAAAACTACCACAGTCTAATCGTAGATAATTTTATTTCTTGAACAATTTGTATGTGTGAGTGTATGTGCTTTTATTTTTACTTTGATTAACGATGAGTTTGTTTTTTATTTTTTTTTTTTTTCAACCGTTGACGTCATAATAATCACACGTATAAAAACGAATTACGATGCCACTATAAACTGAACAATGAAATATTTTACTGTTGGAAAATGATTTAATTCTTGACTATTTGCGAAGATTTGTTTTTCTTTTTCATTGTTTTCGTTTTTCACACAACCAGAGTCGAATAATTTTTTTCACTCAAAAATCATCTACTTACACATCGGTTAATTACTTGGAATTACACTCAATTGTGTGTAAAACAGAATCTTAGCTTCATTGAGAAATTCAGATGATAAGGTATTGCCAATTTTCACTTGGCTGGCATGATTGCTTCACTCCTCTTATTTTTTTTTTTTTTGGCTGAAACGCGGGTAAATTGGTTTCATTTATCTGATACACTCCGCTCGGCTCTACTTATCGTTCACAGGGATGAAACTTCAACCTTGCCGTGAAGGATGTAGAATTTCGGATGATACAGTCTGCGCGATACTTGTACAAGAGACTCCCGTTTGCTCACCAAATATGCAGTTTCGAATTTGACTTACGATTCGATGCTCAGCTGAACTCAGCAACATATATTTTCGGCTGCGCTAAAATCAACCCTCAAGTTTCTCCCACGCAAACATCTCCGTCTCGCTAGTCATACAAGGTGCATAACGTAAAGAGCGTTATTAAGTCATGGGTCAACTTGTCGTCTAAAGGAGCTTTCAATCTATTTAACTATTAAACATACGCCACGAATGTTTCCCGCTCAATTTTAGAATAATATTTTTCAAAATATACCGTCTACAATTTCTTTTGGATCAAGTTACAGAGTGTCAGTCGCAAAAATAATGATAATTGCAAAATTTGCTGACAAGATTTGGGAGAAAGGAATTGCTGAGTGATTCACAGGCGGAGAGTTGTGCTGTTATTTGAAAACTCCTTTACAACCAAAAGTTCAGAAGCATGTTAACACGATTCCGTATGATATACGTTATAAGCAAGTGAGCTTACGTCTTTGGTATACATTAAGTTTTCATAATGAGGAGAAATTTTGAGGAGTAGAAAAATAAGGGCAGGAATATTATTACAACTCAAGTCGAACTTAAAGGCACTTATCTCAAATCAAATGCGTGCATTTATCAGATATGTTCAATAAAAAAAAAATGGTTATCGACTAGGTCAAAAAGCACATTTAAGCGTCGCAGGTTTCGTCGAACGGATATTCGATTGTTGAGAATAATTAAATGTTACACTGATCACTTCTACACTCCTTGGGTCAGGAGAGTACGAACTACAAGAAAGCTGTCAAGATTTGAGACATTATAAAACACGGATCCAAGTAATTACCGCATCTATGCGCAAGATTGGCACGTTGGAAAATGTAACCCCGGAAGTTGATTCTCTGCTCGAGTGATAAACGATGCGTTAATCCAGGAATCTCAAAGACGCGAGCTTCGAATACCCCGAAGAGAAAGTTCTGACGATCGTCAAGAGGTAGTGAATTATATTTCCATGACGGCAGGCGTCTTTCGTCCAGCGGAGCAAGTAACAAGCCCAAAGTGCACTTAGAGTCTCCATTACCTCGATGGATGGATTAGTCTGGGCATCAAAGTACTCCGGTAGCGTTAAACGCGGTCCGATCCTTGGGATAAAATATGCACTGAAACAGCAGCCATTTGGAAACGGTTCGGATAAGATATCATACAAGACGATCCGATAGGTTAAAGCTTGGTTTTGAAATGTTGAAGGTGATTTTCGGGAAAGCTGTGTGCGATTTATCCAGAACCACTACGAGACGATGGGCGGCGTTTCGTTTTTCAACATCGACAAAAATTATCGAGACGTTTCCGCTGGGTTGAGTGAAAATCTAACCGGAGGTGGATGAAACTGAACGAACAAATATGTACATTTTGTATAATCATATTGTCAGAGCAAAGTTGAACGTGCGACGGGTATAAGAAACGGTCTCGCACGCCAGCCGAGCAATCACCCGCACGAACGGGGCAATTACTATTATTCATAATTTTCCAACGTTTACTTATCGCCCCGGAGTTAACATATCGAGATCGTGACGCCCGGCCCGGAGGTCAAGTGGCGAAGGTATATATCAAAGTGGGCATTACAGAGGTCAGCATTAGCACCGACCTACAAACCCTTTCCAAAGAAGACGGCGACCGCCGAGCAGCGGCAGCAGCAGCATTTCGTTTGACATGATTATTTATTCTGGATAATTACCTAAGTGCGAAGGGTAGATAACGCTAGAAACTCCCCATCGTTCCTGCGGGATAGAAGCCCCCCCGATGTGGCAAACGGAAGGGGGAGATAAATTGCGCGGTATAATCAGGGGCGATCCGTCATCTTCAGGGCGGTCTGACCTCCTGCTGCTGGCCGGGAACGCGCATATCGCCACTCTATTTCAGACCTAAGCAAAAGCCGCAGACATCGTCTTATCTCGCAGTTTAACCGTACGTAGAAACCGCGATTCTCGCTCTGAAAGCTCTTGTGGTTACCGTTTAAGTTCACATCTGAAGTCGCCTGCTCCTCCAGCCGTCGTCAATTCGTTCGTGTTGAGGAAGCTGCTTGGCCGAGAATCGATCATTTTTTATCAAATTTTTTGTTGCGAGATTGGACCGAGTCGGATGTTGGTTAATTTGATAATAAATTTATTTATTGGGGATAATGATAGCCTTTTGGGATACACGGCGCGTCTACCACCGCTTTTCAATTTACTCTTGCACACAATATTTTCAGTAATATACATTACATATGGGGCATTCCATGACATCTCGTAATTATTATTACATTGCATTTGTGACATAAGAATAGTCATAAAAGCTCATTATAATACGGGATGAAAAATGTCTATTCAAAGATATGTTATAACGAACTGAATTGCCCAAATTATCACCTGGGGAAATACTAGAAAGATACTTAAAATTTTATGTTGAGAGACGGCTCATTTTTCACCACGATTCTTGAAAATGATGTATTTGCTTTCAAAATGAAATTGTTGAAAACATCTTATAATAATTTGTGGGCATTTGCAAGTAGATTATACCAGAAAAATCCGTAAGCTATCCTACAAATATTACGTGAGAAATCTTGCGCGCGATGAATTTTCAGCTTTTTATACTTTATTAAGATTGTACTCATTGTCAGTGAATCATCCTGATACATTTAAAGAAGGATCTAATTAGGTGAATTTACTCTAAACGATGTGAGAAATGCATACCTAAAACCTCTGAAAATTTTAAAACTTTCCCGATTCAAAGGAATCTTTACGGAATGAATCGCATATAAAGACTGAAAAATGACACATGCAAAGTCAAAAAATGGGGCAAAAATTATCAATCCAAAAAACTTTTGCATTTCAACGCAATCCCAAAATATTTTTCATCAAGTTCTGACATTTTGTATTCTTCTATCTCTGATAGCACGGAATTATTACCAGTTTCTTACGTTACGAAAAACTGATCAGCAGGCAATAAATCCCAAATAAAATAACTGAAACCGTAAAATATGAAACGATAAAAATTCAAGTACAGTTATATGTCTCTAAGAAACGGCTGACTTTATGATGTACTAGGAAATTCGCCCGAAAAGCTGTTGCAATACCGAGAAAACACCACGCGTGAGAAAAGATAAATTTTCCCGGTTTATTTTGTTCCTGGATAGAGTTGCCTGAAAAAATTTTCTCTGGGAGTCACTGAGAATCGATACACCAATTTTCTTACCATCATTTATTTCTTGTGCAATCTTAATAACTTCCAAATGCTTTGGGATAGGAGCCTTCTGGTCTGCTTTGAGGGAGCTTAATGCATAGCAAAGTAGTAGGAAATATATTTTCACGAAATGAGAGGCGCGGATCAACTCGATGAATGCAGAGCAAAGGAGCTTTTCTCCTTGAACAACGGTTTTGTATACATATATATATACATACATATGGTTGAGGGCAAGTTATTTCAGATGAAAAAGAATCCACTTCCGCCTTCGAATCACACAACGAAGAAATTATTCCAGCACCAATTTAAACATAGTGCATGATTGAATTCACCGCGATTCAAGTACAAGATATTCAATTTCAGGATTCCATCGCGCTTTATCACTAGATCCCCATTATAATAAATATGTTGTACGGTTTTTGCCAGATTTTTTAACATAATGAAAAAATACAAAATATTTGTTAACTTGATTGTAAATTAATAAGAAACGACCGTATCAAGATTCTTCGATTGCCCAAAATTATGCAGATCCTCCAATTTTCCATTAAATTGACATGAAATTACGTATTATGTAATAAAAACTTCGAAATTTGACGTTATATTGCATTTTCATTTCTTGTGTGACTGGCGGAAATTTGGTATCATTGAAGCTGAACCTTCAAACTTTCATCAACTCGAATATGAGAAATTTATTTGAGGTACTTCATACATCGAATAACAACTTCAAAGTGTGTCTATAGAGGTATTCGTAATATTGATACGGAATGTTTCAGCGACGCTTCACTTTGACATAAGTCTTGTACAATACATACGTAGTATAAGGTGTACAGACCGTTTTCGGTTGTGTTAAAGTGCCTACCGCTGAGAGGCACAAATGTCGTTAAAGCAGACCTACCGAGTTATCGGTAGAAAGCTCACTGCCGATAACTCTGTAGATCTGCATTACCGATATTCGTGCCCTTTAGTGGTAGGCAACCCAACATACTGTGGCATTTACTCGGAAACAACTTGTACATACATGTTCGCTCAGATGATATTCTGAGATACTGCAAACAATATGACATTAATGTTTCAGGATTATGAGAAGCGCGCGCGAAATTCCTTGCCCCTATATTGTGAAATGTGAAATACTTATCTATCGTTTGGTAGAAGTTTACAACTGAGAAAGTTTTAATGCTTACGGTAGAAGATTCTGCCTCAGTATCATATATATGGTACAGAACTGGAATTCTAATGCCCGATAGAAAATTCGAGAAGGTATTCGATGAACTAAGAATACAGCTGTACAGAGAATTGCGAGAAAACGAAGCTGGTAGTAAAAAGTTCACGTATTCTCGAGTGACTGGTTCTATCCGACTCGAGTCACTTCTTATTATAATATCAAGCACTCCAGCGGCCGAAGTATACGTACATATATGGTATAAATAATATTACAAAAGCGAGCTTTCAAGAGTGAAGATAACAAATTTCCCCCCATCGTCCGTGTCATTAATCCTCCGAAGGTACGTGGCGGGGTGGAGGGCGAGACGCTGGCACCGTTTCGAGTAACTCGTGTAATAAAAAAATGATCCATCGTCCGAGGACGGGGAAGAATACGGCCATTCGGAGCTAAGACATTGAGGAGCGTAGCTTGCGTAAGCCGTGGCGATGTAAGAAAAGCCGACAGCGCAGTCAGATGCAGTTTGCCAGGCTCGCCGCTTCTCGTCTCTCGAAAAACCGACCCCTACCCACGCTGGAATTTCACCCCCCCACCACCCCTACCCAGGCCCGGAACGAAAAGCTCTCGAGGATCGAGCGGCAATCATTCATGGGTTGGTCCTCTTCCTTCTTCCCTCGACCCTCGGTTCCGTGTCTTCATTACTGACCCGGGAAGGCACAATGGAGACGTCGCGTAAACTCTACTCGTGACTAGAATCAAAAACAACGGCGGAGGGTTTGTGCTACGGTGGCCAGAAACAGAGGTTCAAAGATAATCGGGATAAAGAATGAGAAGAATGAGAATAAAAAGCGAACCCGTCAACGGCAGCCAGCTAATAACTGAGAAAGCGTCAAGTTTGCATCGTTAAACATGCGCTGCGTAGACAGAGGCGAGTTACAAGTTTTGCTCCGAGTGGGAAAGTCGGGACGACGGTTTTGTACTTACGCTAGCTTATAACATGTATGTATATACTGGCTTTGGCTAATGGGCCAACGTCAAGGATATTTTCCTACCTTTTGCACGATTTTGCGCTCGCTAATCACCCTAAAAAGAAACTCGTTTCCGTAACTGTGGACTAACAATCGTTAATTAACCGGGCGTTGAAGGAAGCTGTTACCGTAAAACTTGTACCGTTGTCAAGTGTAAATTTTCAGCCGCTTTAACTCGCCGCGTCTCTATTGGCATTGAGAAACGGTTTGTTTTACGAGAAAAATTATTCCTTTGTCTCGTGCGATTCTTGTAGTTCCACAAAACTGTTTCGTTTCTTTGAATATAAATTTGCCTCACTGCACATAATTAGGATAGATAAAATTTAGGTACCAAAGAAGATGAAGAGTAAGAATTATCGATGTAACATAATTGAAGCTGGCAGTATTTTTCTTTTGAATGTGCATTTGAAAATGTTTCCCGGTGATCACTGAATGAGAGAAAATCATAAAACACCAAATCGGTAATTAAAAAATATTAAATGACTCGTGATGGACAATAGAACGGTATATTTATGCTAAAGTGAAATGACATCCAAGCCTTTATTTTCATTTTCCATAAAACATGCTCAAGGTTTCACTCATGTTTGGGAACTCAGAATTCCAAAACACGCCTAAACCTTTCAAAAACATGAACACTCACGTTATACCGAAGCAATTCGGCGAATGGCTTTCAGAAACCTCTCAAACAGGTGTAAATATTTGTTACGGCTTAGACGTTACATCGGAGTAAGATGTTGACATTCCACCACCGCACAAAGTAGTGAAAGTATAAGAAAGTTGTTCTCTGCAGAAAAACTGCGTCGATACATGCGACGAGAGGTGACAAAATTTCGAATTTGTTTGGATTAAAAAAACACCTCCGAATCATTTCACTTAAGCTATAAATATGGACGATTCCTACAAGTTAACAGAAAGTGCGGCTGAGCTGCAGGTTTACCATTTCCGAGTCAAAACTTAGGCGGCAATCGAGTTACAACTTTTCACTGCAACTCAATTAATTTGACAGCAGGGGAAAATTTGTGAGAGAAGAAAGGAAGAAATATTTGAGACGAGGTTTGAATAACTAGTACATTTGCACGATAATTCCCGCGTTAGCATGCGTTCAATTTATCAGCAACTTTTTTCCGCAAGGGTTTCAGAAGAAATGAAAAACTCAGCACAATACCTGGTTTTCGCGGAAATAATTTTGTCAAAGTTTTGGCTTGTCAAAAGCTCAGATACGTTTCTGTTTTCCAACAACTTTCCGTGCTCGTCAAAATTTTAGTAGAAACTATACAGGCTGAGCTTGCAGCTGGAAGTATCAGGACTTGAATAAACGTGCAGCGGCACTTTAAAGCTGTGGAGAAACCGATGGACTCGTTCAAAACGACACAGCAGACAAGAGCGGAATGTGAGACTCGATACTTTTCAACTCCCCGCAGGCATTGGCTTCGTAAGCTCGCCACAGAATCGACTTGGATAGAGAATTGAATGCCTGCGTTTTTCGGCCTCTCGCTGTGATCGATTCAAGACTTAATTGCTCCCGCTACGATCGCCTCGCAAACAACACACTTGTGGTGTAAAAGTGAAGAATTTTCAGCGACTGTATTCAATAATTAAATCCAGAACTTGTGGTTAATACCTAATCAAATATATTTTTAATAATACAGTTTTTCCAATGTCACAATCGTCAATCATACATATCATAATTGCAAGCACAATTGATTGTCGCAACCTGTGATTGAGTCGCCTAATTTTTTTTTTTGGTGAATACATAATGAGAATTGCATTACCGGTTGCTACTCGAATCCAGGTTTACTCGGTAATAAATTACATGGCGTATAAAATGTTCTGGGAAATGTGAAATGGAGTTGAGCGTACAACTTTGAGACAGTCGGCGAAGTTAGTCTGCAAGGGATCGACTTTGTCCGGCGGATTTGAAATTTTAATATATAGCTGATTGAGTCGAATCCGATCTGGATGCTAATTGAAAGTTGAAATGGAAAGAAGAACCAATTTGAATACATTGGTGTCTAGGAACTTTCTTATTGCCCGCGTGATATCGGTATATATTATAATAAGAAGGAGCCTGAGTACACCGGATGTATTTTCAGCTGACATTTTTCATAACGCTGAACGAGCTCTCGCTCAATATCAATATATACTCCCGAACTGGCTGTGCGACGGATTCTTATATACGAGGTGTGTTCAAAAAGTAAGGTGACTTTATATTTTTATGAAAAACTATTTATTTATTCATCAATATTTATGTTGTCCCCTTCAAAGTAATCCCCCTCAGATATAATACACTTGTGCCAACGCTTTTTCCAATCCTCAAAGCACTTCTGATAAGCACTTTCTGGTATAGCTTTGAGCTCTTCCAGCGATGCAGTCTTTATCTCCTCAATCGTTGCAAATCTCCGTCCTTTCATAGGTCTCTTCAGTTTTGGGAACAGGAAAAAGTCGCATGGGGCCAAATCCGGTGAATATGAGCCTTTTGAGTAAATCAGGATCATCATTGACGTCATTCAACAGCTCCTGAGCGATGCTCATGCGACGATTCTTCTGGTCAAAATTAAGCAGTTTCGGAACAAACTTCGCTGACACACGTCTCATACCCAAAACATCCGAAAAAATTTCATGGCACGAGCCAACCGATATGCCAACATCCTCAGCAACTTCTCTGATAGTGATTCGACGATTTTCGAAAACAATTTTCTTCACTGCTTCAACGTTTTCATCTGTTGTTGACGTGCTGGGGCGTCCAGAGCGAGGTTCGTCATTGGCATCTTCTCGGCCATCTTGGAAGAGCTTGTACCACTTATAAACGTTTTTTTTACTAAGAGTAGACTCACCGTATGCCACTGTCAACATTTCAAGTGTTTTGGAGCACTTAATTCCATTTTTTACACAAAATTTGATGCAAATTCTTTGATCCATTTTTCTTGATAGCAAAAAATCGCCGAGCACACCAAAATACGTCTCACCTTTGTATCTGTCAAAAACAAACTAAACATGCTATACACTTGAAACTGTGTACAGATGTTCGGGACAAGTGTACCAACATAACATAAAAAAAAATCGAAGATCGAACGGACATAGCCCGCGAAATTAGAAAAGTCACCTTACTTTTTGAACACACCTCGTACACGCTAATATACAAGGTACAGTATACGCCTTTATTCGTGTATACCGAGTTATTCCGTCGAAACTTTCCATAGGAAGTATAACGCAGGATAAATCTTCCCATACTTTAAAAATTCAGGGTATATTTTACCAGTGAACATTTGTCCCATGGTTCACAATTCTGGAGAGAACGAGTGAAGGAGTCGGTCAATCGTGACCAGTGAAATAAATACCGGCCACTAAAATGAATACTTGCAACTGCGGAAATATACTTGCAGGATTTGGTGAAAATCTATCCTGAATTGCATTATCGCAGGCCAATTTCGATAAATTATATCCTGAATTGCTGGTGGCTTCACTCAAAATGTACCCTAAATTGTGTAAATGCAAGCGGGTCTCTATAAAAGTATTCCCTGAATTGCATAAATGCAGGCTGATTTCGATAATATATACCCTGAATTGCGTAACCGCAAGCGAGTTACCGTGAATTGTACCCTGAATTGTATGATGCCGGCGGGTTTTGGCGAAGCGTACCCCGAATCGCATAAATGTAGGCGGATTTAGATCAAATTTACTCTGAATTGCACAACTGCAGGCGGATTTCGTTGTAATATACCCTGAATTGCATAACTGCAGGCGGATTCCGTTGAAATGTGCCTTGAATTGCATAACTGCAGGCAGATTTCGTTGAAATGTACCCTGAACAGCATAACTGCAGGCGAGTTACGGTAAATGTACACAGATTTACCCCGTGTCAAATCGCTCACATAACATTTTCACGTAATAACCCGGTATGTTAGAAAAAATATAGTTTGAGAGTTTGTATGCGGATCGATCTCGACGCAGAAGAGAAGTTGGAAGAATTTTCTCTTCACGTCCACCACTAAATCCGTTAACAATGGTAGTTCGCGGACAATGGGAGTGAAATTTCAACTATGATGGAATTTATGGTCCTGCAGCAACAGCGGTAAAAGCAGGATCTATGAAAGTAGGAAGGTCGGTATAATATAGCTACTGGTGTATGAAAATCAAGCAATGATTTTACGAGACTCCGAGAGGTATAAATATTTAAATATCCACCGGAGAAATAGAACGCGGGTATTGGAAAACAACAAAGTTGCTGCTCACTCTCCCGAGAGAATGCCAAACGTTGCTGCGGCTCCGCGATCCTTCGCTTCGCTGTGTACACTGCAGACTGCTGCGCCTCACTACGGCGTGGTACGAGCAGAACGGCACGAGGCCGGGTGGATAGGTACCTACTTTATCAAAATGCACGGAATTTTACAGTTCCTCAAGTCTGATTTGAAATTCAAATTCGGTTAGACGCCGAGATGCTCTGAGAATCCTTTGAATACTCGCGGTAACATCTGTCATATCGCACTGCTCGCGTGACAATGGACTACTACATGGCTTTTCGCCTTCGTTCCTCCAGATGCTTGAACCACCACGGTATCAACCTTCCGAGTCGAAACTTGGCTTAATTAAAGCAGGTATATCTCACTCGACTACAATGTATCGCCTCCTTCACTTGCATTCTGATATTGCTGTGGAATACTAAATTTCCATCGTTTGATCTACGGAACTCGATATACGGCACTCTATGATATGGATTATTACGTGGGGCGATGTAATGATTATTGGCATCTTCATTCATTCGTTTAAATATTCAATGTAAAAATCGTGAAATTTGTTTCGAACTTTCCCATCCGAGGTGGAGTTGTTGTTGGTGCTACATCACTGAGCAAGCTTATTTCTTATCTTAAGCTGAATAAATTGTTTACAAGGTTGATGAATACGTCAAGTTTTTGGTATCCAACATTTTTTCCTCAACAAGAACCCAATTGGAATGAAAGGAATGAATAATAATTAATTTTGTTTGAACGACTTCGAACGTGGAGAGTTACCATCTAATTACCGCTTGCAAGCTCTGCAAATTGGTCTGAAATAACACAGCTGACTTAACGAGTATCAAAGTTCTATGTGCAATATATGTGTAAACATCGATCGTTTGGAAGTAGGTGTCATGCCTTTCTTCCTACGAGGAAGCTTTACTTGATTTAGTTTTCCTCTGTTGAAAGCAATATCGCCACGTCTGTACACAGCATTCTGGAATGAAATAATTTCCGTTGCAGGAAAGATTTCTTCGATAAAACCGATAAGAAAACGTCTGAGAGAATAAATCGAGGATGCGATGGATGTCGGATTAGCGAACGCAATGGCTGACAGATGGACACTGGCTGTAGCGAAGACTCATGTACGGTCATTGGTCACTGAAAGCTTTGAAAACTCTCTGGCGAAACCGATTCTGATCGGGTGATAAAAATGTTGCTCATCCCAAGATGGAAGCGAAGCACTATCCTCATATAAAGAGCAAGGAATCATTTTTGGATTTCCACTCGATGAGTTTATCCGTTCATTGACTAAGGCCATACATTCGTGGGATTGTTAAGATCGAAAGGATGTCGGTGACAAGAGTGGGATTTCAGAATGATGTCATAGGAGGAGATCCACACAAGCAGTAGAAGCGATAAGATAAGTTCCAAGAAACGGCGAAACGTGCAATTCGATTTCGACAGATAGATGAAATCCATTGTGAGGGGAACTGGCGTTTGCGATATACAATGTGGCACTGATGGGGGACGAGATGTGTTGACAGGACGGAGCTGCCTTGCTTCGTACCGCAAAGTTGTACGGAGAATGGAGATGGATGGTAATTTCGGCAATCACGCTACGTTATTTGCATCTCAGATTTTAGAGAGAATTCTCGTATCCGAGTTTACTTCCGTTACCGTTGTCGTATCTTAAAGGGAAACTTCATCTCCGTTTTTCTTCCAACTCACGATCACCCCACTTTTCCAATTCCAAGCCCTGGAACAAAAACACCAAATAACCATACAGATTTCCGTCACGATAATACCACGTGATGAAAATACAAAAGAACGACGGGGTTACGTGTGCGAAAATTATGTTGGTGAGATGTCACACGCTTAGACATTCTATTCATCATATATATTGATACCAATAGTTGCCGATTTTCTATCGAACGCTTGACGTTTCATTAGGGTTCGTGAAGTTTGATTCACAGAACTCTCCAAAGCAATCTAACCCCTCGGTGCATCTGATCTACATTTTCGGAAACAATTCGTGAACTTGAGAGATGATTTTTTGTTTCAATTTCCAACCCCGTAGTCGTGATACTTGTTGGCCTGGGTCCAAGATCGGTTCGATTCTTAGCCCGTTGTCAAATCATATCATAAATGCAACGCGTGAGTATGTAACCTCTTATGGACTAGTGTCAACGAGGGGTGTGATTTGAGGGTGGAATGGTATGTTTGCCGGATTCGTGATTCTTGAGGACCGCATCGGGGAGTGAAATCTTTTCGCGAAAATCGACCATTAGCCTTCCAAATGCGATCGGGATTCCATAACAGGGTGACAGTGGAGGATGCTGCGTCCCTCCTGCAGATCAGTGCTCCCCCCCCTCCCCCCCCCCCCTCTCTCTCTCTCCGAGTAGTGTGAGAGAGGATTTAAAGAGTGGCATGAGAAATTGAAGGGTGAAACGACACGGGTTTCGGATTTCTATGCGATAAGCACTTTGGTCGGATAAAAGGCCTCTATCTGCTGGTGCAGAGAGGATCGCAAGGCTCGGAGACGGGGATGGGATTTCTACCGGGACTAGATCCGCAGATTCCCTCACCCATTGCAGCAGCACCGTGGGATAGGTAAGCAGACTACGCGTATACGGACGTCAGCCGATATTTCTTTGATACGGTCTTGAGAGCAGCTCGTATCCACGTACCTAACAAGACATGCTTAGAGAGATGTAAGTCCAAATTCGAGCCACACCAAATGCATTCGCGGAGTTCGATTTATCCTAAAAATACGTCGAATCATGAAAAATCGTACCAACGATTTGTATCGTCAATAGTGGTCAGTGAGTTGTATAAACATGACAATCCGTAACATTGACATCTGCATACTTTAGTCCAATCTAATTTAAGTCTGCAACTTAACCAGCAGAGTAAAAGAAATGAAATCCAGGTTCTGGGATAGATAGGACCTAGCGATGCGTTCGGAATGGCAATTCTGACTATTCGACATCAGTGAATGTGACTTGTGGGCAGATTCAGGTGTTTCGTACAAGAACCGGGAGTGTCACCCAGATCGCGCCGAGCATTTTCTGATTCAAAGGTGCAAAACTGTACAGCACGGAGAGGAAATCTCTTTGACTGAAAGCTTTGAATTCACTTAGACTTGTTCGTGATGTGGCAACTTTTACGACTCTTCTCGCGACCGTTTCTGAGTGTATCTTTATGTACGCTACGGCAATACATGTGAAGCTACTGTGTTTACGAGATGAGTGCACCACTGTACCCGGAAGGCATTCCTCGGCTCCCTTGCCTTTCTCCGGTTGGCTCTCACCATGCAGACAGGCAACGCTTGGGCAAAGACGTAATTAACGACGCTCACTGTGAATAACTTCAGAACTAATTACTCCCTTTCGCAGTTGCAGCTTTTCTCTAAACCGGTCGCTTCTTCCCTCATAAACCGCTCCGCAAGCCGGCTGGATGTCTTGGATCTGTTTAGTCAGCGTGGAAAATTTGGTACTGTCACGATAACGCAAAACTACGATTGGCGTAACCACCGTCTCACCCTCCTCTGCAAACCCATGAACATCCTGAGCTCAGGCAGTATTCCGAAATTCTCGTACACAGTGCTCGTTGTGTTTCACATGACGCAAACAAAACCACCCAGCATTAATAATTACTTCATCCCTTCAAGTTCCCTCCACGTGGTTTTGGTACCCTCTTGTATAAGGCGTAACGTAGAATTGGACGAAGTAAGACCCCGCAGGTGACCGGCGAAATTTCGTGATGCCAATTGAGGTACTATTTTTCAATCTCGGGGCAGAATTATCACCTAAAATAGTAACAAAGTGGTCTAAATTTAGGTACTTCCATTCAAGTAAACAATGCCAAGGGCTTAACGCGTCTCAGACAAATATCACGCGACTACGCGTGTAGAACGGCAGTTCACACCTTAATCCGTAAATATTATAACAGAGAACGCGTGTGAAATGCGATAAACTTTATTTATATGTAGATATACACATACATACATATGCACATAGTAATGCCGGACCTCTGCTTGCGGAAGACGATCTAGCCGTAAGATAGTGGCTCGTTGGTTTACGGGTGCGAAATTTTGCCCAATCAATTAACCTCACGGCCAGGCTTACTTGTATAATTTTCCCTAGAGCTGGAAAGGTAAATCGCTTATCGTCAACAGAATCGTGATTCGTATCAATCAGTTGAATGGAACGTGTTATATACCGAGAACGAGGTGTGGTCCTTAAAGATTATGGTAATATCGCTCGAACGCTTCAAGTCGGTGCCGGCTCTGAAGCTCTCGTGTCATTTTTTGGCCACGACACTCTAATTGCGGCATTAGACAGATTTTTCAATTTAAGCGCTAGTATTCATCCTTCTTTAGCCTGAAAAATGTACTGCAAGAACTAGTGAAAAACTAGTGTACTTCAGGGGTTTGATTCACGAGCTATTCAAAATTCTTTTGCAGTGTCGTCTGCAGGTGGAATACAAGATGAAGATAAGGACGTTGCTGCTCATTTAGTCACACGTATGAGAAATTCTCAATTCGGATTGAACGGGTCATTTTCACATATTGATATAGTCATTGTTCCCCTACATCACTGATTCTGCCTACTCTGAGAGAAATTTATAGTTTCGGTTACAGTTCGGTCCTTAACTATTTTCATTTTTTACCACAATCGAAAAATATAGTTCTAGGTAGAAAATGAAAATTAGTTTTCTAGCTGTTACCAGAAAGTCTAGTATCCGTTACTATTCTTTCTCATTACGAGCACTGTTACTATATTTTCTTGTAATTGTTGCGAACATTTAATGCTTGTGCAACAATAAATTGACGCTAAAGCCTTGTTTAACTAAAAAAGTAGAGTAAACCGAACGAACGGATTTTGCGTTGCAATTACCAAAAAAGGATCGACAATAACGAAAAATGGTTACGTGTAGGTACCTCGTTTTCCGTAATTGAACAATTGAAAAAACAAACCAGTTGAGGTCGATAACGATCCCACTCTCAACTTGCCGTTGGAGTTTCGTGGCGGTATGTGAATTTAGTTTTTTTTTTTTACTGAAATCAAAATATATGACTTGTTATTTCGTAATTTAAACGCCAATAATCAAATATATTATCTAAAGCCATGTATTTCACACATTGAAGCAATTTTCTCCGTGAACTTGGATGCTTTGTAAAAAAAGTACGCAACTTTATTTTTATTTATACATACATGAATTTAGCGATTTTGTATAAATTGTATGTATTTTTTTTTGTATTTTTTTTTTCGCAGAAAATGGCTCAAAGATACAACTTGGCCGTTTGCGAGGAACATCGAACGCTGCTTTGTTGCCTTTGGGCTACCGCAGTTGAATCAGTCGTAGTATTTTTTCCTCAATTTATCATCACTGATTATGTGCTATTATTTAGACAAAAGACTCGAAAACGTACGAACACCCTTTATAAACACTTTTTTTTCTACGTTTTTGTTGACTTTCTTCGTATTTCCGTGTTCCGTATTTTTTCCATTTTCATATCCCGGAATAAACATACTTTTTGAACGAGACAAGATAAAAGTAAGTCTTTCCTGATGTTCTAGTGTAACTTCTTCAAAATCACGTTTGAAATTAGGAAATCGGTTCATTGCAAAAGAAGCTAGAAGATTTTGTTGCAAAAATGACTTTTCTACCGTTCTAAGCACTTTTTGGTAGTAACTGAATTTTTCACCACCTAAACTTCAATAAAATTATATTTACTGTTTACCATTCGTTTCGTTATTAAAAAAGGAAAAGATTCACGTACTTCCGAGTGTTGACTCACGAGTTAGAAGTTAGTAAAAAAGATAAACTGTTTTCTAGGCTTGACAGTATCAAAAAATTTCAAACAACCTGACGAGAAAGAAGTAGCAGATGGAACAGTGGATGATGAGCAATTTTGATTTCAGTTCAAAGTATACCAAAAGTCAAATAATTTGATCATTCTGGCATTGTTTAAAACAATGTTTGCGTGGGTGGAATACGAGTCTTCTCTACTATAAGAGCGCATTGTCGGTTTTACCGTTGAAACCAATACCTCAGCACATCGTGATCTTGCGGTTTACCGATTTCATTACATCTCTCTCATAAATCTCCGAGCATGAACACGTGAGTCTACTCGGTCATAGAACAGTTTTTGCATGTGAGTGATCAACTGGCTTGAATGAAATTTGCATAAAGCAGGCAAGCACTGCGGAGCCTCGTCTCTCACATCCCCTTACTCGGACCTTGAAGTTATCGTGCTGCATTGTAATTACAGGGCTGCAGCAGCATGCTATCGTTACAGTTTGCGGCTAATTTTTGCGCGATACCTCGAAGCCATAGCGGAGTTTATTCTCAGACAGCGGGGAAATGTATAACAACATTGCTCGGGTAATGAATTTATGGGTAGGTACAGTTTGCCGTTCGCTGTCGAGCTTTTATGTCACTACAATGGACCCTGTCGGCAGGTTTCGCGTCACGCGATGTCTTCGCGTTATACCGCTTCACTTTGTTCCCATATCGGCTCGAACCCGCAGTTATAAGTTAGCTTCAATTCACGACCCGTTATTGTAGAATTGTGACTTCCTTTCTCGAGATAATCAACTCGTGATCTGATCAAAACAAGGATCGATATTCCCAGTGTGAGAAAGTCTACGCGAAGCAGCGTTGAGTTCTTTGTCCATTTTAACATTTTTGTTGATTAGGGTGGCCTTGCAAATGTTATTTTTGAGTTTTGACCGGCTGCCCGACCAAATGGTTCAAGAATAATTCTCCCATTTTTTCAATTCTTTATCTCAACTTTAACCCGTGCTCGCAAAGGGTTGGATTTCCCCATTTAACACTTTCAGGTACACGTTAAATCTACCGAACAGATTTCGATCAAATTTGGTGAAAAAGGGTTTCTTGAGTCGCTGATAACGAATCTGTATTAAAAATTTGAAAATTCAAAATGGAGAATTGAAAATAGCGGACCAAAATCCAAAGAATAATTCGATATTGATAAAACTCGGTACTCAAATCTGAACCTGAAATAACAAATTTCAAAATAATGGATCCAATGTGGCAATATCAACACTTGGGATTTTGGTCCATCATATTGGATCCACCATTTTGAATTTTGTAATTTCGAGTTCAGAGTCGTAATCAGTGACCCAAGAAGTCTATCTATATTAAATTTTATAGAAATCGGTTCGGTAGATTCGATGTGCCCCTGAAAGGGTTGAATGGGGAGATCGACCCTTTTGCGGGCACGGATTACAGTCGAAATGAAAATTTGAAAAAATGAGGGAATAATTTTTTGATTATTTCAAGCCGATTTGTGAGAGCTCCACCTGTCGAAATTAAAAAATGTCCTTCATAAAAACCATCCGAAATTATTGATCGCTTGAAATAAATAATTCTACAAGTATTCGTGGATGGTTCATATTTTTCCTTATTAAGACTGTGCGCACATTGCATGGCTGATTAATAAAATAGATTTTGCGATGAATTATTCTTCGGAATTAGCACGGGTTCTGACGGTATGCTCTGCTAGTTTCATTTGTAGAGATGAACAGGTGAAATTAGTCACGTTTTACACACGGTTCAACGGGTGTTGGAATCAAATTATTCAATTCAATCAATTACAGCCAATGAACCGTGGTAATAACAGAGCTAAACGCAGTACCTGCAGCACGGAATAGATCGATGCATTCGGCGAACTTCAATCCAATTTTACCTGACACGAATTTGATTACAATACTCAATCGCTTCGTTTACTTATCCCGCACGTTACCCCAAATAGTTATTCCAACTTTTCCAATCAGTGTCTTCAACAATTGTGAAAAAGTCGAAAGTGAATTTACTCCAATTTCACTTCCTTCAACTAAATTTCGCACCATCTTATATCAATCATCGCCAAATTTTGGCCCATTGTGGTTCTGTTAATCGCAGTTATACAGCATTAATTAAGCATCAAAGTAGATCGATTGATTGGTGAAATTCCAATCTGTTAGCAATTAGATATCCTCTTTCGCTTGTTAGGATGGAAATTTCTCGGTAGCACCGTTCAAATATCTTACACTGAGAAAAATTTCATTTGTTATAGTAACTAGAAAAATTCAGTGAAACTGATCGTATCGTTAAAAAAGCAATTTGAATATTGTTAGAATTACGAAAAACGGGGTACGCGTAACCACTTTGATCCTTTGTTGGGTAATTGCAACGCAAAATCAGTTTTTTCGGTTTAATGTAATTTTTTAGTCAAATAAGGCTTTAACATCAATTTATTGTTGCACAAGCATTAAATTTTCGCAACAGTTACAAAAAAATCTAGTAACTGATCGTAATGAGAAAGAATAGTAACGGATACTAGACTTTCTGGTAACAACTAGAAAACTAATTTTCATTTTGTACATGGAACTATATTTTTCGATTGTGGTAAAAAATGAAAATAGTTAAGGACCGAGTGGTAATCGGAACTAAAAATTTTTCCCAGTGTACGAGCAATGGCGACCGCAACAGCTACAAGTATGGAAAAATCTACCCATGAAGATGTTTCATTTACACGTTGGAGGCATGATAAAGGTAGACATCCAAAGTGGGGCTGGAGCATGTTTTTTTTTAAATAAGAATAATGGTGGCAAAGAAGAAGAAGAAGGGGATGGGGAAAAAGTAACCGAAGGGGAGCCACGGAAGGCTGGAGGGTAAAAAAAATTGCTCGAGAATTTCATCGGGGGAAAACCAAGCCAATGAAGACGCCATCTGAATACAGTAGTCCGGTAATAAAGCGGTAAGGCACGCCTTTCAGAATATATCCGGGACTCGCAATAAAAGGTGAAATTTAGCTACGGAATACGAAATAAACAAGAGTTTCATCGTCCCGAGGACAAGCAGAGCCGTAACATGTTTTCACCAATCGGTTTCACGCAGGCACAAATCGCACGCCAATAATTGCAATATATATTCGGGTGAACGATAAAGCTTTCGCTTCAACAACTGCAGGGTGAGAAGCTGCAGGTTTCCTTATTAACGTGGCGTCAACTCGGAAGAGTTGAGGCAGAAAGTCGATTGTTTCAAAACTCCCCTCGCAAAGCGATGCCAGAGTAAGTGTCTGTGTGTGTATATGTGTGAGTAAGTGGTTGTGGTGTGTACGTATATTATCGTAACCCCCGGCTCTACGCCGAGATGAAAGTTTATGGGCTAAATAAATTAACCAAGAGGTTTCACCCCCGTCGACACTATGACAACAGCGAGCCAATCTCCCGGTACGAAACTCACCACAAAACATTTTTCTTCTTGTCGTAAAGGAAAATTCCTATCACGTTGTGCACTGTGCACGCAACTATTTAGAAAATGTTTAAAAAATTGTCAGGCTGACAGGAATTCACTTCTGTGTGAATCATTATGTCATGCGATATTTCATTAACGTTTGGATATTTTCAACCCTTGTTCGACACACTTCTGTAGAATCACATATCTGACACACCGGGGTCGTGATGGTCCAATGATAAAAACGTTACGAAAAATGAACCATTAAATATTATCATTCGAAATTTTTTTTCGATATTTTTAAAGGGTTACTTTTTTAAACTATTTAGGTTATATGACATAGTATCAAAATGTCAAATGGCGCCATAGACCCGATTTTTTCAGATTCAGGTACTCTACATTACCGAAGAAAAGGCGTGGGGTCGTTTGTACTCCAGGGTGTCAAACAGGGGTTAAAACCATGGATATGAATCGATCTGTCAACTCATTGGCCAAACTTTTTGGACTCAAAACTTCGATTTCGCTATAATTTGGAAATGTCACAGTGTACATTTTATTACAAGTATGTCTAAATTCATAGGCCACGAAGCCTTGCCGTTTAAGAGAATGAAAATTGTGATTTCTTCATTATCAAGTACCTCGAGGAAGATCGAAGGCTGCACATATTACTACTTTGAAAAATGAATGACTGACTCCAATACCTAATTCATCTTTTATTAGCGTGCGCTACATAACACATCCGAATTGAGGCCGGATCGAAATTTTTCGATTAGAATTGGAAAATGTCCTCGTGACGTCAGAGCCTCATTGTCGGCGCCATTTTATCACCACATAACCTAAGTTTTTAATTTTAATGGAGGCATATCGTAATTTTCGGGGTTTCAAATCACTCATGTCACATGAATCAATGAAACGTAATCAATAATTAACCTGTTCTACACTGAGAGAAATTCTTATTTCCGGTTACCGCTCAGTCCTTAAATATTTGCATTTTTTACCACAATCGAAAAATATAGTACTAGGTACAAAATGAAAATTAGTTTTCTAGCTGTTAGCAAAAAGTTTAGTATCCGTTACTATTCTTTCTCATTCAGATGACTGTTACCATATTTTCTCGTAACTGTTGGGAAAATTTAATGCTTGTGCAACAATAAATTGACGTTAAAGCCTTATTTAACTAAAAAAGTACAGTAAACCGAAGAAACTGATTTTGCGTTGCAATTACCCAAAAAAGGATCAAAATGATTACGCGTACCTCGTTTTTCGTGGTCCCAACAATATTCAAACAGTTTTTTTTTTTTTTTTTAACGATACCTGTTTTATTGAATTTTTATAGTTAATGTAACAAACGAAATTTTTTCTCAATGCACCATCCACACGCGAAAAAACACGGCCAACGGTCAGCCGTCAGCCTGATTGCATCGATTTGACTTTCTTCCACGAGATGACGCATGGCGAAGTGACCAATGATGCCAATGACCCGGAATGCATTACGAATGGCTTTGGTCAGGTGACAAACGCAAGTATCAGACATAGCGGGGAGAAACTGATGCGGGCATGAGGGCCACCTTCGTGGTACTTTGGTAAAGGCAATTACCACGATGCTTGCAGCTATTTCGAGGGGAGCGCGTGTAACGTGACTCACATCAATCACTCGCCACGCGATACGGGCGATAGCGATGCCTGGTCAAAAGGCCGGCAACCACGCAACGCTGAACACTGAAACCCTGAAATCGAACAATAGCCGCTACAGATAGATATGAGAAAAAAATAACCATCGGGTACTCCAATTTTTCAGCCATGTTCACGTCTATTCGTATCTTTGGACAATGCGGCTGTACAATTAATGATCAAATTATAAGTTAGCCTGCTCTAACTGTAATTGTTATGATTTTGTGAAAACGATAATGTAATCGTAAACTACCGAGTACTCGAAAGGAAAAAAAAAAGAGAACGGTTGCTGGAGTTTGTTGAGCAAACATCGTATTTTGTTTGAGTTTGTGTTTAAGTTTGAGAAAATTTATTTTCCATGAGCGAGAAAGTTTTATTATACTGTTCACTGTCTCTTATAAAAGACAAGGGGAATCTGAAGATAAGAGGAAAACTTAAACATGTTCAATCGATCGAAATTTATACCGCGGGAAAATGGAAACAGCTTGCAATTAAATCATACTAAGATCCTAATAATGAATCCCAACCTCATCGTACGAATAACCAAGGCGGCAAGTCAGGGATGATTCTCAGAAGTTTAAGTACATAAGAATTATAGTACCACTTTAGACCACAAGACGGCGCTGAAAAATCCTATAAATACGGGTCAAGACACGGAACAGTTAATCATTCGGTGAACACCGGACGGCGAATCGTCAACTCAAGAAGCATCAGGCTTTTTGCTGTGCAAGAATTTACCGCATGATAACACATCGAAAGTTTTTTTCCATAATCCGTTCATGATGTCTTCAATTTTGCGTGAATAATATAATCATTCTAACGCCGAAAGCCGTCGTCATCTTGCGACGATACGTCTGCGTTTTTCTTCTTTTTTTTTTTTCGTTTTGCTTCGAGCACATTATACGTTTGTTTGTTCCCATTGAAGCGACATTTTCTCCCTGACATTGGAGCACGAGGGTAAAATATTCATGGGCGTGTAATTATTTTTTTCAGTCGGATCTTATATTTCATTCGTATATAGTACGGATTTAACAGCCACGGCTCTGCGAATATACGACACGGATGGCTGCGCGACGATGTAAAGAAATGAGGAAAGAGAGAAGAAGAAGAAGATGGGGAAAAAAAAAGTATCACGGTAAAGAGCCTGATGGGTGAACAAAGCGGAGATGAGGGACAGAAAAGACAGTGTAAGATAGGGCACCGAAACCAAGGAAGCTTTTGAGAGATGGGTGGATGACGTGACGCTCTTTTGCTCTACTAGAAATTGCGATTTCCATTTCGAACCAGACGGAACGGTAAAAAGTTGGCAGGATAAAAAATTGCCACAGGATATATTTATATCGATTTTCATTTCTTTAATTCATATTCGATTGGATTTTTCTCGCTTTTCAAATGAGGCTGAATTTGTCAAAAATCATCGTTGCACAGTTTTAAAACGACTTTAAAGGAGTTGGTTTTTCAAAATATGAATACTTTTTTCTTACCGTGGATTACTAAATTTCAAACAATATTAAGAGTTTCATTTAATATTTTCGCTAAACATAGATCGTTCCATTAACGTCACCAACTTCATTTTCGTTTTTTAAATAATTTTTTTCACTCGTAGCTGCTAAACCGATAGCCTGCCCATTTTCACTTTGAAATCAGAATTTTGTTTTTTCAATAAAGAATTCAAGAGAAGAATACGAAGTCAATCGATTTGAGCTATTCATCCGAAAATTGGGTTCTCGAATTTTCGTGAGCAATGAAAATAAAAAAATTTTTGCCAGGGCATGCTTAAAAATATAAAAAACAACAATCGTCAATGGTGAGAGTTTTACGTAGGTTGGTTTAGTACAGAATGCCTCATATGCATGTGTTCGTAATGTGAGTTATACCATTGATTTTAGATATCTTGTACTATGCAGAGTGAAAATTAATTTCAGTGTAATTATTGCTATCTTGATAGTCAATTTAATTTTTGTACAAACTCTAAAAGCGACTGTGAAACTGCGTGAGCGAGGATCCATTCAAACTTTTCGGAATTTTTTTCAGTTTTGGTGTGAAGCTCGCATGTAGGGTTGAGCTGAGAGGTGATATCCCATGGGAAGGAGGAGAACCGGTTGTACATACAAAAACGAGACAGAGGGAAGTCGGGGCGCCCTTATCTTAGTTGGATATGCTGATGACGCGTAAACTTTCTAAATCCCCGAGTTTTCAACGCCCCCGTAAAAATCAAATCCTCACGATGGCGAGGAAGTTGGTGGCCCGGGTGGAAAACTAAGCTCCGTATGAAACCCAGTCGGTGTGATTAAGGTAAAGCTCTCGGCGATGATGGTGCATTCAGGTCACGCGGTCTTCTGAGCAGGCTCACAACTTCGAACTAAAAATCTTGAAAGGACATTTTAAGCGGGCAACAACATCCAGCGGTAAACACCTCAGCCGAGGAATTTGTTGATTTATTAACAACAAGCCATTCCGTCAAAATTATTCATTCTTGCAAGAAGCTCGCTACTTTCCTACCTCCGATCATGGATTCGGATAATTTAATCAACTGTATCTCACGGTTGGCTTGTCGGCAATTTCGATGGAAATGGAAGGAGAGTTGTTAAAAACTGCACTGATAACACCGGACAACACGAATTTTGAGTCTCGGTTCTAAATGTTAAATTCTCATTTCTTCCACGTAACTAATGAAAGAAAATATAGTTTTATCAGATGAAGTTTGACTTTGTATAAACCAGAACGATATTTCGGATTTTAAGAAAAATTACCTATTTCTTCAAACATTTATTGTAAATAACAATGAAACCAGCTTTAGTTTCGTATTTGAATCACTTCTATTTAAAAATAATAATCAATCACGGGTTAACAAAATGAAATTTTTTTTTTTCGAGTTTGTATTTGAAAAAACAAATTTTGATTTTATACATAGAATTATAATCAAAATCTTCATTTATCACTTATGAAGTTTGCTTTTGTCTTTTTTACGTTGATAAATAAGTCTTGAACTTTTTGTTTATAGCTACCAACGAAACTTGCAAAATTATTCACCAATTTAAAAAATACGAAAGCAAACTTTATAAGTGATAAATGAAGATTTTGGTTATTATTCCATGTATAGAATTGAGATTTATTTATTTCACTATAAACTCGAAAAAAAAAGAAATTGTTGACCTGTGTAATCAATACTGGATTTCAATCATACAATTAATAAGAAAATCGTGTCTGATTATACTGTCTGATATACTGTAAACACTGGTTGTATGAAATATATTCGACGAAGTAATTTTAATTTGTTTTATACGCTGCAGTTGCTCGAAATCGAATAAAATCCGTGAAGCCTTGTAAAATATTTGAAATATCGTGAATTCTCATAAAGTCCAATCGAATCGATGACATTTCGCAAAATCTCCCAGCTTCGTGCAATTCTAGAAGTTCCCTTAAAATTTAATGAAAATTATGTTAACTTAGGTACAAATAAAATTTGATTGAACTTCGTTAATTTGCTAAACAGTACCGAAGTTATTGAAATATTGTGATCCAAAGAATTTGATCAAATCGTAAAGAAGTTTCATAAAATTTCATAAATTCCCTTGCCAAGAAATGAAATTTCTCAAAGTCACTGCTAAAGTTTTCGAATTCGTAGTTACTTGGAAAAACTCGGTGGTTTCGAGTATATTACACCGATAACTTTCTTCGTATCCGCAAAATTTCGTGCCTGTGGTCCAGGATTCGTCTTTTTGTTTTTTTCACATTACGTAAATACAAAATCGCAACGATCAACGTCAGTGTTTGTGCGAGTTTGAACGACGCGTATCGGTGCCTCTTATTTTTCATGTAACAATACAGTGGAACTATTCATCGCAATTTTAATACGCGGCTAACGAAGTTGCAATTTGAAAAGCCATTCCGAGTGATGGCTGCGCGGCGCCTACTTAACCACTTATACCTTTACACGATATCGCAGACGGTCTCATCTCGAGACGGCTACGTTTTGTCTCCGGTACTCCACCCCACGTCTCCTCGGCCATCAGCTTCCCTCTCGGTTTCTCCTTTGCTGAGCCATCAGGGAAGAAGTAGAAAAAAAATAAAATAAATAAAAAAATCACGTCGTTCCTCTTGACGCCCAAAACACCTGGTAGAAATGCTGAAAAGCTTAACCACGTCTCTCCATTTCTCTGCAGTCAGCTTCAGCCGAGCAAACTTCTTTCTTGAGTTTAAACGCACTTTTTTTCATTTTCGATCCCTTTTTTATTTTTGTATTTTTCTTTTTTTTTTCTCGCTTTTTCGCAGATCTGCGCGTTACTTTCACTTCAAAGTTCGAGAGGATTTATTGGTCAAGCGATGATTAGAACCAGGATTATAACGAATTCGACACGATGCCGTGAAATGGAATTCTGAATTCACGATTCTGGAATGGAAAAATTCTAGTGAAAGATGTACGATCATACGTGTGAAAATAAGTCGCTGCTAAGCTTCTGAACAGGAAATTCTGGTACATATATATATAAGGGAAGAGTTTTATGAATGAAAGAAATTTGAGGGAAAAAATTCTTCTTCAAAATGTGATCCGCCATTCATACGCAGAACACGGTCACGTAACAGGAATCTGAGACTTCGCAAATTGAGCGAGAAAAATTCCAACTCAATATCGGGACCGCATCCCTTCTTCATCCACCCCGATTCGCTCACTCTCAGTCTGGCAACAAGAACTGCTTTCAACCCCGTATCTTGACCCCTCAGACCTTCCATTCTTCACCAAAACGATTCTTTTTCTTTAAATTTTATTTCCAAACCCCCGCCCCTCGTATACCAAAAACTCTACGATCACCGGAAGGCTCTCGTTTGTTGTTATCAACGTTCCATTCCCTGCTCGGATTTAACTAGGAACCTAATGCAGTTTCTTTTTGGTTTCCTACTGGATCGGAACTTTTTTTCACACAATTACATCAACGGGAATAAACAGTGACATAAACGATGATTGAATGATCAAAATTATTATAGATAAATTAACGAATAGAATAAAGTGAGACTCGATTATTGAGATATGAAAGAGATTAAAACTAGTTTCCAGATTCCAGAATTTACTATTCTTGCATTTTTAGAGTCAAATATATTTTTCAACCTTCATTCTACGCGTCATATTTCCAGACTTTTAATAACTTTTGCATTGGCCTTTGAGGCAAAGAAAGAGTTAAAATAAGCGTTTTGTAAATGTTACCAACAGCTGTCACGAGAAAAGATGTCGAGGTATGAATGGCGATTTGCGATACGGTTGAGCGTGCATTAGACTATATATATATATATATATATATGTATATGTATATATTCAAAACCGGAAGTGGTGCAGGCAACATTTTGAATAGCAAGCCCATTAACGCGGCGTGTATTCAACGTCAGATTCGCCGTTGAGTAGCTCAGCCGATCTTCTCTTACAACGAGACTTATTTCCTTCAAGTTATTTCATTTCCGCTCGTTCATCTTCCCGCAGATGAAAGCATTGTTCGAACCGCGCAACGCGTCTTCCTTTCCGACTCGGTTGGGGTGTTCGAATTAAACACGACGCGATCTTTGTAAGGTTTTTTTTATTTTTCCTCCATACACGTAAGATTTCAGTGATGGAAGGGCAAGCTGTGATTTGCGATTTTTTTTCACCTGCTTTACGGTGTTGCAGAAATAATCCTGACCTCCATTTTCGGCAACCAATCTTATTCTATTCGGTTGAAGTTTGTTTTATTCAAAATTGTATCTAAACTGAGTTTCATTGATATATTTTTTTTTTTTTTGTTTTTACTAGAATTGATCAACAGGAAGCATTCTTATTAGAAACAGTGTTGACGGTTTTGCTCGGTGACATTTTCTGTAGTGTCCGCACCATCTTAAAAATGATTCAGTCGATCTACTTTAAATATAGAAACTGTATTTCTTGATAGTTTACTCTTTTTACCAAGATCTTAAAGTTTTTTTTTTTTCAATAATTATTATTTCCTTTCTTGTTCGACAGAATTACAAACGGTCACTATACGTCTTATAAGAAAGAAGAAATCAGAGATCATACGAGAAAACTTTCGCCAAATTTGAAGTAAATCGGTAAAAATATTTTTTCATACTTATAATGGGCACCGGTAAATATGTCACCGAGTGAAATAATTGACGTTAATATCACGGACAGTGTTTTGTCGAATTATTTGAACGAAACGCGAATCAGATTCCATCTTAGCCGTTATTTTCCGTCGGCTGAAAGCGTCGTTTAACGACGTCCTCCTAATTTATCGGCTTTGGATACGATTCAACCTTTTTACTATTTTTGCAAAAATATTTGGACCGTTTATCGGGCGAACAGAACTCGGTTCATTCACTAGATAAACTCGGGGCATTCCCGAAATAACCTATTAACGCTGAAGGCTCTTGCCGGGGGAAAGACTCCTCAGGAATCTCTTTAGACCGCAAAATCGCTTAAGCCGTTTCGGCGAGGATGGCTCATGGTGGAAAAAAGGAAGAAAAAAAAAAAAAAAAAAGAAGGGAAAGGGCAATAGGAAGGAGAACGTCTTTCGCAGACGCCCGAGAAGACGCCCTGATTTAATCCAAGGCGCGGTTGAATTCTGCTCGAATTCTCATACTGGCATGGATTTCGAGTGCTCGCTTGCTAGTTCCCACGACAGTGAAAGTGCTTTTCATGAAACCCCGAGGTGGCATCGCGCCTCTTCCCCAGCTCTTTCAAGTATGCCGAGGTTTAATTCAATTTTCACAAATTTCCAGGTTGAATCTGCGCTTTATGATAATGTCACTTCATGACTCCCTGCAGTACTCGCTGTAAGCTGTCCATCCGTGACGTTAACTGTCGATGGAATTAAGTGAGTGTGAAAAAGCTCGCATTCTGATCGGATCTTGATGTTCGGATCCAATATCGTCAATTACAAAAAAAAACAAAAAGAAAAAGATTACCGTCGTCGATTATGCGAGTTTGTGATGCGGGGTGGCAAACCTGGAAATTTCAGGGTATTTAAAAGCGATCATGGAAAACCTGGAATTGTCAGGGGTTTTTAATTTGGTCATGGAAATAACTGAAAATATCAGTTTTCTGTCATGGGAATTAGAAATGATTTCTCGAGGCAACAAGTTCACTTTTTTTCTGGAGAGAACAAATTGGCTTCAAATGATTTTTTTTTTTTTTTTCTTTGTACGTTATATTTTTATCTAATTCTAATGTAATTTGAACCGAATATCAAGTTAATCAGCTGAACGATTTAAATTTTACAAACTTTCTAGAACTCGGAAAATGTCAGGGAAAACTACGTATTAGGTCTTGGAAAATCTGGAAACTTGAATTGATGTTCATTTCTGTCTAAAGCGCTCCGAGGACCGCGAGCTTTGATATCATAGCAAAAAGCAGCTGCAAAACATTCATTCCATCATCTTCAGCCGCCCCTTTGATCGAAAAAAATACCTTCGGTCCGTCGCGTTTTTCCTGAGTGACTCTGGAAGGACAACGAGTTAATTAATAGTAACTTTCGTTGTTTCAGCTTGATTGTGCTAAATCAAAAGACGCGAGTGTGACGGGCGATAGAAATTGCAAAAATGTCTACCTCTTTTCTCTGGGAAGAAAGGCTGAAGTCGAAGTAAGTAACTGAAGATACTTTTAACGTGTTTTCTTTGGAAAGTCGTTTGCTCGCTTACGGCACACGTTTTGAATATAACGGCACACGATGTTGCAGGATATTCCTCTGAAACGGCAGAGGGTAAAAAGAAGAAGGGAAAAAGAAGAATAAAATGGAGTAGAAAAGAAGCAAAGAATTCCAAACAATATTTTGAATTGCTAAAATATTCCCTTGAATACATTGCGCTTAATATTATTCGGCGTATAATAAGTGGGCGGCAGCTCTGCCAGCGGATTGCTTCTGCACTGCACACGGATATTCTGGTAGTTGATTCTATATTTCCACGTCGTTATTCGAATTTATTCGAATGTGATCCAGTCACCGATAGCTCACCACTCCCCAAGCTGTATATTTTAATGAAGAGTATAATCATTTATCACGTCACTGTAAGGGTGATCCCCACTTACGAACCCTAGGATGGAGACCCAAGTTCAATCCAATTTTCAAACCCGTAAAAAGATGGAATCGGTTCGGCCCATCGGGCGTTTTCTTGAATCGTATATCGTGCTTCCCGAATTTTCGCTGTCTTGGCTTCTGGTTAAAATCCCGACCAGTTTTCTAGTGCGAACCTAATCCATTAGAATATGGCTTGTGAAAGTCGAACGAAGCTCACGATCAATCTGCAATTAAGCAAAGTCGTGAGGGCTATAAAGATTTTAAGTACCAACTGATAAAATGCGATTGTGCCGAATTACTTTGGAATTTTATCAATTCGATACTAATCGAAAATCGATAAAAACTCTTCACTTGCACTCTGTTAAAAGATGAAAGAATTCCTTTCTTCTCATGCATGTCTCTTTGTTCTCTGAGTAATTCATTAGCTGGGTTGAATCGTGAGGGCTTTAGCTTAAAATCTTTTTCAATTAGCGGAACGGCATTTGTTATTATTAGCACCTGTTATTTTGCGACGGCAATAAGCAGAGATTTATTAAGAATTCCGGAGGAAAGACCGTACCCTGTGAAGTGAAAATTTGACTTACTTCCGCCACTCCAGAGAATGAAAATGACAATGGAAAGCCTGGACTTGGATTTCCTCTCGACTTCTCATACTTCAACTGCAACGGGTAAAAATTCTTGACCTCCGAGTGTCAGGTACTATCTGGAAAAACATTTCCACTGACGTCTGTCGTGTAACAAATGGTTCCTTTCTAGGATTTTGTTCTATTTGGAGCTCGTGCGTCACAGAGTGAGAAAGAATAGAAGTCGAAGGCTTTTGTGGGGTGGCTACTAAGATTTCACTGTCTCACGCTCTCCGGTGTGAATATTTCTCCGGGACTTTATTGCCTCCAAGCTCGAATAACGCTTTGATCCATCAAGGAGCGAAGTTAGAAGCGCGGAGAGAGAGAGAGACGACAACGTATCGAAATTGCCAGAATGAATATCGCTGTAATTCAGATCGCGCCGAGGATTCGTTTGTTTCATTTGACACCTGTAAATTAATTTCCTCGAAAGCGATCCGCTCCTCTTCTTGTCTCCAGAGATTTTGTGATTATTTTTCTTGGATTCCATCGAGCAGTAAAATAAACCATCATGCAAGCTCCCGGGTGCTCGATCGAACGAGGTGTGATAATGGTGAATTTTTTACCACTGAATATACTCCTCGTTTTATTCAGCGCTGATGTACGATGCTGGGAAAAATATCAGGGTGCACACACGGCCTCGAGGACTGCATGCAGAGGTAAGAGGGCGAGAGAGAATTAGAAGGAGAAAGAGGAGAGGGAGCCGACGCGATCGGTGAATCCGTTCTTCTCCATTTACGACATTTCTTCCAGCTCTCTTTTACACGGCAGTACTGCAGGTCTGTCATACAGCAGCTGCGCTTGTCAAGTTGAGCTTGCAGTAACCCCTCATTCCACAATTTTTTTTTCCTTCTTGTTTTTTCCTTTCTACTTCCCGCAGGAGCTGATAGCATCGATCGCGTTCCCGCAAGACATATTTTCCGTTTCTTTTTCTCAGCTTCTCGTCTGTCGAACATCGCTTGCTCGGTTTGTCCGTTTCAGAACCTTTTACCTCTTAATCGAATGGCTTCCTCGGCCCAGGATATTGAGTTTTATTTTTGCCCTTCGTATTGCTGTGCTTGTTTTTGACACATTTTATTCCCCTGATTCAGCCCCAGACTCGTAGTGTACCTCGTCCACTGTGTGAAAAAGAGATGGTAACCAGCTCGATGGTCAGAAAAGCTAAGCTCAATTGCGTCGTGTCACCATTGGATAGTTGATGTTTCTCCCAAATACTATTCGAATTGAGTTGGCCGTTTGTTTGGAATTCAGGATATACTTAACAACAACTAGAAGTAGTTTCAAAAGTTCCGTTGCACCACTCGCTAAGAGTTAGTGCAAATCCGTCTAGCTATATCTCCATAATTTAGGACATACGAAATGATTGTGGAAAAATTCAAAAATGTGCTATTCGGTAACCGGAACTAGTGGAAGCTTGGAAAACTTCTTTCATCATCTCCGCCAATACTTAACCTTTCACCCTACATTTTTTTTTTTTTTTTTGTCCAAATTGAAGGATCTAGAAATATTAATATAAATGCGCCCAGTCCGTTGTACTCGAAAAATTGTAGCCACTGTACGGCAAACCTTCTCATCGCGTCTCGATCGACCTGCTCTTCGCTGGTCCAGTTGACCTTTGTGCTCAAGTACCTACTTAAGCCGTGCCGTTGATTCGCAGTTAAGCTTATCGCAGTCGAGAATCAGGGTTGATCGGCGCTCAACGCGCGTTCCAATTTCCAGGGCGATACACCCGGGAGGTTCGATCGTCGGGAGAATTCGAAATAGTGGTACCAAGGAAGGTGCTGACCGACGGACAGTTCCTTTCCTACCAACTGCCCCACCACTACAAACGTTCCTACTACAAGGATCGCCACAGGGACGAAATGACGCCGGACGACATGGTGCATTATAGAGTCGCCATTGACGGCGAGGAGCATCACCTGGAGTTGTATCCCAACCACAAACTACTCTCCCCTGGAGCTGTGCTCGAGGATCGGATGCCGGAGGCTGGACAACCAGCGACCGAAGAAGAATTCCTCAGGAACGGGAGGATGAGAAGGCTCAGAGACACCGAATGTCACTATCACGGCGGTGTTCGCGATCACAACGAGAACAGCGCACTGTCAGCGTGTTACGGTCTTGTTAGTCCATCACATAGCCTCATAATTATGCCACACTCTGGCCTCGTGTGTGTCTGAGCAACACTAATGACCCGTTGAAGGGCGGTGGTTCATACAGACCGAATTCCTAATGATTGCACGGTCCATCGTCTGCTGAAATTTAATGCGCATGCGCCACGATCCAAGTTCAGCTGTTTTCCAGCGCAACTAACCAGCCGCGATATATTTAACCTCAAAAATTTTGGCAGTAGTGAGTTGAGCACAATTCTGCCACCGACAACTATCAACGTTTTAGAGGTTAAATACATCGGGGACGGTTGGTTGCGCTGGAAACTAAATGATCTCAGTTGCAGCGCATGCGCATTAAATTTTAAGAGACGACGGTTGGAAGTTACACACATCGCAGACGTTTGGACGCCCTGGCGGATAGTTGATCTGAGATTCTAGAGCGTGCACGTTCAATTTGAGCAGATGACGGAACATGCAGTCGTTAGGAATTCACTCGAATATGGCCCAGTCCTTATGGATCTGCCGATCATTCTATGGCGATTATTTTCGACCGATTTTTAACTTTGGCATATCAATCTTTATGCAATTTCACAAGATACGTATTTTTGTGTTTTGATCACAAACGAATTTTTATCATTGCTTCTCCATTTTTAAATTTCCTGAAAATTGTATTCTTCCGAGATTAAAAAATCCACACTTTTTTCAAATTGCCACCATTTCGTTTCCAATTGTCCAATTGCAACAATTTGTTTTTGAAAATGTGTGGCATTTTATAAGCTTTAAGCTCATTCCAGGTTTCAATCTAGTTAGCCAGAAATAAAATATATGATACCCTTTTTGAGAATTCTCTGCACGCACATTTTTTTTAGCCAGAAATTTTTCAATTTTCGTAAACTGATTTATTAAAAAACTACTACAAATCTAGGGTTGGTGAACAATCGTTATAAATATGAATAAAAGTTACTTTGAGTTACAGAAAAAAACGTTGAAGAATTCGAAATTTTGAAAACATGACATAAAATGAAACGAGCTGCTTCTCAAGCCTAGATCATCGATTTTGCTAATCATTCCGAAAGAAATAAAAAATGCATACATTCTCCAAATGATACTTGATGCAAATTTGACTAACGTCAGTCATGTAAAACTTCGAGTTCTGATTAGAATCGTCGCAGTATCATATTTGCCATTTTGAATTCCATATTTCTTACACCAGATTCGTAACCAGAAAATTCATTAAATGCCGTATACTTGTATGGTGTAAATTGAACACTGTAATTCTGGCCTCAGAATCGTAATTACCGACACCAGAAACTTATATACGACCTGTGATTAAAACGTTTATTTTTATTTATTTTTTTTTAACTGTATCTCGGTGCGATATGTCACCGATTCGGCACAACAGCGCTTTCGCGAGTTTAATTGCATCCGTTTGCGGATTTAAATCGGTTTTAGTTCTGATTAAAGTGCTTCTGCAACAGCTATAAGCCGGATATCCACTGAACCAATAACCTCGTACCCTCTGTCTGGATCCGGCATTGGAAGAAGCATCTCCTTTAACCGTATTTAAAGGGGCGCGTCTGTGTTGAGTGTTCGAAATCGAACCATAAATTTGTATTCAAGGATCCATTCTTTACAGTTGTTCACCTTGTAAGAAGACCGATTGTTTTCGAGTTTTACAGTCAAGTCTATGGTTAAAAAATTTGACCTCAGGAATAGGTCAAGTAGTAGTAAAAAAGCTGAAAGCTTCTATATTTTTTGTAACGCTATGTTGCAATTTTGGTTGCGATCAGAAAGCTATAATTATTACAAATTGCGATTTTTTGATGCATATTTGAAATTTTCTTGAATTTGTTTTTGTTATGAGAGTGAAAATGTTTAAGTATAAAATTTTTCTCCGTGTTATAGACCTCGCATAAAGAGCTCAATTATTCGAATTTTTTTGTCGGTCTTGCGCCAAAATCTTTGGAAGACATTGTAGTAAAGGATTAAAAAAAAAAAAAACCTAAAAGATTTTAAAGTACTCAATGCCTGTGTCCCTTCAATTGTAATCGAAATTTCCAACATCTATAAGGAATTATTGATCAAGTGCAGCTTACGTTTTTGGTGTATCCGGTTGACTCATTTATTTATGATCATAATCTTCGAGATTCCCAAATTCTTACGTTTAATACAGATGTATCCTTGGCGCTTAACCGTGATTCATTGTTTGAAATCAGAAACTTGCATCGCTTTTTCACAGTTTTATTTCCAAGGGTTATTTAGGACATCTATATTCCATATTTCTACGTAGGTCTTTATGGATCATTAACATAAACGGGCTACTTGAATCGCCAATTAGCAGCCATTGAATGAATTGAGATTGAACGTTTGGGATTTATCTACTATACCATCGAGTTCCTACGGAACTCGCGGTCTTTAATGAGATATTTATCATATTGCATCAACTCAAAAGGGAAATTTGACCCAAATTTCTTAGAATCGAGTGAAACTTTTTCAGAAACTATCATTCATACCTTATTTATATATAATATAAAACCGTTATTGCTAAGTCAAAACGGAATTCTGAACAATGGACAGAATAGTTCAGATGATCGTTTTTTGCAACCTCTACAGATCGTTTGAAAATTATTTTCTGATCCATGTTTTGCAGGCTGGCTACATCAGAACGAAACGTTCGTTGTACGTAATTGAACCACTAGAGGGTTACGATTTCACAAAAGACATCGAGCATCCTCACATCGTCTATAAAAGAGCGAGCAAGGATTTCGAAGAAAATGGGAAAGCGATGTGCGAAGTCAACCAGCATATTGTGAAAAAAACAGCAGAACGAGTTGCGAGTAGACGGGAAAGAGACACGCCAAATAATGCCACGTTCTACACCATAGAATTATTGGTTGTTCTAGATCGAACGCTTTTGGAATATCACAAGGATTTTGATGTAGAAAATTACGTACTCACTCTGTTCAATATGGTGAGTCTGTCACGTCAAACGTTGCAAGTAATGTGGACGTTTCTACTTATTTATTTGAATTTACACGTTTTGGTTTCTCGGATTCTTCAACAGGCTGCTGGGTTGTTTCAAGACAGCAGCCTCGGTGTCCAAATGGAGTTAGCTATCGTTAGGATTATGAGACTCGGAGTAGAAGAAGACGAGGTTTGTACTACCAATAATTTTGAATTAGTTGAAACACCTAGCCTAAAGTACTTGAGAATTATGATAAGAAAACCACCTGCACCACATTCGTTTTCTGGATTCACCGTAACTCAACCCAACAATATCATAGATGAATTTATCAGTGAACAAAGACGCGGAGTCCACACTGAAGTTTTTTCAACAATGGCAACAGAGGATGAATCCGGGGGACGACACTCATCCGAATCACCACGACTCTGCAGTACTCATAACTAAGTAGGTGCAAGTCTAATCTTGCTGCTCACGAGCATTGACCAACTGTCGAATCACAACTTTTTGTATCAAAAATATAATCATACAAGCATAGCTCATATGGCTCATCAAAATGTTTGTCACTCATGAGAAAACCTCCCGATTCAATCCTGAGGCCACTCATCCTCAGCCTGTGAGATGATCAGTTGGTGTTCCTTACTGTGCGGGAGCTTTGAGTTTCACTAGCTATCGACGAATGTGATTACCTAATCAGGAGTTTGGCAGGATAGATATCTGTTTGACGCAATCCCTCTGCGGTTTCACTGGCATAACAACCATCGGAAGTACCTGCGACCCCGTTAAAGGTGCGGCTGTTGTAAAGGACGACGGGTTGAGGACCGGGTACAACATCGCTCATCAAATCGGACACACGTGAGAGATCACACAGTCACATTGTACAGTGAAGCACTCCGGCTGTGACTGCGATTTCGCGACCTCTGACCTCAAGTATTGTTTAAGGCTTGGCATGTCCCACGACTCCAAAGAGGAGAACGGCTGTTCAGGAATCACTGTGCACCGAGACGGTTACATTGAAACTTCCGTAATGTATTCCGGAAATCCTTACGTCACAAAAGGGTGGTCCAAATGTTCACAGAGCAGCATCAAGGCGTACTTACAGTAAGGAAATTGCAAATTTTATGCTCCCCTGCGCAAGCAGGTGACTGCCTTTCCATCCTCGTGAAAATTTCCTCAACCGCTATACATCGAGCTTTCCAGAAACCCCAACTCGCACTCCCAAATCTACGCGACTCCTCGTATTTCATCAATTTCCTCCCAATCAGCGCTGCATTAACACTAATTTAGGTTGCTTAGGACAAGTTACCTCATCGTATCTGGAATTACCTTTGCGTTTAATTGATTTCGGCTCGGATATTCTAGTTCATTTCAGCCAGTCAACTTCACTCCTGGTTATTCTATGTTCAGATCTGGAATGGGCACCTGCCTCGAGGACGAGGCGCAGGACCATCAGTTCATTGGTAACAAGATGTTACCCGGTGTCATGTACAACGGTGATGACCAATGCCGACTTTACTATCGCCAGGACGTCCGCCAGTGTGATTTGGGACTCGTGAGTAGATACTATCGATTCTGTTCAACTATGTACATGGTGGACGTTTTTATGTCATGTTTTAAAAAAACGAAAAACATTGCAATAGAGCAATTTGACCAGAACTTTGAGAGACCATGTGTCAGTTGATATGAAAGACTTTTGTTATACATTGAACAGGCAAAAAATTATAGCCAACACAAATATTTTGATGAAAATTTGGTTACCCAAATGAGTGCTGATTGTTGAATTTCAAGTCTTCTCGTTAGCTTTGAAACGAGAGGTTTTAAATCCTACCTCACCTTTCTCGGTTCATTTTAATACGTTTGCAACAGGACGAAATCTTCTGTCTGTTATCATGAGACATTATATTCAATGATGGTTGAGTCTGTGACAATCATGGAAATTTTCTTTCACGACTACCGGCTATAAAACCTTCGTGAAGAACAGACGTCGCGAAGAAACTCCCTGGTTCTTGAGCAACTAGGCCTTAATTTACTTAACTTCCAACCCTACGAATAACTTTTTCACACCACTAAAATGTCCTCTCAAAAAGTATCCGCAAATGATCTTTCTTGACCAGTGCTAAAAATATTTCCGCAGATAAAAACAAAATTATCACCGAGAACTGTTCAATAAACCAATAAGCTTGAATGATCATGGTTTCTCTGCTTGAAAAAAAAGATTTGAATTGATCTTCTAATATCGTTCCATAGATTACCGAATTATTATAAAACTTTTCATTTCAGTGTACTGATCAGTTAACCAGAGTATAGATTCTTTCGCTGATGATCTACATGTGTGTGTGAGTCTGTGTGTGTGTGTGTGTGTGTGTGTGTGTGTGTGTGCGTTAGTGTGTGTATGTGTGCGATTCTGATGTGGATTGAATTTATTTGATGAAATTCCAACCTTGTTTGTACGGAAGAAAAACAGCCTCATTTGTTCGGCGGAATCCTTGAACAAACATAGATTATAAAACGTACTTTGTGCGGTGGAGCGACGTACGCTTGCCTCCGCTCTGTGTTTGAGCATCTGTCCTAACGCGCATTCGTTCCAAATTCAAATTATATTTTCTCGGAGGATGCAGCCAACTGAAAGCTTTTACACTCCACATATTTTGCGCCGCTTTGATTCGTTCAACCATAGGCAGTGAGCTTAACTACCGAGATGAAAAGCGGAGGTTTCGTAAAATTGGAATTCACAATGTTCTTTGATGTTAGCATTGAGAATCAGTTGTGAGAATTAATTATCGCCAAGCATAATGCAACAAAGCCTATATTTGTTTTTTTAGAGAACGCGATATTTCTGTAAGAAGCTCTCGTTTGTCGAAAAGAACTGGGTAAAATGTATTTACATCAGAATATTAACTGAAATATTTAACATACAAAATGGAAATCAGATATCACAAAAAAAATTATGAAATAAAAGATAAATTTGATTCTTGTGTGTGTTCACATATTTTTCATAAATGTGTGGATACGCGGAATCAGATTCAGAAAACCGTAAAGAAATATGTGATTCTTCAAGTACTTGGATAAAGGGTTATACTTTTCTGAAATTGTTTGAATATCTTTGGAAATTTTTCAAAAACGTCCCCACAGAGAAACTCGTGGAGACATTTTTCTTCGAAGCTTTCCGTGCTTCAACATTTCTGAAATAATCGGAGAATGTCTGAATTTGTTCCAATCTGATAAAGCTTGACGAAATGGACTAAATTTGAATACGATTTACAACTCAAGTACTTATTGTAAATTGAACTGTTCGGAATATCAGTCTCAGAAAGAGTCGACGATTCTGATGAATTCTGATGCTGCAGACAAACGCTATCTAGCAGTTGAAAACGGAAGCTTGCAGCCAGTTTTTTCGCTGACTGACTTATCGGTCTCGGAGCGCTGGAGAGTGTGCCATCCTGTAAAGATGTGTTTGCGTTTCTGGGAATGAAGAATAAACTTTGAATTTCAGACCTGCCAGGAATTGAAGTGCGCTGTTCCTGGGAAAGGTTGCCTGTCACAACGGACACCTCCTGTGGAGGGGACGCCTTGCGGAGAAAAAAAGGTGAATTACTAAAAAGTGCTTAATTCGAAAAAACAAAGACCTGTCGCAATTTTTGGCGACCTCGTGCTTCTGACAACTTTATTATTTCCACTACCGACGCCCTTCTTGCATGCTTTAAACGCTGATTGACTTTCAAATTACAGATCTTGACATCGTACAGTCTACGACAACACTCTCTGCTCTTGTTCATACCGATTTCATCCTCTTCAATTGTTAATGTTTATGAAAATTCTTCGTTTATATTCTGAAGATAGATGATCTCGTATAATTCAACATATTCGTGTGGGTTTAGAAACATTTGTACTGACAAATTAGGTTCTGGTTTAACAACAACAGTTGAACAAAAACCGCTAGTGATGAATTCATGCTTTAGACAATATATTTTAAAGAACCAAATCCTGTTCAATTATATTTCATCACACTTCGTAGCTTTACCTCAACATGTGACAAGTTTATTTCATGGTATAAAACGGAAACCGGATATGCTTGAAAACTTCACCGTACAGTCGGCATACTTTGTGTAAAAAAAAAATTAGCTGATCCACAGGCATCTGACGTGTGAAATATTCCTTTGTGACAATTTGCTCTTTCACCAAACCTTTCACTTTGTTCGGCCTTTTACCGTGATTATTAACTGTAGAGAAAATACGACAAAGTCCGTTTTTATAGTAAAAACTCTCCTCTTTTCGACGAAAATCTCACTTGGACACTTTCGGCAAACAAAAACTGTGCCGAATGTTTGGTTTTTAATGTCAATTGATGCTAGCATTTTCATTGCCGACTCATCCATTTTTACAAGGGTATTTCTTAGGTCTCAGAATCGATTCAGAGTGAATTCCGATGAGACGGTAGTCGGAAAATTGAAATCAGTCGGTGATGTATGGGGTAATCCACCTAAACTCGATCGGTTCCTGACCCTCGTTATCTTCAACTGGCTGACAATTTTTTATATCGTTTCAAGCACAAAAGTAAAGTACCTGTAAATGATGTCAGATTTATTTCAACCTCTGTTTAGGATGTGGTACGTTTAGACATTATTCGTAAATAGGATTATCGAGTAAAGGTATAATAATTCAGAGTTCAGATAACATATAAAATATTTCGTATCACAATAATCTTGCTTGATTTAGCTGCTTTATATAATTGAAGCTACATTCAGATAATTTGAGAATTTTGATTTACTAAAATCATTCATTCTCCTCTGTGTATAGAAAGAAAGAAAAACTTCTGATCATATTGTAGGTATGGATAAATGGCATTTGAAAAATCCAGAACATTTTAATGAAAATATAATATGCGTAATTCGTTCAGTCCCCCAAAAACAATCTAAAAAAAAAATCAGATTTGTCATTGAAATTACCGTGTACAATTTTTCTCCGCAAAAGCATGGTATTTATGATGATGAATTGGTTTTCATACTTTTCACAGAATCACACAAGCCAGTAGCTGTACACGTATTCAACGTAAAGGTTATTCACAACTTGACGTACGCAGTATAGTTAATTCAAATGACAGCGCAATTCGTTTTAGACCATCCGTAGAATTCGACGTACGCAGATTAGATTTTTCCGCTAATGAGTTCTTCAGTTCGTGAACATTTTTATCGAGACAATTACGCAGCGGGAATTTTGTACATGTCTTTGTATTATTGATATAATTACAAGAGTGGTGATTCATTGAACGAAATGTTGCGGAATATTAGAATTGCAAATAACCCGACGAAATCTTAAAGATTCGATGAAGTGTTCGGCAGAGAAATCAAACCCCCTGAGGCAAATCAGCATTAAAAATTATAAGAAAAAAAAGTGAAAAGTGAGACGCGACTGATTATTCTCACGTGAGTATCCCGTGTGTGTAATAAAATATTACACAGCGACTTTTCAGCCGGTGGAACACCGGGCGCTCCCAGAGTGGAGAATGGTTAGCTTAACTGTAAACCCGGCTGATAGGCAATTGCTCTGACGACGTCTGCGAATCTCCTTGGTTCTGAATCATAGCCAGGTGGCGTCAGCAGATCCAGACATTTCATAATTTCATGGGTTATCGTAACGGAGTAGGAATATGCTGCCAATAAGAAATCATTCGTGATTTTTTTTTTCTGCAATCAATCACACAATGTAATTACTTTTATCAAGTTTTGCGCATTTTTTCAACAATGTAAGTGACTGAAACATACCATCGAAGTAAGCTTCTAGTAATCTCGTTAAAGCTTTCGTAAAGTCATAAAGTATTTTAGGTAAAGTTAGAGGCACGAGACTTGGGTTTAAAAATGAGAAACAACAACTTCGTTTCGGGCATTCTAGTGAAAAGCTTACGGACTCTTCAAAAGCTCTAAAGAAGCTTTCATACTATCTGAGTATAACTTCACTTTCCTTCTCAAATATCACGCATTTCGTGCTTCTCTCATTGCTGCACAATGATGACGTCTACATTGACACACCTTGAGTCAAGTTTTCTTCTATTGCAGTGGTGCTACCAAATGAAGTGTCTGCCGATTGGTGAACGTCCTGGAGCCATTGACGCTAATTGGGGCGCCTGGTCACCCTGGAGCCGGTGTTCGCGGACTTGTGGTTCAGGCGTGGCGTTTTCTGAAAGAAAGTGCAATCATCCGAGGCCTTCAAACGGCGGTGAAATATGCCAAGGCATCAAAAAGCGGCACAAAATTTGCGCGACTGAAGTGAGCGTCCATAGTTGATTTCGCATAGTCTGGAAACCGTTTTACGTTTGTTATGAAACAATTGATTCTTGACTTAAACTGTCTTTCAAAGCCGTGTGAGATCGGAACACCATCCTTCCGCGACGTACAGTGCGCAGAATTTGACGACTGGGTCTTTCCGGAGGACGGAAAAATTCATCAATGGGTGGGATATAATTTGCCTGAAAGTGAGCTTAACTTTAATCCCTAAAGATTAGATAATCGTCAGAGACACCATAAAAGTTTTTTTGAATAGTCAATAGCCCTCAAAATAAGCACAATTTGAATTTCTTAATTTGGGATCAAGTAGCGAAAGAAAAAAAATATCATGCAAAATATTTCATAAGCTACTGGTTCAGATTCCAAGCACGAAACAACTTTATGTTATGAATTATAATATTTCACGGGTAAAATCTTTTTTCTAATCGCGAATTGTGTACAGAAACGAGTAATTCGGGTTGGCCGTGTGAAAGGTAAGCAGATTATGGACGAGTCAGTTCTTGGATTCTACTAAAAAGTCGGGCGAAATAAATCTTTTGAATAATTTATAGGAATCTCAGAGCAATATGTTTACCTTCGTGCTTACGAGCTTCGTTTATTCGTTCGACAGTGAAATTGATTATACATCAGGCTGGAGAGTAAAAACGTGTTTATTCTTTCCAAGATTTAAAGGCGTCCGAAAATCCCTGCGTGCTGTTTTGTCTGAGTGAGACAAAGTTGCTGACATCTCTCAAGCCGAAGGTCGTCGATGGCACAACTTGCTACAGGGGAATACGGGACGTCTGCATCGGAGGAAACTGCAGAGAAATACCTTGCGACTTGGATATGGAATCCAATGCGGTTGAAGATATGTGCGGAGTTTGTAAGGGGGACAGCACCTCGTGCCTTCTTAAAGAAGGGACTAAATTCATCACTCAACAGCCACGTAGGTTCGCCGTTCAATCACGAGTCTCCAGAGCTTCCGTTAAGTATCGCCCGAATCGTTCAGGATTGCGTAAAAATACAAAAGTTTTCCTCGCTTGAAGGTCTGAAGAAATTGCTTGACGTACCTAAAGAGGCTAAGAACATCCGTGTGGAGATAACCGAGCCCACAAAGGCGAGGATAGTGGTTAGGACAAAGGGATCGAAAAACGTGCTGATCGACGGGTAACTTGTCTGAATTCATATCACATATACTACGGCCAGTGGTTTTGAGGTCTCCATAGTGCAATACTTTCAGCAATCGATTGGGCATGTTTGATTTCCCGGGTTCAAAGGCCTGGCTTGGTATGATCAGAGCGAGGCAGGAGGCACTTAACATTCCTGGACCCGTATCCGAGGAGTTGGTGATACTGGTGAGTTGACGCGCAGCAAAACTCTTTGTTCTTTACGGTAGATCGAAAGTGCGAAAAATGGGTGTTTAGATATATCCCAAGGAAAACGTCACCCTCAAGTATTCACTGGGTTTGAAACAAGAAACCCCTCGAAAGCCTGAATTTTCCTGGAATTACATCGATTGGACACGTTGTAATGCACTCTGCGGTCCAGGAGAAGCAGTTTCGGTACCTAAATGCGTGGAAAAGATTGGAGGAGAAGTGGAGGATACTTACTGTAAGAAATCAACCAAGCCTGAAGAGAAAGTAAAACCTTGCAATCAGGCACCATGTGTCCCCAGGTGAGAAAAGTGTTCCAATTGAGTTCAAGTTGTTTGAGTTTCGTGTAACTAAAAGAGACAAAAAACTCAGCGGGATTCGGAAAGGTCAACCAGAAGTTCTAAGGGGTTGATATTAATTACGTGTCCTTTATGAATTGAGTTGTACACTACAGGGTATTTATTTCATTAACGTTCCAAGCAGATTTCGAAAGTTCTCTTGTGATTTGATATTGTTAACATTATATAATAGGCAATCCCGTAATCAATGATCACACCAAAACTAATCTACCCTTAATTACCTTCGTCGAACTGCATTCCATAGATGGATGATTGGTGATTGGCAAGGATGCAACCCCTGTACTCCTGGTTGCAAAAAACAGCGAGCCGTCAAATGCATTCGGCCAGTCGGTCACGGTGAACAAGAAGCGGACGTCATCGCTGAGAATTACTGCCAGGGCCCAAAGCCAAAGGATACACAACAGTGTCTCGTACGGACACGTCGCGATAGTGGCAATAAAAGTGCCGATAACGAATATGAAGATAAACGCGAAGAAAGTAATGCCGATGAATTTTCAGTGCATGATAAATCGGACGAACTTGATGAAACTTCTTTAGGTGTGAAAAACAGTGTACACGAACTTGACGGCAATGATGACGGTTCAAAGATGGACACTGACTTGGCAGGAGATTTCGGAGAATTTCGAACGAATCAGAAACAATCAGACACGAATGATCGCGCATCAATTATAGAAAAGAGGACCGATCAAAGTGACAGTCAGACTACATCGAGAAGCGTCAGCAACATAAAGGAGGGCCAAGTGGTGTTTGACAAGGAGGACATCAAGAACTTAACACTTACTATAATCCTTGAACGAGACGAGAACAACAATATCGTCAATTTTCCCAAAGATTTCATCCCTCAACCGAAGGCCAATGAGACAGACTTCACTCTTGTTGGAATGGATGCGGTAAAATATATCCAACGGATCCAAGAGGAGGGCCACGCGTCGTCAGAACCTCCTTAACGCTGACTTAACTCAATAGGGATTCCAATCCTGATTACCTTGTAAATATGTGGTCATATGAACGACCGTTCGCACGTCGTTCGAATTATTCCCACCTTGTTCCGAAGTGAGATTTTGCGAACTAGATATTGTACACAGCTCTCAAGTACATTTAATTCTCTTTTTTATAGAGGTAGGAAGCATTTCTACATGCCATGATTTAGAGACGAGATTTTAAACAAAATTATTGAGTGTAGTTGATGCCGTTGTAATGGATTTTTTATAACTACAGTTCAGCATGAATTTATCTACATAACAGAATTAATCCTCCAGTAACCTACATTAAATTAACTCATACATTATTACCAAAGATCTGTTTAATTCAACCAAAAATGCAATAAGTCTGAATCATTATTATAATGACATTTCGATCAACAACGAATACAAATGACATAAGAGAGAAAAAACTCCTCATAATAATGACAATAACTAAAATTGTTGTTAAAAGCAGCTCCAGCATGGTTCAGTGTAATGTCGGAACAAAACGGATGGGGGGTAAAATTGTGAACGAGCGTTGGCATGTCGAAAACAAAGCAGGAATCGTTTACCTCTTTCACAAATTCTACAGTAACACAGTTGGCAACAGCCAACAGCGAAGCGTTCGTCGAATTTTCAGCAATGCCAAATATTTAACCTCCACTCGGTAAGTTGGTCGCAGACCCCATAGATTCAGCACCATCATGATGCTCAGGGCTCTGCAATCGCTTGGCTGCCTCAGAACCCTTGAATACCGTTTCATGACTGGTGTCTATTTCTGAGCCAACCTCGTCTCCTTCCTCTTGGAATGCTTGGTCGGACATATTCGAGGATTGTTGATTATTTATGATGGGCGCTTCCAGCACGACAATATTGCTGGATGGTATATTGTCTTTGACGATGCTGCCGGGTTTTGGCGTTGCCAGAATCGCTTGTGCGGATCCTTTTCCGGGACAGTTGTTTCCAGCGTCGATACCCGCGTCCCTGGACGGAGCGACCCAATCGTCGATCAGATGCTTGAAGTCAGCCGCGACGTTTCTTTTCTCTGACTTGCCGCGATAACGTTCGCCATTGGTCTTCTCCAGATACCGCGACATGCCCATGTCCACCAGCTTGTCGATGGCGTTTCGCTGTTCTTCTAGCGACTGCGGTTTTCCAGTGGTCGCGTCACCTTCCTCGAACACGTTGCTTCGCGTCTTCTTGCACGTTTTCTTGCACGGTCTATTTCCTGTGCAACTCTGTGACTGCTTTGGTACTTGGCCTTTACAAGCGGTCAGTTCAGCCTGAACATCTTCACCCCCGGGATGGGCTGCTGGCTTCACACACTGCACCTTTCGACGCTGTTGCCCTTTTTTCCCTCCGCACGCGCTGCATCGACTCCATTGGCTTACGCGCCATCTATGTGATTAAACGGAAGAACCAAGCGAGTGATTTATAACAAGCTGGTGGTATCAATTTGTTATGAATTTCGGTAGCATGAACAGTTTGTCGTACTTAGCTTTACAGGACTGAGTGTTGCACGTCCTGGATTTGGGCTCTGGACGTTTGATGTCCTTGCAAAATGAATTGGACACTCGTCCACTCTGCTGCTCGATGCAAGATGCTTGCGCCAACTGTTCAGTACACAAACAATAATTGCAACGAGAAGCTGTCGCTTAAATTTATGGACCAGTTCGGAATTCGTCTACCTGAGTACCGCCGCCGCATTTCGCGCTACATGGCTCCCAGTCCAAGAAATCCCACTGATATTGCGGTTTCCCTCCAGATTTTCCGTTTAGCACGTAGTACACGTAATGAACACCGGGGTTGACTTTCGGATTGTAAAAGACATACTGCCATGGATAGAAAAATGAGGCAATAGTTGATGAATAATTTTTCTAACTGCAACGCAGTGACGTATCTACGGTATGGCAAGCATGTTTGAAAGAAGTTGCTTAGTTGGAGATAACTTTTTTTTCGGTAGCTTTATGACAATACGGTCAGACTTTGAGTTTTTAACAAATTGTTATGGTAATGACCTTCTAGAAATACAAGGAAAAAGAGATTGTCGTAGCGAAAGTGTACAGAATTACTTTTCGAATAATATGACTCGTAATCTTTCGAATGAATGAAGATATCATTAATCCCATGCATCATTTTTTAGACAGTAAGTTTTCATGTACGTAAAAACATCAGGAGCCCCGGGAAACAATTACCGGCAATTACAGTGTTTTGATTTTTAGGTGAAAAATTTAGACGAAATTTCCCATCTCAAAACTACCCCGTGGTTGAAAAAAAAATTGCGGATATTTTGATGTATTATTTATAATTTATTTATTTCATACATATTTTCCATTAAATGCATAATGAATTCTTCGTGAGAAAAAATATACAAAATAAACGAATAATAAATAATTCACCAAAAATTTCTTCATTTTTTTTTTAAAATGTGGGGTATTGTTTTGATGCAACCACGAATAAAGCCCAAAAAAAAAAAATCATCGTGAAACCGCTAGGACCGGTATTTCTTATAACTAGAAAGTGCACGGAACCTTCTCCTTAAAGGACAATCGATTTTCAGACCGGGGCGCAATTTCAGTACTTGCTACAGAAGTTATTTTCCTCAGGTACGTCACTGTTGCAACGGTATCGATATATAAGAAAAGTATTTTGACCTATGACGTACTTGCAGTTGAATGTCATCATTGATTGGGCCTTTGATCAGGACTTCTTCTTTTTTAGGTTCAGGGTGTTTGTATACCGCTATGTCGCCAGCACAAGGATATTCTCCATTTCTATTCTCACGGCTATTCATTTTGACATTTCGCATTACTATGTTATTAAAAAGCCGATTTGATCTCGACGGCTCAAACAAAATTCACTCACTGATCGCCATTGAGTATGTATGTATTTCCTTTCTCTAGCTTGATGGCCAAACTGTTGTCTGCCGGAGCTTTTTCAAAAAATCTTATATTCCGACTTCCTTTTGGGACTGTCACAACCTTCTGGTAATCTAATAATCACAGAATCAATTAGAAATGACATTTTCTTCTGCATTTCGACGGAGCCTGTTCACTTACCGCCCTTTCCAGTCGCCGTGTAATCACCTTCAACTGGAGTGCACTGAGTACCGTCACCCTTACAGATTCCACATTGATCTTCGAGAGCATCCCCATATATCTCCCAGTCACAGCCAACTTTCTAAATTATTTCAGAATTTTATTTTAATTCCGCTCATAATACTACTTGTGTGACCGATGAAAATCAGTCCACCGTCAACCTGTTATCGCAACCTAAGTGTGCACTGCAGTCAACTTGACATGCATCTGACCAATTTGCGGAAAGCATTGAAGTCGACACTCACTGCGCAGCTTCCACCGATACACAGATTCTTCGTTCCAGGCTCACAGGGAGTTCCATCTTTAACCATTGGCGCAAGTTTAACATAAGTTTTTTTCTCATTAAGACAGTATAAGGCACACGGAGCTTCAGGAGGACCCGGATGTGGTAGCCAAGTATGAAGCCCATCGGGCATAACCTTCTGTGTATTGAACTCTGTGCACTGCGCTGCTCTGAAGGACGGTTTCTTCGGATCGCAAGGCTATTGGAAAGCATTAAGAGGATATAACTTGGCGTCTCATTCGCATCAATGGACTCTGAATGACACACTCCATTACTAACCTGCGTATTACACGTACTGAACCTTTTCCTCTCTCCCAAGCAGTACCGTCCACCATCCTTCGGGGTCGGATTATCACAGTCTCTTTCACTATATTTCACGCCGCCACCACATGTCCTCGAGCAATCGCTCGTCTTGCTCCACTTACCCCATCCTCCGTGCACAGCGGAGGGTCGCTTGCCGATCTCAACGCATTTCTTATGGATACACCACTAAACCGTAAGTACAAATGATTACGCTACAGTGAAGACTAATTAAGTGCCATTGAACTGATTTTACGGTACCTTGTTCTCTCCACACTTAGTACCCTCTGCTGGGGCACCCTTTGAGCTGCATGATTTGGCGTTACTATTCTTTTTGCACCACAAACTTTCGCATATTGACTAAAAACCAACATGCGCACATTTGATTAATTCTTAGACAAGTCATGTTAGACACAATCAACTGTCCAGCTGCCAATTCACCTCAGTTCTTTCACACACACTCGCTTCAGGATCCTCCAGCATCAACCTGCACTGAAAATCCCCGTCGTACATAGCACCGGGAAGCATTCCAGGGAGTTTGTATTTTGCGTTGGGCTTCTTGTGATTGTCCAGAAGGCAGTCACCTAAGGTCCTGTAAACATAAGCTTAAGATTGCTGATTATGGGTGAATAATGCCCCATCTAAGGCCACCGGTACATTCACGCCTTACTCTACGAAGGTTGTGAGAAATTTTCTACTACATGGCGACCATCTTAAGGTGAAGACATCGACTATCGGTGACATAATGAAGTAACTTTTATCAGATGTGTCTTGCGGTGGACATCCACTAATCTCAACCGTATCGTGGGAACATCCCAAACTGTTGAAGAATTAATGCAGTTGAAAGTCATGGTTACTATTTTGAAGTAGAGTGCTGTACCGCTGAGATATTGTATATATACGAACTTGTGTCCGACTTCGTGTGTAACGGTTATGCCAAGTATGAGCCCAGCATCTTCATTGATACACGCAGCCTTTGGAGGGTCGCAAGCCGCTGACACGTAAGCTAGACCTAAGAGATTGCACGCTGCCTCATCACTTGCGCAAATATCGTATCTGCGAGTCATTAATAGATGGATTGGGTGAATAAACAAAGTGTTCGACAAAAGATAAACTGGAATGTCTTGTACTTGTTCAGTAAAACAGATGAGTTAATACGGTGAATAAAATAATTGTGCTGGGATCTTTTCGAAAAGGAGCAAAACTTCAGCCAGGCATGGAATAAAACTCTTGTTTTAGAAAGAAATATGGAACATACTCATATCAATAATCTTCTAACTTTTTACTGGTTTTAGTAATCCATACGGTATGGACTTACACTCGTTAGTGAAACACTGAACACAATAATGAAATACGTTGATCAAACTAAGATCATACAAATAATTATGATCGTATGCTTGCCTCGTGATTAATACGCCGATATCGTGGTGATTGGGGTGCTTTGTGTCCTTTGGATTCATCTTATTAACCCAAGTGGCGAAACTGTCCAAGGTCTTCTCAGCTTCTGGGCTAATGGATAGATCTATCTAAAAGCACGCATCAAATTGGATATATAGAAAGTGATAACACGTGTCTTACAACGGACATAAAGTATGAAAATAAATTCGCCACACTCTTCACAGGGAAAGTTTGCGACGGAGAAAGGCGAAAAAATCTATTGAATTATGTCAACCGTTATGCTGACTGATTCATAATGCGTAAGCATTTCAAAAACACTTGGAATGTCACAACCTTGACCTTTGAGCTTTTGAGTCATTATCCAATGTCTATCTTTCTTTCTCACAAAGGTGGACAACAAATCTGCATCGATTTTCTCGGTTCGCAATTATATGATTTTAAAACGTTAATAATTGTGTGTCGAAACGAATGTAAAGGCTGATCGCAGTTACATAACGAGGGTTGTGACCCTACCTCTTCCTTTTCTTTCTCCAGATAAATAATTCGGACCACAACTACGTCCAACTGGTTCCCAGAGCTGGAATCGTGGTAGTAGTCGGACACCATGTTTAGAATTGTCAGAACGTATTGCTCGTAGTCTATGCTTTTGTGGTACTTCAGAAACCGTTCGTCGCATACTATGGTGAGTTCAACGTAGCGGTGGATACTGTGGGTAGCTGCTGACGGGGTTCTCTTTTCGAACGTTCCATTACCGGCAAGCCTATCGCGTCGATTCTTTTTCTCCAACTGCTCAGCCCAGGCTGTTTCCCAATCGTCTGGAACAATGAAGGTTGGGCTATTCTGTTGAAAAAATTCTCCTACTGACAAAGTACAAAAAAACAGGATCTCAAGAAGAGATCCGGACATTTTAGTCCCGAGAACAAACACTTCAAATCAAAGAGTCTCAATGGCCTCACGTTCTTATTTTTTGAGGTACTTGCCAAGAGAATGTATCGATTCTCTTGGGACAAAGTGAATACTGTTCAATAAGTTTGTCAAATGTCTTCGGAATACACCTACGCGAATTTCCCAATTATTGAATTTGTATTCTCTTAAGTCGAGCAGTTTGATGGAAGAATATTTGACGTTGATTTGGCAAAACTAATCGCCTGACGCCACGATTAATGTTTCTTTCCAAATAGAGGAGTTTCAGATTTAGCACTTCCAGTCTGATTCCAAACGTGGCAGCTCGTCGCAAAATAAAGATTGGAACACAAATCTCTCAAATATAGGTATAACATCAAACTCTCACCACTAGTTCCGCAATTACGTTTGCTCCGCTCGGTTTGATGCAGGGTTTCGTGCGGCGCTTTCCGTTGGTAAACCATGTGGACGTGCTGGCCTTCTCGGTCAGGGACCGCCTGGCTCACTGGTTCAATAAAGTAACGCCCTTGATCCGTATGCAAGTATCCGGCCTACATTGAACAGTCAAACATACGTTCACTCAAGTATTCGCGGTTATTATTCGCGACTCAACAGTCGGCCATGCATAGTTTTCGAGATTACGTATGCAAAATAAGTTTCTATACTTGTTCATGTACTTATTTTGTCTGAAGTAATTCTAACAATATCTCATCAAAGAAATGAAAATTGACGAAAGTTTACTATTCATTTTTATCTCTCAAAAAAGTATATTTTACGCTTGAGTCAAATCGCTTTTGCTAAATTAAACCTTGTATCAAAAAGTTATGAATCAACGATTGAATTCTTGCAAGCATTGGTATTTTGGAGTTACGTCTTAATCAGCGGGCAAATATGAAAAAAAGTTTCGGCAGACGCGGTAATGTTCGGGTTTCGTACGAGCAACCGGATTCCCTTGAAATTACCCAAATGTCAGTTGCAGGTGACACACGGTCTGACGATGACATTTCTCGAAAGTTTCATGGTGTACTTGTCGAGCTTTTGGATGTTGTATAAGTGCATGCAACTTCACGTCTCCAGAGGTTAAGAGCCGAGCTGCAGCATACACGTGGTACTCACGAGTTGGATAAAAGTTAGAGTAGTTAGTTTTCGGGGTTAATTAATTCGTTCGTATTTTGTTATTGTAAGTGTAATGGAAGCCCGAGTAATGCGTCTCTTTGACTTCAGACTTTAACATCTGAATAACGCAAGTTCATTAATGATTTTGTCAAGGTGATTTTATCGATCAGGACACACATTATCGTCAAGGTTTTCACATCCAGATCATAATCACGGTGTTGCGAAATAAGAGAAATATCTCTTGCATCGCGACAAAGGTGGAAAGCTTGAAAAGCTTGAATAGCGGTTCCTCGTATCCCGACAAAGATGCCTATACTCAAGAAAGGATTTCTCACATCTCAACAAGGGTACGCCACTCTGAAAATGGTTCTTTGTATCCAAGCAACAGCATCACGCCTTCCAAAAGATTTCGTTGTCCCCTGACGATGGTGAATCACTTCAAACTGATTGTGAGTTTCCAGTATAATACCACTAGGGAGATTTTGCAACTCTCGGCGAAAAATATTGCCAACAATAGTTTTATTCGGTATATTTTCACCAATAGGCAAGGAAGAAGAAATTAGATATTGATGAAAGTCTAATTATGACAACTGCAGTTTCGGAAAAAGATTCTGCGATATTATTCGTCCCAATCATCAGCTTGAAAAGATCTTCACAGATACAAAATATTTTCCAGCTTTCAGAAGGTCAGACATCTGTACCCTTGATAAGAGATTAGGATGTATTTTTTACAGTGATGCTCATAATTTTTTTGAAATACAGCGTGGCTTCAACTGTATCAGGCCTATATACTTATATTGAAACCACACCCGCAAGTGAATTCATTTCATCATTTGATCACTGACTATACGCGTCGTCTAATACGGCTGAGCGTACAGGTATATCAACTGCGCAAAAGCGATTCTCCGTGGATATTTTAGTGCGCTTCTCTTCACGCAAGATCCTTATTACATCTTAAACGCATGCAAATTAATAAGATGATTTGCATATAGATCGACGCATTGCTCCACAATGTCGCCAATTCACTGCGGCGGATGATCGTAAATTCAGAATTGAAACGTGATGCTAATCGGAATACACTGACTGACTTCATCTAGAAGCTGGCTGCAGCATAAGTTCGCCAAAGCAAATAAATACATTCAAATTTATTCAAGGAGATCTACCGGGTGTCTGAGGAAACTTTGGAACAGAGCGAGAGAGAAACAAATAAATAGAAAAAAACAATGAATTGGGAGAGATTGCTCAAAATTTGGCCAACATCAATTCTGTTTTCTATGAGTTACAAATTTGGATACAAGGATAGAAATTTCATACAATTTATAACACTAGTCGTATCTTCAATAGATTCAAAATGAAGAGAGGATTTATGAAATTTCATCAAATGTTATCTGCAGAGTAGTGAAATCCGCACAACGAGAAGATAGTGTAAGTTACTTATTATGTGAATTATGATCTAATTATCTACGCAGATCACTGGGTATGAATTTGAAGTAGAAGGTTGTGTAACACTTTAATGGTAGAAAGAGCTGAGACGTAATGCATACTGACTTGCATACACCAATTCAAGGAAACGAATTACCACCAACGAATCATTAAAATAAATTCACATTAAAACAACGATTTTAAGCATGCAAATTTCCACAAATCGAATCAAAAAATTTTTCGCTTGATGTAAATACGTCTTAGATTCAAAAGTAAACGGTATGAAGTTGACTATTTGATGTAAGCGTTGAATTTACACAGGATTCCTGAAGCGTACGCAATGGTACACCATCGATAGATTGATTAAATGTGTGACTACTAACTTCGCGAAAAAATATCCCCCCAAGTTATACGACATGAAAACCTTCCGATTTATCCAAAGCTCTAAATAGGTGTATTGCACAGTTTGGGGGCAATGCTTCTATCTCGACCAATTCGCTGTATACATAACCAAAAGCGGTGGGTTCAATTCGGATTTCCACAGAACAGTTCGATGGCCACTGATAAAATTGACGAAACTTTCGAGAGGTTCGTTATAAAAGATGTAACTTTAGCGTGACGATTATAATCCAAGTAACTTTACGAACCCCGATGATAAAACAATTATCTTCTATGCTTACAGAGGAGTCAACTGTTTTACCATCGGGGTCCGTAGAGTTACTTGAATTATAATATTCACGGTAGAGTTCAGCCTTTTATAATCAGCCTCTCTGAAGTTGAGTGAATTTTATTAGACGCCATCGAGTTGATGCACCTCAGCTCTAAGGTGGACGGAAATCAGATAAACGGTACTAACCACACCATCGCACAGAGAGAGTGCTGCCCTGGAATCCCTGTGACCTCTGACATGGCCCCTGTAGTGACACTGCATATCGTCCGCTCTTCTGAATCGTACGCCATTGTTGAGGTTAGTGCGAGCACCTTCACCTCGAGTCTCCATCACCAATTCCGGTGACATGAACTCGTGGTGCGGAGTCAACTCGACGTGGTGATCGGCGCCGTTGAATGGAAGCACCAAGTGCAGCTTGTGGTCGGACAGGTCATCAGCCGCGGCATCTGGATCGGCTGCCCGCTTTTTCCGAGCTTCAAGCTCCTGACGATCGTAGAAATTGGGTAAGTTGAACGTCAGGAAACTGCCGTCCTCTGTCACTCGACGCGGTATCAGCATCTCCGCATTGTGGACATCCCGCGTGTATCTGCCTTGGTAATTGGAAAATTACACGGATTGCAATAAATTTCTGACAGATTCGTGGAGTTACACATTCCTCATTCATAACAATAAACAATCAAATTGAATGTGGAACATAACAAGAGATTTTTAAGTCGGAAAAGTCAACTTGAACTTTGAAGGAATTTATAGTAGCTTATTCCGAAGTTCAACAAATCAATTAACTGAAGTCGGAGCACGGTGAAGAAATTCTACAGTACGGAAGGCTTGCTTACACTTAGATCGTAATAGGTCGATCTTAAGTTCAGAACAAACTTACTTGAACTTAGAGCACCGTGAGGAAATCGAATACTCAATTAATTGGGCTCAATGGCGATCAGATTAATTGATTCTGAAGTTTAACAAACTAATAAAATAATAAAGCATTTGCATGTTGAACAAGCTCAGTTTAGCTTGGATCAAGGTAAGTTATTCTAAACTTCAATAAATCAACTTTAGCTTACAGAATGACGAAGAAAATAGAAGTTCAACAAGCTTACTTGAACTTAAATAATATTCAGTTATTGTGAGGTTCAACAAATCAACATCGACCTACAAAATAATGAGGAATTTGAAAGTTCAAGAAGCTGACTTGAACTCGAATCATAACAAGTAATTGTAAAGTTCAACAAACTAACCTGAATTAAGAACCTATTCAAAACTTGAAAGTTCAAAGAATTAACTTAACCGAGTGAATAAATGTCAAGATACGAAGAGTCAGTTGAAAGTGAAACTAACTTCCGACGAAAGAAAAATATTTGTGGACAAAATGGAACAAGAAGAGGTAAGTTCCGAGCTTTTAAAGCTTTCTTTCATTACGTTCGAATTATACTCGTGCTGGATTCACAGTGAAAGGATATTTTACGTTGCTTCCTTTTTTCACTGTCCTCCTTCTCTTGATACGTTGAGCTTGCAGCGAGCAGATAAGATCTACACCGGTAATAATTCAACCGATATACGCACGTGAAACCGTTTCGCGAGTGAAAGAAATACATTCGTGAGTGAAATAATTCCCCCAAGGATGGGAACAATGATGAATTCAGCTGTGCCTAGCCTAGAGAAAACTTCCTGGCTCACGTGTCCTGCGCTAACGTGGATGCATCATGCGATTATTGACACGCATGTCACGTTCCTGGTTTCGCTGTTCCTTTGTCCGGTCGTACAAAGGGCTCGGGCTAAGTTCGGCCGGCGGTGCGCGATGCTTTCGGTGATGCAATGAGAGAGACAAAGACGGAGCCAGCGGATCATGGACCGAGAGTCTGACCGAGCCCGCGTTTTTCCTCCCGATGTCCGTACGACGCCTGCTCACCACACGCTGCATTGATTGCTCCCTTCGATCTTATTCAGCTGGCAATAAATAACCTAATTTAGCCCTCAGACACAATACGTCAGCAAAAGGTGCACCACACCCGGCTGGCGCCCACAGACGACGCCAAAGTCAATCTCTCGATGATATCACGCAGGGACTCTTCTCGGAACGTGCTCTCCTTCCATTACCGTTGCTACCAACCACCCATAGCGACCAAAGTCCTTCTTCCTCTACGCGAAGCGAGGATGTTGCCGTTTTTATTTCAAGACATTTGCGATTGTTACTTTTCAGACTCATCTTTCAGGCTTGATTTTCATTTCGTACACCTTTTTGTGTGGCGAACTTGTTAACGGTTTTGAAATATGGACGCAAGGAGAGTAGTCTTCAAACGGATTTTGAACCTCCGTCAAATACGATATACCGTTTTTTACAGTATTTCCTTCTCCAAAGTAATAAAATCTTTCCACATTTTCGGAGATGATTGGGCTCATGATTGTGCTTACGTGTCAACCGAAAAAGTTTCGGAAGATTCATGGAAACGTTCAAGTATTTGCAGCTAGTTTTCACCAGACTTGACGTTACGATACGATGCTGCAGCTAAATCAGATATTTTCAATCATTCTGCGCCCTATCATTTGCCAAAGTTTGAAGAGATTTCGTTACTGACAATGAGAAAAATTGGATATTGTGAAAAATGTGGTTCGATGTATTCGACGGAGGTCTGACATTCCCTTAATAGTTATTAAAATTGACGAATATTCAAAATTCAACGAACTCCACTTTTTATAGTTCAACTCGTAAAGAGTCAAAGTAATTCTAGCACTGATGTACAGTCCAAATCTTTTGTTAAAATCAATACATAATACTATAACAATTCAATTTTTGGCACACCAAGTTCTGTCATTGAGACAAAAATGCGTTTTCCGATCTCAGATATGAAGAACGAATCATATCCTCACACCTTGTACACATTTCAAGTTACAATATAATTTTGAAGTATGAAGACGAAATTTGCAAGAGTTTTGACCAAAATGACCCACCAATTTTTCTGGCATTGAAATTCAACTTGATTTCAATTCAAAATTCTAAAAATCCGCAGTGTTATTATCGAATCAATGAAACATTTCGTAAAAGTGCATCAGCACCCAGAATAAATTTTTCGTTCAAACGTGTAATCGACCTCCTACAAACCCCGAGTGGACACAACTCCCGATTGAGGAATGTTTGATTATATTATTCATTGGTAGCGAATACACGCGCGAGGATTTGATCTCAATTTGACTACTACACGTGATCGTGGCCTCTGAATACGTAATCGAATGCAGAGGAGGGTGAGTCTGACAGTTACTACGGCAATTACAGCACGACGGTTTCAAACACGGTAAATATAGAGAGCCGTCTATGATGAAGGACTCACTTACCTACCATGATACGGTCCTTCGGTAGCCTCCGGACTGTTCCTGTCCACCATCTTGTAGCTGACACAGTGAACAGCGAGGATAAAAGTATAAAATATCAAAACCGCAACTTCTTCTCTCATAACACTTGATATAAATTATTTATTCCGTATGCCAAAATACTGACGACTAAACGTCAAACAGATAGTGATGCGACAGTCACGAGATCACCTGTCTGTTGTTTTTGTGCATTTGTTCATGGATGCATCTTCTTCATCCCCGTGATATATCGTCAACTTGAACGCACATTTACTCACTCAATACTGTAATTTTCCTCCAGAACGCATCAGGGAATTTCTTTCGGAAGCAACGTTTTTATTTCGCTCTTTCTTTAAAAAATTGTTATATGTAGACAAAAAATATCGCAATAGGATATTGCTTGAACCCAGCTTTACAAGTATAACGTCGCTCTTGAAATTCAAAGTTTTCTCATTCAAATTACACAATACAACGATGATGTTAATATTTTTTGAAATTGTTATCATTCAAACGTATTTTAGAATAATTAATCTCCGTTGTAACGATTCAAATATTCCCGCCTGGAACCAAAACAATGATCAAGTGCAAACTGGATGTCAGTGTGAATTACGTAGTATCCATCTATGCGCAATCCCCAACCGTATTCTCTGCCAAACTCTCTTCGGGGCACAACGTGCCAAATTTTTTTCCTCGTAAGTGTTTTGTTTATTTTTCATTTTTTTTTTTTCTTTTTTTTTCCAAGTTCAAATTTGAGAATAATTATAACAATTTTCGTATGTCAAATATTTTGACGAAGCTTTAATTGTATAACAACCAGGTTGGTCTGAAGTAAGACATGAAACTCGCTTGAGTTATCTTTGAAAATGTAGCAATGTGGATCTACATTTTTAACGAACGTGTCGCCATTATTGAAATCATCGACAGAAAATCTTTACAAATTTTCTCGAAAAGTCGGGTTGTTATCAGGAAAATAATTTGAAACACTTACAAATTGCATCTTCAACGAAATATATAAAAATTGAAAAGTGACTATTCAAAAATAAATCAAGAAATATCAGAGAAACAATTTAACGTCATACACATTTTGAGAAATAATTTATGTATTGAATGAGGGAATGATCGAATGAATGATGAATGAACATACAACGTGGCTTATGATTATTGCTACAATATTAAGGAAATAAAAATAAAAGGAAATATTTACAATTTTCATATTATAATATGGCATAAAACATTTTTCAATTCATTCGGATTATACCTATTATTTATTTTAACAAATATTTGTTTCAAATAACACTAGTTCTTGTAACTTTTCGATTTAAAAAAATTATATAAAAATGCTTACACCTTACAAGAGCGTCCATTGAGCGGATGTCTTACCATTTTGTGTAAAATTCCATACGACACTTCCATGAAGAATTAAATTTTCCACAAAATTCTTCCAGCATGAAGTTCTTATTATTAAGTGTGACTAAGTAGTAAAAATTACCAAAAAAGTGCTTAATTTGTTTGACCTTATCACGGCCAGCCTCTAAGATTCCTTCCTGCTAATTGTGAGATACGTTTCGAGCTCGTAAGCAATTACAAATTAAATATTTCATGCCCTTCATTATAGTATTCAAATAACTTAAAAACTGCACACTCAATTTAATCCTAAATCGAGCCAGTTCTAAGCTAAGAAAAGCAGCGTTGAATGAGACCAGAATCATCAAAATCCATTGATTCACTCTTGACATATCATCATTTTTGTTTATTTTTTGTCCTTGTTAATCGAATAACTCGAAAGCCACTTCATTCCTTACGTCCAAAACCTAGTCAGTTCTAGGTTAAAAAATAACCTCGTCGATTGAAACCTAAAATGAGCAAATTTATGAATTCACGGACCCAAAAGCTCATCCGGCCAGAGATGATACTCTAGACCTTGAAATACTGAGATCTAGTGAAAACTCGAATTTTCATTTTTGGGGTGATTGCAATAACTACCTTTATCCTTTTTTTTCGTAGGTGTTACTGAGAAGTTGTAAACGACATCTTTCCCACGTGATTAAAATGAGGAAACTTCGAATTTCGAAAGTGACCCTCCTGAAAATGACCATGTCTTAAATTATATAATGTTATGGCTGAAATCAACACGTACTATATCACATTACTTATCTTATGAATTGGAGAAAAATATGTGAAAAATTATGTAATAAATTACAAAAGCAAGAAGCCAATATGATTTTTGATCCAGTACATTTTGTGATTTGTGCTTTTGTATATTATTAAGTGATTTTTTTACGTATTTCTCTCGAATATACAATACAAATCATGTGATGAATTACACGTTGATTTCGATCATAACATTTCATGACTTATCACATGAATATTTGGTGCAGGGGACCTTTCAAAATAGCATTTAAGAAATGGCCTTCGGTCGGATTATTCCTTTTTAACTACGTAAAACAATTTTTTCAGGCGAAGAGTAGAAAGGAAAATGCTTCTCACAGACGAAACAACCTGACGCAACATGCATGTGGAGCTTCGATATCGGTATCGGGAGCTATGTACAGGCAGTCAGTCAGTCGAACGCGAGGGTGAAAAGCGTCTTGCCGGTGTGAAATAATAAGACATGGCTGTGTCCCCGACAGCCTAGACGCCCCGTGAAATTGCTTATGGTTCTCCACGTCTCCCGCACTCTCCCTCTCCCTTTCCCTCTGCACGGAGTTGTTCTGGAAGTCCGGGTCGCTCCTTCATCGACAACGAGCCAATGGTCGCCGCGGTTTCTTATATCGCTGCTCTCGACACGCCGGAGTTTTTTTCTCGGACAAGTCACCTCGCCTACGCCGTAGCTCGATTCGATGGAACTGCCAACATGCTAATTACGTTACCGTAGCCAGGAAATCGTACGGCTGTGACGCTCGGGAATCGACCGTACGTGCAGCATGGAAGCGAGTAATAAATGGTTCTCAGTCTTTCATGTTTATGTACCTTCATTTCGTTGATAAAACTACACGCAACTATCAGTACTGATCCTGAGTAAATTCTGTCTTCTAGCATATGGGCTTGGAACTCTTTGGTTCATTAGCATCGAGCGCAACTAGCTATTTTCACTTCTCCAGGTAAACATTATTGCTTCGAAATTGAACGGCCATGTTTCCGATCGACGCAGTGAAAATTGATGAAGTGTGAAAAAGGGCTAGAAAATCATACCTAATAGATGGAACTATTCAACCAGTCAGATTAGTGAGTAAAGTTTAGTAAGCTGTTATGGATGACCAGTATTAGTTAAAAAAATAATGACACAACAATAATTATTTGTAACATTAAGTCTAATTGTTATCAGTATAATTATATACGAATTAGTAAGGGTATTTTGATTTTGAGAGAAATCGTCATTATCGACGACGTTGGCCTAGTTTCGGGAAATTTCATACCAAAACATTTGCAAGTATTGTTCCAAATTCCTGTTAAATGGTGTCACGGTTATCCATGAATCCAATTCATTGAACCTGAAGAAATGTGTAATCTATTGATTCTCATCGGATTTGAATCAGTTTCTGCTCTACTCGATACACTAATGGAATAAGCTGATATGTGCTCTCATCCGATTCGTCGAGCAGTCGAATACCTGTACGATTTCAGTCATACTGTCTCAATTCCTAGTTGTGAAATTTTACTCTCCTGTATATAATGAGAATGACACCGAATGGAATGAAACGGGCCTCCAATATGGTCGTGATTGAGTGTAATAGAAGACCTGGGTGCAGAGGCGATGGGTAAGCCGGGTTAAATCGACTTCAATATTAAACCGTATTATAACTGCAATATGATATCTCAATATCGTATATTTTAATCTTCTGAACTCTATCTTAATCCCTGGTGATTCAGTGGGAGACTTTAGAAGCGTATGTTGAGGAAGTCGTTCTATAACGTAAAACTGAGTCCGCGTCATTCACCCTCTCTCGAGCATGTCTTAACGAGCCAGTTGTTGCGAGTAATTCCCGCGTACATTGCGTACCGTTGATGGCAAATGCGTTTGCCATTTCCATTTCCGCAAACGATCTAAGTAATTCCAGGTATCGGGTAAATATAGATTCGTCGTAGCACAAGCGCTGGTTAAAACAGAATTCATTAAATTTATATGAGTAGGTGGTCAATTTTAATTCGACACAATTGCCGCCAATCTCAAATCAGATTTCAGTTGAAACGTTTTTGTCAAAGTCGAATTTCAGGCAATCATGCTGCGGTCGAAACAATAGAAAATTGATACGTGAAAGTTAACCTCATGAACTACAGAGACTGAATTTTCAATCCGTATGACTCGTATGAAGGTGAAACAGAGTCCAAGCTATCTTTGCTATCATTTTATTTCACGTCAAATAGCGGTCGACAACCGGCAAATACCGTTAATAATCTTATCCGCAAAATAAAATTTCAGGTGCGTCAATAACGGCCATATTGAAATAGGACATTTCGTCTGCTCAATGCTGATCTTCAAACGCACATCGAAGCATCCATGATTTCTATCCGAAATTTCTTTAGATTTTTCTCTCATGAGAAACAATGTTCCATGGTCTCGTCTTTGGTTTCAGAGTATACGAGCATCCAGCTCAGCATGGTAGAAGAGGAAAAACTTTCTTCGACTGGTTCGTGTAGGAATTAACATGAGTCCACTGAGCGTGCGCAAATCGTTACACTTTTGAACGCGTAAAGGAAGCGCAGCTGAATTGCATCAAGAGATCAGCCCCCCTCAAAGGATGGAGAAGAGGCTGGAGCGCAGGAGGAGCAGACGACACCGTGGTTACAGACACGTATGTGGGTGCACATGAGGTATGCACGTATTTTCTCTCTGCGCGGTATCGGAGAACGTGGCACCCTAATCTCCGCTCAAGGCACGTATATATGTAAAACGAAGAGCAAGTAACAGTCGTAAATAGCGTCTCGGATTAACATGTTCAGTTGGCGAGCAACGCCACGCACGCTCTAAACCCTGGCGTCGGTTGTCGTCAGCTATTTAACATCACTAATACGCCTCCGCCTTACGAAACGGATAATTGGTCGTTATTTAAACCTCCGAAGAATTTCTAGCCCGAATTCGTTACCGAATTACAATATATGTCCCCTGCTCAGCCCGTCCTTTCCCCCTGCAAAGCTGGCCATCCTATCATCCCGAACTGCATCCTGACACCAAGTCCATCCAGTCCCTTCTCCAAAATTCATGAACACGTTCGATCTCATGGGTGAAGAGGTTCGGTGAGAATAATTTTCATCTGTCAACTGTCAATACGGTGCATCATGGTCTCATTGACGTATATAGTATCGGACATGTTACATAAACAGCTGACCGAAGATTGATAGGTGACTGATTTTGTTGCTTATATGAATAATGGGGTAGTGCAATATTCTCGAACACCTTAACACGTTCTCGAGGAGCGGATACATGTCGTGCACTTACGAGAATACAGAAAATAGTGGTCAGCACCTAGTGACGAGTAGTCGAACCAATAATGGTTACTTCAAATCATTCCTGGAACATTGATGAAACGTTCACAGTACGTTACAATTATTCCAAATGGTAACGGAATCAGGGACCATGTTCGTGACATTTCCGTGGAGGTTCTGAAACTTGTAAGCGTTTAACTGCCCCTTTTGCGGAATATCTGCATACAGAGAAATTCCAGCGAATCTCCAGAGCGAGAACCACATCTTTTTAATCCTTGATAGCGGATTGAATCGAAGTGAAGGCTCGTCCAAAAAGAAATAGCGGGGATTGTTGGATCGGCTGCAGTAATCAAAGGCTGACCCGTCGGACCCACAACCGTGAGCTGATTGAGTCCATATTTGGACCCCTTCGAATACAGACGTAGGTACAGAAGACATATAGGTATATACATGCATGTATATATATATATACAATATACATACTGTTCAGTTTGTTACCTACATAGGTATAATGTACCCACGTCCAAGCGACGAATCACGACGTGGAGATACAACGTCGCAACGCTTCGTGACACGCGGGCCAGCAACAACGACGGGCGGCTCGACATTCAAGGCTCCCCAAAAAGGATCAGGAATTACTTTGTGGCGCCGACTCCGCTCCTTCCGTATAGGGCAGATAAATAATCAGTCGGCAGGTACCCGCCAACCGTCCTCGGACTAACCACAGTTATTATTCGTGTTAATTTGTACAACGATCGAATATTTAATTGAAAGTCTTGACTCTTTCAGTCCGCGTGACGTGATCTGACAATTATACTTACGTCGTGTACAGTAGTGGTCGTCGAACGAAAGATGATGTGATGACAAGATTTTAACCGTAAGCCTAGAATCAATGATGGATGCCACTTTTTGATACACGCACGTGTCTTGTTCGTGGGTAGCATAATCCGTGATGGTAAGTCGGTCAAAAACCAGCATGGTAAAGAGTCATGGAAAGACCATTATTCGACAACAGTTCAATATTCCAGCTGTGTTTCGTTAGGAACTTTTACAAGTTTTCGTTACTGAACTCAGCAGCTCTACTAACCGATACACAGATAGGACGTATTCTTCTATACAACGCTTTGTTTCAATTTAATTTCGTTGATAGAATTTCGCATAGGAATGCATTATGCATTGCATGCTCAACAAGTGAGAATCCAAGGTCTGCGACCAAGAAAAATCTTCAAATTCAATAAAATAGCTAAATCGTAAGTGAGAACTATTTCAATTCGGAAAGAAGAATATCCTGGAGAAAAAATATAAGTTCCTAAGTCAAACTTATGTCTTGAATTCAATGTCATAATTTGTGAACCCAATGGAGTTTCTTCATTAACAAAATTGTAAGACTACGTAGATCAGAAGAGTCTTCACTATGACATCAATCTTTAAGAAACGTATCGTTAAAGTTTAATATACACGTACGATATTTTGCTAAGTACCAAAAAGTTTTCCAGACGTAGAAAAAAACCAGAGACGAAAAAAAGAACGCACGAAGGAGGTAAAATTCCCTATAGATCCTCGCGTCACGTCAGATTAGGATTTACGCCCACGAGTGAGGTTCGGTGTAAAATCAAGTCGGTATATATGTATATGTAACTAAGAGAAGAGTCTTGCGAGGCCTGCAGAATAAATTTGTCGAGTGGGAAAATTGCTAATCGTCAGATTAAGGTTTCTCTTATCTCCTCCTAATCTGGCGGATTACACGAGGTATCAGCCGATCTCCTACACCACTCACCTTACAGTCACCCGAAAACCCCACTTCACGGCTCACCCAATATTCGATACAGCATTCGGCATGCTGCCTAACTAAAATTTGTGATTCGGTACATAAAAAATTACATTTGTATTTTGTAATTGGGGCGAAAGAAAATTCTGATTGTATTTGTGTTTTGTAATGGGGGTGAAATATATTGCAAATTACATTTTTATTTTGTAATTACGGTGAGAGAAAATCCAAATTGTATTTATATTTCGCAATTGGGATAACATATATTACAAATTACATTTTGTAATCAGGTCGAGATAAAATTCAAATTGTATTTTGTGGTTAGGGTGAAACATGTTACAAATTACATTTTTATTTTGTGATTGGGGTGGAAGAAAATCCAAATTGTAATTGTATCTTGTAATTTGGATAAGATATATTACAAATTACCTTTTTATTATATAATTGGGGTGCACGAAAATTCAAATTGCATTACTATTTATAAACGGTGTAAAATAAATTATATTTGTAATTGGAATGAAATAAATTACAAATTAAATTTCTTTTTTATAATCAGGGTGCAGGAAAACTCAAGTTGCATTACTATTTATAAATGTTATTTATAAAATGAATTACATTTGTGTTTTGTAAGTGAGATAAAATAAAACACAAATACGTAACGAGAACGAAATGAAATATAAACTGCACTTGCGTTTTGTAATTAGAGGAAAATGAAATACATTACGTGCGAAGACATTATTATTAGATATTTGTGATGCAATTTGAATTTATTCAGTTATAATCATGAAATGCGAATATAATTTGTATTTTATTTTGTTTTAATTATAAAATATGATGTAATTCGTACTTTATGTACCTTGAATTAGGAACATTACAATTGCAACTTGTGCCTACTGCCATCTGATTTACAAATTCTATTTGTAATTTATTTCGATTAATTTATGATCGATTAATTACAACTCGGCCCATCATCGACTCGATTTCACTCCGTGACGTGCAAGCTATTAGGATACGTCTGTTTCCGGAGAGTTACACGAAGATCGTAAAAACGCCTCCGATCGTAAGTGTTGGGGAAAGATTATACACAGATGTAAATCATACCCTTTTCCTTGCATCGCAGCGTGCGTCCGGCGCCGCGTTGGAACGACGTGCTGTTTTCCGCCAATGAAGCAAATCGTAAGCAGTCGGGTTTATTTGACTCGTAATTTTATCACGGTTCATCACATTCTCGAATGATTTGTGGGCGAATTTGCGTTGGCGGGTCGACGCTGTTTCACTCGGCAAGGAAAATAAAAGGGCCGCTCATCACGATCAGCGTTCCTTTCATCGTCACTCTTATCGACGCGTATCATATATTACTGCGTTTTTCTTTTTTTTTTTTTTAATTGGCTTAATTATATTGGACATCTTACGTGGATCAAACAATTATCAAGATATCAAAAAAAAACTGCCAATCGTGAGTGAAGATTTGAAAGTTTCCAATCATACAGTGATTATATTCAAATACAAAAATTTGTTCATGATTGATGTTTATTTTTGAATTATTGAATTTTAATGTGAATTGGTCGAGATTATTGTTCTGATCAATCTATGATTTTCAATCCCAGCTTTTGAAAATTATGACAGAATGGTCGAACATTGATTCACGAACTGAGGTTTTCTCAAAACGAATTGAAATCGAAATAAAACAAGTATCCATGTTCACGTATTCGTTATATCCGTATCAAAAAAAAAAAAGCTCGGAATTGCTTGAACGGTGGAATTATGAATGATCTACATAAGAATTGATCTATCGCGGTTTAGCAATACGATTATGAATATTTATTCAAAAACCCGTTAAAAATACGAAAGAAATCAGCAAATACGTAAAAAGATGAACAAGTGATTTTTAATTTTTGACCAAACAGAATCAAGTTCATTTCAGAATCGTTACTCACAATACAATAATTGCTCAAAGCCATAAGTTAGAACAAATTCAATCAACGAACTCATTCCTGATCAATTTGTTGTGATACTTGTTATTTCGCAAGAGACGCAAGTCTGAATCTATAAAACCTTCTTTAATAACAATCTCGTGTATTCTCGACTTGTTTTTTGAATATAGCTGATCGCGATTGAAATGAAATTACATGTACGGTAAAATGCATATTTTGAGATAATCTATACCATGTTACAATAACAATCATCCACAACTCAGCCTAGAAATCCAAAAAATCTAATGTATAAAAAAAAACTATTCATTATTATGGACTAAAAATGTCCACTAGTGCGAATCAATTGCCATTTAATTAAATCGTAGAACTGAATAGTGATTATTCCATTTAGCACTGAGAAAAATATTATTTGACATAGTAAGTGGAAAATTATCTGCTTTCCCTGTCCTCTTTGCTCGTGGTGAAAAAATTCAGACAATTGACGAATTCGCAGTAAGCAGTAACCGGAAATTTCTCTCGTTGATCAGAGTCACTTATCACATTGCATGCAGGAATTCCACGTGTGTCCAGCAATGTGTAATATTGTAATATGTAGCTCTCATATATATAGTATATATATAAATGTATATATATATATAGTATAGCCTTATCCTTTCGACGAGATAAGTTGGACATGGTCGAAGGTAGTGGTGGCCGATCGGACGAGAGCTGGCGCCGACAACCCACAAGGAATGGTCAACATTATGAATTATTGAGCTGTGGTTGCACCAGTGACGAAACCGACGCCAGAGCACCGGCTCCAGGCATCGAAATCGACGCCGCCTGTTGCGTCTTGGCCCATTATTCAATTTTTACTTAAGTATACAGTTCGAACGCAGAGGCAGTGGCCTTAAATCACCCCGCGGTACATCGGGACTTGTTTATCAAACTCAGTTTGTAATTGTGGGTTTTATCTGGAGTCAAATATTCCAAATCTATTGACTTATCGTTCTAGGTGAGGGAATAAAATATTCCGTGGCTAATTGTAAGAGAAGTTTGTGAGAAGGTGGCTGGCTAAAGCTGGCGGTTCATGATCGTCGTGGAAAATTTCGAAGCGGGATTGGCAAACCTTGAACGATACCAGACGTCTATTGACCAATCAATTCGTCTGTGACTAAAAATGGGGGTTAACTTCTTGACGTTGTGTCTTCTACGAGCTGAACGATGTCTACTGGCATGGCGAATAGAAAACACAATAAAGACAACAGGCAAGAAACGAACATCGTTTACAGTCCTCGTTGTAGATCAGTAAAAAATGCTGAACTGAAGATCTTATTGTTAGTTCATGTTATGAAGACGTGTGTTGGTGATTTGGAAATTAAGAAAGTTTCGTCAAATATCGAATGAGGGTTCGAAGCAGAAATTGTAATTGATAATTAGGTGATTTTGAACAAAGCCAAGTAATTTGACTGCGAGAAAATCTTTCAATCACTAATTGAAATTATACTATTTGCACTTGACAATACTTGAATAGATTTTTAACTGATAAATGTGTGACGATACACAGGAAAAAATATAATTGCAAGATCGATCTTAAATTTCAACATTAATGAGATTGTTGCAAAATGGTGTTTTCTTTCATTGAAACTTCACTCGGCAGGATAGCGACTTGCAGAACCGAGAAATCGGGGAATTCTTTGGAAAATTCGTCAAATCCTCACAAACTCGGAAAAATATTGCAAAGATAATTCTGTTCTGTTGATCAAAATTATTTCGGTTTTATCAATAATAATTAACGACGAATTAATTAATTGAATATAAATTCATTAGAGACGAAATGAAGAATGTTTTTATTTTGACTTTGATGTAAGTTCTACCTGATTTTATCACACCATATTTTCTATTAATTGCCTAATCAAACAGCATTTACACGATCATTTCTGAAGCAAGATAGTAATTTGATATTAACGGTGATAAAATGGCAGCAAATTTCGGAAAATGGGTCCCAAAGATCAGAGAATTACGTACTGCGATTTGTGGCGGGGTTGAAATTCCGAATTTGAAGAGTTCCGAAAGCGCCGAGTTCCGCATTTTTTGGTAGCGTAACTTGAAGTAAAGAAGCCTTTCTTTTATGAAACATGAAGTTTCGAATGGTCCATGACCCGACGCTCAAAGTTCCGAAAGTGCAAAGTTTCGAATATGAAAAATTTTAAAATCTGAAACGTCGAAGTTTCGAAAAATCCATAATTTTCAGTTCCGTGAATTTCTGGCTTGGTGAAATTCCACCACTTTTATCTTCCTTTGTTCTGAATTTTCGATATTTTTACGCTCGGAATCCTGGTCATTCTGATTTTCGGTTTTCCTGACTTTTTTCACCAACTCGTTGAGTAAACTACGCTATGTGAGAATTTTAACTTTCAATATTTCACTCCATTGAAACTTCACTTTTCGAAATTACGCTCTATCGAAACTTTCTTTTTCGGAATTTTGCTCTATCGTCACTTGCATTTTCGGACCATTCGTAACTTTGTTGATTCGTAAGAATTTGATTTCTGTACTTCAAGTATCTTTATCAAACAATTCGGAATAAGGCACTTTCGGAACTTTTCACATTCAGAACTTGAACCCCACCCATCCGATTTCTGTGGCCACCTTGCACTGAGAAAAGTTTGATTTGTTACAGTAACTAGAAAAATTCAGTAAAACAGGTGTCGTTAAAAAAACTGTTTAAATGTTGTTCGGATTACGAAAAACGAGGTACGCGTAATCATTTTGCGCTATTGTCTATCCTTTTTTGGTAATTGCGACGCAAAATCAATTTGTTCGGTTTACTCTAGTCTTTTTAGTCAAACAAGGCTTTAGCATCAATTTATCATCGCACAAGCCTTGAATTTTCGCAACAGTTACCAGAAAATAAAGTGCGAGTGATCGTAATGAGAAAGAATAGTAACGGATACTAGACTTTCCGGTAACAGCTATAAAACTAATTTTCATTTTCTACCCAGAAATTTTTCGATTGTGTTAAAAAATGAAAATAGTCAAGAACCGAGCGGTAACCGGAACTAAAAATTTCTCTCAATGTGTTCCGGAAAGAACCGACTCGATCTAAAAGCTCGAATCGAGTTGATTTCAACTCGAGTAAGTATTAGATTCTGGCCAAAGTCCAGCCGCTACGACGGCGTGACATCTATGAAAAGCGAGATAAACGCTGCGGGAATCCCGCGTCCTGACAAGCGCCACCTAAGTGGGCGAATGAATAGACGTGGAATGAAAAAAAGAAGAACCAACCTACTGAATCCCGAGTCCCGTCCGCATGCGGGGCTGGGAACGAGCACAGATTCGTTGATTTGATATCCTGAGATCTACCCGGGCTATTTATAGCTGGACCGCTATGGGTGCGGTTATTTTTTTAAGCCGTTCCTCTCGGAGCGGAGTCGCCTCGTTTGTTCTTCTGCTCTTCGGGCGGACAAACGCCGGTGTAGACAGACGCCACGAGGTGACGAGATCATCTTATCCGCGCCGGCCGGCCGGCGAGACGGGCGTCGAGACGCCAGGCGCCCACTCCCGCCGATCGGATCTATAGATCTTCCTGCGCCGTTCGAGAATCCAGATCTTGGGCCCGAGGGACCGCTGCGTCGCGTCGGGCCCCGTCCTTCCATCATAAATACCTGTTCTAACCCTTGACCACCACCATCCCCCCCCCTCACCTCCTCATCTCTTCCTCTCTTCCTCGCCACCACCCCCCCTCCCGCCCCTCACCGTCCCGTCCCTGCCCTTCTTGAGGCTTTGTCCTGCACCCACCGTACAACCATCCTCGTAGTCGAGGACATCTATTTTCAGCCTTAACACGTCACGCTTTACGTTGGGATAAGTTTTCTAGTCCGGTTTGTGACGAGGGGAGAATTTTTCAAACCTTGTTTGCGAACTTACGCAAAGTTGACGAATTTTTTTTTTAACCTTGAAAAAGTTGGCTCTTGGCGAATTTATACTTTTTATACATTTCACAAGTTATTGGGGTTGTAAGCTACGGAGATTATGAATGCGAAAATACAGGAATTTCGAACGAAGGCTTAGGTGCTGATGATGTGTTTGGACTTGTTTTAGAAGTGTTGAAAATCCAGTTAATTAAGAAAGAAAATACAAAGAAGATTATATTTACTTCCTTTTTTTTTCTTTTTTTTTTTTTCACTGGTATTCCCAAATATTTGATTACGATCAATAATTGATGGCAATTTTAAATCAGGAATTCAAATAAGGCAACCTATTTCGGTCATTCTGTAGAAAATTGTTTTATGAATAAAATGAGCCATTATAGAGTAGAATCCTAGTAATCTACTGGATTCTCAACAATTTTGAAGCTATTCGAAATCGAGCATCGATATCTAAGCTTTTGTTTATAATTTCAGCAATTTTGTTTTTTTTCTTATTTGTAAGGAGATTCTTGTACCTTACGAATATAATAATTCGGTAATTGCCTCAGCGTTGAATCAATCAAAAAAGTATACATTCTAGGCCGACAAAGCTTCTCAGCACATTTATTTATACAAACATCACAATTACATGAGTTATAACTAGTTTTACATGAGACAGACATTTTTCTAAATTCAAAACATGTATAATTATTCAATTTTTCGACCTTCTTGCCAAATTCTGACAAATTTTTGTTTACAAATGTCCGAATATCTGCATATAAACTAAAAACAAAGATGTGGGGAAAAAAATGAAGATTTGCAAAAGTTTTTTGCCACTTTCATTCACAATTTTTACACTTACTTCGGAATTCCTAATTTCCTGTTGTTTTTCTCTGTGATTTCTAGTAAGAATTCTTGTTCGAGAAACGAATATTCATTTATCATAGACTTCAGTTTGTAGTCCACCACCTATATAACGGACAAGTATTTTTAGCATTTCGATGCAGCGATTTTTCCTTTGTGTATTTCTTAATTGGACCGCGATGCCACTTTTCCGGTCTGTTTCACAAGCCCAGACAATCATTTAAAGACGATGTGACAAAAATAGAAACTGACAATACGACTCGGTGACAGTTATTGTTGTTGCAGTGGCAGGGAAAAGAATCTGAGCATTTGACTTTTCCCTACTTATCGTTATTGCGAACAATATGCAATATTAATCCAAATGAAAATGAAATCCTAATACTTACATACGTTTCAAAAAATCACGCAGCTGCGGAACCTTGAAGCTCTGCTCTAGATTTTGTAGCAAAAATCCGAAGAAAATTTTCAAAATTTGGACAATGAATATTGATTTAAAAAAAAACTGAACATAAAATCGTAGTTAAATTAAAGTGACCGCCCGACACGTGTTGTTACGATAAATATAAAAGTCGAATGTATCTTCGGTTATCGCATGACGAGATCCGTATTATAAATTATAGATCCTTGTTTGCTGGCTTGTCGAAGACTGTAATTGACATTGGTGAGTTCGTATAATTGCGGAGTGGCCGCTTGTGTGTTTGCTCGTGATCACTGATCAAGCATTCGCAACCTCACTGAACTGTTAATTTCGCATTATTTATATACGTTTCGCGAACCGATATCTACGCCGCCTCTCGCGCTGCGTACGTGATAAATTTCGACAGTTGAAAATAGCGCAAGATAAATTTGAATAACAAGAATTAGGGCATTGCGCGGTTTATGATTTTGTGTCCGAAAAAAAAGAAAAATATCTATAATTTCAATAAAAACCAACAAACTTTAGTGCTTTGAATACTTCCTTTTAATTTCACTCATTTCATTCGAGTAGCAATAACGCTTTTTCTCCCGGAACGATTTATGTTTGTTTGTTTTATTGTTTGGCTGCGCAATTTGAATTTAGAACATCTGATGGCACTAAATAACTATATTATTTACATTTTTATTTTCAAAAGCACTTCGAATAATTCCCGGAAATTCTCACGAAACCTTGGAAACATTGAATTTCAAGATATCGTTAGTCTCACCGAAAATGTACGAAGACGTAAGGATTTGTCGATAATTTATCATTCTTCAGGGTTGAATCGGTGTGAAAAAAAACAACAACAACGGGATATTACGAATAAGAAAATATATTTAAAAAAAAAATGATTATAAAAGGGAAAACGAATCGATTGAACGAATTGATTCAATCATTGGCTAAACGTGTGGGATTTTAAAATTTAATTTTAATGCCGAAAAAAATTAACGAATAATAATTGTGATGAGTAAGAGAATGGATAGCATCAATTACACTTTATTCCTCATCGGAAGTCCGCTAAGCCTACATTTGTGAATGGCGTTATAAAATAACCTTGAATGACTTGAGATTATTAGCGTAGATTTCGTCAGATCACATCCGGCTGCAACATTTCTAATCGTAAGTTCTATTCCCTTCGCGTGAACGTAACTATAGTACCTGCTACGCCAAATTCAACTTCCGACGAAATTATCACATTACCCGGTATTAATTCTGAACTTTGATAAATAACGTGTAAAAATAAAGTAAATGAAGTGTAAAATAAACATACGAGGCAAAATTTTTAAGACTTGGACAAAAAAATTAATCACCAATAAAATTATGCCAATTATATGTAATTTTCGACAGATGTTTTTACTTGCAGTAGGAAATACAATATTTCTTTGAGGTAAAATTATTTTTCGACCGACGAGTAAAAATTTTCTGTTTCGAACCTTTTATCACGTATCAGTTTTTTTTTTTTTTTCAAGTGCAATGTACGTACGTTTAAATTTTCATTGTTCATTGCGCTTAATAACTAGATTATGCATAAATGACCACTTTCTTTCGTTTTGTATAATTGTTGGTGAATTTTTGTGACGTAACATTATAGATTCTTACACCATAGTCACAAAGGTATGAAAAATCTATTGAACCAAGAAACTTGAATAAATTTTGAAATTCAGCCGCCAGGTCCAATCGCCGATTCAGTATCGACGAATCAACTGATAATTCTAATACTCTGTACAACGATTCTCAACAACAATTCGCGAGTGAACGGAAGAAAGAAAAAAAAAACAAATACGGTCGACCTTATCGAACATGGCGAAAAAAAAACGTTCCGTTAATTTATGCAAATCCGCAGTTCTACTATAAAATAACTTATTACAATGGTCAAGATCGTTTCGGCCACTTTACAGTTGAACAAGACGATATTCGCGCGGATCAAAAATCCGTTTCCTTCGCCACAGGACCAAATCCTGCAAAGTCAAACGTGCAAATTTCGAATCGCAAAGAAATGTGAGATCGTCAAGCGATCGTCGTCGATCTCCAAAATCGGCTGGAAAAATTTACCGATTTTATGTTTCGATCGCAGGTCAGATAAGGGTTCGATCGAAGCTCTTCCATAAATTACGTGACGCGAAAATTTGGATTTTTGCCCCCTCCCCCCCCCCCCCCCCCCCCATAACATAACACTTACCATTAACGACCCTTTTTTTTCGAAGAAATTTAAAGCCACCTATTGACAAGGGTATTCTTTTTATATTCTTTTTGAACTCTTTATCAAGACAGTGAGTGAGTTAAGAGGGTGGTTTTGAAAAAATATATCGTTACGTAGCGACAGTATCAAACATCCCTTCCATGTAACAAAGCGTAACGAATTCCTTGACCTCCTTCCCCGTTAAGCGAGTTGCATAGTTTATAGAAGCCCCCATGTTAAAAAGCACCTGCTGTTTTCCCAGCACGTGGCCGGTCGCGTACCGATTTCGAAATCGCGTTTCCGCGAGTCCTGCAGCGTTTCGTATCCTGCGCGGCGATGATCCGAATGGACGGAGGACGCGACGAGCCGGGATCACGGGTGACGGAGAAGGACGGCAGGCTCGGGGCGTGGAGAGGAATCGCGGCGCGTCACGACGCGTCGGTTTTGCGTCGCTTTGCGTCGGGCGAGCGAGTCGACAAGCGAGCGAGCGAGCGAGCGAGTCGAACCGCGGCGAGAGGTTCTTCTACTAGTGTTGTGGCGGCGATCACGACCGCGACTTCGCCCGCCTGCAACCAAACTAAACCAAACCAAACGGCCCGCGGCCTCAGCGATCGGACGGCCACGCGCCGCAATTCGCTTCCGGTGCGGCGAAAAAATCGGCGGTTTTTCCGGGGTGAAAAAAATCGGCAACCACCGATCAACCCCCCCTGTGTTCGAGGCTGACAAACGATTCGATCTAAGGGCTGTATCGATCGGCGATCGGCAAACGATTTGCCGATTTTTCATCTACCGATCGAATCAGTGATCGAAAAATATACGGTGTGTAGTGATATCGAGATGATTGGTCCGTCGATGGATTCGCCAGGCGATCGGCTCGACTTTGACACGAGTCTAGGGTACGTTTGAATTCTTCTTTCTTTCTCTCTATTTTCATCTATCGCTATGTGTTTAACCGTTTACCTCGTTGGAAAAACGATTTATATCCGGCTCGGTGATTCTAGATCTTGACTTATTTGATATAATAATCGCTGTGAACTGGCGCCGCGGATTAAAGAGTCTCGCCGGGAGTTTTGCTGGCTGATACGGGTGGATATAATTTATGCTACATCCACGGTATATATGTATAATGCAACCTGTGCACCTCTTTCGAAGACTTTTGATCGCGCGAGCGTGATAACGAGTTTGCAGCGCGGGTGTTGATTCATATTTCACACATTCACACCGCAGCGATTCAGATACAGATGATAAGTGATGCGCGAGAAATGATATTGAACAAGTCGGACCTGTTGTTGGCCCTGTACATTCCACACTTGCATTTTCCTACACGGAGGGAATAAAACAGCAGATTTCACTCAAAACTGCTGAACAAAAGGGACACGGCAGGTTTTTTCGTAAAACATACTTCGTAAAATGCAGAATTTACTGTCGAAACAGTGAAAATCATTTTTTGCAGAGCAAAATCAGTTATATTTGTATTAAAAAATATAGTTGATATGGCTTTTTCTCACCAAAGAACCTGATGTGTTCCTCTTTTAATGGAGTGATTTTACCACTGACTTTCTTATCAATCGTTCGAAATGTGCATCGTTGGACTCGTTTTTTACAATTATAATTATTCTACAGTGAAGATGTCAAAGTTTTGTCAAGACGGTACCAATCCTAACTTGATGATGCTTAGGACGAAGAATATTGGATTGAAAGATCCCCGGAATCACAACTTAACGTGTTTCGATGTTTAAATTCGAATGACATGCTTCGATTCGTTATTTTCTGCTAGTTTTTCAATTGACCCATTTTTGCCATTTTCGTGTTTAAGATTATCACCAAAATTGCGTTGCGAAGCACAATTATATGTTGTTGCGAATTTAGAACTGTTTTCAAACTCAACATCTTTTTGAGGACTGATCGAGAATCCGAAAAAGTTTCATTCCAACTTCAATTGAATGATTCCAACATCTGAACAAATTGTCAGCAACTTTTACTCCGTTTACTTTTATTAATTAAACTTACAACTGAAAGTTCAAATTAAATGAACGCCTTCTTACGATGTAGGCGGTTCTTCTTTACTCAGAGTCAATACAGTGGTATTTTAAGTTGCATAAATTTAGAACAAGTTTCCGAAATTTATTAAAATTTCAACAGTGACCTACTGACACTGATCGCATTTGACGTCATTTTTTTATTTCCTTTTTTTTCATCAATTTTATTGCCCTTTCTTCGCATAATAAACGAATGTTTATCATCCATCAGTCAGTGGAGTGGATTTTATTGATTAACAAATCTTCACTCTTTCAATCAAGACATATCCTCATTAAAACTCACACAGGCAAACTCATTTTCCACAGTTTAACGTGAACCAAAAAAAAAAAAAAACACGCGGATCGGTAAAATAATTACAACTAAAATCTTGAACAAGGTAAAATCGATTACGTAGGCGAGAAAAATAATTTACAAATCTTAAAGAAAAACCATCATCATTTTTCGATGGCATGGCAATGCGAGTTCTGAGAAGAATTTTTCGATAACTGACTCAGGTACAAAGCAAGGAAAACTGCGATACGAATAGAATGTAAAAAATGGATTCAAGTTGAAGTTTTTCATTCGCGAAGGCACGGTTGGCGCGCAAGGGTGACGGTGTGAAATATGTTTCCACGGTGGCGCCCTGTTCACGTCACTTTGGCGAGAAGAGGGCGAAGGAAAAACGAACCGTAGATACTCAAGCGCATTCCAGCGTCGTAAGCGGCGCCCCGAGTCGGACTTGCGTCAACGCAAGCGTCGGCCTGCCGGCCACGCCAGAAGTGATTAATTTCGAAATGCCCACATAAATATGCACAAGAAATCGATCAATCACACGGCGTGCAGGCAAACAATGCGGGAAGAGCCAGTCTCGCGCCTCCCTCGCATGCCAAACTCAAAGCTGTTGTGTCGCCTTCCTTCTCTCTTCGTTATACAACGCAGGTATGCTTTATGCAATTACGGTTGAAAACCCGACGCGACGTGAAGAAGAAACACGTCCGAGTATCCGATCCTTGTAATAAACCTCGTACCTGCACTGGGGGAAAATAATACATTGTGCAACTAGTGGGAAAAGTAACGATTCCGAGCGAATGCGAAGTTAGGTTATCGTACGAATCAGAATCGTCACCTCGCACCACTTGTTGCAGACCATATTTTTCACAATATTAGAGTCAAACCTAGATTATTTGTCGTGGGTGATGATAATGTATTAAACACAAATTCGTATCCACAAACAGTCTGTATTAAACATCGAAATACATGTGAAAGCTCTTTTAAATGGACTAACATTCGAAGACGAGAATCGCGCTTGTGTGTACATGTCGCGCAGAAGAATGTATTTTTTGAGACAAAGCTCGGACAGTTTAGAGTTCGGTTAAATCGAGTCATGATTCGGACAATCGAAGTCCTTCTGTAAAAATGTAAAATTAGGTGATTTTGTCCGAATGCTGAAAATGAACAAAAAAAAACGCTATTTCTCAATGCATGAGTGCTAGTTGGGAAATGGCGAAATATTTTTACACTAGTGGGCAAAAAACTATTTTCGTCATGTTAAGCGTGAAACCAAATTTTCCGCCCGCGAATCAAATCTTTAAATCCCCTTTATGCCTGTGCAAGACGAAAAATATTAGTCGCACCACAAGCGTGATACTTTACACCCTCGGTAAAAAAAAATAGCTGTTTACCCACTAGTGGAGAAATGGTTCGCCAATTCCCAACTAGCACTCATTCCTTGAGAAATAAATTTCATTAGGTATATTGTCGTCGGTAGTTGAGGGAAATTCAAATGTTTCGTATCTTTGAATGATGAATATTTATAAAACCTTGACTATCTGTTGAGAATCTTCATGTCAGAATTTGATCCTTTGAGATTTATAAGTTGAGCGATTTGAAGCTAATTGCAAATATTTCACCAATATTTTGACGAAACTTTTCTCGCGCATTATCCCTGATTGTAAAATGCTGAAATATTTTGCCAGCAAACTTATTATGACGGACTGAAACTTATTGCAAGGATTAATCGATTCGAGTATTCTCAGTGATTATTCATTCTAACTGAAGATTTGTCTTTTCATACTCGATAAAAAATTTCGCCCGATTTTCGGAGGATATGAATAAATAAAGAATCATAGTAAAATATGTTTTGCTATGATAATGGTTCAAATATTGTTGAAATCGCAAGAAAATGTGGCACAAACAACCGTTCAGTGTCACTGTAACTGTCCGCACTACATTTGTTATTTTTATTACAATATTAAATCAATTTATTACATTTTTACAGTTGAACAAGATCACGATTTATTGTTACAACAACGGCACATCATTGCAATAATAATTATAAAAAAGAACTAAATAGAAATTTTTGTTTTTTACCAAGAACTATATTTTTCGGTAATAGTGAAAAATGAAATTGAAAAGGTGAAAAAAACCACAACTAGAAATTTCTCCTTCTCGAAGCCTTAGTTTTCCACAACAACCGAGATGGTAAATTTCTGCCTCTTGCCTTGATCAGTTTCATTTTCTTATTCTGCACTTGCCATTTTTTTTTTTTATTCCAGACGGGTGAACGCTACTTTTCTCAATAGGTTAAAACGCGGATACAAATATGGAGCCTGCATAGAAAGTTATACCTGATAATATACTGTCATTATTGCAGACAGGCTTCACCGTGATTGAAACTCTAATTAATATCACGAACGGACCGAGTCTCGTGTGCAATCAGAATGCTTTACCTGTTTTCAGTTTCAATCATTTTATACAAGATTACGAAGGAACGTTACGTAAGAATGTCGGCTCGTTTTGATCGCTATATCTGACTGACATTTTGACGCTAAAAATTTTGTGTTCACGCTTCAATTAAACTCTCGCAACTATTTTTCTTACCGACAGCAGTTATCGACTGTGTGAAATCGTTTTTGTACCACTTTTTAGTTTTTTTTTTTTCCTCTGCAATGTTTTCAATATTCAGCAAAATAGATATCCACGTTAAGTTTCTCAATGAATCGTCTTTGAATTCAGCTACTCTGACTTTCAGTTGAGAATCATTTGCTGATTTCCTTGTCACGTGATGCAAGAACGCAAAAGTCACTTCACACTCAATAGTTGACAGTTATTTTGCATTTATGAGTTTTTTTGCAGTTATAAGAGTAGTTTTTCCAATGACTGTACATCCTGTTTTTTTTTTTTTTTTTTCAACGCTAAGCGATAAAATAATTCTTCATATTTCACATGGTTTTGTCAAAATCACAGAAACCTGATGCTTTTCGTAAACTGGTCGACAGTTTGATCGTGTTTTCAGAAATCGCTGACAGATTCATCTCCAACGATATTTTACAAATTTGAGACAAATCAAAATGCGGATTTGAATTTCAAAAAAATATCAACTGAGAAATCCGAAAGAATTAAACAGTCGTTATAATAAGTATTCTAAAAAAATCGAATCTTCCGATTATGTTCAGAATCGTTATCAGTTCACTCGAATTTACCGGTTACTTGATTCCACCGACAAATCGTAAAAGTCGCAAAGCGGATTGGTCACTCACAGCGGCGATTAAAATCTTTCGAATTTCGAACGAATCAATTCGCTTCTATCAGTTCACCGGAAATTGGCTATCCCGATCAGAAATCGGCGATGTCCTCTCGGTTCCTAGCGAATAAATCACTCGCCGCGAAGCAGGGAGCGTGTCACAAACATTGAACGGAAGTGCCCGCAAAGTGCTGCGGGCGAAGTGTCAATTAACCGAATGTTGTCGCAGGTTAGTTCGGTAGTAATACCTTCACTGTACGGGCTTCTCGTTCATCGGCTAATTATCGTTTGCCAACAGCCGCAATCCCGGACCCTCGGGCTGCGTTCTCTTCTTTTTTTTTTTTTTTTTTTTTTTAGCTTTTCTCTCTTTTATTCCTTTGAGCAATGTTTACGGTGCGTACCGGATGTACGTTTCAAATGTACACAGATGATTGATTCCCGGGTTTTGCTATCCACGCGTCTCTTCTGCTCTCTAGTCCGGTCGAAATAGAACTGAATTGAATACATTCGGAACAGGACTGCATTTTTGTGCACAACCGTTTTTTAACGCCCAGGAACTCAAATCTGCAGCCAATTTTTAGCCGCACAGCCAGCGTTTTCAGAAAACAGTAAAATTTGACATTTTTGCGGTTTCGTCAAAAACTGCTATCGATGGATGAAAAATGACTTGACAATCGTGTAGAGCGGAAAATTCTACATCGAATTATGTCCTTATATGTCGGAAATGAAGTCGAATTAACAAATTGACAAAAAAGGAATTTCACTTATCGACGGTTTTTGGGGAATTTTGGTGAAATCGTTTAATTTTTCGCAATTTTTTAATCCGACTCTGTTTCCGACACGCGAAGACATCATTCGATGTAGAATTTTCCGCTCTACACGGTGGTCAAATCATTTTTCATCTATCGATAGCGGTTTTTGAGGAAAACGTAAAAAACGTTAAGCTTTACTGTTGTCAAAAATGAGTTCAGATTTGAGTTCCTGAAGGTTGAAAACCTCTACACACAAAAATACAGCCACATCCCGAATATTTTTAATTCAGACCTATTTTGACTGGACTATTTCTCTGCAGATTTGAATTCCTCAGTGCGCAATTTGCGTACCGAAGTTTAGGAAACAACGTAGGAAAACTGGGAGCTAATTCACTCGTTGAAGTAAAAATCGATTCAATTCTGAACGAGGGCAGCTTCGATGACTGGACTTAAGTTCTTGGAAATAACAGGAAATGAATTGCGATAATTGAAATCACTTGAAAATCGTAATTCGTGCAGTGAACGCAAAACTGATTTCGATCCGTGAACATTCGATTGATATTCGTTCATTTCCACTTATTTCCCTGCAGCTTTGTAGCTTATTTTCATTGGTTCGTTTGCTGTGATCATTCCGTGCCGCTCTGTCCAAACCGGAATCACCTAAAATCCCTTGGAACGCTGGCAAATCATAAAAAATCAACGAAAATCACATGGTAAAGTAAAGAACTCAATAGTAATAACTCTGAAACAACGTTGATGAATGGAAATCGTCCGATCAATTTCCAAACGAATACGAAAATTGTACGCGTATTTATCACCTTTGGCAATTATTATTATGAGAAAGAATATTCAGGCTGGTAGATCGGAAGGTGAACAACAGGTAGCAACATTTCGCCGCCCACTCGTTGTGCACGCCTTCGATTATCTGGATCTTGCGGTCGAAGGATCTACGTGAATGATAGACCCACGTGTTCAGCGTCGCGTAATCGAATATCGTTTTAGTGCACGATTTGGTTGGTTGATCGTAAAAGTTGAAATTTTTTATTTCCTGCTACGTGCAGAAAGTTCATTTCAAGTATTTTTGCAAAGGGGCAATAAACAATGTCAATATCTGAATCATTTGTAAAGCCTGATCTTTTGGCCAAGTTCAATGTTTTCATTTCTTGAAAATTTGCGAATAAAGTGACAAGCGATAAATAGTAAATAGTTGGGCATATCAAAGTTTGTAGAAATTTAAAAAAACCGACTCTATTGCATATCTCACAATTAATAATTATTCAGTTTTTGTTTGAACACAGCAACGCAAATATACAGTTTTTTTTTTTTTTTCACTTGAAAACGTGAAAAATTCAAGGGCTTGGAAATTTTAGGCTTCATTGAGGAAAAACGATTCGTCTCACATTCACAAATTATCAAAGATAAAGGAGCAAAAGTTTTTGTACGTTAAGAGCTTCGGCAAGTGTTAACATGATGCCGAACAATTAAGTAGCTTGTGAAATTCTCCTACCGAATGCAATAAGTTGAACAATTATTTCCGTATCATTTGTCGATCATCGTCATTCGTCATTCGCTGACGCCATTGGTCAATATGAAACTGCGATATATTTCCACTAATCTAATCGCTGCGCTAACGTCTGTTCTTGCTCGAAAAATATTCGCACGTGTTTGCGATAAATTTTGACTCGATTGATGTTATTATTTATTTCAAGTATAAATATAAACGGTTTTCGTGTGAACGATAAGTTTGAGTGAAACAAGGTCAGAAGCAATTGTGAATATTTTTGATTCGATCGACAAGATTCGACATTTTTTATTTATTTGTTACTGGTTGTTACATTCAGTATTTATCAAATCATCATATTTACGGGCAACGAAGATCTCTTTAATAATTTGAAAATATAAGATACGAAATTTATGAATAAAGGCTTGAATATCCAAACTTTACTTCAAATCGCACAAAAATTATGAAATATCTTTCCGATCCGTTCGATATCAATCCACAGTGGCTAATTTTATTCAAAAGACTATTTTTTACTAGTTCACTGAAACACTTTTTTCATCGTATTGGTAGATTTAAATGTTGATTTGCACAATATTACATTGATATTGATCATGATCAGCAAATGTTATAATTGAACGGACTATTGAGAAAAAAGGCAAATTTGTTTCACTAACTTCTAGTGTATAGTCTTCGGAATAAAATCAGCCATCATGGAGTGAAATCGCACGAATCTGCTAAATTTTGAACGATTTTGAATAAAGAACGTATATCTGAGCTATGTTTACAATTCCAGTATTTCCTGTTTTTGTATTTTCGATGTGCGACTATCTCATACCAAAATTATTGAAAAGTACTGAACTTTGGACAACTAATCTCCATGAGTGATCACGTTATTAACGGAAATTAAAGTAGCAGTTTTACTTCTTCATGAACACTCAAAACAGGCGTAACTAGAGGCAGATTTAAGGTTATGTGTTACTCCTACCTTTACCGACCGAGCAAACTCACCCTTTTTCTTCTCATATTAAATAAACAAACGAACGCAAAGGGTTTGAATTTCGACGGTGCATCGCTTCTTTGTAGCGAAATTCAGAAAAGTTACTCATATCCCAATAATCGTCAAAAAACCAAACATTTGGGCCGTTTCCGTTCGTTTGTTTAGTGATTATAGGAAAAAAAAGTTGAATTTGCTCGGTCGGTAAGAGTCGGAATACCACGTAACCTTAATTAAGCAAAAATGTAATTGGCGGATTTTGACGGGTAGGCGAATACTTCGGTCTATCTATACGAATTTGCAAAAAATAATATCGGTGTCGATGTGCTCCATTCAGATTTCTGAGAAGATGTTACATTCATGCCCATGTATCGCCGCTACGCGAGTATAAGCGATCAATTCAAGTATTCGTCCCCTCTAACAGCTCGGAGATCTGATTGGACGGGAGTTCATCTGCGTGCTGATTTCTCCTCCCCTCTACGAGATTGAGATCACCTGTGCCTAACGAAGCGAATTAGAACGCAGTGTTTACCGCCATTTATGCAAATCAATTGCCTCTCGCAGTCGGCATACGGTATATACTGAAAAGTTGATGACCAATCGAATCTGAAAAAAATCTACCGATTCCACGATTCGATTTTTATACACCTTTATTCGCACGTTGATTGGCCGATGCGGGAAGCGAGAGGCTGCAGTCAATGTTGCGGCTGACGGAGAAGCGAATGAAAACTAATCCGATGAAAAATAGAGCTAACTTTATTCGCGTATTCAGGTTTTTTTAGTGAACGAAGATGAAGACAAGTTTTAATAAACGCTAAAGAAACCTCTTTCGGATTATTGAACATCGTTGAAAAGAATTGGGCATATCTTTATGATCGTAAAGCTAACTGTGAAATGTGGAAATTAAAAAGCTCGTTTTCATTTTCAATGTTGATTAAAATGGGGGGAATGCACTAACAATTTCAAACAAATGTCTGGACGTACGTTTCGTATGAAACGTCTAGTTTCAGCAAACGTAGTATTTGAAACGACTGAAACAAACTTGTACTTTCAAAGCTGCTTTGGGAGAAAGCTAAAAATACTGAAAATATGGCTTATTATTGAAAAGGGTTGAAAAATTTCTGGAGCTCACAAAGCGTGATTTTCAAATTGGAATTCATCATCAAAAAAGTGTATCAAAAGATTTTTAAATATGATAAATTGATAAACCATCTCTGTGAAATAACAATCACTCAGAGAGGCAAACTTCTAAAGGAAGACTTGTGCAGTGACAATTATAAAACTTTTGTCACTTTGTTCTGTTCGTAATAATGAAAGTCGCCTGTAGAAAACGGAGGAAATTCGATTGACGCGAAATGCATCTTTCAAAAACTAATTCATTCAAATTGAAGTAATTCAATCAAAGAAATTTGTTTCAACCGTCTTTGTACGGGGAGTCCGTATTAAAATTGCATTTCGCATAATAAAGTGTTGTAACGATTGTTTGCAAAAGGTCCGAAAAAAATTCAGTAACGACGATCGACTGGTTTTTGAAAATTTTGAACAACGTTCTTTGTTGCCATTTTCAAAGAATCAATTGCGTATATTTTTCTTTGAACGCATCGCGTTGATTGATCGCCATCACGTTATTTCAAAGTGCGTTAATTGTGATGAGGTTAGCTGAGAAATTAACATTTTCAATTTTCTTTCAGGAGAAACCAAACGGTTGTAATGATCGTGAGCGAAATAAACCATCCTCGGAACCAGTGAAACAACGCGTCCGTTATATTTGGGATTGAGAAAATCGGGTAATACAAACCGAAGCGAAAATCAATCTCATAAAAAATGTGGATTCTACTCGTCCTGCAAGCTGTTCTCGCGCAAGCTGCAGTTCGCATCAACGAACCAGCTGTAAGAGGTGAGTGAATTATTTTTTTTCTCGCACATTTTCATCGTGTCGAAAATTTCGAAGTGTGAAAATACCTGCGACACGAATCCAACTCGGTATGTGAAATGCATATGCCTTATTGCAACGTCCCAGTGGTGATAAGAAACCGGCAATTATACCGGGCCATAATCATCTGACAGAATTTCACAAAGGATTATCCTTCATTATGAGATTTGGCCGAGTTTGCGAGATCCACTTTAATCGCCGATCGCGATTAATTACAATGAAATTGAGCCAATTAATCAAACTAATCGCACCCAGTTACGGAGCAATTATTATATATATATATATATATACACCGCGAAAAACAGTCGAGCTGAAAGGTTTCTCCATTCGAAAAAAAACGAAACGTGAGTATAAGACGAACTCACAATCTCACCTTCGAATTTGCGACAGTGTTTGTAAACAATAATAAGCAAGCCGGTTAATTTTTTTTTTTGTTTTTTTTTGTTCTTTCTTTTTTTTCCACAATAAATTTTCGCGTATTATTTACGTGCGATTCGACTTCCAATCACGTGAACCAGTCAGTGATGACGCGTCTATGATATTTGAAAACCTGAAGCACGGTTCGTCCGCGTCGCAAAAATATTATAAATTAGCGATTGGTCATCGATTCATTTCCGATAGCGGTAAATAGAAAGAGACGGGCAAGTTGTTCGTCTGAATACAAATGCGCGGTTCGATTTTGTGCAATGTATCGGGTAATTATCATCGCGAAAAACATCGTCATCGAATTGATGAATTATTCATAAAACGTCCCCGCGATCATCGGATAATCGGTGTTTAAAGAAGTGCGCAAGCAGCTGATACTTTCGGCGGGGAAAAAATTATTCTAAATGTTACACGCTGTCTGGATAATTTTTATCTCAGACAATCGTCTCAGATGAATTCATCTTTGACCTATTTCAAGATGAATCTACAATCAAGACTCAGCTAACATGATTTTTCAAACATAATTAATTTACCGATCATAGTTTATCAAAAATGTCATTATCAATGAAATTCTTCGGAATTTATACCGACATCACTAAAAACAAAGATTTTCTCACGTCCAACGAATTTTATTCAATCTCACCAAATTCTCTGTAGTTTGAGTAAAAAATTATTCACAAGAAAAGCATACATTTTATTTACTATATGAGGGAGATATTTTTTTGCACGTCAAAAATTTTTCATGTAAATGTATATTAACTAATTTCGTGTTCTGATCGTTATCGTTTTGATTATTCAGATGATTTTTTGCACGAAAAATCAAATCTTTAACCAGATAATGATATTCGTCATCTTATACAACACTTGGTTGAAATCTGCATATATCACGACTAATGAAGATTTGTATCTGACGTCTGACGATACGCATTTCAATCGCATTTTAAGATTCATTCAAATGTCGAAGAAGGCTTGTTTTCGCTGTTTGTATAACACAGGTCAACACGAATTTTGACTTTGATAAGAGGGTATGAAATTTCGATAGATTTATCGATAGTTGGATGAAAAAAATATATATGCCCTGAAAAAGTTTGCTTTTCTATCCAGGAGAACGGTTGAAGGATATTTTAGAGAATCCATAGTTAAAATTTTTATTTATTCGTAACTCGAAACAAATATATTTATATGTAATTTTTATCAACTTTTACTGTCATATCAAATAACAGAATAGTGGGAAAAAATTTGAAAGTGAACCCTGTTACTTTTTCTTTCATGTTCATAAGTACTTTTTTTCACTAAACCCCAAATCTAGTCACCCATCATATTTTCGTTGCATTGGCCTTGATAACGTTGTTCGAAGTTCATAATATCTTGATGAAAACGTTCTTCTTGTTCTTCTGAGCACGCCTCCATGTTGTTTTCAAATTTATCTAAACGAGCATTCAGCATATGTACTTTTAGAGACATTCTGCAACCCATGGTTATAAAGTTTTTTGACATATTTTCAACTAGATCTTGGTAATTTTCATCTTTGTTATTCCCTAAAAATCCAGAGACTACTGCTTTCAAACTATTCCAACCTTTTTTTTTTCTGGCGGTACTTTTAAATGTACCGGAACTATTTAATATTTCTACGATAACTGAAAAAAATGTATCATTATCGAAACTACTCCAAAAGCAAACTTTATATGGAATATGGGTACTTGTCCTTTATTTTGGAGCATAATGAAAAGAAAAATCATAAAATAAATTTTAGGAAACGGAGGAAAAATTTTTGTGTAGATTTGTGTAATCACTGCGTTCGTTATTCATATTTGTACCGGTGATCGTATACACGGTACAGCTGTTCTAGAATTGAACAGAAAACGGCTCTTGGTTGTTCAGCAAACCCTCAAACATCAGGAAGGAACGTTCTATTGTCGAACCGTGAAGATGTGAGCCTTTTCCCCGCGCTGTGGATGTGCGAATTCTGTTTGTGTCCGTCCACACGGAGACGCCAGATGTTACGAAATTAGCGTCTAGTTGGAGCCAATTATCGTAATCAGAGAAAATTGCTCCGTCGAGGCAGTTTACCCAACATCACATTATATTGCCTTAACTACTCGCCCCGGTAAGTGCAGGTATGGATAATTTGTCCACCGGCTACGGGTAATCACCATCCTCGTGCCTACATAAAGATATTACACACGTATAGATATACATATACCTACAGAGTGAATTCCTAACGACTGCATGGTCCGGCCTTTGCTAGAATTTAATGCGCACGCGCCAAAGTCCGAGAGCATCTGTTTGCCAGGGCGACCAATTGTCATTAACCTAAAAAATTTTGACATTTGTCGATGTTGAGCGAAACTGCCAGCGACAACTGTCAAGAATTTTCAAGTTATATACATTGCGTGTGAGTCGTTTTTTTCGCTTGCTGTGATTGCTGTCGCATTCTTACCAAAAATTTAAAGCAATGATTGTTTGTTATTTTCACATACGGCAAGAGTTGCCTGCATATAGCAGATATTTTGCCGATAAAGCTTGTTTAGAATGATTTGCTTGAGTTTGATAGCAATTGAGGAGACATCTTGTTTCAATATTTCCAACAACGCTTTGCAACCATTGCTGTCTTTTTGTTGCAAAATTAGCACGCGTGTTTTTACGTGGATGTCGTCTGAATTTATGAGGGTTGGACACCCTGGCAAACAACTGCTCTCGGTTGTAGCGCATGCGCAGTAAATTAAAAACGTGTAGTCGTTAGGAATTCACGTTTTCATGTACAGAGTGAATTGCTAACGAGTAAATTATTTCATGCGCATGCGTTAAAATTCGAGATCACGAGCAGTTGTTTTGTCAGGGCGACCAACGTTCTTGAGGTTACACAGATCGCGGTGACCTGTCATCTGAATCCATGAATGTTGGTCGCCCTGACAAAACAACCGCTCGTGATCTCGAATTTTAGCGCATGCGCATGAAACCTTTTAGTCGTTAGCAATTTACTCTGAATATCCACGTTACTTTGTGCGGGGCTTGCGGCGTAAAAAAATTTACTCGTTAGCTTGATTTTTTGTATTTCGAGGTTAACTTCATTATACTTACAGAGACACTGGAGTAATAATCGTTACAGAAAAACCTACAACTAGCTTGTATGTTAAAAAAAAAAAATGAAGAAAAATAGCCAGACTTTGTTCTATCACCTCGGTTTCGTGAGACAATGAAATAAACTGTTAATAGTACTCTTTGTTCAACAGAGAAGAACGCAAAGATTACCACCGGAAACGAGTCGTAATTCTTTGATAATTACACGTTCTCCGCTAAACTAGTCATGAAAAATGAAATCAGAGCAAATTAACAACGATTCGAAGTTCAAAAACTACTAAAAAACTCGTCGAAACCATACTTCAAATCTATTATATAAACTATGAGTAATCGCTTAACCAAGCTTGTTTATATTGGAGTCAGTTTTCTGATTCAATTTCAACCGAAGTTTATATTGACACGCGGTAAAAGCATCGGTGGATAATCGATAAAGGCAGACGGAAAATAGAAGTAAATGATCAAAAGTGTTCGGGTAACGAATGAAGTGAAACAGCGATTTATCGCAGTTTACTTTCATTAACTGACTACTTAATAAAATTGATGTGATTTTATCCAATAATCTTTTTCTGGTATGCATCCGGTTGAAGCACTGTTGCATGGTTCCATTAAAAAATTCTTCAATATTTCCGTGGCTGCGCAGCCAACGAACGTAATCCGAAAACATTTACGGGATTCCACGTCGTAGTTTTAGTGATTCGACTAATTTTGAAATTCTATGGGGTAAGGATTGTGTGAAAAATTCAGTAAGCTTCAAAAAAGCAAAAAATATACGCTGTACATGCTCATATTTTCCAAACTCGACTCTTTTAAAGTACTTCCGAAGTTGGAAGACAGCGGTTCTCAGTTTTGATGTTCCGTTACTTTCATGCTGCTAACTTTAATCTCTCAATCGTTTTGGAAATCGAATAAGATGAACGTTATTGCGTTTAAAATGGAATCAGAAATACAAAGATACGTACTACTACATATTACTTTGAAAACTTTGCGTTTTTGTGCAATATTTAACGGCATAACTCGAGTTACGCAAAATATCAGACTAATTTCGATTCCTCAACGTCATTATTTGGTTTACAGTAAAACAAATACCTAACTTCGATTTGTCAGGGATTAAAAGGTGGAATGGCTGCAAAACAGAATAGTCACAATATCGAATTTTCAAAGACACGAAAATCGATTTCATCGAACTTCGAAGCGTATAAAGTCCACATATAATAGAATAGTAAAAAATTCAGTAAGGTAAAATGTAACATAAAGCCAAAAACTCGAAAGTTCACATTTTGGTTAACTTTTCACTGATGCATATTATGAAGATTTCACATTTTACCTTTTCTCAACCCTGTCCAATTATTTGCTAAAATTTCGAATTTCTGTTAGACTGATTTCCTAGTTTTTCGGAAATTCGATTCATGGGCCGTGGCATTAGACTTTTTGATCCCCGCCGATAAAAACCCACAAGCGAGACCTTCTATTTACTTGAATCACACATCGAGCAGTGTTCGTACATTCGGTGTTTTGCCTCACAGCCTCCAAGTGGTACCTCGTTTCCGGTGTAAAAAAAAATGTCCTTGTTTGTACCGCCGCGGTTGCATTCGAGTGCCGTTTCCATAATTACCCATCAGCCCACGCGACGCGGTTCATTACTTGGCGCCAGGCCTCGTGAAGTAAGAAATTCTGGGGCAGGGTTCAGGGTTCGGGACTTACACGCTGGCCCAGGGCCCGCGGGCCCAGCGGAGGAAACGACGGGCCCATTCATGCCGGCCGTTTGACGAGCATCGGTCCCAGTTGTGAATGGCTGCGCGAGGCGCGTAGGTGCCATGTAATAAATAATGCATACTCCTCGGAGTGCGTGGGCCCCTGTCAATGGACCCGTCGCATCTTCTTCGGGGGGCCCCGGGGCCCACTCGCGGGGTCCGAATAACGCGGCTGAATACATTAGCGATAAAGGCGACGCCTCGTATAATTCGCCTTGGGAAGAAGATAATAACAATAAAAAACAAAACGAAAAAAAAAAAAAAAATTGGAGAAAAAAGAAATGAATAAATAAAAGAAACGGACGTAAAACAAAATAAATAAACGAGTTAACGAGTAAAAATCACCGCCTGGTTTAACAGCCGTTTCCTTTGAATATCGGAAGCTTTGATCAGAGACACGATCTTTCGTCAACTGCGTTCCACGGCACTCGTGAACGAGGAGAGAAGGAGAGAAGGAGAGAAAGAGAGAAAGAGAGGACGGAGAATTATTTGGTGGAGGCTTCTGGATTCGATAGAATTTCCAGGAACTATCAACTCGTGTGTTGCTCGTCGCGCTCTCGACATTAATTTAGAGGCAGAAGGAGGAGGAAAAAACGTGTGTCTACATAGAAGAAAAAAGAAAGAAGGAAGAGGAAGAGGAAGAGGAGGAGGGGGATCATTATAGTTGAAACTACATCGGTCACACGACGCGTAATCGCTTCGTTCCTATCGCTGAATCACACGCCTGTCTATGTGTCGCGATGCCTGGCTTCTCTCAAACGCGACACAACTTTTGGCCTCGAGTCATCCTTCGATTTCTTTCTAATCTTTGCAGAACAAGCTGATATCCATCAAAATATTGCCTCTGTTGGTCTTTCGATTTCTCCAGCCCAGCCGATTGACTACAAACACTATTATGAATTTAAAATTTTTTTTTAAATATTTCAAAAAAGATTCTTTTCCAGAGCAGAGCCGAGGGTTAAAATGTAGAAAAGAAACTATTCTCATTCAAAAAATTGTTAGCTTTATCGATTGTCTATCACCGATTATCAATTAGCACCAGTTCCAGAGTATAAAGTAAGTGTAATTCTGCTCTGTAATTGATATCAATCTTTGAAGATATTTCAACGATTTTGAATTATGGGCGGGACAAAAGTTAATCTCAACTAATTCAGAGTGCTCAGCTTTTTCCTAGCAATATTTGAGGAATTTGAAAAATCTAAAGGCCAAAAGAAACTTCAGGTATAAAACAAAACATCTATGATAACGATTGACGTATAATTGATGAAATTTAAGTTATATCTTCTGTCATAATCACCGATTCCATTTCTTCTCATCGTCATTGAATCTGCCCATTTTTCAAACCATCGTGTAAGTTTTCAATCTAACGCAAAGGTTCAGCAGGACCTAATTGAAAAAAAAGTTCGATTATGCAATAATTCGAATTCGTCTGAACTTTCTTGAAATCTTAATGTTTTCCACGTAAAACAGCTGTGGATGTGAATTTCCGCCAAGCTCGATTGACTTAAAAAAAAAAAAATAGATTTGCTAATACGTGCAAAATAGACGACATTGAAAATTCCAAAAATCAAATTAATCACGGTTCGATACACACTAACGTAATACAGTGAAAGATGAAAAAGAGCATCGCTTTTATATAATCGAGAAGCAGCAAGAAACCGCGCAGCTTCATAGCCAGAAGCCAAGAAACATAAGAGCTGAGCTGCCAGAAGCGATTAAGACCAATCGTCGTTTCAATGCAGACCCAATTATTCTATGAGTAATTCGAAACGACTGCCGATAATTGTGGGGAAATATAATATATCCGCGTAACTCAGGCACGGATGATGCAGGAATTGATGACCTCACGGTGTATGTTGATCGATAGAATCGATTCACAAGTCGGTATCGGCTGTCAGCTTTCGATCGCTGTGTCTGAGCTGGGTACCTTGAAAAAACATTACGATACTCGCGGTCTGAACTCTCGGTTAAATTTCGGCTCAAGTCACGCCGATCGACGTGGATCCAACTGTCAAGGTGAGCTAGTTGTCACCGCGCTAACTTTTCTCTCTTATTTTATTTCTAACGGGGATGTATGTATGTGTAAGTAATGCCTGCGGGTATTTATTTACAAACATGTTTCCATCCTGTCGGTACTTCTAATCGAACCTCTCGAAACCTTGATTATATCCAGCTTGAAAATTGGTTCTGCGCTAATTATTTAAACACCCAGCTCGGCTTTTGTGACGAATGAACCCTCGCGGAAAAAAAAACCCAAATTTGGTGTAAATTCGTACCCCTGACTTTTTTCTTATGGGAAATTAGCATTATCTATGAGTCGGGGGTACGAATTTACACCCGAGTGGGGTTTTTTTTCCGTGAGGGAAAACCGTCGTCGTCAAAGTTCATCTCAAATTTTATGGGACTTTACGAACTTTTTATCTACATTTTTTCGAATTGCCCTTTAACTTGGTCCAATTTCCGACGAAGGATCAAAGTTTTTAATCCGACGTGTGTCAGCTCGTAAGCTCCAAACATTCACTCTAGAATATTTTCGAAGGGGATCAGTCGTCCGTCGATCGTTATGAATTCCGGAGATCTTGAAGTTCCGAAATTCATATTTACTCTATGAACATAAAGCGTGAATTTTTCTAAAACGTCAGAATTAATCGTATTGAAATAAAAAAAGTTTCACCCGACCCGTTTCCATCTTTGTGCTTTCGAAAGCTTGTTTCGCAGTCTTCACACTGTCAGTCGGTGATTATTCGTGAAAACTTTGACCTCAACAGCGAAACATGTCAACGACCACTGACGAGATTCGGCGTATAAACGGTCAGTCGAAATCCGAGAGACGTGACCCTTGACCCGGACGATTATCGCGGTGTTTTCACGTTGGTGAAAAATCGTGGGACGCGGGAAGAAAGAGAACGAAGGAATGAAAGAAGACTGCAGGTTGTGGAATCGCGGACCGAGGGCTGCGTTGACGTTGACAATAATGTTGATGTCAGGGCGGCCGAGGCAGAGCATGAATGGGTGGATCTCTTGAAAAAGAAATTTTCGCGCGTGGGTTTGACCACTCATTACCTATCGACCCTCGCGTCCCACGTGGCTGGCCACAAGTCCTCACACAAGACCGGTGTCTTCGGCTCGTCCGCCCGCACACATAATATCGGTGAACGACGAGAGAGGGAGAAAGAGAGAGGCGAAAAAAGAGATAATGATAAAAGAGACGAAGTTGGAGTCAGAGAGGAGAGGAGGAGGCGCGAAAAAAGAAAGCCAGAAAGCCGGCTGAGTGAGAAATAATAGGAGATAGTCTCGAGGACGAATTTGAAGGACTAACCATCTGGAGTTGAGGATGCATCTTTTCTTCTACCCGCGAATCGCAATTTAATCCTAATTATCCTCACGGAGCTTCTCTGGGAGTCTGTTGATTGGGGAATAAGTGAGATGTTTGGTTTGCCAAAAATTGATGCTTTTTATTCGATTTCTGATCGTCGTACACCGAGTATTAATTACAGTATTGGATTCGTAAGCTATGAAGATTGATTTTGAAAGTGCAGAATTCGAAGATATTGGAGTTATTGATAATAAAGTTTAGATATCGATGATTCGATTCAAATTGTTTCATAATTTGTAAAAATATAGTTGATGATTCATTGGATTCGACGGATACGATGGCTGTATTTTATTCAGAAGACTGTTTTCCACAAATTTACCGAAACTCTTTTTATTGTCATGCTCGAGACGTTAAATATTCTATTTTACAAAATCTCACCGAGATTGATTCTGATCAAAAAATTGTGACGTCGATTCCACTACTGAAAACCGGTTACGGTGAACGTGAAAAATAGTCTTTTGTATAAAATAAGCCATTGTTAAGTGAAATGGATCGAACTTGCTGGATTTCAACGATTTCATTAGAAGAGCATCCATATCCGAGCTTTTGTTTATGAATCCAGTATTACCTGTTTCAAGCGACCTCCGCAGCTAACGAATATTACAATCCGATGAATACTGAATGTGTGATTATCTCAACAACAAAATTAATAAACAATCTCGACTTATGACCAACCTGAAACATGGAATTAGTAGCGTTACTGTAACGATGCATGTTTAGGAAAAACCTGTAATTCGCACCTTTATGACTTTCCGAAATTTAGTAAATCGTTGTAAACAAAATACAGTATGATTCTAAAAATCCAACTCCTTAAAAATGATTCTCAAATTGCTGAATAAAGATTTTTTACCCTGACGTACCGTTACGTTTACGTTGCTAACTTCAGTCTCATAACCTTCTTAAAGCAGACAGATGGAAAATTCGTCTTCCGACTAAAAGTTGATGAAATTTATCGCTGACAGTCATTCCGAAGACGAATTGAAACGACTGTTGGAGCGTTTCCTAATTGTAACGTGGATTCTCCTTCCCTTGTCCTTTTCTCGTCTCCGATCATGGCGACGTTTCTTGAACAGATGAAGCGTGACCGTAACCGCATGCTACGGACACTCAAGCCTACCAACCAACGAACAGGCTGACCAACTTTATACCTACCTACCTGCGTGGTGAGTTGCTCAGGGTACGCTTAACGGGCATTTGCCTCGCAATCAAACCAATCAATGATAAATGCCTGCCTAAGACCGCGTAAATCATTATATCTATACTTCAATTGACAATTCTCAAGTTGCCCTCTCTCGGCTCACGTTGAGATTTATATTTTCACACATGCTCACGATCGCGCTTAGTCGCCACAGGATCTCGAACACGATTTGTATCGTCGGTTTTCACTTTTTGCGCTACAACTCACTGCCGAGGATTCGAATCTTAACGATGATTCAGCCGATCCTCGATTTGCATCGCATCGAGCCAAAATACTTTACATGTAACGTATAAAGTTCGAAGGAACTTTGAGGATCGAACGAAGTTCATCTTCGAACACTAGATTGCACTGATTTGCAATTATTCAGATTTATGCTTCACGGATTGCAGAAATTAGAGGAATAATACTACGCGGTAATTTTCCCGCGCCTCTCCTGCCTATGCGAGAAAAAAAAGAAAAGGTGAAAAAAAAATAAAATGGCGATAATTATTTAGCAGTATAGTTTAATCGACTAATTGGTTGTATTTTCCAAGAAATACAGATTGGCTTCAGATACGCACCGGCAGTTAACGTCACGAGACTAATTAATTCATCCTGGTTTACGAGAGCGTTCCAGCTTGTGGATTTTAAATAAAATTCAGCCAATTCGGACGTTCAAAAGAAACTTGGATGGAAAGACGAGGAAAATAAGATGGTATTTGAAATATTGTAACTTTATTGGCACGTGCAATGAAACTTTGTTCCGCAATATCTTTGTTGCGTTGCGAATCAAAGTTCAATTCGAAAGGTGACGAAGCCAGTTGCCTGTCTGAACTACTTGAGTCTCAGTTTACCGGTAGAGGAATTAGATACGAGATACGTACGTACTACACGTGTGGAATTATACATATATCAGGCTGCTAATTACTCAACCGGCAAGGCATTTGAAAGTGCGGCAAATAAGGCGTGTCGCACGCAACTTCGCGGAAACAATCTCATAACCCTCGTGTCTGATGTCTTCATTTGTTTCACCCTGTAATTTAGCCGTTATGGTGAAACGACGCGCTTTGTCTAATTGATTGAAAATAACGAGCGACATGTGCTGCAATTCTTTGGTCAAGGTGTTTTATACCCACGATTCGGTACTTTTCGAATTAATTTCACACTCGGGAATCACGTATTGGATATTAATGGCATTTATCTACTCGTGAGCTGAGAGAATTTCCGTTAAATATCCCGGAAAGAAATCTTACAATTATATGCAACAGCTTGGATATGAACTTTAATTTCAAAGTGTTTTAAAATTGAGAACAATCCATCAGATTTGATGGATTTCATTTTACCTTGGCTCACTTTGTTCGGTCAACTATTTTCAACAACTTCACTCGGAAACGATTTTTTTATAATGTTTTGTTGTCCAATGTTCAATTTTTCGGGATGAAATGGACATCGATTTGGATCAACAAATAGCAGTATTCGTCTAAGCATTCGAAAAAAATTAATCGTTACGGCGAAATTGTAGAAAATAATTGGCTAAACGAAATAAGCCAAGGTAGAGTGGAATCGATCGAATCTGATGGATTTTTCTTAATTTTAAAACAATATGAAATGAAAAATTCATATGTAAGCTATTGATAATAATATCAAGATTTTTTCAGGCAGATTGAAAGGAAGATGAAATTTATTGATATCCAGTGTGCGATTATTAGTAAATTCATCTGAGAAATGCATTTGACAAGGTATCAGCCTTTTGTTTTTCCTGTAAAGATATTACCAAGATTCCAGAGTCGTTACTTTTCAAACAATTTTAAATTTATGCCCCAAGTTTTTCAACAAAAAAATTCTCCCGAGTTACCGCAATTGGAATTGAAAAGCTCTCAGAGATTTTAATCAATCTTCTGGAATCGTTTAACACAGATTTACTTCCCTCAGTCACAGAATTACTTATTTTCTTACGCTTTTTAACCGGCGTTCTAAAATTCATTCGATAATTGTCACAGAGTATTCTAAACCGTTAAAATTTTTTTACATATAGGGAACTAAAAGCGGGACTGAAAGCTACTTTCTCATATATTTTTCAACTCAATGTTTCCACTAAGGGATTCCGCATTTGCAAGGGTCAGAAGTTGGGTCGCAAAAAGCACCGTTTCGAACCAGCTTATCCAATCGTGCTACAATTTTTACGAAATACTCTGAAAGAATGACGATTCTGCTTTTACAAGCCTGCCGATATTTTCTTGGGCAACGTTGAGCCGCTTTGACGAGACAACGAGCGGATTGATGTCCATTCAATGGAAGTTATTCTTTTCCTTCTTGTCCCTTTCCAGCTATACGTGGTCACCTTTAACTTTGACTTTTTCCAGGTAAGCTCATTGTCAGTCTCTTTGTGCGACTTGAAAAGTTGCTCAGGAAAATCGAGCGGCGTCAAAACAGACGCGAGTTTTCCAGAGTAACGAAATTTTCGCTTGTGCGATAACTTTTACACAAGCTGAAAACTGATGCTTGAGAAATCGAGTCGCATCTTCAAAAACAATCAAATCGATTCGCCGTGAAAATTTCTATTTCACGCTTTTGGCAAAATTTTAACGTTTGATCGGTATGAAAGTTTGAGAAATATAAAGGCTGCACCAGTCGTGACTAATTGTAAGTAAAAAGTTGGAAATCGTTTTATTCTATACAGTCAAAAGTGACGCGTATGGCGAAATCGTGCTGGTGAAGTTTTTTGTTCATCACGCTCATGATTCGTATAATTTTTAATGACATCAGGCCGTGGTACTTTTAGTCTTAACGATTTAATTCAATAACTTTATATGTTAATTCGGTTTCATTTTTCGTGAGGCAAGCGGCTAGAGTCAGACCATCAATGAGTCACTGAGTGAAACTGGTTTCTGTGGTAACTTCTGGTCTCGTCGATAACGGTTCGGTCACCATTTGAAGATTTTTAATCAGCCAGTCGTCTTCACCTTCCTTTTTCACCTTTTCACCTTATTATTTCTTTTTCTTCAACAGCTGAATCCGCGCCTTCTTGATGTACCTACCTACTCTTTAACTCTCGTCTTCGTCAATGTTTGAACAGGATTGACAGTGCAAATCATACGACGAACAGCGTTAATATTCCAATTCCCAAAGCTCCCTCGCGCTCTGTGGACATATCACACGTCTGAATTCATTTCGGGGTATTCGATTGAGAAGATTCCGCAACTTCTCTCCGTTATACCTATTCTAATGAAAGGATATCTTTTCACAGATAATTACGCCTAGCAGAGAACAATCTTTCGGTAAAGACTAGAACCGAAATAATTATTCCAACTCAATGACACAGACTTGATATTCATTATTATATGTAAAAATCCTGATCACGTTTCCTGAATCATTGAGAAGAATTTGCCTTCAAGCTTATTGTACGAACACTAATGACCTCAACGTTAATGTCGCGTGATATTCTCCATGGTAACTTTTTCCGATCCAACAAAAATCACTTTTCGAAACTTATCGTCCGATCATGTATCTCATGGTTTAATTCTTGGTAATTGATGATTTCCACACCAGAATGACTGAGCATGTTGAGGTGTTTGTTATTTAATTGGGTCTTTCTTATTAGCGTCTATTTCTTTTTTTTTTTTACAAGTCTTCTGTAACGAATCTGTGCGCCTGAATAAACAGTCTGTCCAGACCAGGAGCGATCAGCCGATGGCAATTTTTTCCTGACCGAATTTCGACAACACGAGAGCCGATCGGATCTTCAAAGAGCTCTTAGAGTCCAGGCCGGTATCAAATTGATGGTCGAACGTCGATCCACACGACAGGAGAAGGAGATACGATCGATTGTTGCCCGCTTGCTGTCGGTTGTTAATGCTCGTCTGTACACCGTATACCTATATACCCATGTATATGCTATATATATTTGTGTACAACGGTCCGCTGATAGAAACGTTAGTCTTGAACGATACCCAACTGTGGGAATCAGAAGTCCACGCCGTCAAAATGAGCATTCAGCCACTCCGTCAAGTGGGTACCTACAGACCAGCCGCCATAAGCGATGCGACGATAATCACCTCAATCTGTACTTCCGTCGAGGTGAAGTGTTTTCGTCATAAACTATACGAGCGATAGGAGGGAAACATGAGATCATTTCTCACACCGCGATGCAACCATTTCCAAACATATACATATATATATATATACTTGCGAGAGAAAACGCGGTAACTTTGCACGCTGAGTGACCGACTGCGCATGCGCAAAATAAACGAAATCTGTTGGGCCGCTAGGCAGGGCAGCCAACTCACTTGGAACCGGGCATAATTGTTACGACGACTCGAAACTGTCATCAGTCATCGATCAGTCCGCCAGAAAATCTCACCAAGCTTTCCCAAATCGCTACATTAACTATTTGAGATCTGCTTGACCGAAAAAAGTTTACATCACCTACATAACCTCCGTATGCTGCGATTGACAAATGAAACTTGAGGTGGCTAACGTGCAAAAAGAAATTCGAGAAGGTTCGCGCATGCGCGGTAAGTCAAGTTTCATCATTTTCTATCGGAATGTGTTCTGGAAAGACTTTTCGTACCAAAAAAGTGAAAAAATTAAAACCGTTTTCGAGTGGCGATATCTTTTCCGAAGCAGTTTGACTTACTTATAGATGTCTGCTGAGGGATTTTTTACTTTCCATTCTTCTATCGCAACCGCATGCAATCTATCCCCTTGGAACCTATAGAGTATGGACCTTTCATTTTCGCGCGGATTGTGTGTAAATGCGGTAATAAATAAGTAGTGATATACGTTCGGTGGGTATAAAAAGCGGCGTGCCGTTAAAGCCGCTCGAGTCTGCGGACCGAACAATAGAAATGATCCTATAATCCGGTATTTATGATTGCGATGAAAACGATTGGCAAGGATAAGTGTAACCCGGTTTCCGAGGTCTCCTCGCTTATACCGGCCGACATCTCGTGAACGTCACGAAAGTGATTCTTGAACGAGAATTCCTCACGATCTCCGCGAGAATGTCAACGTTTCTAAAGCTATGGCAAATCCAAGTCACGTATGAGACGAGTGAATAAATGTGTACTTTTCGCTATTCGTGACAAAGATGTCAACAGGTTACACATATGCTTTTCAAAAGATGCGAACGAGATAGAGAGTTTCGGATTATTCTGATTCACACTCGTTGCTGAAGTTTCGTTCATTTCAAAAACGGTAAACTTCACAATTGTATGAATGAATTGATCAAATTCTTCTGCAGCACAATGTACAACAAAGAACGATTAAATCAAGCTTCCAAAAGTGATATGTTGGAATTCATTTAGTCGGATTTTATCAAAAGTATCTCTTCTCAAAACAATGAAAAATCAAAAACATCATGTTCAAACGGATAAACTTCGGTCGTTAAGACATTTTTAGATTAAATAACCTTCCGATTTCTTTTTTTGATTTCCGAACCAGAAATAAAGGACAAATGTGAAACTATGTTGGAACAAAACTTGATCCATTTAAACGATATTCTCTGAATTTTCAGAGAACTTTTAATAATAAGTTATTCCAGTTGTTTTGATGTATCAAATTACGGTGGTAAGGTTATATTTCACGTATAACGCATTTCAAAATCCATCAATCACAAATGAAGTGCGAATAAATCACTAAGTGGAGCAGGACAGTTTTAGGCAAGGTTCCCCGCAAAGTTTTGACTTTCCGAAAGTGGAAGATGGTAGAAAATTGATGTTCGGGTGACGGTTCATCAATTGGGAAGATCGAGGAAAAATTGAGTCAATTTTGGAATCGGTGTCAATTTGGCACGACGGTATCAATTCGACGTCAGACAATGAGCAACGACGTGTTGCCTTTTAATACGACACGGGCGTCTCTCGTGCCTCTGCCTGCCCGGCTGGTTATCGCGAATAATTCATCACCGAACGAGTCAACCGTACAGAGCAATGTTGACAAATCACCTGAAAGTGTCCGCTTACCTAATTCATCACAGTCAACGTGATAGGCCTAATAAAGCGGTCGATTGATAAAACAGCCTCAACTGACGCTCAGTAAGAGCGATTGCAATACTTTCACACCCGAGATTATACTGCCAAGGCTTGAACATCGTTATTAGAGTGACGATCGATCCCGGGTTTTTTTCCAAAAAACAAACTAAACACCGGAAACATTCTTCTGGTGCCATTTTGATGGTGAAATCAACGGTACCAAAAAATTCCTCCGCAGTCTGTGATCCAAAATTTTGTAATATGTTAAGACTCGAGTTTCTGAACCACTATGTTTCGAAAAATCGAAGTTTTCAAGGCTTCAATCTTCATTGAAGAAGTCTAAATGATCAACGTACTGTAACGAACTAATAAATTGATGATCTGTAGTATGAATCGTTAAGAGAAATTTAAAAATCTGAGCAGTTATTTGAAATCCAAAGAAATAACATTAACCATATCATCCGGAACTGAGGAATTGAAATTCAGAAATTATGGTTCGTAAGGTGTTTTTCCGAGAATTTGTATTTTTCGGTTTGTAGACACATGCACATAATTGCTATGCATCGTAAGTTTACTAAACATACGTTTTCACATTCCAAGTAAACAGTGGAACTTGCCGAAGGAATATATTTTATTTGACGTTCGAGTTATTCCGAGCAATATTTTTAGTATCCCACTACAATGCACAGCAAAAATCACCTTTATCTTACTTTTGTAAGCCGAAAATTTTTTTGAATAGGTTTTCACGGGATCAAAATGTCTGTTGCACATAAAATGGTACATCACGTCATGATTCTTAGATATTCGACTTGAAAAAGTACAAGAGCCGATAATTTTCACTATATCCATATCTCAAGAATGAAATGTCCGTCAGAACTCAACACAATCTTACAACAAAGTTTATGATTTTAACGTAAAAAGTCAATTCGTTGTATCTTTCGTTACATGTATGTTACATCTAAAAAGCCTAGCCACTCGTCGTTTTCCTAGAAGCCATTAAATTTGCGGTACCAAATTGGGCAAAAAACGAGACAATCATTCTATTACCATGGCATAATTTCTTCGAGAACATCCAAAGTCAAAACCGTTGAACCTGAACGAGACTCAAAGTCAGCTTTAAAGTGCGATCGAAGTCGAGCCGTCGATCCATCCCTTAGTGATCGAATGGGTTTGAAAATCAAGTGGTAAATTGATGCGGTATAAAAGGTGGGCGTTTTAATTCCAGGCATTTATACCCATGGCGAAGCCATTGACGACTTCGAAGTCGCGACACCGTACAAAGTGACCCCAAGTGGTGAACTCCTGTCTCACAACGTGACGCACCATCACGACGAGGATGGAGCTAAAGTTCACTACCGGATGATGGTTGCCGGGTCGGAGTATCACCTCGACCTGAAACCTTCCCGCGGATTCATCTCCCCTGGGCTGACTGTCGAGCGCCGGAAGAGGGACGTTCACGTTAGACGGCCCCCGAGAAATCATGGAAGCAAGTGTCACTATCGTGGCGTCATTCGAGGACACGAGAATTCTCACGTAGCAATTTCCGCCTGCGACGGACTGGTAAGTCTGGCCTTTTACTTTCCGCGCCGCGAGGCGTTGTTCTCTTTATTGTTTTTCATGGTCTTTTTGCCGGAATATTAACTCCGGTACACAGCTGCACTCCTCTTGCGGTTTCTCATTCCTGAAATTCGTGTCTTCCTCCCAAAAAACTGGACGAAGCGTTGTAACACGTGACGTAAATTTACTCACCGAAGGTCATGTAGGATGAGTCTGTGGTGAACCACAAAAATATCGTAAGGAATGGGCTGCAAATTTCCGGAGATCCCCGAGTCGTCGTACTTTTATATACTTAGTTTCGAGAACGAGATTTGCGGTTAAAGATTCTTCGAATATAAAAATCTGTATCCGTACGTGAAAACCTACCGTCTTATTGGAAGCTGTGAATCAGGTCTGTTACGCAATTATACACGTACAATGCACGTTAAACTCGTTGCGTCAACGCGTTGATAATTGAATGTTAAATACTGTTCACATTGTGCAATGCGTCGCGTTTGTAGAAAGCAATATAATGACATGTCTAGTGTCCGAAAATTTGAATTAAAATTGAATGAAATGGACTGAGCTGGTATCATCATATCGATATGTGCATTTGGTTTCACTATGTCTGTAACGAGTAGAGTACTAAACTAAAGTACATAGAAAAGTAGGATAAAATAACTTTCGAGGACGATTGCATTGTTGATCGAAATTTCGACGATCAGAGACACCTTTTACAATAACGCGAAGCAATGCCTCAAAGTATGAGCTCACGATAAATTGCGCTCTGCGATGAGCAGATTTCCTGGACCCGACACTATAAGATGACTCCGTGAATTTGGTTCCTCTTTGCAAAGATCTTCACCCCTATGTAGAATAGTTAGATCCAGTAAGTCAAAGTCCTTAAAATCACTTCGCTGATGCGTTGTCGATGTGTCTTTTCACTATACATGCAGAATGTGTCAGGAATAAAGTAACAACCACTCATTGTGTTGGCGTGGCTTTCGGCATCGAATCATCGCAACCCAACCAAGAACGGCACATCACCTAGATTAATTGGCTCGGTGAACAATCGGACTGCTTAGCTTCCAAGGCTGGCACTACGACTTTGTCCTTGAAGCGAATCGCCCTACCCGCTAATTACAGTGTATGATATAAATTGAGTTCGTTGATCTCACGGTTGGATTTTTTCCTAGGCCTGTAGTTAGCTGGGCGCATAATTGTGCAATAGACCATTTCAGATTGGAAAAGTATTTAGTTTCTGCTTCAAAATGGTCTGAGAGATTGTTTTTGCCAAAGTGAAATTCCTGCCAAGGTATTGGATTTTTGGATCAAGTCTAATAGGTACCTCATTCCAAGCGCATTTTTCCCTTTGAAGAGTAACGAGCAAAAAATATACTGATTTCCGTTTCTTCGTACAGTTTTCTGGAATAATTGTGTGATTACGGTTTATTAGTTGGACAGACTTAATCTCAATACGAGTAATAACATCAAGTATTAGTAAAACATAGTAACAGTTGTATTAACGTATTTGTCTTTGTGGACTTTATAAGGTATATTAGGCTTCGATGCTTCACTTTGAATAGAAAATACACAAACAACCCAAATTTTACAAGTACTGGATTTTTGGTTGCTCCGACTCAACAAAAACTGTCATCATTTTTGAAGATACTTGAATAATCTACACTTACTATATCAATGTCACACTCTACTGACAATGATTTTGCAAAATTACGCAAAGAAATTAAAGAATAAAGTATGTTTTTCGACATATGTTATTTGAATACGAGAAAGTCAGATGTCTGAGGCACTTCTTAGAATTGAGCAAAAAGTGATCATACACTTAACCCTTTCAGTTTTACATTTTTCAACTCAATATTCCAGCCCGAATTTCATTACCCGTGGGTTTTTGGCTTCGTTGATCACAAATCTATAAATGTCGGAATTTGATAATTTCCATATCCAAAATGGCGGATCCGATATGGTGAATATAAAGTCGAAAAAAACTATCAAAATTCGATGATTCCGACTAAAACTTGTTACTCCATATTTTCATAATCATACGAAGTAGCGAAGACCATTTGAAGTTGTAAATAAACTGTGATGAGGTTGGGTAATTTTTGAGGTGGGACGCTAGGCATCCCACTGTGACCGAAAGGATTAAGAACAATTTTTTTGTTTAACCGCAAAAACTAACGTTCAGACCTTGTCCCAGCAAAAAAGAAACTGTATCACCCTAATTTCGCGATTCGGGTGGTGAACGAGGATTCATTTTGCATGGACTGGGTCAGTGCGATCACGTCAGGACCTCACGCGGCGCCTTGTCTTATCGTACCTTGATCAAGGATGCGTCTGTTTAACGAGTCTATTAATTCTCAGAATGATTGCTACGCCGATAACCGACGTCGGTGGTCAGCAATCCAAGCGGCGAGTAGCAAGATGATGCGTCTTTTGCCCGACGAACGCGATTTCTGCCCGATGCTTCTTCTTCGAGCGGTCGCATGAACGCCGGATAAAATCGCTCCTCGGAATACGCGTTCACTCAACGCGAGGCATCTCTGATTCGTCGATTTGATAAACGTAATTACATAGAACTCGAACCAGTTCACAAATCATATCGTCCTCGGCTAAAAGCATCTGGGTACGTAAATTCTTATACCGGCTATTGAAATCAAACCGACTGGCTCGTTGTCATTTTCTTGGAAGTATTGAACTCGAGCTCTTCGTCATTAAATTTTTTTCCTCACATGCGATTGTTTTTGTGTTAGAAGATTGCTGATGCGGCTGTTTTGTTGCGACATTAGACACGTTGGTTCAAATTTATGGGTTTTTCAGAGTATGTGTAAGGAAATGTAATTCTGCAATGAATGAATAATGTTGACTTGCCTAAAACGCGATAGTTTTTATCATTTTTATGGTCACGATCAAATTTTTAACGGCTTATCTTTACATTGAACGAAAGTTGAAGACGATATTCTTTCAGCTGAGGCGATAATATTCATTAACCATTCTTGCGGGTGCGAGATTTATTACGACAAAGAAACCTCGCTCTTTGAAAATTTACCAGTCTGATTTGCAATGAAATGTTAACGAGGCATTACGTTATATGCGATGAATAACTGACGCACAACCATTGAGACGCGCTTCTATCTTTTCCGGTTTACAAGAGTATGATTCTAGGTTTGAAATCTTGATGGGTCTTATTTTCAGCCTGACAGTTATTGTCGATTCGTGTTTAGGTTTGATGTATCCAGAAATGGAATTGACAATTTATGAGTAGACTTCTAATTTTTCATTCGATGGGACAACTTTTTGATTTGATTCGAAGAAATTCGTTTTCATCACATTCAATCCAACATTTAAATCACAGTATCAAATGCATAAGATAAAATTGTATTTAAGAAAATCGAGACACCGGTAGTTTTTTATTTTCACACTTTTCTACGCTAACAAGTCGCAAAGTGTTTCCGATGTTTTCAGAAAATCGTGTATAGAGCGGTTCACAATGAAATGTCATATCTTGACGTATGACAGAATGAATTGTCGCTATGAATAAAAAAATTTTCGCTATAGTATCCGACATGTTTCGGAATTTTCTCGAAGCTATGAAGCTTCCAAATGTTAAAATTCAACAAGTATTTCGATTCTTTTATTTGACTCAGTTTAACTTCCACGACAAATTTCAATTCATTCAAAGTAGTTGATGGTTTTAGGGTCTATTAAATTACGATTATCTTGCACCTCGAAGTGTCTTTATCGAAAATTCACTCACCGAGAGAACCAACGCGTCATTAACCAAAACACTTACAGTATTATATTGTGCGAGCTGAATTATAAATACAAAAGTGCAAAATATCAAAGATCGATTGACCGAAAGAGACGAAATAAATTGCGTATCACTCGAGGCACGGCGAATGAAGATACAACTATTGCGTTCCAAGTGGGCTCGATGGTGATACATAAATTAAATGAGTCAAGGCTGACAAAGTGACGGGCAAAAATGGCTACCTGTAAACGGTGTCGAGTATTGGAAACAGGAATTATTCCTGTACTCGATTCGAAAAGGGATAAAGATCAGCGGAAAAATATCCTCAACGTATCAAATTCCCGGCATTATTACGGATCGTGGTTAGCGGGGAGTATTTTCCGTTTCACTGCATCAATATTTCATCTCATCAACGTCAATTCCTTCCCGAGAATTGAATCCTAGAGTCCAACTACGCTCAAAAATGCTAGCTTTTCGACCACACTGGCGAATAGTTGTCAAATATTATAACGAATTTGCACCGAGAGAAATTTTTACTTCCGCTTACTGCTCAGTCCTTAAATATTTTCATTTTTTACCACAATCGAAAAATATAGTACTAGGTACAAAATGAAAATTAGTTTTCTACCTGTTACCAGAAAGTCTAGTATCTGTTAGTATTCTTTCTCATTACGATCGTTGTTACTAGATTTTCTTGCAACTGTTGCGAAAATTTAACGCTTGTGCAGCAATAAATTGATGTTAAAGCCTTATTCAACTAAAAAAGTACAGTAAACCGAACAGACTGCTTTTGCGTTGCAACAACCAAAAAAAGGATCGACAATAGCGCAAAATGGTTACGCGTACCTCGTTTTTCGTAATTCCAACAATATTCAAACAGTTTTATTTACCGATACCTGTTTTACTGAATATTTCATAAAAACGGTGTCCAAACGAATCTCGACCACTCATAGTGTTCAGAATTTCTTAATCTCGTACTTCTATGCTTGATTAAAATATGCATTACCTGTTCGAACATGAAGTTTTCTAACTTTTTGTGATTTCGAAAAACTAATACGGATGCATCAAAATTGAACTTTGTGGTGAAAAAGAGTCTGCAATTTTCCCTTGACGCGCATGCGTACATTTTTCATGTCAATTCGCATATTTGACGCACACAATCTTGAAACCATGATACACTGTCGGTTTGAGAAAATCGCTCTAAGGTCCCTGCGATGGCAAGTGGAGGAACAGGTTTTCACCGCGGCAAGTCGAGAGTCGAGACGGATAGGAATATGTGCGCGTATATGTGAATAGATATAGTATACAGTTAGCATATAATTACGGATAATTATTAATCAGCACAGGCCACACGCCGGTCCAATTAACGTAGGCAGAAACGTCACTCGTAAGATCTGCAACTTTAAGCGTTGCGTATATTATATGCGAATACTGGCGCGCATGCAGCGCGAGTTAATCAATTAGACGCGTTATGGGGGAAAAGTTGTAATAACGTGCGTATTAACAAGAAAAATGGATCGGCACGTGAGGATTCCGTGAATCAGAGGCTTTATATTCGCATATTTTGTTACATTTGCGTTGCATTTTTCACGAATTCCACCTCGTGGTCCGTGACGTCGATGACGATTTCGTGAAGTGCACGTTCGGAAAGAGGATAATTACGATACATCTCGCGAAATAGCGAAGGTTAACGTGTTTATAAACTTTGGGTTTCAGAGGGCGAAATGAGCCGCGTCTCGTCAATTTGTCATGTGATTCAAACGAACCGAACTGTTATGGCTTACTCGTGATCGTGTCAGACTTTTTTTTTTTTGAATAAATTTATGAGATGGTGATAGAGAATGGAACAACGAAATTAGCCATATATGAGTCACGTTGAAACGTTTCTTCTTCGTAGAGTTAAATTCGCCACCTACGCTCTTAGAAATGAAGCATTATATGAATTTAAAATCTTTCGCGTGTCAGATAATTCTTGTGTTGAAATGGCTCCTTAGTTCATATTACAGTTACGTATTATATGATTATTTAGAACGTGTCAAAAAATTTCTACAAATAATTTTAATGTGTATATATTTTGTTATTTTCTTGATAACCCACAAATTATAATTTATTGCAGGTACTGTTAAGTTTTTAACTACACATTCGATTTGTCGTAATAATATGGTTGAAAAAAAAAAAAAAAAATTGAAACGTGGAACTGAGAGTATTATTCATACCTCAATCGTGTTCTGGGAAATTATAAAAAGATGTGAATATTGAGCGAATATTTTACATCCGTCTGAAAAAGACACAGGTAATTGAAAAAATGCATCATATAAAACAATTCTGCAAATTTGAACAAAATTGAGAAAATTACGTAAATGTCTATCATAGTGTCGGCAGGTGAATTGGAATAAAAAAATTAGTTTGGAATTTTTGTTAGGAAAAAATGAGACAAAATGATCATGCTGCCAAGCTGCACGTTCTCAAGTTAACGATCGTTGGAAGATAAACGTAAAAAATAAACAAAAATAATTTGTATCGGTCGACTGTTGCAAAGTGATAATTTTTCGAAATGCAAATTGTCTAATTGTTACCCATTCGCTCGTAAATATCACTCGCAGTCCGTGATTCCCGTCTAATCGTTACCGATAAAATTAATTTATAGACTGGCAGGACATGCGCGAACGATTGTGACGTGATTAGCGAGCGATTCTAGTCTGTCGATAACGGCGCGGTATTCAAACGCCGGATTTTAGCGCAAAAAGAGGGAGTCGCGATTAAAATCCACCGTCCTGTAGCTTGAGAGTGGCGAGTTAGTAGCATGGAATAATGCACCGCCCACATGGGAAGTACCGGCGACGAAAATTCTAATTCTCGTATAAATCACTTGCTCAGCAGGAAACACTTATCGTCATCTGCATCGTGACTTGTAAGTATTTCGGTCCAGAGGCCAAAATCTTTTTATCGATCCTCTGTGAAATGTATGCCTGAAAGGAGCTTTATCTAATTGTAAGTCATACTTTCATACATCAAGAAAAACGATCCTTAGCTTCAAGTTTTCGATTCACTAAAATCTTTCGAAAAAAATATTTATTAAATATTTATTATAAATACACGTTTAACCTCAAGTTGTCGACGAATATATCTTTTTTCCCTCTTGGTGTTTACGTTTGTTTCAATACCTTCTTACGGTTAAACGGTACATTGATTTTCCGGTTTGGAGTAGAAGCACTGACAAATAACAGTAAAAAAGATACAAAAACATCGATAAGTCATTATGAACAAGCTATTATATTACAGTTTCATTTTTCGTTAATACATTTCTTTTTGTTACGTTGCCAATCGAATTTTTTGTAACAGCAAAGGCGGGATAATAGATATAGTATATCAATAAAGAGAAGGGTGAAAAGGTGAGTTGAAAAAAACAATAAAAGAAAACGTTCTGACCAATTATGAATAGATTGGAACGTACATTTTTCATACAATAAACTTTATTTTGTTGGAAAACTTGATAACTTTTTATTCGAATCGAAAAATGACAGCGGCACATTTCGACCTTTCATTTCTCAAAAAAAACAAAACCGAAAGCAAACAAACGATCAAGGGTGGTGAAATTCATTGAACTCCAGGTGGTATTTAAAGATCAAAATTCCTGTGTCCTTGAAAAATACGTCTTCATAATGCGTTGGTAAAATTTGTCACGTAGATAGGGCGTAATACAGTTTACGTGAGACAACGGTGCGGAGATATAATAATAGCAATAGCAACAATAATAAGGGGATGAGAACCCGGCGTAAATAGCGTAGCGTTATCCTGAATCAGGTTGAATTAATTGAACGAGGTAGTGTGCGAAACACAATCGTGGTACACGAGGAGGTAAATCGCTTTCTGGAATCTTCTTCCGCGTTTACGATAGATATCTTGGGTTCCCCCGGGAGCTGGCTGGGTATCGCGTACAGATACGCAACACTGCAGGAGAGAGTCGAGCTGTTCACCAGATAGTGCGCCACCTCTCGCCTCGGTGAGTTATCGCCTAGTAAAGCTTATTAGTTCACCCTGACACAAGCGTAATACAGTGACGTTAGGCAGAGTGCAGACTCCTGTTCGCTCAATGAAACGCATTCCTCAAATATAACAGATGTTCGCGAAGTTACAAAACTTACCGACCGAGCATCGCGAGAAGTGTTACCAATCGTGGTCACTGTACAGTTTTAACCGGTTCACGTTTGTCACGACAACTGAATAACGTAATTCTGGAAATTTTCCGGTAAATCTCTCGTACAGATTCTATGACAGATTTGCAAAGTTAAAAAACTTACCGACTGAGCATCGAAAGAAATTTCAAATTGTACTCGCCGTATAGTATTTACCGGTTTCTAGTTTTTTACCACAGTCAAAAAATGCAGTTCTGAACTCGTTCAGGAACAGTACCAGAAAATCTAGTACAGGTTGTATGACAGGTTCGGAAAGTTGCAAAACTTACCGACCGAGCATCGAGGGGGATTCCCAGTTGTGGTCACCGTACAGTCTTTACCGGTTTTCATTTTTACCGCAACCGAAAAATACAGTTCTGAAAAGGTTCAGCAGCAGTTCCAGAAAATCGAGTGCATACTCGTTATCACTTTTCTTCATTACAGTCACTTAGTGGTATCCAGTTATTAACTCCGGCTGCCTACTGTGGAATATGTTCACAATCTTGCGACGATGTTCCATTCCGAACTTTTGATTGCTCGTAGAATATTTTACTTTACGGAGATACGAAAGTGAAGCGAACTCAGCCGAATACACTGCATGACAATCATTAATAATACAGGGAAGAAGTTTTGTCTTGATTTGCAGATTTTTTTCCATATTTCTTCCGCACTTCACGTTTTGAATAGAAAACCTGAAAATGATGAGGAACATTAATATGGACCATGAAATAAAATATCCAATTAAAACTTGTAACGACGCTCGACAAAACTTCCTGACTGCAGTTTTCGTGCAATGCATAAATGAGTGTCTCCAATTTCTAAACCTCAACATACCGTAATTATTCTGAAACGATTGTTGAGTGAAAGTTCAAAATACCCTCAACAGTAACCAATGTAAAAATTGAGATCCCGCGGGCATGCTTGTTTTCGAATTTGTTTAAGAAAGAATTTCCTCTGTCTGAAACACATTGTACACAATTCGAATAAAATAATATGCACTTATCACAATCCATCGGTTGTTTGCGAAACGTTAAAATGGAGAAGAAAACGAAAAACATTTGACAGCGAGGACACTGTGTCGTAAAACGTTTGTATCCGGTGTATATCCCAGAGTCGAAATTAATAAGCCGAAACAAAACAAAGTAAAATGAAACAACAAAATATGAGAAAAGAAGAAAAAATCTCCGCATTGGGGGTTGATATTATTATTATTATTATTATTTTTTATACACAGGCGCATGAAAATGTATTGTTATAATGTATCACGGATAAAAAGAAAAACAAAAGGAGATAATTCTTGGGAAGATGATCTGCTGCACGCAGATTTTATTTACGATCACCCTGGAGGGGTAGTCGTGACCTATTTTTCCATGGATATAAACGCCTCCTAACCCCTCCCGTAATGCGTCACTTCACGTATAAATTTTAAACCTAAGTTTCATACATTACTCCGATAATATTTCACGGGTCCAGAGCGTTCGTTGCATGTTGTAGTCAGTCTTTATCGACTGAGTAAAATATCATTTAATTGGGCTATTTTCATAGACCATGCATGATTGAACCAAAATGGTCGCATTCGGCACAATTTTAAAGCTATGTCCGACAGAAATACAATCAACACGTGACTGTTTCAGGCAAAAGTAAGACCAGATAATGTACCCCTGTAAGAAAATTAATACGAGTAATAAATATGAGAATACATTTTCAAAAAGTTTTTCAACATTATTGTATTGCTTTACAATAGTCCATTTGCTCTGATAAATGCACGCAATAAGTGATATTTTGCTCGGTCAGTAAAAGCTGACTATGTAAGCATACTCCTAAGAGGATGGCCGCTTTACTCCCTGGGTAAAGAAGGACTATAGAAATCTCTTAAAATGTGTTATAGTTGAACGGAAAAAGTCGTATCTCGTTCAATTTATATGCGATGTCAACCATAAATATGAAAAAAAAAAACGTTTAATTTCACGTAATAATAACGCCATCGAATGCAACCATGTAATTGGCTTACGACTAATAGTAGAAATAAACGTCTAGCGTTATTCTCGCACGAAAAAAGACTTCTTCCATATTCTTGCTCAGCATTGTGAAGTAGAATGGCGTAATTTGTAACATTTTCACACGAGTGAAATAGTCAGAATGAGTAACGTTTCACTCGGTCGGTAAGGGCGGATTATCGCATCCTCTTAAGGTGCGGAGCTTATTTGTCTAGTACGTTATAAAACCACCTGAAAATTCTAACGTACCCCAACGCCTGGAGGTTCGGCACTTATATCTTAGACGCATCATGCATACCGCCGCCCGCGCCGGATACAGTGCGGTTATTTCAAGATTTATGGGATACCGGCGCGGATGCGGGCGTCTTGATATATTTTATGGATAATTATTTCTTGAACGGCACTTTTGACGCCGGTTTATTTATCGCCTTTAAACGCCGCTGCGTTGTGCGAGCTACAAGCTCATATCGGACCCCGATGAGGCACCGTTTCACTCACGATTTATACCGTTCTTGAATCAGTATTCAATACAGAATTGTTTGGAACGAAGGGTGGGAGTGGAATTAAAAAAGATCATGCAACGCGGGGAATGATGACTCGAATAATAATGTATCAAAAATAATCGAATGAGTATAGTAAAATCAAATTTCCGACAATCGGGTGATCAAAATTTCAGATTTTATTTTTTTCGCTGAGAAATGTCAAGACTGATACGCAGAATTGCCAAAATCAAAACTATATTATTTTTGTCACCTAAAATTTCAACTGATTCAAGTGAAAATGAATAAAAATTGAGAACTGTACTTGCTCGAATGTTCAATCGAGAAATTAAAAATGCGATAATTCCAAATATCAAACTCAAAATAAACAAACCCAATATTGCAAAATTCTTAAAATTCCCTATTTTTATTTGACTGCAGGGTTGCACTTTCTGCAACATCGATTATTTGTTGAGCTCTTGTTGCTGCAGCACTTCCAATGTTTGCATATTTTGAACTATTTACAAATTGGTTAATTATCTGTACATTTCGCGAGTAAAAATTATTTCTCTTTTTGAAATCGTGGATTTGAGTGATACTAGATTTTCCAAAGCCTAGACGAGATTTTGATCACGTAGAAAAATCTATATAGGTCCAATGCCAGCCCAGTCATCTTTGAAACGAGTCTGAACAATTGCCAAAGAAAACTAATTATGATAGTCCAAAAGCAAATGGTGTTAAACGATATTCCGATAATCGTATCTATTTTAGCAAAACGGCTGTCAACTGCCGAGAGAGGTTTATAATAGTGAAACGGTCTCCGGTTGTGCGGACATTATCTGCAAATAGTGGCTCGCCAAGTGGCCGCTGTTGGTTGCATGAAGCGCGGATCGAACATTGATATGTAAATTGATACAGCAATATAATTGATAGCGTCCTCAATTCCAGGGGAATCGAGTTCTATCAGTTACATCTCGACTCGAGAGTGCGTCAAGAGATCCTTCAACGACATTTTAATCGAATTAATATGTCCAGTACGTGGAGAGCTGCCGCATTATCCTTGATCATGCAGTTTATACCGGAACCCTCGACGCCATTAAAACGTAACGCGGAACGCGCATTAGCATTATTGATGTTACAAACAATTTATTATGCGCGTGTTAATCGTACTGCGGTGCGAATCCTCTGCAACTCCGGGACAGGATGTCGGTAATTATTGACTTGCGGTGAGTTTACTTCTTCCTTTAATAAGGCTCGATTTTACGTCGTCAGGTGAAGCAAGTCGTACAAAAAAATCTACCATCTCCTCTGCGTAGATTCGCTGATATCTCGTTGGAAATCTAAATCCCGGCCGGGTTCGTCTGACCAAAATTGCCACGAATCTACCCTCTGGCCGTCAGGCTATTAATACACTGTCTCGGTCTCTAGTTTTTGGCCTTCCCTATTAACCCAACCAATTAACCCCCGCTGATTCCAGCCTTTGATAACTTCCCTTCGTGAATGATAATCCCCGATGGTTGTTGCCTTTATACGATACTGCTCTATCCTCGAAACAGTTCGTCGAACCCGTAGCAAGGTATTTGCAGCATTGCTAAGTGATTCCCAACCTTCTAAGATCAGTCGATTTTGCGTTTTACGTGTTCACTTGTTAACGCTTGAATGAGTTTATGGAAAAAGAGCACTCAGTTGCAATTAATGATTTTGTCACACGGCTGCAAAGTGGATATTTATTACGCACGGATGTATTATGTCAGGTTATTATAACGTTGAAGAACAAATTGCTGCGATTTAACAATTTTTACTAATTAATTGGTTGGATAAATTGAAAGAATTTTCTTGAATGAATTCTGCAACCAAACGGAATGTAATAATAGCAGTAGCTTCCACGTGACGCGAGGGATGAAATATCGTATCGTTGAAGAGATGAAAGAGAAACAAAAGAGAATTAAAAAATACAATGCGAAAATCGTTGATTCTAATTAAAAATCAAGCGAAGTAATGCGATTATTAAATTTCTTTCGCTACTCGAAGTTATGAGAAAAACTGAGAAAATCGTCTCTGAAATAGACGATAAAGGTTTCATTGGGTTCGAAGAATATAAAACGAATCACAAAAAAATGGAAGAAGACAATCCAATATTCAAACTACAAACGATATTCGGAATTATTTTTATAGTTTGTTGATTTCGGTCTAATTTTTTACAAAATCCTTCGAAAGCCTTTGCAAACCTTAGAACTGAGTTAAATTTTATTCCCGAAATACAGAGACTGATGTAAAATTTCTGCCATGAAGCTAGAAAAACAAAAATTGACGTTCGAACATATTTGGGAGTAAAAAAAAAATTGCGAAAAAATGCATACGTAATAAATTTGGAAAGGAAGCCTCTTGTCGTGGGATATTCATTACCGCCAATTATTCCAATTACCTAGCATGCTCGGTGATTAAAGTGAATATTCTACGTAACCGATATAAGCGCGCGCGGTATAATAACGAAATTGATCATGTTCGCAATTAACTTTTCAATTAAATCTCTGCCAGGCCTACCGTGACGGCTTGATTGGCTTTTACCAGGTGCAAAGGCCCCGTACAGCTCCCCGATGAGTTTTTTCTCTTCTCCGGATCTCTCTACTTTCTTTTAATCGCAACAGGAATAAAAATAAAAAAAAAAAAAACTTCAAAAATTCGCAGGATCCCCTCAATATTTCATCCCTGCGACTCTATATCGGGGTGGAGACAGACCGGAAAAACCGGGAATAGTCGGGTAATTTTGCGTATCGAAATAAATCAGGAAAAAGTTAGGGATGGAATTTATGATGGACCATCGCGAAAAACTTACTTTTTTTATAAGTTGTTTTCAATCTTCAGCTATTCGTCGTAAATTCAGCCAAGCTAACCTTCGGAAATAAAATTTTTGAATTTCTAAATATTCTTGTGAAACGAAGCAATACTATGTGTCTTTGAATCCAAATTTGTGCGTAGAAATTGCACGATTTCTGGAGCTTTTGGTCGTAAAAGTCACCCAATATTACCTAAATTTAGTGGAAATCTAGGAGGTATTTACTCGCAAGCCGGGTGACAAGCGACTGAAATGATTTCAACTGATTTCATTCGATTTTAAAGTGACTGCTATCCAAAGTGGTTTGCGATTCCAAAAGGTCAATATTCCTTTGGTGGAAATAGATCAGAAAATTTTGAATTATTTCCAGGGGGAGAAGTGAGGGAATTTTATTTGAGAAAAATTGTCGCCACCTTGTCTATGTACCCCCATGTACATCTTCTCCACGGTTAACGGGGAATCGATGCGCCATATTTAAAGTCCGCGTAATTTTCTCCCCTTCGGAGTGTAAGCTCGCCCTTTTTCGCGTAATAATTCACCCACCTCTGCAGCTCGAGGCACACTGCAGTGCACTTGAACATGTGCGCGGTGCAATGTGAGCGTAATCACGTTAGGCGTTAACCCACATGCCAACATGGGCGTGAACCTGGTGCAGCTAAAACCGCCCATCCCACACCTCATAAACCGAGCAACAAGGATTTGCTATAATAATTCATACAGCGGATGCCAGTAAGAATAATTACTCAACTTTATCGGTAAGAACGAATGATGGAGTTCTCACCGCAAGCCTGACGAAACCAGACTTCTCTGGATCCTCGGATCTCTTATGGCGGAGTTACAACGTTTCCGATCTGTTCATTCGGAATATGTTATGCACGATGCATGAATATATGTATGTACCTACCTGTGTCATGTAGGTGGCCAATCGACGCGATACGCTCGGTCCGCCAAGGATATGCCAACATGATGCATGGACACTGGGTGTAATGGAGCGTAATGCTTCTTGCGTGGAACGTGTAAGAAAAATAAATAAATAAATAAATAAATAAATAAATTAGGTAAAAATCAAACGACTACGTTGAAAAAATACGCGATGAAATATACAAACGAAACACCGTCACGCGTGCAGGATGCAGGCTCTGTAACGTTTCTCATTTCGATCTGCAACACTTGCTTATTAATACCCGCGGTGGCGTTGGAATTGAAATTGTCAAAGTATCCAGCAGTGAATATCCAGTTATACCAAGATCCGTTGGTCGCTTCATAATTCACGTGGAAAGACGATTGGACATTTCAATTTATCAAATTGTAAATAAAAAAAAGTTAGATGTACTCCATGATGGTTTTTTTGCTTCCCAAATGTAAATCTCAGCAATTACATTTGATAGGAAGGTTTACGTAAATTTTTTAAACGTTGCGTTAGGTTTCGAATTTTTTTTTTTTTTTTTGTTCAAAGGGTGAGCATCGCTACTATTTCTAGTTGACATTACTGTACGGTCTTTAATTATTCTCATTTTTCACCATAACCTAAATATATGTAATTCCTGGTCCAAGGTGAAAATGAATTTTGCAGTTATAATCAAAAAATCTCTTGTCTACATTGTTGTTCTTCTCCATTACGATCACCGCTATCATGTTTCTTTGCAACTACCGCGCTAATCTGATGTTGAGTTCATATTGAACTGAAAAATGTAAAGAACAGATTTTTCAACTACGATGACGAATGCAATTTTTTTAGTGCAACGGGAATCCCGAGTGACGAAGTCGATCATCAATCTCGTGAAAATATATCTCATCCGATCGGCGGAGCGGAAATCGTGAAATCGATCCAGACGATTGGATCAACGTCGAGTGATCGACGCGGGCGAAAATATCGATCCGCAGCGATCGGACCGTCTTACGCAGCAAGAAAATCTCTCCTTATAGAGGCGATCAAAGGGCGTCACGTCTGCGGTGAGCCAAAAGAAAGAAGCGGAACTTGGGGCCCAAGCCGTGCTGAGTCAGGCCCCTTTTTATCCGTGGCCGCGGGCCCTCTTTCTCCTTTTCTCGTCCCGTCCGCCACCCGCAATCGTTTCTCGACGCTTTGTAACGCTGGCGCCGAGAGACTTTTCACGGTTGACGCTAAGACGGTCAAGGCGGCGGCTAAAGTGACCGCAGCTAGTCGCCGAGACGGCATTCGGTCGAAATAGCGAGCAACATTGCCTTTCAGATATATTTGGGCTATTCCGCGTCAACCGGATCAGTCATCTCTCAGATATTTTTTTAATTTGGCATGTGGATTGTGTAAGGGGAGTTAGATTTTTGTGCCAAAGCGCGAATCTCATAATGCAAAATTCGATTTTTTATTAACAATAACAAATTAGACTCCCATTTTTTTCAAAAATTCATAACTTCGGCAACAAATTAGATAAAATTTTTTTTTTTTTTTCAAATTACGCGGAAAGCTCCATAGAATTTAAAAAAAAATACGAAATGGTAAAAAAAAGTTGTTATCAATTGTTTATTTAACAATTAATTTTTCAAAGATTTTTAAAACAGTGACCGACACGATCAAAAAATTTTTTTAAAATTCTGACATGTTCCTTGAACTGTACTACAACCTGTGAATTAATTCCAGAGGGGTGTTTTTCTTCGTTTTCGAGTAAAAAATCATTAAAGGTGTCGATGCGCATGAAATTGCGGCGCGTCGAGTCTCTACGTAATGGCGGGCGGCCGGTTGCCGTCCACCGCTACCCCGCGGCGGCGTCGCGGCGTTATTTTAGAGTCATTTTCACGATGTAGGACATGATTGAAAAATCTGAAAAAAATACTGTACCTTCACAAGGCCTGCTCAAAGCGATAAGTGAAGTTTCAAGAATGTGTTTTTCACCGTTTTTTTATTACAGAGATTCAAAATAACAGTTACGCACCATGAGAGTGCACATAAATGATAATAATTACATAACTTGCTACTTATTTTAGTACTTATAATCACCCCCGAAGATATGTGGAAGCTGCGAAATGAACGCACTTACAATTATATATTTCATACAAATAAATCGCTTATTCTATGGATACAATCTATTAATCTTTGATCAAACTGGGCATTAAACTTAGAAATGTGAGCAAAGGTTTTCGTCATAACTTACATGGCTATCTTAGCGCATAGATTTACGGGTAAATGACTCATCAGAGGAAGAGTAAACCCTACATTCTACAGTTTTTATAGATAGAGGTAAAAATGAATGGAATCGTCGAGTGCCTTCAACCGTTATTGCTTGGTTCAATCGCGGCTTCAATAATTTTTCATGTTCTTCGTGTTCGCTGTTGCTGCAGAAGTCAAATGCGATATTTTTTAATGCACTCACACTCCATTCGAATAATTGCCTTGGAGTCAAAATAAGATTTTCATTGGGCCGCTGTAGGCTTGCACGTGCAGCAAATCTTTTCACAGTTCCACCAATGCCATCACATGGACTTTTTCCATGTGACGTTGCAAAGAAATGCCATTCAGCCTCGACATTGAAGTCGTCAAAATGATGAGTCAAATTAATGAAGTTGCTTTTATTTTTATATTGTGCACTAGCACCGTCAGTAAAATAAATCATTTTCTTGATAACTTCACTACCGAAGAACTCAAAAAGCTTACCGATTAGTTTCTTCTGAAACAGATGGACCGCGACTGTATTATGTTGTAGATTTTCTGATATGATAACGAAGCTTTTATGCTTTAAGTCCTCATTTTCAACATAATACACAACAAAAGGATGGATGGTAGCTTGATTGTTATTCCAGTGGAAGCTTTGAATTTCATCTTGAACAACAAATGCATAGTTTTCAGCAAAGTCACCCAAAACTAAGAACTCCCCTGGTTGTAGACGATGTTTTCTGTCTTTCAAATATGCACTTTGCTGTTTAGCAATGAAATCATGTTTCTTGAGGGCTATCGTCTGTTCCTTTAGCGTCTCGAGGAACGTTTCCGTTTCTTGCGTGATCGTTTCTAAAACAGATCGATCCGTATGAGTCCACCGTTTGTAGCTAATACTTTCTACGAAATTATCGTCGAATAAACTTTCCATTTCGTGTGTAACCATATCAAAACTTGGACAACTACTACAATCACCGAGATAGCACAAAGGATTTGGAGAGTCACACGATATCTGTTTTATCAAATCGTGGTACGTTCTTTTGAATGTCTGACAAATTGAGCTAACCGCCACCAACATAAGTTTCACATTCTGGTGAATTTTGCAAACACAAACTGTATGTGTTCCTGTTGGTCCAGCTAAAATACACTGCTTTGGGCGGAGTTCCGCGAATTTTGTAAATCCAATTTTATCATTCGGATGCTGTTGCTTGAACGCGGCGTAAGCTTCCTTCAGATCACACAAAACAAGTCGTTTTTGGACTTGATGTTTTGAACCATCCACATCGCGAAGAGTGACAAAATCTTTCTGACCAGGCATGATCCGACTTATTTCATCAGAACAGTAAAATTCCACTACATGAGAGACAACATCATCACAAAGAGTGCGAGATGGTCTTGGATCTGGGGAGGATCCAAATCCACGCTCACTTTGCAATATTTTAGCTTTACGAGCCATTCTATATGAACAATCAAATTGTAACTCCAATTCTCTGATGGACCAACTACGAGGAGTCATTGTGAGATATTTAATTTTGTCCGCGACACACTTCGCGTTGATAAACAATTCTTTCACATCACACAACAATTCTTGCCCGATATCATTCTCAAGAAACATTTCCACACTGCTCTGTTCACTAATTGGTGAAGGTGAAACAAGATCGTCACCACTCGCATAATTATGATTCATATCACTTACCTCGTTTTTATCAGATGGAGTAATTGTGTTGCATTTGTACAATTTTATTCGACAATCCATGCACACATATTCTCCTAGGTCCGGAAACTTTTTCCGTAATGCTGGTGTCACTGGCTTTACCAAATTTCGCACCCAATTATGGCCAACTCTTTGGAAAGGATTACAGCACCGTTTCACATCTGTTGTAGACATTGCTTTCAGAAATGAATTACTTGTGTGAAGAATGAGACGATGTATTGCACTGATCGCTACACTGGTATTCGATTGAATGTTATGCATTTTGAAATGCTCGAAATTTATACTCGTTCAGAATAGTGCTTCACCCACCCAACAACTCTTCTGATTGGTTGAATTCCACCAATGGGGCTAACATAATGAAGGTGCATTTCAATGTACCTGACTTTAGCCAAATGACCCCTTCGCGGAATCGAGGTGGTGACCCGGACTACCTGGATAATGAAGGATTTAGGTGACGCATGCACAGGTGGACGTATTCCATATCCTGGAATATAGTGCTTCACCCACCCAACGACTCTTCTAATTGCTTGAATTCCACCAATGGGGCTAACATAATGCAGGTGCAATTCAATGTACCTGACTTTAGCCAAATGACCCCTTCGCGGAATCGAGGTGGTGACCCTACCTGGACTACCTGGATAGTGAAGGATTTAGGTGACGCATGCACAGGTGCAGGTATTCCATATCCTGGAACAACACTTGACCTGTGTTCGTAATTCATGTTTGAATCATAATGCGTCATAACAAATTTCGAATCTCTGTAATAAAAAAACGGTGAAAAACACATTCTTGAAACTTCACTTATCGCTTTGAGCAGGCCTTGTGAAGGTACAGTATTTTTTTCAGATTTTTCAATCATGTCCTACATCGTGAAAATGACTCTAAAATAACGCCGCGACGCCGCCGCGGGGTAGCGGTGGACGGCAACCGGCCGCCCGCCATTACGTAGAGACTCGACGCGCCGCAATTTCATGCGCATCGACACCTTTAATGATTTTTTACTCGAAAACGAAGAAAAACACCCCTCTGGAATTAATTCACAGGTTGTAGTACAGTTCAAGGAACATGTCAGAATTTTAAAAAAATTTTTTGATCGTGTCGGTCACTGTTTTAAAAATCTTTGAAAAATTAATTGTTAAATAAACAATTGATAACAACTTTTTTTTACCATTTCGTATTTTTTTTTAAATTCTATGGAGCTTTCCGCGTAATTTGAAAAAAAAAAAAAAATTTTATCTAATTTGTTGCCGAAGTTATGAATTTTTGAAAAAAATGGGAGTCTAATTTGTTATTGTTAATAAAAAATCGAATTTTGCATTATGAGATTCGCGCTTTGGCACAAAAATCTAACTCCCCTTACACAATCCACATGCCAAATTAAAAAAATATCTGAGAGATGACTGATCCGGTTGACGCGGAATAGCCCATTTTTATCCCATTGTTCCCGGAACTATGCGGGGGATACGCGACGCTGAATCTCATCTCTCGCAGACCGACGAACAAAATCACCGGACCGAATCGGTCGGCTCTCGCTTTTCTTCCAAGACCCTGAAGCCACGAATTAGTGGACGGCTGACTCGAAGTTCAAGTTCGTTACGTCGACCCGGCGGAATATGAATAAAAAAAGAAAAGAAAAAAAAAAAAACACCATTTCGCAACGAAATTATCAACGTTCGATAGGTTTACCGGTTTCGGTGATTTTGGTACCACTAGCGATCTGGTGTTACGGATGCAAGTGGTACAGAAGGGCTTTCATCTACGTGAAACTGAATTTTTCATCGATAAAGTATACCAAGTACCGTAAGAACCACTGATCCAAAACTTGCTGTGAGTTGGGTTTCAGTCGTATATTGGGCAGTTGAAGGGATTTAGAGTTCGATTACTTAAGAAGAAATTTTATGGAGGTGGCCAGGAGCTATTCGGGTCTACTTACCTATGCGGAAATTCTAACAAGGCTAGAAAAGTCCCCTAATTGACGGTCCGAGTGATGCGTATAAATAAGGGCCTGATCGGACACGTGACGTTCCGTATGTCAGGTCCTTGTTAGGGTGCGTGTCCCCGAAGATCTTTCATCCAGCCCTTGTAGGTGGGCTTTACAATTAGTGACCCTTACACTCTGAAAGTTAGGCAAGCTTCGGAAACCCTAAACAGGCCCTATTAGGGTTGTTTACAACAATCCTAGTTCAACTTCGTCGGGCGTCGTATTCCGGAAAAACATTCTCAATAAATTTCTGCATGAAGTATTTCATCCGCAATTGTGATAGCATTTATTCAGCAGTGATTAATATTAGAAACTTAAACATTATAATTAAATTGTTCGAAATTTTGTCGACTGAAATTTATGAATTCTAGAATGTGTGTAATGCTGGTTCGTTCAGTGTTTCGAATTTGAGATCTACATCACAAAATTCCTGGTGAAAATATTGCAAGACAATAGCGCTGTAACACATCGTTCAATTTTCATTACCTCGACGTAGCGTTTTAAAATATCTCTTAACTATTGCCTAAAGTCTTAAATTCTAAACAAATGACCAGGTCATTAAAGGTGAGACTGTCACATGCACTATACTGGTGATCCTACAATTCTTCTTTGTAAACGGAGACGGCAGATTTAAAATGCATATTATTCATCATCTCTTTAAATGTTACTTGCTCACATGAAAATACCTGCCTTATGTGCCTACATAATCGTTATCTTCGCCAGTTGATAACAATAGTACGTGAGGCTAATTGCGTTTACGAGAAAGGAATAGCGATTAGTGAGGATATCTGTGGGAGGATAATGCTTGTGTAATATATGTGAAGCCGTAACGAGAAGAAATTCTTGATGAACGAAGCGTGCAAATGAAATCTTTCAACAACGATGCTGTGTTGCACCAGTTTACCTTTCATTCATAGTACGACTTAACGATGCAGCGAACCCTAATTGAATTTATATTGTCAATTAAATCCTTAGCCGACAATGAGACATTACGAGGAAATTCATTGCTAATGAAATCCCAACACAGCTCTAAACTCGTATAAGACTTGTAAATCATGATTAAATCGGTATATGCAGGATATATCCAGGTTTCGATATGTTTCTAATACCGCAAAAGACTAATTTATCAGTGTAATAAATGCCTATCTTCCTTCAAGGCCTAATCTTTGAAGCTACCTTTTCTATACTTGAGCTGAAATGTGACAATAAATACAAAAATCGATTCTTGACATTTGGCAAGCGCCTTACGAAACCATGCACGATAAGTGCACGAGTTACGTTGCGTACAAGTTACGAAAATCTTCGTCATAAGCCGAAGTTAAACGTCGTTGAATTTGAAGAAAAAAGTTTCTCAGTTGCCGAGGTAATTCTATCTATCTATACGAGTTGCGAAGCGGTGCCTGGCTGGCAGGTCGATCAGGGTCCGATCGGTCGACGCGTTTGCAACACACCGAGCGTAACAAGAGACTAACCCTGGTGTTGTGTTTCAGACCGGCGTACTCCGCGGGGACCACGGGGAGTTCTGGATGGAACCAGTCGCCGTTGGCTCCGGAGGTTGGGAGGCTTCGGCCCACGCGACGACGTCGACGGCGGCGTCGGGTCGCCCTCACCTCGTCTTTCGACGCTCAAATCCCGCCCCCGCCTCCTCGGAGGTCGGCGCCAAAGCCGGTCAGAGGCGAAGGAAGAAAAGGAAGAAGAAACACGAAAAGAACTGCGGCACCCGCGGTGAGACCTAATAGACGCCTCGGTAATTGCTCCCTCCTTTCCCCTGGACGCTACCGGCTCCCCAGGTTCCCTTCTCTTCTTCTTTCTATCTTTCTCTCTCACTCTTTCTCTCCCCGACCATTCTCCGATCGGCTAGTCCGGGATTTCTTGTTAGTCAATAGCAATCAGCCGGCCGCTCTCTTCGGACGAGATGGTACAAAGACGTCGTCTCCGAGCCGGATTAACAACCGTCACACTCTTCGTACATCTCGTTGAACACTGTGCAAAAAACAACGAGCTGATCTTACAGTCTCGAACCTGCTTCGGCCGAAGACAACTCGAGATTATGCAGGCAATGTGATCCGCTTGTTTAAATTCCTTCGGCAATTTCAGGCCGTCGGACGAAGTCTCGAGTAATTGAAATTCCTTTTTACTGGCACGTTGAACCTTATCGGTTCAGAGAACGCAAACTCTTTATCGGTGGAATTTCCGATGGGTCAGAATTACGAATCGCTGAATTAACGATGTTTTTCAAATTCAGAATGATTTCAATTTTCGAGAGCTTTTTATTTATCCTTAATTCTTCGTTTAGCTTTACGCGCAAATTTTATGTCACTAATTTTTAAACGTACCTGATGAAAATGGTCATCCAAATGAGATTCAACTTTGTTTCTTGGCACTAAGAGCCATGCTAATTGTATATCTGCTTGGTCAAATCTTTGTAAATGCAGTACATATAATTGTGTCTATTCTCTTGTTCGGCAAACTTGGCTAATTACACGTGAAATTATCAGCTTGTAGAGTGGAGTATTATTACAGTACATGATTTTTGTGATATTGCAGTTTTGAGATAGTTGAAAATATTTGTAAACTGTCAGATTGTTGGATTATAATTCTTCGCAAAGTTGAATTGTTTGACTTTGTTTTTTAGATTTTTAACGTAGATTGATTGAACCTATAATTAATTGTACTTTGGATCTTGGATTCTGTTATGGAAAAGATTCATTCAGAAATGACCAGTGTCGGTATGATTTTAAGGTCGACATTGAGCCTTTCTACAAATCAAATGTTAATTGTGAACGGCGCCATCCCTCAATCTGCATAAATCAGACGCAGGCAGATTTGGGGGACCAGACAACGCCAGAAGGAGGCTCCAATAGCGCAATTTCTAGCCAACGATTTATAGTCGGTGGAAGGCGCGTAAAATATATAACTTGACTTCAACAGAATCCCTATATTCACCCTCGTTGTTGCTCGAGGCGTGATTAATACTATCCTATGTTGAATACCTCGTTATAATTTGCCATTCGTCGGTTAAATTTAGCGGTGCACTTCATTATGTCCCTTTACCTAATGGCTATTAAATTTAGTACCAGATCAAAAATAAAAGAGATCGGACCCATTCTGGCTACGAGATTCTTCTTTCCGTAACCTTTCAGGTTGTTTTACTCTCGCAAACATCATTTTTCTCAACGCTGAATCAGCTGTAATGCTGGTACAGTCTGTTGAAAAAATTCATCAGAAGAATACTAATGCCGGCAACATATTAATATTACAATTAATTTTGTGAAAAGAGAACCGAAATTCCTGGAGTTGAATTTTATTTATAAAAGTAAATTCTGGAGAAAAATGTAAACTGAACGATTGAGTTTTAATGTCAGTCTGTAAACAAAAAAAGTTTTTCCTGTAGAAGCAATATATGTATGAGAACAATAAATTATACCGTCAATCACAAAGACCAATAATTATCACAAGCGAGTGACTTATGAATAAATAAATGGCAACGTTCAAATTAAACATCAATAACAGTCTGATGTTACTCGCACTATAGCTTATCTGGCATCTTACGTTACGCTATTGCATCTCTTTGTTATTGCGCAGTCACAATAAATGTATAAGAATAAAGTGACTGGAATGAGAAACTCGTAACTCTACTCCATTTAAGTCAGCTAGCTAGACTTTGTAATAGACAGAGAGTGGCCAGGTAATGAATTGTTCGTCTATATATCCGATTCTCAAGCGCCGGCTATAATTTATTCCGATTTCCAATACCGAACGCTTCCAGCGACTGAGCTCTGTTATTATTAACCGGAATGTACCAGCGCTATTGAACGTGCCGAGTGTTCGAAAAATTGAAAATGAATCTCAATCACTACCCCATCCATTGTGTAAATAGCGGACCGCCATAGTGTGGAAGTGGTTGTATACTCGTGTTGCCAAGTTGACGTACCGAAAATTATCCTGGCGCCTGTGATATCTCGATTACAAAGGTCCGAGAGACGTTAGTGTAACGAGTTCGACTATATAGTCTGGAAAGTGGCCAGACATTAACGTGCTATCGCAACTAAATACAAAGTCTATTTTTATCCAATTGAAAATAAATCACACCAGACGAATCTTCTTGCCAGAAAAGCTGGTGGATTACAGATGAAGCCATTAAAAAAAGTGCTGGAGCTGCGGGAGCTTATAGTTGGCAAACTCTTTAAAAATCTGTTTCTTCCTCACTTTTATTACCGGATATTTGAATATCATGCATGTAGCTGTGACTCTAAATTCTTCTGAGGCCTTTAATGACCTCATCTGTGATTGAAAGGATTAGTACCAGCTTTTACAATAGCACGTTTTCATTAAACACTGAAAACTTGCCAACTTGACGCATTGTTGCAGTAAGTTACCAATTGCAAACAATTGGAACAGTCGTGAAAAGAAGATGCGAAAAACTGTTACTTTTCTGGAAAATCTAAGTATCTGAAGAACTTAAAATTTGTTTATACATCGTACTATAGAATCACAACGTGGTCAAAAAGTATGAAGGTCTGTGTGCCGATTATCCCTGGCTCTCCTATCACCTCGATTTCCACTCATCAGGCCGTAATAAACATGCTTTAGCAAAGAAGCTTCGATCTTACGTCCCATAAGTTAAAAACTGTTCTAAGAGGAATCGACCGACAAACCTCTGATTAATTCAAACATTCACCCTCGATCTTTGCAGAGCCAAGACGACTGACGGTAACACGATTGGAATGGCAAACGCAGCCTGGCCTGGTTCAAGTTCAGGGTCGAGGACGGCGAAAGCACCACCCCTCAAAGAAGTGGCATCGTTTCAAGAGGTCCGTAAGCCGAGCGCGACACGTCGAAGCTTTGGTTGTCGCGGATACCTCGATGATGGCCTTTCATCAGGACGGAGATGTCGAGACGTATTTGCTGACGATCATGAACATGGTTTCATCCCTTTACCTCGACCCGACTATCGGGAATTTCATTAACGTCGTGGTCGTTAGGATTATCCTGATGGAAGAGGATGATGGCGAGGTAAACATTTATTCAACCTTCGAATGAAAAACGACGGAATCGCGTTGATGAGGCCTCCTTTGTCAACTGAGCCACCTTTTCCGTCATGTTATTGATTACTTTTCATAATATCCGTGATTATAGTACCATTTTAGGTATTATCTCGTGTCTTCTTTATTTTTCTAAGTCTTCCTTATCTCAAAGAATAGTGATAAGCTGATAAACGTAAGATGTTGAAATAATTTTAATTGACCCGTTTGAAGTCAGATGTATTTTGTTTCAATTTTTTAATCAAAGATTGTCGTGATTGCCTCTGGATAAAGTTTTCGATGGACTTCAAATATTTTTCTTGACGTTTGCGGAATTGGCAGAAGAATTGGAGTTGTAGAGATAAGAAAAAATATTAATCTTTCAAAATCAGTTTTTGGCTAAGAGAGAAAAAAAAAAACTCGATATACACTCCTCTCCAAATCAATCGATAATAGAAGCCGTGTATCTTCTTAGTTTCCAACATTTTTCTTGTTCTGCCTACCAACTGTGAAATGAGATTACATCGACCAGTGCCTGATTTTCGGGTTTTCATCTTATTTTTCAACACCTTACCTTAAAGTGGCTCACAATTTATATTGCTTTTCTTATGTAAAACTTTAGCAAGGATTGAACGTCACCGTCAACGCGGATAAGACCCTCTACAACTTCTGTAAGTGGCAACAGATGCTGAATCCCGGCGATGATTCGCACCCTAACCACCATGACGTCGCCATCCTTGTGACCAGAGAAGACATTTGTTCGAGGGCTAGCACTCCTTGCAGTACGTTAGGTGTTGCTCACGTTGCCGGTATGTGTCAGCCAGACAGAAGCTGCAGTGTTAATGAAGATAACGGTATCACCCTGGCACACACGATCACTCACGAGTTGGGGCACAAGTGAGTAAAACTTTTTTGTGTTTGATTTTTCTGTTCTTCTTGATGATATACGAATTTATTCTACCCTGAATTCCCATTCTCCTCTTTAGTTTCGGAATGTACCATGACACAGAGAAGATAGGTTGTAGCAGGAGGGACGGGAACACCTTACACGTGATGACGCCATCATTTGAAGTGGACACAGTGGGTGTGGCTTGGTCGAGGTGTTCCAGGAGAGACATCACCAACTTCTTAGAGTAAGTTCTGATACTACATCAACCATCCTTACTTCAGTGAGCTCTCAGTCATAACGTCAAATACCATCTCAGTCAAGGAAAAGGACAGTGTCTCGAAGACGAGCCAGCTGATAACGACTACGCATATCCTGAGCTCCCTCCAGGTGCTATGTATAACGCAGAACATCAATGCAGACTCCAGTTTGGTGTGCGCGAAGCAGCTGTGTGTTCCCCTTTACAAGAGGTGCGTTGTCCCGAATTCGAATAGTGAATGTACAACCTGAGCGCGTATTTCGATTCCGATTCTTCAATTTCAGATCTGCTCCAAGCTGTGGTGCGTTGTGGACGGAATCTGTACATCAATGCTTCATCCCGCAGCACCGGGGACAAACTGCGGAAGACACATGGTTAATATTGCCCGTGCTTGGATTTTATTATTTAAATATTTCTTGCCGTGACGTCACATCTAAAGAGATTCTACCTCACTGTCTGTGTTCAATTTTTCAGTGGTGTCAAAATCAGGAGTGCGTACCGATCGTGAACATGCCCAGTGCAATTGATGGTGGCTGGGGAGAATGGGGTAAGTGGGAACCATGTTCCAGAACATGTGGAGCAGGTGTATCAATCATGGAAAGAAAGTGCGATCACCCGGAGCCAGCTCACGGCGGTAAATTTTGCGTGGGTGAGAGGCGTCGATACAAGATTTGCAACACAGAACCTTGTCTCGAAGGAGCACCGAGCTTTAGAAGTGTCCAGTGTTCTGCTTACAATGACAAGCCTTACAAAGGGAAAAATTACACTTGGCTGCCATACTTTGATCAGAGTAAGTTTATTTCGTACTGAAATATTAAATGCGTGCAGATTTTTCTTCACGCAACAATATACTCATGTATTGTCGAATTGCAGGTGAACCATGTGAACTGTACTGTACTGATACCGATGAGAGCGTCATCGTGCCTTGGGGTGAATCTGCGCTAGATGGAACTCCATGTAATGTAGGAACAAGAGATATGTGCATTGCTGGTATATGCAAGGTAACGATTGTCAGAAGCCGAAGAACGAACAAGTTTGGTCGAATTATGACAGTTAGACTACCGATTGATGGAAATAATTTGATGCTGGTGAGGTAAAAGTGGAGTCTTAGTAATGATACAATTTTCAGAAGGTTGGATGTGATTGGGTCGTCGAATCAGATGCAACGGAGGATCGCTGCGGGGTGTGTCATGGTGACGGAACGCAGTGTAAGACAACCACAGGGCAGTACGACAAGAACGAAGGTCCAGGATATAACGAAGTGGTCGTCATTCCGGCCGGATCAAGGAACATAAATCTCGAGGAGATTGGAAACAACAGGAACTACATCGGCATTGGTGTACCCAAGTCGGAAAAATACTTTCTCAACGGGAAGCGGTGTGTAATTTGTTGTGCAAAAGACGCGAACCTGGAGTTTCAAGATTAAAAGTCTGATGCTTAGGTTCCTTTGCATAGGCAGATCACCCTAGCTGGCGAATACGAAGTTGCGGGGACTCCGGCTCTCTATGAACGGGACCGTGAGCGCGAGAAGGTGCGGATTCCCGGACCAATCAAAGAAGATATCGTTGTCTACGTAAGTTTGAATATAAAAAGAAAATGTCACTGGTTTCTGGTTTATACTCAAGACGGTATCTAAATTAAACTATCGGTGGAAAATATGAACTTGTGGCCCGCCATTTAATTCCCAATGTCTTGTATCATATACTTGCATATTTCGAAGCCGAATTTTCATTGATCGAAATGCACAATATCTGGCCTTCTTGAATGTCAAAATATGTCTTGCGTAGCTTGAATTGGTTTTCCTTGTTGCTTGAACAGCTCATACCTTGTATTTTCCAGAACCCATCTTCATCACCGTTTCCATTTCCAGCTCCTGTTCTGTACTTCTCCTTTCCAATAACGTGGTCCTATTATTTTAGTTAATTTGCAGAGGTCATTACCGCAACTTTGGCCTACGTTATGAATACACGGTTCCAAAAGCCGAGCCGGACCGTGCCCCAGAATATTCCTGGGTATTTTCGGACTGGTCGTTATGTACGGTGACTTGTGGAGGCGGTTTTCAAATTTCCAAAGCATTCTGTCACGAAAGCAAGAGTGGCGTCGTTGAGGAGCACTTCTGCAAAGATAGAATCAAGCCTGATCCGGTCACAAAGGAATGCAACCAAAAACCATGCCCTGCCAGGTAACAAAATTCACGCGTTCTCGACTATCGTAAATTATGTATCCCAAGATCCATTGATTTTTGAACAAAGATATGCCACTTTTCTCGTAGATGGTGGGTCGGGCCGTGGCAGATGTGCACAGTGACATGCGGAATTGGAGTACGCAAAAGGTCGGTGATGTGTGTGTCATCTGGCGAGGGCGAAGAGAGTTCAGATCTTGCGCTGCCCGATGGCGATTGTAACGGAGAGATCCGTCCCGAGGAACACGATGCATGTCCGGCGCTCCCGACGTGTGAGGCGACCTCGGAGATCCCGCTGATAGTTTACGCGGGCAGCAAAGAGAACGCCTTCTACAACGTAACGTCGAACGAGAACTACGGTATAACTGTGATCAGCAGTCTAACTACTGAGAAACCGGAGATCTTGGAGTTCGACAACGTCGTGGACGGAAACAAGGACAGCTCGATGTACGACGCTAAGGCGAAGTGGACCGTCTCGGAGTGGAGCCTCTGTCAGTATGGAAAACGTACACGGGAAGTGTCCTGTCCTGCTTCTGGAGATTGCGACCCCTTAGCGAAGCCGGTTTCAGTGGAGGATTGTCGGATCGGGAAATGGGTCACTGGTAAGATAACTGTTCTCCAAATTGGGTGGTACCGCTCCAGTCTAAGCTGCCTTCACCCTTTTGCCAGAACTCAATTTACGCGTTGATAGTGCGGTGTAACGTGACCCGATCGTAATTCCGATCACTCATCCCAGTCATTTGCATTTCAGGAAAATGGAAATCCTGCAATGCTACTTGCGCCTCCAAGACCGGCGTCAAAAGACGTAACGTTGAATGTCGCGACAGAATAACGAACTCGTTGGCCAAGGATTGCAATCCGGCGCGCCGTCCACTGGGCATTCGAAGGTGTAACATGAGGAGACAGTGTGACTCACCAGTTCACAGTGAGTTGTCTAGATATATTGAGCCATTATCTGAGTTATTTAAATCATACATCGATACCTATTTCAAGCAATTACTACCATCAAAGATTTCTAAATGTTCCAGCGTTATTGTGCCACTCAGAAATCTACATTGACTTCTATTTTTTTGAAAGAGTCGTGACGTTTGCTGTGTTGGATTCAAATCATTCTCTCGTGAATTGATTCGTGGAAACAACTTGTTTCAACGCATATCCACAGCTTTTGATGATAATCTGTGGTCAATATGTATACTAATTTATAACTCAACTACTGGAATAGATTCAGTGATTTACCGTTGTCTCGTACGTGAAGAAAAACGTGAAATCTCTTGCAGGTTGTAGAGACACTCTGGACTCAACGACATGCGACAAGTACAGCCACATGTGCAGCGTATCCGTGCCACTTCGGGAGTCATGCTGCGTAACTTGCTCCCAGGGGCGACGACACGTACGCCATAATCGACGTCATTTGTCACGAGAGTAATCCAGGAGAAGCTGGAACTGCTGCAGTCAGATTCAGAGGTTGTGAGGTTCCCTCTTCGCCCGAAGAGACCAGTGACGATGTGGAAGAGAACGTAGCTACCCAATTGCGAGATTAAACAATCGAATTCTGTCTTGTTCATGTGACAAAGTGAAAGTGACTGAGTGCATTTGATTGGAGTAACTGGACGCGGTACTTATTTGATGAAACGACGTCGCTTCTAGAAGACGAATTCAAATCTCGAGTTGCTGGTAGTCTGGACAGTGTCATTAGAGTACAATTTCTCTTATTCTTAAAAGTAACGTCTTATCAAGCGACATTTAAAGCGGCCGCGGTTATTATGTAGGGCAGAATTAGTACGACAAATACCTGCAGTCTTTGGCCAAGTGACATCCTAACTTTTTACATTTAACGTTCTAGCTTTAGTTTGATTCAAAGATATCGTTAACTTAAATTCTAGTTAAAGGTGAACTTTTTATCAGCTCTACTATTATGTGACTAAAATGGAGAAAAAGCACCGAGTTTCGTATTGGTTGCGGAAAAATAGAATGTCAAATAAAGAGACACAAAACTCATTTGCAAACACGTAATGATGATAAATTCCTGATTATTATACTGAAATGTTAAGTACTCAGCACTCATCATTTATTGAGAGTTTGGGCTCAAAAATTGTAAATTTTGTTTTTCTATTTCCTGTTCTGCTCAGACATAGTCATTTCCGGTACCAATAATCAGTATAATAGATTTTTTTTATGGAGGAAATATAATTTCTACGAATAAAATCTATTTCTTAGCTTGAACAAATCAAGGAAATAGTAGTATGGGTGATAATCGACATTTGAATATAATCTCATTGCCAAGTATCTATCGACAATCTGAGAATAAATAATTAATTAAAATAATTCATTGCTAATACACTTATCCATGGTTTATTCGGATTTACAATTTTCACGTCACTGTGCGTGAATTTCAGTGTTGATACCTACTAATTTTGATTTATACGTAATTACTGATAGTCTAAGTTACAAGTGAATTAATTATATTGGTTTCTATCATCCCGAGAAAAAAGCATTTCATTTAAATCAAATGACTCATTATCAAAGGCTGGTTACTAATGTTATGTCGGTTAAATATCATTTTTAGTTTCGAAGAGCATCTACTAATACATTTTCTAGCCGATATGAATGCAATGTATTATAGTATAAACAGGTACGTACGGAATCCTATGCCACCTCTTTCAATATCAGTCAAGTTTCTTTCCGCCGTCGGTAATACGACTCGGTTGGCTTTACCGGCTAGTTATTAAGTGTCGGTAGCTATAAACCGTGTACTTTTTCTATAATCTAGTCAGCTGTAGGTAAGATATTCGCTTCAGTGCAAGGTTACCAATCATCGGTAAAGAAGGAAGCATACGCAATGTTTATTTAATCATTCGGGCATAAGTCTGTTTCTGTTACGAACTAGCATTTATCGATGGAGTCACCTCAAGATATGCCTCGAAATAAGATCGTACACTCATGAAACGAAAGAATCGGCGTATCAAACCACAGAAACAGCCCAAATTGTAGTCGAAAAAATTTTAATTGCACTGAGCACGTCGTTACATTCCCGCTCTCGAATGGTATGAAGGGTTCATGCCACGATCTGTAAACCTTCATCTGAACGTATCCTGGAGCTTATGCTAAAACGGTTTGTTATAATTCGTTGGTTCGTACTTTTTCTTCCATGCGTTACGAACATTGGTTCAGAATAATGGTCACTAACGAGCATTGCATGAGATAACATCTCCTCAAACAGCTGAGAAGTGTGAATTACCACTGACTAATAAGAAGATTATTGATTTTACGTTATAAGAGAAACTAAAGCCTACAACCAGGAGTTTGGCTTTTTAGCTGATTGCAACCTATATGTCAATAAATTTCATGATTCGCAGTTTTTGGACACATTCTCATTCTACAAAGTTTTGGTTTACATTGAGATTTTTCATTCATGAGAATTTCTGGAAATGAATATTGGTTGTCGGAATAAGTAGAAAATTATTAAATCTAAGATTCATTTGCAGGTCAAAGTCACCACTGGCCAATGACTAGCAACTGCCAAACTGGAGGGTTTCGAATTCAGCCAAAATATTTCATGCTTCAAAAGTTCAAATCCAATGAATTGTAACGAATTGATCGTCATATACATTTGCAACTATTTTTTTTTTTTTTTAACTGTAGTCAGTACGCGTTGTATTATCAATTTCATTGATGAACCTTTACAAGCTAATTTAATAGCGAATATTTTGTTAGTTCATTATTCAATGACCAGAATATTATACCTTCTTCACTGAGATGCGTGAATTCCAATTACTAATCGTAACGCCACCAACCTTCTTACGCTGGCTAACCTATTCTTAGTTTAATCTGATGAATATCTGCTGACTTTAAACAGACATTTATTCACCGAAGCATTTTTCACCCAAAAAATTGTGATCTCACAAACTTTGTAACGTGCAATAATACGAGATGACTTACGATGTTCCGATGTCTGTCAGGTCTGTTTAATGATCTGTAGGAAATAACTTACGTGGGTCAGGTGTTGTGACGATCAATTGATAAAATTTTTGAAAACGACTATTTTTCAACAAGCGTAGGCCAACAAAGAATATCTGATTTAAATGCTAACTGCATTTTGCAAAAAGTTCATTAGTGATAATCATAGTTTCAATTTTTCGTTGCGAAGATATGACTTTAATAAAGTTCGAATTCAATATTTCCAGTCAATTGCCACGTGAAATGCTCCAATTTTTGTTTAAAATCTGTTCTTGACACTCAACAAATTACATTCTGGATGTAACACTGTGATACACATGATTCACAACCAAATTTGACGAGTCTCGAGAGGTGAGAGTAACCGTTGCAAACAGCACAAATGACTGTTACACAACCCAATCCGGCCTAATCTAGCGTGGCAATGAATCAAGTGAGTCAGAATGAGTAAATCGGTGCTTGTTGAAACAAAATTGAAGTAGCAAATTCATCGACCGTGAACCCTGCAAAAGTGAAGCATGACATGGGAAACAAGCAACGCACGCACAAATTGTCGGAGCTTGGAAATAAGCGTTCACCTTCCGGTGTTTGTATCTAGGTAAAATTCTTCCCTTCACAGTCTCAGTTTAACCACAGCAATGCCATCATACTTGTGCACTGTACCGGTTAAGGACAGAATGTTGCATGTTTCTCACATCACCGACTCGCTACGCAGCAGAACATTATTCAAATTAATCGGAACACGCGCTACCGCTTTGGCTTCCCATTGTCAATTGCATGGTCAACCACTTCGATCACTCGAGCTCACCGCCTCCAGCGAAATTTCATGTATATACGTGTATATGTATACATTGCGCAAGTAAATTTATACCTAAACTCATATGGTATATACGTAGAATATGGCTGGATAAAATATAAGCGTACCTAGGATAATAGGAAAGAATTTCAATAAAATTCTACATCATTTAGCGTGTTGTACAATGGAATATGATCGATATAATTCCATCGTGAACGTGATTCGTTGTGAACGCTTTATTGTTCAAGTTCACAATTCCCGTGACAATTCGTGTCACGCCGAATATACGCAACAAGCAGCCACCCCTAAAGTGTTGCATACCCATTATCAAGGCTTTGTGTAAGTTTAACGAATTGTTGAATTACTTTCCTGTCACATGTATTATCTTGAGTATTAGCGCGATAATTATTTTTTTCAAAAATCGATATGTAACAGATTTCCACAGTTATAAGCAACTGCCGCTTTTCCAAGCTCAATCCAAACAATGCAGTAAAAAAAATTAGAATCATCCTTGAAAATCAAAAGCAAATAAATTATCAAGTACGCTGCGCAAGATTTACGAGAAGTGCTTCGTACAGTTTCATCATGAAATTCTGAAAGCGTAATTGAAGGTCTGCCCCAGGGGTGTGACAAGATTCTCTTTCTCTTTCTTTCACCTGGCTGACTGATGTCGCAGTTAAAAGTGAATAAGGAAACCGTTTCTGGTGAGTTAACGTTATGCAAATGCTATTCCCACTCCATGATATTTCTTCATACTTTTCCTCTCTCGCAACGATACGGTCGATGTTTTTGATTCGTCCTTCTTGTTGCTCGCAAACATGTCTGCAATATGATGTAAGGAAAAACCTACCTGATAATGTAATCCTGTCCACGTAGTTTCACGCAGTTTGCTTCAGTCGACTCATTCCATCTCATTTATCTTCTTTCTATCCCTCTCTCATCTTCTCGACGATTTTAGTGGCTAGAATTCACGCAGGCATTCTTTGCGCAAAACAGGTATTCAAATATGCTGAGTATATTTGATTTAAACAGAATATTTTTGCATAAAAATTGCACCCACCGGTTATTCAAACGTGCTTGAAAATCGCGATCATCGCTCACTGTGAGGTTCATGATGAAATCGTACGAATCGAAACGCTGTCAAGAATAAATTTGACGGATACAACCTAATTGGTTTTAGCACGAGGGAATAAATATTAGGATATATAATATTTTCAAGTGAACTCAAAGTATAAATACACGAAAATGAGTAAATCCAATCGATTGATTCGCGTAGGTAATTGGAACCTATAATTTGCTTCATCTAACAATAGAATAAAGTTATTTTTAGATTCATTTCAGGTTCACGTCAGCATAATAAATTTATCTCAATAGGCAAGTTTGTGGTTTTTATTTTCCTGAATATTTACTTTGGCAAACCAAATATCTGCTATACATAAGAATTGTTGAAATGAAACGAACCTGTTGAATGAGATGCTTATATTCCAGCTAATTGAACATTAAACAAAATGAACTAATGCCCACTAATATAAAGAAGGGCTTACGATTAATGAGAAATTAAAAACAGTTAATTGATACAACTCGAATCGTGCAGTTATTACACTTCTTTGGGTCAGAAGATTTTTACTTTAATACGTAGCCACACGCTACAAAATATATCAGAAGTATTTTAGAAATGTTACGAAATTTCATATCCATTACATAATTTCTGGAACAGTTCTGAGGCGTATCTAAAATATGTCAATTGCAATATGAAGTTTTCAATATTTCATGAACTTTTCAGAAATATTTCAAATGCAATGCAACATTTTGAATATTTTAGAAACGTTAAAAAAATATTTTAAATGCAATATCACATTGCCGGAACTTTTGGTACGTTTCAGAAGTATTCCGAGTGCAATACAACGTTTTAGATATCATAAAAACATTTCATAAAAATTTCAAGAGCAATATAATATTTTCGATCTGATAAACATATTTCTGAAATATTTCAGGTGGAATATAACGTCACGAGAATTTCAGAAACATTTCAGAAACGTATCAACTGCAACGTAACCTTTTGAATATTTCTGAAATGTTTCGAAAATTTATCAACTGCAACAAAACATTCGAATATTTCGAAAAAATTTCAGAAATATGTTATTTTAAACGAAACAGTTTCGTTATTTCAAAAACATTTTAAACAAATGACGATCCAAATATGCGGTGTCCAATATTTCTGAAATATTTTAGACATATTTAAGATGCCACCCAACATTTTTATTATTTTGAGAAACTTCATTCAAAACTATAATCTCATAATACATTATCCATTTAATGTAGTGTGCCGACAAATTTGATTTTTTTTTAACAATCAGTCAACTTATTATTACGAAATTTCATTACTGCTTCGGTAGAAACAATACAAAAAAAACTAAAAAGGTTTTGGAAGCGACAGTAGAGCGTAGTTTAGGTTAGGATGTGCGAATATGACAATGCGAAGTATCACAGCAGACTTTGAATAGGCATTTTAATGGACATTCGGGACCAAAGACGAGTTACAATAACCTAAAAATACTTTTTTTTATTTATTTTCCATACTAACTACCCACATGGCATGAATGTATCAGAAATGTTTCTGCAACATGTCAAAAATGTGTCAAATATATGTGTTTGTCTGCATTTGTAGCTTGAGAAATATCGATGGGTTATATTTTGCCGACATGGACATAATTCTGACATATTTCTGAAATGTTTCAATAAAATATAACATGTTTCAAGTGAAACATGTCTGAAATATTTCGTTCCGAATAGGTAGATACTTCAGTGAAACGAAATGCACTGTTCTCAGTCGAATATACACGCATATATGGTACGACTTTTTAATGATAATGTTTTTCAGTCTATTACAGAAATTCAAGTGACAGTTCTGAAAAGAATTATTTACCGAGTTGTCGGCGAAACAAGTGGACAAGTGTAAATAAAATTGTCCCTGAATTTAAAAGAAGGTGTCTGTCAGTGGGATCGGTATAAACTCTAACGTACCGTCCACGAAATTTAAATCATCCTCACTCGTTGAAAGTGAAAAGAATATTCATAACTCAAAATCCTAGCTCTACTTCGACGATCACCGGTTAGGTCAACGTTCATTATCCTTTTATTCAACGTTAAACGGATATTTCCTGTCTAACATTGACCTCAATTTCCCATGACAAACTGCCCGCGAGTTCCATGGCGGTCAGGGTCGGTCTGAACAAGTATATCGGAGCATGTAGGCAGGCGAGCGGTGTGAAAGAGCGATCCCATCCATCCATCCATCCATCCATGGATGCGGGTAAATGAGACGATCGTGTGTTAAAAATTCACGCCATACGTGTTCAGGTCTTTTCTGTCAGGGATCGCGTGTTGAGTTGCCGATAATTTGCAATATAACGACCGACTCGAAGACCTTGTGCCAAACCAGAGTTTGTTACATATACTTGTGCCCATTCCCATCGATCTCTTGAGGACTCTGAACGTAGGTACACGTCATTCGTCGTTCGTCCAGGGATTTAATCCCAAGAGGTATTACGAGCGAATGAGATAAGCGGGACTGAAAATTGCGCGGATTGTTTATTCAAACTTTCGCGCAATTCCCGATTGACGTCGCTCCGATCGCCGGAGCTTTTTCACGCGCGCTTCGAGATCCGAATTTTTTAATGTAATTAACCGCAACGAAGCCTTTTTCCATCGCGTGATTACCCCCGGAGCGATTCTGACGTAAGCGTTTCTGGGTTTGACTGTAATGACTTGCTCTGGAAGGGTGTGGGCCGCAATTTCCGATGATCGGAATGAAGATTTATAAACAATTATACTTAACCATGGATGGTTAGAATTTTGTCAACAGTTGAGACTTCGAAAAGTCAGAAGTTCGGTTAGTCAAAATCTTAAATTATTGTTAAAATCGACGAAAGGTGTGAATTCCTAACGATGCTAATCGGTTACAACAAACTAGCAAAAGCCATTTGTTGGTTTACAACAAAAATTGGCACACTGAGAAAAATTTCATTTGTTATAGTAACTAGAAGAATTCAATAAGACAGGTATCGATAAAAAAAAAACTGATTGAATATTGTTGGAATTACGAAAAACGAGGTACGCGTTACCATTTTACGCTATTGTCGATCCGTTTTTGGTAATTGCAACGCAAAATCGGTTTCTGAGGTTTAATCTACTTTTTTAGTTAAATAAGACTTTAACGTCAATTTATTGTTGCACAAGCATTGAATTTTCGCAACAGTTACAAGAAAATATAGTAACAGTGATCGTAATGAGAAAGAATAGTAACGGATACTAGACTTTCCGGTAACAGCTAGGAAACTAATTTTCATTTTGTACCTGGAACTATATTTTTCGATTGTGGTAAAAAATGAAAATAGTTCAGGACTGGGCGGTAACCGGAACTAAAAATCTCTTAGGAAGAATCAAGATTCGTAATTCCACATAACGATAAATCTGAGTTTCAATGATTTGGTAATTTTGAAAAGGAACTTTTGGGTCAAAACTAGAATTTTCAAACTAAAACTGCGAGTAGTCAAAATTTTGAACGCTGCAACTCGACTAATCGTAAGGGTCAAAATTCAATCACTTGCAAAAAATTTGCAGAAGGAATTTGTTGATTTACCCCAACTACTGGGTTTCAAATTAAGATCACCCTTCAAGTTTTGACTCTTTGTCACGATGAAATTCCGTCATCATCTTATAAATCTGGAGTACGGTAGTTTCAAATCTTTACGCGAGAGCAATTGCGACGGATTTGAAACTAGTTTATAACTGCAATAATCAACGCCAAAAATTACAAATAACGCGAATCGCTATGAGGTTGGTCGGACCAAAGCATGTATTATGTTGGCGGCAGCTTATTAATAGGATCTGTATTTGCATCGGTTGTCATTTGCGAGTTAGTTGACTTGGGCAGGGAGTAAATGAAGTTCGCAAAGACCGAGACGAATGCCGTTACAGTCACTCTAGGCGCTTGCCAAAATTTCGCGAACCTTCAGCATCAAATGTTTTCCGCACAAATCGCTGCCAAACCGACTCAAACGAAATTGAACTACGAGCATGTGGATGTCTCCCTCAATTTATCGCCTCGCGAACATTTCCTTCGCTAAATTATTTTGGCAACGATCGTCAGAAGTTGTATTACTTATTGGGAGACCCTGCTAATCGTTATACGTTGTCTTGAAATCGACTTGCGATTGCTTCTCTAATTATTTTACGTCTTAATTCTACAAGCAAGAACTCGGGGGTTCGATTTTTTTATTTTAATATCGTGCGTCGCAAAAAAGATTGTGGACGAAATTTTTCTTACGATTTCTCAGTTTATAAAAATCGAATTATCGTAAAGCGAAATTTAAATCTTCGATAAACAGTACCGTAAACAAAATGTATACGTATATGTTGAACAATATTTTGGACTCCAAGATACGATATTTTAGAATATAAAAAAGCATGATTATTTCAACACAAACAAATAGTCATTTTTTCGTTTTCAGTGATAAATTTTCACGTTGTTGAGAAAAATTTTGATAATTTTCTTGCAAAGTGTTCAAAATCAGTCGCAGCGATACTGGTTACAGGAATTCACGTTTTGTTTGTGACAAAAATCTGCAGCAAGACAACTTGCCGATTTACATGAATAATTCAAGCTAAAACCCAGTTTAAGTGTATCGCGAAGTATGATCACAATCCAAAAATACAGTTCTAGGTACAAAATGAAAATTAGTTTTGTAGCTGTTACCGGAAAGTCTAGTATCCGTTACTATTCTTTCTCATTGTGATCACTGTTACTATATTTTCTTGTAACTGTTGCGAAAATTTAATGCTTGTGCAGCAATAAATCGATGTTAAAACCTTATTTAACTAAAAAAGTACGGTAAACCGAACAAAGTGATTTTGCGTAACAGTTACCAAAAAAGGATCGACAATAGCGCAAAATGGTTAGACGTACCTCGTTTTTCGTAATTCCAACAATATTCAAACAGTTATTTTTAACGATACCTGTCTTACTGAATTTTTCTAGTTACTAAAACAAATGATATTTTTCTCAGTGTAATCGTCCCACATCACGCGAGGCAAAATCTAAACCATGGCAGACGTCGGATCCGAGTAAAGAAAGATCAAACCTAATGAATGTATACACAAAGTCTGCGTTATACGCATTTAACGCCGTTTCAAAGTCGCGTCGATGAAACGGACAGTTTATTGCAACGATCGTCGTTCAGAGGTTGATCAACGGCGAGTTTAAAGATTTTGCAACCTGCGGCACATGATGTACGAGTGTTTTCCACGGACGTCAGAATCTGTGCGGCTAGTCACGCGTGCAAGGTGTTGGAAGTAACAAGTGCAGGAAAGTTCGAGCTTCGATCGAAGTTCCCGTTCGCCCGAGTATGAAACAATTTCAAAATAGAAAATCCGTTGCTCGATCGCATTACACAGAGAGGGAGAAAAAACTCCCGGACTTAATTACGTATTCGGGTGAAATTTTCCGCGTGGAAGTGATTAATTTCAGTTCATTACACCTCCGGCCTTCGCCGAAGCGATCGAGATAATCAGCCTTCTTCAATGCGGTTTCAACGTCCGCAGTGAGCGAGCGACCTTTCAGCATAAAACATCGCAACGAGCAACGTGGTGACGACGTTACGTTCTCAGTGTTTTGACGGACTGTCCTGCCGATCGCCGGAAGTCCGATACTCGTTATTTCTCGGTGAGTTGTGAAGTTAAGTGCAGCCGAATCGAGTACTTTCAAAATTTTGTCAAAACGGTCGCTTCTTCGAGTTTTCCAAAATTTTCCCGAATTTTTGGAAACCGGTCAACGATTTCGAGGCATTTCGATCGGCTTCGTACCGCGGATTTTGTCGTCGTTCCTCCTTTTATTCGATCGAAACTCGTCTATTTTCGTTAGGTTTGTTCTATTGCCAAGTCAAGTTGCAGCCAGTCGAGTTTGGCAAATGTCAACGATACCACGTAGCTATTGAAACATTGAAACGCAATAAACGGCGGGCATTGAATTATTACACTTTCTCGATATCCTCGATCCCATAGAGTCAAGTTACGAAATCGGATATGGAAAAGAAACGGAACGAAAACATAAAACCACTATGTCAAACTGGCGATAAGGAGTGATTAGTCAGATTTCAGTCACTTCTCAAAGTTCGTTAGTACCGATTGAAGAATATTATCGGAAATTCAACTGGCAGGTGAGATAGATGAATATTGTAATATGTACAAAAAGAAGAAAAAAAAAAAAAAAAAACAACAACAACAATTGTGCCTGATAGCTAATTATATTTTTGGATACCTCGTGCATTTTGACAAGATAACTAATCGCTTTTAGTTTTGTGCTGAGGTAATCATGAGAAGCACGGTTCAAGTGTCTATTTACTTATCTCAAGATCGTGTCAATGAAAATTAACAAAAAGTGTCCAAATTTTTTAACGAGTCAGTCACTGCAATCATACGGCAATTACCTTGTTTGAGGAAAACTTAACTTATGACCTCAAAAACTACAATCTGAAATTGGGGTGAATGTTGAAAGAACTTTTTGAAATCCCGTCGTCAACGGTCAAGTTATTAATCATCGCTGATTAACGTAATTGATTACGTGATAATGAACAAATATCAATTATACAGCACAATAATTCGGTGGTTGTGAGATTTCAAGTTGCAATTATTGATCTGATTTTACTTGTTGAAGTCAGCGATTTTTCCAGAAATAACCTTGTACCGAACCAAAGACAAATTTTGCCACTTTTTGTTTTCGAAACGTTGAAAACCTTACATCCGAATCATTTTTAATGAAATTTGTAGCCAGTTTACTTCCGTGAAATTTGTTTCCATTGGCGAATAACAACTCGTGAGTGAACGTTAACGTGACACACGTGAATGACACTTAATGAAAGCAAGCTTCTAGTCAAATAAAACAATTATTACTTTTACCAGTTGTAATTCAAATTTAAAAAGTAAATATTTATGTGCGACTGGTTACGCTCGGATTCGTTAAATTTGATCAAATCTTGACCGCAGTAACTAAAATAAATTAGACTTTTCAAACCAAACACTCGACAATGTCACTGATTTCGACTGATTAATTATCTGAAACATAAAATAAAATCCTTTTTAAAATAAATAGTTACAGCATTACCGGATAATTAGTTTTGGCAAATAGGCAGAGAACCAAAATCCGAGTTTATTATTTGTCTCATGACCATTACACACGAGTTCTGATTTCTTAATGTCTCTGCAAGACCCGTTACCTCAGCATCAACTCAATTCGATGATCTTGGCCTAATATCGTGTATGTATGTTACGCTATTGTGTGGAACTTACTGACAAATTATTACAACGTTCTAACTTTCACGTAGGTAGTATGTCACTTTGCGACTCGATTAACTGCGCATAATCCTCGTCGATCATGATCTATGCGAACCGCAAACTTAACGCTGTAAGTTACGATCGTTCGATATTTGTCTCACACATTTTGGAATCTCCGGGAAGCTTTCAGTTTTTTTTTTTTTTTTTTTTTATTTCACCTCGGAAACAAATTTCTGTCAGAGAATTAATTGGCTGAAGAATTTCGGGTCCAATTAACTTTAAAGACTTTGTTGAAAAAAATTTCCGTTTCCGAAACGTCGAGATTTTTACTACATATTAATCTATTTCTGAAATGCCTTGAAAACTTTGCACACAATTTTATCTGTCGCTGATTTCTCTTGTGCGGTTCTAAAAATTTCGAATTCACCGAATTTCGTCGGAATAACGGCCAATCTTCAAGAAGCAAAGAAATGCTGCAGCCATAATAATTGTTGTAAACTAAAAAAAAAAAAGAAATGTTACTGTTAAACAAACTATATTACGTATATTAGACCAGTCCAAATAATCGACTATTTTTTTTGTTCGATATCACACTTTCAATAGTTGTAAAAATTATTCAAGGTTACAGTTGACATCATGTAAGAATACACTTTTTTCGAGATCAATAGCGAAAATTCTAGATTCATCGAAAAATATTGCGGGTTTCCTTCGTCAAGCACTTCGACCATTACAAAATCATGTTATTCAATGAATTTTCAACTTTAGAAAATTCAGTTTCCAATTATTACCATTAATATGTAATTTATGTAATTCCACTTTAAAAGCACCTTTAAAAAAAAAAAGAAAATGAATTTTCTCAAATTGAGAATTAACTGAATGACATAATTTTATAGCGGTTGAAATGCTTTACAGAAGAAACCCGAAATATTTTTTGAAAAATCTATAATTTCCGCCATTAATCTCGAAAAAAGTATATTTTTACATGATTTCAACTTCAACCTTGAATAACTTTTGAAAGAGTTGAGCTGTCAAAAAATTATAACAGACCTTTTTTACGGCGCGTTGTATTCCCTGCTAAAGCATGTATCGGAAGTTTATATAGATTGCCTCGTTACTGAGCTACAGAATTCAGAATGAAACAAAAACTATTTGCGCATGTTAATCAAATGGATAATGAATAATGGCGTCCAGGAATCACTAAGTGTCAAAATAAAGGGCTCAAATTTTTACAGGCGTCTCATTTTCTCTCTCTAGAACTATTAAAAGTGTGACTTTGAAGAAAAATATTCGATTTTTTTGGACTGTTCTAATGAATATGCTATCCTGTCATTATGAATATCATCGCCTGTGTAATTGTATGATAATCTTCGCAATCGTTGTTTTTTTTTTCTGATTCTCCAAACTTGGTAAAGCTAGAAAAAAAAAATTAAAATAGCGATTCTTTTGGCTGAATCGATAATCTACTGATCGTCTTACTCGTCGCGATCCTATTGTAATTCACACAGCTGCATGCAGGTGGTGCAATTAATTGCAACGGACCTGTTAAACACGAAAAAAAAACAGATGTGTTTATGAGAATTCGATCAAGCCGCCACCTGCATATAAGCTGATGTAACATGCAGGTTGTGCATGGCCTTTGTGAAGTGAGTTTTCCATCATCGCCTCAATTTTACAGGTTAAATTTTAAGTAGTTTTTATTGCCCAGTGAAAACCTGCACCGATAACTTTACGACTTTCTCCCAATATTTCTCATTCTTAAATCGTCGTAAGGATTGGAAGAAAAATTATACGTATTCTATCGCACAAGTTGAATCATCAGCTGCATTCAACGTCTGTTATCTTGATGCAAAAACGCGACTGTAGCGAATCGTGGTGCAGGTAATTCTCTAAGCTGAGTCACCAGCTCTTATCGCCGCATATAAACGCATGGAGTCATAAAGCTTGTTGATACAGGCGTTGATCAAAAACTGCGCACTTTGTAAAAACAAGTATGAAGTATGAACTATAAATAATTATTGGAAACTGATACGAGCGAGGTTAAGTGTGCCTGGAACATGGCTGAAAAAGATGCTGCAGTCAGTTTTTACCGACCGAGCAAAATGTCAGTTATTCTCGCTATTATCAGCGACGAAGGATTCCAGGATTCTACGATTCCAATCCCGAAGGAAAATATCCTCGAAACTTTTTGTTTCGTGCGAGAGTGACAAGAAAAAATAAATTCGTACGATACGTGGTAATCTAATTACAGAAACGCGTTTCTTAGCATTATTGTTGCGTAGAACGATATTTTTTCCATGGATATTTGTGTTTAGGATCGAACGCATGTAATGGAAGGTGCTTTCTCCCGAATTTTTATCTATCACTTTGTTTTATTACGGTTATTTATTTATTTGGTTCGTTACGAGAAGTCTTATAAATTCATATTAAGATAAATCGGTGATTTGGTTAAGATGTTTCCTTTCAAGTTTTGTAAATTTCTGAAATTTCCAGCTGGTTAAATCCTGGTCTTTAGTTCTCTGGGAGACTTTTCCTTTTCGATAGTTTAAAGTTGCCAAAATCTCCCCGATGAACTTTTACAACAGAGATGGAGCGATTTAAATTGAACAATAAATTCAAATAAACTTTTCCAGTGAACTTGATGATACCAGCGCTACGATAATCGTAAATAACTTTATTTATTATCCCCAAAACGTCTCAATTTCTACGACATATTTTACCGAATGCCTTCTCCTCCCTTTTCACAACAATCCCGTGAAAAAAGAGCGTTGTTTATCAAACTTGAACTTATTTTCCATCAATCAAACGTTTACAAATAACTCTAAATTAATCTAGAACTAATTCACAAACTTTAAACCAACGAACAAGCTTTTTCTACACACGGAGAACTGCGGTATTTGCGATGTTTTTTGGCCAACAATGCGTGCGTAATTTGTATACCTATAATATAGGCTCTGAAGAATAGCCAAAACAAGTGACATTCGACTCGGTCGGTAAGGACTGTTTGTATCATTCTCTTCAATCGACTTTATAATATATTTCCGTCTCTACCCTCTGCACGAGGATTCTAAACACGGTGCAAATGCTTACTTGTTTTCAAAGCTGGCCAATTGAAAAACGATCTTTTATAATCCCGTCTACAACCGCGCATTGTCTTTATCCCACACACTCCAGACACTTTGGCTCGAAACTCTGTCCAAACAAGGCTTCCGCCGGTGACATTCACTCACTTGTGGATTATTGTACAACGTATATCGCGTTAGCGTTTCTCAACGCGAGAACATCGATTCACGAGTAATTGAAGATGCATGTATAATATAGTGTCGAATAAAAATATAGTTAAATTTTTTCTACATTTCCGAGTACGTAAGGTAAGATCGAAGTGAATAGTGCTGAATTTGATTGAATCCATCGTTCTCTCGATGCACAAGGTATTTAAAAGTTGCAAATTTCAATCGATGAAGCGCAATTGCGACCAACTTCAGAAATATCACGTTGTTATACATACCTCTGTTCTATCTCTTCCGGCCCATTGCTTCATCAATTTTTATGAATAATACCTTCGTTTCATTTGTAAACGAGTCATTCATGAATCGTTCAAAACAGATTTTCATTAGGCTAATAATGGTTTGACAATAAAGCATAAATTTATCAGTTGTAATCTGCCTCGTCATGAGACATCGTTGTTTCTTTTTTGTTCAATGTTACAATTTTAAATTCATACAAAGTAATTGTTTATAAATAAAATAACTTGTATATCTGCTAAAATTCAACAAACTATCCATACATATACAATTGGCACTTGAACAAATAACGCATGATATTGCGACCAGTATTATAGTTATTGAATTAATTTCAGAAAGCTACCAGCTAAAATTTGCAATTAAACATTTTCGAACCTTAAGAAATGCTGTTCCTATCAAATTCACCGTCGACGTACTTTAATTTCACCTTAATTCGAACCCTTTTTTTTTCCTACTCTTTACGACAGTATTTGTTTGACTTAACGATAACAGCAGTACTTTTTCAATATTTCAACTCGTTTAATCGCAACAATGAATCTAAAATGATTGCCTAAAATTATAGTTAGACATAAATATTTGAAACTAAGGAAATAAAGTATCGTTTTTTCTTATTTAGGACCCGAGACCGGGAAATATATTGTCGGAAAATCGTTGTAGTGCATAATCAAATTCATTTTTTGCTGCACTCGTGACCATGATGGAGGACGAAGACGATTGGCTAACGAGCGATATTTTCAAGGGATCTTTTCAGAACGATTACATACTGGGCGAGATGATAGGAAGGTACACATCGCATGCGAAGTATCGTTAACTTATTACACCGGTAGATGATACCGTATTATAACAAAAAATGTTATTGTTAATTAAAGGGGATCCGTGTCAACAGTCTACACTTGTCTATACAAGGGAAGGAAAAAGTTTGCCTGCAAAATGGTACCCAAGGTGAGAAGAAGTTGCTCAATCATTTCAGTTCAGAGTAAAAATTGTAGGTTTCGTTTTTCTGTGGTAAGTATTAGTAGAGAAGAGTGAGTTTATTTTAAGTAGTTGCGATATAGCGAGAATCGTAAAACTAGCAGTTAACCTGACACATAAAAGTTACAATCGCCGTCGAATTCACAGTCTTGCATTTTATTCATCAGGCACATGGGTTCGATCAACGGTTCAATTGCTATTTTGACAATATTAGTGTCAACTTCTTGAATCGACAGTCAGTTTATGATATAATTTTCTTGAAATACGATACTCGAAACCGCTGGTGACGGTTGAAAAGCTCACTCGAGCTCACACGACGAACACATCTTGTTTTTCTTAGGAATCCATCTCTCTCTTTCCACCACCTTCCTTTTATCTTGCCCTGTCTTCTTTCCTCCAGACAAAGCTTCCCGATTGAGTTTTATTGGCATTACTTGATCTTGTTCTCAAATTTTAATGCCCTTTTCCCAACGCTTGTCACCATTTTCCAGCTTTTCATCTCTCGGTGACCATCTGATGTATTTATCCTGTATTTTCTCTACACTCAGCCTCTCCTCCCATCCCCAGATTTTTGCACCACTTCCTCTTCCTCCTCCGGTCTCCATTTCTCCACACTGCATTTTCGTTGATTCATTAACCTCCACTATTTTTACCTGCAAAAAAGACACTGAAAGGCGATTTGAGCTAAGAAAAAAACCAAAAAATAATACAATCATATTCCTAACAGTACATTTTATGCGTTGCAGGATCGGTTGAACAAATCAGAAGTTCGAAGTACGGTTGAAACGTTGCTGAAACTTCGCCACAACAATATCGTAAGTTTACCGATGAAATTTACAGACATTTTTCGCTGTCACAAACGCTACGAATTCAACAAGTGAAACGAACATGCCTGTATCAATTTATCGATTGCATCGAAGTGAAGGGCAGGTGATTTATTGTAACAACGCCCAGCATCGACTGACAATCAGGTTTCGAATAGCAGTTCTTCGCGCACTCGACGAATAAAATCTGGCACCACGTGACGATAAATCTACCCGATTCGTACTACATTTTTAAAATATCAGTGAACATGTTTATCTCCAGCTGTATGCCAACGTTAAAATATCCACGCTCTAGTTACGTGAGAATAAAAAACTGATACCGCCGGCACAATTTTCCTCCGTGGGGAGTTCCAATGCATAGATTACGTATTTTCAGTCTCGAAATAAATGTGTGTTTCGATGACGAGCAGCTTCGATTGAATGAGCCCAGTTTCAACTAACAATAAAATTCAACTCACCATTACTTATTTTTATTCAACAACCTTTTTGGATTTTTAAATTTTCAATACACTCACTGAGAGATATTTTCAGTTCCGGTTACCGCTCAGTCCTAATCTATTTTCATGTTTTACCACAATTCAAAAATATAGTTCTAGGTAGAAAATGAAAATTAGTTTTCTAGCTATTACCAGAAAGTCTAGTATCCGTTACTATTCTTTCACATTACGATCACTGTTACTATATTTTCTTGTAACTGTTGCGAAAATTTAATCCTCGTGCAAAAATAAGTTGACGTTAAAGCCTTATTTGACTAAAAAAGTAGAGTAAACCTCAGAAATTGATTTTGCGTCGCAATTACCAAAAAAAATCGACATAACGATACCGGCTTTACTGAATATTTCTAGTTACTATGACAAATAAAATTTTTCTCAGTGCTCCTGATAACCTGGTGTATGATTTTATAATGAGGCTGTTTTGGATTAGTTGATCGATTTTTTCACTGGACTGAATTAAGTATTTATGAACTTCTTTTTCGTACTTCAATCCGGTTCACCGAGTACTATAAGCCTTCAATTTTCTTTTTCACAAAGAATTCCGCGTAGATTACGGAAATGCATACTTATTATCCTAAAATTTCGTAACATATTTATTTTCTGCGAACCAGATCTCGGTAAAGACGGTTTACAACGAAAGACGACACTTGTTCGTGATAACGGATCTGGCATCCGGGGGAGAACTGCTGGAGAGGCTGGCATCAAGAGGTGGACACTCAGAGAGAGACGCTGCTAAAGCTGTTCGAGATGCACTGGCTGCTTTGAATGTTAGTCGTCACTTTACGTTACTGATGTGACCGAATTTGTCAAATAGATTTTTGTGCATCAGCCGAATTCAATTTTTGTACCTAGGATTCTATAAGAGAGTCCAAGTGTTGTTATTCGTGGTTAAAAACAAGTTTTTTGCTCATCCTGTTTAACGTATTACATGAACAAACATTCACTTGGATTCGTCGTCAGGCATGAATAAGATACGTAATTGCTTGCAGCTATATTATACCGAAGTACCAGACCGGATGATTTTATTGTTGGTGTAGATATTCGTGTTTTTGGCATTTTGGCAATCCAATACCATTCGTCAAATCCCATGTAAGCCGAAGTTTGAGGATGTCAAGTCTAAGAAGTGGTTTACAAAAAAAATTATACAACATAGACTTGAAAAGTCTTACTTGTGCGAATCGAGTCACATATAACTCATAAAGTTCCCGTGACACGGAAGAAAATGATGATATGCTGAATTTTAATTACAGAAACCTCATCGCGTTCGCAACTTCTGGGAAATAAGATTATTCTCTCATTTGTCGTTTATCATCGAAAAATTTACATTTCTTGGTCCGGATCTGATTATCAGTAGCTTATGTTCTTGTTGAGACATATTTTTACGTCGACTTTATATTCCATACATCCTTAAGCATCGTTTTTCACCTAGGATATTCGAACAATTCCAAACCTTTGAAGTGATCTTCAGCTGGCTGAACGACTCTTTTCGATGCGACTTGTCGTGATTGAGAATAGGCTTTACCACGTTTCAGTATCTCCACGGAATGGGGCTTTGGCATGGAAGTGTTCGTCCCGAGAAATTGATATACTCAACGGAGGATGAAAATTCGCGACTCTTGCTGGTGGATAGAGGGATCACCACAAATTCGTTGAACGGGTACAACGCTCTTTACTGCGGTTCGTACGTCGATGATCAATTTCACTCCGAGTCCAGTAAAAATCTACGCTACTCTGTCTGCGTAGGAAAAAAATAGCAGACGAAATAAGTGAAGTCAATTCAAGAGTCTCCAAAAGTTCTCCAAACCTGTAAAACTACTTGACAGCCATGTTTGTTTTAGCTCCTGAAGTGTTGGTTGGACATGTCGAGAGTACCGCGGCTGACATCTGGAGTCTGGGAGTCGTCATTTACATCATGTGCGTACAGCATGTGAATATATTACGTCATATAACCCATGCAGCCGATACACTGAGAAAAATTTCATTTGTTATAGTAACTGGAAAAATTCAGTAAAATAGAGATCGTTGAAAAAACTGTTTGAATATTGTTGGGATTACGAAAAACGAGGTACTCGTAACCATTTTGCGCTATTGTCGATCCTTTTTTGGTAATTGCGACGCAAAATCAATTTGTTCGGTTTACTGTACATTTTTAAGCAAACAAGGTTTTAACGTCAATTTATTGTTGCACAAGTATTAAATTTTCGCAACAGTTACAAGAAAATATAGTGCCAGTGAACGTAACGAGAAAGAATAGTAACGGATACTAGACTTTCCGGTAACAGTTACAAAACTAATTTTCATTTTGTACCGAGAACTATATTTTTCGATTGTGATAAAAAATGAAAATTGTTAAGGACTGAGCGGTAACCGGAACTAAAAATTTCACTCAGTGGACTTGTTAATGGTTATAGTAGGTCCATAGATCATTAAATTGTTCGGAATGACACGACACTGCACAGTGTTTGAAAAACGGGATAAATTGTGCGAAAAATTTCTAAAAATAAATGTAGCTTTAATTTTTTTACGATTTTATACACAATCGTTGATCACCGTGTTCTTACTGTAGCATATCATGAATATACTTGATGTTGCGAACAATATTAAATTATTCTGAAATTTACTCGTACAATGGAATCTATTTTGCTGGATAGTCCACCAAACTTCTTCGGCACAAGTTTTGCTAATCGTAAGACCATAGGATTAACTGCACTACGTGTATCACTCTTTGACCTGCTAATTACTGTTATTAGCATTTTTTTTTCTGCGACTGAAATGTGATTGAACATTGAAATGTTTTCCTGTTTAGGCTGTGCGGATTTGAACCTTTTCGAGGAACAATGGTAACCTTTTTCCCATCGCCGTATTGGGATGATAAAACTACGGATGCAAAGGTGCTTATAAGAAGGGTAAGTTACAACAATACGTAAATACCTATAACTATGATCTTCTCAAGACGTACGTTATTTAAAGAAAAATACGTCATCCGTACGTTTAACAAGTATTGACACCTGCAATCAATTTCTAATCCGAATTTTCAACTTCATTTATCATAAATATCAGCCGAACATTCACGTCAATATTATTTGAATAGCCAAGAGTTCACATCTCTCGGCAGAAACTGTGCGACTAACAAGAAAAACATTCGTAAAAAATTAATTCACATAATAGTGTGCAAGGCATTGCGTACTGAAATATCTATGTGGATTTTATAGTTTGGATCTAGTAGTCACAAGAATGAAAAATAATTTTCTGCACGAAGTTGCGTCAAAAATAGTTTCTGTTAGGTAGCATTAAAGTTGAGTTGTTCACACTATCACGTAAAATTACGCATCATAATTTTATCTTCTACTTTCCTATTGAAAATGTGAATCGATGAGCATATCAAAGCGTAACGAGAACGATAAAGTGGCAATAAAAATGTTACAATAATATTATTTTGCAGCTGATGCAGCAGCGACCGGAGGACAGACCGACAACACGCGATCTCCTTTTGGACCCTTGGGTACTCGGTGAAAAATCTAGCGAACTTCCAATGCCAAACACCGCTAAACACCTGCGCGAATTCAACGCCAGGAGAAAATTTAAAGTAGGTTGAGAGCGAATGAAGTCTGCATGTTTAATTATGACGGGCTTTTAACCATTCGTTATCTTTTTCGTTACAGGCTGCGACTCTCGCTGTGAGAGCCACACGTCGAGCTATGACGTTTTCAAATTATCAGGAAGCAGTGATTTAACCATAAACAGTGCCGCCTGTATTTTGCTAACTATTCCTTGTTATATAATAAGCTTTAATCGCTTACAGTTTCTAGAATTGGATGTAAGTTATACGGATATCGAAAATCGCAGTCGCTTTAATTGAACAATTTTACTTTATTACTTACAAATATACGTATATAGTATTACTAAACTTCATTCAAGGAGATGGATGTAAGAACATGTCGAATCTAGTGAGCCATAACTTGAGGCAATAAAACAGGACTTCTATCGCAGGACGCAGTTGCTAGAAGATTTTCATGAATAGAATAGGTACATAAATTGGGTCACGTTCTCCCGTTTCAAAATTTTTATACAATTTTTATGATTGAAAATAGTACATTATGTAACAAGGGAATAAAGTCGACTTTTATTCCTGCGTTACATAAAGTACTTTATTGCCGACTCAACTCTGGCGGCAATATTTATTTGAAAACTGGAACTTTTAAATTAGGCTCACATTTCTCGCTGATTTGGATTTGCAGGGAACATGATCTGATATAAATGAAAGTGATGGTTGTTCTAGTAGAAAATTGAGGAAAATTTCGTCGTTCTATGGTTTATCTCTCGACGTATTGATCACAGTGACTTTATATATAATTGCAAAATCGGTTTACGTCGCAATATTACGTTGATATAGTTTATGCATGGACTAGTATGTGAGGAAGTCCGAATGAATTAGAATAAGGTTTGACCTCGATCTTTGACGAATTGGCCGTCAATTTATTTCCTACTTCTACTCCACCAAATATATATTGTCTAATTTTTTCCATATTTTCTTATCTACCGCTTAGGAGTACGTAGTTAAGATTTCATCCTCCATAACTCGAAGATTATGCATTTGGGACAAAGTTGTGAAGGGAAAAAATTGCGTTCTCTTCTGAATTGGTTAGAAATAATATTTTCAAAATTTTCGTGAACCCGTGTGATTATTCTTCACAAAGTTCGCGACGAACAAGCATAACCACCAGTACTTACAACTTTTTTACTGTTAATTGATCGATTTTTCAATTTTAACTTTTTTGAGTGTATTCTTTTTTATTCTTTATTCTTCAATTCTTCGAGAATTGTACGAAAATTTTGGTCACGGCTGTTTTCACTTGTCCAAAAATACCGGGACTTCTGAAGTGGATGGCGATTTTCGAAAGTTTCGAACTTACGTCATTTCCGAAACGGACGTTCTGAAGGACAATTTCGACTACCGAAAATTTCGGGATTGCCAAAAAACCCAACCCGATGCAAGCCCGTGATTCCGGGTATCCGCACAGCCCTATTTTTTACTTTGACGCGTGTTAAAAGGTCGTATAATGGCGCATGCGTTGTCACACCATTAGACACGCGATATGTTGAAGAGTAAAACGAAAAAATTGTGTTATGCAGCCCTGAGCCCAATTCCAAATGTATCTCAGAGTTCGTAATCGAAACTTGAAAAATTTTTGGATCGATCGGATTTACAGTTTGTATTTTGTCAGCTGAAAGTGCTCGAACAACGTAGTTTTTGATAAATCAGGATTCAAGCGAACAGAGATAATGAAGAAAATGTCACTGTTGTCTCGTGTCACAAACCTGCATCGTCCTTGTGTGGCTGATTCAATGATGGGATTGTTCTATTCAAATAAATGTGCTGTACTTGCACCAGAATAAGTTGAAATTTGGTACATTTTGATGACACCTAACACTAGATACAAGATGAATTAAAAATAAGAGAATTATCAGGTTCTCGCGAATACAGCGTGTTTCCGAGCGATGACTGAGGAATAAAAAGACAATGGCCCTGATGGGCTGTGGTGTGACAACCGAAAATCGTCGTGCGTTTGCGTCCCCTGAAATGATCCAATGGTAGAGTTGAGAACTTGTTGCAAAACATCAGAGAGTTATCGATTGCGACGTGATGCTGGCATCATTCACCTTCCGAGTGATACAGTCTTCGCAATAGTGAGCCCAAGCCAGTACTTAGCCTGTGTATACTTACTGACTTGTCAGCGATACAAGAAATTAATGACGAGACTAAAAATCTTCCAATATTCGTAGCAGAACAATGATCTAATTGAAGTATAGGCACCTAAGAGAAAAATGTATACATAGGTCATAAATAATAAAAGATTTGATGTCATAATGATGCAGAGACCAAAAAGTATATAAGTATATGTGGTTCATGTACGACGATATTATTGTATATGATACATTCAGGATTAATACGTGATGCATGCTATGTATTTTATAATTTTCCAGGAGACAAACTGGATTATCTATAATACTACGGAAATAATATGAAAAGAAAAGGATTATTCATTTCGAAATGGGATTCTATTCGACGCGCGCTAGACTTGATCCATAACATTAGTATTCACAATTATTCCAACAACTTTTCATTTGCTCTCTCGATCTTGAATTTTCGTAGGCGTAGAAACGAAACGCTGATTTAGCTAGTCGCAAGTAGAGTATCTACGTTAGGTAGAGAAGAAGAATTGTTTTTCGAAAATTGTTCGGGGGAAAAAATATTCAGAGTAACTGTAATACATCACGAATGCGCTAATTTTGATCAAGATAAAATTGATGCTCCGTACATGAGACGGTATTTAACGCGGTGTAGTGATTTAAAGACCTGATAAGGTGATAGTGAGAGAAAAAACGAAGCTACTTGAAACTTCAAGTGTATTTTAGCACACATTTGAAAGGTACGAGCAACATTTTTTATCACCCAACTGTCGCAGAACCGCAGCGTTATTAGCTGACCCGTTACCTGTAGAATATATCTTAAGTCAACGGCTGAATATGAAAGGGCCTGGCCGCTTGAGTCTGGAATCGGCAGGAAGGATGAAGTGGGTATTTCTTGTATAAAATGTGAGGACTGAAATCGTTACACATCATATCGTATGATCATACATCATAGATCATACATCTTCACACATCACATCATACATGATCATACTTAGTATTACAGTTCGTAACCAAAGTTTGGATGTCGGATGTTCAGAAAGTGACGTCACCAACTCAAAATCAGCTAGCCGAATTCCTCAGTCTGGAATCAACCGCGCAGTAGGGCGGACGGATGAGAGTCGCGCTCCGCAAATTTCGAGCACCGTGTTCTCAACCTCCCGGATCCCGCGCTTCGGGTCCGCTACGTATTTCGAGTACAGGGTTCTCAACCTCCCGGATCCCGCGCTTCGGGTCCGCTACGTATTTCGAGTACAGGGTTCTCAACCTCCCGGATCCCGCGCTTCGGGTCCGCTACGCGGTGAAACTCGACTTCCAGGATAAGCGCTCCGTGGCTCCTCGTTCATGTTTACAATAAATTATTTCAATTCGTTTTTCGCGCAAGCCCAAATTCAATAGCTGTCAGTGCGCTAATAAAATTTCTATAACTTTACAATCTTCTCATAATCTTTCTGGTAGATTATATCGATAAAAAAATTATATCAAACCTTACACATTATTTTTGATTTGTTCTCATGCTGAAAATATTTATAAGTATTCGGGGTATGACTCGAGGTGGTTGGCGGTGGTCGTTGGGGGTGGTTAAGGGTGGTTGCGGGTAATCAAGGTGATTCAGGAGGAGGGGGACGAGGATTTGTGCTCGCTGAGTTTAACAATTTTATAATATTCGATGGCAATTGTAATTACATTTCATCTAATCTTCTTGAAACTTGTCATCCTTACAATAAATTATTTCGATTCGTTTTTCGCGCAAGCCCAAATTCAGTAGCTGTCAGTACGCTAATAAAATTTCTATAACTTTACAATCTTCTCATAATCTTTCTGGTAGATTATATCGATAAAAAAATTATATCAAACCTTACACATTATTTTTGATTTGTCTCATGCTGAAAATATTTATTAGTATTCGAGGTATAACTCGAGGTGGTTGGCGGTGGTCGTTGGGGGTGGTTAGGGGTGGTTGCGGGTAATCTTGGTGATTCAGGAGGAGGGGGACGAGGATTTGTGCTCGCTGAGTTTAACAATTTTATAATATTCGATGGCAATTGTAATTACATTTCATCTAATCTTCTTCAAACTTGTCATCTTTACAATAAATTATTTCAATTCGTTTTTCGCGCAAGCCCAAATTCAGTAGCTGTCAGTACGCTAATAAAATTTCTATAACTTTATAATCTTCTCATTATCTTTCTGGTAGATTATATCGATAAAAAAATTATATCAAACCTTACACATTATTTTTGATTTGTTCTCATGCTGAAAATATTTATTAGTATTCGAGGTATAACTCGAGGTGGTTGGCAGTGGTCGTTGGGGGTGGTTAGGGGTGGTTGCGGGTAATCTCGGTGATTCAGGGGGAGGGGGACGAGGATTTGTGCTCGCTGAGTTTAACAATTTTATAATATTCGATGGCAATTGTAATTACATTTCATCTAATCTTCTTCAAACTTGTCATCTTTACAATAAATTATTTCAATTCGTTTTTCGCGCAAGCCCAAATTCAGTAGCTGTCAGTACGCTAATAAAATTTCTATAACTTTATAATCTTCTCATAATCTTTCTGGTAGATTATATCGATAAAAAAATTATATCAAACCTTACACATTATTTTTGATTTGTTCTCATGCTGAAAATATTTATTAGTATTCGAGGTATAACTCGAGGTGGTTGGCAGTGGTCGTTGGGGGTGGTTAGGGGTGGTTGCGGGTAATCTCGGTGATTCAGGGGGAGGGGGACGAGGATTTGTGCTCGGTGAGTAAAACACTTTTATAATATTTAATGGCAATTGTAATTATGTTGTATTCAAAATTTTTCAAACTTGTCAGGCTTACAATAAATTATTTCAATTCGTTTTTCGCGCAAGCACAAATTCAGTAGCTATGAATAAGCTTATACAATTCATTATATTATTAATTAATTATTTAATCAATTACTCAATCATATTAATCCTCACACAATATTTTCGATGTGTTCTTATACTGAAAATATTTATTACTATTCAAGGTATAACCTAAGGTGGTTGAAGGTGGTCGGAGGTGGACAAGGAGGAGGACGAGGAGGACGAGGATTTGTGCTGGGTGAGTAAAACACTTTTATAATATTTGATGGCAATTGTAATTATATTTCATCTGAAATATTACAAACTTGTCACGTTTACAATAAATTATTTCAATTCATTTTTCGTGCAAGCACAAATTCAGTAGCTATGAATAATCTTATACAATTTATTACATTATTAATTAATTAATTAATATTCCTATAATATTTGATGGCAATTGTAATTATATTTCATCTAAAACATTACAAACTTGTCACGTTTACAATAAATTATTTCAATTCATTTTTCGTGCAAGCACATATTCAGTAGCTATGAATAATCTTGTACAATTCATTATATTAATAATTAATTAATTAATTACATTAATCCTTACACAATATTTTTGATGTGTTCCTATACTAAAAATATTCATTACTATTCCAGGTATTACCCGAGGTGGTCGGAGGTGGACGAGGAGGAGGACCAGGTGGACGAGGAGGAGGACGAGGTGGACGAGGAGGAGGCGGGGTGGGTCGTCGGAGAGGACCTCTCCTGTCCTCAGAGGAGGGGAGGGGTAGGGGCAGGGAAGGGGGAGAGGTGGGCGGGGAGGGGGAAGGGCCGGGACGGGAAGGGAAGGGATGGGAAGGGGCGGGGGGCAGAGGGAGGGGCGGCGGGAGGGAGGGAGGGCGGGAGGGCGGGAGGGCGGGAGGGCGGGAGGGAGGGAGGGAGGGCGGGCGGGTGGGAGGGAGAGAGTGGAGGACGGATGTCGAAGCGAGCCCGTTAGAGTAAATAGATCAGAACACCCCCCCCCCCCCCCCCCCCCCCCCGCCCGTCCGCCCGCCCGCCCTCCCTCCCTCCCGCCCTCCCTCCCGCCACCCCTCCCTCTGCCCCCCGCCCCTTCCCATCCCTTCCCCCTCCCCGCCCACCTCTCCCCCTTCCCTGCCCCTTCCCTGCCCCTACCCCTCCCCTCCTCTGAGGAGAGGAGAGTTCCTCTCCGACGACCCACCCCGCCTCCTCCTCGTCCACCTCGTCCTCCTCCTCGTCCACCTGGTCCTCCTCCTCGTCCACCTGGTCCTCCTCCTCGTCCACCTCCGACCACCTCGGGTAATACCTGGAATAGTAATGAATATTTTTAGTATAGGAACACATCAAAAATATTGTGTAAGGATTAATGTAATTAATTAATTAATTATTAATATAATGAATTGTACAAGATTATTCATAGCTACTGAATATGTGCTTGCACGAAAAATGAATTGAAATAATTTATTGTAAACGTGACAAGTTTGTAATGTTTTAGATGAAATATAATTACAATTGCCATCAAATATTATAGGAATATTAATTAATTAATTAATAATGTAATAAATTGTATAAGATTATTCATAGCTACTGAATTTGTGCTTGCACGAAAAATGAATTGAAATAATTTATTGTAAACGTGACAAGTTTGTAATATTTCAGATGAAATATAATTACAATTGCCATCAAATATTATAAAAGTGTTTTACTCACCCAGCACAAATCCTCGTCCTCCTCGTCCTCCTCCTTGTCCACCTCCGACCACCTTCAACCACCTTAGGTTATACCTTGAATAGTAATAAATATTTTCAGTATAAGAACACATCGAAAATATTGTGTGAGGATTAATATGATTGAGTAATTGATTAAATAATTAATTAATAATATAATGAATTGTATAAGCTTATTCATAGCTACTGAATTTGTGCTTGCGCGAAAAACGAATTGAAATAATTTATTGTAAGCCTGACAAGTTTGAAAAATTTTGAATACAACATAATTACAATTGCCATTAAATATTATAAAAGTGTTTTACTCACCGAGCACAAATCCTCGTCCCCCTCCCCCTGAATCACCGAGATTACCCGCAACCACCCCTAACCACCCCCAACGACCACTGCCAACCACCTCGAGTTATACCTCGAATACTAATAAATATTTTCAGCATGAGAACAAATCAAAAATAATGTGTAAGGTTTGATATAATTTTTTTATCGATATAATCTACCAGAAAGATTATGAGAAGATTATAAAGTTATAGAAATTTTATTAGCGTACTGACAGCTACTGAATTTGGGCTTGCGCGAAAAACGAATTGAAATAATTTATTGTAAAGATGACAAGTTTGAAGAAGATTAGATGAAATGTAATTACAATTGCCATCGAATATTATAAAATTGTTAAACTCAGCGAGCACAAATCCTCGTCCCCCTCCCCCTGAATCACCGAGATTACCCGCAACCACCCCTAACCACCCCCAACGACCACTGCCAACCACCTCGAGTTATACCTCGAATACTAATAAATATTTTCAGCATGAGAACAAATCAAAAATAATGTGTAAGGTTTGATATAATTTTTTTATCGATATAATCTACCAGAAAGATAATGAGAAGATTATAAAGTTATAGAAATTTTATTAGCGTACTGACAGCTACTGAATTTGGGCTTGCGCGAAAAACGAATTGAAATAATTTATTGTAAAGATGACAAGTTTGAAGAAGATTAGATGAAATGTAATTACAATTGCCATCGAATATTATAAAATTGTTAAACTCAGCGAGCACAAATCCTCGTCCCCCTCCTCCTGAATCACCAAGATTACCCGCAACCACCCCTAACCACCCCCAACGACCACCGCCAACCACCTCGAGTTATACCTCGAATACTAATAAATATTTTCAGCATGAGACAAATCAAAAATAATGTGTAAGGTTTGATATAATTTTTTTATCGATATAATCTACCAGAAAGATTATGAGAAGATTGTAAAGTTATAGAAATTTTATTAGCGTACTGACAGCTACTGAATTTGGGCTTGCGCGAAAAACGAATCGAAATAATTTATTGTAAGGATGACAAGTTTCAAGAAGATTAGATGAAATGTAATTACAATTGCCATCGAATATTATAAAATTGTTAAACTCAGCGAGCACAAATCCTCGTCCCCCTCCTCCTGAATCACCTTGATTACCCGCAACCACCCTTAACCACCCCCAACGACCACCGCCAACCACCTCGAGTCATACCCCGAATACTTATAAATATTTTCAGCATGAGAACAAATCAAAAATAATGTGTAAGGTTTGATATAATTTTTTTATCGATATAATCTACCAGAAAGATTATGAGAAGATTGTAAAGTTATAGAAATTTTATTAGCGCACTGACAGCTATTGAATTTGGGCTTGCGCGAAAAACGAATTGAAATAATTTATTGTAAACATGAACGAGGAGCCACGGAGCGCTTATCCTGGAAGTCGAGTTTCACCGCGTAGCGGACCCGAAGCGCGGGATCCGGGAGGTTGAGAACCCTGTACTCGAAATACGTAGCGGACCCGAAGCGCGGGATCCGGGAGGTTGAGAACACGGTGCTCGAAATTTGCGGAGCGCGACTCTCATCCGTCCGCCCTACTGCGCGGTTGATTCCAGACTGAGGAATTCGGCTAGCTGATTTTGAGTTGGTGACGTCACTTTCTGAACATCCGACATCCAAACTATGGTTTCGAACTTTGATACCATGTATGATGATGTATGATGTACGATGTATGATGTACGATGTATGATGTACGATGTATGATGTACGATGTATGATGTATGATGATATGATATGATGTATAATGAGTTTAGGTTTCACATTTCATACAAGAAATACACACTTTATCTCTCCTGCCGATTCCAGACTCAAGCGGCCAGGCCCTTCGATGGTCAGCCGTTGACTGAAGATGTATTCTTCAGTGAACGGGTCGGCTAATAACGCTGCCGTTCTGCGACAGTTGGATGATGAAAAATTTCGCTCGTATCTTTCAAATGTGTGTTAAAATACACTCGAAGTGTTAAGAAGCGTCGTTCTTTCTCTCCCTATCACCTTCCTAGGTCTTTAAATCACTACGCTGTTTTCGCTGCGTTTTCTGAGTTTCTGAGGGTCCAATAAGTCAGGTACGGGTCATTTGAATCGAATCCGAAACAAAAAATTTTCCGCTCAAAAAATGAAGAAAAAGTAAGGCATTTTACATTTTTTGCGAAAATTTTCGCGATTTTGAAAAGTGCTGGAATTAACTCTTTCGTGCACTATTCCGACGTAATTTTGCAAGAGAAATCGATTGTGCGCAGTCCCAATACGCTGCGATCGACGCATCAAAAGTTACAGCCAAAAAACGAGAACCTGAAATTTCGACATTTTTCATCAGTTGCTTTTTTGCTCGCCGTTTCTCTCCTGTTGATCTTACGCTTTTTTCGCTGCGCTTTCTGGATTCCTGAGGGTCCAATCAGTCAGGTAAGGGTCATTCAAATCGAATCTGAGACCAAAAATTTTGGGCTCGAAAAATGAAGAAAAAGTAAGTCCAACCCCTTACCATTTGTTATGTGGGGGTGAGAATGTACTCAGCGGTGGTAGTTAATGATTAATTGAATAATCAAGCTTCCACGTAGCCACAATGAACAAAAATCAAATCTAAGAAAGACCTACCTTTCTATAAGCCGGTAATTTGTAGGATCGTGTTGGTATAGTCCTGTACAGGTCTGTGACGTTTGTTGAAATGATTGAGGCGAATTTATAGTAATAAAAATGGGAAAAGGTTGTCGTTCAAAATAAATGGTTCGACGTGATTCAACTGGTAAAAGATAAAGTATATTTGGTACGATATTGTAATTGAAATGTGTGGTAACAATGAGTGTTGATAATGACGTAACAATTTATAAAGTGTTTGAATGTATATAACAATCCACACCGACGGACGAATTTATAATGAAATGCAGAGAAGCTGCAGAATCGCTAAATTTGACCGTTTGCGTATTTGAGCAAATCGTGTGTTATTCTATTCTAATGTTATTATTATTAGATACCAAGATCATTTATCCTGAACGATACTTATAACTAGCGGGTCGTGATTATTGTATTGTATCTCTCTTTTTAGATTATCTTAAATTACTTATATTTCCTGTTGTTATTTCTTGTTGGTTAAATCTTGGAAACAATACGTATGACTTAATTGGGGTAGTGAAGCTAGCCACCAACTCTAGTCTTACCTTTGACCAGATATTATGATAGTAAATTTTGATTAGACAGGTGAAGACATTAGAATTCGTTCAATGCTGATGATTAGCACTCGGATTGACTTATCTTTAGATGTAATACGGCGAGATTGAGAGCCGTCGGATCGTGTCGGTCTGCGTCAGTAGAATTTCCGGATCAGGGCCTCACCTCGAGATCGGAAGGGTTGATGAGTCCGAACGTTGTTAACGTTGAGCACTTAGTCTTTGTAAATTTAGAATAATACTCTACTATCGAAAGCTATGGTTGAAAATGTCAATTTGATTCACTCGCGGTTTTGATATATATTGAAAGGTGATTCTAACGATTATTATTTCAAGATGATAATGTAACTGGTTATTATTATAAACACTTAACATTACCAGATCCGGATTGAATCTGGGCAGAACTTGGTTATTTTTTATGAAAACCGAATATCATAAAAATGTCTATTTTCGAAATAAATAGATTTAGTAAGGAACAGGAAAGATGGAACGTAGAAGATAGTGAGTCTTCAAATCACAGGATAATATGATTGCTCGAATTTGTCGGATTAGCAAGAGGCTTTAGGCCGGACAAAACTAAGATTTTCCGAACGCTACTATTGCTCAAGATGGGCTAATACGGGTTGACGTCCACGCACCTCGCGACTTAACAGAAGAAAGACGCGGCTTCTTGGGCCTGAGTGTCCAAGGAGCTGCAGTTGTAATAAGTTACAACGGTAATTAGCCAATGAGGTGCGAAGGCGACCTCCTGGTGCCCGAATCTATATGGTCAGCGCTACTCCACGCTCTTTGACGGTGTTCCGACGATTCTCAATCTCGTCGGTGACATATTAAAAATATGAACAAGAGATATTTACATACAATATTCACACATTCATTCATACATCCTTATAAGTAATCTATTTTATTTAGTTCACAATGGATGAATAGTTTATGCTAAATATCAATGATAATTTTGCCTTAAAAAGAGAGGTATTATTAGGCTGAGCTCCGCTGTTACTAGCTCAGCAGTCTCCTATCTCAGTTCTTGGTACCAGTCATAAGAAACAATTTGGAACCTAATACTAGGGATCATTGTCGGTCTCTACGTGACTTTTGCCACGTGGAACTCGCCGTTATTAGAATATGAGATTTTAATGAAATAATATCTGTGCATTGAAGAAATTAAAGAAATGAAATGAAATGGATTTTGAAAAAGGTACGCCAAGGCGGTACCCTACCCTACCCTACCCTATACCCTATCCTATACCCTACCCTATACCCTACCCTCCCCTACTCTACCCCCTACCCTTCTTCTCCCCTCTCCGCGTCCCTCCCATCCACCTCTCCTTTCCGTCCCGCCCTCTTCTTCAGCCTACTCCTTCTCCCGATTCTGTTCCTACTCCTACTCCTGATCCTACTCCTACTTCTGATCCTACTCCTATTACTACTCCTACTCCTATTCCAGATTCTACTTCTACTTCTACTCCTGATTCAGCTCCTACTCCTACCCCTGATTCCACTCCTGATCCTACTCTTACTCCTGATCCTTCTCCTACTCCTCCTCCTACTCTATTCAATACTTTAGAATGATATACTCAGAGTGCACGAATCCTCGTCATCCTCGTCCACCTTGTTCTCCTTGTCTTCCTGGTCCTCCTCCTCGTCCACCTCCGACCACCTCCAACCACCACCAATCACCTCCAACAACCACCTATAACCACTTCGGGTTATACCTGGAATAGTAATGAATATTCTCAGTATAAGAACACATCAAAAATATTGTGTAAGGATTATTATAATTAATTAAATCATCAATTATATAATAAATTTTATCAGCGCATTTATAGCTACTGATTTGTGCTTGCGCGAAAAATGAATTGAAATAATTTATTGTTAACATGACAAGTTCGAAAAATTTTAAATACAATATAATTACAATTGCCATTAAATATAATCAAAATGTTAAACTCACCGAGCACAAATCCTTGTCTTTCTCATCCACCGTGTTCTACTCGTCTTCCTCGTCCTCCTCCTCGTCCACATTCGACCACCTCCAACGACCACCGCTAACCCGAGATGGTTACCGGTGGTAACTAATAAATATTTTCAGCATTAGAACACGCAAAAATATTGTGTAAGGATTAATATTATTTTTTTACTGACACATTTTACCAAGAAGATTATGAGAAAATTATACAAAATTATATAAAATTTATTAGCACAATGATAGCTACTGAATTTGGGCTTGCGCGAAAAATTATTTGAAATAATTCATTGTAAACATGACAAGTTTAAAAGATTTTAGATACGATATAATTACAATAGCCTTTAAATATTATAAAAATGTTATACTCACTGTGCAGAAATCCTTGTCTTCCTCGTCCTCCTCCTTCTCCTCCTCGTCCACCTCTTGTCCCTGAAGTTGAGTTTCACTAGGTAGCGGAGCTTGAGCGCAGGAGCCACGAGCGCTTGTCCTGGAAGTCGAGTTTCACCAGGTAGCGGACCCGGAGCGCAGGATCCAGGAGGTTGAGAACCCGGTACTCGAAATCTGCGGAGCGCGATTCTCATCCGTCCGCTCTACTGCGCGGTTGTTTCCAGACTGAGAAATTCGGCTAACTGATTACTACAGATCGATGACGTCAAAATAGAAAAAAATTTTGGGTGACGTCACTTTCTGAACATCCGAAGATCTAAGCTTTGGTTTCGAAGTTTAATACTATGTATGATGTATGATGATATGATATGACGTATAATGAATTTAGTTTTCACATTTCGGACAAGAAATACACACTGCATCTTTCCTGCCGATTCCAGACTCAAGCGACTATATGTATAGGCCTTTCGATGGTCAGCCGTTGACTAAAGATATATTCTTCAGTTAACAGGTCAGCTAATAACGCTGTCGTACTACGACAGTTGGATGATAAAAATTTTTGCCCGTACCTTTCAAATGCGTGTTAGAATACACTCGAAGTTTTAAGAAGCTTCGTTCTATCTCTCTCTATAACAAAAAAATCGCTGACAATCACCTTTTTACCTTTTCACCGGGATGTATTACAGTTACTCTGAATTTTTTTCCATACGGACACTTTTCGAAAAACAATTCTGCTCCTCTACCCAACGTAGATATCTCACCTGCGACTAATAAAAACAGCGTTTTGATTCTATGCCTACGAAAATTCAAGATCGAGAGAGCAAATGAAACATTGTTGGAATAATTATGAATATTAATGTTATGGCATACATCGAGCGCGTGTCGTATGGTATCCCATTTCGAAATGAATAATTCTTCTATTTTCATATCATAGCTGATTATTTTAGATAATCTAGTTCCTCTCCTAGAAAATTATAAAATTCATAGTATGCATCACGTATTAATCGTAAATGGATCATATACTTTTTGTTCTCTGCATCACTATTACATCTGAACTATTATTATTTATGATCTATGTATACATTCCTCTCTCGAGTACCCATACTTCAATTAAATCACTGTTTTGCTACGAATTTTGAAAGAAATTTATTCTCATTATCAATTTCTTGTATCGCCAACAAATCGGTAAGTACACACAGGCTTAGTACTGGCTTGGGCCTACTATTGCGAAGACGGTATTACTCGGAATGTGAATGCAGCTAGTATCATGTCGAAATCAAGAACTCTCTGATATTCTGTAATAAGTTCTTAACTCTACCGTTGGAACATCTTAGGGAGCGCAAGCACACGACGATTTCCGGTTGTCACACCAAAGCCCATTAGGGCAGCTGCCTTTATATTCTTCAGTCAACGTAGGAGGTGTTTGGAGGTGGTTGGCGGTGATGGGATGAGGTCGAGGAGAACGAGGAAGACGAGGATGACGAGGGGGGGAGGGGGACGAGGTGGACGAAAAGGACGAAGGTGGTCGGAGGTGGTCGGTGGTGTTCGGAAATGGCAGGAGGTGGTAGGCGCTGGTAAGGTGGTAGGCGGTGGTAGTATGTGGTCGTAGATGGTAGGAGGTGATAGGAGGATGTTGGTGGCAGTAGCAGGTGGTAGGACGTGTTTGGAGGTTGTAGGAAGTGGTAGAAGGTGTTTGTAGGTGGTCGGAGATGATCGGAGGTGGTCGAGGAGGACGAGGACTACGAGGATGTTGAGGTGGTGGAGGAGGAGTGGGACAAGGTGGACGACGAGCACGAAGGTGGTCGGAGGTGATCAGAGGTGGTTGACGGTGGTTGGAGGTGGTCGGAAGTAGTTGGGGTGCTTGGCGATGGACGCGGTTACGCTTCATCTCATCGAGCTGATCGCCATTTCTAAGGCGCAGTCGACAAGTAGTCTTACGTACTCACTTTGTACCGATTCAATCTCAAGCTTTGATACCGACACTACTTTGGTTGCTACGAATGTCGGTGCGAGCTCGGTAGGTAGAGTCGATAGAGCAGAACCCCCCCACGCTCCCAGGTCCACCTGGACCCACTTGCCCGCCAAAAACTGGTCACAAACATTTACCCAGGGGTATTAGTCTTTATGTTCTTCAGTCAACGTCCCGAGTAAACGCCACAGTATGATGGGTTGCCTACCTCCAAGGTACACAAATGCCGATAAGATAGGTCTACCTAGTTATGGGTAGGTATCGCGTCTGTAGTCCTCGCGAGCGTTGACTGATGTATAAAGATTCACAGCATTAAGTTATTTTTCGTTTGGGGGTAAGAGCAGTTTCACGTGTATCAAACAAGCAACTGACCACGCCGGTAAAACAAGTTCTTCATAACCAACAACTATCGCGTGCGTGCAAAATGTTGGTAACATACCGTCGTCATTGTGAAAATAAAAAGTTGAGAAAATCTCGCACAAGAAATACGTACGCTGAAATTATACAGCCGAAAAATAAATGTCAATCAAATGGACGAACGTATATCGTTTGGTTTCATATCACTTGAATACTGAATACGTGAAATCTTTTATAGGTGACAGTAGCATCTTTAAGATGCTCAATTTATTTTTTTGAAGTTTCTTATCAAGTCAACTTTGACCTGCAAATATTTTGGAAAAATTTTGAATTGCTTTATTTTCAGTTTACATCATTTCAAGAATGTTTCTATGACATTTTGTTCTTTCTGATTTGATGAGCACTTTTAAGATTTCGAATTGAAAAAATTCAATTCCTCAAGTTTTGGAATATCGGAAAAACTATGAAACATTTTTCTGTTAGCTAGAAGCACGTTGATAATATGTAGAAGGCTGAACGTGTTTTCTGAGCTTGAGATGATAATAGCTTTTTCGCCACGAAGTAGATACGGTATGGCGCCTGTGAAAAGGCAAAGATTTAGAGATCGGCGGGATGAGGTCGAAACCAATAGCAATAGCAACCAGGTCCTGTAATACAATACAGAAATGATATATGTTTTCGGACAGTATAAAACATAAATAATTATCCTGTTTCATATATGAATCGTCTCTTGTCTCTATTACATTAGGGAATTTTCCTCTTGGCAGTCCGTTTTTTTCGTCCCATCGTTAGATTTTATTTTCTCTGCTGTTTCGACAATTCTGTTTTGAAATACGTTTTTCGCGACTTCGCTGCTTGTGTTTGTAATTTTTGTTCAGCTTCGCAATTGCTGTTGCTCGGAGAAGTATCATATAATTCCATCAAGGATGTGTGAAACGTATTGTCAATGTCCATGACGTGTGACGTTTCAAATGACTCCTTTTGAATTGTAATTCGATTAGTCTGGTCAGGCTTTGGGTTTGAGGTGGACTCTGCAATATCCGTCTTTTCGTGCGTCCGCCAAAGATCGTGCCGTCATCCGTGTTATTCTGTGTGAAGATTACGTAAGTCATCTCTGTTTCAGAAATTTCTGCTACGCTAGTCATTGTTTTCCAAGATAATACAACCATGGCTTCGAACGCGGAAATGCCAGTCTCTTGATTTTGTCGTTTTCGTACTCTCAAAAATTAAACGAGGAAAAAGATGTGTAGATGGAGAAGACGTACTTTTAACAACCATACATTCTGTAGATTTTCTGACGCGTATGGCTATCTGAATCGAAGTATGGAGTATAATTTTGAACAATTGGTAAAACGTAGTTCAGCTACGTTAAATCGAAAAATTTAAGTATTAATTTCTCCAGCCCTCTGTACAGCTACAGACAAGTACAGAACAAGAGTGTTTTTCTGAATTTCTTACGTTTCAAATAGGCAAGTCCTGTTTCTTTCAACTTCTGTATTTTCATATTTCAATCTACTCGTTCGCGATATCATGATTTTTCTAGAAAGTGGTGGGGAGAAAAAAAATGCAACCTTTTTCTGCATCTAAAACGCCCTTTTCGCGATTCCAAGCTGCTTCCATCAGACTGGCGATGTATTTCAAGATTTTTGATATCATACTGTCCTACACGCATTGCGAAAACTTCACTACGATAATTTTAGAAATGTCCACGAGATCGATTCATTCCGTAACTAAAAGATAACGTGTTGCAAAATGCTTCCGAAAATTACTCGTTCACATTGATGGGTACTTTAGAATTTTTATCAGACCATACGGTGCAAGGTAAATCGTTTGCCTGATCTTCGGTCACGTCTATACCTACTTTTGAAACCAAGAATATTCATTAGACTTTCAGTATGATTAGTTTCGTTGCTCGTTTTTTTTTAATTTTTAAATTCGCAGCATAGTTAATGCTATTGTACAATGTAGTATCACGAAACCATCCGGTACAGGTGTGCCCACATAGTGGGCGTATATGAAAACAAGTCTCAGCTACGACGTAAGAACGGATGGGAACGTAGTCCATGCTTACCCGTTCAACGTGCAATGTATGGGGAAAAGAGCACTGGAAACAATAAATATTTGAATTGCACTATCCGAATCATTCATTTCGCCACTCGAAACATTAGATTTGATTCGGGCCATTCAATCGCGCCGAGAATTTGTAGATGAATGTAACGATATACGCATATTGTAGGAATGAAAAAAACGTGCGCCCCAGGAATGATAAGATTTCAGAATCGTAATAAAATGATGATTTGGTTTTCTGATATGGCGACGGAAACGGTACATTGAGAAAAGTTTTGCTGTAGTAAATAAATATATTTCGTTGACTATTTTCAGGAACCATTTTTTAACTGTTGAAAAACTCATCAACATGTAATAAATATGTGTACCGCTACAATACAATCGAAATTTTGTAGTATTTGAAGCAAATAGAATATTACCCTCTCACTAAAATACGTCTATTATTGAAAACATACTCTAAAATTATGGCAGTAAGGCGAGAATTGATTAAAATTTTTTTCTCTATTACCAAAAAAATTAAGACAAATTATGAGGAATTTCACACCGTGTTATCCCGAATGAAGATTTATTAACAGTGAAAGTTGTATGAAAGGTGGGTAATATGTGTAAAAGTAATATAAATACATGTATAATGTAAACTTATCACTAGTGATCCCAGTACGATTTAGCCTCGTGTTGGTCCAGTTTCGTCCGTTAATTTATTCGATTGCCCTTATTGCCTTTTCGTAGTTTCCGTTATTATTTATGTTTGCCTTTTTTGATGTGTAATTGGTGATTATTCAACTTTAATAATTCAGTGAATCTGCAGTAAAATTAGTTTTCTGAAAAGCTCACTCCATTTTGAGATATATATATATATATTTATGTTTCGACCGTGTTACCGGTTCAGTTGCCGTCGAGGGACTGAAAGCTAGAAACGGTGAGGACTAGATTCATAGGCTACGACCGCGACGGTCAAGCCTTTACATGATCTACATTGAACTCTTGTTGTGTCTTAGGCGGGCTTATTCTATTGTTAGACCACTCACGCAAACATAATTATAAAGACTCGTATCTCCGGTGCAATCAGAATTACCTCCTCCAAAAAGGTCTCGTATTTTGCGTCGTCCGCTACAGAATATTCAATGCTGTCCAATGTGGTAGAAATGCAATTCAGACTTTTCTTTTTTTTTTTTTGCACAAACGGACGCCGTCGAGGGATGCAAAGATTACCGTTCCAGTTTGTCGGAATGGTCAATGAAAACGCAACTTCACGGTGAGTTTTTACGGTTTAACCCGAATATCCCAAGCTGGAACTTGTAGACTATCCAGATCAAAGTAATGGAAAAAATATCTTGCTCTAGGATGGCTTTACGTTTAGCCAATTTTCATTTCACATATCTTTCTGCGTTATCACAAGTTACGATCGCATATAGTATAATTGAACGAATGCCTGTCACAATTTTTGCTGGATGGCCAACTTTGTTGCGGTAGCATTTATTGTCGAATTTGAATTGCCATCTGTTCACAGATATTTCAATCGGTCGGAACACGTTAAGCATAAAATTTGTTGCTTTTTTGCATACATACGCCACATTCTCGGAGGCTGTACCACTTATGCGTATCTTTTCGAGAAATTAATTTCATAACGGAACGATGTCTCGTTCAAAGTTGAGGTGATCGGAATATGGTCTGAGCAAGTTCAGATCTGTAAGACTCTCAAATTCGCAATGTTGGACAGTTTACGATTATTTCCGAGGTAAGATCATCGACGAACACCTCACACTGCCTTTCTAACTAAACTAACTTTCCAACTCTCGCATTGAGTAACAAATAAATTCGGCACTGTACGTAAAGCAAGCTACCGTGTCACTCGGGGCTCTGCAATAAATCAATGAGAACCAGTTTAACCCAACATTTTCCTCATTGGTGTTTACAAAATATTCATCACCTTCGTTTATCGCAGTGCCCACTGAGGATCTCTTCCTTTTTGCATCTATTGGAATAATAATAGATTGCGCGAGTACGATTACATTGATTTTGAACAACGTTATCCTCATATTTCTAAGAATTCGTGTTATGCTTGTTTTTTTCTGCCAATTTCGACGCTGGCAGCAATATTTCGCACGCCTTATGAACCGAACTTCCTTTCCCTCACTTGATCTTCTCCGCCTTAACCCTTTCGGCCCGAGCGGTGACTATAGTCACCCAACGACCGACGCTCGCTCTGTCCGAGCGGTGACTATAGTCACCCAACGCCTGACGCTCGCTCTGTACGAGCGGTGACCATGGTACGGACGCTTGCCGCGACTGCTCGGTCAGCGGGGACGGCGCGACGTAGAATGCGTCCGTACCGAAAGGGTTACATACGCCGATCAACGTTGGAAATCGATACTTGCTTCGTACATCCCGAGACGATCGCACCACCATCCGGATTTTGAAGTGTGACAGAGAATTTCGTACGTGCAATTTCATTATCGAATTTCCACAACCGTCGCCTACGACCAAGAAACAGAGGTAATCGATCACACAAAGAGTATTAACGTGTCCCCGTTTGTCAGCCGCCCTTCTGATCTCTAATTGCTCATTGTTTATATTGCGTGTACACAATGCTTTCTGTTGCCTGATCATAATTATCATTTGTATTCGATAGGCGAGACCTGGACCTGGAAGTCCCTGCTTGAAGTGACTTGTATTCAGCAACATGTTCCGGTACTTGGTACTCCTCCTGTCACTCTCATCCGTCGCTTACAGCGGTGAGTAGTTGATGAAGCAGATACTGAAGTAGAATCTTCTCGATTCAGTCGTATTATTCTATCTCTTCCGGCTAGCGCATCTGACGTGCTCGCCCGACGTACCTGTCACTGTGAATACGTGACTAAACACCGCTGGTGAAAACTCGGTACTATCGACAAACGGAAATTTTTTTTTCCCGATCAATCAGCGAGCTCGATTTTTGAATGTTCATGAAATATTGCGGGATCTCTCCGATGAATGAGTCAATTGATCCCGAAGACTAGAGTGATCGAAGAACTGTACATTTTCAGAATCAACTGCGGGTAAGCGTATTATCGATGGTGTTCCTGCGGAACTCACCGACTTTCCCTAACAGCTGAGCCTGCGCTTGAGAGGCATCCACATATGCGGCGCTGCCCTGATATCTCCGGAATGGGCCGTCACCTCGGCTAATTGCACCACCGGACGGCATATTCAAGACTTGAGTCTCCAGGCTGGAACCGCAAAACTTTCATCCGGAGGCCAATTCCATGCCATTTCCCAGGTGATCAACCACCCGAAGCTCGACAGCATGTCCATGGACCATGCCATCAGTCTCCTGAAAGTCAGCGTTAATTTCACCAGGGCGAAACCGTAAACAAGATTGAGCTTCCCGAGCAAGATCAGGAACTCCCAATTGGCATCTACGCCAAAGTTTCCGGATGGGGTTCCGGTTGGGAATGGTACCCCGAAAACACAGATCTTTTGTATCAGACTTCCGTACCGATTGTTTCCAACGATGACTGTAACGCCACCTACCCCGGTTCGATCACCGATAGCATGATCTGCGCCGGCTACGACGATGAAATTAAAGGACACTGCTACGGTGATGAGGGAGGCCCACTTGTCCGCGATAAAATCCTCTTCGGTATTGTCTCTTGGAGCGACGGTTGCACCCGTCCTAAATTCTATGGAGTTTCCACTCGCGTCGCCGCCTACCGCAACTGGATCAAAGATACGACAAGTTTCTAATCTTACAACCCCCTATAAGCGTACACTGTCCGTGTCTCTGTTGCCGTCATTGCGAAAATTCTCTAATCTTATGTTCCAATTGTACTTTGTTGAGTTTATTGCTGAAATTGTGCAATTTTATTATCCAAGAATTATGTACGGTTGATTATTATACGCAGCAAACAAATTCCATTTATCCATATCCATTTTTCGTCCTGATACTCGTCCTTGGTTGAAACCAAGGGGTTGACCACTTTATGAGACTTTATGAGATTTCTAGATATCCCATTGTCGAACGATTTTAAGATCGTTGTAAATATTGCGAAAGACTTGTATATTCTAAGAGATTTCACAAGAACTTACGCAGTGTACCAGGTTTGTAGGGTAATCAACGCCTCGATTATAACAAAATTTATGATTTTTTAACCGTAAATTTTAACCCTACGACTCATGACTTGATTTTTTTTTTTCAAACGCATGATTGGGGTCCGAACGCGCCCGACGCTTTTTTGATCATAAAACCGGTCCTATGCAATTGAACAGACTCTCTTGTAAGTGGTTCTTTTTTTTCGTTTTTGCGTAAGGAAGAGGACGATATTCGAGAAATCTAATTTCATTCGCATTAAATTAATGAAAATCCTATTCAACGACTGAAATCTGTGTAGCGTCAGGAGGGCTGAGTGTTGTTCAAAGTTCGCATGGGTTGCGTTATATCTAACATTTTCGCGATTCCGTTCCGAATCATTCGATCCTATGTGCGTCGACATGAGTTGGTCTTTTCAATTCGATTACTCGATCATCATCAATGAACTAATCATACCATTCGAATGGTCTACCTCCTTTTAAACCGATCTCTTCCTCTCTCATACATTTTCTGCACTAGGAGCAGTGTCACGAAAGTGCATAATCGGTGTGTACGGAGCGTAAACAGCGAAATAACACCTTGGTTGGGCGTAGAGTAGGTTTCGGTAACCACGCACCGAAGTCGACGCGTTCTTCCCCGTAAAACTGTTTTGAGTTTACAATTTCATGAAAAATGATGGTTGGAGAAAATAATTTACCGCAAATCAGTAAAGCTATTTACAGTTGGGACAATTCTGTAAAAATTATGAAAGAAATAAAAAAGGATGAAAACAATCGTTCGTCGAGTCGGCATGGAATACTTCGTATGTATGCTTGACCGGAAACAAAAGTATAGTTTTATTTGATGTTTCGGAAAATGTTATACATAAGTAATAATCACGAAAAATATGGAAGGCACAAGTCGACGTTTTCGTTCACGTTTCATATTTGTAGTAATGTTGAGAAATACATCGACACCTTGTAATGCAAATTAGTATGGGCATGTTCTCCGATTGTGTCCTGTGAATGAAAAAAAATACTCAAGATTCTATTGAAACGACATCATACTAACTATAACTATTATTTCTAGAGAGTGGGGTACTCTTGCCTGAACCACCGCAATTTCCGCACGTATAACTGCGACCACCCCCGGAGAATGACATCGAAGGAGATGGTGTGAACATGTAGTTATAGGACGATGACGAAGTGCTGCGACGGCCGCAAGTTCTACTGTTGTGACCTGAGATGAGAAGACAAAATACATATTAATTCTCATCATCTTGACTTCTGATCATAATCTTTACTGCTAACATCATAGCTCCAATAATAGTCACTGAAAATGGTCTCAATAATGTACCTTCACCGCCACAGGTACTGCATCTAGGAGTGGCTCTCGTTGAAGCCCTGGATGTCACAGAATCGCGCGAGCGTGTTGATCTGTTGTGTTCTGAGGGTTGAAAAATTTTGAAAACACGAAATTTCATACAAAATCAGTGAAACTAGTTGAATTTGCAAGACTTTTTTGAAATTTGAAAATTATGCGTAATCAATATTCAGTATATTTTATAAGGTACGAATAGCAGAGTACAATTTAATTTATTTTTGAATATATTAAAACACGAGCCGTCATTTGGTTTAAAATTCATTCATTCATCCATTCCACAACTCATTAGTTTCAGTTGTATATTGTTTAAAAATGGTGTATATTGTTAAAATTATAAATGAGTGTAAATAGTAGTCTTTCGTCGAGGGACTATATTCTTGGATTTCTCAGTGTTTTTTGTTGTTCCTTCGTTTTAAATCGTCTCTCTTCGAATTTGACTTGACTTGTGGAGTTTATGATAATTAATGTTAAATGTTCTTCTCCGAGGTTTAAATTTATTTTTTTATTATAAGTTCGTCGATTTTCGGTCTGCTAATATTTCATCCGCGTGTGTCGTGCTCATTGCGCGGTTATGTTTGAATCATTATACATTGTTAGTACCTTCTCCTCCAAATAGTCCCGATCCGTGAGATCTCGCAGGAGTGCTGGATGCAGCAGGTTTGGGTGATGAAGTAACTGATCCCAGCTGTAAGTACGTCCATCTCTCGTGTCCTAGGTGATTAAAACAATTTTTCAATAGGAACATGGAATTTATTTTACTGGCGAGGCCTTGTTTCCATTCACAATACCGGTCAAAGGTTCAAGATCAATTTTCGAATTTTCGAAATGATTCTGAATTGTCGGACAGTGATGGTTATACCTTGTTGACCACGTACGCCGCCTTCATGTGATGTTTCGGTGGCTTTATCAGCAGTAGTTTTGAACACGGAAACAGATGATTTATTCATTGGACAGGTCGTTCTGTTGTGTCCTAGATATTGGAAAAAATTTGCACGTCAAATCGTGAATTATATCTTATTTATCAATATATCTTCGTTTATACCTTCGTTGCCACATACTCCGCACTTATATGATCTCTTGGGACTTTCGGTGACTTTGGAAGGTTGAATTATCGACTCGGATGCAGCTGATTGATTCATTGGACAGGTCGTTCTGTTGTGTCCTAGATATTGGAAAAATTTGCACGTCAAGTCGTGAATTATATCTTATTTATCAATATATCTTCGTTTATACCTTCTCTGCCACATACTCCGCACTTATATGAACTCTTGGGACTTTCGGTGACTTTGGAAGGTTGAATTATCGACTCGAATGCAGCTGATTTATTCATTGGACAGGTCGTTCGGTTGTGTCCTAGATATTGGAAAAAATTTGCACGTCAAATCGTGAATTATATCTTATTTATCAATATATCTTCGTTTATACCTTCGTTGCCACATACTCCGCACTTATATGAACTCTTGGGACTTTCGGTGACTTTGGAAGGTTGAATTATCGACTCGGATGCAGCTGATTTATTCATTGGACAGGTCGTTCTGTTGTGTCCTAGATATTGGAAAAATTTGCACGTCAAGTCGTGAATTATATCTTATTTATCAATATATCTTCGTTTATACCTTCTCTGCCACATACTCCGCACTTATATGAACTCTTGGGACTTTCGGTGACTTTGGAAGGTTGAATCATCGACTTGGATGCAGCTGATTTATTCATTGGACAGGTCGTTCTGTTGTGTCCTAGATATTAGAAAAAATTTTCACGTCAAATTGTGAATTATATCTTATTTATCAATATATCTTCGTTTATACCTTCTCTGCCACATACTCCGCACTTATATGAACTCTTGGGACTTTCGGTGACTTTGGAAGGTTGAATTATCGACTCGAATGCAGCTGATTTATTCATTGGACAGGTCGTTCTGTTGTGTCCTAGATATTGGAAAAATTTGCACGTCAAGTCGTGAATTATATCTTATTTATCAATATATCTTCGTTTATACCTTCTCTGCCACATACTCCGCACTTATATGAACTCTTGGGACTTTCGGTGACTTTGGAAGGTTGAATCATCGACTTGGATGCAGCTGATTTATTCATTGGACAGGTCGTTCGGTTGTGTCCTAGATATTGGGAAAAATTTGCACGTCAAATCGTGAATTATATCTTATTTATCAATATATCTTCGTTTATACCTTCGTTGCCACATACTCCGCACTTATATGATCTCTTGGGACTTTCGGTGACTTTGGAAGGTTGAATCATCGACTTGGATGCAGCTGATTTATTCATTGGACAGGTCGTTCTGTTGTGTCCTAGATATTAGAAAAAATTTTCACGTCAAATTGTGAATTATATCTTATTTATCAATATCTTTTTGTTTATACCTTCTTTGCGACACGATCCGCATTTGCGCGTATTCTTAAGACTCGGTGTAGGCGGTGGAGTGGGAAAATCCATGACTGAGGGTATTGAATCTCTATTTTCTGGAAATTTCAATTTCAAAACTGACGAATCTAACACGAATAAAATACATTCATTCGATTTTAATAATTTGTCACTTTTGCAATTACCCAACTCGCACGGAAATTTCTCATGATCGACCTGCTCTTTGAGTTGCAACATTCCCCTCCAGATATCAGCCAATTTTCCCAATACATTTCTTGTCTCAGTCTCCGCCTCAGCCTCTGTTTCATCATCTGTCTCATCGTCTCCGAATAACTCGGTATTCGTATTATCAGAGGCCTGTGACGAAATCTCTTTACCCGTCATTCCATCTTTTCTCATCTTCTTGTCACCGTTCATGTTATCATATGGTATTTTCGCTGCGTCAGCATCACTTTCTTCTTCATCGTTATCATTTTTATGTGGCTCAATATCAAATATCACAAGTAAAGTATCAATAAACTTGAAGACCAATTCTTTCTGTTGTTCCTGTATTTCAATATTGGATAATTTATCAATGACATCGATAAAATCACCGACAGTGTTTACGATCTTTTCTTCATCCCGCAAATTTCCAGCATTATTTGTTTTTAATCTTGAGGATAAACCATCGGTGAAAAAAGAGCTCAGTAATTTCTTATAATCCATCAAATTTTCCTCTTTTGAAAATCTCAATATCTTAATCATGTTAAAAAAGTCTTCAACACTATCTTCAATAGCATTTATAATGTCATCTTCATCGTTATCTTCACAATCATCTGTTGAATCTTCACCGTCTTTATCTTTATTATCATAAACATTTTCAAGTTTCAACCAAACTTCGCGCGCAGTTGTGCAATTTTCGAGCAACACAAGCAGCTCGCTGCTTATATGTAAAATCAATTTTGATTTAGCTATTTCATCCTTTTTCATCCATAACTCACCCACCGCGGATGATTCTTCGTCTTTGTCGACATGATCCCAAAGATCAGATACTCTCAACAAAGCTTCGGCTTTCACTCGCCAACTTCGATAATTCTCTTTCGTTAATACGTCGAAAGCGATTGCCCCTGAATCGCTTAGTCTGTTTGTCATCGCAAGTGTAGTACTCCACTCCTGGAAATCTCCTATAAATATCACAGATGCAGTTTTATGTTGATACGTTCATTCGCACTTCTCCGAACAAGACAGTAGAACAAGATAGAGCTTTTGCAACGCAACCCGCCAAATATGCAACAGAATCGCGCAAGGTTTGGACTTGTACTGCCGCGATAATTTACTTCTCCGTATAAAAGTTCCAACGCCGCGCGCCGTCTGTCGTGCATCTCTGAACACTAGAGGTCCCCCTCCCATTCGTGTTTGTGCGTCACTACGCATGCTACATCTATTCCTGTGATGGCCGAGCCTTTTCTGATACTGTGATAAAGAGATAGTGTCGTTTCTACCGTCCTTTATTTTCGTCTAGATAAGGTGACCAACAGTCGAAACTATTAATATTTTTTATGGAATAATCGGCCTATTCAGGATACGGATGATCTATGTGCCAAGTGTCCATCAAGTCCATTTGATTCTATCTAATGACGGATAATTATAAATTTAATACACTCCATATCAGTGAATCTATTCCATTCTGACCATTCCGTTAGATATATACTATTGGTTCTAAACTTGGTTCCTGATAAACGTCTTGTGCGCATCCACTTCAAGTGTCTGTTGCATTTGAGAAAAAAGTAACCAGCGTTGGTTGATGTCAACAACTGCAAAACTTATTGCTCGCAGTCCCGCCGTTATCACAGGAAGCTGCATTGAGATGACAGCCACGTACATGAAACGCGATAGCGGTAACTCGGCTGCATAGCATTTGGGTAATTCCGCCTCTGAGCAGCGGATCTTGAGTGTAGTTTGATCTTGTATTTTTCAAATCGATTGAAACTCTTTCTCACGTAAAATGTACATAGTAAAAAGTGCGCCGGTATTTTTTTGCCAGTTCAGAAAAATTTGTTACATCGGTTATAAATTATAGCATTTTACTGTACAAATAGCGGACGGAAAACTTTGCAAATTAATATTTGGGGTCCCCTTACCGTGGAGAGGTGTGCAAAAACGCGTTTTGAAGATAACGAGAGACACAACTCGAAAGAAATTTACAATTTCTGAAAAATGTAGTTTTGTTATTCTTATGAGTGTTTCAAATTTTTCAAAATGCCTTTGTCGTCATGTTCGAAACACGTTTTTAAACATATTTTTACGTCAGAGGGGACCCGAGATAATAATTCTTGAAGCCACACGCGCGCCACTTTTGCAGCAAAATGCAATAATTCGTGGTTAGCGTACAAATTTTTTTTTTTTTTTTTTTATATACGATGAAACGCGATTCCACTTCTTTACATACATTTTTTGTAAGAAAAGTTTCAATTGACTCAAAAAATGGAAGTTCATTTCTCGCTAATTTCAGGTGAAATTGCCCATTTATAGTTTCGTGCAATTCTGTATCTCATTATCTGTCAAATTAAGTTAATGCAAATTAAGAACAACGCGTATCGTATCATTTCGAATTTTTAACTTTACCTTTCTAAGACGTCTTCTTCTTCTAATGCTGCAGGTTGAAAAAAATCGTTATTGTTGTACGACCATATTTTTCTTATGCGCTAACGGTACCCGTGATACGAACAACATTGTTCGTCATAGTTAATGGAAATTACGCAATCAAGGTCGTAGGATAGAACAATTGGTCGAAAATGAATTCCAACGAACGAAAGGAAAAAAGGTGCGCGGTACAAGGTGGGGGAATTAGTTTAGGTTCAGCCCTTGGTGGGACGTAGAGGGCGCAGTTTTGTCCTTGATACAATATCAAACTTTTCGAAAAATCGTCATTTTCCTGTGTTTAGTATCACTTGACCTGTAATAATTACGTACACAGATGCCAGGCACAAAATCCATGTAAACTTGTGCTATCAAAATTGTAAGATCCTTATAGCTTCTCCCAAAAACACAAACGCAAACTGCGACGGATTTTATATATTTTCCCGTTGATTCAGCGCATGAAAAATAAGAAAGTAATTAAACTCAACCTAGGCTAACAAAGAATTCTTTTTCTTTCGGAGACCGTTTTGATTTATGTTGTCTTCATAATCCTTGACATTCTTGTATTACGAGCCTGAACCAATTTCTCTGTAGAAATGAAAGCTCATTCCAGGAGGACTGATACGTCGTGAATAATTTTTTTGTAGGAAAAGAATCGGTGAACAACTTGCATGTAATGATAACATTATTCCATAGAAACGGACTGGCGCGAGCAAATTCTGTATGAGCGAACCCCTGCATCCAAAATCTGTAAATCAAGATAATCTGGAATAATTTCTCTGTGGAGACAAACATCTTAGATAATTGTGTTGGATCGGTCTTAATATCATTATGTAGAGATAAACCGCCGTAGAAACTTCTGTAGAGTCAAACTCGGTAAGCAAGAACTCCGTAGAGGTCCGTTCCCGATTTACGACATAAAATAACACGCCACTTTTTGTATGGCAATAAATTTTCCAGTCGCTTCGTTATTTCAATTAATTAATTTGCATTCATTGAATTCTCTTATTTTCTTTCCCACCTTTTTCTTCTCAATATTATTGTAGTTGTTGTTGTTGTGGTCGATTTTCGTGACGTAACATAATGTTCAACAATCGCATCATGTTGCATTGAAAATTCTTGGTGATGGTAAAGACGTTCTACCCACGCAAGTAGGAAAGTTGTATAAATTATTGCTATTTCCGATCACTATTCATGATTTTTATAGATTCACTAGGTACACGGTTTTGTTGTTCTTCTGAAAACTTTTTCCCGTTTTATGTGTTTTCAAATTTTTATGCATGAAGATAGTAACGTTTCGCCGTTAAGAAAAAGTATAAAATTATCGCCACTCCATCATCACATTGTCTATCGGTGTCATGTTCAGCGCTGCCTGTCATGGTGGTTTTTCTAGTGGAAAATGCGGGAGAATTTTGACGATCTTTAGCTGTATCTCTCGACGCATCGATCACAGCATCTTTGTATAGAATATCCAAAATTGTTATCCACCGCAACATTACTTTGATAAAGCACGTGCCTCGAATAGTAGCAGCGCGTGTGCAGGCACTTCGTAAAAGTTGGATGAAAGGAATCTCAGCCATGATTTGGTTACGTATCTTGTAAGTATGAACTCGTTCTTTCAGAATTTACTATAAGTAACGGTGCACCGTGATTGGGCCTCCCAGAAACACGAAAACCGCATCAAAAATATTGTCAGATTCTTTTGTTTTTCGGCTGTAAGTTTTCAGGAATTGACCGTAACGACTATAGCCTACTGACAATCGGTTCCGACGTTTACCAAAATTGGCAAAAATTGTGCGGAAAAAACCATGCTTTGTTTCACGTTTCCGAGCCAAAACTATTTTCCTTCGTGATGGATTTGAAGAACCCTTATTCGAGTCATTGGACCCGCAGAAAGCCTGAAAAACATCTGCAACATTGTAGAATCAACAGCAAAGTGAAATTATCAGGAAATCCTTAATTTTTTTCCTCAGTACGGGGGAAGGGGGGTTTATGATCATCCTTTAGGAATGACTTATACTGCGATGATATCGGATGTTTAATGCTCTTGTTTTCAGACTTTAAATACATTTTAAGTTTTGAATATTGAGCAGTTTTGTTTACGCTTGAGGATGATATCTTCTTTCACTTTGCAAAGGGGAGTGAGATGTCTACTGGATGATTTGCACCGATTATTCAGGGAGTTGAACACTTTTGGTACAATTTCGAAACACTGCGAGGGATGAAATTTCCTGTTTTTCACTCGTAAGGGAAGTACTGATACCAATAGATGCCTGCCGGAGGGTGAGTTGTGAATTTGGATTGGTTTTCAAGAGAAGTTCCACTTCGCGCTTTACGATGACGGTTCGACAAGCGATCCGTTGCCATCGAAACGATGCGCGATAGATAGTTCGGGGTCTTGTATTGAAAATTAAGAGAATAACCACCAATCACGTCGTGAGCTGAGTACGTTGAGTGACTCCGCTGCCACCAGTTTTGTACAGGGGTGGTGGTTGGGGATCCCGAATTGACGATTCGAAAAAAAATTCCACTTATCACTTTGCGGGGCGAGTACGATGAAAGGATATGAGAGGAAGTTGTATTGAGGAGTTGAATGTCTCAGTGTATTATGATTGATTTATTCGACAATTGATGGAGGGTACAATGAGAAGATTTGGGGGAGGAAAAAGGAAAGAGAGGTGAATTTAGATGTTGTCCGAATGGGAGATGATTTGAGAGTGTCAATATGTATATGAGACGAAGGCTGCAAGAAACCGGCCGGTTGCAGTTTAGGATTCCAGGGAGCATTCTGCTGATACGATATGGGAACCGGGACAGTTAGGTGATGATAAGAAGAGGATGAAGGATGTAAGGTAGCTGTGAGAGCTTGGGAAAGGATGTCACAACATTTTAAACTAGATCTCTCTGTATTATTATAAACTTCCAATAATTTCATAGTTTTCAGACTGATCAATCACACTTACGCATGAAAGGAAATCACTTTCAAGTCAATGATGTGACCAGAGTTGAGTTGCGAATAAAGTCCTATACGACGCACTGGGATAAAAATCTATCATTCCCTTGTTGAATATTGTATTATTTCGTTGAAACTTTAGACATAAGTTTCAAATGAAATATTAGTCATTCTTAGCATAATTTTATCTTCCACAATGTCGATTGCCGTTTAATTTAATTGGGTGAGTAACACGCGTTGCAGACTGACTAATTGCAAAGGATGTGGTCCAATCAACCGCACCGTATGGTTTCGTGATATCGTCAGCTGCTGATTAGAGGCTTGCTTAAAATGTGTTGAATTGTTACGTTCTGGGAGAACGTCTGCGAGAGATCTTCTATTCGCTGATTGATTAGGATCGAATTCAGATTAACAAACCTTGCCGCGTCGATTATATGTGTGAACTCAGATTTTCGGTTCGTTCAGGATTCTCGTTTCAGCTCTTCACTGTCTGTGAATTCGGTTATTTTGTGTCGCGCTAATTAACACTACGCGCAATTAAAGTGATTCCTTTTACACAAACACTGTCATTTGAAATACACATTTATTAACAAATAACAATTTCTCCTCGATCAATACTCAGCGCCAGATTTTAACAATGTCTTATTCACTTGCGAGGTTGTTCAAGTACGGTTGCAACAGCAATACTTGAGTTTGGTGTTTCTGAATCAAAGGGTTGTTTGATTTTAATTCATTCGCTCTCCGCTTGAATTTGGAATTGATTCTAAGTTTAATTGAGTAGATGATTCTTCAATGTGAGGTTATTATCTCAACTCTGATTGTGTTCTTTTTTCTTTGATGCCTGTCTTTCGAGATTTCTGAAAAGCTGGACGTAGGAGGAGTTTGAAAAAGGGATCTTCGTTGGTGAGTTAGGTTCCCAGGTGAGTCAGCGCAAGGCGATTGCTCTGTGAAGCCGATCGGTCAGCGCCGACACGACACGTGGTCTATTCGCATCCAAGGAATAGAGGATGATGAAATGCTCTACGTATCTCCTGTCTCACGCTCTTCGTGTTTTGTATGCAATTTCACCTTTATTCGTCTTATCGTGTCTAAAATCTCCTGCAAGAGTTTATTAATCCGAATTTGAGATTATGCAGCCCGTGAGCAGGCTAATATTAAAAACGATATGCGCTTCGACTGTGGAAATACGTCTACCCGCATATTATATCTTCTGCGTCGCGTTACTCAGCTACGGTAGCAGATAGTATGATACATAAGAATTGTGAATGCTGTAATTTATACACGGTGATGGTAACTATGTAGTTCAATATAGGTCCGAAAAGTCACGGTGAGAGCGTGTGAGACGCTGTTATTGTGATTGCCCGTCGGTAATTAGTAGCGTGAAAAGGGTGCAGCCGCAATTAGCGGTTAGCACGTAATAGAATTGAAGTATGCAACATAATATTGGGACGGAATAGTACATTACGATACGAGTGCGCAAAGTAGGTCGTTCCCGCACCAGCGAAGTGAGTGCGGGACGACCTACGTGCGCACGAGTATCGTATACTATTTTTCCTATTAAGTTGCGCAAAGTTCGACCACTACAATTATTTTGAATAATTGAAACGTATAGAACGGTGGCGTTGGGGCGTTGGACGGGGGGGTTCGGGGGGGCGAAGCCCCACCGCTCCAAAAAAACAAATTATAGAACTGTTGTAAATTTATTAAATTAAGAAAAATCTGATTTATTTATTGTTTTCAAGTATTATTAATATTTATCGTAACGTTACAATTTACAAAATGAAACGGTATATTTTTTAATGACTGATGTGGTTATAGATACATTTTTAATGGCTTTTGGTGCCTCGCTATCCGTATCACTTTGTACATTATTCATAGTTATTCACTCTCACTTTACTTGTTCTTCCTAAAGAACTGATGCGAAGCGACTGATACTTTGACGTTCGTCGTCCGTATTAAGAAAACGGCAGAATACAAAACACAGAACGCACGTTTTGACAGGTCCATTCCAGACGACAAAGACGTAAACAAACCGGCGCGCTGAGCTGAGAGCCGAGCGCCGGTTTGTTTACATCTCTGAAACCACAGTTTTTGTTCGAAATTGGAATGTTTTTGATTTTATTTTCTAGTCCCCACCCCCTAAAAATTTCCTCCAAACGATCAATCGACTTTGCTTGATTCAAAGCAGGAATTGCAACCAAACTACTTTCGGAAAAGGCAGAAAGTTTTGTAACAATGACGACGCATGCATTTATGTGGTTACGCAGATTGTGTTTTTGTTGAAACGCAACTTTCCTTTAATGGTCAACTTTAGGCATCGATTTTTAAACAAAATTAATCTGATTCTCAGCATAATTCTGCGCCTAAGGTATCGAGTCTCATGCAATTTAATTGGGTGATTAAGACCACCGCGTATGCTTATCACGATCCCTGATTACAAATACATGCGTAGCAGACTCACTAACAGTGAAGGATGTGGTCTCGGTAGCTGCATGACATCATCGATTCCGGAGGAAAATTTTTCCATGACTGACCATCAGCTACGTGGCGCATGAAAAAAAAAAAAATGGCGCAAGGAGATCCGAACAATAATATATGTTTCCGAATCAATTTCTTGTGAAACCATTTTATTTCGAAAGATACGCCACTGTTTGCATGATAGAAAATTTTGTTTTGCATTCTTGCAAAATTTGTCAACTATTCCACACGAATGGCATCAAACAATATGCCTATAAATTCCGGTAGCCTGCGGAAGTTATTTTGCTGTCGCAATAATCGACTCTGCCGATATTATAGGAAACTACACGATCCAACGATTCCGATCATCATTTGTACTTGCGTTTAAGCAATTAATATTTCTTTCCTTGCGATGACCTACCTCTTTCAAAAACGTTATTACGTTGAATTTCATCATTTTTCAGATAAAAACAAACTGGAAACAACCCTTGTCATTTTCTTTCAAGTTTCAAGGCTTCACGTATTGGAATTACTTTCTTCTTATTTCCGCAAGTTACATGAAAAGGTTGAACAATAAAAATGATGTTTCATGCAGTAAGACTGACAATTGAGTTGTTACGAATAAAATGTAAATTTTCACACCAAGAGCTTTTTTTTAGGAGTCCAACAAATACATCATTAAAATTGTAGTACTTTCAACGGTAAGTCCAAAAGCCATATTTGGAGTGAAAAAATCTTTCACGGTTGCGAGTATTCCGTCGCGCTTTTTATCTGACCGCTCGCGTTTCCGGTGCCATGGCAGGAAACTGCATGATTTTTATAATAAGGAAAATATGACACATTGTTTGACGTCACTCTTTATATTCGCGTTCCGACATATCCTGGCAATATTTTCACGGCTTGTACTACTTTTTGAAACTCGAATTTCAACATGCATAGCGTTTCGATACGTAATGAGGTCCCACGAAGCGTTCGGTGACTAACAATTTCATTAATTCTTTCCTTCCAAGTCCGAGTTTGGATTCACTTCAAATTCGATAGGTGGCGAGATTTCGATAAAATTAACCGCTCTCTTGAATTTGAACTCAATGGGTCCCAAGCTGCGTTCCGTCGAAGGGCGGAGAAGAAGAAGAATTTTCATCCCACATCAACTTTGGCAATCGGTATGTCCGAAACTGCAGCGTATATTGAAATACGTCAAGTTTATACAACAAGGTCAGACTGTCAAGGTCTCTCGATCCCTGATATGAGACCCTGATTTCGGGCGTAAGTTGGGCCAGGTGAATGATTCTCAGCTGAAATTTTGATGCAGCCGAAATCCGGAACCGCGCATTCCGGGTAACTGTCAGAATATGTAGCGTTGCAGATACGGACCGTTCAATTATTGCCACAGTCCCGGGATGCGCAAAGAATGACTTTCACTGTGAATGATAAGAATGTGACTTCGACAATGTTGCAACACTTCGAATCTGTCCGTAAAGTAAACGGCCTCTTTGTCAATATCTGCGTAGTGTAATCAAAGCTGTTGGAGTAATAGACACTTGCAAGTTTCTAATGGTTTGAGGCAATGCTCGGTTTATATACTTACAATTGATCGAAAGTTTCGGTTAGCTATAATTCACAAATTTTCAAATTTTTTAGTGAAACGGAGAAACAGGACAGTCGAAAGTTGATTTTCTCATTAGTTACTTGTAATAAAAGTGATTTTAGAAGTGATTCCTTTTCGAGTTAGGTACGATAAACATTCAAATAACTTAGAAAACGTATTTTTTAAAATCTGAAAAAAATTCTGAAGCAAGGAAATTTTCTAAAATAATTCATATACAAATAACAATAAACACCTAAACTCTTGAAATAAGTAGGTATCTTCAAAAATTCGTAACTCTGAGGCGAATATATGAAATTGAACGGTTAAAAAAGCAAATTAAAGCTCTAGAGTGTTCCTTTCGAGAAAAAATATTGCAAAATCATTTTATGAAATTGGAACCCTTACTTTTTACACGAACATATAATTTTTTTTAGGTGTAAGCGTAGGAGGTTTTGGTAAGAAATATAAACATTATTCGATTTGAAACTATTTATTGAAATTTTATAACTACAAAATCAACGTCGTCTTCGCTCTCATCCTCAAAATAATTCACAGCTTCACGCGAACGACATTCTCGACTCACATCGTCCCCAGAGCGTTTTGCCATTTCTTAATCTCAATCACAACGCATGGTTGTTTAATTTCAATAATATCAGATGAAATGGAACTCTCATCAGTACAAAATAAAGTACGAAATGATAAACTTACCTGAACTATCGCTCTCACGATTTGTCACCATATTACATTGTGGGAAGAACGTCGCAAGAAATCTTCTCTTCACTGCGTGATTTTCGACTTTAATTTGATTCACAAACCTTGTGGTGTTAAGGTCTCGGTAGCATTTCTCGTGCAGCCTGTTTTGATCTGGAATTATATTGCGGGTCGCGCCAACTATCACTATGCGTGATGAGAATGATTCGTTTTACACAACAATTCAATTCAAAATACACGTTTATCAACAATAAGATGTTGGTTGAATCGATTTTCGAGATTTGGTTCTACAATGTTATTATTCACTAGGTTAGTTATACTGAAGTTCGAAGGTTCCGAAGGTGAGTGTTCTACGATTCAGAATGATCCATAATATTCTTAATTTCAAAGTATTCTGAATCGTCCGGAGTCTAAATTGATTCTGCAATCAATTCAGTTCATTCTCTTTCGATGTCCGAAGTCATTCTCTTTTGCATTAGTCTGGTTCGAAAAGGATCTTCGATAGTGGGAGATCTGGAAGAGACTCCTGATTGGTTCTTAGCTACGTCAGTGCGAGCCGATTGGTCTTGAAGATGCTAATCGATGCGGTGCCGACAAGATAGTTAGTTGCAAGAATGCATGGTTGAATTCTCAGAATGATACTTTGTGAACCGCTCTTTTTTTTTTTTTTTATCACGTTGCTCGCGTTTCGTCAGTCAGGGTTCATGAGTCTGAGTTCCGTGGATTTAGATTGTAGACCCACATGGTCTATGTGTGAGTTGGTCTTGAAGATATGAAGTAAATTTTATATATAATATTATATATATATATATATATATATTGCATGGCATTACATGAACGTTAGCTCGCTTGCGAAATCACAGATGGTATTTTGTATGCAGATTGTCGGTGCGAAATCATTGCACACCAAGATGGTATCTGAATCTAGATCGATATGGATCTTAAAGGCTATGGTACGAGCATGGGCGCTGTCTTATGGTAATTGCACGTCGGTAGGTGACGGTACAAAGAGGGTACAGCCATAATTATCGACTGGGACGTAAGAACCTTAAGGAGAAGTTCAAAGAGCATAAGCGAATCTTCACTTCCGATGAACAGGGCGAACCTCGAACGACCTTGGCAGGCTTTTGGGAATAACTCTCCTGCTACCGACTCTTGGATTCTGATTGTAGCTACTTTTGGAAACAAGTCTCGGGCTATATTTGCCTCATGCGGGATATTGATCGACTGAACTGAACACGTCTGACTTATGAGTGACGTGTGACCTTTTACATACCCGATGCATTCATAAGTTTATTCAAAGCGTCTAGCGTGCGTTTATTCAACGTTTTGTGCGATGCTGGAATAGCTTAAGTACAAACAAATGCTGGCGGCAAATACAGAGCATTCCATTTTGCGAATAAAGATACTTGCAAGACTGTCTGTGCACGGACATATTCCAATAAACGACGCACCGTAATCCGTGCCGTTCATCAGACGCTTCAAAAATAAGATTCATTTATATTACATGTATCAAGATCAGCGCCAAGTTCATTATAAAAAAAAAAAAAAATAAATAAACGCGTGGGAACCAATGCACTACCGGCGAAAATATTATCAGATATTCGTTCGCTCTCACGATGAAATTCGACATTTCACAAATTTTATACGCTTATATATTTTAAGAGCTTTCATTTGAGCCCTAAATCTATACGATCGATGCACGGAGAGTCGATACACACATTTCCAAGATTATCGAAATCGTCGGTTCGATCAAGAATTTTCAATGACCATCAATTAATTTACGAATAATTGTACGACATACTTTTGTAACGTATATATAACGTATTGGACAAAAAGTAACTCGATCCGAGAAGGTTACGGAGACAGCACAAGAGTTGATCGCCCGCACTCGGTCGATAAAAACGTAATTACGATTCCATTTCGTAAACAAACCGTTAACTGCGTGACACATGATGCGAATGAACGTATGAAAAAAATACCAGAACCAGCGTTGCGAAGTTTTCAACCGTAACGAATTGATCTGTAAGCATAATTTATATGGATTCTTTCATCTACAATGATATTGCCGCGTAAAAATTACACCAAGTATGGCTTGGCTTTCTGGAATAATGATGCTTTTATGTCAGGATTGTGAGAGCCAAGTTGTTGAAATAATCGGGATAATGAATGGGAAAGCATTTGAACGTGCTCTAAACAGTGTATGAAGTATATTTCACACGGAACAAGAATTGCCTGTCAGATAATCATCAAAAAATTATTCTACTAACGAGTCCAGCGGTCTATTAATTACACCGGCCCACAAAAAAAAAAAAAAAAAGAGGTTTGTACTTTTGACCAGACCTACCTATCTTTATGTATTTTGACGCGCTGAATCCGAATCTGAAGTCGGTTATTCTCGTACACCCTCAAAATTTTGAGTAAATCGCAAAAAATTAGCAGTTTTGGTCAGAAAAAAATATATGGAACTAAAGACCAAGTGTGACTTTTATGTATTTTGGTCCGCTGAATCCAAATCTGAAGTTTATTCAAGCATAAGCCTTTTGAAATTTACGTAAATTGCAAAAAAAAAACCTGAAAATTGCAGAAAATAGCAAAAAATTGCAGTTATTGTGATAAAATAAATTCTATAGAGCTAGATTAATAGATCAATCATGATTTTCATAGCTTTTGGCTGATGGCTTATTTGGCTAATATATCTTTAAAAATCTAACTGAATAGCAAAAAATCTCTGAAAATTTCAAAAAATTGACGTTGTGACGAAAATTATTTTTGAAATCAAAACAAGATATGTATTACGTTATTTGATTCAACAATGTTTTAATATACCTTAGACCCTCTGCTATTGTACCGAATACTGCTATTGCTCATTTTTGCCCGCATTCAAATCGACAAAATTTACGCAATTGCTTAGAAGTGACCAATCGATTAACAGTGTGTGGTCACTTATACACAATGGTATGAATGGATTTCGGTGGTAGCTGTAAGTCGATGTTTCCTCTTTCTTGGTCACGGATAACTGCATGCTGATTTTCAGTGAGTCTAAAACGAAAAATGAGTTGTATTGCCAAAACAGGACATTTGAAAAATATTACGTAGACAATTTATTGTAAACTGTAACGAAAACTGGTCGTAACTGATAATTCACCTGTCTGATGGATACCGATTGAAATCCGATTATAATATATCTTGAACTCACGTATTGTACAGAACTATAACAATCTTATTGTCCGGAGTCTTGAAGGCGACAGCAATTGTAGACCTTCCCTCCTGACTGAGCTTCAATCTGACAGAACCTCGTGGAATGAATTTACTGAAGTGTGCTAAGCCGTAGAACATTGGTTGTTTGTAAAACTCGTCATTCTCAGCATTCACGATAATTGCAGAATCAACAAAGTTGCTCCTCCAATTGGGACCACCATGATGGTTAAGAGCTAAATTCCAGTCCACCCAGCCGGTAACCCAATGTTGCAGATTCTTTAAGATCAACGAATCCATTACAAGCGAGTTGCCGCCATTTCATTCGCAAAAGAATGCTCCCTTTTCGCCACGCGTGTTAACGGATATTTTACTTACGTCCATGATATCCGTAATGTACATTTCCCCTCGTTCCCAGGATCCTAAAATGACTTTGTCGAATTGCCATGGCTTATCTCCTGTACGAATAGACGATATTTTGGCTAACGGATTGTTATAAAAGACCGTTAATATCTAGCATGCAATATGTCGATTGAAAATGACATAACTAACCAACCGAGGCCTCGGTCATGATCAGAAACTTCTCAGGAAAATGATAATGGGTTCGATCGATCACCCAAGAAGGTACAATACTATCCCAGTACCAATGGAATGCAATACCGGCCGTATAGTTTTTTGCCACCTTGTTGCTAAACATATCAGAGACGTACCAGGGCAGGCCGAATTTCTGGTCGTCGAAAGCCAAAATTATCGTATCTTTGTGCTCGGATTTGCTCATGGTAGGGCCGAGGTTTTCCGCCACCCATTTGCCCATGCCACTCGGTGTCCACCCCATGCTGTTAATACCAGCCACTGGTACGATACCGTTAGACGGTTCATTGCCTGTCGTCATCGCCCACATTTCGAGCCCATAGCTTTTGTACTCATCCATGAATTTCATAGTGTACTCAGCGTACACCTGGTAGTACTCTTCAAGGAGAAACCCTGCGGGATACAGTTACCAAGTACATACTTGAGTTATAATGCACGGTATCTATCGATACATCGTTTACCCTGAACTGGCAATACTGCAATATGCGTACTCACCGAAACCCGTGTAATCATTATTTGTCTTCATCCAAGGCGGAGCAGTCCACGCAGATGCGAAAAATCTTAGATCGCGATTCATTCTAAGAGCCTCTTGCATCAGTGGAATTTTGTACTTGACATCTTCCTCTGTCAGGCTGAAGTTGTGAAGTTGCGTATCAACACTCTGGGTGTCGTCGTAAGTATATGCTCGTGTGGAGAAATCGGACCCACCAATGGGCACACGACCTAGGTTGTATCTACTACCTTCCTCGCCGAAGTACGACCTGAAAATTGCGGGATTTTTTGAAGCTACTCAACTGGTGCCCGTTTAGACGCAAAATACAACGGCAGATGTTAATGACTCGTTTAAAGAGTCTTTATACGGAAGCTTCGAGATTGATTTCGTGGAAAGTAAGGTTATCATGAACTGGGATGAGCACAGAAGAATTTAAATGGAATATTCTTTGCGATGATCTACCGACGAATCCAGCCGACACAGATATCCTTTCGTTAAAAATCTCGTTAGTAGGTCACAAGTTTCGCGAGCTTGTTCTTCTTTCTCAATTCGAGAGAGTTGCTGGGAAACCGGTCCACGAGAGTTTAACTTACAACAAAATGCGTGCTACTCGTTAATTTCCATCTGACATATTGCATTATCCGAATATTGAATAACGAATACATGTCTTCTAAAGAACCCACAGTTATTGAATATTTGAAGCTGGAAACCTGTCAACCATATAATCACCTAAACAATTTAGATCGCAAACGTTAATTGTTCAATATCCAATAAAATCATATGCCTTGAGATCGGTTTCATCTAAATTCACATTTGAGCAAAATCAGATTTTCAAGATCGGAATTTTCCTCAAGATTCTCATGTCGTCTGAATATTCCTGAGTATATTAACTTTTGTCAATAATACGATGATTTCATCGACAAAAGTTTTCAAATAAAATATATCGCCTAATGGTTACACGATCTGCCATTGTAGAAGTATGTCAATGAAAAGGGCAAGATTCAAGGTAACATAATTATCACTAACGTCCGGTAACTGTTGTGTTTCAAATACAAGAATTACCTGAGTATATAGTCCGCTGTAGCATTGCTCAATAATTTTATGTTGATGCCGGCCGCGTCGGTAAAAGCACCTCCAAATCCGTGAATAGTTTGAAAAGTGGTGTTAAGATCCAGCTGAAGAGTGACGTCAGCGGTTGCCGATTCGTTGGTGAAAGCACCCTCCGTTGGATCCAATCTCAAGCCGTCTCGGCTCGAGACGTATCGCACGAACGAACCGATTTCCGGAATTTCGAGCTCTGGTGTACTGTCGCAGTAAGTAGCGTTGCACACGCACACTGTTCCTCCATTTCCGAAATCTCGAGGCACGCAGGGAAGAGATTCCGCTGCGAATACGGAAGATTTGAATGGTTAACGTTAGTTCATTAGTTCGGTAGAATGAGCATCAGCCTCTTCATAAAGATCCTAAGGGGTGCGGGTAACAAATCGGAACGGTCAGAATTCCGAACATAAATATATCGAAAACTCACAACCGCGAAGGAACAAAGTGGTGAATCTTCAATGAGCCAGAAATAATAAAAATACAATATAAAGGTATCGAAATTCGAAGTTATAGAATTGAGAATACCAAACTGACAAAAATTCCGAAAGGCCATTAGCAGATTGAGGCAATTGCGATTGCTCGCAAACACAAACAAATCACCTTCGGATGGATAACAAAGTAGAATTTTCATTTATTCGAATTCATAAATGCGGAGGATCAAGAATCAGAACGGTTAGAACTCCGAGTAGTAATCTCATAGAAGGCTCGGAATATAGAATTGCTGTATGTCAGAATCGTTAGAATGAAGGATCGCAATATATCAGAAAAGTCAATAGCTCACATCATATTAGAAGCCCAGAAATATAAGTTTACGATATCAAAAGTCGTAATCAATATTTTAATGAGACAAAAAAAAGATAGAAAATAAAAAGAGGCACATCGTTGGCCAGACTCTAAAGGTCTAACCCACCAGCTTCAACAACTCAAGGTTGTCCATTTGCATCGCGTTTTTTCCTTTTCATTAAGAACGACTATTGAATAAAGAATTTGTTCGATTCTGTAAATAAGACATTTCACAAGTCAAAATAGATTGGTTGGATAGACACGAAATGTGAAATTCTGGTGGTAAGCCATCTATACGGTTACTTTCGGCGTACCGATCTTTCCGAATTGTACGATTCTGAATCATGACCCTTCCGCATTCTGGATATCTGTTTTCCGTCGTTTCTAGATGATCAAGTTTTGACTTTTATTTTCATAATATTTGGACATTTCAGAATATGAAACTTACTACAGATTGAGTCTCTAGAATATTGACTCTATACATTATTAAATTCTGCATCTCTGAATTCTTGGATTAACGTTTTCGGATAATAGAGCCCTCTACTAAATACAGTTTAGGTAAACTGCAGCTTTTTGTGGGCACTATTTGCGACTGAAATTTCTGATAGAATTTGTTCACTCATATTTATCATTCGAGTTTATTAAATTCGGAATTCTGGCCATTCCGATTTTCCGATGAGGTGGAGCTGAAAGTAACGTATCGGTTCAAATTATGGACAACCAGTGTATTTTGACGAACAATGAGTTTCTTTTCTCTTGTGGAGATGAAGTTCAGAGCGCAATGTTAAAGCACTGATCAATGACGGTGAAAATATCACTTGATAACAGAATTCGATTGTCATTGTCGTGTATAAAAAATTATACACTGCATTCTTTTTTTTATTGACGCTTGCCGCAAGATTAACGGTACAATATTGACTGCGTAATACGCGAACAACGTCAAAATGTTATGAAATTGTTATCTCGGTTGTTATAAATAATCATATCGTATTGTGTGAGGGATCGTTATGTGTGAGCCTCAATGTGGTGACATATTAGTGTGTATTGTATAACACGATCGATTATATAATACAAAAACTTATGATTATGTATGACTACATGCAACGTAATTATACACAATGTTATACAGGAGCATGAATTATCGTGTGATGCAGAAATATGTACTCATTTATTTTACGGTAACTGACGAATCCCTCTGCATAGAAAGTGATCTGTATCCAGTAGCAACAGTGCCTTCAAGCTGCATGGTAATGGCAATAATATAGCGAGGACTATAATTACAATAGTACTATCATTATTAGTAAAGTGCTATGTACGAGCAACCACGTACGTGAAGTTCCCGTTTAGGTGATAAGAAACTCTTCTTTAAAGTCAACAAACATAACCACAAACTTCATTTAAGTGAGATAAGTTTCTGTTTTATGAAAAGGTAGAAATATTGTTCCTTGTTCGACGTAATTTGTCGACTTTGCGTCTAGAAGACAATGAAAGTGAACGGAATTAGAATCGAGACGATCCCTGAAGGAAATTGTGTATTCGTATAATTTCCATCAGTGCATAAGACAGACACGGAAAAGATACAGAAGATCGGAAATTTTTACATACGTAATTTATCGAATTTGAAGATTACATAACAGGCGATGAAGCAAGTAACTCATCAATTGAATCCCATGAATATTTTGGGTGTCACATGAGAAAAAATGGTACGTACGCCAGTGATGTAGTACCAACCAAATCTGCATTGTGTTTCAAGATGAATATATCATTGTATCGTCAGAGATTAGCAGTGATCAAAGTACATGGATCAGAATATTATTAATAAATAAAACTGTCCCTGAAAAAAAAAGTTGAATATAAGTAAATCGTTATTGAAAGTATATTTACGCGACGGATATTTCTATTCAAGTGAAAATACATCGTGAAGCTGAATAAAAAGCCGCACGATGTAGATCCACCTCAAAACTCCTGACGTTCAGGACATCCACTTCGTTCTTGTAGATAACTAAAAAAACCAAGTCATCCGCTTTAAACGTTTTCAACGACAAGGTCTGCTGGTTGAAAAATTTTAGTGTCTATATCCATCCATCATGCGGCATATCATGAGTTTCAACACTTGCAACAGAATAAAATGCAAAGCCCCAAGTGACTTCAACAAATTCGTTCTTTTTCGTAGCATTGAAGAGGGATAATAGTATTGAATATATTTTGCACTTATTGTAAGAGAACAATTAAGAACATCGGTTTGTTATAGCATGGGCACAACAAAAAAAATCTATTATTTGCAACGCGTACTAAGGAAACATTTATTGTACGAACCTGAAGTTTCAATCGTGCAAAATCGATAAAATACTCAACTTATCACTGATACTGATTTTGAATAATAAACAGACTTTGATCAGTATTCATTTCTGAATTTTTGAAAAGCTTACAAAATTTCATTTAACTACGTAATGCAAAAACGTGTTTTATTATCGCAATTTAGTATGGATACATACTTGGTTCCTCTATTAGACATGTTCGATTGAAACGTCACAAGTATAAAGTATTAATTCGAATGAATACTTTTTCAATGACAGAGCATTGCATTTGTCGAAATGACTTAAACATATCCAAGTTAAAAATACCTGCACATATCCACAATATCAGCAGGAGGTAGAATCGTTGCATAATGCAATCTCCAAGTTTCAATCCTTGCTCCGGCTTGATTCTATTTTATTTTCAGCGATGACCCAACAGCAGAAGTTCCAAATACGTTCTTCCTCTGCTAACGTAGGAATGAGCATGAATTTTCACGGTTCACATCAAGTTGTCACTATGAATAAATAATACGGATCACACAGGCATCTCAGCGATCGCTTAACGACTCTCTTATCAAAGTCAATTCGCCGTTTGTCAGCGTCAGTGGAGGCGAAAGAAATGTCAACAGAAATTCGGCTTCGGACACATGTTTCACAGCAAACCTTGCAGCCAAACAAACTGGTCCGTCCAAACCGCACGACGGTAGCAAGTCGACTGTTTATCGGCTTGCCCGATAATCACTGCTGTCCAGCTGTGGCGACTCTCTCCCATGGCAATTCTATGGCTGGACGGAACCGTGCTAGTTATTCACGAGCCAACAGTTATCACTCTCCTTAAGTGATAATCCCAGATGCCAGGAGAAGATAAAACGTTTGCACAGAATCTCCCCGGTTCTTCATGCGAGAATACGCAAATTCCCACGTGACTGCACCAGTGGCGCAGTTTTACAAAAATTTCTGCCCAATTATTTTAAATCACGGACCACCGCGTTTATACTGGCCTTTTTGCTTTCAAAGAGATTAATAATGACGAACACTGGTCTTGAAGTTTGCAACCACACGGCATCAAACAGGTCCAAGTCCTAATGAAGTAAATCTACGTGGGCTTCGTCGTGAGTAGTAAATGTGACAGTACAAGAGGAGGATAAATGTTGATGTTCTCTGCTAGACGTACATGCCATGAATATGAAATGTGAGAGAAAGTATGTTGTGGCTAACTTTTACAATGCAAAAAGTATAATAAAACGTCGAACTCATGACGTACACTCGTTATAAGAAGTGAAATCACTCTCCGGTAGAATTAGTAGCGGGTTCCGAATTTTTGCACGAGACACACAATTTTCGCATACCAAGTGATAAGGCTCTTTATTTTAACTGAATAAATTTGATTTCAGATTATTTCACAGTAGCAAATTGCAAATACTGACCTCACAATTCAAGAGCGTGTCCGCGTTTACGAAAAATGCGACACTTCATACTATTTATGTAGACAGTTATTGGGCATATTTGCAAAATACAAGGTCGAATAACTCATTGTGTTTTATGCAGGTAATACGATTATTACAGTAGCACCGTTACTATCTGAAATTGCAGCAGCTGACATCAATACATATCCGCAATGACTATCCATTGTGGGATATAGGACGTTTTTTTTTTTAAGATATATATCTTATCGTAGTTTCTGTTCAATTATATTTTGCGCCTCTTCCTTCAGAGATCAAATTGTAGTACCCCTCACTTGCCTTACTTGTCGCCACAAGTTTTAAAGCAAGCTTTTTTCCTGGGTTGCTATGCAACCCATATTCTGCTCCGTTGTTTATTCTCAATCTTTCGCTTTGTGTCAACGTCGTCACACGCGAAATACTAATAAAAACGCAAAAAGTCAAAAAGAAATGGGAAAGAAGAGGAATCACGATCATTCACCGTCAAGGGAAATGAAAAAGAAGGTCTTCGCTGAGAGACTAAGAGGAATGGTGACAAATATTAACCGAAAAAATAAAAAACGTAAGTGGAGAAGAACTTAATCTGTGCTTACGGGGCGAAAATGTCCACCACGAAAATTGACTCTTTCTGAAAGATCAATTACTGACAAAGATTTGTTGGTCTCGACACCTTGTTGCTATGCCAGCGATTTGATTGCTCGGCCGCGTGCCTTTGGTCTGACCGGGGCGCACGCCTTCGTCAGACGAAGGAATGCAACATGCATTGTTCAGTTTCCTGGGTCTGACCCTAGGAAATGAAATTTTTCCTTTTAATGAAAAATTGAACAATTTAGAGACGATGTAAGGCAAGTATTGGCAATTTGCCCGTTTACCTTTCAGGTTATAGATCGAGTTCGCCACATCGTCGGGATCGCTCTCGAACCCGTCACAGGAGAAACGGCGAACGCAGATGAAGGTCAGATCGTCACGGCCGGTCTCCTGAAAATCGCTCACGATACGACATCAGTCGATCACCTCGTTCGAGAAGATCTTCGCGTCACACTCGTCGCTCAGAGCGTAGTCGCTCGGATCATTCTCGGCGCTCGAGTCATGCCCGTCGCTCAGAGCGGAGTCACTCGCGTGAAATTGGCCAGGGCTCGCAACAACTTCCGCAGGAGTCGGAGGAAGAGCGAGAGGAATTTCCGATACGGACTCAGGAAAATGACGAGGTGGAAATCGATACCGAGCAGTTGCCAGCGGGCGCACTGGAGGCCGAATCAACAGCCCCGGTCGACAGGGAACAACACGCGAGCGTGACCGGAACGGACAATGAAAACCAGCCTGATCATGAAGTTGACCTTGGAGAGGACGTATTAAACGTTATTGGACCGCGTTTGGAACCGGACCAGAAAAAGGCCCCTGCATTGCACAAGGATATTGTCATTCGTTGGAAAGAGATCTTTAAAAAAGGGATTTCTAACGAGGAAAACAAGGACCTAGTGGAAAAATATGATATTCCCGAAAATTGCGGATTCATAGCTGCCCCAGTGCTAAATTCGGAGGTTATTGCTGCAATACAGGAGAATGTCAAAACAAGAGACAAGCGTATTACGGAAAAACAAGAGCGCATCGCTGCCTGCATGGCAGCCAACGGAAAAGCTATCTCGATTACTTTTAAATCGGACAGTCGAGATAAACTCGAACGGCTCGAAATTGAGAGCGACATGGGAAGACTCCTGGCTTTTCTCCAGAGGGAGGAATCAGAAATTCGCAAGAGTTTAATCCTCGCGAATCTCAATTCATCCGTCAGAGAAATCTTGACGGGCTCGACAGTCGACGGTTTCCTGTTCGGGGAAAATCTGGAAGAAAAAATAAAGACTGCAAAGACGATTGAGCGTGCATCAAAGGACCTTATCCAACGGGAAAAACCATCAAAATTCAAGGATTCAAAAAACCAGAGGGGCCCGCAGGCGAAGCGACAGTTAATGCGCAAGAGGAATTGGACGTCGAGCGGGCCAAAGAAACCGACGAACGACAAGTTCGGCCCGAGACCGAAGAAAACATATCCTCGAAAGACGCGGTTCCCGGACAGACGCCGTTAATTCCCAACGTACGTAAATCTGCGGGTCGATTACGGTTTTTTCATCGAGCATGGGCGAAAGTATCGGCTGTTCGCGAGATTAATGAATGGATTAGAGGGTTAAAAATACCCTTCACATCGCTTCCTGTGCAGGGCCGAATCGGGGAAAAAACAAATTGGTCAAATAACGAGAAATTGGCAATCGAGAGCGAAATCAAAAAGTTATTAGAAAAGGGCGCGATACGGACGGTTACTCCGTCATCCGACCAGTTTTTATCGAATATTTTTCTGGTGCCAAAATCCGACGGTACGCAACGATTCATTTTAAACTTGAAAATGCTTAGTGAATTCATAAAGGCGGAACATTTTAAGATAGAAGATTGGCGCGTGGCGAAGTCGCTAATTGAGCCTAATTGTTTTATGGCGTCAATCGATATAAAGGACGCGTATTACCTCGTATCAATCGCCAAGAGTTCTCGAAAGTTTTTACGTTTCCAATACAGCGGTGTATATTACGAATTCAATTGCTTACCGTTCGCTTTAAATGTCGCACCTTTCGTATTTACGAAAATACTCAAACCAGTGGCAGCATATTTAAGAAAACGAGGCTTTAGATCCGTTTTCTATTTACATGATATTTTGCTTATCGGGAAATCATACAAAGACTGTGCGAAAAACTTTTAAGCTACGACGGCTATTTTAAAAGAACTCGGGTTCATAATCAATCAGAAAAAATGTTGTAAGATTCCCAAAAAACGATGCAAATATCTAGGGCTTATTTTCGACTCGGAAAAAATGACAATCGAGTTGCCAGAGGAAAAAACCAAAAGATCTCTTGATCTATTGAAGAAATTTAGGAAAAAAGTGCTCGATTCGTGAGTTCGCATCTTGGATCGGTTCTCTCGGCTCGTGCTGTCCAGCAATGAAATATGGCATGATACATATGAGACGGTTCGAAAAAGTCAGATTATTAGCGCTCGAAGCAAATAATAATAATTATGACATGACCATGGTCATTCCGGAGGAATTAGAACAAGATATCGATTGGTGGACGGTAAATATAGCCTCAGCCAGTGCCCCGCTGAATGAGCCAGTATTCGATTGCGAGATTTTTACCGACGCTTCGCGTACAGGATGGTGAGTAGCTTGCGAGGGGCGATGAGCAAACGGACACTGGAGCACGTATGGTTTAAAGTTCCACATCAATCATCTCGAGTCGGTGGCCGCATTTTTCGGACTTGAATGTTTTTTAAGCCACAAGAAACAATTCAACGTGCTTCTTCGTATCGACAACACCACCGCGATAGCTTACATAAATCGTATGCGAGACAGCCGGTTCGATAATCTTAGCGATATAACGAAACAAATTTGGGATTGGTGCGAGGCCAGAGATATTTGGATCGTTGCGGGATACATCTCATCGGAAGAAAATATAGAAGCAGATTACGAGTCACGCAAATTACAGCCCGAAACAGAATTCGAACTTGCGGATTATGCGTTTCAAAAAATAGTAAAGGTGTTGGGTGAGCCAAGAATTGACCTGTTTGCCTCGCGAACAAATACGAAATGCAAGCATTATATTTCATGACGTCGGGACCCCGAGTCATTCGCGATTGATGCATTTACCGTAGAATTGAATCAATGGTTTTTTTACGCTTTTCCGCCATTCTCAATTATTTCGAGAGTTTTGCGAAAAATTTGCCAGGACCGCGCAGAAGGAATAGTGGTTGTTCCATATTGGGAAAGTCAACCTTGGTGTTTTGTCGGAAATTGACCACCAGGATTAATTCACGTACTTCCCTTTCATCTTGAAATTAATACTTATAACAATTATTGATATGGGCAAGGTTAGGTATTTTAAATAAATCCACGCGGTTTGGGGGTCAATCAAAGATGGTTTATTGCCCCGGAGGAGGAAAACCTCAGCAGGAACTGAGTAAAAACCTCCTCGAAATCGTGTACAATGTATGTGAATGAATGTTAGATTTATGAGTGGATGTGTACACTGGATGTATCTAGAGAGAGAATTGTGACGCTTCGAGTGAAGACACAATAGGGGTGAGCTCAACCGCCTTACAAGATGCTAGCGTGGAAGCTAGTTACACGATAATTATCAAGGCGATAATCAATTCCCCAGTGGGAATACAAGAGAGAGATGGAACGGCCGAGAGGCGCTATTTGAGTGGCCGAGAGGCGCTATGTCATGGAGTGACGACGAGTGTCGACCCTCTTATGCCGCAGTGGCGTTGTCTCAGTTATGTATCAACACAACCATCGTGACAAATACTACTTAGCGTCAGTTCAAATCAGAGATTCGAATTATAGGCTCACCAAGTTGAAGAGGAGCCAGAGTGCTGTCTGGCTCACGCGTATCAAGCAACTGCTTGTGCCAGCACGTGTTGACCCGGCGTTTCTCCGACTTACCGTACTGCGCATGTCAGGTAGCCATTGTTTTCGAGTTCTGCACAGATTTGAAGGTGTGTGTCACACGTAATCACATGAGTGTATCCCAATACAAGTAACTCTGCCGTGTAGGCACGATACACTTGGTTCCCCTTTTTCTCTTCGTTATTGATTGGTGATCTTGTTTATTTCATACCAAACGTTAATCTGTTGCGTTCTTCCAACAGGGACCCTCACCCGCTGTCGAAGCAACTTACATTGGTTGCCGGCAGGCTATCAAGGAAGCGTTCATCTTGAGACAAGCCCCAACGGAGTCAATCGACATTCTTATTGCGTCTTTAACAGATGCGACGATCCGGCAGTATGATTGTGGGTTAAAAAAATGGTGGCGTTTCTGTGCAACCACCAGTCTCGATCCGTTGAGGGGCTCGCCAGTGGACGTTTTATCGTTCCTTACAAGAGAGTTCAAAAACAACGCGTCATATGGGTCGCTTAATTGTTATCGATCAGCGCTTTCACTTATTCTTGGTTCGAGTTTGGGTGAAGATGACAGGATAACACAATTTTTTAAGGGGGTTTCAAAATTAAGGCCTTCTGCGCCACGGTATGATTCGACGTGGGACCCACAAATTGTGTTACCATTACTTTCAAGCTGGGGTTCAAATGAAGAACTTTCGTTAGAGCGACTCTCTATGAAACTAGTAACGCTACTAGCGTTAATGACAGGCCATCGGCTGCACACTTTTTCGTTAATAGATATTCGTAATATCCGAAAAGTCGACGAAAAATCGTACGAGATAAAAATTCCGGACCGAATAAAAACTTCGGCTCCAAATAAAAAGCAACCGGTATTGCGCTCACCGTTTTTCACAGAGGATAGGTCAGTATGTGTAGCGTCAGCTCTCGAAAGTTGCTTGAAAAAAACAAAAGATCGACGTAATGCGATTTTAAGTCTTTTCATTTCTTTCAAAAAACCGCATGAGGCGGTTACGTCTCAGACGTTATCCCGCTGGGTGAAGAAGATTTTGTCCATAAGCGGCGTCAAGATTGATGTTTTTTCCGCGTATAGCACGCGTCACGCCTCCACCTCAGCAGCAAAATGGGCTGGCGTAAGCGTCAATTTAATTCGAAAAACGGCGAGTTGGACGCAGGAGTTTGCAACCTTCGGTCGATTCTACGACCGAGAGGTTTTGTCAAATGAAGTCCAATTTGCTGAAGGTATTCTCGGTAATAGAGATTAAGGCTTTCCGTTTGTGACCTTATTTGATTCTTAAAATATGCAGGGCGAAAAATTGCATGCGTATTATTGCATTATTGCGTTTTTGGTTTGAAATGTTATGAAAATTTCAAAATGTTTGAAAAATAAATATAACAATTTTCTCAACAGCCGTAACTCGCTTTAAACAGCTACAGTTTGATCTCTGAAGGAAGAGGCGCAAAATACAATTAACGATTAAACGAACTTACCTAAGTGAAGTTCAATCATGATTGTATGAGCGCCTCTTCCGAAGAGATCAGTCCTGCCCACCCATTAATCTCGTATGAGATACCCAGAATATATCAGTTACGGCTTAGAAAATAGAACTCTAAAAAAATGAGAATAAACAACGGAGCAGGATATGGGTTGCGTAGCAACCCAGGAAAAAAGCTTGCTTTAAAACTTTTGGCGACAAATGAGACAAGTGAGGGGTCCTACAATTTGATCTCTTCGGAAGAGGCGCTCATACAATCACGATTGAACTTCACTTAGGTAAGTTCGTTTAATCGTTAATTATACTATACAGTCCGGACTGAGTACGATTAACGCTTGAGGAGTTGCAACGGAAAAACAAAAATTTTTTTTTTGAATTTACGAATCTGTTGTTCCTCCGGCATCCTGGATATTCTTATCGGAATCCTGAGGGTACACGGTATAAGATTATTTGAAAATTAAAAATTATGCGAAATAAATATTAAAAATCTTTTATAAACTACGAATAGTAGAGTGAAAATTTTAAGTCATTATAAATATATCCATACATGAGCCGTCATTGGGTTCAAAATTCATTCATTTGTCCATTCCACAATTCATTCATTCTAGGTGTATATTGTTTAAAATAGTGTAAATGGTTAAAACTGGTGGATATTATTGAGATTATAAATAATTGTCAATGACCGTCTTTCGTCAAGGCACTATATTTTTTTATTGCACTTTTATTGTTTCTTCGTTCTATATCGTCTCTTTTTAAATTTGGGCTTGGCTTTTGGAGTGTTTAATTTTTAATTTGATAGGTATGTCCTCGTAGTTTAGATTTACTTTATTATTTTTAATTGGTCGATTTTGGATCGATTACGATTTCTTTTCAGAGAGCAAAACCTCCGCACCTCCTTCCTCCTGGAGACACGTAGACCAAGCCACCTAATTTTCTCCTTAAATTTGTGACCAGGTGCCCCACTCCCTGGGTCTAACCTAATCCGATCGTGCCGTGTACAATGAGCGGTGATACTTGAATCTTTACAGTATTCGAGAAATCTAATTTTATTCGCATTGAATTAATGAAAATCCTATTCAACGACTGAAATCCATGTAGCGTCAGGAGGGCTGAGTGTAGTTCAAAGTTCGCGTGGGTTGCGTTATATCTAACATTTTCGCGATTCTGTTCCGAATCATTCGATCGTATATGTGCGTCGACATGAGTTGGTCTTTACAATTCGATTACTCGATCATCAGCAATGAACTAATTATACCATTCGGATGGTCTACCTCCTTTTGAACCGATCTCTTCTTCTCTCATACATTTTCTGCACTAGGAGCAGTGTCACGAGAGTGCATAATCGGTGTGTACGAAGCGTAAAACAGCGAAATAACACCTTGGTTGGGCGTAGAGTAGGTTTCGGTAGCCACGCATCGAAGTCGACGCGTTCTTCCCCGTAAAACTGTTTTGAGTTACGAATTTCATGAAAGATGATGGTTGGAGAAAATTATTTAACGCAGATCAGCAGAGTGATTTACAGTTGGGACAATCATGTAAAAATTATAGAAGAAATAAAAAAGGATGAAAACAATCGTTCGTCGAGTCGGCACGGAATACTTCGTATGTACGCTTGACCGAAAACAAAGGCATAGTTTTATTTGATGTTTCGGAAAATGTTATACATAAGTAATAATCACGAAAAATATGGAAGGCACAAGTCGACGTTTTCGTTGACGTCTCATATTTGTAGTAATGTTGAGAAATACGTCGACACCTTGGGATGCAAATTAGTATGGGCATGTTCTCCGATTGTGTCCTGTGAATGAAAAAAAATACTCAAGATTCTATTGAAACGACATCATACTAACTATAACTATTATTTCTAGAGAGTGGGGTACTCTTGCCTGAACCACCGCAATTTCCGCACGTATAACTGCGACCACCCCCAGAGTATGACATCGGAGGAGATGGTGTGAACATGTAGTTATAGGACGATTACGAAGTGCTGCGACGGCCGCAAGTTCTACTGTTGTGACCTGAGATGAGAAGACAAAATACATATTGATTCTCATCATCTTGACTTCTGATCATAATCTCTACTGTTAACATCATAGCTCCAATGATAGTCACTGAAAATGGTCTCAATAATGTACCTTCACCGCCACAGGTACTGCATCTAGGAGTGGCTCTCGTTGAAGCCCTGGATGTCACAGAATCGCGCGAGCGTGTTGATCTGTTGTGTTCTGAGGGTTGCAAAATTTTGAAAACACAAAATTTCATACAAAATCAGCGAAACTAGTTGAATTTGCAAGACTTTTTTGAAATTTAAAAATTATGCGTAATCAATATTGAGTATATTTTATAAGGCACGAATAGCAGAGTACAATTTAATTTATTTTTAAATGTATTAAAACACGAGCCGTCATTTGGTTTAAAATTCATTCATTCATCCACTCCACAACTCATTCGTTTCAGGTGTATATTGTTTAAAAATGGTGTATATTGTTAAAATTATAGTGAATAGTAGTCTTTCGTCGAGGCAATATATTCTTGGATTTCTCAGTGTTTTTTGTTGTTCCTTCGTTTTAAATCGTCTATCTTTAAATTTGACTTGACTTGTGGAGTTTATAATAATTAATGTTGAATGTTCTTCTCCGAGGTTTGAATTTATTTTTTTATTATAAATTCGTCGATTTTCGGTCTGCTAATATTTCATCCGCGTGTGTCGTGCTCATTGCGTGGTTATATTTGAATCATTATACATTGTTAGTACTTTCTCCTCCAAATACTTCCGATCCGTAAGATCTCGCAGGAGTGCTGGATGCAGCAGGTTTGGATGATCCATTCATTGGACAGGTCGTTCTGTTGTGTCCTAGATATTGGAAACAATTTGCACGTTGAATCGTACATTATATCTTATTTATCAATATATCTTCGTTTATACCTTCTTCGCGACATATTCCGCACTTATATGATCTCTTGGGACTTTCGGTGGCTCTGAAAGCTTGAATTACCGACTGGGATGCAGTTGATTTATTCATTGGACAGGTCGTTCTGTTGTGTCCTAGATATTAGAAAAAATTTTCACGTCAAATCGTGAATGATTTCTTATTTATCAATATATCTTCGTTTATACCTTCTTCGCGACATACTCCGCACTTATATGATCTCTTGGGACTTTCGGTAACTTTGGAAGGTTGAATTATCGATTCGGATGCAGCCGGTTTATTCATTGGACAGGTCGTTCTGTTGCGCCCTAGATATTAGAAAAAATTTTCACGTCAAATCGTAAATTATATCTTATTCATCAATATATCTTCGTTTATACCTTCTTCGCGACACACTTCACATTCGCGCGTTTTCTCAAGACTCGGTGTCGGCGGTGGAGTATGAGAATCCATGACTGAGCGTATCGAATCTCTGTTTTCTGGAAATTTCAGTTTCAAAACTTACGAATCTAAGACGAATAAAATACATTCATTCGATTATAATACTTTGTCACTTCTGCAATTACCCAACTCGCACGGAAATTCCTCATGATCGACCTGCTCTTTGGATTGCAACATTTTCCTCCAGATATCAGCCAATTTTCCCAATACATTTCTTGTCTCAGTCTCCGCCTCAGCCTCTGTTTCATTATCTGTCTCATCATCTCCGAATAACTCGGTATTCGTATTATCAGAGGCCTGTGACGAAATCTCTTGACCCATCATTCCATCTTTTTTTATCTTCTTGTCACCGTTCATGTTATCATATGGTATTTCCGCTGCGTCAGCATCACTTTTTGCTTTATCGTTATCATTTTTATGTGGCTCAATATCAAATATCACAAGTAAAGTATCAATAAGCTTGGAGACCAATTCATTCTGTTATTTCCGTATTTCAATATTGGATAATTTACCAATGACATCGATAAAATCATTGACAGTGTTTACGATCTTTTCTTCATCCTGCGAATTTCCAGCATTATTTTTTTTTTAATCGCGAGAATAAACCATTGGTGAAGGTAGAGCTCAGTAATTCCTTATAATCCATCAAATTTTTCTCAGATAAATCATTGATTTTGTTGAAAAAGTCTTCAGCACTATCTTCAATAGCATTTATAATGACATCTTCATCGTTATCTATACAATCATCTGTTGAAACTTCGCTGTCTTTATCTCTATTATCATAAACATTTTCAAGTTTCAACCAAACTTCGCGCGCAGTTGTGCAATTTTCGAGCAACAGAAGCAGCTCGCTGCTTATATGTAAAATCAATTTTGATTTAGCTATTCCATCTTTTTTCATCCATAACTCACCCACCGCGGATGATTTTTCGTCCTCGTCGACATGATCCCAAAGATCAGATACTCTCAACAAAGCTTCGGCTTTCATTCGCCAACTTCGATAATTGTCTTTCGTTACTACATCGAAACCGATTGCCCCTGAATCGCTTAGTCTGTTTGTCATCGCACGTGTAGTACTCCACTCCTGGGAATCTTCTATAAATATCACAGATGCCGAGCCGAAAGACGAACAAGTCTGAAACTAAGCCTACTATTGCCGTCTCGAATCGATACCGTGAATTTCTCAGCTTCAACTCGACCAAAAGAATGAGCTTAATGAAAGCTTATTCCTGCCAGCAGTTTTGTGTTAATACGTTTATTTGCACTTCTCCGAACAAGACAGTAGAACAAGATAGAGCTTTTGCAACGCAACCCGCCAAATATGCAACAGAATCGCGCAAGGTTTGGACTTGTACTGCCGCGCTAATTTACTTCTCCGTATAAAAGTTCCAACGCCGCGCGCCGTCTGTCGTGCATCTCTGAACACTAGAGGTCCCCCTCCCATTCGTGTTTGTGCGTCACTACGCATGCTACATCTATTCCTGTGATGGCGGAGCCTTTTCTGCTACTGTGATAAAGAGATAGTGTCGTTTCTACCGTCCTTTATTTTCATCTAGATAAGGTGACCAACAGTCGAAACTATTAATATTTTTTATGGAATAATCGGCCTATTCAGGATACGGATGATCTATGTGCCAATTGTCCATCAAGTCCACTTGATTCTATCTAATGAAGGATAATTATAAATTCAATACACTCCGTATCAGTGAATGTATTCCATTCTGACCATTCCGTTAGATACATACTATTGGTTCTAAACTTGGTTCCTGATAAACGTCTTGTGCGCATCCACTTCAAGTGTCTGTTGCAGTTGAGAAAAAGTAACCAGCGTTATTTGATGTCAACAACTGTAAAACTTATTGATCGCACTTCCGCCGTTATCACAGGAAGTTGCATTGAGATGACAGCCACGTACATGGAACGTGATAGCGGTAACTAGGCTGAATAGCATTTGGGTAATTCCGCCTCTGAGCAGCATATCTTAAGTGTAGTTTAATCTTGTATTTTTCAAATCGATTGAAACTCTTCGTTACGTAAAATGAACAGAGAAAAAAGTGCGCCGGTATTTTTTTGCCAGTTCAGAAAAATTTGTTACATCAGTTATAAATTATCGCATTTTACTGTAAAAATAACGGACGGGAAACTTTGCAAATTAATATTTGGGGTCCCCTTACTGTGGAGAGGTGTGCAAAAACGCGTTTTGAAGATAATGAGAGACACATCTCGAAAGAAATTTGCAATTTCTGAAAAATGTAGTTTTGTTATTCTTATGAGTGTTTCAAATTTTGCAGAATGCGTCTTTCGTCATCTTCGAAACACGTTTTTAAACATATTTTTACGTCAGGGGGGACCCGAGATAATAATTCTTAACGCCACACGCGCGCCACTTTTGCAGCAAAATGCAATAATTCGTGGTGAGCGTACAAATTTTTTTTTTTTGATATACGATGAAACGCGATTCCACCTCTTTACATACATTTCACGTAAGAAAAGTTTCAATTGACTCAAAAAATGGAAGTTCATTTCTCGCCAATTTCAGGTGAAATTGCCCATTTATAGTTTCGTGCAATTCTGTATCTCATTATCTGTCAAATTAAGTTAATGCAAATTCAGAACAACGCGTATCGTTTCATTTCGAATTTTTAACCTCACTTTTCAAAGACGTCTTCTTTTTCTAATGCTGCAGGTTGAAAAAAATCGTTATTGTTGTACGACCATATTTTTCCTCTGCGCTAACGGTACCCGCGATACGAACAACATTGTTCGTCACAGTTAGTGGACAGTACGCAATCAAGGTCGAAGGATAGAACAATTGGTCGAAAATGAATTCGAACGAACGAAAGAAAAAAAGGAGCGCGGTACAAGGTGGGGGAATTATTTTAGGTTCAGCCCTTGGTGGGATGCAGAGGGCGCAGTTTCGTTCTTGATACAATATCAAACTTTTCGAAAAATCGTCATTCTCCTGTGTTTAGTATCACTTGACCTGTAATAATTACGTACACAAATACCAGGCACAAAATCCATGTAAACTTGTGCTATCAAAATTGTAAAATCCTTATAGCTTCTCCCAAGAATACAAAAGCAAACTGTGACGGATTTTATATTGTAACGTTCTTAGACGTTCCGGAAATAAATATGGATCCGTGAGTTTGATTATCAAGCCAAAATCGCAGGCGTAAATAAAATTTCGTGAAAAAGCTTTAATTGCAAGATATGTGTTTTTCGTTTTAAGTCTGAAACAAGACAGTTTTTACAATAATGTTGGTTGACGCAGCAACCTTATTCTTTTGAAAGACATAAGAGGTTTATAAACGTCTTTTATCTATGATGACTACTAGATCATTAAAGAGGGGGCAAAACGGGCGATTTCACCCTTTGTAACACTACTCCCCCCCTCCCCCCCGAGGAAAAGAGTCGACCCGACTCGGGAAAGATAAAACAATTATAAAAGTGATCTAGCAGTCAGTGCTCAAAGGTAAGTTGGAGCTGTGGCTCTAAAAATTTAAAGACTCCCTCTTTTACTATCTGGCATTTGCCCACAGTCTCAAGGTAAACCACAGAAAACCTTGAGCAGATAGTTGAGCGTTAAATAATTGCAAAAATTTATGTGCCTTGTTTTATAAAGGTAAGTGTTGTTGAGTGTTATATATCTTCATGAATTTGAAGTCATCAGCAACGGTCCAGATCGATGTCGAAAAGAAATCCAATCCTCTTCATGAAGGATTGTCCGAACGAAACAGGTTCGGGTGAAAACATCGAGGCGGGAACCGAAAATTCCAGGACTAAACAGGATAAAAACAGATTCCTTTTTGAAAATTCACACAGGAAACAGGGAAATAGATGGGTGACTGATCCAGGACTTTTCTAGAAACAGCACACCCTTAAGTTTTTGGGAGGACAAATGTGAGTGATGGTATAACAATTCAAATTCACTGAGTGAATTCGGGAAAATGCACGAATACAATAAATTGAATATTTGTTCAAAAGAAAAGAAGCGATCTTATCTGAATCATTTCCGTGTATTTCTTCAAAATAAGGCCACCAGTCATCTTCAGGAATCGGGAAAGGTCGGAAGGAAAAGGCTGTGTCAAATAACCTGAAAAAGTGCCCACAAAAACTGACACTTGAGGTTAATAAAATGTGAAAATCAAGCAATCGCTCATCGATCTCGAAAAATAATCGTGGCTTTATTCACATTATAAAATAAACCAAAGCCTATCCGACACGAAACTCGATTCCAAAGAAGAAGTTTCTAGAAAGAAACAAAACTCTTAGAAAAACAAAAGAGCATTTCAAAACAAGCAACTTCTTATATTGAAATCATCAGTTCGTTGTTGTTCTCCGGATGTCAAGGAAGTACAAAAATCTTTAAAAACTTGATCGGCCGTAGCTTCTGCATTAATAACCAAGACAGGAGCCGATAAATAAGAAAAGGTTTGTTTTACTAGCCAATCTTCATGAACCTCATGAACAGTTCTGAGTAGTTCCAAAGAAATGTTCGATTCCTCCTCACGAGAACGGGAACTAACTCGAGCAAAAGAAGTTTCTGGAGAAACTCGCAAATAAACAATCAAATCTACTCTGAGCTCAGACAAGCGAATGAGAAGATCGAAATTTTTCATCAATAAATGAGATTCGAAGTCGAGAAAATTACCTAACCTTCGACGAGCTTCTACGAAACAATTGCTACTGAATATCGATCTTTCCATCACCTTTACAGGTAATGAAGTCGTCCGAAGATGTGTATCTAACATAACCATCTGAGCGAAATGCTGAAAATAATAGCAATGACGATCTGGGTCCTGATACATCAAATCTAAGAGATTAATTCCAGCTACGTATCGATATTCCTCAAGAGGTTCTAAAAGTGTACAGACCTGGTGATCTGCTAAGAACCTTTTGGTGAAAGTTGTTTTTCCGCATCCGATATTCCCTTCAATAATGATCGTAAGCGGTCGAGTTTTACTCAAATGAATTCCAAAAGGCAGATTCTTCTCCCAATCGATGACCGACTGTAAAGAAGGTCAAGTCGATCACAGTCGTCAAAGGTGTACGTCTGAAGATCTAACCTCGAAGGATGTTCCTGGTCTTGAAGAGAATGTTCCAGGTTGATCTTCTTCAAATGGAGCAAGACGATCCAAGTGTACCACTTTCTGACGCGAATGAGGAGATCTTCGGATTATATAAACAACATCATTTATCCGGTTAACCACTAAGTAAGGGCCTTCCCAATTTCTTTGTAGTTTTGGACATCGTCCTTTCTGTCTTCGGGGTTGAAAGAGCCAGACAGAATCTCCAGGATTACATTTTAAATCTCTGGCTCGAATATCATGACGAGTTGTTAATTTGTCTGAAGCCATAGAAATTCTACTCCTAGCAAAGTGATGAATTTCTTCTAAACGTTGTTGTAATAGAAAGGCATAATCTGTTTGATGCTGTCTTTGCACAGGAACATGGCCTTTCTCTAAATCTGACGGAAGTCGAAGATTTCTTCCAGTAAGCATGAGGGCCGGCATCTGCTTCGTCGTCTCATGAATCGCAGATCTGTAAGATAAGAGGAAGAAAGGGATCCAGCAGTCCCAGTCTCTCTGATTCTGCTCTACGAAGGACGACAAATACTGTAGCAAGGTTCGATTCAGACACTCTATCATGCAGTCAGATTACGGATGCAAAGGAGTCGTACGAGTTTTTCTAACCCCTAAAATCTGAGTAACCTCTTTCATTAAGATTGACTCAAAATTTCGGCCTTGATCAGTATGGAGTTCTAGAGAAACTCCGTGTCTACAAATAAACTTTTCAACGAATGCCTGTGCTACAGTGAAGGCTTCTTGATTAGAGAGAGGGACCACTTCAGGCCACTTAGGAAAATAATCAGCAATAACCAGAGCATATTTATTTCCAGAATGGGTTATCGGGAGGGGTCCGAGAATGTCTATCGCTATCTTTTCAAATGGAGCTACCACGTTGTAAATTTGAAGAGAGCTTTGTCCTTTCGCTCGAGGTCCTTTCTTTGCCGTGCAGATTCGACATTTTCGGCACCATTTCTCAACGTCCGTCCGGCAACGGAGCCAAAAGTAGAAGTTGCGAATTCTGCCCAGAGTTTTATTTGAAGCGAAGTGTCTGCCTGCAGGAGAATCATGATAAAGAGCAAGAATCTCCGGAACTCGTGTCCTGGGAACCAAAAGTTGCCACCTGATTTCTTTCAAGTCTACAGATTCCCATTTTCGGTATAAAATTCCATCAATTAAAAGGATAGAGTCCCATTGAACCCAATAAATTGTCAAATCTGGCTCGGCTAAAGATATATCCTGCCGGTCCGGGCGAGTTTCCGCTTCCTTCCAAGACTTCACTTGAGTCAAAGTGTCGTCCTCTTGTTGTGATTTTCTCCATTTCTCCAGATTATTTTCGAGAGAAATATTCCGTATTAAAAGCGAGGGGTCTCGGTTTTCCTCTAATCGTGCACATTGTTTACACTCTGGCATTTCTTCGCAGGGTCTTCGAGAGAGAGCATCGGCGTTTCCATGATGAATTCCTGCTCGATGACGAATGTCAAAATCGTACTGTCCAAGCCTTTCTAACCATCTAGCTACCTGACCTTCGGGAAATTTGAACGAAAATAACCACTTGAGAGAAGCATGATCTGTTCGTATCAAAAATCTCCTACCGTACAGATAATGATAAAAATGTACTACGGTCTTAACAACAGCTAAAAGTTCTCTACGAGTGACACAATAATTCCTCTCAGTTTTACTCAAAACTCTGCTGAAATAACTTATCACTCTCTCCTGACCTACCTGAATTTGTGACAGAACCCTACCTATTCCTGAAAGAGAGGCATCCGTATCTAAAATAAACGGAAGTTCGACTTCTGGATAAGCTAAAATCGGCGAAGAAATAAGATTTTCTTTTAATTTCTTGAAAGCTTCTTCGCATTCCAGGTTTCAGTCAAAAGGAATCTTGATTCCGGTCAAATGATGGAGAGGATTAGCTATACTAGCGAAACCTTTTACAAATCTTCTGTAATACGTACAAAGGCCTAAAAAGCTTTGAATTTGTTCTTTATTCTCAGGTGTCGGCCAAGAAGAAACCTTCTCGATTTTGGATGGGTCGGTCTTCACACCTTGTGCTGAGACGATATGTCCGAGGAAACCTACTTCTTTCTGGAACAGATGGCATTTTTTCGGGCTCATTTTTAGGCCTGCTTGCTTCAGCCTAGCGAAAACTTGTCTGAGATTTTGAACTTCTTCTTCAAAGTTCTTGCCAAAAACGATTATATCGTCTAAATAAACGAGGCATATTTTGCCAGTGAGCCCTTGGAGAACAGCCTCCATCATTCGTTCAAAGGTAGCCGGGACATTACTTAAACCAAACGGCATAACCTTGAACTGCCAGAATCCTCCTAAGCCCGTAACAAAAGTTGTTTTTTCTTTATCTAGAGGATCCATTTTGACCTGCCAGTATCCGCTCTGAAGATCTATGGTGATGAACCAAGTTGCACCGGCTATCAGGACGAGTGTCTCGTCGATTCTGGGTAGAGGGTAAGAATCTTTCTTCGTTATATTGTTCAGCTTCCTGTAATCGATACAAAATCGTTTGGATCCGTCCTTTTTGTTAACAAGGACGATTGGTGAGGCCCAGGGACTAGACGATGGTTCAATCACATGGTTCATTAGCATGTCTTCCACAAGCTTCTTCACCTCTTCTCGGGCGTTGAGAGCGAGTCTTCGAGGAGCTTGTTTTATTTGTGAACTCTCTCCGACGTAGATCTTATGCTTGACGGAAGTACATCCGCCCTTATCACCACCATCTTTGGCAAAAGAATCTACAAATTCTAGCAAAAGAGATTAAAACGATTCTAACTGAGCTGGATTCAACGAAATCGAAGATTTCTCAACAAGGCTCTGTAAATGTGAAGGAAAGTGTTGTTGAAAATCATCCTCTGAAAGTTCTATTTCCCGAATTCTAGGACAAGTCCAATAAATTTCATTCCTATTCGTACAAAGAGTTATTTCGCGATTGTTTGAAGCTAGTGAATTTCTTTTGGTCGAGATAACACAGTTATGTGCTGTAAGAAAGTCTATTCCCAAAATACCTTCATACTCTATATCTGCTATAAAAACCTTATGTGGAGAGTCGATACGCCCAAAAAGGTTAATTTGGACAGTAACCTGTCTTAAAACCGGGGTCGTCTCTCCACTCGCTGTTCGCAGGGATAAAGAGGGAACAATCTGGTCATCGGATTTAAAGAGATCCGATCGAAGTACGGTTACTTCCGCGCTGGTGTCTATTACCCAAAGACAATCGACGCCATTTACAGTACCGCGCGCGTAAAGACCAGACTGTCGTAGACTTGTAATCAAAAACTGTTCTCTAAGAGGGCTTTCACTTTTAACAATCTGCGATGATTTTCGCCTGGACAAATCATCCGAAATTAGTTTTTTGGACGAGTTTCTGTTGAAGAGCTCGACTGAGGATTTGCTTCCCTAATTTCTATATGTTTCTTACCCCGATTATAGGAGTTCAGATTCGAACTTTGCATCGGCTCCCCATTAATTTTCTTAATCAGAAAACAATGGTTGGCGTCATGTCCAATTTTTTTAGAAAATATACAAGTTAAGCCGGTTTGATTTGTCATGACCGCGTTTTTAATTTCACGTTTGTTTTTCTGGTCTTGAAAAGAACCACGATTTCTTTGTTTAAAATTATTATGACTATGTTTATTTCTGTAATTTTGAGGCTTTGTCTTTTCCAAGTGCTCTAATCTTCGTCTTTCTGAGGTATTTTTGGACACCTCAATCTGACGAAGCTTGTTTGTCCCAAAATAATTCTTTCGCATATTCTCCACCTCAAGGGCTTTGGCCGTTGCCTCTCGCAGAGAAATGAGACCCGATGTCCCAATGGCCATTTTGATTTCCGGATCACTAATTGCGATTAAAAAAGCTTGGGCCGCTAATAAGTTACGAGACGGCTCGTGGTCTGGCAAAGCTACACGAGAAAGCCGTTCAATATCCTGGCTAAGTGATGCGAGGTCTTCGTCTCGTCCTTGTCTTCTGGTCTGTTATTGAGCTGTGTATAATTTTGTCGGATGGTCATTTCCGTATCTTAACTCAAGCGCGGAGCTAAGTTTTTGATAATGGGAAATTTCTTCCTCGGACAATGCTGTTAAAACATTCAAAGCTGGCGTCCGAAGACAAGAGGCAAGGCTGTAGGCCCTCATGGCAGGGTCCCACTGAGTATGTTTTGCTATTGTGCTAAATTGACGCTCATACTCTGCCCATGGAATTTTTCCATAAAAAATTGGCGGTTTTAAAGGACAAAAGGGTTTCTCGTTAATTTGAGAGGCAACCCCAGGAAATCTCGAATTATTTAATTGACTTGAATGAGAATATCGAGGCTGAACCTGAGATAGAGGCTCGGAAAAACCAACCTCATTATCTACTTTTGCTCTACAAATTGGGGATTCATCTACCCTCCTAATAAAAGGCACAGACCTTGAGTCACGAACATCCTGGGATCGTCCTGGATGTTGGACCTCCAGAACAGCGGGAGATTTACTCAGAATTTTGAGGGTGTAACGGCAACACTGACTTCAGATTCGGATTCAGCGCGTCAAATTACATAGAGATAGGTAGGTCCGGTCAAAAGTACAGACCACTTTTTTGTTGTGGGCCGGTGTTATTTTTAGCTTGACGTCAGGAAATTCGTCTAATGCAGAACGGCATGCTTCGTGAGATACATTTCCATTCATTAGTCACCAATATGCAATGCAACGTCCATGAGACATAAGATTAAAGAGCATCAAAATATATTACGTTATCGTAACGGCAAGATTAGCGTATGATTGCAGTGATTTTTTTTGTCCGGCTTGTTTTAGTTATTTTCAGATAACCGTAACTTTGCTCGCTGCTTGAAGATGGAACTTATTTTAATCGAAGGTTTAAGGAAACAGAATGAAATTTAAGAACTCATCGTAAAAAATGTTCAACAATGTTTTAATATACCTGAAACCCTCTGCTATTGTACCGAATACTGCTATTTCTCATTTTTGCCCCCATTCAAATCGTTAAGAGTGACGCAATTGTTTAGAAGTGACCAATCGATTACAGTGTGTTGTTACTTATACATAATGGTGTGAATGGATTTCGGTGGTAGCTGTAAGTCGATGATTCCTCTTTCTTGGTCACGGATAACTGCATGCTGATTTTCAGTGAGTCTAAAACGAAAAATGAGTTCTATTGCCAAAACAGGACGTTTAGGAAATATTACGTATACAATTTATTTTAAGCTGAATACCGATTAAAATCCGATCATAATATATCTTGAACTCACGTATTGTACAGAACTATAACAATTTTATTGTCCGGAGTCTTGAAGGCGACAGCAATTGTAGAGCTTCCCTCCTGACTGAGCTTCAATCTGACAGAACCTCGTGGAATGAATTTACTGAAGTGGGCTAAGCCGTAGAACATTGGTTGTTTGTAAAACTCGTCATTCTCAGCATTCACGATGATTGCGGAATCAACAAAGTTGCTACTCCAATTGGGACCACCATGATGGTTAAGAGCTAAATTCCAGTCCACCCAGCCGGTAACCCAATGTTGCAGATTCTTTAAGTTCAACGAATCCATGACAAGCGAGTTGCCGCCATTTCATTCACAACAGAATGCTTCCTTTTCGCCACGCGTGTTTACGGATATTATACTCACGTCCATGATATCCGTAATGTACATTTCCCCTCGTTCCCAGGATCCTAAGGGGACTTTGTCAAATTGCCATGGCTTATCTCCTGTACGAATAGACGGTGTTTCGACTAACGGATTGTTAGAAAAGACCGTTAATATCTAGCATGCAATATGTAGATTGAAAATGACATGACTCACCAACCGAGGCCTCGGTCATGATTAGAAACTTCTCAGGAAAATGATAATGGGTTCGATCGATCACCCAAGAAGGTACAATACTATCCCAGTACCAATGGAATGCAATACCGGCCGTATAGTTTTTTGCCACCTTGTTGCTAAACATATCAGAGACGTACCAGGGCAGGCCGAATTTCTGGTCGTCGAAAGCCAAAATTATGGTATCTTTGTGCTCGGATTTGCTCATGGTAGGGCCGAGGTTTTCCGCCACCCATTTGCCCATGCCACTCGGTGTCCACCCCATGCTGTTAATACTAGACTCTGGTATGATACCGAGAGACGGTTCATTGCCTGTCGTCATCGCCCACATTTTGAGTCCATAGCTTTTGTACTCATCCATAAATTTCACAGTGTACTCAGCGTACACCTGGTAGTACTCTTCAAGGAGAAACCCTGCGGGATACAGTTACTAAGTACATACTTGAGTTATAATGCACAGTATCCATCGATACATCGTTTACCCTGAACTGGCAATACTGCAATATGCGTACTCACCGAAACCCGTGTAATCATTATTTGTCTTCATCCAAGGCGGAGCAGTCCACGCAGATGCGAAGAATCTTAGATCGCGATTCATTCTAAGAGCCTCTTGCATCAGTGGAATTTTGTACTTGATATCTTCCTCTGCCAGGCTGAAGTTGTGAAGTTGCGTATCAGCACTCTGGGTGTCGTCGTAAGTATATACTCGTGTGGAGAAGTCGGACCCACCAATGGGCACACGACCTAGGTTGTATCTACTACCTTCCTCGCCAAAGTACGATCTGAAAATTGCGGGATTTTTTCAAGCTACTCAACTGGTGCCCGTTTAGACGCAAAACACAATGGCAGATGTTAATGACTCGTTTCAAGAGTCTTTATACGGAAGCTTCGAGATTGATTTCGTGGAAAGTAAGGTTATCATGAACTGGGATGAGCACAGAAGAATTTAGATGGAATATTCTTTGCGATGATCTACCAACGAATCCAGCCGACACAGATATCCTTTCGTTAAAAATCTCGTTAGTAGGTCACAAGTTTCGCGAGCTTGTTCTTCTTCCTGAATTCGAGAGAGTTGCTGGGAAACCGGTCCACGAGAGTTTAACTTACAACAAAATGCGTGCTACTCGTTAATTTCCATCTGACATATTGCATTATCCGAATATTGAATAACGAATACATGTCTTCTAAAGAACCCGCAGTTATTGAATATTTGAGGCTGGAAACCTGTCAACCATATAATCACCTAAACAATTTATATCGCAAACGTTAATTGTTCAATATCCAATAAAATCATATGCCTTGAGATCGGTTTCGTCTAAATTCACATTCAAGCAAAATCAGACTTTCGAGATCGGAATTTTCCTCAAGATTCTCATGTCGTCTGAATATTCCTGAGTATATTAACTTTTGTCAATAATACGATGATTTCAAAGACAAAAGTTTTCAAATAAAATGTATCGCCTAATGGTTACACGATCTGCCATTGTAGAAGTATATCAATGAAAAGGGCAAGAGTCAAGGTAACATAATTATCACTAACGTCCGGTAACTGTCGTGTTTCAAGTACAAGAATTACCTAAGTATATAGTCCGCTGTAGCATTGCTCAATAATTTTATGTTGATGCCGGCCGCGTCGGTAAAAGCACCTCCAAATCCGTGAATACTTTGAAAAGTAGTGTTAAGATCCAGCTGAAGAGTGACGTCAGCGGTTGCCGATTCGTTGGTGAAAGCACCCTCCGTTGGATCCAATCTCAAGCCGTCTCGGCTCGAGACGTATCGCACGAACGAACCGATATCCGGAATTTCGAGCTCTGGTGTACTGTCGCAGTAAGTAGCGTTGCACACGCACACTGTTCCCCCATTTCCGAAATCTCGAGGCACGCAGGGAAGAGATTCCGCTGCGAATACGGAAGATTTGAATGGTTAACGTCAGTCCATTAGTTCGGTAGAATGAGCATCAGCCTCTTCATAAAGATCCTAAGGGGTGCGGGTAACAAATCGGAATGGTCAGAATTCCGAACATGAATATATCGAAAACTCACAACCGCGAAGGAACAAAGTGGTGAATCTTCAGTAAGCCAGGAATAATGAAAATAGAATATGAAGGTATCGAAATTTGAAGTTATAGAATTTAGAATACCAAACTGACAAAAATTCCGAAAGGCCATTAGCAGATTGAGGCAAATGCGATTTCTCGCAAACACAAACAAATCACCTTCGGATGGATAACAAAGTAGAATTTTCATTTATTCGAATTCATAAATGCGGAGGATCAAGAATCAGAACGGTTAGAACTCCGAGTAGTAATCTCATAGAAGGCTCGGAATATAGAATTGCGGTATGTCAGAATCGTTAGAATGAAGAATCGCAATATATCAGAAGAATCAATAACTCACATCATATTAGAAGCCCAGAAATATAAGTTTATGATACCAAAAATCGTAATCAATATTTTAATGAGACAAAAAAAAGATAGAAAATAAAAAGAGGCACATCGTTGGCCAGACTCTAAAGGTCTAACCCACCAGCTTCAACAACTCAAGGTTGTCCATTTGCATCGCGTTTTTTCCTCTTCATTAAGAATAACTATTGAATAAAGAATTTGTTTGATTCTGTATATAAGACATTTTACAAGTCAAAATAGGTTAGTTGGATAGACACGGAATGTGAAATTCTGGTGGTAAGCCATCTATACGGTTACTTTCGGCGTACCAATCTTTCCGATTTGTACCATTCTGAATAATGAGCCTTCCGCATTCTGGATATCAGTTTTCTGCCGTTTCTAGATGATAAAATTCTGACGTTCATTTTTATAATATTTGGACATTCGAGAATATGAAACTCACTACAGATTCAGTCTCTGGAATATTGACTCTAAACATTATTAAATTCTGCATCTCTTTATTCTTGGATTAACGTTTTCTGGAGTGAGTTCGGATAATAGAGCCCTCTACTGAGTACAGTTTAGGTAAACTGCAGCTTTTTGTGGGCACTATTCGGGACTGAACTTTCTGATAGTATTTGTTCACTCATATTTATCATTCGAGTTTGTTAAATTCGGATTTCTGGCCATTCCGATTTTCCGTTTTTCTGATTTCTCACCCCCACTCATCCTGAGGTGGAGCTGAAAGTAACGTATCGGTTTAAATTATGGACAACCAGTGTATTTTGACGAACAATGAGTTTCTTTTCTCTTCTGGAGATAAAGTTCAGAGCGCAATGTTAAAGCACTGATCAATGACGGTGAAAATATTACTCGATAACAGAATCCGATTGTCATTGTCGTGTATAAAAAATTATACACTGCATTTCTTTTTTATTGACGCTTGCCGCAAGATTAATGGTACAATATTGACTGCGTAATACGCAAACAATGTCAAAATGTTATGAAATTTTTCCCAGGTTGTTATAAATAATCATATCGTATTGTGTGAGGGATCGTTATGTGTGAGCCTCAATGTGGTGACATATTAGTGTGTATTGTATAACACAATCGATTATGTAATACGAAAACGTATGATTATGGATGACTACATCCAACGTAATCATACACGTACAATTTTATACAGGAGCATGAATTATCGTGTCATGCTCAAATACGTACTCATTTATTTTACGGTAACTAACGAATCCCTCTGCATAGAAAGTGATCTGTTTCCAATAGCAACAGTGCCTTCAAGCTGCATGGTGATGGCAATAATGTAGCGAAGACTATGATAACAATACTACTATTATTATCAGTAAAGTGCTATGTACGAGCAACCACGTACGTGAAGTTCCCGTTTAGGTGATAAGAAACTTTTCGTCAAAGTCAACAAACATAACCACAAACTTCATTTAAGTGGGATAAGTTTCTGTTTTATGAAAAGGTAGAAATATTGTTCCTTGATCGACGTAATTTGTCGAGTTTTGCGTCTAGAAGACAATGAAAATGAACGGAATTAGAGTCAAGACGATCCCTGAAGGAAATTGTGTATTCAGATAATTTCTATTCAGTGCATAAGACAGACGCGGAAAAGATACAGAAGATCGGAAATTTTTACAGACGTAATTTATCGAATTTGAAGATTACATAACAGGCGATGAAGCAAGTAACTCATCAATAGGATCCCATGAATATTTTGGGTGTCACATGAGAAAAAATGGTACGTACGCCAGTGATGTAGTACCAACCAAAGCTGCATTGTATTTCAAGATGAATATATCATTGTATCGTCAGAGATTAGCAGTGATCAAAGTACATGGATCAGAATATTATAAATAAATAAAACTGTCCCTCAAAAGAAAAATTTAATATAAGTAAATCGTTATTAAAAGTATATGTACGCGACATATATTTCTATTTAAGTGAAAATACATTGTGAAGCTGAATAAAAAGCCGCACGATGTAGATCCACCTCAAAACTCCTGACGTTCAGGACATCCACTTCGTTCTTGTAGATAACTAAAAAAACCAAGTCATCCGCTTTAAACGTTTTCAACGACAAGGTCTGCTGGTTGAAAAATTTTGATGTCCATATCCGTCCATCATGCGGCATATCATGAGTTGCAACACTTGCAACAGAATAAAATGCAAAGCCCCAAGTGATTTCAACAAATTTGTTCTTTTTCGTAGCATTGAAGAGGGATAATAGTAGTGAATATATTTCGCACTTATTATAAGAGAAGAATTAAGAAAATCGGTTTGTTATAGCATGGGCACGGTCAATTTTATTTACTCCTTTCACTACAACAAAAAAAAAAATCTATTATTTGCAATGCGTACTAAGAAAACATTCATTGTACGAACTAGAAGTTTTAATCGTGCAAAATCGATAAAAAACTCAACTTTTCACTGATACTGATTTTGAATAATAAACAGACTTTGATCAGTATTCATTTCTGAACTTTTGAAAAGCTTACAAAGTTATATTCAACTACGTAATGCAAAAATGTGTTCTATTATCGCAATTTAGTATGGATACATACTTGGTTTCTCTATTAGACATGTTCGATTTAAACGTCACAAGTATAAAGTATTAATTCGAATGAATACTTTTTCAATGACAGAGCATTGCATTTGTCGAAATGACTTAAACATATTCAAGTTAAAAATACCTGCACATATCCACAATATCAGCAGGAGGTAGAATCGTTGCATAATGCAATCTCCAAGTTTCAATCCTCGCTCTGGCTTGATTCTATTTCATTTTCAGCGATGACCCAAGAGCAGAAGTTCCAAATACGTGCTTCCTCTGCGAACGTATGAATGAGCATAAATTTGCACGGCTCACATCAAGTTGTCACTATGAATAAATAATACGGATCAAACAGGCATCTCAGCGATCGCTTAACGACTTTCTTATCAAAGTCAATTCGCCGTTTGTCAGCGTCAGTGGAGGCGAAAGAAATGTCAACAGAAATTCGGCTTCGGACACATGTTTCACAGCAAACCTTGCAGCCAAACAAACTGGTCCGTCCAAACCGCACGACGGTAGCAAGTCGACTGTTTATCGGCTTGCTCGATAATCACTGCTGTCCAGCTGTGGCGATTCTCTCCCATGATAATTCTATGGCTGGACGGAACCGTGCTAGTTATTCACGAGCCAACAGTCATCACTCTCCTTAAGTGATAATCCCGAATTTCAGGAGAAGATAAAACGTTTGCACAGAATCTCCGCGGTTCGTCACGCGAGAATACGCAAATTCCCACGTGACTGCACCAGTGGCGCAGTTTCATAAAAATTTCTGCCGAATTATTCTGAATCACGGACCACCGCGTTTATACTGGCTTTTCTGCTTTCAAAGAGATTAATAATGACGAACACTGATCTCGAAGTTTGCAACCACACGACATCAAACAGGTCCAAGTCCTCATGAAGTAAACCTACGTGGGCTTCGTCGTGAGTATTAAATGTGACAGTACAAGAGGAGGATAAATGTTGATGTTCTCTGCTAGACATACATGCCATGAATATGAAATGTGATAGAAAGTATGTTGTGACTAACTTTTACAATGCAAAAAGTATAATAAAACGTCAAACTCATGACGTACACTCGTTATAAGAAGTGAAATCACTCTCCGGTAGAATTAGTAGCGGGTTCCGAATTTTTGCACAAGACACACAATTTTTGCATATCAAGTGATTAGGCTCTTTATTTTAACTGAATAAATGCGACTTCAGATTATTTCACAGTAGTAAATTGCAAATACTGACCTTACAATTCACGATCGTGTCCGCGTTTACGAAAAATGCGACACTTCATACTATTTATGTAGACAGTAATTGGGCATATTTGCAAAATACAAGGTCGAATAACTCATTGTGTTTTATGCAGGTAATACGATTATTACAGTCGCACCGTTACTACCTCAAATTGCAGCAGCTTACTTCAATACATATTCGCAATGACTATCCATTGTGGGATATAGGACGTTTTTTTTTTTTTTTTTTTTTTATATATATCTTATCGTAGTTTCTGTTTAATTAAACTTTGTGCTGAGTCACGTTGCATTTCTATCCATACTTGTGCATAATTATGCACACGGAGGGAAAGAAATTCTTGAACCAAGAAAATAGATTCTTTTGGAGTCCATACGCTTGAATCTATTATCCCCTATTTGATCCAAACACGATGACTACAATTCATCAATTTCGATTCGGTTAGATTGTCAAAATGATTTAGTCAAGCGAATACCTTGATTCGACAAAAGCCTTGCTCGTCACAATCGAGCGAACCTTTTGATGTGTTTCCAAAATTCAGTCAGTTGAATATCATTTCATTTGAAGTTTGTGTATTGTTCCTCTGAATGACATGTTCGTTGACAGAAACAATTATGTACTTTGATCAAAATAATTGTACATGAATGTGGCAAACAAAAAATTTACATCAATTGAATGCCATACACTGTTGATCTAACCAGAGCTTGTTTGGCGTAACTGGTTGAATCAGTTGCACTCGTTTTTCACGAGCTAAAATATACACCACATGCTTTGAGTGAAGTAGAGAAAACATTAGTATGCTAGTATTATAAACGGCCGCTAGGCGGCAAACTTTCTCGTTACGGAAGTAGCTTCAAAGATAGTTATAAAAGTGGTTAGTCGGTTGGGTTGTCAGATACTGACAACGTAACATAAAATTGTCATCAAACCTATTTCGAACGTAAAAATCGTAATATCAAGTTTCGAGTCATCAAAATTCATATTGATTACGACTGAACAAAAACTATTGACACATATTAAATTTATACTGCCACAAATACAATAATAAATTTTCAAGCATGGCCCATCAAACAACTCATAAATCCATCACAAATTTAAGGCAACAGTATTATAAATGATGTCATTTAAAAAATACGTTTTTTGCGCTTAAACAACTCTTAATCTTCAGTCATTGCAAAATTTTTTTGTAACAACAAGATTCAGTATCTGTGATCAACATTCATTTTTTGACGCAACAAGACATGATTTTTATTCATTCCAATCACACATTTTCTTGATACAAATTTCACATTATTGCAAGGAACTCGCGCCGTATTACCTTGAATAAATCGACAGTCGGCATTAGCATTTAGAGGCTTGATTCAATTCTAAATTAAGTTGCAATAAATATTTCGTATGACAGAAGTATTTTATTGAATTAGATAAGTATTGGGTTCACAACATTTGACTAGAGCATTTAGTTGAATCAAACAAATACCACTTGACTTGAATAACCCTTCCCCTCAGTGTACTTATAACAACGTCATCGATTATAAGTTTTGATATTTTTCTCATAACAGAGATACCGCTACGTTTTTTTCGCAAAATTTCCTCGCTTTCTGGCATCTGGAAGTGACGGAAAAGGAGTTTCCGACAGAAAGCACGGCAAAGAAGGGCCTTATTCCCAGTTTTGAAATAACATTCAAACAAAGCAAAGAAGTAGAGCCGAATTAGAAAACGAGAGTCTTGCATGAGGATCTGAAAACATCGTTCGATCATGTCAGCTTTTCATGCATGTGGTTGTAAATGTAAATCGTTCTTGCAGTGTGAATTGAAACAAAGAATACGAGTCGAAGGTTTTTCTCTGAGTATTTCAGATAGAAGCCTAGTCATAGTGACAAAGCTTTTCAATAGAATTTCGCAAATTGTGACTGGAACTGACGACGAGAATTCTCATCTCCGAGTTGATTTCGCACTTTCTTGTTGTACATTACAACAACGATCTCGTTTTTCGGTATCTTAAAGACTACAGCCTTTACCGATTTCCCGCTGCTAGTGAGTCCCACTCTTTCTAAAGCTGGTGTAATGAACTTGCTGAAGAGCGCGATGTCGTAATACATTGGCCGCTTGTCAAATTCTTCGGCCTGCAGGTTGACGATAATCGAGGCTCCTACAGTATTATCTCCAATTGGAACGACCGTATTTGTCTACAGCAAGATTCCGGTCCACCCAGCCAGTCATCCAGTTTTTCAAATTCTATAATGTTAACGGCTTCCTAATACGAGCTATCCCTTTCTTCACTTGAACGTATTTCTACGGTATTTTATGAGAAAGTGAACAGCGGTAGTACCACCAGCTTTTTTTAACGACTGTTGATATCATATCCCAGATAAAATTCATTCGCTTATCACAAAAGGACAAATTCAACCCGGAATGTGAATCAATCAGTCCTAGAAATGAGTACTCTGATACCGTGAATCAGGTGCAGTGCAAATTACTGCGCGTGTCCAGAAGTATCCTCATTGAACCCCAAGGTGAAATGACCTACAATGTCATGGCAATATACGTATTCCAATAATGTTAAATACGTAGGTTTCTCCGAAGTTCCAAGACCCCAACTAAATAGTTGCAGTGAGTTTCTGTGATGCCCCTGCACCCAAAATACCATCATGTTGTATGCAACAAATCCTTAGCAATTATTGTGCATATTTACATTAGCTTGGATATAATGCGTATGAAGCTTAACATTCGTTACCCACGTTAAACTCCGTCATGATAAGAAACTTGTCGAGATACTGTCGCTGGATCTCCCCCAGAACTTTCGCAGGAATGGTCATATCCGCTTACTAGTGGATTGCAATACTAGCCGTAGAATTCCTCGCCAATTCGGCCTGAAACATTTTATCAACGAATAAGTCGAGACGTGTTTTTTTTTATCGTCATAGGTAAGGATCAAAGTTTTTTCATGCGTCGATTTGTGGATGATTGAACCAAGGTTTGCAGCCCACTTTCCAAAGTCACTTGATCACTTGATGCGTCACATAATTGTAATCAGCAGCAACTTGCGATTAGTAATTACAATACACGAATGATTGGGTGGAAAACAAAAGAAAAGATAAAACCAGCCCGACACAATATTTGTTAATATTTTGACGGGTGATATATCATAGTGGGAGACTTTTCCAAATATAAAAATTCCTTCGGTGTTGAATTTTGATGACCGTAAATCCAGGCCCGATTTACAATCTGTTACTTTGGTTGAAAAGAAGAGACCTCGCTCGACAATTCGAATTCAAAGTAAAAAAGCAAGTCAATCCTAGTCGCGAAGAATATTAGACTTGGTAAGAACTTGATCATAATTTCTTTTAACATCAAAAATGCCTCACTCTAGTCTCCCTCGCACTTTCTTTTGCAATTTTAAGATGACTTCCACCTTACTAACTCACCCAGTACCGAATGTTCACCGATTATCGTCCACATTATATTTGCTCTACGACTACTTTAAATATCAACTGCCAATAAAGCAGACTGATACGGCTGTGTTTGACATCGTCAAAATGCAAACTGTAATCAATAATGACGGCCGGTGGCAAAGACACCTAATTTTTGAAGTTTTCTAAACACACCAACTGAACATATAGTTCATTTTGCGTTCCACATTATACAGTTGTTCATACATGGTCTCATTTGATAAAGGACTTGACGTTCAGACTTCAGTTTCAAGCTTGATACGTAAGAAGAATAAAGACAAGTGGCGGATGTACGTAGATATATATTTTTTGCTAATCGGGGTACTGAATATCACGTGATTATCTTGTATTCCACAGCGAAACTGCTATGGTCACACATTGCAACAGAATAGGTTGCCTTCATTCAATACTTTTATAACCTGTAGTTGTGCAGTTCGCATTCTCATTTGCTGCTGATTCACATTACTGACAAGCAAATGTCAATTAATTCCAAAATACCCATTTATTACTGTTATTGAACATTAATAATTTGACACTACATCAGAAGTAGCGACACAAGCGAAAAAAAATGTCCTGTGTTCCATGGAAATTGGAATGTTTCAATAACTGTATGACTCTGCGTATATTCCTATGATTATCATCACATCTGCCATGTTGTATCAGCAAAGCGTTACCATTTGACCTCGTAGAACGCATAACGTTCATCCTACAAACCATAGCGAAGTCAGATGGAATTCGAGAGCAATTTAACCGATTATTTAAAAAACCTTGTTTTTGGTGAGAAGCGCAATGAAGGAAAGCGGTGAGATCTAGGACATCGTGAAATCAACAGCTACAAAAATACGTACGATCCGACTTCTCGGTTCTTCAGTAGTGGATCGTCAATCATGACGCCGACGGACTCAGCACAATTCAGCGGAAAACCGAAGAAATGTAGTTATATTTCTACAGTTTCAGACGCCAAAAACGCATCAGCCCTCTCAATATAAATTACCCTAGTTTCTATTTTGATATCATTCCTAAGATCGCCGTGACGATATTCCACGGAAGCATTTCACTTTATTTTCTAGTCACTCCATTCATCAACCTTAACTGAAAAAAGTAGAAATGAGCATAGCGCTGACAAACATAACTTCCGGTGAAATAGTGTTCAGAAAAGTAAATTCTAAAATATATGTAAAGTAAATATACTTTGAACATTACAGACCCGCGCTACGTAGGTAAGGTAGGGACTGTCGTAGACGACAGTGGAAACGAAGTAAGGACCGAACGACAGGTAAATCAGAACTGAGAAAACAGAGAAAAAAGAATTGACAAGTAAAAGAGGAAGGAACTGACAAATTAAACAAAGAACATAAATGTTGTTTCTTTGTTTTCAGGTAAGAGTTTTTGTTAAGAAAAGTAGTCTGCACACAGAACTCGAAATCACATAATAAAAAAACTTTGTTTTCACAGCAAGGCGGATTAATTCGATGTAATTTGTCAAACCTGACCTCTTGAGATAAAAAAAAAATTATATATATAATCACTACGTCTTATTGCAGAATTATTCTCATGGTATTAGAATGGAAAGATACGGCTTGACGACACGTACAAGTCCTGAACAAATATTACATAGCTTCGTATAGCACAAATAACGTCGCAAAATGAGAGCTGTGTCGTATCTTAATCGTAACCTTGGTATCGTCACTGCGAGTTTGCCAGCGATTTTTGGCGATGAAAAACAATCGATACACGCAAGTGCTTAAAACGTTGACTGGCCGTTACATTTCTGGAAGTGCATAGCGATTGGACAAGTAATCAATCGAACTCCGTGATTTGGCAGTTGAACTATACCGAGGCGCTTCGCATAGTCATTGCATCCTTTTCAGCGATCCACAGGGGTTCAAATACTCGAAACACCTTACACACTCATTGTTAGTCACACAAGGCATGGTTACTCCTTATTGAAAAACGTGGATGCCTAATCTCCAACGAGAAGTATGTTTCACCACCTGCACTAATTACGTTACAATGCGTTGATTCTACAACGTTCTTGGTGCTCTTTATCAAAACAGGCTCCTCCGAATCCAGATGTTCCTTGATATGAACTTTCAGGATACAGGTTGACCACTGGTCAGGGAATTCTGAAAAACCTGGAAATATCACGGAATTCTGAAATTCTGGAATGGTCGGGGAAATGCACAGGTTTTTTCGGAAAGTCAGGAAATCGTTTGCAATATTTTCTTTTATATAAATACATTCCACCATGTTTTTAAGCTTTCAATAAATTCGATCGAATACAAAGTCTTTTACAATTGCCGAAAGGTTATCCTTAAACTTAGAATATTTCTAAATATCCCCTAACAAAAGATTGTGCGCATCGGCTGGATGGGACAGTGTGACCCAAGTGCCAGATGGTGCTTTCATAAAAAAAAAAAATTATATGGAAATGGCGTATGTTTTTTTCAAAAAAGTTTCGGGATATCAAGTCGATTACAGCCATCAATTTGCTGATCTGCTAAATGCAGGAGATTCTTACGCTCGAAGCTCACCGGTGTTGGCGACGTGTACCAAAACACAGACAGAAAACAAGAGCTGGAACTAGTGCTTTATGACCTATAATTTCGTAATCGGCCATTTCCACAGACCATTATTGCCCCATGTGATTATTAAGTTATAATCCGACGTTTAACGCAATCTCAACCTCAGAATGTGTAAAAATTAAGAAGTGTACTCAACAGCACTACAGTTTGGACGAGCATTATTTGAAACCATATGTAATAACAGAGAGGTATGGTAAGGCGAGGGGGAGAACGACCGCTATAGATCAGCTAGAGATAAGTAAGGGGACAGAATGTTTTATGATCCTAAGATGTGTGAGTGAGTGAATCCAAGTACGCTAATCTCACGCACACTATAGCGAGTGGTCAACGAGACAATACAGCCCAAAGTTTTCAAAATCCCCGCGAGAGTAAACGAGACGAGAATATGGAGAAGGATCCAAAACCAGATCAGTATTAGTCGAAACTCGGACGAGATAACACGTGAGTCTTGTTGACAGTAGCTCGTTATGTGTGCGAGAGTGATTTAGTGAACTGTGTGAACATGGGGCTGTCAACTCGACGAATCGAGGCTCATAATGATCGATTTGATTATTAAATGACGTTGGATCGTGTTTCTAATGTACTTGTGATCGAGTAATTAGATGCGAAAGCAGAATTGGATAGAGCTGGTTGGGGATTCTCGCGCTGGCCTTCCCTGGGCCTGATGATTGATGTATGGACCCAGGGTGGTTGATACGTTGGGAAACCAACGTGGTTATTACAGTCCGCGGATCAAGAACACTTGAAAATAAATGACAAATTACACAAAATTTGTGCAGCCACGTGGGCTGGCCTTGCCGGGGTAGCTAAGCTACCCCGGGGTGGTTTCCGTTTCGGGAAACCAACGCGGCTTGCAGCCCTCGGTTGAAACAGTACAGGTACTGACCGACGGTTTCGGGTGGGATGGTACCTGTACACGTCATCCTGGGGCCTACTCCGGTTCTGCTCGCGACGAGACCCGTGTTGAACGGATAACCGTTAGAAAGTTACCCAAGTTGACACAAGAGTTGGATAATTACCGATTGATTCAATGTAAAGCCTGTCCAATAAACCCTCAAGTACAGTTTCACATCTGGTGGCCATATTATCAATCGTTAAATCGACCCCGAACCCACTATTATTGTTTTAAGTCTATCGAGAAGGGTGACTGTGAGACCTTTATAGCTAGTACAAAAGGAAATTTGGGTACTTGTAGTACCCGGCTATGAGGTCTGTCACTAATATCGGCTTATGAAAAAAATTAACCCTTCACTGAATGTCTCTTATTCCTGAGTCAATGCTCGAAGATAGTATCCAAAATTATTGTCTTTTACACAATTGTTTGACACTGATTGTGTTTCATGCACCAGTATTTTACTTTACGATCACAAACTCCGAAGGTACAGTACGTTACAGTAATGCGACAATTTAGTGGTACATATTGTATTGAATTGATACGGATTTTTTTTTTTGGGGTAGTCCATGACTCGATTTAGGCGAAATGATTTTGGCAGATACTGATTGATTACGTGCTAGATAAATTCGCATCGTTGTAATCGCCTACGTTTCAAATTGCGCTGGTTAGACGTCTTGCTATTTTTCATGTTTTCAACTTTACTCTACTGAAAAACAATTATTATTATTGATTACAAATGTATCGTGCAAACTGCAAACAAATACATCGACCACCTTCAAATGCTATGAAAGTGTGCGCTTGGTTTTTCAGAAACCATGGATAATGGAGCAACCGCAGCAACGAAAGCAACAACAGCAGCAGCGACGGCACGAAGGTTTACTCACGAATATTGTACACATATTGATTTCCCTATTAACTAACTGATATATTTCGATATTGAAGAATATGTGTCTTGACCTTGGTACATGAAGTAATGGTCACTTGAGTAAGTATATTTAAATCTTGTGACCTACCTCCTGCTTTGCGTTTGACTGTTTTCTTTCAAACATTGTAGTATTGATTGAGTCAAGTATGGATCATTCACAGGTACAAAGTATGTTGATATTAGACCCATCCCCAACCTACTTGCATTGAGCTTCAAGAACTTCACAACAATCAAAGTAGCTGCCGTATGGTAAAATTAACGTTGTTGGGTGCGCCCTGCAAGGATAATGTATTTTATTAATCTTCACATTTTCGCGAACCATTTCTTTTGTAATCACCGTTACTATCAAAAATATACCGTTCAACATTTCAGGGCACCGAGGACGAAAATGGGATGAGCACGGACTATACTACCGGTAAATGCGTCTGGTGCGTTTACTCTATAAAATGTGGAACAGTCCCGACTTATACCTTCATAACATCTGGAATAAGGGCAGCGGTAGAGGTAGGGATGGAGGTAAGGGTGATGATGGAAGGAGAGTTAAGAGTTCAAATTGATGTACTATAATAGGAAGGAGGAGGGTTTATAATCAAATACTTGCATTTTACATTTTTTAATAAGGTTTCATTCTTTAGTTGTAAGTATATAAGTGGTTGATCCACGTGTTTGACGATGCCCAGTTACTAAGTATACTGCTTTTTATTTACAATTGCTCTGTTAAAGATTAGCGTAATATTTACGAAATCGTCTATCTTCCTATAGGTCTTTCCGTAATCGCATGGTAGCCTGTGTTTGAGGGATTCTTTGTAACGTGAAACTATTCAAGTACAACGTAAATTAGGTACTTACAGAATGTGATTATGTTGGCACTTCTGAATATGACGCTCTTGGGCTGGCAGATTATACCATCCGTAATATGTCGAATAATTGCAATGATATTTCTATGTAAGACTTATGTTTTATAGGATTCAGCAGTATTAAATATCCGATTATGGTTTCATTGACATCTGGCTGAAGAGGTCATTATTTGTAAGTCGGTAAACTTGTTTCTTTCAATTATTCTGGGTGAATTATAACTTTGGTACGTATATAATTAATATTTATGACAAAATGATCACCAAAATGACGGTCAATCTGAAATCATTTCATCGCAGCACTCAGTTTGTCTGAATGGGTTTCCTTATCTTATCATACGTTGCTTACAAAACTTATTTGAACCAGTCAATCACCGCTCACCGAATGTATTTACACTTAGGCATCGGTGCTAAATTCGATGTGATGAAACTACTTTTTCAATCTCATGGTAAAGAACCATGTTACCGCAGAAGGCTTTGCTATTTTTATTTTATTACGTTTGTCGGCATGGTCTTCGTTCGAGTCGTTCATAGGAGAACTAATTTTAATTCATGTATTGGTACTCTCTGATCGTATGTCTTATCGCTGTCGCATTGCATATTAACTCGTGACCGATGAAATGAAGACGTAGCAGCCTGCGTGAGTAGAATAATTTTGTTATAATTATTTGAAAGGTAACTCTTCTTTCGTGTAAACTATGCTTCATACATTTTTCACACGTACGATTGAGAGCACGAGGAATCGAACGTAAACTTCGATTTCATATTGAGATCTAGTTGTAATTACATCATTGGTCTAAACGAAGTTCAGTTCATCATGTACTTGATATCGGGGGTAAACTTCTGTAGATTTTTACTTGTTTATTTTATTTTTTTTTTTTTTCATTATTTTTACATTTCAGTGATTACTTATTCTTCCAATACCACTTTTTCAGATAATAATTCAAAAGCTGTACGCATACGAGTCTATATTATTTTATTGAAGGTATATTTGAGGGTTACGCCAATTTTTGTACACCAATAGTGCTCAGTAAATCAAAATGAGCATTACTTGTACATAATTGTGTGAATCGATTTTGCTGGCAGCTGTAAGCGAATCTGCCCTCTCTCTTTGTCAGAAATGATCACATTCTGCTGTGCACTGCAACTGGAAGTGAAAAAAACGTATTCGCCAACAGAAACCACTGGAAACAACGATTTTATTCCGAGTTTCAAAATCATATTCAAACACAGTAAAAAAGTTCAGGTAGCACGAAAAAAACTAGAGTTTCGGATGAGGATCCGAAAACATCGTTATTTGACGTCAGCTTTTCATGCATGTGGATGTAAATTTTATGTAATTGGTTCTTGTAGCGTGAATTGAAACAAAGAATACCCTTTGAAGGTTTTCCTCTACAAGTCTTTTAGGTAGAACCCTAGTCATAGTTTGTGAAGATTTTTTATCGCAGCAATTTCAATTTCGCTAACATTGATTAGAACTGGCGAGGAAAACTTTGAGCTCTGAGTTGGTTTTGCACTTACTTGTTGTACATTACAACGACGATCTCGTTTTTCGGTGTCTTAAAGGCTGCAGCCTTTACCAATTCTTTTCCGCCGGTGAGTCCCACTCTGACTGAACCTGGTGTGATGAACTTGCTGAAGTGCGCGATTGCGTAATACATTGGCTGCTTGTAAAATTCATCGGCCTCCGAGTTCACGATAATCGAGGCACCCACAAAGTTTTGTCTCCAATCGGGACCACCGTATTCATCTACAGCAAGACTCCAGTCCACCCAGCCAATTACCCAGTTTTTCAAATTCTGTAATATTAACGGCTTCTCATTACGAGTTATCCGTTTTTTTCACTTGGACATGTTATTGCGGTATTTTATGAGCAAATCAAAAGCGGCGGTACCACCTGCGTTTATTAAGGACTGGCGATTTCATATCCCAGGTAAAACTGATTGGCACAGCACAAAAGGACAAATTTTACCAGGAATATGAAACAATCAGTCCAACAAATGAGTACTCGGATATCGTAAATCAGGTGCAGCGCAAATTACGGAGCGTGTTCAGAAGCATCGTCATTGATCTCCAAGGTAAAATGACCTGTAAATGTCACGGAAGTATACTTACTTGAATAATGTCCAACACGTAAGATTCTCCATAGCTCCAAGATCCCAAGAAACTAATAACATTGCCCCGCTGCGAAGTCTCTGTATCCAAAACACTTTTATGTCTTATGCAATAAATCCTTAGCAATGATTGTGTATATCCACAGTTATTTGGGTATAACGTGTACGAAACTCGACATCACTCACCCGTGGAGAACTCGGTCATAATGAGAAACTTTTCGGGATAACGCCGCATGATTTCGTCAAGTACGCTCGTGGGAACTACCGTATCCGCGTATCCGTGTATTGCAAGACCAGCCGTGTAATTCCTCGCCAATTCGTTCTCAAACATTTTATCGACAAACGGGTCAAGAATTGTTCTTTCATCGTCATAGGTAAGAATCAAAGTTCTTTTATGCTTCGATTTGCGAATAGTTGGACCAAAATTATTCGCAACCCATTTGCCGAGATCACTCGGTAGCCATCCCATACTGCCATATTGAGATAGGTTTAGCGTACCGATGTAAGGTTCGTTGCCCGTTGATATAGCCCACATTTTCAGTCCATAGTCCTCGTACTTGTTCAAATATTTTACAAGATAGTCAGCGTATACCTGGTAGTACTTTTCTTCTAGAAATCCTGTGGAGCACATGTACTGCATATATCAAGTCATTAAGGAATGCAGCAAAATCGACTCGGAATGCAGTAAAATCGCATAACTCTATCAATGGGTCTAGAGTTTACGGATTGGAACTCATTTCGACTGATTATTCGTACAATGGAAATGAGTTTCGCGTTGTGGAGCAGTTGTGTATATTGTTACGAAGCGAAAAATTGAGAGAGGAGAAGGATTCATTTTGTGACGAAGCTCTCGTTTTAAAGTCTCGAGATAGACTGTTTTTACAATAATGTAGGTTGACGCAGCAACCTTATTCTTTTGAAAGACATAAGAGGATTATAAACGTCTTTTACCTATGAGGACTACTAGATCATTAAAAAGGGGACAAAACGGGTGATTTCACCCTTTGTAACAATATGATAAACGATGGCGATGCTATACAACACATACCGTAACCTGTGTAATTGTGATTCGTCCTCATCCATGGTGGCGCAGTCCATGCTGCTGACAAAAATTTAATTTCAGGATTCATTTCCTGGGCTTTTTTCATCAATGGAATTCTGTAGAGTAAGTCTTCAACTGCTAAGCTAAATCTTTCCAGTCCCACATCACCAGAGTGATCGTCGTAGGTGTATGGCCTAATAGACGAATCAGTTGAGCCGATCGGTACACGGGCGAAATAATAATTACTACCTGCGGTAGTGAAGTACGATCTGAAAATTTGTAATATCAAAATTCACGGTACGGACAACACTGGATATGTTGAATATAGCGCTGCTCTGACCTACTATACACTTCATGTAATAACTGTTTAAAATATATAGATTTAATAGAGAGTAAGAAATTTTTACATGAATTGGAATGTTTTATGTTATTGGCGCATTTTGGTCTTTTCGTAAACCATGAAGAAATTAATGATATTAAGGGAAAAGTGTCTCCAATGATTTCGATCTTGTGTGTTATTATATGTGATGTCAAACCTCATTAAATTCTCTTGAGTATCAGAACTGAGCGTTTTTATATTCAAGATCGCCGCATCGCTAAAAGTGCCTCCAAAGCCCTCGATACTTTGATACGTGGTGTCAGGATCTATTTGGAAACTATTCAGATCGGCAGTCCATTCCTTGACAAAATCACCCTGCGTTTTTTCGAGTCTCAGGCCGTCTTGACTTGATGTGTATCGAAGATAAGAACCATTCCCAGTGAGATTGGAAATCTGCGTATTGTCGCAATACGTAGCATTGCATACACAGACTATTCTGTCGTTTCCGAAATTGCGACGTACACAAGGACAAGTTTGCGCTAAAAATTTCAATATCGCACCTTGAGTGACTGCTTTTTTGAGTGCAGCGCCTACTCAATGGACACACGATAGTATATGATACGTCAAATATACGTAAGGGTGGTTTAATTCGAGTATAAGTACAAATTATAAACGTCCGAAAATCAACGTTGCACAAACTGGTAGGTATTATCCAGCAGCGATAAACGTTTAGACTACATTGTCAGAACTCCATAGGTTTATTATACGTTTAAAAATGAATATCTTGATGACTTATGAGAAGAAATTACAACATTCGTATATCTCGCTGTCGAAAAAGCGTTGAATAACCGTATATGTCGCAGTTGTATCGATTTGCAGCCTTCTACCGTTTGCTTTCGAACATGATTATCGTTTTATGAACTGTGATGTTCAACGTTGAAAGTAGTCGCTGCAACAACATATATCATTAGTTGATAATACGTTTTTTGTTCACCTGACACGTGTCATTTCCAAACGATAATTCTGCATCCTACCATCATGTAAGTAGGTATGTATGTCCGTTTCTGTGAGGTATGGAAGCATAACATATAGTTACTCTGAAAATTATGTGGTAACTTCCGCTTTAACGATTCAGTGAAATGTACGCTACTTTATCTTACAGTGGACAATGTGGACTTTACTCCTGTGAATCTGATCAAATTGTGCTTGTCTAAACTTTATACAAAATACTTAATAGCATCACATTACAGCAATGCCCAAAGAATTACCGTGTCAAGTTTCGAATAAGTAATCAAATTTTCAATTTCAGACAATTACACTATAAATTTACTGACTATCTAACGATTTACTAAATTTGGAAGGTAAACGCTCTTGTAAATTTATTTAAAATTGTATTGTGAGTGCAAATTCTGAAATCATAATCTCATTGATGACTTTTTGATGACTGCATTATTTGTCATGCCTGTGATAGTCTTGACGTTCATGTGATACGTATAAGATACGTATCCCATGTATAATACATTAACAACCGGGTTACTTTTACACGTGAATCGGAGCGACGTACTTAAAACGTATAAATACGACTGATGTTATACTCACACAAATATACGTCTCAAAATCTTCCGACAATACCTATCACAACCGGTTAATAAACGTAAAAAATAACGACATGTGGCGGACATTCTGAAAAGCGTTATCCGTGCTTCATGAACGTTTTATAAACTTATGGTTTTATACTCTTTCTCAACGTTTATCATACTACCGTGTGTTTGTTGGGTATTTAAAAATTTTTGTCAGACAGTATAATTAGGTATCCAAAAATCAATCGTGTCCAACAATTTTTGCACCAGAGCATTTATTCATTTACCAATCACAGTTCAAACGCGTTGTACAGAAAACGTTGAATAATTGAGCAATTTGATTAATCGAGTTCAGTACTTACTTGTATATACACACGCGACTAGTAACAAAATGCAACGCCACATGATTTTCCAATCTACTCTTCACGAGTTTGATATGTAGTTTGATTCGACTGCCTTTCAACAACTAACCTGAAATGAGCAATTTATAAGTATTTCATCACTAAAAAGGAATTTACGTTGAAGAGTTTCCAAGGTCTCGATGAACTCTGTAAAAAAGTCCTCGAGATTATATGGCTAGGTATGTCTGTAATACTTTTGCCACAAAAAGCATTCGAAAATATTCACGGGTATACCTGCAACGGGCTACTAATTCGAAATTAATATATTTCGAATAATAAATATCAAATGTTAATATTCGATGATAGGAAACCTTTTCAAAAGTGAAAATTCTTTTATTGTTAGTAGAGAATTTTCAATGTGAAGATTTCGTGACCCTTGAATTTTCTTAAATATGTGGAAGGATTCGTCGGAGAGGGTGGAACTTTCATGAATCTGAATCCAAACTCTCTATGAGGTCCGTTTCTTTGCTTGAAAAAAAGAGACCTCGCTGAATATTCAGAATTCTTATCAAGAAAATATACGAAAATACGAAACGACCTGCTAATTACTTGATGATCTTTTCTTTCACAATACAAATGCCTTAGTCTACTTTAGTAGACTTTTTTTGGAAATTTTACAAGGATACCTACTCTACTAACTTACGCAGTGACAAATCTTCACCAATTATCGTCTACTCCATTTTTGCTCTGCAACTAGTTTGGATATTTACTAGCGATGGAACATATCCATAATGCTCTCTTTGACACCGTCAAAATGCAAACCGTAATTGATAATAAAGGCAAGTGACAAAGGTGCACGAATGTGGATTTTTTTCAATGAGACCAACTAATTATACAGTTTGTGTCGCGTTCTACATCAACTATGCTTTTTACGCATGGTCCAAATTAATAAATGACTTGAAGTTGCAGTTTTAAGATTGGTTCATACGAAGAATATAGTCGATTATATACAGTCCGGACTGAGTACGATTAACGCTTGAGGAGTTGCAACGGAAAAACAAACATTTTTTTTGAATTTACGAATCTCTTGTTCCTCCGGCGTCCTGGATATTCTTATCGGAATCCTGAGGGTACAGGGTGAGTGGACAAAAGATCTGACAAATTAATTTTGGGACGAATTAATTTTGAGCTCTAAAGATCGGAGGAAAAGAAAACGTCTAGTTTTATTGGCTAAATTTTGTTAAGTTCTGAAAAACCGATAGATTTAATCAACTTGGACCTCACTGTCGCATTGTCATGTGAGTGACATTGACATTACATAGACCTCAGTTGCTGCGGTCAACGCTTTGAGTGATTTAGCTGTTAAACGAAAACACCATTGTGTATTTCCTCAACCGTTGGTCTTACATTTTTTTTTTTCCTCAATCTTAGGATCAACTTGATGGAAAATACGTTCTACAAATTGATTCTGAGACAAAAAGGTTTTTGCTCGAAATATCGCGAAAAAGTAAGGTTCATCTTATAATCAGACATGCAATAGAGCTTCCAAACAAGAATGACTACGCAATACTCCATTCGTAAACTCACCACAAAAATGCACCACAATGCTGACTAAAGGAATAAAGGTCATATGCTCAACGCAATGGAACGAAGAAGAGTTCGCGGAATGGCACTGAAATTGTTTGAATCACACCTCACAAACCAATCGCAGAGAGCTGAAGTCTACGATTTAAATAGTACACCGCAACTCGTTAACTATGGAAGTTCAGAAGGCACTATACTATTTGCAAAACTCTTCACAAAGTACTTCAATAACGTGCTGAGAAACAACATCCATTTCGAAATTATTTTCATGCAACTGATAGTCATGAGATTAACGTAACTCATGGCAAGAAACGTAAACAGCCGGACTGTTTATACACATAATACCATTTGAACATCTGAATAAACGGCTACCCACTTACCAATAATCCACATGAAATAACATTGATGCTTTGCAGGCCAACGTAGCGAGAGGGACGAGAAAACGTTCGATTCCCCGTAGCAGTCACATAATCATTGTTAATACCATTTCATCGATTTTAACACATCGTCATCGACATTTGATCTCCTTAGTGAATAATGACGTGTGGTTGAATACTAAAAAAAAAACGAAGACACGCAGTCAACTTAACCGTAAATTTTTCAATCTTTTGCATCGCTGAGTCGTCACGTTCATGACATCAAAAAACGTGGTTGACATCATCTCGAAATTTTCAATAAAGATATCGAAAATAATCCGATGTCATCGACCGCCAATAACACCTGTTTGATCACACAACGGAGCTGTTGCTAAAAATGAAACAAAGGGCTGAGTGATTTTTAATTTATTTCTATCTTTTAAACGAATCTCGTTATTATAAAAAACAATTCTATATTCTGACACGTGTTAATTCCTGCAGCCTACCAAATTTGAATTATGATTATGTCATACTTGATTATTGCAACAATATTCCATGGCACATTTTACCGTTAATAATTGGGTGAATGAATGTATGAGTGTATGATTTTAATTGTAATGACATAGATGATTGAATGCGCATGTATCTATATGACATATGGAAGTAAAAAATTGAAATTCAATGAACATGATTTAAAGATTTTTATCGTTGTTTATATTTTATTTCTTTAGTTCAATGTCATATTAATCATCGTTCTTGTTTTTGTAAACCTGTCCATTTTATTTTAATCATAGACTCAAATTCTTAACCTTCGTCTCGTTTACATTTGGCTCTACCTCGTTCGTTTATATACATATTGTAATGTGGCATTTTTGATGCCCATTACAAGGGGCTCCTTGAACCCTGGGCAGAACCAAAATTTAGGGATTTCCGAGATTAAGTCGCGAAGTCTTTGCAAAAGAGCGCCAGGACCAGAGTCACGCTTCCGAAACTACGAGAGGGGACACTTTAGCGAACAGCGTAAGATATTTCAGGTTTTTTTGTTTTTTTTTATATTTCGAGCTACGACGGGATCAGGCAGGAAGTCGGCACCGAATTCGAGGAAATTGCGGAGTGGCGGACTAGCGACGGTTGCGAAGGAAGGATGTCGAGGCTGCGGAAGGGGAGCCAACGCAGATCCCCGCTAGCGGCTGGCGCGCCGCAGCTTCTCCCCCTTCACGTCGCCAACAATTGACCGGCGAACTTGCGAAGGACCGACTAGCGACGAGGGAGCACCACGCTCACCACCAAGACGCCATGGAGCTGCGCAGAGGACGAGATTGCGATTTAGCGTTAAGTTCTGCTCCGCGATGCTATTAAAGGTGCGCGTCGAGTTGCGCAATCGCCCAAATCGACGACGGGTCGATTACTGCGTATTCTTGTGAGTATGAGGTCACGTATGGGATGGCGTATCGAGATCCGTGTTGCGACAGGTCGTAGGTTTTTGAAACCACTCCAGTTCTGACGGTCATGACAGGTAGTCACGTTTTGGGGAGTTTTGCAAAGTAATGGAGCCGCCCAAAAATCGCGCGAGGGTGATGGAGAGGGTGTTGCGAGGATGTGGAAGGTAAGCGCTACTATATTATTATAGCGCCGAGTAACGGATAGCCGTTTTGGATTTGCGTTGTTCTGGCGTAGAAAAGTACTCAAAATTCTTTTGCCGATTCTTTTGCTTGATGACCGTAGCCTGAGTGCGCGTAATGGGGTAGAGTGAATTTTTAGTCCTTGAAAAAGTTGAGTAGTCACGGGGTTTAGTCGAGTCTCTCTCGTTTTTGAAACTAATTACAGCCGAATTCCGCTGTACCGGGTCGAGCCGCGTTATCGGGTTTTTCAGTGTCACCTCTCGAGTAGGTCGCGAAGTGCCGAATTTGAGTGCTCGAATTAGCGAATAACTTCTTCGATGATTTTGAGAAGCTTTGATTTCGGATGAATGCGATAGCCTTTAGTTGAGGTTACGATTAGTTGCGCTTGCGCTTAGTTCCTTACCCTTTTAATTAAAATGATATTAATTGAGTTGCATTACCTTAAGATTGTATTCAGTTGAGGTTACGTTCAGTTGCGCTTGCGCTTAGTTAAGTTTTCGTTTATTCAAGATAGTGTTTAGTTGAATTGAGGTTACGTATAGTCAAAATTGCCGTGCGTTGAGTAGCGGTTGAGACGAGAAGTCCGTATATTAGGTTTCAGTTACGTCTGAAGTATGGTGGCGTTTAAGGATTTGTTTAGTCGAAATAAGTAGGAAATAAGCTTTAGGTTAAGTTGTCACGTTTAGATTTAAGGCAGCTCGCGGTAGCGTCGAAGCTCCGAGTCGGGTAAGGCCTCGGGTGAGATTGAGGACGCCGTCTGTTCGGTAGCCCGACGGCGCACCGTCGAGAAAGTAGTTTTAGTTTCGGTTTCGAGCAATTATTGCTATTGAGGAAAAATTGCGAATTTGCGAATTGAAAGTAGCGTAGGGAGATTTTGGAACTGTTGAGTGAAATTTTAGTTAGGGAGCCGCGAGCTCAGTAGAGTAAGGAATAGCGTAGGTTACGTGTAATTTTCTGTTCGTTTTGGAATCGCGACAATCGACTTTTGAATTATTTTTTTTGTTTTTGTATCATCGGTATTGTGAAATATAAGATTTTAATTTACTTCTTTTGTTAAGTAGCGTGTGGTTTTCGAGTGTCTCTCTCTCTCTCCAAAAATTACTCCTCCCCACTCCGCGGTACTGAGCTACCGAGCATATTTCCGCGAGGTATAGTGCATTAATGATTTCGAGGCGTGTTAATCACGATGTGACATATTCGCGTCGAGGCCGATTTGGAATTTTAGTCAAGCATTCTAAGAACCATTGGAAGTACGTGAAGTAATTGTGAATAGTTTAACATCTACATTAGTTTGTGATCACGTAGGAGAAGGCGATAAAGCTGGCGTGTTCAATTTGTGATTAACAAAGTCACGTTTCTGAAACGTGCAAGGTGTTTCCGCTTCAATAAACGTGTTTCGTAATGAAATCCAAATATGTAGTTTCAAACGCATCACGTGCTCTCGCCGGAAATCGCTCATGTTCTGTTCCGCAAATCTATGCTTATATACCTGCATCAGTAGAGTATCGAATCTATCATACAACAGAATATTGCGATCCAATAGTTCTTACATGACGACACTATCATGTGTGGTCCTACAGCATCAAAATACTGCTTAAAACGAGAAAATTTGACTGTTATGTGCCCGCATTCCAGTATCAATTTCTTGATAGCTTCAGCCACTTTGTCTGATCAACGCAAATTAGAATGAGGAAATTGATTTACAGGATTTGTGCAAGGTTTCTAGTCATTGTCATAGTCATAGTAGCACACCTGAGCTTCTTTCAGTACCGGTTGTTCCATGTCTGTCAGGATGCAATAAGCACCTTCTTTCTCGAGTCACTGCGTGCTATCAAAGTCACTGTGTGTCGATTGTGAAGAAAACACCCTACTCACAACCGTGTGGTAAATACACAAAGGCACATAGAGGCACAAATGGGTCTATTTGTGTGCCAAATTTGGGATCCACGGCTCGCCGCACGAAGCTTGGTCTCACCTTTCCTCATCTTTATTGACCGCTAGGTCGGGTATGATTCTAGCCCCGAACCAAACTAGAATATTACTCGGTCAGCTAACTGCGACACATGGCCAAGTGTCAGGTGTTCGTGACTGGATACACAGCTTACCGAAGGAGGAGTTTATGATAATCTGAAGGCAGTGCGGCGGAGGAACAATAAAGGAATGGTAAGTTCTTGACGCCGCGCCGGGTGATACGCGCTGTGATTGTTTGACCTTTATTTAATCACCTTAGGCGACGCAGGATATTCCAAATACGATAGGTTCGGCTTATTGTTCTAAACCTTGCTTGCACGCTGCACTTTCTTTCACTCGACCCGATCATAAGTATTTTAAATGTAAAATAATTGTACTTGAATTCGGCTCAAAGGGCCAATTTGTTCCCGGCCAAAGTTTATGGCTGCTGGACTTCGTGAAATATATATTTCAATATTCTAAGGGTAATAGCGTATGTCACACATGCAGATGCGCGATATCTGACTTGTGAGCTAGGAGCATTTGCCTTTGCGGCTCTCGTTGCAGAGAACAGGAATTTTCGACGCCGCGCCGGGACGATTTGGCAAGGTGGCGACAGAATATTTTTTCATGAAACACTTTCCCACCAGTATATTTTTGGAGCAGGTCGGAGGACTGGTTCTACATGAATCAGTCCGACAAATGAAAAGTTATAAAAGTTCGTTTCACGTGCGAAAAGAGCATCGCTTAGAAGTTGTGATTTTTCAAAAATTCCAACATACGGATGGTTACTATTGCAGCCCAAATGTTGGAATAAGCTCAGCCTCCGTATGACAGGAGCATTGTATCATGCCAGAATGTTTTCGCAATTATCTAATCGATTGCTTCGCTTCGCTGTGGCGCTTCGTCGCTTAACGCACAATATACTATTATTTTATAACACCTATACGGCACAGGTGGAAAATCTGTAACATTGGAAATTGGCTATCGCACAACCAACCCACCGAATCTGATTGAATACAATTTTTCAAATTCATCCGTCGCAAATTTATCGCACGCGTATAGCAAAGTTTGCATTAAATAACGGGACCATTTAGTACGATTATATATTCCCCACAAGCTATAATTTTTCAATTTATCACTGCTTCATTTTTATTCCTTCAAATCATCTTTATTCCTGATACATAATTTCCATGCTTGCGTTATCGCTGTACATGAATTTGGAATAACTTGACGTAATGATAATTCTACCATAGAAAAGATGATAAAAATGAGTAGCGAAATACAAGTGCATTAATAATAATAATAATAATAATAATAATAATAATAATAATAATAATAATAATAATAATAATAATAATAATAATAATAATAATAGTGATAAAAGTAGTAATTGAAGAATCTGTGTGCATACCACGTGAACTGTGTAATTATGAGCTTCGGTTCCAACAGTTTTCTTAAAGTAATTATTTATATAAATTGTGCAAGAAAAGAGCAATTTTTTTCAAAACCTGATAAGAAAATCCAATGTTCAGAGCTTACAGTAATGTAAAATGACGTAAGCGCATGCGCATAACCGAACTGCTCGAAAATTTGTACACTAGGGTTTTCTTTGGCGCACGCGCATTGCTGAACGTCTCGATTTTACGCGCTTCCAGTGACATTGTTTTTGCTCCTCACATCGAACTTACTTTCACGAGTGTTGGGAAAATTTACGTGTGTCACCCGTGCGTAACTACGGTGTAACTACGAAGCTCGCCTTGTATTGACTTCTGTTGAGTTCACATGAGTACTCGTGCTATTGCAACACTTGACTTTGCGGCTCACGATGCAAACTTCAAACTAATTTGGAATCACTTACTTTCCACACTTGCATCACAATGTGCTACTGTTTACATAATCATCCGGCTGATGAGATTCCGTAATATGATTTCCACGTATTTCTTACGGGTTACTGTAATATGTTTATACGATGATGCACATATTCAATCAATCACACCGTGCCCTAATAGTATATGAGGGTGTGAATAGACTTCGGTGGTAACTTTAACGAGATATGCCCTCTTCTGGAATCGTAAATAGTCACATTCTGGTTTGTGAGGTATCTAAAATGAATAAGAATATTTTCGGAAACACCATTTTTGCATAAAGAGGCAACAAATTGTTTCCCAGGAGTACCCAGAATACGAAGACAAGTCCAAAGTTACTATTCTTGGCATTGCACTTACCATCAGACAATTTAATGGAACGAACAGAGTGGTATAACAAACTAAGGCTTCTCATTGAGGTCAAACAATTTGGTTCAATGGACTGGTTTTTTGTTTATGAACGAACGATTGAATTTTATCAATATTATTGCTGAAATGACTCGAATAAAAATGGAATTCAGAAGTTCAAGTACTCTGTTAATACGTGTTTTGGGTAAAATCTTATAGTTACGGTTTGCGTCAACTCTCGATCTCAGTTATTTCGATTCCGTAAATTGTTTCTATTCAGTCGAAACTAGTGAAGAAAATACCTCACCAATTAACGAGTTCACTAATTAATTTTTACACTTACGTGTTATACATCACAACGACCGTCTCGTTTTTCAGTGTTTTGAAAGCCACAGCCTTGACGGATGTCATGCCGTGGGTAAGTCCTATTCTTATCGAACCTGGTGGAATGAACTTGCTAAAGTGCGCGATGGCGTAATACTTTGGCTGCTTGTAAAATTCGTCGCTTTCTGGATTTACGATAACCGCGGCATCTCCTAAGAGTCCTCTCCAATTGGGTTTGCCATATATATTCAGAGCAAGATTCCAGTCCACCCAGCCAGTTACCCAGCTTTGTAAATTCTGTAATAATAATGCCTTTTCATGACCAACTACCCGTAGCTTAACATAAACATGCTTCTACAACATTCTGAGTTTATGTTCAACAAGATAGTACAATCAGCTTTTAGTAAGGATGATATTTTCAACGACCAATTGTAAGTAAGACTTGTGTGTTTCATCCGAATCGTAAAACAATCGATCCTAACAATGAGCGTTAATACAACGTTAGCGATGATCGCGTGAATCAGCACCGTCTTCGAGCCTTGAGATGAAAGGTTCGGAATTATCTCGATGACAATATTCTGATTTTATTCGGTACTGTACGGCGAATGGACAAGAATTAAGTAATATAGCTACGTACTTGAATGATGTCCAATATGTATTCTTCTCCGCGATCCCAAGAACCCAAAGCAAGAATTCCAGTTTCTGCATCTGGACTTCCTATATCAAAAATACATTGACGCCATGCAATTAATTGTTATCATCCATTAAGTGCATCCATAATCTAGGTATGTGGCACGTAACGCATACGAATCTTGATATCACCTACCATTCGAATACTCAGTAAGGATTAGAAATTTTTCAGGATAGTCTTCATGGACGTCGTCAAGTTCGATTGTAGGAATGCTTATGTCTGAGTATCCATGAATAGCAATACCGGCTATATACTTTCTAGCTAACCCATTCGAAAATGTTTCATTGACGTATGAGACCAAACCTGATGTTGCGTCGTCATAGCCAATAATCAGAGTTTTGCTGTGCTTCGATTTGCAGATGGTTGGACCAAGGTTATTCGCTATCCATGTACCGACGTCTCTCGGTAGCCATCCCATACTGTTGTAATAAGTGATGCTTCGCATACCGTAAAAGGGTTCGTTGCCTGCCGAAATAGCCCACATTTTCAATCCGTGATCCTCGTATTTGTTCAAAAATTCTTCATGATATCTAGCGTATACCTGGTAGTATTCTTTTCGTAGAAATCCTGCAAATTAAATATACATATAAAGCTGTACAGTAGTTGAATTGAGAACACAGCGAGATGACATCAAACCCTAATAAATCTGACAATTCATATTAGACCCATTCGTTGTGGATTAGAATTGAAAATCCAGTCACTCTCTCTGATCGATCTCAAACTATACAAGGCCATTTGTAGGCCAATTTGAGGCAACCCGTGTCTCGAGGTACAGCCGAAAATATCCTGGCAGCCCCCTAATTATAAAGCAGATACTGACGAAAATGAGCAAAAATATTCTTCAACATACGAGTTCATTGTATCTAAATAATAGGGACCATCTAATGGCGGAGGTTTACGATTCTTGTACGTCTGTATGTAGCCATCCGATAGTGCAGGTTTATTATTGAATCTTCTATGTCTGTGTGTAATCATCCGACAGTAGAAATTCACACTTGATTATCATTGTAACAACCATCCTACACCGGAGGTTAATTCTTTATCTTAGTACGTATGTATGAGTATAACCATCCGGAAGAGTGGTTTCACTATTATCAATCTTCGTGTAACTATCCGAGAACGGAAGTTTATTCCTTATCTTTATAATTTGCCAACAGTGAAAGTGACGTTATTCCACACGCTCTCCTTTTTCAAACACCTTCAAAATTGTACTAGATCGTAAACACCCAATATCCTTACTTCTACCATATAAATTCCCAACAATCCGGATAATTTGCTGAAAAAACAAATATGTGGCTTGAGAGTCACAACTATTCGAATCCACAAGGAATGGGTCATCAATTTCTAGGCTCAAAGTTTACGAATCGGAACGAATTCAAAGAAATCCTTTAAGACTGGAAATGAATTTCATGTGGACCAACATATGATATGCAATGGTTGGATGTACAATCTCTATCGTAACCTGTATAACTGTTATTCGTCCTTCTCCATGGTGGATCAGGCGAAGAAATTGAAATTTGATTCGAAGCTCTATCAACAAAAGCTCGGAGCTAAGAAAGTAGTGGACCAAAATCTAATTTCACTCTAAACCTATGTGATCTAAAATATTTCAAGTCGTGAAGCTTACAGATTGGGAAAAATTTTAACGACTTACATCCGTAAAACGTAAGGAAATTTTGCACGAAGCAAGATATAATGCAGACTGATGGTAGTGTATAATACTGACCATAACCCGTGTAATTATTATCCGTTCTCATCCATGGTGGAGCACTCCATGCTGCCGCGAAAAATTTAATTTCTGGATTCAGTTCCACAGCTTTTTTCATCAGTGGAATTTTGTAAAGTAAGTCTTCGTCTGCTAGACTGAATTTTTCCAGTTGCACATCACCTTCATAGTCATCGTAGGTATATGGCCTCGTAGAGAAGTCAGTTGAGCCAATCGGTACACGACCGAAATGATAATTACTACCTTCCTCAGTGAAGTACGTTCTGGAAAATCGTAATCACACAATATCGAAACAGCCACATACGTGTTGCGGAAGCTGAATATGAAGCTTCTTCGATTTACTATTCCCTTGGTAAGCAGGTTACAAACAGTGAGAAAATTGATGTGAGAATGATTTTTGGAATCTTGTCAATGTGATATCAGGTAATCTGAATTTTAGTAATTTTTTCTTTTTTTTTGATGACGTAGGCACATATATGTGGGTATTAGAAAACCGTTGGTGATTACCGGTTGTGATCAGTGGCCACATTGGGAATAATTACACAGTATTGAAACCATCGAGTGAGTATTTGAGATTTTGCCCATCGGATCTGCTCTTTTCAGACATATTTATAATTTAAATGATTAATAGAAAGAATCTTGTACATGAGAAATTTCGGCTCGGTAGAAATATGGTACGTAATATTCCAGGCTTTTGTAATGATTATAAGAAATCGAACTGAGATAATAATTTTTTACGTCCTATTACAGTCAGTGTCTTACCTCATTAAATTTTCTTGAGCATCTGGGCTCAGCGTTTTTATATTCATGGTCGCTGCATCGGTAAAAGCACCTCCAAAGCCATGAATTGGTTGAAAAGTAGTGTCAAAGTCTAGTTGAAAACTGTTGGAATCAGCAGGCAATTCCTTGTTAAAAACGCCATCTATCGTGTAAAATCTCAAGCCGTCTTTACTTGATGTGTAATGCATGTAGAAACCAATGTCTGGAACCTCGGTTACCGGAGTGCTGTCGCAATAAGTAGCATTGCATACACAGACTGTTCCATTGTTTCCAAAATCGCGAGGTATACATGGAGCACTTAGAGCTGAAAATTTAATTAACGCATGATATGTGGGTGCTTTTTGCATACGGGTTATGGGAATGGAAGACTTAAGCCCAGTTCTGCTGAAAATTTTTTCAAACTAGGGGTGAATTCTGTGAGTGAACATTCAGGGCATAAAGTATAATTCTATGGAAATCTATGACATAGAACGATTGTTCGACGGAAGCGTTTTTTTTTTTTTCTTGACAAGCCAATCACAAGTTGAACGGTGTTTTCCTGCACAAAGAACAATTAAGCTATTTCACAGATACTGTTTGGAGTTTACCTGTGTATATCCATGTGAATAGTAAGAAGACGCAACGTCGCATGATTCTTCACTCCACACTTTGCAAACTTTGACTGACAGTTTGATTTGACTGCTTCTCAGCAACGAGCCTAGCATAAAAAACTTGTAAGCCTTTGAACACTGGGGGTAATGAATTCACTCTAAAAATGATCTTTTGTTCACAATAAATATATTTCTGGTGATATACATGACCGCTAATATTTCTAAGGCATGGAGATTGTTGATTTTGGTGAAAATTGTTTCTTAATATTTAGACGCTTCGGTCCAATACTCAAATAAAGATGTATAATATAGATGTGAATTATGCCATCGGATATCTTGACAATAAGTAAAAATTAAGTACTGCAGTCTTCCCTCTGAATAGGGTCGCTCGAAAGCAGTGAAGGGAATGACTCTTGAAAATTAATTTTTCCACCAATAGCTCGAGCACGACTCGACTCAGCCACTGGCTTCACCTCTGAATAGGACCACGTATTATTCGCGTAAAATACGGAATGGACAGTTCACATCGAGCACGCGAGAACGACGTCACAGTTGAATGATTTTGAGAGTCACGAAATGAAGGGTCCGAATAATAATTCTACGGACTTATGTCATTGCACGCTTTCCATAATCCATATATTATCAGAGTCCTGGTGACTACGAATAAAAGAGGATCTATTTTGTATTGAACTCACGAAAAGAGTTGAATCAATTCAATGTTACTTATATTTTCGTGTACTCATAAAAAGTGACTTGTGTTTAAGGAAAGTTATACAAAATTACTTGCATTCCATGGCGTGCATGGGAAGTTCCAACGTCAGGGTTTTCGCAAATATTTGTCAGTAAACAAATTTAAAATATGATTGTGAATACATGTATATGAGTACGAGAATATGTTGTAAAATATGTGAAAATGACATGACGAATTATAGCGATTTGAAACGTTGATGATCGATCTGAGCGTACAACAGAAACGTTGACATATTGAAAGCGAAACTTCTTACGAAAACTAACAACTTCTTCTTCTCACTGATACATACGTTTCATAATTGCAACGGGTAGTATTTTTAAATATTGTCTAGTGATGATGTCGGAAAAAAAAATAAATAAAAATATAACGACAGAATCTAGTTTCATCGGAACATTTGATATTCAAAAATATCAAATGCTGACTAAACAAGGTAATATATCTTGCGGTATTTACTAACGATAATGCTTTTCGAAGAATAATATTCTTGTCGAACACACAATTTTCACTAAAAATGCAGAATCTCCGTTTAGTTTGTGTTTTCAAAAGAAAAATTGTCATATATTTAGAAATCTCTGAAAAATAATATGCGCGTAGAATTATTTCACAGACATTATATCAGATTTGGTGATAAGTTGCTTCTCATTTTATTTTCATCTATCATTAAAAAATCGAATTATGACTTTTATTTTGACTTTTTTTTACTTTATCACATCAACGCGAATGTCATTTTTACCAACCTGTGCGGTGATGGATCGTTAATAATTTCGTTACGTGTTATTAACTTATTAATTTTTCGACAATTGTTTCAAACATCTTTAATTACTCAACCATTGACCAGATGCATTTGCTTGAGGCGGGAGAACAAAACTTCCAATTGGTACAAAAAGCAAGCGACAAAGGAGTTCGGAGTGACTGATTTTTTATAATGCGGAAACTATATATAAGCATTTACAACCGCCCAAATTAAAACTGCTGCTCACGCATGATTGACGTCGTCTTCAATTAGTGTTCATACTTCACCGAGTTTCACAGTCTTTACCCTTCCTTGGTTCTGCTCTACGTTAATCGTAAAGAAAAAATATCGTATCATCACGAAATACCTGCAATGTATTAAGAACAGAGAATCTTGGAAAGACCAATGAACTTGGTTTCACGACACTTACTTAGAATATTCAATTGCGAATTATAGAAAGGTTGTTGAACTGTGTTCATGCTTAGAATATTTAACCTACTTCTACGATTCTCATTATTTGAAAAATTCCTGAAAATTTGTTTTCACCAAAATTGTCTTCCAGCATGCTACAGATTTTTGGCTGGATCACTGGTTTCTAAATTACAGTCTTTATTGTACAAAAATGATGATGAAAAAAATAATCAACCACCTAAATTTTCAGAAAGCAAACTGCCAATACACCATCGCCACAAAGCACGCTAAACGCATAATTTCAACGACTATAATATAAGAGTAACGAACAAGATTTATTTCGCAACCAAGTGTCGAATTCGTTCCAAATAACATTATACATTGATCCCACAATCTCGTAATCATCATTACTTGCGGTGTCTTCAAATTGCACGTGAATACAGCTGGATTCTATTTCAAATATCTGAAAAAATGCTGCATTCAAAACAACAAACGTCAAATGGTGGGAATATCGTTATTTTGCAGGAAGTGTATACCAAAAACAAGTAGTAACGTTCATCTTAAGTGGTAAAATTGGTAGAACAAATTGTTGACGAAACTGAAGGACTGATTACATGCGGAGTAGTTAAATAAAGTCTCCAATTGTATAAAGTAGGTACTAATTCAGTTACTCGGATTTGTTACACTCTACTATTGCTTTGTTGGATTTTTCATTCGAGTATTGATTACAACCACTATCGATGTTTCGTATCCCGTGTGATACCGCAACAATTTTTTGTGTTTTCCCCATAACCTCGCCAAAAGCATGGCTCTCGCATGAGTGTCTCAGGTTCGTACGATGTATTGCATTTTTCGCACATTCACAAGTGAACCGTACTCTGTTAAGGAACGAATATCGGTTGGCTATTATTCATTCAATAAAGCCTAAATTCGACACAACAATTTAACGCTCGTACTAAGACAGAGTACCTAAACACGATTTCCCTGAAATAAACGCTGAGTTTTCCTCTCTTGGTTGAATTAGTATTGAGAGGAAATGATCAGGTGTTATAAAAAGGCGCCACTCACCTTTCGTTGATCGTGATGATTCGGGCTGTGGTCGGCTCTGCGTGCTCGACGGTGACTGGATATGATATAAATTGACACTATTTACGCACGATTGCTTTGGTTGCAGCAATTAAATTATTGTCCCTCGCCGGACGAATGAAATGTTTACTAATAATTGTTTACTAGCATTTCGGAATCGATGCTACACTTTCAAACTGTTATCTACAATAAGGTTTGGTGAAAGGGTTTTCAACAGAAAGAAGGACAATTTACCATGGCCAAATAGGACGCTGGTGGACCAATGATGATATACGTGATGTTGCCAAAAAATGGTAGGTAAAATTCACCAATTAATGCAAGATAGGAGGCCGGCTAATATACTGAAATGGGTACGGACATAGTTTAATGGATTTGCTAATTGGATTTTGAATTTTTTTTTTTTAAATTGAAACATTATTAGAAGTTTGTTCATCATGTGTTAAATCAAGTATGCGACATTCTTTTGGTACGAAAATAAAAATCTGAGAAGATTCATAAAAATGATATTTTCGGTAAAGGCCATTAGCTCCGGAATATACATTTTTCCTGTCATAGATATGGACAGATAATTAATGATTTATTCAATACAGGCAGAATTAAAGGATGCTAAGTTATGGGGGAAAAAAATCCGTGAAATTTTTTGAGGGGGACTGTCGTACCCCGGAATTGTAATTTTTTTTTTCAAATTATGCTAAAATACTGATGGATTTTTTCGGGATGAATCAAAACTTCTTGTACCTGGTGCTCAACAGTTAAAAAAAAAATAATTAGCGACAAAGGGTGTCCATCGTGCCCCCGTCTCCCCTAATTAGTTTAACTCACAAAGTAGATTGAAGTTTATTCAAATTCAGTTGAATCAAAATCATAATTATTGAATATTAGTGCGAAAATGATGGTATTAAAATAAGACGAGTAGTACAGAATTTCTTTAGAGTTATTTCACGTGTCTGGATTCTAGGAGCTTTTTTGAACTGCTCTGTTTGGATGATAGTTCTGAACCGACTGCTTACAAGGTCTTCGATGAACTACCTTTTTCTGAACAATGCAACGCTTTCTAGAGTTCATCCTTTAGCGAGCAATTTTCTAACGTAATTTCTAGTTGGTTTCTTCCATTTTTATGGAAGTTGGACCAATACGGAAGACTTACATATGCCGATACAATATTTTTGGCCTTCTTATTCGCTCTGAACTACCCCTGCCCTTCGCAGGGTCAAGTGTAGTGGATTAGTCACGCCCACTCCGACCTCTTTCACGAGTGCGGGTAAGAATTTCCGTACTTGCATTACGTGTGCAAAGATAACCCATTTTAGCCTTGGGTAGTCAATGCCCAAACAGACACCACTTGAAGGATAAAAGGTTCTTACGCTGCACGTACAAGCCAGTACCATGAGGTAATCTTCGGGCATCTGGTTTGTCCTAACAAACTGTTGATTGGTAGTTAACAGTTTTTGTTTGAGTTTCGACAAAACAAATGACAAAGACCATAAAAAGCATTGTAAAGATGCTTTGACCGTAGGCTTGCGATGTTGAGAGGATACCATTCGTTCTCTGGTGTGGTTTTTCTGGTACCATCGTTTCGGTGTAACGTAGACCCGCTCAGCACGGCACGGCACTTTCGGTATAATGCAATAATAAAACTGTTACGCGCAAGACGATATAGTTCATTCCACTATAACTCTCATTTGTATGAGACCAAAGATTTCATACGATTACAATTCGCAGCTGATCCCAATAACTGAATATGAATCAATGAATCCCGTTTTTGAACCTTTTAGATTGATAGGTATTGAAAGGAATTCAACTTGAAATGATTGAAATTTTCTTCATCGGTTGCAAATCGAAAAGTTCAGAAAAGAAATGATTCATCGATTCATCTTCGGTTATCCGGATTAGCTGCGAATAGTAATCGTCAGAATCATAAGAAATCTTTGGTCTCATAGAAGTGAGAGTTATAGTGGAATGAACTATATCGTTTTGCGCCTAACAGTCTTATTGTTGCGTTACGTTGGAAGTGCCATACCATGCGTCGTCATGCGGAGCCGCGGATCGCCGCGGCATGCCGCGGCATGCCGCGGCAGGCTGAGTGGATCCGCGCTGTACCGCAACGATGGGCGTTACCTCTAAGTATGTTTGAGCACAGACTACCGTTAATATTGTTTAACTATAAGATTGACACAAACAAGAATTACCGTTTTCCAAAACAGTTAGGAGATAAAAGTCATGCAATGCATACGGAGATTTGGAGAAAAATATAAGAACGACTCAGACTGATATTATAAAGGTTGTAATATGTAAAAAAAAATTATATCAATCCATGAAATAAAATCGAGATGGTGCTCGATAGGTCTAATATTCTGGGGCGTAAGGTATCGAGGATGTTACAACGCACTTCAAATTGAAAACAAGTACTACTATACATTATCAATTTCTAGCAATATTACACGTAGAACTGGTAGTAGGGCATTTTGTGCACTCTAACCCGTGCGCAAAATCAATTTCTGCGCACGCTGTTCCGAAAACGTCGTGTGAGAGACGTGCAGATAGACGATAGCCGACTTGATGAGATTACAGCACTTCTTCTCATGTCGCAACCCATACTCGTACAGGTATAGATTATTTCTTGCACTTGTTACACAACGTGCTATTGTACCTCGAACCAGAAAATCTATTAAATGTTTCTTTTCTGTCTACCGTAACTTATGGTCGCGATAATTTAACGATAGTTCTATGATAAATTAAGGTGACTGGGAGGGAGATAGATGTCGTGACAGGAACTTGCAGCGCAACTTTAGTTTCGACGTGTTTGAGCTTTCATCCCTGACAGGTGGCGCTGGGGATACTTTAGAGGGCAGGATAGCAAAGCTGTGGGACCAGTTTCGCAGTTGCGACTTCGTTGACACTAGTATTTTGACATTCTCGTAGCAAGGACAGAGCCCAAAGGCTCATTTACAGGTATCAGGGAAGCAATTCTTGCCATCGAAGATAGATGCGGTGTCGGTGAGCTCACAGCTCACGTACCTGGATCAGCCTGAAGCAATAATCTCCCGATGGTCTCAACTGAGTTAGATTGTTTATTCGTACCTCTTTTGGGCCGGTTACCGATGCACAGAAACCTCAGAAACTGAGGACAAGGAGTGCCAACTGCTGGGAGTAGCAATGGCCACTAACCTAAAAATGATCGACGCATGGATTAATCGAGTCCAAAAATATAATCGAACATGACTCGATTGATTCGATAAAAATTCATCGATTGTTTAGTATTTTTTTAAAACAGTGCGTATGACACCAAAATTTTGTAAATTTCAATATGTAGTCTGAATAGCGGAAAAGTTTTTTTGATGATTTGTTGTTTCGTTCCAAATATTTTTCAATGTCAGGTGAAAATATTTATCTTTCACTTGTTATATCAAATAGATACTTGGTAAGTAAGACAATGATAATAATTGATACTTCAATCATATAAACTGATATTGTATTGCATCGTTATTGTGAGTAAAAAACAAGAATCAATTGTGATGAAAAATAATCGATTATACTCGATTAATGAAGAACATATGATTCGATGTAATCGAAAATCGATTATTTTTGGTCATTCTTAGCTGGAAAAGCGACAAGACTACTCCTGTCAGAGCGCTCAAAGTACCTGCTAGTAAAAAATTGTCGACGGTGGTGTTGGTCCCACGTGAGATTACGTGGGTGCTTAATACTTACAGACAGTGGAGGCACAATATTACAAAAAAATACAGTCTATTTTCATTTCAAAGACTTGAATTACTGGTTTTACATTGAACTTTTACGAAACGATCAACCCCGTCAACGACGGTATTCAAATCAATAACGCTTATGTTTCTGAAAGGCAGCGAGAGTCACGTGTGTGACACTTTTGCCACGTCATACCACAAATATGACGTAACAAAAATACAACAAAATAAGTTTAAATTACGAAACGTATAATGCAGTAGGTATAATATGTGTATCATTTTTCAGAGCACATATTTCAATTATATTCGTTTTACAGCGGTAATATATTTTTGTATAGGTAATATATTTTTTACTACATATCTGACAACTAAACGTCTTGTGTGTCATGAAATACATCTTCTAGTATATAAGTGTTACTAATTTTTAGCTAGAGATTGTGCACGTAAAGTACGAAGATATTATTACACTACCAACGTGAGGCACAATTGAATGTTTTACGAAATTACGGGTTTGAACTAGTTACATGGTGACGAAGAAATTCGTATAGGTAATCATCCTAACGATACTTTCTGACAGTCATTGCTACGAAAATCATTTTTGGGGCCATTTTAATTTCTTCCAATGTGCATTATTTGTATAGTATAGTGTGAATTGATTTTGGTGGCAACTGTAAACGGACCTGTCCTCTCCTTGGATCATAGATAGTCACACTTTGGTCTGCTATACCTCTGAAATTGGAAGAGTTATATTTAAAAACAAGGATTTCGTATTTAAGAGATGAGAAATCACATTTGCAAAGTGCTCATAGAAAATACAAAGAGAAATATCTCATTTACTGGTCTTGGTATCGTATTAAAAATAAGTAGCACAGAAGAAACACTAAGGTGTTCTCATCAAGACCCAAAAACTTTATTGTTCAATGACATCAGTTTTTCTTGAATATAAAAGTTAATTCGATTAGTTGTTCATACGACGTTCGTTGAAATGAAGAATATGAGTTCAAAATTTTCGCAATGATATCTCTCACGTAAAATCCTAGTCACAGTTCGCAACAACTTTTAGTGGCACTTAACTTCAGTTTCACAAGCTTTGTCTGTCTGTTTCCTTGAAACTTGCAAAGAGGATTCTCAGCTTACAGTTAATTCTTCTACTCACTTGTTATACATCACAACAATGATCTCGTTTTTCGGTGTCTTGAATGCTACAGCCACTACCGGTTTCTTTCCGTGAACAAATCCCACCCTTACAGAACCTGGTGGAATAAACTTGCTGAAGTGCGTAATGGCGTAATACGTTGGCTGCTTGTAAAATTCGTCAGCTTCCGAGTTCACAATAATCGGGGCATTCACAAAGTTTTGTCTCCAATTTGGTCCGCCATATTTGTCAAGAGCGAGATTCCAGTCCACCCAACCAGTTACCCAGTTTTTCAAATTCTGCAATATTCAAGTGTTCTCATGACGAACAATTCATTCCTTTTCCAGAAAATAATATGTTCATAGTATTCTTAGAGGAAGTGAAACAAGTCTCTACATCTGCTTGCACTACGAAGCACAGGTTATTTTATCCTCCAGGTGAAATTTATTCACTCAGAGCAAGTGCGAGAATTAACTTGGACTGTAAAATAATCTTTCCTAATAATCAGTGATAAGTATAGTATATCGTATCATACGGGTCAGCTTTGTGTGGTAAAAATTTCAATTTGGCTGAAATCCGGATGTGTAATATACACTGTAATATAAAAATACGCTAATTTCGAGGTCTCTATGCCTTACTGCTCATGAGAAACACGTTGATTAATTTTATCAAGAAGTAGGCGTTTCAAATGATTTCCTAAAATTTTCAGGATTAGTTTAAAGCGAGATTATGATTATATTGGTATAGTTAATGATTTGAAGAAAAAATTATACACAGAATCAATGGTTTGTTCTTTTTCCGTGAAAAACTGACATTCTGGAGGAAGTCCGAAAATATTTCTATTAGATTAAAAATCGAGCCATCATTAACGGTGAATCGATATAAATATTAAAGGGGTCTTGAATTTTCTGATTATATTTTATACCCCTGGAATCTTGATACCGAGTTGATGGTGATGTAATATCTTTATTCTACTTAAATAACTGTAAGCTACACTTTAAGATCTCTTGTTTCGCGCACGAATGAAGAGCGATTCTTTTTCGGGCCTTCGCATACTCAAGACTCAAAATTACAACCAAAAAAAACTTTTGGCATTTTCTGAAGATTGGCCATTGAATGTATTTCATGTTCAGAAATCGCGAACCTTGTCACACAGAGGTCAGATAAGTTGAATTTTTTTTCCAACGACAGCCAGTGATAACATTTCAAAGACCACGGTGTATTTTAAAAGCAAGATTAAATTTATCAACGTATGTATTTCTCGTAAATACAAACTTTCACACCACCGTGTGTACTATACCATATTAGAATTTTGGCCAAGTCAAAATTTTGCCTCTAAAAACGAGCTTAAAAACCTGGCCGTAAATTCACGAATTAGCCCATATATTGATGAGCGTGTAGATTAACACTGTCCTTGGTTTCAAAGATAGGATGTTCAGAGTCTTCACGAAGGAAACATACTGATTTCATACCGTACCGGGCGTTGAACAGACAAATACTCAATGGTATTTTTACATACTTCAATTATGTTCAATATGTACATTTCTGCCAGTTGCCAAGATGCCGAAGCAACGATTCCAGTGTCTTTTTGTGGATTCCCTGCAATAATCAAAACGCCATCACGTCGTGCTACAAATCGTTACAAATATGTGTACATATTCGTGATATACAAAGTACGTAACACGTATAAATCGACACATCACTTACCCGCGGAAAACTCGGTCATGATGAGAAACTTTCCGGGATACTTTTGACGGATTTCGCCTAATACGCTTGCGGAAAACGTGGCGTCCTCGTACGCATGGATAGCAATACCGGCTGTGTAATTCCTTGCTAATTTGTTTTTAAAAATATCATTGAGGAACGGATCCAGGCGCGATCTTGAGTCGTCGTAAGCAAGAATCACAGTTTTGTTATGCTTTGATTTGCTGATAGTCGGTCCCAGATTGTTCGCTATCCACTTGCCGAGGTTTTTTGGTAACCAAACCATACTTCCATAGTTAGATAAGCTTTGGGTACCAATATAGGGTTCGTTACCCGTTGACATAGCCCACATTTCCAGCCCATGATCTCCGTACTTGTTCAAGAATTCCACTAGATAGTTGGCGTATACCTGATAGTATTTTCTTTTCAAAAATCCTACCAAGTAACGAAATTGCTGGGTTAAAGTTGAAATTTTTTCGTTAAAAACCCCGAACAAATAAAGTAGTCAAATCAGATCGATTTCCGCAATTACTACGTACGATATTTGAAATTTGAGGACTTAAAGTTTACAGACCGTAACGATATTCATTAAACTGTTCATCGAATGAAAAAGAATTTTGTAGTAAACGTGATATGATCCAAAATGGCGGTACTCCACAATACTCACCGTAACCTGTGTAATTGTGATTTGTTCTCATCCAGGGTGGAGCAGTCCATGCTGCCGCAAAAAATTTAACTTCCGGATTAATTTCTAAAGCTTTCTTCATCAATGGAATTTTGTAGAGTAAGTCTTCGTTTTCTAGACTGAAATTTTTCAGTAGCACATCACCTTCGTGATCATCGTACGTGTATGGCCTTTTAGAAAAGTCAGTTCCGCCAATTGGTACGCGTCCTAAATTGTAATTACTACCTTCCTTGCTGAAGTATGTCCTAAAAAATCGCTACCACATAATACAAAGGCGAATATTATTATAGCTTAATATTAAGTTTTTCTGACCTACTGTACACATGTTTTCAGTCAAAAATAAGAAGGGATAACGTCCACGTAAGAACGGTTTTTGAACACTTGATGGTGTGGACCATGAGGTGATCAACTGGCAATAATGTCGATTCACACAAGTACACTGCTGTATTGTTAGCTGTTAGGTATTCAATCTTACGTTGTTGTTAATCGAAAGTGATAGCACTCTAACCATAAGCAACAATTCAGTTATCGAGCAAACAATAACCTAAACAAAAAAGGGGTACGTGCGATTCCAGATTTGCCATGCTAATTTCAAAGATTCAAAATTGGTCTATCATCTCTTCGGTTCTATTACAATAAACGCCGCACCTTAATAAATTTTCCTGAGCCCCAGGGCTCAATGTTCTTATGTTGAAGCTCGCTGCGTCAGTAAACGCGCCTCCGAAGCCATGAATTGGTTGAAAGGTAGTACCGAGGTCTAGTTGAAAACCATCTGCATCAGCAGGACTGCATTCTTTCCTGAAAACGCCACGCGTTTCGTCAAGCCTCAAGCCGTTTTCACTTGATGAGTAACGGATGTAGAAACCAATGTCTAGAACCTCAGATACGGGAGTGCTGTCGCAATAAGTAGCGTTGCATACACAGACTGTTCCGTTGTTTCCAAAATCACGATGTACGCAAGGAATACTTCGCGCTGTAAATTTAAACGTTGGATGATAGGTGACCGCTTTTCTCAAAACAGTGTTAATCATGCACAATTATACGATATCGTTGATTGATATCCATGTTAGACCGGCTCATTCATTTATCATCTAATTTTATTTTTAACATTACTTTCATATAAATAAAAGATTTGCGCGATTCGATGAATTGGATTTAAAATTTACCTGTGTATATGCACGTGATCAGTAAGAAGATGCAACGTAGCATGATCTCGCACTTCACTCGGTACGAAATTGGACTGATTGTTTCATTTACCTGCTTTTCAGCAACGTCACTGTGATACAAAACTTACGATTCTCTGATAAATGAGTGCGATAAAATTACTCGAAAAATTGTTTTATGTTCGAAACACTCATGTTTCGATGCTTTATACGCGTGAGAACAAAACTTCTCATTGAACCGAGATGACAGAGCTCAGAATGACCGATTTTTTACAATATGTCCACTATATATATGCATTCACCACCATCCAAATCACAAATGCTGTTCACGCAGAATGACGTCATCTTCATTTGGTTTTCGCAGTTCGCCGAGACGCGAAGCTCGGATTTATTGAGGAAAAAAAATCGGACAACCACATAAAATGTGCACGTATCGTCGAAGACAATCTCAAACCTGCGACGTTATGAGTAGTGAATTCTGTAAAGGCTGATGAACTGTGTTTCACGATACTTGGAATATTCAAGAGTGAATTACAGAAAGGCTCTGGAACTGTGTTTGAAGATACTTTAAATGTTTGACTACTCACGTACATTATTATCGCTATTCCAAAAATCCGGGAAAGTCGCCCCGATAGAATATGTTTGTTACTAAAATCATATACGGTTTTTGAAAAGGCTTCTAAGTGCGATTACATACTGAAAAATGAGGTAAGTGCATGTACGTAAGATCAATTTCATCCGGTTCGATATTTTGTTGCGATGAAAATCAACGTGGTAAGCCACAGTTTTCGGTATCATAGTGATTCAATTAATTCTTTGACGATTCCATCGCTTTCACGTGACGAAGAGTGACAATTGTTTTTCACAATCGGTAGCCGTCAAATAATCTTGACGTGATCACTTACAAACAGCTGATGTATTTGAAAGTATAAATTCAGATTAAGCCCTTGATATGCTAGCTAGGCCTTGTCCTTCAGTAACATTTTTTCATTCAACATGTTGAAATAAGACTTTATCAAACGAATTCACTATTATGGGCACAGTCGACTTCTCAATAATGCCTCTCTCAATAGTTGCGCTTTCCCAGTTTCACGCGCAAACTGTTTCCCCAACTACTCAGAGGATGAGCCGTAATCTCGGATTTCGCATACCTACTTCGAAATACATCTATCAACCGAAGTTATTGAGAGGTATGTTCAAAAGTCTCGCATAACAAGCACAGAAGTACATAGTAGGTAAGAACGATTCGCAGAAAAACTCTTCCCCTTTTATTCCTGCCCGGAACTATTGGGAGGTCGGACTGTGCTTAATCTCAAAGCAAACTGATATTCCTACAATACTGCAGGTACAATGGATATTCGATCTACAGTTTGGATTAGTTGGTGTCCTGCAGAAATGGTAAGAGTGAATCTAAAAAGTTTATAACTCAAAGACCAATGATACAATACGTTTTTTACAAGCCTGGAATGTCTGTCCTTCGGCGAACGATTTGCAGGGAATCAAGAAAAGACATTCATTTAGGTGTTCACTCAAAGAAAAGTTGGCCAGCCGGATTTCGATTTTTTACCAAACTTTTCTATGTACTTCTCACGTCTTCGAAAGGTTGTCAAACTTCTTTCTTCGTCACAAGTATATTCCAAGGGTGACCCAAATTGTCAACTTGATCTGTGGTTTCGGAGTTGGGAATAATTAAAAACTAGAAAGAAAAAAAAAAAAAAACCTTGATGAAATGCGAATGGTGAGTATGAATCGCAGTATTGGTAATAAGGTCCCTGGTGTGGCAGCCATAAATTCTGGAATTACAGACATCTGCAACGAAATCCGGCTCCAAAAGAAATATCATAGAAATGAAGGTTTTCGTGTGCCGAATCTTTATCTACTTTCCATGAAGATTTTTGTTTAAAAAAAAATTTTTTTTATTTATTGTTCAACATTCAGAATTTGTTGCGTTTTGTTTTTTCATTTACACTGCTCTAATCTATTTAAACAGTATATGTAGATACATAACAGTTTCGAACTGATAGAAAGAAATTACAAAATAATAGATAGATTTTCTGACGATTTTAATGTTAAACTTTTTAACTGTATAACCTTTTTTCATCCACATTGTTGCTATTATTAGTGTTTGATTACGTTTTTTAAGCAAAAATACAGTTTATTAAAAAAAAAACATCACATGAAAAGTATGCGTGGTACATATTTTTTATTACTATACTTCGATTCAAGCGCATCGAATCTTAATTACATATAATAATAACTAGATTTTTTTTTCAGACCAGTATTATTGATTATTTCTATTATCATAGCACGTCAGTGATATTTTTAGTTTTTTATCGGGTTGTTGAGTGCCATTTTCGATGACATCAAGGGCCTTCGCAAGCGACTTGAAGTGGTTTGAGGTAGGTACCACTGCTGGTGTATCTCCTTGGAGATACCAGGCTGTCAGGCGGGTACTGGTACTTGGGTTGATAATTTTTACTGACCTAGTCCGTGGACTTATCTGTTTCATGATGTTATGGGATTACAGCTAATCTTGCCTTGCTTCGTGATGTCAGTAGAGGATTTTTTATCAATCACATCGCCGGAATTAGTCGTTTTGTTGCGGGTCGTTGCGAGGATAGTGGTCAAGAACCAGAGCTGATTAGTATAGTCAACATAGAACATGAAGCCCCCCGAGAGCTGGTGAAACATATGGTGACCCCATGGGTCAAAGTGACCTGCACTTAAATTTGATACGAAAGTTATAACCTCATACCAGGTGTTGTCGACTATATCGTGACTCGGGCCGTGGGACGTAACTATTACATCTACGAGTCAATTAAGGATCCAGGCAACCCGGTAATGGAAAGAATGTACCCCCAAGGTGGCGGAGGTAATGATCTGAGGGGTGACTAAACCCCAAGGCATGGCACAAGGAGTGAACGCAATGTACAACGGGTTGTTCCGAAAGACAGAACGCAAAGATGCCCGTGTCACTCAAGTTCTCGCATTTAAAGTTCGGGATTGCCTCGATGGATATGTCGGAAGAATAAAACTACGTATGAACATACACTACCGAAATATGGTAAGCGTACGACAAATTTGTCTCGCGCGCAGAGGGCGCCACCGGTAATCAAGGCAATCAAACTGAAAAATGGAGCGCTCAGCGCGAGCGATCATTCCACAATCACCCGGCGCGAGAAGTCGCTGTTCGGGACTCGGAGCAATAGATACATCCGTTAACACCAGGCGTTTTTAAGCCGTGGCGATCTGTTAGGTTCCGGATCTTCCAGTACCGTTTCTGGGGATGGGTATTTTGAGCCAGTGCCGATCACTCTACAGAGATCTTCTTTATCTTCTGCTATCCTGACCGAATAGAACGAGAGAATTTCAAATCAACTCTACCGGACAGGGATACAGATTCGTTCGACGAAATTTTAATCAAGCACAAATATAAGTAGCAAAAGATAATAAAGAAAATTATCTCGCTGAAATCCACAAAAAAGCAAAGAAAATAAAATAAATTTGTGATCAGTATTTCTCGGTTCTGTTCCTGTTCTAAGTTCTTCTCTGCATTATTGCAAAAGTATTTCAAGTTTTCATAAGGAGTTTTGATAAGTTTCGGCTCTGCCTAAAATTATTCTTAGTTCTAAAATTAAATCTAAAGGTGCTTTGCCGTGGAGATTTTATCTTGTGGAATTTTGAATGACTCGAATATTTCAAGATCAGAGATAGTTTCCCGGTGAGAAATGTTCCGTCAAACAAAGTGACCCAGTGGAGCGCTTTTCTACCTAACCGGTCAGACAAAAGTATGAATCGCGATCAGAAAAGTGCTTTACTGCCTACTGGTGACGATCGCTCTGAGGCTCCTCTATCTTCACCGAACACTGGATGGTCAAGCGCAGTCGCGAGTTGCCATGTTCGTTATTCATCCCCGTCTGTTGTTGCGGTGATCATGTTCGGGTGACATCGGCGTTGCATCGCATTGTCCCGTTTCTTGTCATTTTCGCTTTCATCTTATTCACCGTCAGTTTTGGTCATCGTCGGGTATGTCCAGCCTCAGTTGGCGTAACTCTTATGCGTTGACTGGAAAACACGAAGACGGATACTCATGGGTCAATTTTTGTGACCAGATTTCGGCGGGCAAGTGGGCCCAGGTGGGCCTGGGAGCCTGAGAGGTTTCTGCTCTATCGACTCTACCTAACGTGCTCGCACCGACATTCGAAGCAGCAAAAGTAGTGTCGACATAACAGCTGGAGATTGAGTCGGTATAAAGTGAATACGTAAGACTACTTGTCGAATGCGACTTACAGTTAGAAATGTCAATCAGTTCGATCATCCCCATGAGGAGACGCGTAACCGCATCCACCGCCAACCACCCCCAACTACCATTGAGCACCTCCATCTACCTCCTACCATATCCGTCCACCTTCTACCACCTCCTGCCACCTCCTACCACCTCAAACCAGCTCCAACCACCTCCTACCATTTCCGAACACCTCCGACCACCCCCTAACACCTCTTACCACCTCCGACCTCCTTCGTCCTCTTCGTTCCCCTGCTCCGCCATGTATTCCATAACATTAATATGGATAAATATTCCAACAACTTTTCATTTGCTCTCTCGATCTTGAATTTTCGTAGGCATAGAACCGAAACGCTGTTTTAGCTAGTCGCAAGTAGAGTATCTACGTTGGGTAGAGAAGCAGAATGTTTTGTCAAAAAGTTTTCTTACAGAAAAAAATTCAGAGTAACTGTAATACATCACGAATGCGCTAATTTTGATCGAGATGAAATTGATGCTCTGTACATGAGACGGTATTTGACGCAGTGTAGTGATTTAAAGACCTGATGAGGTGATAGTGAGAGAAAAAACGAAGCTACTTGAAACTTCAAGTGTATTTTAGCACACATTTGGAAGGTACGAGCAACATTTTTTATCACCCAACTGTCGCAGAACCGCAGCGTTATTAGCTGACCCGTTACCTGTAGAATATATCTTAAGTCAACGGCTGACTACGAAAGGGCCTGGCCGCTTGAGTCTGGAATCGGCAGGAAGGATGAAGTGGGTATTTCTTGTATAAAATGTGAGAACTGAAATCATTACACATCATATCGTATGATCATACATCATAGATCATACATCTTCACACATCACATCATACATGATCATACTTAGTATTACAGTTCGTAACCAAAGTTTGGATGTCGGATGTTCAGAAAGTGACGTCACCAACTCAAAATCAGCTAGCCGAATTCCTCAGTCTGGAATCAACCGCGCAGTAGGGCGGACGGATGAGAGTCGCGCTCCGCAAATTTCGAGCACCGTGTTCTCAACCTCCCGGATCCCACGCTTCGGGTCCGCTACGTATTTCGAGCACCGGGTTCTCAACCTCCCGGATCCCGCGCTTCGGGTCCGCTACGCGGTGAAACTCGACTTCCAGGACAAGCGCTCCGTGGCTCCTCGTTCATGTTTACAATAAATTATTTCAATTCGTTTTTCGTGCAAGCACATATTTAGTAGCTACGAATAATCTTATACAATTTATTATATTATTGATTAATTAATTAATATTCTTATAATATTTGATGGCAATTGTAATTATATTTCATCTGAAATATTACAAACTTGTCACCTTTACAATAAATTATTTCAATTCATTTTTCGTGCAAGCACAAATTCAGTAGTTACGAATAAGCTTATACAATTTATTATATTATTAATAAATTATTTAATCAATTACTCAATTATATTAATCCTCACACAATATTTTCGATGTGTTCTTATACTGAAAATATTTATTACTATTCAAGGTATAACCTCAGGTGGTTGCAGGTGGTCGGAGGTGGACGAGGAGGACGAGGATTTGTGCTGGGTGAGTAAAACACTTTTATAATATTTGATGGCAAATGTGATTATATTTCATCTGAAATATTACAAACTTGTCACGTTTACAATAAATTATTTCAATTCATTTTTCGTGCAAGCACATATTCAGTAGCTATGAATAATCTTGTACAATATATTATATTATTAATTAATTAATTAATATTCTTATAATATTTGACGGCAATTGTAATTACATTTTATCTGAAATATTACAAACTCATCACGTTTACAATGAATTATTTCAATTCATTTTTCGTGCAAGCACATATTCAGTAGCTATGAATAATCTTATACAATTTATTATATTATTAATTAATTAATTAATATTCCTATAATATTTAATGGCAATTTTAATTATATTTCATCTGAAATATTACAAACTTGTCACGTTTACAATAAATTATTTCAATTCATTTTTCGTGCAAGCACATATTCAGTAGCTATGAATAATCTTATACAATTTATTATATTATTAATTAATTAATTAATATTCCTATAAAATTTAATGGCAATTGTGATTGTATTTCATCTGAAATATTACAAACTTGTCACGTTTACAATAAATTATTTCAATTCATTTTTCGTGCAAGCACATATTTAGTAGCTACGAATAATCTTATACAATTTATTATATTATTGATTAATTAATTAATATTCTTATAATATTTGATGGCAATTGTAATTATATTTCATCTGAAATATTACAAACTTGTCACCTTTACAATAAATTATTTCAATTCATTTTTCGTGCAAGCACAAATTCAGTAGTTACGAATAAGCTTATACAATTTATTATATTATTAATTAATTATTTAATCAATTACTCAATTATATTAATCCTCACACAATATTTTCGATGTGTTCTTATACTGAAAATATTTATTACTATTCAAGGTATAACCTCAGGTGGTTGCAGGTGGTCGGAGGTGGACGAGGAGGACGAGGATTTGTGCTGGGTGAGTAAAACACTTTTATAATATTTGATGGCAAATGTGATTATATTTCATCTGAAATATTACAAACTTGTCACGTTTACAATAAATTATTTCAATTCATTTTTCGTGCAAGCACATATTCAGTAGCTATGAATAATCTTGTACAATATATTATATTATTAATTAATTAATTAATATTCTTATAATATTTGACGGCAATTGTAATTACATTTTATCTGAAATATTACAAACTCATCACGTTTACAATAAATTATTTCAATTCATTTTTCGTGCAAGCACATATTCAGTAGCTATGAATAATCTTATACAATTTATTATATTATTAATTAATTAATTAATATTCCTATAATATTTAATGGCAATTTTAATTATATTTCATCTGAAATATTACAAACTTGTCACGTTTACAATAAATTATTTCAATTCATTTTTCGTGCAAGCACATATTCAGTAGCTATGAATAATCTTATACAATTTATTATATTATCAATTAATTAATTAATATTCCTATAAAATTTAATGGCAATTGTAATTGTATTTCATCTGAAATATTACAAACTTGTCACGTTTACAATAAATTATTTCAATTCATTTTTCGTGCAAGCACATATTTAGTAGCTACGAATAATCTTATACAATTTATTATATTATTGATTAATTAATTATTATTCTTATAATATTTGATGGCAATTGTAATTATATTTCATCTGAAATATTACAAACTTGTCACCTTTACAATAAATTATTTCAATTCATTTTTCGTGCAAGCACAAATTCAGTAGTTACGAATAAGCTTATACAATTTATTATATTATTAATTAATTATTTAATCAATTACTCAATCATATTAATCCTCACACAATATTTTCGATGTGTTCTTATACTGAAAATATTTATTACTATTCAAGGTATAACCTGAGGTGGTTGAAGGTGGTCGGAGGTGGACGAGGAGGACGAGGATTTGTGCTGGGTGAGTAAAACACTTTTGTAATATTTGATGGCAAATGTAATTATATTTCATCTGAAATATTACAAACTTGTCACGTTTACAATCAATTATTTCAATTCATTTTTCGTGCAAGCACATATTCAGTAGCTATGAATAATCTTGTACAATATATTATATTATTAATTAATTAATTAATATTCTTATAATATTTGACGGCAATTGTAATTATATTTCATCTGAAATATTGAAAACTTGTCACCTTTACAATAAATTATTTCAATTCAATTTTCGTGCAAGCACATATTCAGTAGCTATGAATAATCTCGTACAATTTATTATATTATTAATTGATTGATTGATTACATTAATCCTTACACAATATTTTTGATGTGTTTCTATACTAAAAATATTCATTACTATTCCAGGTATTACCCGAGGTGGTCAAAGGTGGACGAGGAGGAGGATGAGCTGGACGAGGAGGAGGAGGACCAGGTGGACGAGGAGCAGGCGGCGTGGGTCGTGGGAGAGGACCACTCCTCTCCTCAGAGGAGGGGAGGGGGAGGGGCAGGGAAGGCGGAGAGGTGGGCGGGGAGGGGGAAGGGAAGGGATGGGATGGGATGGGGAGGGGGGTGGGGGGAGGGAGGAAGGGCGGGAGGGAGGAGGGAGGGAGGGGGGGTGGGGGGAGGGCGGGAGGGAGGGAGTGGAGGACGGATGTCAGTGCAAACCCGTAGAGTTGATAGAGCAGAACACCCCCCCCCCCCCCCAACACGCCCGCCCGCCCCTTTCCTCTCCCTCCCTCCCTTCCTCCCGCCCTCCCTCCCTCCCTCCCACCCTCCACCCTCCCGCCCACTTCCCATACCTTCCCGTCCCTTCCCTCTCCCCACCCACCTCTCCCCTTCCCTGCCCCTCCTCTGAGGAGAGGAGAGGTCCTCTCCCACGACCCACCCCGCCTCCTCCTCGTCCACCTCGTCCTCCTCCTCGTCCACCTCCGACCACCTCGGGTAATACCTGGAATAGTAATGAATATTTTTAGTATAGAAACACATCAAACATATTGTGTAAGGATTATTGTAATTAATCAATTAATTAATAATATAATAAATTGTACAAGATTATTCATAGCTACTAAATATGTGCTTGCACGAAAAATGAATTGAAATAATTTATTGTAAACGTGACAAGTTTGTAATATTTTAGATGAAATATAATTACAATTGCCATCAAATATTATAAAAGTGTTTTACTCACCCAGCACAAATCCTCGTCCTCCTTGTCCACCTCCGACCACCTTCAACCACCTCAGGTTATACCTTGAATGGTAATAAATATTTTCAGTATAAGAACACATCAAAAATATTGTGTGAGGATAAATATAATTGAGTAATTGATTAAATAATTAATTAATAATATAATAAATTGTATAAGCTTATTCGTAGCTACTAAATATGTGCTTGCACGAAAAATGAATTGAAATAATTTATTGTAAACGTGACAAGTTTGTAATATTTCAGATGAAATATAATTACAATTGCCATTAAATATTATAGGAATATGAATTAATTAATTAATAATATAATAAATTGTATAAGATTATTCATAGCTACTGAATATGTGCTTGCACGAAAAATGAATTGAAATAATTTATTGTAAACGTGACAAGTTTGTAATATTTCAGATGAAATATAATTACAATTGCCATTAAATATTATAGGAATATGAATTAATTAATTAATAATATAATAAATTGTATAAGATTATTCATAGCTACTGAATATGTGCTTGCACGAAAAATGAATTGAAATAATTTATTGTAAACGTGACAAGTTTGTAATATTTCAGATGAAATATAATTAAAATTGCCATTAAATATTATAGGAATATTAATCAATTAATTAATAATATAATAAATTGTATAAGATCATTCATAGCTACTGAATATGTGCTTGCACGAAAAATGAATTGAAATAATTTATTGTAAACGTGACAAGTTTGTAATATTTCAGATGAAATATAATTACAATTGCCATCAAATATTATAAGAATATTAATTAATTAATTAATAATATAATAAATTGTATAAGATTATTCGTAGCTACTAAATATGTGCTTGCACGAAAAATGAATTGAAATAATTTATTGTAAACGTGACAAGTTTGTAATATTTCAGATGAAATATAATTACAATTGCCATCAAATATTATAAGAATATTAATTAATTAATTAATAATATAATAAATTGTATAAGCTTATTTATAGCTACTGAATTCGTGCTTGCGCGAAAAATGAATTAAAATAATTTAATGTAAACATGACAAGTTTGAAATATTTCAGATAAAATATAATTACAATTGCAATGAAATATTATAAAAGTGTTTCACTCACCGAGCACAAATCCTCGTCCCCCTCCTCCTGAATCACCGAGATTCCCCGCAACCACCCCTAACCACCCCCAACGATCACCGCCAACCACCTCGAGTTATACCTCGAATACTAATAAATATTTTCAGCGTGAGAACAAATCAAAAATAATGTGTAAGGTTTGATATAATTTTTTTATCGACATATTTTACCAAAAAGATTATGAGAAGATTGTAAAGTTATAGAAATTTTATTAGCGCACTGACAGCTACCGAATTTGGAGTTGCGCGAAAAACGAATTGAAATAATTTATTGTAAACATGAACCAGGAACCACGGAGCGCTTATCCTAGAAGTCGAGAAATTTTATTAGCGGACTGACAGCTACCGAATTTGGGGTTGCGCGAAAAACGAATTGAAATAATTTATTGTAAACATGAACCAGGAACCACGGAGCGCTTATCCTGGAAGTCGAGAAATTTTATCAGCGGACTGACAGCTACCGAATATGGGCTTAGGCGAAAAACGAATTGAAATAATTTATTGTGAACATGAACCAGGAACCACGGAGCGCTCATCCTGGAAGTCGAGTTTCACCGCGTAGCGGACCCGAAGCGCGGGATTCGGGAGGTTGAGAACCCGGTACTCGAAATACGTAGCGGACCCGAAGCGCGGGATCCGGGAGGTTGAGAACACGGTGCTCGAAATTTGCGGAGCGCGACTCTCATCCGTCCGCTCTACTGCGCGGTTGTTTCCAGACTGAGAAATTCGGCTAGCTGATTTTGAATTGGTGACGTCACTTTGTGATCGTCCGACATCCAAACTATGGTTTCGAACTTTGATACTATGTATGATGATGTATGATGTACGATGTATGATGTATGATGATATGATATGATGTATAATGATTTTAGTTTTCACATTTCATACAAGAAATACGCACTTCATCTCTCCTTCCGATTCCAGACTCAAGCGGCCAGGCCCTTCGATGGTCAGCCGTTGACTGAAGATATATTCTTCAGTGAACGGGTCGGCTAATAACGCTGCCGTTCTGCGACAGTTGGATGATGAAAAATTTCGCTTGTATCTTTCAAATGTGTGTTAAAATACACTCGAAGTGTTAAGAAGCGTCGTTCTTTCTCTCCCTATCACCTTTCTAGGTCTTTAAATCACTACGCAGCGTTAAATACCGTCTCATATACGAAGCATCCATTTCATCTCGTTCAAAATTAGCGCATCCGTGATGTTTTACAGTTACTCTGAATTTTTTTCCATCCGAATTCTTTTCGAAAAACAATTCTGCTCCTCTACCCAACGCAGATACTTCACTTGCGACCAGCTAAAACAACGTTTCGATTCTATGCCTATGAAAATTCAAGATCGAGAGAGCAAATGAAAAGTTGTTGGAATAATTATGAATACTAATATTATGGAATACATCGAGCGCGCGTCGAATAGAATCCCATTTTGAAATGAATAATTCTTCTCTTTTCATATCATAGCTAATCTAGTAATATAGGTAAATAGGATGGTTGGAGGTGTTCGGAAATAGTAGGAGGTGGTCGGCGCTGGCAGAAGGTGATAGGGGGTGGTCGAAAGTGGCCATTGATGGTCGGAGGTGGCACGGGGAGGTAGGAGGTGTTCGAAAATGGTAGGATATTTCAAAAGTTAAAGTCGACGATGATCCGGTGCATCAATTTTATCGTATATGTGATAAATTATTCCTAAATACATTGAAACATATGTATTTGTAATGAAATATCATGTAATGGGCTGTGTAAACTATAAACTATAATTTCTATCAAATAGCTACTTTTATGTCAACAGAGCTTTGAGACTCAGTTAAGTTGGATCTCGATTTTTGCCATCGTATGTAGGACATTGGGTCACAAGAACAAATGCGAATTACGAAGAACTCCGTATCAGAGATAAGGATATTTTAGTTCAAGTATACCTATACACAGAAATCCGTATGTGAATATACTAAGACCTCTGTGTTTATTGTAAAAGTCTAGTTTTAAATGTGTGTATATATGTACATACACATGCATAAGTATACATATACATATATACACATACATGTACATAAATAATTGCCAAGAATCTAGAAACACTCACAACTTGTCGCAAATAGAGTAAAACGTAAGGTTAATAATATACAAATTACACAAGCGCACCATAAAACATGGCAAGGGTAATCCTAGTGCAGTGATTGTATAAACTGAAGAAATATACATTTACGTATACATGATATAAATTAATAGACTAGAAAAGAGTATTTAGAGAGCTTATCTAATTCCGATCTTGTCACAATAGATCATTAACATAATCAATATACGGTTAAAGCGGTATTAGCTACATTCACTATTGGAGATAATATTTTTTATTCATTCTTATAGTTATTTAATTTCTTGTACAACAATTTTTAAAATTTCACTACAAAATGCCCAACGAGTTCTCGTAGTGCAAATACCAGTCCAATTACCTTACAGATGGCATTACATTGATTTTTGCCTTCTCGCGTCGAGTTATAAATACAGAGAAATCTCAATGAGAGCTCATTTCTATAAGATTTATTGTAGTGCTGCATTCGTAGCTGTACCTGTTATTCTATATTATATACTGTCCTAAATTTTAAACACACAGCACAACAATGGCTGAAAGCACAATGGCAAGAAGAGAGGAGCTTTTTGCATCTTAATAGCACAGCGATGTCACGTCGGAGGATACGTACTAGTGGATCACTAGATGGGGCACAGAACTGAAACATAATTATGTTGAAAATCTTCAACATCTCTTACAGAAAGTAGGTACGTTGCCAGACCTTATATACCAACAATGAATATTCATAGAGGCTGTATTCATAAATACTTACAAAAGTAAGCTAATATTTTACCCGCATTTGCTTATTACTGATAACTTCATATGATAATATCCCCTTCCCGCCCCTCCCCGCACACATCTGCTTCTACTCCTACTCTACTCTAACTCCTTCTACTACGACTACTCCTATTCCTACTCCGACTTCTAACACTTCTACTTCTACTCCTACTACTCCTACTCCTGATCCTACTCCTACTTCTACTCCTGATTCTACTCCTATTCCTGATCCTACTCCTACTCTAATGAATATAATAAAAATGTTATACTCACAGTGTGCAAGTCCTCGTCCTCCTCCTCACTCACCTCGATCACCCGCAACCACCGCAAACTACCTCGGGTTATACCTTGAATAGTAATGAATATTTTTAGTATAAGAACACATCAAAAATATTGTTCAAGGATTAATATAATTAATTAATCAATTAATAATATAATAAATTGTATAAACTTATTCATAGCTAGTGAATATGTGCTCGCACGAAAAATGAATTGAAATAATTTATTGTAAACGTGACAAGTTTGTAACATTTCAGATGAAATATAATTACAATTGCCATCAAATATTATAAAAGTGTTTTACTCACCCAGCACAAATCCTCGTCCTCCTCGTCCTTCTCCTCGTCCTCCTCCTCGTCCTCCTCCTCGTCCACCTCCGACCACCTTCAACCACATCGAACAACCACCGATAACCACCTCAGGTTATACCTTGAATAGTAATAAATATTCTCAGTATAAGAACACATCGAAAATATTGTGTGAGGATTAATATAATTGAGTAATTAATTAATTAATTGATTAATTCATAATATAATTAATTTTATAAGCTTATTCATAGCTACTGAATATGTGCTTGCGCGAAAAATGAATTGAAATAATTTATTGTAAACGTGACAAGTTTGTAATATTTTAGATGAAATATAATTACAATAGCCATTAAATATTATAAAAATGTTACACTCACTATGCACAAATCCTCGTCCTCCTCGTCCAGCTTGTTCTCCTCGTTTTCCTCGTCCTCCTCCTCGTCCACCTCCGACAACCTCCAACGACCACCGCCAACCACCCCCAATAACCACCGGCAACCACCTCGGGTTTTACCTGGAATAGTAATAAATATTTTCAGACTGAGAACATATCAAAAATATTATGTAAGGATTATTATAATTGATTCATTAATTACTACGTAAATAATTTTATTAGCGCGTTCAAAGCTACTGAATATGTGCTTGCGCGAAAAATGAATTGAAACAATTTATTATAAACATGACAAGTTTGAAAAATTTTAAATACAACATAATTGCAATTGCCATTAAATATTATAAGAAAGTTAAACTCACCGAGCACAAATCCTCGTCCTCCTCGTCCTCCTTGTGCTCCTCGTTTTCCTCTTCATCCTCCTTGTGCACCTCCGACCACTTCCAACCACCACCAACCACCTCGGATCATACCGCGAAAACTAATTAATATTTCGAGTATTAGAAAACATCAATAATATTATGTAAGGATTAATGCCCAATTGTAATTGCAATTTTTTTATTCTGGTCGTTCGGTTCTTATGCTGATTCAAAATGTTATCCGAAGCATGCTTATTGGATCGATACTACAAAACATGACGTTTCCATTAATGAAACTTGTAAACTTGAAAATTAGTCCTGAAGGTCAAAAGTCACCAGGTCAAGGACCTGGACAGCCAGAACTATTGAGCGCTAGTCCTGGAAGTCCGGTTTCACTAGGTAGCGGACCTGGAGCGCAGGAACCATGGAGGGCTACGAAAAACTGGAAAACTACGGAAATTCCATCCTGAAGGTCGAAAGTCACTAGGTCTAGGACCTGGAAAGCAAGAACCACGGAGCGCTTGTCCTGAAAGTCAAGTTACATCAGGTAGCGGACCTAGAGCGCAGAAACTATGTAGCGCTCTTCCTGGAAGTCGAGTTTCACCAGGTCGAGAATTCTTATTCATCAGTTTCACCAGGTCATGGTCCTGGAGCGCAGAAACTATAGAGCGCTTGTCCTGGAAGTCAAGTTTCGCCAGGTAGCGTACCCTGAGCGCAAAAACCACGGAGCACCTGTTCTGGAAGTCGAGTTTCACCAGGTAGTGGACTCGTAGCGCAGATACTACGGAGCACTAGTCCTGGAAGTCGAGTTTTACCACGTACCGTACCTGGAGCGCATGAACCACGGAGCGATTGTCCTGTAAGCCAATTTTCACTAGGTGCGCACCTGAATCGCAGGAATCACGGAGCGCTTTGTCAAAAGTCACCATATCAAGAACTTGGACAGCCAGAACTACGAAGCGCTCTTCCTAGATGTCAAGATTCACTAGGTGGAGGACCTGAATAGCCAGAACTCCGGAAAATTAGTCCTAAAGATCAAAAGTCACCAGCTCACGGACCTGGACAACCAGAACTACGGAGCACTTGTCCTGGAAGTCGACTTTTATCAGGTAGTGGACCTGGAGCGCAGAAGCCATGGAGCGCCCGTTCCGGAAGTCGAGTTTCACCAGGTAGTGGACCCGGAGCGCAGATACTACAATGCACTTGTCCTGGAAGTCGAGTTTCACCAGGTAGCGTACCTTGAGCGTGGAAACTACGGAGTGCTTGTCCTTGAAATCGAGTTTCACCACGTACTGTACCTGGAGCACATGAACCACGGAGCGCTTGTCCTGGAAGTCGAGTTTCACCAGGTAGTGGACACGGAGCGCAGAAACTACGGGGTGCTTGTCTCTGAAGTCGAGTTGCATCGGGAAGTGGACCCGGAGCGCAGGATCCAGGAGGTATAGAACCCGATACTTGAAATCTGCGGAGCGCGATTCCCATAAGTCCGATGTACTGCGCGGTTGTTTCCAGACTGAGAAATTCGACTAGCAGATTTTCAAGTAGATCGATGATGTCAAGAGAAAAAAAATTTTGTGTGACGTCTCTTTCTGAACATCTGACCATCCAAACTTTGGTTTCGAACTTTAATACTATGTATTATCATGTATGATGTGATGTGTGAAGATGTATGATCTATGATGTATGATCATATGATATGATGTGTAATGAGTTCAGTTTTCACATTTTATACAAGAAATACCCACTTCATCCTTCCTGCCGATTCCAGACTCAAGCGGCCAGGCCCTTCGATGGTCAGCCCTTGACTGAAGATATATCCTTCAGTTAACGGGTCACCTAATAACGCTGCCGTTCTGCGACAGTTGGATTATGAAAACTTTTGCTCGTAACTTCCAAATGTGTGCTAAAATACACTTGAAGTTTCAAGTAGCTTCGTTTTTTCTCTCGCTATCACCTTATCAGGTCTTTAAATCACTACACTGCGTTAAATACCGTCTCATGTACGGAGCATCAATTTCATCTCGATCAAAATTAGCGCATTCGTGATGTATTACAGTTACTCTGAATATTTTTTCCCCCAAACAATTTTCGAAAAACAATTCTTCTTCTCTACCTAACATAGATACTCTACTTGCGACTAGCTAAATCAGCGTTTCGTTTCTACGCCTACGAAAATTCAAGATCGAGAGAGCAAATGAAAAGTTGTTGAAATAATTATGAATACTAATGTTATGGAATAAATCTAGCGCTCGTAGAATAGAATCCCATTTCGAAATGAATAATCCTTCTCTTTTTATATTATAGCCGTAATATTGTAGATAATCCAGTTTGTCTCCTGGAAAGTTATAAAATTCGTAGCATGCATCACGTATTAATCCTAAACGTATCATATATAACAATATCGTACCTGAACCACATATACATGTATACTTTTTGGTCTCTGCATCATTATGACATCAAATCTATTATTATTTATGATCTATGTATACATTTTTCTCTTGGGCGCGTATACTTCAATTAAATCATTGTTCTGCTATTGGATATTGGATTGGAATATTGGAAGATTTTTAGTCTCGTCATTAATTTCTTGTATCGCCGACAAGTCGGTAAGTACACACAGGCTCAGTACTGGCTTGGGCTCACCATTGCGAAGACTGTGTTACTCGTAAGGTGGATGCAGCCAGCATCATGTGGAAATCGGTAACTCTTTGATGTTCTGCAATAAGTTCTCAATTCTACCGTTGGAACATCTCAGGGGGCGCAAGCGCAAGACGATTTTCGGTTGTGACACCAAAGCCCATTACGGCAACTGCCTTTATATTCATGAGTCAACGTCTTATGTAATGGAATCAGCTTTTCTACGTCTAACCACTCAGTATCTTTTGTTTTTCTAATTATATCGTTCGGTCTATTATTAATCACCGAGAATTAGAAGTTTAATACGTCAAGTACAAAGAAATCATCGAACTGGTAACGTGATCCACGATTAAATATTCACGACGGTTTTATTCAAATAAGTTGTACATATAATGAAGAAGCAATTCGCTGACGTATAATTTCTCAATTCATTCGATTTGTAATCGTTATTTCAATAGAAATACTTCGTTGGAACACTATAATTTCTCTACACACTGCATATATTCAGTATTCCCATGTGCGTCATTTGTACAAAATGGTGTGAATTGATTTTGGTGGCAAATGTAAGTGGATGTTTCCTCTTCTTGGATCATTAATAGCAACATTTTGGTCTGTTGTGCAACTGAAAAAAAAAACTATATTTCAAAACAAGTTCTGCAATGAACAAGTGAGAAATCGCTTATGGAAAGTGCCCACGTAAAGTGAGAACCTGAATTATCATTAGTCTCATTATTACATCGTTATCGACTGAGCAGGACAGCTGGAGTAGTGTGAGATAAGCACCACAGTTTCCTGTCAATCGTAAGCTCTTAGTGCATGTGAAAATACATTTGATTGGTCGTTATAACTTGAATTAAAATGTATAATATAAGTTCAAAATTTCCGCAATGATGTCTTTGAGATAAAATCTTAGGTACAGTTCTCAACAAGTTTTAGTGATCATAACTTCAATTTCACGAACTGTGCCTGTTTCTTTGAAAGTCGTGTAGAGACTTCTCCTTACTTGTTATATATTAGAAGAATCATCTCTTCTTTGGGTGTTTCGAAAGCCATAGCTTTGACTGATGTATTGCCATGAGCAAGTCCTACCCTTATCGACCCTGGTGGTGTGAACTTGCTGAAATGTGTAAGAGCGTAGTATAACGGTTGTTTGTAAAATTCATCGACTTCCGCGTTCACGATAATTGCAGCATCCTTGTAATTGCCTTGATAATTGGGCCCACCGTACATGTTCACAGCGAGATTCCAGTCCACCCATCCAGCTACCCAGTTTTCAAAATTCTAGAACATGAACATTTTTTAATTACGAACCATCAATTGCTTGACATGAACAAAGTATTATTACAGTATTATGAAACGAAATGAGATAAGCTTTCATGATCGGCTCCAACTATAGAGTACAGGTGATTTCATTTTCCGGATAAAAATCATTTGCTTCGAGCAAATGTGTGTTTTACTTGTTACGTAAAACTTTGAGTCCTTACACTCAGAGCTAATATATTGTATTATCTATTGATAAACGTGTTCCGCAACACTATATCTGATTTCCAAGATAGAATGTTCACAGCAATCACGTGGAAAATATTTCCATAATTAATTCTGCACTGTGTATTAAGCCAACAAATACTCAGTAATATAATTACATACTTGGAACATTTCCATTATGTACACTTCGGCAAAGTCCCAAGATCCCAAAGGTACAAGTCCAGTGTCTGGTTGTGGATCCCCTGCAATAATCAAAACACTATTACGCCGTGCTACGAATTGATATAAATCGTTGTGCACATTCGCAATGTCTACAGTGTGTAATACGCATAAATCGTGATATCACTTACCCGTAGAAATCTCGGTCATGAATATGAACTTGTCGGGGTAATCTTGGTGAATTTTTTCAACTAGGACTGTGGGATACAGTGTGTCCTCATACGTATGAATAGCAATGGCCGCTATGTAACTCCTGGCTAATTCGTTCTCAAACATTATATTGATGAACGAATCCAGGTGTGATCTTACGTCGTCGTAAGTAAGAATGAGAGTTCTGTTATGCTTTGATTTGCTAATGGTTGGACCGAGGTTATTTGCAACCCACTCGCCCATGTGTTTTGGTGTGAAGCCCATAGCCCCATAGTGAGATATGTTTATGGTACCAATCCAAGGTTCGTTACCCGTTGACAGAGCCCACATTTCTAGCCCGTGATCTTTATACTTGTCCATAAACTTTAAAAGATAGTTGGCGTAAACCTGATAGTATTCTTCTAGTAGAAATCCTGTCAATCAAAGAAATTGCAGTTTAATTCAAAGATTTTTTAACAGAAGCTATGAGCTAAGAAAGTAGTTAAACAGGATCAAATTCTGCAATAGATCTATGTCGTTTCAAAAATTTGAAGACTTGAAGCTTACGGATTGAAACGATTTTCAACGAAATATTCACGTAGCACGAAAGATGATTTTGCGTTGATCAAAATATGATACGAGCTGTGCAATACACACCGTAACCTGTATAATTGTGATTCGTCCTCATCCAAGGTGGAGCAGTCCACGCTGCCGCAAAAAGTTTAAGGTCCGGATTAATTTCCAAAGCTCTTTTTATCACTGGTATTTTGTAGAGTATGTCTTCCTGTGCTAGACTGAATTTTTCCAGTAGCACATCTCCGTCGTGATCATCGTAGGTATATGCTCTTGTGGAAAAGTCAGTTGCACCAATCGTAATACGTCCAAAATTGTAATTACTACCTTCCTTACTGAAGTATGTTCTAGAAATTCGTTATCACGAAATGTATTACAAAATAAACCGGATATTGAACGATTCTGACTTAGGTACTGTATACTTTTACGGTTGGAAATTAAGAATTGCTAATATCGATGTGAGAATCGTATCCAAACTCTTGACGGTGTAATATAACTGGTGATTAACTCCATATACTGTCCAATCATATCACACCCAACAAGAATATACTGTTGCTGATAGGTAGCTATTCGGTATTTGGTCTTATGTTGTTGATTTATGGAAGTAATAATTTTCAAACAAACGTATATTTTGATCATGGTCACTCTCAACACACGCAACAATGCGGTTATAAGTACAGTACGTGAGATTATAGCCTTAGCCTGATTTAGTCTGTCTTAGTCTGTCATCTGTTGGGTTCCGTTACAATTGTTACCAAACCTCATTAAGTTCTCCTGGGCCCCTGAGCTCAAGTTTTTTATGTTTATGCACGCTGAGTCACTGAAACCGCCTCCAAATCCATAAATTGGTTGAAAAGTGATGCTGGGGTCTAGTCGGAAACTGTCAGAATGAGTAGGCACTTCTTTGCTAAAAACGCCATCGGTCTTGGAAAACCTCAAGCCGTCTTTAGACGACGTATATCGGATATAGAAACCAACGTCCGGAACCTCGGGTACCGGAGTGCTGTCGCAATAGGTAGCATTGCATACACAGACTGTTCCATTGTTTCCAAAATCGCGATGTACACAAGGATGACTTCCTACTGCAAATTTCAATATTCAATTGTAGGTGCGTACTTCTCTGAATGCCTTATATACTAAAAATTATTCGCCACTGGGTGGAATCACATGGAAATCAATGTCAAATAATTGTCCGATTCAACGAATTGGGTTCAAAATTTACCTGCGCATATCCACGTGGCCAGGAACAAGATGCAACGTCGCATGACTTTTCTTTGATCAATTACTCAGTGCAATAGATTTACTGCGAAAATTTGTATTTTTTGGAATCAATTTGTCTTCTGTAACTGCGGGCAGTAATAATTATTTGCAATGTTAGTTATTATGCATGAGCGATAACGTTAATAAGAACTCTTAGATTAATGAAAAGTAGAGTTCCGACATGTGACGGTTGCAGTGTAATAATTTTTTTCATTTTGACTTCAACTAGCAGTAAACTAATAATCGACATTGCGAAAAGTGTGCCACCTGGGAAAGCACTGATCAGTTAACCAAAGTTCAACGTCTCAACTACTAGCAAACATCAAAATATAGTCTAATGAGACAACCTACATAACATTGCACAAACGTGCATGAATCATTGCAGAATAATAAACAATCCACACTATTTATATTTTGGATGGAAAGTTTGCCTTTTCAGTCGTAGATGAACTCTGTCAACTGAACTGCAAACGATATCAAATATTATTTCAAGTGTTCACAAGAGGATAATATTCACGTTCTTTGCGCGCTTTCTATTACACTTGTTGCAATACAAATAAAAAATTGTAACCATATTGTCGCGAAGCTTTCGTTCGCAATATTGATTTTTGCAATGTAGCATATTGCGTCTATTTGAAATTCGTAGGAATGTAACGATGCAATTAACGACACACAGTAGAACAGTGACAACAGAGTCTTCGCTAGCACAAAAAAAAACACTATGTTTTTCGAAATAGCTTGGATTGATTCTTGATTGCAACATTTTCAACAGAAAAAAATTAGTGTTTTTCGTCAAAAATCAAATTTTTTCAATTTTCCAGTTTTTGAAACCCAAAAAAATCATTTGGTCATTCAAGAATTTCACTGTTTTTGTATAAGTGTATTTTTAGCAAATTTAACCCGCGATTCTCAAGTTAAGTTGCCAACTAATTTTTTCCCATATTTTGACAACGTTATGGAAAATTCAAGCAAAGAATATTAAAAAAAAGCTTCTGCGTCGGTCTTTATGGCACATTAACTATAACAATTCACAGTTAAAAAATAGTTCTTACAAAATTTTTAGCTTTCGTATGCGTAGCAACTTATAATGTTATACGATTGTGTTTCCGGAGAATAGTTCGAAAATAGTCTGTTATTTAAGGGGTTAGGTGGGTTTCAAAATTTCAAAAAATCGAATTTTTTTTTTTGCTTATCTTATAATTGAATATGTTGAGAATATTCCTTTAAAATTTTAAAACGATCCGAGTCATATTCTAAGAGATATAGCCTTTGGATGTTTCACCCATCAGGCTATAACCGAGCGTGACGCAGGTATATGGAGGCAGATATATCGAGGCAGCTGCTTAGCTATTGTTCGTTTATTTTTGTGATGCGAATACTAGGCTTAGGACTTGCCGGAAGTAAAAAATTCTGTGGTTTGATGGATATAAGTTCCTCATTCTTGAATGCATCAACGTACAATTTTTATGTTGATAAAATACATGAGTGCGTCATAACTGTTGCCGAATCAATTTTGTTGTCTGCTGCAAATCAAGAAAAAAAATTAACGTGTGATGAAAATAATGTTGAAGATACGACAGATGTTACCGCGTCAGGTGATGGCACGTGGAAAAAACGTGGGTTTGCATCATTATACGGTGTAAGTACGATTATTTACATGTTATTTGAATGTAAATCTTCAATCGCGTTTTTCTCGAAACTACATTTTTGAAATCGGTAGTCACGATTTCTCGAAAACTTATGAACCGATCTCTTTCAAATTTTGCACACTTCTTCAAAATAACATTATCTCGTGCTTGAACGAAGGAATTTTTTTTTTCTATTCCAAGTAATTTTTCAAGGCCATGAAGGGTGCAAATTTTACTCAAAATAAGGGTTTTTTGTTTTCAACGCCGCCAAAAATGTAATTTTTTTTTTTTTTTTTTTTTCCTTCGTCCAAGTACGAGTTTTAAACATCTACTAACAGAAAATTTTTAGTTTTTGCATTTCAGATGAATCTGTCATGAGTTATCCTGACTACGCCGAGAGAACTTTTTTTTGTGGGGTCATAGCAGACGACGTGTCCACGCCTTAATTTTCAATATTTTTCAATGAAAATTTCACAAACTACTTATAAAATATGTATCTTTTATGTGTTAAATTGATGGAGTGAAATATTCTGTTAATTAAGTAAAAAAAAATTCATAAAAATGTACCTATTTTGAGCTTTTGAAACCCACCTAACCCCTTAAAATTTCAGATTAAAAATACCCTCGACATTTGCACACAGTCTCAGAAGTCCCAATTACGTTCATTTTTTTTATTTTGAAAATTGATTTTTCGTTTATCAACCTTACCTTTCCTAGCACTATTCTCGTCAACTCGACGGCTGCTTTTTATTCCACGACGAGCGCTTCAAATGCACCTGGAATAAAACTAGTGTGCAATACTGACTGAGTGATCTAGTAAGTTCAACTTGCACTGTGCGTCTGTCTCTGCCGCGCCAGCTTTTCATACATTTTCTCTCCATGCGCAATTGTGTTTTTACTTAATGCTGCATACATATTGTTGATGAGGAAACAAATGATCAAATGCCTACAACCGTCATGTGGACGATATTATTACCAAACGATCATACCTCGGATATGAATACACAAGAATAACAGCAACAAAAACTGTTGATCTGGCCATTTCTCACTCACAATCGGCAAGAAACATTTTTATGATTCTCGCAAATTGCTATTCTCATATTCACTTTTTCTTGAATCATATCATATTTTGGCAAAACGATACAGCAATTCTTTCACCACATTTCGTTGGCAAATATTTACTATATTTCAAATATTCTTGTTTATTTTCACTGTGTAAATGTGATCCAAATTGAACAGGCATATAAATCGTGACTAGTTTGTAGAGCAAATTGCCCCAAAAGTTTGAATATCAAATCTATTTGAGTTCGTTCAAATTTTATTATACAAGCATAGATTTTTACAAATATAAATAAAGTTTCAACACGTATATTTTCGTATATTTTATTTCTAAACTACCTGCAGGAACAAATTTCACACATACGTACGTATGCACTTATATCCGTATGAAACAAACATGAAATTTATTTCGGATCGTGTGAAATTTTACTGCTAGCTATCTTAATTTTTGTCACAGAATATTAAACAATGTAATATCACTATGCGACAAATGTTCTCATATGCGTCGCACTTTGAGTCGTCACGCGCGTGACGACATACAAATGTGAGAAGACTCCAAAAATTATTGACAATATGTGTCGCATGAAATGAAATTGAATAGCATGGTATCTAAATTCACGATTCTTCAATGTTTTGTTACAAATCCCAGTCGAAAAAATGTAATTTTCATCCGCATGAACATTGGAGTAACAATCGCCTATATTAAGAAATAATGGAGGAGGTTGCAAAGCTTACGTACAAAAGGCTATGGAAATATACATTATACTGCGTTGCATTTTCTGTTGCACATCATTTGTAAGTTTGAAACCAATCCGGAAGGTATAGAATTAAAAACATTATTAGAAATGATATACATTGTATCATTACATATAGGAAACAAGAATCAATATTATGTAATTTCGGAATTATATATATTTAACACGACGGCTGTCTTAATCTTGGAAAAATATAATGTGTTAAAAGATCGTTGATTGAAGATTTATAAAGACCTAGTAGCTACCTTTATGGGACTTTGTGATAAGGCCAAGTTCTACATTATCGACAAGCATTACGGTAAATACAACTTCATCAGCTTGCACTCACGGTGGCCGCACGCTATACTCACCGAGTGCGACCACTATGACGTTGACTGAAAAATATAAAGACAAATACCCTTGGATAAATTTTTCTGACCAGTTTTCGGCATAAAGTAGTGTCGGTATGGAAGCTTGAGATTGAGTCGGTACAAAGTGAGTACGTAAGACTACTTGTCGACTGCGACTTAGAAATGTCGATCATCCCCGTGAGAAGACGCGTAACCGCGTCCACCGACAACCACCCCAACTACCACCTCAACCACCTCTTCCCATATCCGACCACCTTCGTCCTCCTCGTCGTCCTCGGCCTCCTCAACCACCTCCGATCACATCCAACCACCACCAAATACCTCCTACTCCCTCCAACCATCTCCGAACACCTCCTACCAACTCCGACCACCTGCAAGCACCTTAGACCACCTCGTCCTCCTCGTCCACTTCGTCCTTTTCCTCCTTCTCCTTCTCTTCCTTGTCCTCCTCGTTCGAAACCTCCTTCTGGTCCTCCTTGTTCTCCTCCTCCTCTTCTTCATCCTCCTCCTCCTCAGAAAATCAAAAGTCACCAAGTCAACGACCTGTACAGCCAAGACTACGGAGTGCCTGGAGGTCGAGATCCACCAGGTGGAGGACCTGGAAAGCTAAGTCTACAGAAAATCAGTCCTGAAGGTAAAAAGTCACTAGGTCAAGGACCTGGACGGCCAGAACTATAGAGCACTTGTCCTGGAAGTCGAGTTTCACCAGGTACCGTACCTGGAGCGCAGGTACTACGGTGCGCTTGTCCTGGAGGTTGAGTTTCACCAGGTTGCGGACTTGGAGCGCAGGAACTACGGAGCGGTTGTCCCCGGAGTCGAGTTTCACCCGGTAGCGGACCTGGAGCGCAGAAACTACGGAGCGCTTGTCCTAGAAGTCGAGTTTCACCAGGTAGCAGACCTGAAGTGCAGGAACTACGAAGCGTTTGTCCTGGAGGTTGAATTTCACCAGGTAGAGGACCTGGAGCGCAGGAATCACAAAACGCTTGTCCCTGAAGTCGAGTTTCACCCGGTAGCGGACCTGGAGAGCAGAAACTACGAAGCGCTTGTCCTGGAAGTCGAGTTTAGCCAGGTAGCGGACCCGGAGCGCTTGTCCCTGAAGTCGAGTTGCATCAGGAAGCGGACCCGGAGCGCAGGATCTAGGAAGTAGATAACCCGGAACTCGAAATCTGTGGAGCGCGATTCTCATACGTCCGCTCTAGTGCGCGATTGCTTCCAGACTGAGGAATTCGGCTAGCTGATTTTAGATTGGTTACGTCACTTTCTGACCATCCGACATCCAAAATAGGGTTTCGAACATTAATACTATGTATGTATGATGTATGATGATGTATTATGGTTCTTGTTTTCATATTTCAGACTTTATCGTTCCTTCCGATTCCAGACCCAAGCGGCTAGGCCCTTCGATGGTCAGCCATTGACTAAAGATATATTCTTCAGTTAATGGGTCAGCTAATAACGCTGCCGTTCTGCGACAGTTAGATGATGAAAATTTTTGCTCGTACCTTTCAAATGTGTGTTGAACTACACTGGAAGTTTTAAGAAGCTTCGTTCAATCTCTCCTTATACTGTCTCATATACGAAGCATCCATTTGATCTCGATCAAAATTAGCGCATGCGTTATGTATCATAGTTACTTTGAATTTTTTTCCATCCGAATCCTTTTTGAAAAACAATTCTACTCCTCTACCCAACGTAGATACTTTACTTGCGACTAGCTAAAACAGCGTTTCGATTCTATGCCTATGAAAATTCAGGATCGAGAGCAAATGAAATGGTTGGTGGAATATTTATGAATATTAATGTTATGGAATACATCGAGCGCGTTTCGAATAGAATCGCAATTCGAAATGAATAATTCTTCTATTTTCATATTATAGACGTATTATTGTAGGTAATCTAGTTTGTCTCTTGGAAACGTATAAAATTCACAGGGTGCATCACGTATTAATCGTAAATGGATCATATATATTAATATCGTACATGGACCGCATGTACATGTATACCTTTTGGTCTCGCAGACACTACACACAGGCCAAGTATTGGCATGGGCTTACCATTTCAAAGACTGTGTTACTCGGAAAGTGAATGCAGCCAGCATCATGTCGAAATCGGTAACTCTTTGATGTTCTGCAGTTCTCAACTCTACCGTTGGAACATCTCAAGGGGTGCAAGCGCACGACGATTATCAGTTGTCACACCAAAGTCCATAACAGCAACTGTGTTTATATTCTTCCGTCAACGACTATGAGTAGTCATCAGGGCGTGCTAGCATCGTGCACAGAGAAATTTCATTTGTTATAGTAACTAAAAAAATTCAGTAAAATAGGTTACGGTATAACAAACTGTTTGAATATTGGTGGAATTACGCAAAACGAGGTACACGTAACCATTTTGCGTTATTGTCGATCCTTCGCAATGGGGATCATTTCACACACAGGTGTGTATAAAATAATCCTTTTCTAGTGCTTGGCAATATTATTTTTTTGAAATATTGGAAGCAGCTTCACTCAAATATTTTATTCCAGCAGTTGTAGAAAAGGCGCCATAGTTTCAATACACATTAATGAAAAAGAAAAACCCAAGTTCCTCAACTTTACAATAATGTTATTTTATTGTCGAGAGGAACACTTTGTACCAGTCTCCCCTATGTCTTTATTCATAATCTGCGTTTGCTTGTAACTCGATCCGTGTCTTTTTTCAACTAATCAATATAGCTGCATAAGACATTCAATATTTCAACAGCTGGTATTCTACGACAGTCAAATAATAACGGTGCTGTTTGATCAAATAAAGCAAGACGGACGTTGACTAAAGATGAACGTACTGTACATAGCATTCCAGCCGAATCGGATTGTTTTCTTATTGTTCTGGTTCTACTTTTTCCCTGTTTCAGAATTTTTGATTTTTTTTTCTCTCAACTGACACGTCACGGACGGAATCAGATAAGTCAGTCCTTCCTTCTCTTCGATATCGTGCACTACCTAAACGTACAATTAACTGTTCATATCCCACGTTTGTTGGTAACGAAGCTACAGATATTGACTAATTATGTTATCATGCGAATCCTGTTCATCCTCAATGCATAGTCGAATGTGCAGCAGTCGATAATTCAGATAATGGTAAGTAGCAGTCTCCTATCTGAAGATATTCTCGACTTATATAATGCGAGCCATCTCCAGTAGATGGCGAAAGTACTAATTAATATTCACTTCACTGAAAATTGAGAAAATTCTGTGTAGTTATTTGATTTTTTCGATACAACCCGATTGAGCCACAAAAATAAATAAGAGAATAAAATTTTGTCGAAAAGCGCTTTACTGGGAAAAAAAAATTATTTCAAATAACGATGGATAACCTGTTTTGAAACCTCAGCGTTCTTTGAAAATGTCACTGCAAAAAATTCGATAGAATATACTTTCTTGCCTAAAAATTCTGGTGCTTTTTCAGTTTAATAGAAGTATAGTTTTTAGCATCCTAAAAAATTGGTTCAGATATCCACATTTTGTTTTTTAAACGTTACGTATCTAGTTCGCAATACGAAGACAACTCTTTCTTCAAAATTTGAGTGACAAAAAAAAAAAAAAAATTCACGATGAAATTATTTGAGCACACTTGGACATTTCATTAATAAATATCTGTTCGAATACTCGGAACTTTCATTCAGCGATAGAGGAAGAATTATTATTTGAATAAGTTTTGAAAATTAGTGAACTTAAACGTTTCATGACAAATATACGTATGAGGTAAATGGGAATGAAGCATTTGAAACGAAATAATATTTCACATTTGTATTAATAGTGTTTATGTACAATGTTTACACGGATGTACAGAGAGCTGCGTTTAGTCTCTGGAGGCCAAGTGTTGTATAATACACGGAAATTAATAAAAGTTAATGTTGCTACCGAGTCTCTCTCGATAATTGCATTGGGTGAGAATATTTATAGTAATTAATGATTCAATTACGTTAATAAATCGTATTTTCATTTTAGATACATTTTAACACATATTCATAAATACAACATGATGTTGTACATGGTGTAGTAGCCAACGACTGTTGCATCTTTGAGAAATTCATTCTTACTCATTACAGAAATCGATCGAAAATCACTATATTATATGATCATCGAGTTTGACAAGACTTTACTTTTCAATCAATGTTACTCTCAATATCGGTATGCCAATGATATTTTCAATGTTATCTAATAAGAATTTACGGCGATAGTGTCTTTCATTATTTTGTCGACGGTAGATAGGATCTTATCGGAAATGAAATTAAACAAATTTTTCATACCTATGTATAATAATCTACTATCGAAGAGAACAAAACAATTCGAAATAGAAGAGCGAGAAAAAAAAATCCCGAACACAATTTTTAAATTTCAATCACACCAGATTGCTCAAAGATATGGCGTCATAATTGGCACACCACGTACATTTTCTAGTCAGTTCACAAGTATCGCGATATTATACATATGTATATATGCATATATATACACATACATATATAATTAGTTAATCTATTCAATAGACAATTTCATTAAATATTTTCTAGTAGAGCTAAAAAAAAAAAATAAAAATTTTAATAATATTTTTTTTCTTAACATTTTTACTTCTCTTATTTGTATCCGGGATATATTTACATCCCAGAATACGCCCAGATCCATCAAACAATCAGATATTACTTAGAATACTGACGCGCGGCATAACTGCGCGCGTAAATCTTATGATAATTATGAAGAAATCTAATCATACATGAAGTAATCAAATATAGGTACAAATTTTCATATACAAGAATTAATAAGAACTGGCCGCATATAAAAACTATAACCTAAACGTCGTAAAGTTAAATTATTAGTGTAAAGTGGTCTCGAGACTTTTCTTTTTGTTTTATTGAATATCCCCTCGGTTCACTGATCCCGACTCACACTGAAATGTCGCGCTGATAAGTACCAAAAAGGTGAGCAGGGTCTTGTATTTCAATATCTCAAAAATCCATTAACGTTTCATTTGGATAAATTCGGAGTGATAAACCACATTTTTGCCATATCGATTTACACCTATAAGCGATAAGAGAGTCACGAAGCGCTTTTGAAATTTTTGTCACTACGTTTAAAATATGAAAACTCTTTGCACGTTATCGAATAAAGCCAACAATCAGTCAGATCCTAAGCTGACCACAGGGAGTCGAGCGAAAGTGAACTTCGGTGTATCGATAAATCGATGTATATTGGGACTCTAAACCGAAGAAGAAAATCACGATATCGTAGTTGAAAGCCACAATAAATTGGCTGTCAACTAGAATTCTTGTAAAAAATTCTTCTCCCGCCACTTATTTTTCTCTATCATATAAATGTTGACGTATTAATATGTAAAAGTTCTGACAATAAATACGATGATTACATGAGTTTTGTTTGACGCACGTGTGTGCGGGTATGAGGCCGAAAACAATTGGTCCAGATAATGGTAGGTCAATGATAATAAGGTCGTCGTCACCATGCCAAGGTTTTACTTCCGTGCGGAAAAATTGGAAAGCTTGTTAAGCGATTTCATAGGCTGCGGTCCTGTAACAACTAAGTGACAAACTTCGCGTATGTCTAAGATATAAGAAGACGTATTTCTCACTCCGCAGGTTGACTCTTGCCCGAATTCCCTGCAACATGTTCACATCGGGAAACAACCTTTAAGTTTTTCTGGACAAATTGGAAATTCCAGGGCAAATATTTACGGAATTTCTAATATGAATTTATAACAGATAAGCGTGAATCAGGCTTCAAAGTCCGGATCGTTGTCTCTTGGCTGTCGCTGTTTGCTTCTCGCCCTTTTAGCCTTCGTCGCCGAGGCTTTCTGCTTCTTGGGCTTTGGCGAAACCTCGCAGCTGCATCCGCTTCGGACTTTGATGTAGTCCAATGCCCACCCAGAACCCCCGGCTATAGTTCCGGGGACCGCCAGTATCTGGTGTCCGTGGTGGTGCCTGTGCTCGCCCAAACCACCCTGCAAACCGAAGAAAATTATTTTCTGTACCACCTTGGAATTTTGATAAAAATTACCAAAACACCATTAATTTCCCATAAAAAATCCCGAAACACCATGGATTTCCCATGAAAAAATCCCAAAACACCATGGATTTCCCATAAAAATATTTGAAGCCGCATAAAAATATTTGAAGCCGCATAAAAATTATGAAATTGTGATGAATTTCCCATACGTATCGAAATAGAAATTTTCATAATTTCACCACAGAATAGTTATTAAAATCTACATTGAAAAGTCTAGAACCGCAAACCCGGATGGAATCTCCATATAAATACATCTCCCGTAAGGATTCTTAACACTATGTCACAATGTCCAAACCGTAATGATAACTTGGAAATTACCACCGTTTCGGCATAACGAAAGGCGCTTAGCTGAGATACATTTTCTTATTTTCATATCAGGAGGTTGAGGAACTGAAACGAACCTTGTGATCGAGGGTTTTAATGATAGCGTAGGTGTAGGAGAACTTTTGTACGCATCGAGATTGGCTTTTGAGCTTCCGGTCGATGAACCTGCACGGTTTGTCGAGGACCTCCTTTTTGCAAGAGTATTCATAAAATCGTTGCTTGTTCTCTCCGTCCCGGTAGAGGTCGACGTACATGTTATCCCGGTTCGTTCCACCCAGCGGTTCCGACATCTCTGCATCGGTTGGGCAGCAGTCGACCGGGTTACCTTCGTCACCAGCCTCTCGGCGCAGCATCTTCTGCATCTCACGATACGTCATTCGCTTGTTCGACGTTTCATCCAACGGCACGTTCCTGCCGAACCATCATATCAAATGAGATTAAGTGTTTCCAACAGTTTTTTTTTTTCGAACATAAAATGGGTACATATGGGAACTTTGTTGAAGGATTGTTAAATCGTAACTAAATCCAATTCCAACTCCCAGGTAACATATATACTCTAAAGTCATTGCCAAGTAATTATGGTGCACTAAAATTTGAAATTTGAACAAAGTCGTGGATTAGTAGGCGCTTACTACATTACAGCATATAAACTGTCATATGGTGATGCATCATGCAAAGTAGTACAACTATCAAATATTACAATTCGAATGGAAGTCATCACAAGCAGCAAAATCCTTTATGCTATTCACTGTGCATGACTGAAACTCATATTTTATTGACTTTTTCACGTATTACTATTGTCTTTGATTACATATTTTACGGCACATTTTCTGTCGTCGTTGATTTCCAGGTTATTCTTGGTCCCTATTGAACTGTTCAACATACGGTTATTTTTTGTGTTTGGGAACGCACGATCGCTACTCAGGCAAGTATAATGCTAACCAGGAATAAAAATAAGTAGATACTAAATAAATCCGCACCAGGCAGAGATGTGTCCTCTGAACGGATGATCCCTGGGCCGACGTGACGTGAAGGAAGAAGTCAGGTTATTCGCGGCAACAAGCCACGGACACAGGACTGCGGTCACCCAAACCACCTGCAACATGAAGAACGATCCACGAAATGTTAACAAGTTATTCGTAAGGCAAACATGCCTGGAATATAAGAACGTTGGTCAAATGCTTTGCGAAAGGAGGTGCAGCCGCGAGACACCGCATTACTCATACGCTTAGCCCAACAGAGTTACGAGCTGAACCAGCAAGTGTGGTGCGCAAGCAGATACGGATAAAATGTGCATGTATGCTTGTAATGATGCTTGTATCTGCCAACCAGTTGGGCGAAGTGATTAATTCAAGTACCGTTCTGCCGTTAAATAATTTTTCCCACCCTCTCCAGTTTTTTTAAAAGGATTTTTTAGTCGTACCATACCAGTAAAAAGCTGTCGTGACATTGACAAATGCTTGACAGATCAAATTTAAAAGCATCAAGATTATGAAATACTATTTTTAGGTTGTCGAAGATATCTACACTTTTACAACAGTCGACTGAGAAAATTTTGAAAAATTATTGAAAGTCTGTTGATGTCTTGAAAATAGGTTCACAAGCGAATTCATTTCTACTTTTTTCTTTCTCAATTTCCACGGGACAATGCACAGTACCATGGGACCGGTTGAACAGAGGTTACGTATCGGGCATAGAACCGGGACAAAAGTAACGTAAGGTTCCAAGATCTCGTTGTGTGGTCATGTTGATCTGTTTAATTTGAATACCACCTCGGTGGCAGTGTGCACTTAGATGCCGTTAATTACACGAACACCCAACCGCGGGATGACTTAATTAAGTATCATGAACCGTTATCTCGTATCGCTACTTCTCCGAACTTGGTGTCCTTTGTATATTCAACCGAATCTCACGAACGGTGCCTTATACATGCAGCTGCCTCGGACACCGGACCTCGACACGCTGCATTCAATGCCCGACGAACCAATCCTGAGTCCTGGCCAAGAGATCAATTTTACTGCCTAGAATGCATAGAAACGCTCTACGGTAGTCTGGACTGTGGCCCAAAGGTCTTGGAATGCACTATAAGCGATACTTAATTCATTTCAGATGGCGATAATGTATGGACCATGTCCGTGGGCCACGGGCAGTATAAAACCGTATTAGGTAGATTGGGTCCCTCTACCTGAATTCAGGATATATGCATTTCATTTTCAAGTAACACTGTGTATGCTGGATATAGCTGATAACAGTTTCAGGCTCATTGTCAGTAAAATTCACAAAACAATTCATCAATAAGTCAAAAGATGGAAATCTTCCCGCTTGTTCTTTCAATCCTGCGAGTCATTCCATAGATATATTATATCTATGGTCGCGCGATGTCCGCGATCATTCGAAGCGACCACACATCGAGCTGCTGGACACTTCTTGCATGTAATCAGCTTACGGGTGTGAAGAGAATCGAGAACACGCCGACAGGTACGATTCCAAACTGTCGATAATGGACTGAGCCGAGACTCATTAGTATATCATGTCATCGCAAATAACGTCAATTTATATGATCGAAATCCTTTGCTCGCCACGTGCATGCGTAGGCAAAATTTTATCCTCGATGTGATCTGACATTCGAATAATTACCCAGAATTCATCATTTGCTCATCAGTCTGCAAATGGGATCCTATCTTCTCGCTTTCGACATGTGAATAAGTGTGGAAATAGGATTTCCTTCGTGGGATGTGACGAAATATCTCGCAACGACTTCATCCGTCACATGTAAATCGGTGCAAAAGCACCGAGGCCTGATGGCACAAGAAGATCATAACTGCGGTGATGGATGATGAGGTCGTTATCGGGACTTGATGAACGCTGGTAACAGGTTCGCACGTACTTGTCAATGATTTTCACGCTATGTTAGATTTTCTCGATGCAATTATTCGCGCAGCACACATATGTCAGCTTTCGTAATGTGGGCAAAATTTGACGTTATCCAGACGGTTAAGGCTTAACACAGACATGTGATCGGCGTATCTCGAGGACCTAGCATAGAATAGACGTTGTTATCTGAAATGGCACCGATCAGAGTTCAGTTGTTGAACGGAACCAGGAAACTCGGCAACTCGCAAAACGAAATATGTTCAACGATGCTTGAGACGAAGTGGGCTTATTCTTATTAATGAGCTTCCACGTTCAATACTTCGTATCGGACATCGGGCATGCGGTTTGACATTTCGTAACGTTAACGCTCCGAGAACTCTTGGCGATTGATACCAACGCAGAGAGTTCGAGCAGGCAATGAAACTTAATTGACGACTTTTCTACGGCTTGTATTTCAAACGAGCACGCCGACTTTCAGTGACATTCATTCGCTCAGCTGAGAAATGTGATTACACATATATTTTGTGGCTCTCTTTAATCCTACGGGTGCACATCATACCTTTCACCGTTCAACGCCGTTCTCCGTTATTCGACAGACACTGGATTGCGATTGGAGAACATGAAATGGTAGAAACTCTTTCGTTCATGTTACTGCTTTTCGAATCGTCAACATTACTTTTTGTCTTCAAAGTGCATCAAAAATCAATTTTCGATGCTTCAAAAGTACTCTAAGTACTTCTCGAAATGGACTTCCATGTATTATAACTTGCGAACTATCACGCATTACGGTTTTTAATGAAAAACCAATCGCCGAAAGAAAAAAGTCCCTGATCAACTGGCCGTCATTTCTTGAAGCCCAATGACTCGCGGACTGTCGAAGACATGATCTGATTGGGGTTACCAAGAGGTGCTGAAGGTCGAAGCAAGGAGGAACCTGGCGCAGTCGATATCGGGACCCCGCGTGAAATGCAAATATGTCGCTCCTCGAGAGAGAAACAGAGAGAGAGAGAGAGAGAGAGAAAGAGAGAGCCGAGGTACCACATGCACTTATACAACCATGCACCACTTCCCGGAGCTTGTCGTCGATTAGACAGGAATGTGCTTTCCTAGTCCTCAACGATCTCGACGGGGCAGAACGAGTCGTCAAGCAGCTCGTTCTCCGATCATCTACTGATCCGCCGGGAATATGTCCATCGAAGAAACTGGAGCGCGGCTGGTATTCAGACATCGATTCTGATTCTGAAGTTCGATATCGCCAATTTGCGACGCACGTTGGAATCTCGGCACTCGTATTACGGGGACGTGATGGTTTTTCTATGGATTTTTACGACTTCCATGCTGATTTTGTCTAGATGTCCACGCTTTTTGAATGTTATTGAAAATATGTTTCTCGATTCATCGCAAAGGGAAACAAATATACCCTGACCTTACCCCAGTCTTTACGCTGCATTTTCGAAAAGATTTTAACAATCAACCTCAACGATTTTGTTTCAAAAGATACGAAAATAACGTGATAACCTCAAAATGATTTGATACCTACAGTTATAAAACATTATGTCTCGATAATTATAGAGTGTATGTTCACGAAACGTCAGTATATAATATTGGGCTGTCCATAAGCTGTGTAGCTCCATTTTGTGAATAGCCCCTATGATTCCAATTATTTATTTTATTGTAACAGAGTCCAATTAAAGTTGAAATTCAGAATAATGAGACTGGCAAGCCCTGTTTGTTCCATAATTTTTCAAACGATACTATTTGATTCATTCATGTTCCAAACTTGAAAAAGTTTTACGCTAACACAAAATTTGGCCCACTTACTACTTGACAATAAAAAAAATCGAGGGTTGTACCATTATATGTTATTGAGATTAGTAAGGGTGCTTGAGAGATTGCGATTGATCTTGATCTTCATCTAATCGCGAGGCTTTTATCGTAATGAACATAAATTAGTGGGGACGTGGTATATCGGATTTAGCCTGGGACGCAGCGTATTCTGCTTGCAGCAGTGAAACTGGCTTCGTTTATGAATTGTATTAATCGCACGTGCGCTGCTGAGGTTATACTTTGCAATTTGGAATTGTCCCGAGTTTACAGTCCAGGCCAGAAGGGTTATTTCATGCGACAAAGAAGCAGCGATTGGCTTTCACCGGAAAAAAATTATTAAAAAACGGTGAGTCGAGAACGTGGTAAGTTCCACAATATTTACGAAGCCGTCAATGCACCGGGAGTATCATTAGCATAGCCTTTGTGTGTTCAGGAGAGAAGAACTTACGAAGAAGAAGAAGAAGAAGAACAACCCAAAGGTAAAGGCGATTTCAACACTTGGTTCGCTTCGCCATTATCGGACGTCACCGATGTGCTTCTCATTATATTCTCCAGCAGGGCGATTCCTAACGACCATAAAAAAAATCCCGACATCCATTTCTTTCGCCTCATCGATACAACGCCGATGATCGTTCCTCATGCTTCGGGCTTCGTTTCGCACCTCGCTCGCTTCAACACCACGTGTCTCTCATTTTCAGGCATCTTATTTGTGAGCCATTAACTTTGAGGATACGTTCAGAGACTTCCGTGAATGGTAGACGAGGTTCGGCGCGTGGGTGCGTTACAGTATCACGTAAAATATAAGGCACACCGTATAAACTGTATTGGCAATTAGCCAACGATTTAATGACAGTACGAAACTTTATAGCAGCCCGATCGCGAGGCCATCGGACGGTTTAACTTATTCGTTGCTTGAACGTCTTTTCCACAAAGAATCATCGTCTTAATGTAATTATTCAGTCCGCAGTCTCACTTATCACAAATTTATTACCAAAAATCTTTGCTTTGGCAAGATCTGTTTCAAAATTTGTTCTGGCGTCATGGCCCAACTTACTGTTTCAGTACAATCAGATCTGGAGATCGGTCTTAAAAGAAGTGGGAAACGCATATTGAACTAGTTGTAAGAGATGCATGTAACTCATTCTCTTCGTGAAACGATTCTCGATTATAATCCTTGTGTAGGGTGTCAAATTTGTTGCTTTTTAACTGCTGAATAGACAAAAAATATGGCCTCACCTGAACAGAATGTGAAATGATCATGAATGAAGAAAACTTCAATTCTGTTTCTGGTCATGGTTTTAGACGATTTTTTTCAATAATCGAAATTACAGTCGTGTAACTAATCACGAATAGCATTACGATCATAGTATTGAAATATTCATAAATTACGATCACTTTGTTGCAAAATAAATTTGTTTGTAATGTCTATCAACTCGTGAAATAAAAGAGTCAGAGTCGAATCATTAAGATTTGTACTTCACAATTAGATAATACAATGAAATTTTTTTTGCATATTTTCAAGTGAATCAAATGGTCTCTAAACACACCTTCCAGTTGATCAAACAAAACCATGGATCTGCGTAATGAGTATGAAATACGTCGAAAATACTAGAAGACCAAAGAGGTGATCTATCGAGGAAGTGTCTCTTGAAATATTGGAAAGGTATTAGATCAAAATGAAAAAAAATAAACAAAAAATAAAGAAATCCAGCAAAACGGTAAAAAATTAGAACGAACGTTAGATCCAAGAGCTGCTGTGCAGGTATAGAGCCATTCGAATATAATTAAGAATTTTCACCCAAACAATTTATAAATATACAGTAGCCGCACGTATGGCAAGCGGTAACTATTTAGTGCCACTTTAAGTGTCGGTAATAACAGGGATTTTTTTTTTCTCCCCGCTCCGGTACACAATGAATACCACCGTCTGTACTTCTACATAGTAACATTACCGAGTTGCGGCATTGAAGCTCCGTCGTTCAGTTGCGGGTACGTAGCACTGTACGTATGTATAGGAAAACGTACCTATGGGACTGTCTCTCTACGTTCGTCTCTGCCGGTGTCTGCGATGCCTCTAGGCTGTTTAGACAGTGAACTCTCGCCGTGTGTTGTGATTGACATATATCAACATTTACTTAGTCGCGTTGCCGTTCCGTGCTTGCGTGCTTTCGTGCTTGCGGACGCGCATGCGTGCTTGGTTTTACCGAACTCGTGAGTGCCCCGAAGATAGCCGCGCGTGGTTTTTCACATCGGTACCCGTGCAGCTTTCCCTAAGTCGTCTTTGCTTGTCATCCCCTTCGGAATGATTCGTTGCTTATCGTCGTTAGCAGACACTGCGTGAAATTATTACACGGATTTACCGACGCCAATGTTTGGTCAACGAACTTTTTGCCTTCGCAAAAAATTATGCAACGAAGGCTGAAAAACGATATTAAACTTCATCGAGCTAGTAGAACTGAATTTTATCCAATGAACATCCTTTGAGTACATAAACAATTTTAAGTAGGGGTATGCAATTTTGTATCTCAACAATTTGTAACAGATAACAATATTTCAATAACTTTTGTAACGTAAGTTGGATATAATTTTTCTAATTTTGTTGTACATTGAAAATCCGATTAAGGTGAGTGTATTAAGAACTAATTTACGATTGAAACGAACCGAACAAAAGTAGTGAAAAGTAGACAAATCGTTCTACGATAAAGAAAAATTTTAAGCATTCCTTTCGAAGATTAAAATCAACCGTTGAATGGATCCCAAGTCTGACGATTTTGAAATCTTCGTCATTCATACTCGGTTTGGTTGAACATGGAACTTTTTATTTCGTCGATATTTGGCTAAGGAAACATGCATGATTTAAAAGGTATTTGCTTTTTATTCGACGACTCGTACAATTACCCAGCGAAAGAAGGAAGAAAGTCTAACGCATCGTCGTATAATGATGACATATAATTATCCGCTGCAGGTAAACAAATCAAACCAATTATAATCGACGACAAGTGTAATCCGTGGCATTAGCATCCGTGCAGTCGTCGAGTTGCTAATATCGTTGAATAATTTATATAAATTTTCAATCCCTAATGAGATGTTAGAAATTAGAAATTAAACGAGTCTCCATTTACGCGTAGGTAGGTACGTACACACGTGCTAGTCGAAGCGGCATCGAGGTATCGTAATATCCTCGTAACAGCCTGAGACGAGTGTTTGAAACGCGGCGTTTTACTTCTGTGCAGCATCCTCGAGGACTTCGCACAGCAAATATCCTCGCTTATCCTCGCGAAATCGCGCAGCTGCTGCACCGCTGCTCGACGAATGAATTAATTACATACAAAGTGTTTGGAAAAGTGACTTTTTATATTACCTAAAGAAATTCATATTATCTGCAGCCACACTGAGAAAAATTTCACTTGTTACAGTAACTAGAAAAAGTCAGTAAAACAGGTATCGTTGAAAAAAAAAAAAAATACTGTTTGAATATTGTTGGAATTACGAAAAACGAGGTACAATTTGGATCCCTTTTTTGGGTAATTGCAACGCAAAATCTGTTTCTGAGGTTTATACTCTACTTTTTTAGCTAAACGAGGCTTTAATGTCAATTTATTGTTGCACAAGCATTAAATTTTCGCAACAGTTACAAGAAAATCTAGTAACAGCGATCGTAATGAGAAGGAATAGTAACGGATACTAGACTTCCTGTTAACAGCTACAAAACTAATTTTCATTTTGTACCTAGAACTATATTCTTCAATTGTGGTAGAAGATGAAAATATTTAAGGACTGAGCGGTGACCGGAATTAAAAATTTCTCTCAGTGCAGGCTGGCAGATAATTGATTTAATATAACGCCCACATGGTGCGCGATTCGCAATTGTCCTTGGTGTGTTTATTCCATTGTAGTGTAACCGCGCAGATTATGCAATAAAAAAACGCGAGACTGTTTGACGCGTGGTAAAAAATTTCCATCCGATAAGATTCAACGTTTCTTGTTATTTGAAATGAAAAAAAATAAATAAATAAATAAAAAAAAAAAGTGATCGGTACATAATCTTATACGTATGTATATAGTGGATAAGTCGCATACCTATTCGTATGTAGAACCGAGCATAGAGGTGATAAAATTCTTTCTCACGCGACTCATCAACTGGTACTAAAAATAAAACTCGAGTGAGTGAGATGCCGATCTGATCAAATTCGAGTGATTAAAAATCGAAATTTTGAGATTTAGCTTACCCGTTTTATTTCAACGAAGCGTTTACGTTCGATTTTCTCTTCATTGTCGGGGGATAGTTTTGGATACCGTTGGATTGTATCACCGTCTACTATTGTTATACGCCTTAGACCAATGGTCTAGATAAGAAAAGTTGTTATCAGGCTCATCTGGCTCTGTGACGTAACGATTTCAATTATACGACCTACTTCGATACTTTGCGCCAATTAGGAGATACACGGGTTGTCTAGTGAATTGTTATTGTTATTGTTATGTATGTATACCTGTACGTGTACAATATAAGCAAGGTGACGAAGTAACGACGCGTGAACTAAATTCACGTGATATCGGGACACGTTTTACATTCGGTCCGATGATAATAATTAAGTTAATTGATCGCATTCCATAAATCACAGACATTCTGCGCCTGCGGGAGCTCCGATCCCAGTAATTGCCACAAATTAACGTTACTCTTGTCGGTTCAACCCGACGAGTATACCTGTATCTTCATGCTTGAAACTCGTTTTGTCTCGCATGGAAATCGTAAACAGTTGCATAAAATTACTCCCCTCGTTCAACATAACGATCACTCATTCGGTTAATGAAACCTTTCGAGAGTATTCGTTTAACCCTGCAAGCGACAAACTCTACTTATTTAGGATGAAGCTAAATTCAAGACTGTATTTGAAAATTTAACTGTTTTATAATCATTCACAGAATTCAAAATCAGAATTTTTTATTACATTTTTGGATTGAAGATAGAAAAATTTTCACTTTTAGAAGAAAATTTTTTTTTCAAATTAACCCCTGTCCCCGCAATTCAGTGAATAAAATTTTCAAATCTTTACGAAATATCTATTGTACAAAGGACTATTGAAATAAGTATTTGCTTGGGTTTATCTTTTATTTTTCTTCGCAATGATGAGACATCTTTTCGCACAAAGCATAAACAATTTTACCGAAAACACTCTTACAACAATATTGCTACGATATCTCGAAAACGTTTAGATTTTTTACTTGAAATTGATACGCCTTATCCATATAATATGTCTTCATTAATTCATTGCTGCATTTAGTTTGAATTTATTCCCCCAACTCTCGTCTCTAATAATGTTTACGTTTTGGACAAATTCAATTTTTTTATACATTCCAATCCTTTACCGAAAAGTTACTTTGTGTTACTTTGAATTGTTAAAAAATTTACAGATCTGCTAAAAAAAATCCTTTGGCAAATAATTGTGCAGATTTATTCAGTCTCGGGTAATTTATTTTTCAATTTCATCCCATTTACTTGACAAGGATATGTGACTGTTATTTTTTCAAAGTATCCGCAGCGAACATCGTCGGCGGTTATAATGGCCATTCCCCGGGTCGATTTTTCACGGTTTTACTCGCTCGTTGAGTAGCCGGTATGCAATTTGCATACGGTGGTAATTATCGCATATTAGTGCAATAACGATTGCCATTAACGAGTATCGCGATATCAACCTATACTGGTTTGATAATGAGAAAGTAATAAGTCTTTGAAATTGCCTCGGCTCATTTCAATCCGAAGAATAAACGCAGAGCGCAGCTTTTGCCGCGTCGCGTTGCGACGCTAACTTGGATAGGTACTAATCAGTTAAGTAGCAATACGTGTAGCCGTAGATATCTGTTCCTATCCAAATATGCGCAGTACCCGTAGAAGGCTTGCGTACCTGAACGTCGCATGCCGCGTATTGAACATTCGACGCAACGGGGTAACAAACTTTGAACAAAACAAAGCGAAGCAGCTGAACTGAGAAAATTTTGTGTCCCCTCTCATGAATGTACAGATAAAATTGTACGTTATTCTTCGAAAGCTTTGATTCGACGCTTCGAATGACAACCATTTGAAAATCAAACATATCTCTGAATGTTTTTAAAAATTGGACTCAAAAGCGTTCCAACAAGACAGAACTTTTGTTGAGAAATTTAAGAAAAGAGCGAGAAAAGTTACATTTTTTCTGGAGTCTTTTTCTAAGTTTGAAACTTGAAAAATCCCAGACGATATATTATGAGAATGAGAAGTTTCAATTACCTTTTTCAATGATCGTGCGAAAGTATTTGATCGCTGAATATTTTTGCTTTGTTTTATTAAACGGCGAGTAACTTAAACGCAGTGAAAAGGAATCAAATTGCAACCATTTGAAAAACCAACGAACATATCACGTCACTTCGTGACGTCAAAATATCTCGGAACGTTTTTAAAAATTGGACCCAAAAACGTTCCAGCACAAGACAGAACTTTTTTTGAGAAATTCAAGAAAAAAGCGAAAAAAGTTACATTTTTTTTCTGGAATCTTTATCCAAGTTTGAAAATTGGAAAATCCGAGACGATATATTATGCGAATGAAAAGTTTCAATTACCTTTTTGAATGATCGTGCGAAAGTATTTGATCGCTGAATATTTTTGCTTTGTTTTAGTAAACGGCGAGTAACTTAAACGCAGTGAAAGGGAAAGGTTTATTCGCAAAAAAAAAAAAAAAACCAGATAAAGTCAGAGTAATAACGTGACAAGAATCGAGGTGAAATATGTCGAGAAAATGGGATCTCGAAAGCGTTTAAAACGAGAGTGGAACGTAAGATGAAAATATCGCGGAATCAATGACAAGGGTGAAATAAAGGAGTGATGATATCTCTTCTGCAGCAGAATTTCAAACTGTATACGTATATATATATACGGTTGTGAATTTACACGGAGGAAGCATTGGAGTGGTATCGCTGACTCGAATAAAGGACCTCTTTGGAAGTGGCTGAAACCCGGCGGCGAGATACACCCACGACTCACTAAATCACTCAAAAGATACGGCGTCGGATGAGGCGAGCCTTCTATGTATAATCCATTCGTAATATATTATTTGAAAATTGTTTTAAATTATAGGCTTCACGGCTGGGATGCCATCGGTGATAATAGAAGAGCGTTTGCTCCTCGACAGTATCATCCTACAAAAACCCTGCAGTCTGAGGATCCTGGAGAAGAGTGAGTAGAAAGTGCGAGCTGAAATGCTTTCCTTGCTTTTTTATTTTTGCCTGACATCGCTGCGCTGCTCTCGGCTTTTAGTGGGAAAAAATTATGCCGATCTCTTCTGCGTCCAATTCAGGGTTCAACGATTTTTGGGCGTCGGTTGACAGACGACGGAAACTCGGAAACGTTTTAATCGCGATTCACTTCAAGTTTACAGATAATTTTCTCGGATAATTTACGATTTACTTTTCGATAAAACTGGGACCCTTGAAATTTTACGAACAACTGACACTTCTTTTCATCTCTCAGTTTTTTTTTCATTCTTTGTTTCATTAACTGCTCAAATGATCAAGCAATACAATAATTTATGATTTTCTGATTTCATTTAGTTTTATGTCTCCGTGTTAAGTCTGATTTTTATCCGGACTTCTGTTTCCGCGACGTTTACAAACTCAGGATTAAAACAAACTAGATTTCTGACTAGACATTTGAATTGGGCCCGTTTTCTGCGTTGTTAACATAAAACATCGATTCATTCATTCTACAATTTTGTCAATTCTTAGTCATTATTCGCTGTCTTTTTTTTTATTTTTGTTTCAATAATGGATTACAGATATACTCAAACTATTTGAAAACCAGTTTTTAATCCACGTACTGCACACATGTATACGTCAATAACAAGCAACTTCATTACGTTCAACATACTATCAACTAATATAATTGGTTGTAAGAAACGAGCTTCAAATTCCGTTAGCATAGCCAAGTTTCGCTCGTAAAGCGATTACTTTATATCTTAATTTCTATCGTTAAATAAATATTCGCGAAAGGTCAACCGCGAGTCCCGATGTTACGCCCATTTTTATGTCCGCACTTCCGCGGCTTCTGCTTTTTTCGACAAACGATAATCGTCATCTGCTGAGGTAAAAATTCAGGTGAAACGAAAAAATGAAGAGAACAACGAGTGAATTGAACTTAGTGTCGATGATCCTGAAGAACGATAAGACTCTTCGAAACGAGGGCGCTTTTATGTCGTTACGATATTTGGTAATTTTGTTTCTCTTTTTCCGGCTCATTTTTTCCCTTACGAATCTGTCTCTCGGTACCTGATCTTGACCAGATGTATAATTTATAATACCAGCGATGAGATCCTCGAGTAATCCCTGCCAATTACCGAGTTTCCCACCAGCAAGAATGCAAGGAAACGATGATCATCGATGCGATCGATTCGCCGAGCGCGTTAAGCGGATTATTTATCGGAAATATCGGCGCCAGTAAATGATTAGCATATTAATATCGCGTTGCTGAATTGGCGCCGCGTTTGCGATGCGAAAAGGAATAATTGATTGCATTATACGTTAATAATTTGTTTAAAAAAAGAAATGTATCCTAATCCCTATAATCACGCCCACTGTCGACGAGCCGCGAACAGTTGTGTCGAATTGGTGCAGAGCTTGTAACAAGATAATAATCGAACGTGTCCGCGTGTCTGTGACAACCGATAGACACGCGCATTATACCTGCGGCTGCCAATAATAATATTTATCAATATCCAGGGCATGCGGATAATCACTCATGATACTGCATTGGCATGTAGCACATATTATGTAGATAGCCAAGGTATGCGCGGTGCGATAGACACTTTATCTATAAAAAGATTGAAAAACTGGCGGCAGTTATTCTTGCACTTTCATCATTTGTTGATTTTTTTTATTTTTTTTTTTATTCTTACTGCGCCAATTTGCGTACAACCCGGCAACTGAATTATCATCCAGCTCTGATTCAAACGGAACCTAGTAATTGTCAACATTGTGCAATTTGGAAAATTCAGATTAACTCGCAGTTATTCTAGTCATTATCTGACAAAATCGAATAGCTGTAGTCGGCACAAATCAAAACATCTGCTTTTTTGCAAGCCTCTTGAAAATCTGTATAGTTGGGTGCATAATAGTTGAACAAAAATAATATGAACTATCATTTTTTCAAATAAAAAATCATATATCATTCAGTTTTGGTAAATTACTTCCAAGCGGAGCGTCGGAGTGATTTTAACTGTCGAATAATTTTGAATGAAAAGAAATTTCGAAACGTATACATAAAATCGCAGCTCTTCGGAATAACTGTAAACAGAAATCTTATCGAATTCCTTTGTTCGTACGAAAACAGGCCGGAGCTTCCTAGCTAATTAACAATTTCGCACCAGACCAACGATAAACACTCGATTTTAATCGAATTCGATATGATATTGTTCAACCGTTGAATGGTAATATTTACGCTTTTAAATAACCTCCATTAATGTTCGACAAACAATAAATTAAATTATACACGCAATAACGAGTTGAAAAAATTTCTAAACCGAATCCAGAGTTTAGTTATTCTACATTGAATTTCGACCTCGCACCTGAACGTGACACATAACACATGCCGGTGACAAGAGATGGGTTTGCATTAAACTCGATTTCGATTCGATTCTTGTTTAAAACGGCATTGTAACGACGACACGACGAATGGTAAACGAGTATCTCGATCGGACCTCCTGCGAAGCAATTTGCATCTCAGCTCAAGACTGCGGCAACACGACGGTTGAATTGTCCCGAGATGTTGCGTTGACGTAGCTGATTGTAAGCCATCTTAGGTTGAGTGAGTTGCAATTTGTAAACCTTCAACCGATCGCAACAACTGCTCAAGAGTCTCTGTCACGACGTTGCGTACCTGCAAGGACTTCAACCGAAGTGGCTCAAGTCTGCATTCCAGTCCCAAGCACTGTTGAACTGAAACTTTTTCATAGCGGGATAACTTTCTGTTACGCCATGTTTCGCCACCGGTAAACAGTCAATTGGGAAAAATAGTATTTAACGGACTTCGATACTTCAGAGATTGAAAAAATTCTACCTGGATCGCAAGGGATTATAAAAATTTTATACAACAAGACTTTTCAGGGCTTCGCCGGAGTCCTCGGAAAGATTTTGTTAAATGGGTAAGAGATGACTACGAAATACGTAATTACAAACAGCTCGTTAGTGTGAATCTGGGATGGAAAGAATGAGTAGGAGGACATTGCGCAAGTCTCTTTTCTTCGTACGAACCGAAACAAAATTACCATCCATTCTCTACTCCCTCGAAAAAAAACTCGGCTCACGATGTGGAACTTTCACGCACCAAACCGTTGAGCATCTTGTTTTATATTACACTTATCTGGCGATGATGAGAAAATGTGACAAAGTCGTAGACGCCCGGAGAAGCACCCCGAGTCGTAAGGTGCGCGGTTTATCTCTTTGCGCCTGACAGGGTGAATGAAATCTGAAATCTACAGCTCTATTCTGCCTCCAGTTCACCGCGTACGCGAGTCTGGCTTCATAACACGCTAATAACACTCTCGGCAGGGGGCATTTGTGCTCATTATACTCACTCGTATCCGCTGTTCTACCGGGCAGACTGATTGCTTCTAGCCTTCATCCTCGTACGACGGATCTGAATGAAAGGATCTCCTAACTGCCGAGCACCGAACGGTTAATTTGCTACTGTAAGTTCTTCGTGTGAGAATTTGTGGTTGTTCGGAACTTGATAGTGGCCAGAAACCATTTTGAAGAAACTTGATACTCGAATGTGTCCGTACAGTAATTTGACGTGGAGCTGTTTATAATGAGGCCAGAGGATTCATTGCCACCCCCCGAAGTGAAGATTCTGTTCTTGTAAGAGATTTCCGTATTTCAGAATTACAGTTACCAAAAATGGCGGTTTGCCCCATTAGCCACGCCTTGTGACTGAAATTGCTTCCAATACCGCGATAAAAAATGATTATATTCAAATCTGTGAAGCGAAGCACGTGGCTGGTGCGTTGCCTGAAGTCGATCTCAGGCTAGCCGGAAAGATTTTCGACGTGCCTGGTAGACAACACGGAACGACGGTAAGCTGCGTAATTTATTCTCAGTGTCAAATGTCTCCGACGTAATTGCGTCGATCGAAAATCTGACCATCCTAGTTGGAAATATCTTGCGCAGCACTATAAAGTACACTATTATCCTTTTGGTTTCAACGGAGTTTCATAACCAGCTGAATTCAGCACGTTTCGAACTTGATTGAATGGTTGTGAGTGCGATTTATATATTAAAAAAAAAAAAAAAAATGGTACTTTTGAAAAAAACATCTAAAAATGGCACTTGCAGCATTTATTAATTCTCCTCTCCAATTTGTCACCAAGGAGAATTGAAGAAGGCTGTAAGTGTCATTTGGAGACATAAAATGGTACTTGTTTCTGAAAAATGGCACATTTCCAAAGAAAATGGCACTTACTGCCCTCTTTAAATATCGTCTTCAATTTGTCACCAAGAAGTCTTTGAGAAGGTTGTGAGTGCCGTTTGAAGAAAAAAAAAAAAAAAATGGCACTTTTCCAAAAAATGGTATTAACAGCCCGCCTTAAGCCTCCTTTTCAATACGTCGTCGTTGTGCCGCAAAGACCTTTTTGAGCACAGTCTCGAGCTTCAGCGAGACGCGTTGCTGGTTTCTTTGGTAAATCTGGTCGTTTCGGGGAAAAATGCGATAAGAAGGGATCGGCGAGAACTTACCGCGAGAAAGGCGCTAAGAGCTTCAATTCGCATAGTAGCTGGCCAGGCCAGCGGGGAGGCCGTAGATCCCAAGCCTCAGCTCGTCGTCGACTGTGCAGCTAAATTTCAATTCCTTCTGTAAAATCTCGTCCCCGCGGGGCGTCCTTCGGCTCAGCTCCTTGGATGGGGCCGGCGATCCAGGTCTCCTGGCTCCACGTCGACACGGCGCGCTCCTGCCCGGCGATCCCCTGACATGGCTAGCACGCCAACCTGAAACACGTACGCATATTCTTCAGTTACTTTCGACTTAGACTCGATTTGGGGTACAAATCGTGTTTCTCCGTCATCGAAGCACGGAGAGTCGATCAGCATTCAAAGATTTACCTCCACGCGAACCTTATTCATCGCTCGAATCATCGATTCTTTCTGCGTTTTTGCTCAAGTATTGAAAGGTGGTTCAAATTTTTTTTTTTTTAGGTATGCGGTACACTTCTATGTTTTTCGAAATAAATGTTTGTACGCAACACATCTCGTTCAAGTGAGTACATTGTACGACTAAACGGCTAAGACAGTGAAGAGTAAATTTCGGGAATTTATACGTCGATAACGAATAATTCAATTCGATTGGGTTTAGTTCTGTCAAAAATGTATGGACTGAACTTTTCTTTTTGTAAGTCAACCATTCCAAAGTGCCTCCTCCAAATTTTGAGATGAAGCGTTCAAGTCGTTTTTGAAAATATCGTGGGCACCATAAAAACATCCATCGTCTATTAACAATAATAATCCTTCCAATGAATCGGTTCTAATTTTGTTTTTTTTTTTAATGCGAATGAATCTGCATACTTTTGCATAAAATAAGCCCCAATCGTCTGGAATGATTTGTTGTACAGATGCAAATTCTCAAAAATCACCCACTTTTTTAACCATTTACTCGCACATGCCATCTTAAGATCACGTTTTATGTTTTTATTATCAGATATAAGCCTGGTCAACAATCTCGACATGCCAATCGGCAGTTGTTTAAAAATCAGAGAAACTGTCAATCAAATCAAGGTTCATAAGTTCATTAGCACCTGTCATGGCTGTTCACCATTTGATCCAACGTAGGTAAGATTCCCAAGGTAAGTGAAACACTGTTTTATAGTTGCATATGTTTTTTTATAATAACAGATGAAAAAAGTGAAAGCTTTTATATTTGTAGGGTAAATAGTTGTGACTAGTCGATGTGAGACGGCACGGTGCGAAAACCGTCACCAATATCACTATGCGATAATATCGTTTTCGGACTTTGATTATCATCACACACGGAAATAATAACTCGATGAAAAACGGTGGACTGGGTTAAACTGTTCCGGATCGGCGGAGTCAATCGCTAATATCATGCCGATAACGCGACGCGTTCGCTGCGGCATGTCGCGATCGACTGAACCGTGCTTTATTGATCAATCGATAAAAGTCAACTCGAGGCGCTGGTTGAAGCAATATAGAAACAAAACGGAACAAACAAAAAAAAAAAAAAAAAAACAAAAAAAAAAAAACACATATAAGAATAAACGAAATCAAACGGAAGTGCCGCCACGAACTTCAACGCACACTTTATCTTATCTTGTATTATACTTCGAAGTGTGGATGTTCCTGAACGGTCATCAACGCATAATTCAGTGCCTTTGCACCGTTGAAATTTCAGGCCGCTTTATAACTGACCTATTCCCACACATGAGTTATCCTTTTTTCCTGTTAACGATTTCTGCGCAATTTCAAAGTCCAAATTATTGCGTGACCGAACGGCGCCAAAGAAATATCTGCACTAAATTCATCGATGAGTGATTTTTCTGGAAATCTAAGATAAGATTCGTACGTTATAGTGTTGACGGAGTGGCTGAAATATTCGATTTCGTAACTTGCAGGATCAAGGGGCAAGTTGGAAAGGGGCAAATAACTTTCCGTAACTCGTTCTCGGTATCGCTTTTATCCACCGACAGACAAATATCGGAGAATCTTTGATTGATTCTGTTAGCAGTTTCGCATTCTATGGTAATTATTAGATATGAAAAACGATAAATCACCGGTTCGGCTATCGAACCACGTGGAAATCACACCGTGTAAAATGACGGAGCACCCGCATCACGTGACTCGCTGATTGCGCGAAATTCCATTGGCCGAAAAACAAAGGCGGGACGTCGAATACGTTAAATAAGATTCTACAAACCAGCCATCTCGAAAATTTCGATCATGTAGGAATTTATAGGTGCAGGTCGAGTTAAATCCGGAGTATAATAACGATTTTACGATCTTTCCAATGAATTTTTATCGCCTGTACAATCTATCGCAAACCGTAGCTGATGTTCAATTTATATCGCAAAGCAAATCGTCCGATATTAACATTCTTTAGATTAGCCATTCCGTTTCTTGATTGGAATTAGTCACGGTATTCGAGAAAAAGAAGGCCTGCCTTACAGTTTCGCTGGTCTAATTGTACCACCCCGTACGACAATAACGCTTCAAGATAATCCCAATTACGACACAGCTCGCCACTTGTGCGACCAAAGCTTTCCCCTCGAATCACGAGGATGTCTTTTACCGTAATCCACGGACTTAATCGTTGATTGGAATTCCAATCCAGATATCGACACGTTAGGCAATCAAAATTAACAGAACGAAACGTCATGCATGAATAAAAGCAGATGATGTACATACTTGTACTGTGACGATAATCAGTCTTTTAAAAAATTTACCGATCGCATCGATAGTCTAATTTCTTGGTGGAGTCCTGCACGAGCTTTATGCATGTTTAGAAAACTTTCTCCTCATTTCAGTGTAGTTAGGTTACTAAAATAAAAAATTTTCGTACGAGGGACTGAAATGTTTCCGTTTCGTGCGCAAATACATACTTCGATTAGAATTTGTTTATTTCTCTGACGCAACGTTTGGTAAAATGTATGTATCGACGCTAAAATTTGAATACGATAACTCGATTTCATCTGTCAAAAAAAGTAAACATTTTTTCGACTACATTTGAACTTGTTTCTCCTCTTTGCGTTGAAGGTAAATGACTATTCACAATCCGTAGCAAAATATCAGCTGAGTTACAATATATCTGTGACGTAGAAACAACGGTGAAATTCTCGGGAAATAACCCAACAACTAAAAATAATTATCGATGACGAGTGGATATTTTTTTTTTTTTTTCTCTCTCTCCTTGTTTTTCGCCCTCACGATTTAATCGTCTGCCAAGAAATTTTTCTACGAATCGATATACTTATTACAGGTACGAAGCGATAGCAGTGATAAGGCTGTACATCATCGATTCCAGGTAAGGAGAGTAAGTTCTGGAGTTTTTACCTATCCACGAAACGTCACAGCATCGGCATTCAACGATTCGCCGATAGGGTTTAACTTAATCCACACGATCTGAGACCCAGTGCATTTCTGACGAGTCTCCGCGCCGACGACGCCACGCATATGCGAATGTGTTTGCGTGCGTCTGTGTGTGCGTGTGTGTGTGTGCCAACGTCAGCTCACTTTATCAACGGCGCCTACAGTAAATCTGATAAGATCGGACGGTTCGCGCGGCCTCAGCTTGTACCGTTGTAACTACGCGGCGCCAGTGCTCTACTGTGTCATTATTTTATTATCATTAATTTTCTCGCTAATTGCGAAGTCTTGTATACAGGCGGCCTTCTTCGTCATTCGCGAATTTCGCCGTTCCATACACGCGGCGACGAAATATTCGACGTCACTGACGAAGCGACAATTCTTTTTGCCATGCCTCTTGCGATCGCGAAATTTTGGATTACGTAAGGCTGACTTTGAAAGCGGAAGCATCACCGGAAAAAAGCCCTTCCGTGTTCCTCAGCGTATATCATATCATAAGATCTTGATGGTAATGGAAAACCATTTGTCTGCCATTTTACCAATTCCAAAGAATGACGATACCATTGTAACTCAACTTGGTGCACAATACGAACTATTGTGCCGTTTGTATCATAACGGAGTTCGTTGTTCCAAATACATCGAGTGATGTTCGAAACCGAAAGTTGTCGGTTATCGTATCGTACACGTCGGGTCGAATGGGCTACGGTACCATTGAGTCAGGAATCCAAATCGTATTATTAAAATCTATACCTACTCAATAGCATTCTGAAGCATCATCCGATCGGGAAACTGGTTTCACGTCCTTTAATTTTGCCTTGGAATGACAACGTAAACCGTATCTGATAGTCGGAATTGAGTTGCTGGACGAAACTGTCACGATATCGGAACTATAAGCCCGGTAATCCGAATTCGGAACACGTTATTTTACTTTTGTTTATTTCACGATCACTTATGGCAGAAGCTAGGCTGTGTAACAGTAAAGATGAATAAGGTTCGATGCTTAGATTCTAGCTTCCATAAAAATATTTCAATTCGTCACTATACCAGCATATTTGAACTCCCAACAGTCTTGAAACAGTCACGATTACGTATTCTAAATGATACTTGCTGTACTAGGAAAATGTCGTTCAAGTCGTGTGGCATGCTCACCACGGAGCTTTGAGAACGAGCTTATCAGTATTCCGGGATTTGTATTGGAAGGCTGATTATTCCATGCCCGAGTAAAAACTTTCGTTTTGCGATCTTCCGCAACGTCTGCGTTGCATAAATCATGGAAGGTTTCTTCCGCCGATCAGCTTCGAGATACTTGACAGTTTTACAACTCAATCTTGCAAACGCCACCGACCCTCGTCAATCTCAAACTCGAACGTTGGGTATATAATGCGCACTCGAAAGTCGAGTTGAACAAAGCGTTGCGTGCAATAAATGAGTAGAAAAACAGGGAGAAGAAGATTAAAGCTAGTCGCTTTACTCATCCTCGGCAAGCCAAAAGCTCTTGTCGGACATTTTTGAAAAAAATAAAAATTTTCTCAGTGTTTGAAACAGGTGACGAGGTCAAGGGCGGTCGAATCAGGACTGAACCCGATTGAACCCGTTGAACCCGATTTCCGATAAAATCTCCTAGCAGCCTGTAGTTTCCGTAGTTACTATCCTTGGACTAGCATTATACCAACTCCGCCCGCAAATTACCTGCAACACCTGGACAGGGTGATCTGCGAATCAAACTGCTTCTCACCTGCAGCACGAAGACCGGGTGAGGATGAATCAATGCACACCATAGGAATTATCCTCTGAAGGAAACCGTGCCTATAATTTTTACCGAGAGTGTATATTGATCAGGCTATGGCAAAGAAAGCTTCAAATTAACCCGGAAATACCTCGCCTTGGAATAATGTAACGAAACGTTCGTTAGGAAATTGTATCGAGCGAGGGTCTTCTCTGCGTGAAAATTAACTGTAATTAAATGAAAGGTTGATGACCGAGCATTTTTATTATGCAAAGCGGAGAAAAATGCACGCGGTTAAGTATGTAACGGGTGATATAAATGAATACGTGCTTCGAAGTATCGAGAAAAGCGGTACAAGGTAGAGGAAAATGGAAAACTTGAAAAGGTAGCGGCTAACAAATTTCTGAAATTTCGGTTGGTACTTTTCATTATATTCTTAGTTTTATAAAAGTTCTCTGATTGTTCGAATAGTTGAAGTACTATCGATGGTAAAGTGTGAAAACCAACTTATCAAAAACCGCAGATGCTAGATCAGAAATTGAATAGCCACACTGAGAGAAATTTTTAGTTTCGGTTACCGCTCGGTCCTTAAATATTTTCATTTCTTACCACAATCGAAAAATATAGTTCTATGTACAAAATGAAAATTAGTTTTGTAGCTGTTACCAGAAAGTCTAGTTTTCTTTCTCATTACGATCACGGTAACTATATTTTCTCGTAACTGTTGCGAAACTTTAATGCTTGTGCAACAATCAATTGACGTTAAAGCCTTATTTAACTAAAAAAGCAGAGTAATCCTCACAAACTGATTTTGCGTTACAATAACCAAAAAGGATCGACGATAGCGCGAAATTATTACGCGTACCTCGTTTTTCGTAATTCCAACAATATTCAAACAGTTTTTTCAACGATACCTGTTTTACTCAATTTTTCCAGTTACTGTAACAAATGAAACTTTTCTCAGTGTAGGAGAACCATTTTGATCGACGTGCCGATGTTTTCGACTGAGAAAAAATTTCGAAATGATTGTTTATCAAATTCCAGCGCGTCGATCGGTAACTTCGAATTCTTCTTTCCATAGCCAACAATATTCCAAAGCAAATTTTCTAACAAGTCGTGAAGAAAAAACAATTTTCTGAATCGATCGAATACATCGAAAAAAAAAAAAAAAATAAAATAAAAATGTTTTCCGAATCGGACCGAATATGGTTTCACCCAACGACGCATATATTCTTGTTCCGAATACTCCTTTCGCGCAAACAATAGGTTTCTTTGAATGAGAAACAACACTTTTTCGCGATATCCGATCGCCGTCTTTCCTGAATCTAAAAAATCACCCAGTATAAGGGGGAGACAATAGTGTGCGTTTATCCGTGTAAAGTGAAAAACGGGTACAGGAGAGACGAGGATGCCGCAGAGGTAGGTCCGAGTACGCAACGACAGCCGGCGATCCAGGATTTCTTTAAACCGGAATCATTTAATACGTAATAAACGCGAGATCCTCTTCTCTTTGTCGGGATGGGTTTAATTAGTTACTGGTTTTGGAACCAGTAATCCTGCGCAGCCGCGCCCCCAGCTCGACGCGTCGAACGTCAACTAATTCACCTCGCCACGGCCATTCTCCGTATACCGAGCGCCATTCACAACCAACGTTCCTCGATGAATTTCGGATCTCAGCTGAAGCTGAGGAGGTACAGTCAGGGCCAAAAAGGGTTAGGCAAAAACGCGATCAGATAAAACAAGTTGAAAATTTCTCGCTTTAACTGGTCGAGAAATTACGTGAATTTTTTTTATTTCGATCGCATTGTCCCGTTTCTGATTTTCTTTTAACTTTTGTTTTTTTTTTTTTTTGTTAATCACAAAATCAATGTAATCACTTGTTTCGTTTGTAAATAAATTCTCAATAGATCGTTTCATTTAGATTTTGGATAATAGGTTACGCGCATTTGAATCAAACGCATATCGTTCGTTAATTATGATGATGGTACGTGTCAAATATTTTATCAACCGCTAATGAGTTCAATTGCAAAAATCTATCCGAGACGGTTCATAAAAAATTCGTTCACGAATAAATCGAACAATTTTTCATCACGCTCAAATCTACTAAGTGGACTGCTTTTTTATAATTTTTTTCTTTTTGGGGGCCGGCTTGATAGATTTGCAGTTGAAATTCAGTGTTTTGAAGTTCATTTCTTCATCACACATTGCCTGTTTGAATAAGAGTGAAAAAAACAATACCTATAATTTACCGATTTTACCGACGTAATTGTTGACGGCAAAATTTTATCACAGTTAATTGACTTAGTGCTTTAACATTTATCTCTGGATAAAATTAACTGGTTAGAACAAACTAGACCAAACTCGATTAGCTTCAGTTGAGCTTTCTAAGCCTCGATTTTGCTACGTTTCGGTTTCAACACGTCTTCGACCTGACTGTACGTCTTATGGATCCTCAAATTTCAGGTGAAATGTTCATTTCGTCGGACACACGGCGATTGGTATTCGCTAATCGTTCGATCACCCGTTCGCGATTCTGGATTGGGATTGGTCGGCTGGCGCTATAATAATAATTGATATTCCGATTTGCATTTGGCTATTACTCACTCGAAAGAAAAAACTTGGTGAATAAATACACGGAATAATTTGGAACTGGTTTCTCCCTCCTCAAATAAGTCCTGACCCACTGAAGCGGATTTTTTTCTCAACTTTTCGAATTTGCCTAATCCGCACTCTGATATTTTCATCCCGCTGTGCAATCGCGTTCTTGTCGATGATCTACATTTTTACCGTCTCACTTCGGATCTAAAGCAAGTCTGACGATAGAATTTATGAATTGGAAAATAACGATGTAACCAAGTTTCAGAATATAAAGTTAATTGAATTTCACATTGTTGAGAGAATTCTTTTTCAATCCAGACGGAAATTGAAGATCGGGAGTTTAGCCGCCGATTTCATGTTTCATTCTTTCAAAGCCAAACCCGAATCTTCTGCCTAATTTTTACGACTCTCTTATTTAAGAATGAATCGTCTACGAATTCACCGTATCTACTAACTTATCGTAGTAAAATACATTCTTCGATGAGTAGAATTTCAATGATTATAACCCACGATATCGCACCGTACGTTTTTTTCATTCCATAAAATCAGAAACTGACGAAGATTTTCAGAGAATTCATTAATCGAAAATTCATTGAAACGGAACGATGAGTGTTAATTGTATAAAAAATTCTTTCAAACGATTATTGCGTGCAGTTTAAATCCGTCAAATGAATGAGAAACTTTTTTTCCGTTGAAAAGAAAAAAAAAAAATGATTTCAATAGTTTTTTCTTACGTTTCGTATCGTTTCTACCCAATTTTCTTCACGACGTGCAAAAGTCTTTACGCCGATGCGTAAGGCGTGCGAAATACATTGACAGATTTTAACGAGCCAATGATAAAAACAAGCGCGTGGCGGCGGCAGAATTTTTTCATATATAATAAAAAAAATTCAAGTAAGTAAGAGCCACGAGACGGGATCGAGTTGCCATATCTTGCACCGACGCCCACGTGTACGTACATATGTGTGCATATACGTACACCTATACGACAAGGATATTACGTTCTGCCCTAAGCCATTGAGCAAAGCTCGTTATTTATCGGCAAGAAAGTCGCGTTGAGCCTTCATCGGCATTTTGTTTGCACACGCGTCAAAGCTCAAGATGGGCTCGCAGCTGTTGCAGGGTGAAATTAATGATTGAGAAGAAAGATTGCGTTGTTTTAACGGATTATTAACCGTCCTGCTGGGGCGGATCGTTAGTCGCGCGTTGTTGCTGATTCACTGACAAGTGAGCTTGCAGAATGTTACGCGCACGGCTAGTTATATATTCCGTAACATTAATCCGCGCGCAATTATTTATTATAATCCTGACCCGAGACTAAGACTGACAATGAGCTGGATTTAGTTTGAGAAATTAAACGAAGAAAGAAAGATTAGCAAAAAAAAAAAAAAAAAAGGAATCCTAATGATTCATAATACTTGTCACGATACTCGGAACGAACATGCGTCGTGTTGTTGAGAATTATTGCTTGTCAAAAGCGCATTCATCTGCATTAGCGAAATGTCATATATCCGCGAAGCGTAAGCTCGGATCACAGTTTTCTGCACTGATGGATTACACGTCCCTTGCTGTTACTGAATTACATAACTTACGACGCTGCAACGGGTATGAAACCGGTGACAAAGTAGCTATAATTTCTCATCCGATACCTGCAGAACTGTCCTTTTCTATCGGCAATAGAAATTATCCCTGATTTACGACGTCGCCCACGCGACGCCGGCTGGCAATACGCATGTGAATGTGTATATAATACATACATATACATATATATATATACACACACGCGCGTATACAATACAGATATGTGTTGTACGAGTTGGTAAATATCTGGATAATCATTCACTCATGGAGGTAAACCGATCCCTGCACGCTATTTACGCTACTTGTGAATAATCGTGCGCTTTTACCGCATACTGCATTCGCTTTATGCGCCTCGAATTGTCGTAGTCTTGATCGTAATCCAGCAATAGCCAGAGCAGAGTACGTTCTCACATCCCGTACGTTAGTTGGCCGTAAAAAAAAAAGAATTTTCACATTCCATTAGAGAAATCTCAACATACGTGTTACAGTTGCTTACACTGAGAGGAATTTTTAATTCCGGTTACCGCTCAGTCCTTGAATATTTTCATTTTTTACCACAATCAAAAAATATAGTTCTAGGTACAAAGTGAAAATTAGTTTTCCAGCTGATACCAGAAAGTCTAGTATCCGTTACTATTCTTTCTCGTTACGATCGCTGTTACTAGATTTTCTTGTAACTGTTGCGAAAATTTAATGCTTATGCTTTTTTTAACGATACCTGTTTTACTGAATTTTTCTTGTTACTGGAACAAATGAAATTTTTCTCAGCGTAGAGGAAACTAGCAAGCCCGTCACAACTTTACCAGCATCCAAAATTAAATTTAACTAAATTAATGAACATTCTATTCGGACAAAACAATCTTGCTCACAGTTTATGTTTACATACCTATTTGAATGAAGATTGATGTTTGATCCAACCTAACCTAATCTAACCAACCTCTATATGATCTGTAAGATTTCAATCAGGGTATGCAAATATCGTTATATCCGCGAAACTGTTGATTTCATTGTAACGAATTATAACCTAAAACCTAGACAGACGTTCTAGCTGTCCAGAGAAAAAAAAATTGAACGGAAATCGGTTCAGCAGTTCTGGATTTATAAGCGAACATAGGTCAGAAAAATGGTAAGTTTATTATATTTATTTGTGAGATCGATAAGATTACAACGAAATTTATAAATGAATGACGCAATGTAGTTGAATTCGAAAAAAAAAAATTAGGTTGAAGGAAGATATTTCGTCCGGTCACAGTTGACGATGATTATTGCATTTCAAATGTTAGAAATCTTGTCTAGCAATAATTTTTTCATGTCTCGCATTTGTCCAGACCGTAGAAGAAATGATATATAAAATTAGCAGAGGTAAAAATGATTAGGAGCTGTGTTTTCGGTAGATATGATCGAGTATTCAATCAGGGTTATTACTATGTAAGACACTAATCGGATTCCCTTTTGAAAACTAGATTAATTTACTTTACACCGAGCCAAAAATAAAATTGAGCAATGGATCGATATTCTGACCAGAAAGTAATGTGTTGTGAATTCGTAATTCCTTGGATCATAACGTGAAATCAAGTTTAGAATCACACATCCTGAAATCAATTTATAGACAAATTTGCAAGCCAACTTTAACACACTTTTCGAATGATTTCGAAACAGCGTTAGAAGCGATTGCGAGAAAAAATTAAAATCGAGGGATAATTAATATGTTTCTAGGAACGCTCAAATCCCGCCAGTCTGCGAAAGCTTTTTCATGCTTCAATAGCCTGAAGAATGCTCCAATATCCAAAGTAACTCGTTCGACTTTTGAACGCGCAAGTTAGAAGTGGAAAATTCCTGAACACGGCAAGTAATGATACATCGTTCAGCTACATTCTAATTGTTAATTAAGCGGTTCCCATAAAATTCTTTTGCGACTGTATGACATGGTCCAGCCCCGGAGGAAGGTGAGGATGATAAAGGAACGCCTGAAAACGTATTTACGCATCCTTGGTCCTGGCGAGATCTCTTCAAGTTATCTTAAGCACCGCGGCGAGTCGCGTAGAGATCTAATTGAGTTGCCAGTCTCGGTTATCTAAACTGCGAAGATCAAGAGCAATATCTGGAATGCCGTTATCTGAATACACTCTCGGGTATCTTACCCGAGCAGCACTTTGTACAGCCTACTTCGTTCAAATGCAAATCGGTTAATTAATATCGCTCTTGCGTAGGCACCGACAGTGCAGCTCGTCCAAAAGAGAATTTTTAGTTTTTTTTTTTTTTTTTTGTTTTTTTTATCTCGTTCTTGGATCTCCGAAAACTGTAAACATTTTTCTGGACGCTTCGTTTGAACTTCGATAGTGTAAAATAATCGCATGCAAAATTTCAAACTAAATTATTATTGAACATACTGTAATGGTGACAGATATTCAAACCCAGATGCGGAAATAAAAATGTTGAAGAAAATACCGTTTTTGAAGTGAATATTTTCATACTAGATCAGAACAACAAAGAATTTCAAACAATAATCTCTTGTTTGGAATTTTAAACGTGAATTTCGGCGACTAATTTTGAAAATAAGACGCCTTATCCGATCAGAAACGTAAAGGCTTACCTAATTGTAACCTGGACAAAATTGTAGTAGTGAATGAAAACTGTAGCAGTAAATCGATAGGGAACTATTAAAGAATTTGCAATAACTCTGGATAATGTTTGAGCAAAACGTGACACAGAAAAATCGACAGGGAAAAATTAGGAGATTTTCGAATATTAGAAATTAAACTGTTCTGAAAAGTTTGACATAATCAGTTTCGTAAATGCAGTTATCCTATTAAAATTATCTTACATATGTACAGATTTGCATGAAAAATGTGATAATCAGAAAATGTACACTGAGAAAAATTTCATTTGTTACAGTAACTAGAAAAATTCAGTTAAACAAGTATCGGTAAAAAAACTGTTCGAATATTGTTGGAAGTACGAAAAACGAGGTACACGTAACCATTTTGCGCTATCGTCGATCCTTTTTTGGTAATTGCAACGAAATATCGGTTTGTTCGGTTCACTCTACTTTTTTAGCTAAACAAGGCTTCAACGTCAATTTATCGTTGCACAAGCATTAAATTTTCGCAACAGTTACGCGAAAATATAGCAACAGTGATCGTAACGAGAAAGAATAGTAACGGATACTAGACTTTCCGGTAACAGCTAGAAAACTAATTTTCATTTTATACCTAGAACAATATTTTTCGATTGTGGTAAAAAATGAAAATATTTAAGGACTGAGCGGTAACCGAAACTAAAAATTTCTCTCGGTGTAGTATCGACAAGTATAATATACTAACTACCAACTCGTCCCACATTTTCTTGTAATTTCAACAATATTTAAATCGTCATTGTAACGATACCCATTCAACGAGAGTTTTCTACATACGGTAACTATAAATTTTCTTCAGCGCAACGTTTCACCGAATTTCCATTTCGACGTTTTTCCCTCGCGTGACGAAGACAAGGCAACCGCGTTGCCGCATTCTTTGTTCGGGGGCGTCGCGACGCCGGCGCCAGGATTAGAGGGGTTTACTCTAATCCCCGCGACGCGCGATCCTATGCTTAATTTATCACCGACGGGTTCACCGCTGGCTACGTCACGGACGGTTGACGTCGCCGGCGATAGTCGAAAGGAACGAGCTGCATAAATCCCTCGACTGCAAAAATGGCGCCCGTCCTGTGGGGGCCTTTCGAGTTCGACTCGACTGTTACCAACAGCCGGTAACTAATGGACCACGTGGGAAACCGCACTGACAAATTTACGACCGGGTAAGTGTTCCTCTCCCTCTCACTTTCTCTTTCTCTTTCTCCAGACTCCGGGATTTCTTTTATTACGCAGTTCCTTAATTTCCTTTTTTAGTTCACCCCCGCGCCACTTGATTCATTTCTTCAATTTTTTTACAACCCCTGCACCGCGACTATATATTATTCAACAGTATATCTTACCGTTTGGTTTGATACAGACCGTTATTTATTACGCACCCCTGTTTCTGAGCAATGAATATCCATTGTCAGGATAGCGAGTTCAAAGATACGGTCTTATTATTTCGGAGCAGAGTGTGTCTGAAATATATACTGAGAGAAATTTTTAGTTGCTGTTACCGCTCAGTCCTTAAATATGTTCAATATTTATCACAATCGCAAAATATTGTTTTTCGTAAATTCAACAATATTCGAAGTTTAACGATACCTGTTTTATTGAAATTTTCTAGTTACTATAACAATATCAGATTTGTACTTAATCCCACGACAAGCCGTAACAATTTGTACTAATCACAGGGAATGGCAATATCTTTGAAATCTGCAGGAGTACTCTTTTGCAAAAATCTTTCGAATCATTTGTAATTTTTGTGAATTTTGATTGAAATTCTTTGAAACGTCCGAAAATCAAATGACTTTCGCCCCTGCAGGTTCTCCGAAGAACTTGCTAAGCGTCTGTGAGCGTTATTTTGATAGATTTCAAACAAAAGTTTCAAAGTTCCAAACAATTATTAAAATCCCAGACTTATTAAAATCGTACGAAATTTGTCTGAAACTTCCTAAAAATGATCAAAATCGTTTTCAATCCGCTCAAATTATATCACATACTTCAAAATAATTTAAAATCCCATTTCATCTGAAAATCTTTCAATTTGCTGAGATTTTTGTGATACGAAAAGTTTGTGAATAGTTTAGACCAGAAAAGATGCTCGACTTATATCGACTGGGGTCAAACGGTTGGACATTGTAAAAAGTGTGGCACATAAAAAGCGAGAGTACAGCGATGGGTGAGTATTCAAGCAATTGAAAGGTGCGGGCGAATCGGGCCCTAGAAGACTGAAAACTGAAGTTGAAAAGCGATAGAAAAAAAAGGCAGAAAAAGCACGCTCGAAGAGGGGAAAGAAAATAAATACATGTATATAGAATATCATTTGCATGACTATGCCGGTATAATGTCGACGTCAGGGATTTGTTAACGAGTGAGCAAAGAAACAGACAATCTCGAGTGTCCAAGAGAACCGCACTTTTCACGCCATTCTCACGATATTGTGACACTTCTCTTCTCTCTCTCGATGATTCTTCACGTGATTTTTCCCCCCCTCTATTATCCTCCTCGTTCTCTCTACTTTCCTCTTCAACTTCTTGAGTCTTTTTTCTATTCCGTCCTATTGTATATGCAGAACGGGTTGGGGGTTAAAATAGAGAACGATGAAAAAATTGAAGAGCCACAATATAGAATCTTCTAAGACGCGAGAACTCAATTTATAGAATTGAAAGATGTAGAAGCTCGAAGTATGAAAAAGTAAAAGAATAGAAAGATCAGAACACAGAATGCCGGACTTTATAATCGTCAGAATTCTTCTTGAAAATATAGACTTTGCCGTTCTATGTTTTGACCTTCCTGTATTTTGTCATTCTGTACTTCGACTTTCTATACTTACAATTTTCTATGCCTGGACTTTCCGCATTTAAAAATTTTACGAATCAGATTTTCGCATCGATGAACATTCGATATCCTGTTCCTTCTATCGATCGAAATTTCTAGTTTTTTACCCCTACCCTGCGGAGGGAATTTCCAACTACTTCACGTTCCTTCGTTCGCTAAAATTCAATGCGCACGCGCCACAATCCGGCGACTTATTTCTAACCTAAAAAATTTCAACAGTTACGAATCGAGCAAATTTTTTGAGGTTAGATACATCGCGATAAAATATCGTCCAAGTTTATAACAATCGATCCCGGATTGCGTGCGCGTGCGCATTAAATTTTAGCAGACAACGAAACGTGCTACAGTAGTTAGATTATTGCTTCGATGATCCCCAATAAAGTTCACTCAACTTTAGAGGGATTGGTTATAAAAGATCTAACTTTGGCGTGAAAATTATAATCCAAGTAACTTTACGAACCCCGATGATAAAACAATTATCTTCTACGTTTATACACAGGAGTTGACTGTTTTATCATCGGAGTCCGTAGAGTTACTTGGATTACAGTCTTCGCGTGAAAAATAGGTTTTTTGTAATCAGTCTCTCTAAAAATGGGTGAATTTCATTTGGAGAGATCGCCTTGGTATGCCAGTTTTCCGAAACTCTGCATAACAAGTGCAGATCGGGTCGAGATGCGTCATCGAAATCCATCAGGCGCATCATACCTTGTAGTTTTAAGGTACTTTCGCTTATGTCAGCCCGCGACTCCAGGGAGATATGACACCACTCGAGGCGATCCGGGGCAACGCGCGCGTAAACATTTAAACCGTGATTCCCAAGGTAAATAATACGGTGTTCAAAACGTTTACAAATACCCCGCGACTTTGTCCCGCATATGGGAACGCAAACATCATTGACCGTCTGCACCCAGCCACCAATTGACTCATATTGAGGAAGCCTGTTGAATGTCAATATCTAAGTAAATATCGACACCCTGCACCGAAGTCAGTTCTTTCTGCTCGCCACGCCTTCCTCAAAAGCACGTGAGAAATAATTCCAATTCCGGATATGGTGAAAAGAATACGCTTCGCCTACTGGCGCCAGGCACGTGTGCCTCTCGAAAATCACCTTCCTTTTCACGCCTCGTAGTGCTTCTCGTGTCATTTTACCAATAACTCAACGCCATACCCACGCTGAGAGAAATTTTTAGTTCCGGTTACCGCTCAGTCCTTAAATATTTTCATTTTTTACCACAATCGAAAAATACAGTTCTAGGTATAAAATGAAAATTCACTTTTGTAGCTGTTACCAGAAAGTCTAGTATCCGTTACTATTCTTTCTCGTTACGATCACTGTTACTAAATTTTCTTGTAACTATTGCGAAAATTTAATGCTTGCGCAACGATAAATTGACGTTAATGCCTTGTTTAGCTAAAAAAAGTAGAGTAAACCGAACAAACTGATTTTGCGTTGCAATTACCAAAAAAGGATCGACGACAGCGCAAAATGGTTAGGCGTACCTCGTTTTTCGTAATTCCAACAATATTCAAACAGTTTTTTTAACGATACCTGTTTTACTGAACTTTCCTTGTTACTCTAACAATTTAATAATTTCACGATGAAACTGTCACTACATTACACGGACTATATATTTTCACGACACATCCGATGTCAATATTATTTCCCACGAGTAGTCCCACGAGATAACTTTATCATGCGTTAACCGAATTATTATGCAACAGTATCTTGAGAACTTTTTCATACCACGGTTTTCAATCATATATTGAACAAACAAACACACTTCAAGTTACTCCTGAGATATTCAACCGTTTTATAACGTTAATTTATACAACGATATAATCGTTTCCTAACATCCTTCGTTTAACGTTTGAAAAAATACTTTACAATCTTGATGTCCACCTACAATTTTTGATTGATCTCAAGTCTTTCACACAGTATCTCCACGAATACCAGTTTTTTCTTGCTTTTTTTTTCATTTACTTTTAAAATCAAAAAGAATTCACTTGAAAACGAAACTATCAAAAATTCAGGAAAGTTATAAAGACATAATTGAAAATTGTTTTGTTTTTCAAACGACATTGTTTGTGTCAAATTGATCTGTATATCAACTCAAGCAATAGTTTTAAAAGTTTGTTTTACAATTGTTTGTATCGTCACTGTTTCGTGTTTCAGACAACGAAGAAAGCAAAGTGACGCGAAATCGATCCGATATGTTATCAGATACGAAAGTGCGAACGATGAAACGAAGATGTTGCATGAATTTGTCAGGCTTGAGTGTCTTGTAAAGACGATAACAGGAAATCTAGACGAGTTGTTAACTGACGTTAAAAAACAGCTTTCAAATATCGATAAGTGCTGCCGATCAGCCGGAAGATCGAGTCGAAAATCAGAATCGTAAGCATGAGTTTCAGGTGGAGAGAGTGACAAGAGAACCGCGACTGATAAGAAAACTTTATTTTTTCGTATCTCTGACAGCTGTCAAAGCTATATATTCAAACTTTGAACAAACCTCAAGAATTTTTCCAGGCCCACGACAGACTGCTTTTATTCAAATGCAAGCCAGCGAAGGGTTTTAAACCAGGTTTATTGCGGTGCCTGAAAAAGTGTTGTATATTACAACTGTAGTATGTATCAAATGTGTAATTTGCCACGATTGCAGTGGTATTAAATTTTTACTTCACCAGATACGTTCGCTCAAATCTGCATTCGGTAGCAAAGAAGTCAAGAATTTTGAGAAATTATTCTCAAGCCGAATCGCGCGCGTAATTTTGTTTGCATATAATTGTAAATTTACGGTAATACGTGTGCAGAATCCGTACGCAAATTTGTCGAATTACAGGCACGAAAACCAGTAGACGTAAAATTGCGGAAAAAAACGTATTTGATTCTTAAATGAAAATATGTACTTTGGAAACAAAGATCATGGTGTCGGTGATAAATCTCGTTTATTTAAATTCCCGAATAAACAAATGTTCTCAATGCAAACTCGATACAAACTCATTTTCAGCCGGTTAATAAGTAGCTAATTTTCACAAACTTCGCAGTTGTTTAGTTCAGCGTTCACGAGATACGGAATATTTATGTTCAAAATGTTTGAACGCGAAGAGACGCACACGTGCGTCAAGATGATAACAAAACAATAGTAGAGTTTATCACACTCCGTAGAAGAGGATAGATTGGTCTTATTGGGTATGAAGGTCAGTCTCCACAAAAAAAAAAAACTTTTATTTATAAAAACATAAAAATATAAAAAAATATTAATTTTCACACGGGTAAAGAATTATAACGATAAAACTGTTGTCAGACATAATTCGTTGAATATTTTTTTTTTTTTGAGGTTTTTGGGACCCCACTTCACATTGAGAACCAAGAATTTATAATAAGTTTAAATTTAAGTTATTAAAAATTATTTTTAATGTAATATCGGTCAACAAATAAACACAATTTGTAACTGTTTTTTTTCTTTTTTTAGAAATTTTAGATGACAGTCAATTTCACTTACGTGTTCTTATCTTCTATCACGCGTCAAGATGTTGTTTGAACGCGTCCCAGTGGAGAAGTGATCGAACATCGATTGTTACGCGAGGAGCAGCTTTTGACAAAATTATTAAGAGGTCAAGTAATTGATGGCTCGGCTTATGGAAATGCTCAAGGTTAAGTATGGTATGGACACAGCAATCAGAGCTGCGGGGACTCCTTTGGAAGCCAATGCAATAACACTTCCAACAATTGCAGCTAGTCTTCCTTTGATAACAGTTTCCCCTCTTCGTAGCTGGTCTTGGAAGAAACATCTATGACCCCTCGATAGCTTTTGGAGAGGATTACAAAAAGATGCCAAATGCATTCTTCTCCCCCACGATCTTATCTGTATTTCCTCTTTCCTATGAGATTCGAAGAGCACAAGTATTCTTGTGTTCAGTGATGACTGATGATGTTCTGCGTAAGAATGAACCTGGGAAGAAGACTAAGCTGATAGTTATGCTACAATATTTCCAGGCATCCAACGTTTTGTTTTTATAAATAAAAGTTTTTTTTGTGGACACTGACCTTCGTACCCAATAAGACCAATTTATCCTGCCAACTACAAAGGTCAAGAACATTCTTTCAAACTCTGTAGAACGGTCTTTGTACTGTAGTAGAAATTCGCGTGTACGGTTAATTTTTAAAACTACACGTGTCATACTTTATTATATGTTCAAATTGGAAATCGTGAGACAATTTCGGTATCACTAAATAAAATTGAAACGGCGTAGCTGTATTTGCGAAAATTTGACATCAGGAAATTATCTAATGAACGGATGATTAATGTGATCTGTTGATGATATCGTGACCTAATTATTCCGTAATAATTGAAGAGGAAAATCAAAAACAGCTGTAGGTACAGTTTTTATTATTATTATTTCTATTTATTGAAAACGGTTGTATCATTTTTTCACATAAATTGAATAAGGCTACAAGTACCATTTCTTTCTTTTTTGACAAAAATTGCACTTGTGAAAAAAAATGGCAATGTTGAACGGTGAATGGCGAATGACGAATAATGTGATCTGTGGATGATATCATGACCCAATTATTCCGTGATAATTGAAGAGGCAAATCAAAAACGGCTGCATCATTTTTATTTTTACTTTCATTTATTGAAAACGGTTGTAAGTGTCATTTTTTGACGAAAATTATAGAAGGCTATAAGTACCGCTTATTTCTTTTTCGGCAAAAATAGCACTTGTGAAAAAAAAAAAATTATCATATTGAACGGTTTGTCCGGTGAGAGGTGTGTAATTCGAGCACGTATGTTTTATTTTTTGTCAATATTATATCGTTGCCCAATTATTGCAGCGATTGAACGAGGATTTTTCTAATCGATTTGAAGGAGAATTCAACACAGCTATGAGTACCATTTCTTCTTCTTTTTTTTTTCGACAAATGACACTTGTGAAAAAAAAATGACGACTTCGAGAAGAAATTGCACTTACAACCGTATTTAACTCTAGTTTTTAATTTTCAAAATTATCGTCAAATCGCTGGCAATTACTGGGCGCCGATATAATATTGAAGAAAAAAAAGAAAACGTGTGCTTAAATTCCACTTGTTATAACGAGACAAACAGTTCAATCTTGCGAGTGTCAGAAAACGCTTGAGACTTATCACTAGACGTGCAAGACTGATGTTCAGAGGCTTGACAGCGTTGTTGTTACCGATGTCACGCCGGCAACACGCAGTCGTGACGTATGATCCGGGGATTCTGAACTCACGTGAGTCGAAAATAAGAGCTGCGCGATGCCGGTCTGCCATAAATTTCAGCACCGGCCTTTTCATCCTCTAAATATAGGCGAACGCGTGACGAATCTAAGCTCGGGAGGTGATAGATCGGAGCTTTCGCATATAATCGTCTCTGTCCAACGTCGCCTGGAAGACCTTTTGTGTGACACACCGAAGGAATGTACGTTCCTATTTATCTTAATCTGCTCAAACTTCACCCACGAATGATGAATAAGGTTACCAAGTGGTGGAATCGCGAATGAGCTTCAAGCGGATTTTCAAAGACGTGAAAATCAAATTTGCAAAATCTTTGCTGCATCAAAATTCCTTGTTTGGTAGGATATTGTGCAGCCCAAAGTTGGGCTCAAAGTCAAACAAACCAGTTTCTTCCATATATTAAATAAAAAAAAAAAAAAAAACCAAGGTAAATACCAATTTTGAGGAAATGAAAAACATCGAGATGCTCGGAATATCAAGAATTTGGAGAATTTTTTAATCGTTGCTGAACCAACGGCTGGATGAACATACGATTATTACTTTGTTGCTGATGATTCTACATTCTGCATTCAGATCTACAAATTTTGATAACGATGCATTTTATATTTTTTCCTGTACTTTTGAATTTTTAACCTTTTGGTTGATCATGTTCGGTTGAATAACAAGATTTATAATCTTTAATCATAGTTTGATTAGTTGAATCTGCAAGCATCGTGAATTTGAAATTCAATTTTCTCAATTTAATGTATATTATCAATTCTGATCTTTTTTCAATTAAGAAACAACAAAAAATATGCCCTTCGTAACCTAATATAACCTTTCGGAGTTTGACTCTCAAAAAAAGCTACAACAAATTGTGGATCACAATTTGATTTCATTAGTATAAAAATTTTTTCTTAAAACGTAATTGAGGCATGCAGAATTTTTGTGCTTTGCAAGCTTCTTTGCTAATTAATTTATTCCGGCTTCGTTTCCCTATGCCAAAAATATCGTTGTTCTGTTTAGGTAAAATAAAACTTTACCTCGGACAGTATTTTTCCTTTTCACTTAAAAATTGAAATTCTGATACAGTTATAAAAAATTTTATGCCTTTTCGCATGTTTTTCGGTCGGAACGTTTTTTCATCAAAGTGTTTGGCGAAGAAATGCTCGGCATTTTTCAACTCGTTCTCATGTCAAATCTCGAAAGATGTAAAATCTATAATTTATGATCCACTTCGACCAACGATCGTCTGTTAGCGTTACACTCAACGCATGCTTAGATTAAAAGGAGAGTGACAATATATTTGAGTAGTTATGTCGACCCTTGAGTAAACGACACTCAAAACTAGGTTTCGTTCCTCCGAAGAAAAAAAGAAAAAAAAAAAAAACAAAAGAAGAAGAATAATAAGAATAAGAGAAAGAAAACATATTTTGTACTTGTAGATCACTCGTGATTTTTTATCGACTTCCATATTTTACTACCGGCTTCTTGAGAATGAGACATAATTTTATTTTCAACAGTGTCCTCATCCTCCCCCGCCTCTTGCCTCGAGAGGAAAGAAGATGTGTAAACTTTCTCTGTCTTCCTCCCAAGAACAACACTTGACTCGGATTTCTTCTCACTGCACATGCATCTCTTAATTTCTTAGACCCGCGTGCGAAAGCTCCAAAATACGTTTTATAAATACGCTTGGAGCGAGGTTGAGGACGGTTTTTAATATCCGATGCAAATTATGCAGCGTCGCTTCAGTTCGTACAGAGATCTTGAGATCTCGAGAGATAGAGATGGAGAGAGAGAGAGAGAGAGAGAGAGAGAGGCAAGAGGAGCAATTAAATTACAATTTCACGGCTTAACGTCCCATAAAAGAGTGTGCCGTTTTATCACCTTGAACCGCAGTCCCTTGTTGCGTCACTCTCAATTTCCCATTTCGAATATCCGTTGCCTTTCGCGTGGCCTGTTGATCCCGTAAAAAATCCTACGTCAGGTTTTATATCACCGTGCAGTTAATAACGTGCCGGGTGTTCGCCATCCCTCACTTTTCCCCTCGGCTTTCGCCCCGATATATTCACAGCTCTTCGGCGTCTCGATACCCTCGTAAATAACGATCGGGAACGTGTAAAGTAGATATGTGTACGCATACACGTCACATCATGCGATAACAGACTGGAGAGTAACACCTTTCCTCGTACGATAGATCATGTCACGTTTTATTCGATTCAAGTCTTCACAATCCTGAAGTCGCCGTTTTACTTTTCGAACGGTATATTCAGCCAGCTTTGCTCCGTCGCGGAGTTTTTCAGTCTTTCTCAGTCTCGTTAATATTTCGTTGAATTCATCGCGATTGACTGAAATTGAATTACTGATAACCAACGAACAGAGTTCCGGGCTTCTTGTCTACGGCTATTTTGGACCACCGACCGATGAAAGATTCATATTTCTTTTTACGCTCGTATAATGAACATAAAAACATGATTTATAGATATTTTCGGATGGAGTGAATTTACTAGTGATTTTATAGGAATTTAAAAACTTTATAACCACTTCCACATCCGCGTTATGGAGACGTATACATAATCGTGTATCATAAAGCGTAAGAATACTCACAGCGCGAGATATCAAAGAAATGGTCTGTTAGAGATTATACGAAAATAATAAAAACACTCGAAACAGAAGTTAACAAATCACTTGAAGCCTCCCCGAGTTAACGAAGGGAATAAACTATATATGTAATTGACAATATACGGAAAAAGTAATTTCCATCAATTCTACCGAAAACTAGCGTTATTTTACCATTCGAGCAATTCCCGCAGGTAGTAAAAATTTTGTTATCAAAATACGAGGGAAGACAGTGTAAGATTATACAAATTGACATATTTACGACAGATCATAAAATCCCTGATACATTTACGAGCCGGGAAACTAATTTATTAAACACACACGCGGAAAACAGAAAACGAACAATAAAAAAAAAAAAAAAAAAGACACCTCGCATAACTTTCTATGATAAATTTAACGAAACGGATTTCGGTAGCAATGTAAAAACAACAAAAATAAATTACTCGTCTCCGTTACTTCGTTCTCAAAACTGACTTTAAGGGCCAAACGACAGTTCCTCATTCAAAAATAACTCGAGAAGTGATTAAATTCCAGAAGGCGTCGTTAATCGAAAAAATCATGCTTGAATTTACGACTCGATCCGTGTGCGCGATCCACGGTTCTTTCGCAGTTCCAGGCAATCGTCAGCCGTTTTAGTGAAAAATTCTGAGTAATCCGAATCCTAAAAATGACAAACGGTCAAGTTTCATGCAACGTAAAGTGGGACGCGGCAAAAACCAGTGGGCACGATTAGAAGGAGCGAGTCGCCTTCTCAGCGGTTCCGAGTTCGAGTAACCGAAGCCGTTGTTGCTGCAGAGTCGACAAGTTGAGCTTGCAAGCACGAGTGCTATGTAGACGGTACGTTAAATTACGAGTCCATGGTGTAAAAGAAGAAGAAGAATAAGAAGAATAAGAAGTCGAGAGGATGCGGAGTACCGACTCACGTGAACACGTGCTTTACGCTTCTGGAATAATAATTTCCCTATCGCGTTTTCTCTAGGATCCAAGACTCGCGGGGCTACCGAGCTGATCGAGCGATACAAGCTCGACACATGTGATGAACGTACTTTGCGGGGGACATTACAACCGCCTCCGTTGGAGAAACCACGCCTAAAAGGAGCCAGGCATGTCTGCCATACGTCGGTTCGACTGAGAGAAATTTTTAGTTCCGGTTACCGCTCAGTCCTTAACTATTTTCATTTTTTACCAAAATCGAAAAATATAGTTCTCGGTACAAAATGAAAATTAGTTTTGTAGCTGTTACCAGAGAGTCTAGTATCCGTTGCTATTCTTTCTCGTTACGATCATTGTTGCTAGATTTTCTCGTAACTGTTGCGAAAATTTAATGCTTGTGCAACGATAAATTGACGTTAAAGCCTCGTTTAACTAAAAAAGTAGAGTGAACCGAAAGAACTGATTTTTCGTTGCAATAACCAAAAAAGGATCGACGATAGCGCAAAATGGTTACGCGCACCTCGTTTTTCGTAGTACCAACAATATTCAAACAGTTTTTTTCAACGATACCTGTTTTACTGAATTTTTCTCGTTACCGTAACAAATGAAATTTTTCTCAGTATACGAAGTCAAGTCAAGTCAAGACGCTTAACCTTTGCGAGCTGGGCCGAGAAAGCGGAGATTAACCAGTGAATAAATCATCCGGTGCCCACATTCAGGAAACGCCGGTGGCCAACACCTACGGCCGACCTCCATGTAATCATTTCACCATTTTCATACCGCGTGAGAGGAATTGTCATAGTTGTTATCCGGATTGTCAACTGCAATTAAATATATTTCATTCGATTTGACAGCTGCTGCGGGAGAGTTGTGGGTTAGGTACTGACTGTAATACTCACCGTTATGACATTTCTAACCGAGTTTCATTGCTCCGAATGCATTGCGAAAGACGGCGACTACTGAATATGAAATTTGCATACAGAATAGATAGTTCACACGTCCTTTGGAAATTTCTCGTCAACTGCGCGCACAATGATCAGAACAGGACGTTACGCGCAGGCACTTATGCAGCAGGCTGTTTCGTAGAGACTCACTTGAGGAGGATGATTGGTCGAGAATCGATACTTTTTAGTGATTTTGTTTCGAAGATGTCTTAAAAAATGTGAAAACAGAAGATGTCAGTTTGCTTTTACTCTACGATTGTTGAAATTCAAACTTTTTATCGTGCTTGCATCGTGGAATATCTCATTTTAGGACATTGCGCCAATGTTGATCATGATCGGCATAAATGGCAGTAATGAATCGAGTGCTAGAAAGAAAGAATCTGTGACAGTAACTCAATAGAATATAATCTTCTAAACATAATCATCCATTTTTAGATCGGAAACGAAAGTATCTACTAGATTTTTACCAAGTTTAAATCAGTGTGAAATGAAGCTTCGTCATCTAATCGTACACCGCTCTTCATAATTCCAGTATTTTCTATTTCCGTGTTTCTAAAATTATCTTCGAAGCTTAGGAATGTAATAATTAAGTGAATTTTTAATGTGCTATTATCTTGTAGTAAAGTTACCAAAAAAAGTCCAAATCCTCCGTCCAAAAAACTCTGAAGAGTTTCATAAAAATCTTAAAACTGTTTCTTAAAATATTGTCGCTGTTATTGGGTAAAAATAAACGTATAACGATGTTATGTTTTGTTTTTGCTTAGCTAAGTTACGGTTTGATCAAGAAAAGAGCAGAATGAGAAAGAAATGAAAGATATCAGCGAAATTTGATCGCAGGCACGGATTGTCAGATTCGAAAGCGTGATTCCGAATTTTGCCTCGATAGAACAAAATCAGAAATCTAGAGAAAAAAAACAAAAAAAAAAAAGAAAATTGACGAAAATAACGCGAATTCTATTCAACCGGATGTTCTTTGAAACATTATTTTTAAGTTGATCGAAAAATGCCTCAACGCATAAATTTTTTTCTACAGTACGAAGGCACGTGCGTGTAAAGAAGAACCTGTAAACATGAACTGATTCGAATCTGAAGTATTTGAGAAGCGTGGTATTTTCGGGTTTCAACGCATTATTATAGCTTTCTATAAACAATTAGAAATACGTTCAACAGACATTTTCACCAGGGCGTAGTTTATTTCCTGTAGACTCCCGAATTTCAAACACGTCTATAGTCATCCATCACGTTTTCGTCTCAATCAGGTAGCCGAAATATTTTCAGAGAGGAAGAAGTGAAATTCAGAAATATTTTCGCCCGCAACATAAAAAAGATCCTGAAAAAGTTGGACAAATGGACTTTGAAATGATAATTGTTTTTGATTGCACAGTAATTCACAGTTGTTTATTTTAATACAAACTACCGAGAGAATTTTTCGTTCTACTTCAGTCGGCGCACCGAGTAGTAAAAATAAATATTTCGCATGGAAATAAAGCCGAGGGGATGAAAAGACGGCAAGTCCGATAGGTGAACCGATTTTCGCGTAACAGCCTGTTTTCACATAATTCACATGACGTATAATCGCTGTATAATCTTTCACGCGTCGTTCCCGCAGAGTTATTTCGCTTCGGGGAGTAAATCGTGAAGGTAATAGCGCGGTGTGAAACACACATTTTAATGTCTTCAGCCAATAAATTACTGTACTTTTTCGTAATCAAACAGCTTATTCGACTTGTCAAGTTGCATGGCTTTTATCGATAGTAAATATAAAAGTCACCGATTGATCGTAAACCGAGTAAACTTACACAGTAATCGCGAGTTCATGATGCCATTTTGTCATTATAACCGCAACTAATCTCTTTCCAATTTATTTCTCCATATCTTTGCCTTCATCTCGATTTTGCGTATTCGTCACTTTGATTCGATATTTTCCCTCGAAATCGACTAACGGAAATAATATGGAACTTACGATTCGTTTCGCACTAAGCTTGGTAAAAAGCTTGTTGAAACGGAATAAAAAGAAATGGTTCCGTTAAAAAATTTGCCAGTAATTGCGCTGTTTATACGCCGGAAGCGACGCTGGACGTCGATTATTAACTCCGGCGTACTTACGCACTTCGGATAAGTAACACCACCGGTTCACAGTTCCGCTCAATGATTGAACTGCAATCACCAACCGCCTTCTTATTAACCCCTCCCGTCACCCTTCTTTGTTCCTCCGTCTGCCACTTCGCGTAATACATAAACAAGGTGAAAATATGAGGAAGTCATTGCAGACTAAAGTGATCAAAAATTTACACCACCCAATAAATGGCTGAAAAACGGGGACCGAGTTGGAAGCAAAGAAAAATAGATGAGTCTGATTAGTCATGAATGAAATTAATCAAGAAAAATACTGCAGGTTTATCGGTTGTTAACATTGTTTCAAATAAAAAAAAAAAAAGAGAGAAGACAAAACAGCTATGGACGAGCATCGGTTCTTCAGAGATATTTTGTTCTGACATCCATGCACCCTCTTGACTTTCCATAAGCTCATTCTGAGTACCAGCTTCAAGAGATTAGAAGTAAAACGAGGTACTTGTGAACTCGTCTCTTGAAATTCGTTGACACAATCTGTCTCAAAATGAATTAGATATAATCTGAATTGAAACTCACGAGATATTGTATCATTCATTTACTCAATACTGGCTGCAAGATGAACTCCACCTTCCATTTGAAATGGACACGATGTGTATCCTTCACTTATTCGGTCAGACAAAACGTTTTCAAATCAAATAAACATTCACTGGAACGTAAATGTGTACGAAAGGTTATAATTAAACGGTCGACTTGAATTGCAGAAAAAAAACAATCGGTCCGTCTAATCGAGATCCTGGATAAGGTTATAATAAGTTTCATCCAACTCGTTATGGGATCGTTAAATGGCGATGATTCGGACCTGAGGATCGGACCTGTACGAGAATCTTGACCAGGAGTCGCAACGTTTTATTTTATAAAAAAAATTCTTGTCGGCTTGGTTCTGATTTCATTCATCACTAACAATGAAACCCTTTTGTTTGCAAGCAATAAATTTCAGGCTATTTTATGACGTAAAATCACCATAATTATTTTACTGATTGCTACTTGTATGTCATGCGTAGAATCGGGTTCTTGACGTACCGTAAATAAAAAGACTTGTTTTTAATAACACTTTCGTTAGACTTGAAGGAAGTAGTCAATGGCACTCCTTTAATCACTCGGCCCAATTTCAGGAATGTAAATTTTTTCGTCCGAACTACGGTTCAAGCTATATATGGGAATGAAATATAACCCAATCAAAACATGTTCAACACGAATATTAAAAACGTGTCATTTACTCGACGTTCTATTTTAATCAGCCTATTAATCGAAAGCCGGCTAATGTTAAAAAGAGTCCTTGACCCAGTGATTATCTTCTCTACCTTGTACGGGCATATAGAGGCAAGCCACCTCTAACGAGCGGTCTGAGATAGGAATTTTGTTAACATGATTTCACCAAATATTTCACCGCAAAGGTATCCCGGGAAAGAAAGGAACCCGACCACGAAGAAAAAGATCGTTTATCTGTCGGGACATTCGTCGAATGCCTAGATCCCCGTCCCAAGAGTTTCCATGGTGATCTTCAACGCGTTCACGTACCTCGAATGGAAAACAATCTCCACATGTGACCGTCCAAACACCCGGTAACTTGTTGGTACTGCATTCTGATTGACTGATTAGACGAATCCAAATCTGTGTCATGTTTTTCTGAACACGCGACTACCGCGGGATCCAGAACGTAAGGATCACGGATCGTTTCTGAAGGAAAAAAATCAGTTCGTCGATCGACGAGCTGTTACCCTTGTAAGACATTCACACCGTCTTCTGGGACAAGTGGAACGACAGCCTTCGAATGGGTTTTGGAGTGACAAATAGCGGCGCGAGAGAAATAACGCGTCGGTTTAAAATCCATCCGCAATATATCACCTTTGACTCGGCATTTGCACATAGCTGGTTGGTCTTTTTCCACTACAGAAATACACGTCACACCGATGATTGTGGCGCTTAATCGAAGGTGCGCGTAATCACGAGTGTTATTCGCATACCGGAGGCTTCAAATTTTTTATCTTCTTATCACTTTCGATTATTATCGTATGAAACATTCCGTTGAACAGCCTACGTTTCTTCGCAAAGAAGATAAATATAGAACTTGAAAGGTGTATCGAGATATGCGCGCTGTTAGGCTATATACGATTACCGGAATTGATTTTTGTCCCTATCTCGAGCTTTCAATTGAACCTTGCGGATCGTTGGTTTCATTTTTCAGATCGTAGTATCAGACTAGGAGTTTTATGCACAGTATACTTGAATGAAATTTTTTTTTAACGATTCAAACTCGCAACGCTTATGCCAGAAGAATGCCAGAATAATTTAAACAAATGTATTCTCGATCAAGGTGATAAATTGATGATCTAACGTTGATCTTCGATCATCGGCTACCAATTTCTGGTACCGTTGACGGCCCGTATAATATTTGTTTGCCCCGGCTTTGTCTTTTTTCTTCACCTTATACTACCGTGTTCGTACGTTATATGCATAGCAATATCATAGTTTGCGCTCCTTGACTTTTCAAGTTTGAGTCACCAAGTACCCTGCAGCACTTCGGGTGCATTCTCAAGAGGCGATACAATGAAACTGAGGAAAAAAGAGAATTGGAAAAAAGAGAGAGAGAGATAGAGAGAGAGAGAAACCCGCGTGAATCCAAACAGAAAGCGTTCATTTTTGGAATTATTTACACAATCTATTTGGTTGCTTAGGTCTAAAATCCACATAATTACTGTGAGAATCAGCTTTGGTCACCTTCCCCGCGATGAGCTGCAGCTAGCCAGCTAGTCCGGGTATTTCCCTCTCTTGAAGAGGGTGGTGCGCAGGGTCGAACGAACGAACTCGAGGTTTCGTCGGGAGATCTGTTTGTTTAGGGTATAGTTTCTCCTTTTGTTTCTGTATCTAGTTTCCCAACGGGGATACTTAAGCGTCTTTAAGAGTGCGAGGAGCAGTGTCTCGTGGCGTCTCCCTCGTCACTCGACTCAAGTCTCGTACACTTCTTCCTCCACATCTGGTTACATCCTAGTCGTGTGTGCTGTATACATACGGACACCTCTGCCGCCGCAGCGCCGACACAAGAAGCGTCGAGATGTTATCACGGTATTTGCTTCTTGGTGGTCGAAGCGAAGTGCGCTTCCATTGCTGTTCTCGTCACACGGTGCATGAATTTTGCCAGGACCTTGTTAATTGCCGTTGAGGACAGCGTGTCGCATTGTTCCTCATCGTCGTTACTCGAACAGTAATTGTTTCCAAGGCTGGACTCACGTGCCACTGAGTAGGTGCAGTCGGGTCCCGTGGACCTTGAAGCGGGTGTGATCTGCCGGAGAAAACACCTCGGCGGAGCGGATCGGACTGAATTGAATTCCTGCGATTTGATTCGCCGACTCTCCGGCTCGGGAGGACCGATAAACGAGATTGTTCGTAACATTGTCGCACGGTGCATTAACGGCGAGCGTATGTTGGACGGTTGTAACGCCGTTTAAGACCCACCGGAAAAGGCGCGAGACAACCGGCTTGTGAAGGGTAAAACCGCCACCACTGTAACTGACAACTGTGACGCCTGACAGCACCGTGGGTGGCAAGGTCATACCCTGGGATGAAACCAGTTCCTCGTCGATCTAACCACTGGGCAAAAGTCACGAGAGATCATTTTTACGCAAAGATTCTACAAGGAGGGAACAGCGGCGTTGTTAGAAATCCGTTCACAAGTGGTATCGGACCACTTGTCAGAAAACGAAACCATTTTCTAGCAGTTCGCAGCATCTCAGATATTTGTAAGGCAATAATTCGTACTTAATGTATATAATACGTGCCTACAACGTAAGGTGTTGTGTATATAGGTGGTAGGCTTTGCGTAATCAAGAAGTAATATTTTTGTCTGGTGATAAAACGATCCGAGTGATCATAGAAAGAAACTCCAGAACTCAACTTGTTGTTACGTTTGCAATGATGAATAGAGTGGCTGATCGTGATCGGAATCCAGACAATGGAAGCTTCTAGACACGAGAGATTAACGATGAAATTTGTTTCCCAGCTTTTTTCAATCGGCTACGTGCTTGGGTACCAGCGCGTAAACGGGTACATCAAGATCTAAATCTCCGGGTTATAATGGCGATTGGTATTGTTACTGACATCCGCGAACGATGATAAAATCTCTTGGAGTGATATTTCATCGGTCGATTTATCGCGAGCTTTTCAATTATGCTCCATCAATCTCCGAGCAAACTGTCCGCACTATCGCTTGATGTATATATGGACTAACAAACTGACGTACAATCCTGAGGTGCGTTTGCTATTGCGATATAACTTATTAAACGCCCTAATAGCAATGAATTGCCGGCTTTGGCAACTCGTAATCCATCTGGGCGATTAAACGCCAATAATCGGCTTTGCGTGCAGGTTCCTTCTACCGATGGGCGGCATAGCTTCAGGCTACGTCAAGCATCCCGGCGTCGACAAAAAGCCTGTAAAAGATGATCCGCCAAAGCTTGAAGGAGTGCATTTTTCCTGTCAGCCAAGCGATCATAATCCGCCAAGTTGTGCTCCGGGAATGAGCATCGTTCTCCAATAATTGCTTCCCAAAAAACATCGTGCTGCTTATTCGATCTGTCTGCGTATCTCATACTTGGTTATTATAATCCCTGGAGGATCGAAGGCAACAACGTAATTTGTGCACGTTTGTATGCTAACGAGTGTCTCTCGACCAACTGTTCGGCTTGGAATTTTCTAGAAGAAACTCTCTCGCCTTTTGCGGAATATAAATTTGCTGGTTAGCCTACTTCGGTATATTTCACGAAACATCAATTTTCGAGGCATCACCTTCAGCTGCCAATCGAGATGGAGGAACTCAGCGGACCAGCTATTAAAACAGGATTAAATCTTATTCACAGCTTCGGTTCAAACCAGTGTCTTGTCGATTTTATTTCCTCACTTAAAATTTGAGAGGCATTTTTGAAGGTCGTTAACTCCACTTGGTGTATTTTATCAGCAGGCTCGAGCACCATCACAAGCTTTTCTACGGTTCAAATAGACGGTTAAACCGGAGACCCGGTCAGTTGACCAAGTCCACCTTCTATGACAGCAATGATATGTGCCTGAAAACGATTATCAAACTTTTAACGGGACTTGGCGTATGACGAGTTTTAATTTTTAACCTGAAATTCGCACTCCAACAAGTAGGAAAGCGACTGTTTGGGCAGAAATTTTTACTTTGCGGTCTAAAAATGGTTAGAAGCTACCGTCATCAAGAAGCGTGAAAGCTCGTAATGTCCGTCGCGCTTAGCGGCGTATAATTTTTAAGATCCGCAGATCAGAGACACGCGTTTAAAAGTGGCCGTAAGCAGACGCATAACCGAGTGCCAAGCACGCTTGCGATATCCAGAAGATCGAGGAGATACGCCAACGCAATAAGTGACCACTTGTAACCGCTTCCGACGTGTGTGACAATCAATTTGAAACAGAGTGAATATATCTCCGAGGACTCAGATCGTATCGTTGTCAGGTTGGTAATGCGTTAAGCAGTAGCCACCGCTGCAGGCCGACTGGCGCTGTTGCACGTCTCGTCGGCTCCTTCGTGATCCTTTTACGGATGTCCATGAAACATGCATTCCATCATTCATTCTGCGCGAGCACCACCCGTGTGATTCGGCTCATGCCAAATGGGCGGAGAGCATATCACGAAGTGTAACCAACCGGTGGGTGGAGACTCTATTCATACCCTTTTAATCTGATGTCACATATGAAGGTCTCAAAGCACTCGTACTCTGCAGCGTGCGGATTACTGGTTTTGTAACAAACGATGGAAAGTTGATAGTCGCTCATCAAACCGAATGGACCCTCTTAGGCACGAGACATTTTGACTGACAGTATATTAGTTTCGACCGTTCCTCGCGAATCATTATCCGTCCATCAGAGGAAAAGATAAGACCATACGGAAGGTTTAGAGTAATCATTGATACAACCCGGGTTAGAAATTATTGGTATCGCTACTGTCGCTTTGGTGAATCGTTCCAACATTTATCTGTAACAGTTCGGGATTCTTTTTATTTTAATTCATAAATATTTATGTCAGTTTCTCGGGGATTCTTTGAAAAATACTAAACCAAGGTAGAAATACCGAAACTGTAGATCTGTAGCACTGTCCTCTTTGCTCTTTACTTTTGCACTTTACAGTCGTAGGAAATGTGTGAATCGTCAGAGAGTCAAGCGAGAACTACTGACAGTCTACAAATGAAACTGTTAAAGTAAAAAAAAACTGCAAATTTCATGAAAATAGATGAAAAAATTTCTAACCATTCAGTACGCCGAAACTTTGGGTACACAACAGAGTTTTGAATTGTCCGTACGGGTAGAATAAATTCACCTTTGAACTGGTGCAAGTACTTTTTTTTTGTGTTTTAAATTTTATTTGTTTCGTTTTTTTGGCCGTCAACTGGACGAACAGGGTGCATCGGTCCTTGACTAACGTCCCCTGACGTTCGGCAAAGAGTTCGTGATGCGAATATAATTAAACTTGCCACGACGTATGAGAGAGGAGAAAAAAAAATATTACGTCTACATTACAGAGCCTCGAGTTTATTCGAGATTCGAATTACCGTATTTCATTCCCATAATTCCGGAACAGTATGAAGCCGAAGGTTGGAAAGTAAACGATGCACCTGCAGTAGATGACGGAATTTGGAATGAAATTTATATACGAGAGCTAATGTATAAGGTATGTGAGTAAACATTTGAGTAGATTCGAAAAGCGGCAGAAACCAATTGATTTTAGGATATATACTTTCCACTAGTTTGATTCAGAAGATGCGCTGGCAGCAGCTGACGTGGCCAGACTTGAAATGTACAAGGTTCGTTAAGAGTATTTATAGGTCCTAACATCGAGAACGTTTGAGGTTTAATTTATGAAAATGTATGTTAAGGTAATCTGGGGGATATGTAATATGCATACAAACATAAGCACTGCACAGAATGCTTCCTGTTGGCCGAAGATTTCTAATGTTGAAAATATGTGAGATGCAGTAAAGCATTTTACGAAAAAGTTCCTCCACACAAATAATTGCATGTTAATTACATTCTCGAGCGAAGGAACTCTCGGTAAGTTTTTCCAAAGTGCACACCGAGAGTACATAAATCCGCTAAGGAAGTGCCGGGCCCGAGTTCAACAAGATTCTCTACGAGGCTGGAAGCTGTTCAACCGTGAGCCAGCGCTTGCTGCTCTTTCGGTTGTTTGGAACAGTTTTCGGGTCATTGTGGAGCCATGTGTAAACCCTTGAGCATGAGGGTGAAAAAAAGCTACGCTTAGCGCCGTGTGATCGTGACCAAAACCACGGACACGCTTATAAATCAGTCGACGACGTGTCCCACGAAACGCAAGCAGAAAAGAAATCCTCACATATTTTATGATCCAAATAGCTGGGCGGGTGGGCCCTTTTTTGAACGCAGCCTACTTTCCGAATGGGAAAACACGCGCGCAGGGCACGTAATCTGACCCCACTTCTTATTTTGATATATTGTACAGCCAGCCGTTCACCAGAACACAACATTTAGCGAAACTATTCACCACTTCACACAATCTTCAGTCAAGCTTCCATCAGCACTTACCCCCAATTGTGAAGGAAATTCACGCCTGAGTTTGGTTACTTAGCAAAGTACGATGGTCCCGAAGCCTTTGGCATTAATCGGTGTAAAGAAAATGCTCTGTAGTCCTAAAAATCATTGGATTGAATGCGAATGTTCATGCACTTGGACATTCAGACGTACGCTATGTAAGTTATTAAAATTGCATCAAACGGTGTCTTTCACGTCTGTCTGCATGTGAAAATATTGAAAATAGATTTACTCCGACCACAAGTAACCGCGTAAAGAAGTACCGTTACTTCAAAAAGAGATCAGATTCGTCCCAATTCGGGTGCACCGTATAAATACCGGTTAAGTTCCTGTTACCTGCCAAGCGATGAAGAATTTATTAATTGCCGAACGGCTGTTGTGGGTTTACCAGGCGGACGATAAATTCAAGGTTTAGGAGACAGCTTTCATATTATTATAGTTACGATATTCGTGCTCGGTCCGTGATGTAATCGGTAATCGCTACCGCAGTTCCACCGACTGCCCGGATTCCTCGAGTGCTCGGAATGTCCGAGTGGGAACCCGACACGGTCAACTAATTGTCAGAAACACCCCCAGAGACCTTTGATTTGCTGGTTCTGTAGGGCGGTTATATCACGATCCGTGTCAACGACTAGTTCGTAATGGTGAGCATCTACGATACGACAGTGTGCACGTGACCTAAAACACGCAACGCTAAAATGCGATGGCATGTGTTAACAGATTGCACTTTATCGCCGTTTTGGGTTACTGAATTACGCATGACGGGGGCCAGATTATGATAATCATGATGCGGCTCTGTTCGTCGCGGGATCGTTTTTAAGAGCCGTTTGATGTGTGCGCAACTGGATCGAATTGAGTCTACGAAAGTCTTCCGGGCTGGACGAGCGCAGCTTACGGGCAAAAAATATACAGCGTATCGTAAAGATGAACCGATGATTGATTGACCCTTGACGGTATTCGTGTACCACGAATTGCACTGACGTAGACACTGGAATGGCCGTTAAAAAGATCCGTAAATCAATTGGCGAATGGTCACATTGGAAACACTCGTAAACCATACGGATCATTATAATACCCATTTCATAATTTGAGTCGAGCTACACGATGTAGTGTTGAAAACAAAATTTTATATGGTAATTTCGACATTTTCTTCCAACATCCCAGAGCTGGTCCATTCAAGAATTTATGTTTCTTTACAACACGCCGATGATGTTGGCTCCCACTAATGAACATTCTGCTTTTTCAATAATAACTGTGGCATGGATGTTCTTCTAACATTCCGATAGCCCTGAGTAGAAATAAATTTCTGATCTTACACGACTGTAATTTACCATTGAGTCAACTACGAGTTAAACAACTGTAACTTGTAACGAATTCCCAAATTTGCGACATCACCGTACACTCGGTAAACTGTATTCAATACTTAACTCGTGCTCCAAGCATTGACTAACATACTCTGTGCAAGGTCGAGGTATCTTCAAGTCCGTGTCACGAAACAAACAAGACTCACCCTTTTCGCATATTAACAATTCCAATCGCAAGTACTCGCACGTATTCGTGATGAAAAAGATGGGACCGAGGATCCTGTGAACAGGATTTTCTTTATGCAAGCCGTTGAAGGTACCTACTACACGCTATGAAAAAGTGAAAAAAAAAGTCAATAAACTTCATAACTAATATCTCGCTCGTGCTAGGGGGTAAAAGATTGAAATACCCAGGCGGAAGTTGGTCAACACCAGGTTCGAAGCGGTGCGTGTTGTTCCAGCGGTGGAATCAAACAGCTTGACCCCAGCCACCGGGGGGCCGTCGAAACCAACTTGCCGGTCGTCGATCACGGTCTCGAGGCGCATCATCGAGCTTGGCTCGAAGCTCAGCCTGCGGAGTAAAAGTGGTCAGCGTGGACAAGACTCCGCGTCAACACGCCTAGAACCCCGCCTCTTTGATAGCACGGCTCGCTTATAAATCTATTTGTCATCCCGCCCTAGCGTGTTGCCAGCTATGGATTGTGCTATCCGTGTAAGACTAACACCGACAACCGAGACGCTGTAATTTTATAATCACTGCCGTGTCCTGGCTCAGCTGCTAGGTACCGATTAATACCGCCGAGTCCCTGGAGTTTCAGGGGGAACGGAACACTTCGGTAATGCTATCGACCACAGGCGCCAACTTTTGTAAAACCCAGGGGTTGCTTTATAGAGCTTCGTCGCGAGTGGTGGTAGAGATGTAAAAAAATTAACCATCTTCAAAACAGAAATCTCAAATCAAGAAGCTGATGACTCATGTTAAAAATAAACCAACTAACGGAGAGGTGTAAAAAATTTATTAAGTTACACCTGAGCAACCCCGGAGTCGACGCCTATGCTGTCTATCAACGCTCATTTACAAAGCGCTTTAGCACTGCACCGCATTGCATTTAATGGCACTGCAACTCCGGTTTGTGCACTGTTGGTGATGCGTTTGAGCGATATTATGTCCGAGAATAGTTCGAAACGAGTTATTGATGTTTTATCAATCTTATACCGATCTTTGTTTCAGTCACTGTGTACAGATGTTATTTTTTTCTTCTCCGAAATTCAGGTGTCATTTGGAATTTGAGTGGGTCATCCATATCGATTCCTAAAATAGTGATCTGCAGTGTAAGTGCTGAGTTGAGATAATTGAAGGAAGACTAGAGTCTTCGGTCTTGTATGAGATAAGTATTCAATAACAAAGGCATAAGAAAAAGTTTGTCAGTTTGGTATGCCACTTACGATTATAAGCTGTACATTATTAACAGTATGTGCAGTGAATTGCAAGCTCTCGTTATATAGTATGGTTGAAAATACTGTGTTTCTATTTGAGAGACGCTATGCACCAACGACTGTGACATGGTATATCCGTTGAATGCAATGCCTCGCAAGTTCGACGGCGAGTTAAAAGTATACAACGATCACAATTCAAGTATATCGTTGAAGGCTACAACATAGCAATTGACGCAGGTGATCTATAATTATTACTCATATAGTATAAGCCGCGTTATCTTGTAACAGGAGCAATATAGTTCGATCGGAATGCGGGTACAGGCAAGTTTTATCGCGGTTTTCGATACGTCGCGGTTAAGGCGTTGCGAGCCAGAGCCAATGCCGTTCAGCAAGCGTGATAATTAACCGAGCAGGTATTTCTGGCGCCATTAAACGATCTGTCTGGCCAATACAGCCGTGTAAACTAGTCGAGTATCTATTTTTATTTTTACGCTAGGTTGGCGAAATTCTTAACGCAGACTTTCGCATGTTAATGCTGCAGGCACGTCGCCGTGCGGATTGGCTCGGCATGGGACGCGGCTTCGGGAACCGCCGGTTCTGATACGTGCCTCCGGGAAGTCGGACCCGTGTAATATACACCCATGCACACACGAGATGCATATGGATATCGCAGAGGTGAGAGTTTCCTGGACGTGTTCAACGCGCCACTTATATGCCGGGTAACGTTCGTTCGCTAAACTATAATTTCCAACTTGAGATCAATTTTATTACCTCGGCGTACGGATGTTCTTGATTAGGACTTTGATTCCGCATGCGAAGAACTACTTCCTCGGCTCTTTATAGAACAGAAATGAGACCGAACACTCGTTATTGAACCATGGCACTTATAGCGTGTTAACCGTGGTCAAGGCTCGATACCGTTCCGAACACTACATTTCGACATCTCTAGCCGTGTGTTAAATGCAAATTTTCCATCGCCATTTTATACCGACTTAAACACATTCCGCGGAACAATCATTTGTACCAACCTATACCATTTTGCATTTCAAATTGGAACATTCCCCTTCGATTCAAACCCACGCACAATCGTTACAGTACCAGTCGTACAGCTGTTTCTCTTTTTTTTCAATACAGGATCGAATCAAATTGCCAATCTGTAGACATTCTAGAAAAAAATTATTTGATAGTCATAAAAAATTTAAGTTTTGTGGACAATTTCATCGGGCTTCAATTCTCATGACGAATGTTTTTCAATTTTAGCCTAAAAATCGTTGACTTGCGAGATATTTCGAAACTCTTTATACATCCTTCTTCGTTCTCTTTTTCTCTTCTTCGTAAGCGTAGCTTACGCAGCTGATATGATCCTTGCACGGATGCAACGATGCCTCGGTGAGCAATAAGAGCAATTGCTGATCCTAAGCAGCTTAGGAAGTTTAAAGGTTACCAGAAGCTTGTCGTCGTAATCCGTATTTATCAGCACTAAAAGTCGTATTTTCCTGCATTGGATTTACAGATCCCAAATGTACGGGCACAAATGGAGAACATATTAAGCAGACACTCGTTATATTGCCATGGTCACTTGTAAAAGTTTTATCGGCGTTCTCCAAGGGGATCAAGACTTTGATAAAATGGTTTGAAAAGTAAACGAATTGCGAACTCTTATTGCCAATTCGTTACACGTGTCAGCCCGCGATTTCGCCCAATGGTAATTTATTTTTATTATACTACGTAATGTTTCCACTTGTTAATGCCAAATTTATGTACATTTCTTTTTTTTTTTGTCTTTATTTTCATTTGGCCAAGTGGAAACGCAACGAATGAGAAACGACCGGAAAACCATTGATAAATGTTGACGTAAGATCAACTGATTGAGCCAGGAAAAAATTTACGAACTTCCTTTGGGATCCATTCCAAAATATCAATAAATAAACATAAATTAAGGACTCGATAAATCAACGTTTCAAAAGTAGTTGATTTCAATTTTAAAGTTTAGTTTGCTCATTAGTCGTGTGCAAACAAAAAAAACGAAAGAAATATGTTACAAAAAGCAACGAAACATAGTGTATTCAAAACCTAACAATTCGTGACTTTGGCAAATAGTTTTTTCAAACTTTTTAGAAATTTTAAAACCAGTTGATCAAATAAACTAGTAAGTGAATAGATTATAAAAAACACCGAAATCTCCCGTCAGAAAGCCGCAGGTTCCGAGTAACGTCGTGTTCTATATAAAGCGACGAGCCTGAGCAAGAGAGAGACACGTTCTATTTTCAAAATAGTCGTATCTCGACAATTCTATTAGAGCGTAGCCAGTCAGTCGGATTAATCCGGATGACAGGGCGGATTTTTTCGTCATACAGAAACGACAATGACTTTCCGAACCTCGTGAGGTTAGTCTCGTATCATAATTCAGAGTCCGAGATGAAAAGTTTCAGCTCTGCATCGCGGTGACACGAGGTCTGTAGGATACGTCAACGGCCAGACTAATGAAAAATAAACGGCGGTGCATAAAAGGGGGATGAGACCCCGTCGGTGTTGTTGAAAACGGGGCTGTTCGTATGATCCGGAACCCGACGGCATTATGAAACTTCAAAAAAAAAAAAACAACTTCCTCCGAAGCCCAAAGGCACGACGAACTCAACTTGCGATGTGGTTTGAAATCGAGAGGGATTTTATTGATTCTAGAAAGTGATATCAGAGAGAAGACGTTATTATCACCACGCGACAAAAGTGGGCCAAATTTTGGTCAAAAGATTTTAGTACCAATAACGCTATTTACAGCGCTGGTGTCGTTTGTTTCACTGCGCCTGATGACTGGCAATACTAACGTATTGGTTCACTTCTGCGCGCGCATATTCTCCATGCAACAAACGACACTAGCGCTGCGAGTGGCGTTGTCGGTACTACGAACTTTTTACACGAATCTGTTCCACCACTATGGAGTGTATAGGAGGACACTCTCTTACGAACGGCGCGTTCAAAATGTGGTCAAATTTTGTAGGCAAAGAAGGGTTCATAAAATAACCGACGTGGCGCTGATCGATGCAAAATTGAATATCGGAATTAGTTACACAGTTACACTTATTATATCTTAATCCAACTTTGGATGGGCAAATTACTTTAAATAGCACCACCTTTATTCGCGCCCAAAATCAGCTCACTTTTTGTAGCCCTAAAATATTCGTTCTTCCATTAAACAATCCATATGTTCCACTTTTGCCATGTGACATAGTAGGGTGAAATGTCTCCTCCTTAATGATGCAAAGTGAACAAATAAAAAAGTCTGTCCAAATTTGTTGCGGCGATTTGAGCCGTGAAATACGGCGGAATAATGGCAATTTGAATACTGTGATACGCGAATCGGGGCGAATGGTATAAAGGGATATTCGTGGATCGCGTGTTCTTGCGGACCGACGGCATAAACAAGGCTTAGCACAAGCCCGGTATCAAGGAGTGTGATCTTGTTTTTGCGAGTTCTCCTCACGCTTAAAATGACGATAATATTAGGAGGCCGTTGACGCCGTGCGCCCGCTGGCTCTTTGAAGAAATTCAAACATCAAATACTGAGCCACCGTCGAACCAGGCCCGCATATACATACCTTTACACGACGTTAACTTACTTTCGCAAATTCCAAAGGCTTACAGACACGGCTAAATGGCCGAACGTCGCGCTGCTTGAGGACCTTTTTCACCGAGTTTTATCGAATCTCTAAGGATATAGTCGGATTAAATGATCACAAGCGATAAGAACTCGGGACTGGTTTGCTTTCGAGAATCTACCGATGGTGGTTGGTGCTAAATGAAGTAACGATTCAGTAGATTAGCAGTTCGAAGAGAAATAAGAGAACAAAAATTAAGGATAATCGAGAAAATATCAGATACCGGATAAACAAAGCTCGGTTTCCAACATTCCCGAATAACATGAATATTAATTTTCAACGTGTTTCTTGTTGAAAATATCAAATTTTTGAATTCATTCGAAACGGTTTTCACAGATCTCACTTTTTTTTTTTTCTTGAATGATAAAGTTTATTTGAAACTCTTTTCGACCTCGCAACTACGCCGGAATTCCACTGATCTCATCATTTCCTGCTTCAATCAAAATCTACGATTCGATATTCTGCACAGGTATGTTATTTATTTTCGTACAGTCTGCGGATGTTGCTAAGAATCTAGTGATAAGTTGAGGATGAAACAATAATAAAATAACAAATCTCAATCTATGCTGTTTAAAAGAACTGCTTAGAAAAATTATTCCTTCCTCAAAATCCAACAAACAACTTACAAGTTACCCGAAAACGATCATTTCAATATATTTTACGCGAAATTTAAATAATTGAAATGAAAATTTTAACACGTTTCAAAATAATCGAGGAAACATTGAGGAAAAAATCGCTATCTTACAATTTCAAAACGACTTCGAACGAGTTCAAGATGTTTAAAACCAAATGAATATGGTCGGCTTCATTGCGGTTTACTGGACTTCAGACAAGTCTCAAGTTGCAAAGTGACGTAACTGATTTCGGGATTTTCACTGACTAGAAGAAAAAAAAAAAAAAAAAACAACAATGTCTCACAAGCGGTCGGTGACTTTGGGCTACTCCGTTGTTCTACACAGTCTGTACAAGTAAGTTACTGTGTCTATAATTCACTGATTATACTCACTTGGCCGAGTCTTGAAAGTGAAAAGTTCTCGAAAATTAGAGGGTTGAACCCGGTCATTAGGGTTCGAAGAAGAGCAGTGGCCGGTCGACAATCCTGTCAAAGAACCGTGCCGGCAGTTTATTCCTACCGTATAGATATAACAGTAATGCCTTTAAACTCTGAGATGCGCCGCAGCGGTGGATTATAGCCGAGAAGAATCCCTCGTCCAAACCCTCTTGCGGTAAACGACACACAGTGACACATAATCAACAGGAAAATATGCTGGCGATCATTGACGTCACTTGTTAGACGCGGGCAACCTTCGTTCCTTTGGTATGTTCATACATCAGCCGCGAGTCAATATGAGACTGGATTTTGTCGAACTTTGTCAGTCCCAAGCCAAAAATAGTTCAAGTTGCATGTCAAAGAGGCAAAAATTTAGTTGACCCGACCACTTAATGTTTCAACAATTCGATTAGAAAATCAACTTTCTGAAGTTGACAACTTTTACTAATTTTATTACGAGACAGCTGTATTCGTAAGCTGCGGAAATCTCTTTAAAATAGAAAAGTAAAAAAAATTACCGCATTCGTTCCTTTTCACTTTGCTATGCCTTTTTGTGTTCAAAAGATTTTTTTCTCAAATTTACTAGAACTTTAATCGTTAACTTGTTTCGTCATTATCTATTTTTCATTTCGTAAAATTTCTGAAAATTTTTCATCCGTACAGTTAATACTGGTTTTTACTTTTCTCGACAGCAATTTCACTTGTTTTAAATTGAAGAACCAACAACAACGTTTCAACCGAATTTTCGACATCGATCGAAACGCGAAATACGTTCTTAGTTTCATGTGTACTCAATTTCTTCGAAGCAGAAGCAAAAAAAAAGCGCAACGCAACAAAAAGGTTTAGTTGTTAAAATTTATATTCAGCGCCGCAAAATTGGCCTTAAAAAATTGTTTCAACGTACAAAGAAACTGTTTTTTTTTCACCTCGTTTCTTCCGATCGTGAAATTCTATGTCACGTCTCATCTCACCGATTATCATCCGTAAGAATATTTCCGAGGCAGCACCGAAGCAAGAGTACGAATCCTGTGGGTCGAGACAAGTGTTGAAGAGAAAATTTTGCAAATTTTGTATTGGTCAGAATTTACGGTGCTTAAAATGCGGCATTTTATACGAGCGCTAAACAACAGGCGTGTAACGGACTTGAAAGAAAGCGAAGAGGAGATAAACCCTCAGGATCCAAGCGGGGCGGGAATCCGTGGAGTTCGTATTCCTGCGGCCTATTAGCGGCTGGCTTATGCCTGGCTATTAAACGCCGGGCGTACCGAAACGTGGTCGTTACTTTTGCCCGATGTTTTTTCTCGTATTTAAGCCATCTGATCCCGCGGGATATGTGACTGCGTAAACAGAGGTCTTACTTACTCCTCGGTGTCAACTATTTCTGATGCACGTTTTCAGAGGGGTGGAAAGACGCTGAACCGTTTCTGGAAGAAGCGTTCTGCCGATGAACCAGGACAATCTATTGAAACTTGAAAATCAACCGCGCATGCGCCAAATAATTCAATATCATTGGTCGGCGAAATCTTTCCGCAGCGATATTCTTTGTCTGCGACGCAGGCGTGCCAACGTACGCAAAATATGTACGTTTGAAATTTCAAAGAGCATAAGCGTTAAATTCCGACCGTTCTTTGAAGAATCAACTTTCCGACCCGATAACAAATCCTTCCGAAACGTTTCCGAGTCGCTACCTCAATTATTCGAGATTCTAACCTCGAAAATTTGTGTCAACTACATCGCCGTCAGATACAGTTTGACAGCCGAAACTCGGGATGGTCAGCCTGCACGAACAGTCGATAAAACTCGCGCATGCGCGGTTGATTTTCAAGTTTCAAAATTTTTCTGGTATGCATGTATTAGGGTGATCCTTATTTGGGGGTAGGAAAAATTTTCATTGGGAAGTGTACCAGATCTGTTCCAAACCGTTAAAAAAAACCTCTGTGTAAAGTTTAAGCTTCTACGTCAACTGGAACACGTACCTGAAAGCTCCGAAAGTTTGAATGTAAAATACGTGTAGTTTATGTAAGCAGTTATTTCGTTTTGTATAACTTTGGTGTAAATTAAGGGACCGATTCGAAACTTGACAGAGTTGTTGCTTGTAATAAGAGGGAACTGACTGAAAATTTCAACATTTAATAACTACTGTTTCCTCATATATAAGCTTAATAAAAGTGATACTGTGAGGCTTATATTGAAAAAAATGCATATTTCAAAATTATGTCGCAGGTTTAAAATTTTCAGGGTTTGTTTCTATCACTGTAATCTGAATACATACTTATATATATATATATATACCCACAAAAATAGTGAGGACAAAAATGTGTAAGCATCGAAAAGTTGAAGGGATATATTATCCAATTTTCAAAAACGAGAAATTCTATTTTATAGAATTCTAGAATGTAAAAAATCGAAGTACAGACAAATCTAAATTTGCAGAAAGGTCAGAGTATATAAAACCAAAATAAAGAATAGTGACAATTGTATGTTTTGACTTGTTCAACGTCTTATCGATTCTGACGATTCATATTTTGACTTGCTTAGTTTTCTGTTTCAGCCTGTTAGAGTTGATAAGTTGTTAATTAATACCTGAATAGATTTTTTTCCATACCGTAAGTAGATGGTGATAAAATAGTAATGCAAAATCGGTTTGTACAAAACAATGTCAATTTTCGCGGGTGTGTCTTTGAATAAAAAAAAAAAAAAAGTGTTTAACAAATACTTAACAAAATAACTCGCTGCTCGGTGAAGAAAATAAACGAATTTAGGTGCTAAGAATAACACGTAACACGGGTGATGTAGCAATATAATAGAAGATACTTTTACCGATTGTATATTGTAACGTCCGCCAGAAGAATTCCGAAATGACATAAAGTTTATTTAAATTCGAGAGGTAAGAAACGCTTTGATGGATCGGAGCGAAGCTTGAATGATACGAAGATCAATGAAATCCGGATCGAAACGTGGGTGGAGGCGAATTTTAGCCGAGGCAATCGCAGCGTGGCGTCGTTGATTGAAGCGAGATTACGTCTTTCAAAATTTTTACACTGTCTGCAGAAGGTGCGCAGAATATAGATCTATAATAAAACAGCGTTAAAAAAAGCGGCGTAATCCTTGACCTATCCCAGCAAGCCGGAATGATCCACAGCATCCAACGGAGCTGTCTCTATTATAAGATTCTGTTGTCGTGCCATGGAGTTCCGAGAATGAATGTTGACCGATTCGAATCACTCGATCAATCGCAGATCGCAGACGCATATAATATTTTTATTTCAACGGTGAAATTGACTGTCGGATTTTTATTTCCAGAGCAAACAATCGCCTTTTACACTGGCCGTGAGCCAGCCCTCGAACTCCCCCGTTCTCACACTGCAGGTTCCAAGTTCATAAAGAAAAGGAAACAGTAATATCAAGTTTGAATTTCGAACTGCAAATTCAAATTCATGATTAACGATTTCAAAGCCCTTGAATACCATATTATATGATAATATGAGGATTTTTTTTATTTTGAGCCTCTTTAAATGGCTCACCATTATAAATTTTGAAAATCTGACCTTAGATTTGTTATCGGTCACGTAAAAAACTTCGTTCACCAATTTCTACCAAAATTGGAATATATTTAGGTTGTTTTCCACCATATTATATCGCCATTTTGGATTTCGTTATCTGACTTCAAACCGATGAGTCCCAGTTTTCATCCGAGTCCAAATTTTTTCAGTATTTTTTTTTTTTTTTCAGCTCATCGAATACGCCAAATTTAAATTTTGCAAATCTGACCTTAGATTCGTGACTAGCGACAGAAAAAACGTCGCAGTACTAATTTTCATTCAAATCTATTCATCCATTCTCAAAATATCATTATTTTTAAATCATTTTTTGGAATTTTGTTATTCAAGTAACTGGAAGAGAATAGAATCGATCAAAGCCACACTCTGATCAGTTCTAAGTTTGGAAAAGCCGCGTCGATTGAAATGAAAATCATTGAATTCCGGTAACTCGTTCTCGAGATATCGTCGGACAAAAATATTGGTCACATACGTACAGACATACACCCATACAGGAGTTTATCTGAAAATCATTGGAGGTGATTTTCTAAACATTTAAATGTGAAAATCTAGCAAAAACTCAGCTTTTGATTTTCAGGTTGATAACAATGAATTTCTTTTTTCTCCGAAAACAGAGAAACGGGAAGTTGAAAAGGAAATGATGAGACTGGATCAAGTGTCGCCGCTGCTTTAACACCTGCAACTTTCGTTATCTCCGTCAGCGAAGGGCAAGTTTGTCGCTCGAAACGTTACACCGATGAAGGTGAACTTGACGGTTCGGTATAACACCGGAATATAATTATTTCTAAAAAAAAAAAAAGGAGGCAGGGATAAAGAAGATGAAAGGAGAGAAATTTTCATCGCCTTCGGTTAAGATGATGCAGCATGGCGATGAGAGCGGTGTCATTGGGAATGTGCAGCCAGACTCCCCAGATTTTCAACAACTGGTTTTAAAATGCAGTATATTACGCGACGTTCTCATCTCGCAACAGCCGGACAATCGGTGCCAGAAATTTTCTGGACGTCGGCCAGAGCCGGGAGTAAGTCACACGAATTATAAGTGCACCCGGAGTTTGAACACGTGTTTTGGCTTTCAGAACTTACGGCGGGCTCGTGAATCCCGAAAGCTTCCAGGCTGTGGCGATAACTCAAGCACGACGAAGAGCGCGCGATAAAGCTTGCCGAGATTTGTGCCAGGGAACGAATTTCATTTTATTTTATTTACAAATTTTATTGCCATCAAAACCATGCGAATAAATCGTCTGCCGCACTCGGAACTAATAATTATTGTCTGATCCTGTACGAATTGGAGTGAAATGGATATCTTTTGCAAACTTCATGCTGATTCATATTTATTGCGATCATTTTTTATCGAATTCGAGAGTTTAGCTAATTCTGTTACTCGCTAACTTCTGGTGAACATTTTTCGATGCCAAGTCTCGTGCGGACTCTTTGAATCAAGTATTCGAGACAGATTTCTCCGAAATTTCATACATTATTCGAAAAAAGTTATAATTTAGAAAGTGAAAGATAAATTTCAAAGATTTACAAAAGACATACACTTTTTCTTAAACTCTAAATTCTCTCTCTCGCCTCGTACAAATCTGAGCTATTACAAAAAGTACAGAATTTTTAAGAAAAATCCTTACAATCGGTATATCTACTGGGATTTTGTTTCAGCACTTTTCAATTCTGTAATTCCTTTTCTTCTGTCAAACAGTATTCACAAGTTTTAGATTACAGGAAATTTCGAAAGGATCACACTAAGGCAAATGAAAAATTTCAATTCAAAGATACTAAAAGACTATCGTGAATCAAACAATGGTTATCTTATTCACTAACCAACAACTGTCTATCGATGATAAAAATCTAGCCAGTCTTGTTATTTTTTGACTGTAACTTTCCGATCAGTTTAATAATTAGGAAAAACCAAGTTTCGACGGAATATTCGACAGACTTCTTTCCGACTCAACTTCAAAGCTACAAATATACCACGAAGTAGACCATCGGGAATGTAGATTTTACGAATGCAGGTCAGTCATGATGACGATGAGGTTGCAACTTCGGGGAAAATTCTAATCCAAATGAGTCACTTGAAAGTAGAATTAATCCATCTCCATAACAACTCCAACTTCCGACTGTTCCGGTGAACAAATCTTTCAGCGTTACCGTCGCCCTACGAGACGATCAGAGTGAGCGATGCGCCTCTTCGTAGCTGAGTTTACGCCACAAAGTCCGACGTCGAAGTCCGCGGAGCATTCTATATTTGTAATTCACGTAGAAGCGACACGACGCAGTCGAGTTGCATCGTCGAAAACGAATGGAATCGGTATATCGGCCTGACCGAGTTTCGAGTCCTCCTCTCGGCACGAGACGCGAGGCCGAAAAGAGACTGAAGACAAACGAGCCTCCGAGTCCCGAAGTCCCGAGTAATTTACCTGTCAGATTATCGTCACAAAATCGCATCTCAATTATCGCCCTGTCAGTACTTCCAAGGTGACAGCTGCCGGTCCTCGGGACTTTGAGCCGCCGCTTTTCTCGCTAGCTACGTGCAGCCGAGCCGTTGGACTGGAGAACACGTGACATTGTCAAGTTCGGAGGCTGGACCGACGCTGAGATCACGCGTTACAAACCGTAGACGAAATATCATCCACCAGCAGCTGGGATACTCGGAATTCTGCACGATAAACGCCACGCCGATCTGCGACAATAATTATTATTGCGAGCTCGGTCACCCTTACCAACGACTCCAAACAGCACGTGACTTCGTCGTGGCGAGGGATATATTTACAGAATTGCATAATGCCTGCAATCACGTTCAGGAGACGGTAAATGCTATCTGAGGGAGCTTAAATTCGGTTTTACCGTTGTACAGAGTCACGTACGATAGAAATTTCGAATATGCCGTTGGTCTGTGTTTCCGAATTGTTCGAAGTAACTATCCAGTGATCAAATTTTCGAGAGATTCAAATTACGAGTCCGTGAAAAATCGGAGTGTCTTGTCTCGCGTCATGTGAAAAGAATCTGCTTGACCACTGATATGATCTACTCAAAAATGTTCAACCATTCCAAATTTGAAATAGCCTGAAATTCTACGATGCGTTACAGTGGAAGAAGAATATGGTGAAAATTGTCCACAACTCGAAATAAGCTATCCAAAATGTTATAGTGATCATCAAAAGCTTATAAATTAGGATTAAGCCCCTACCAGTATGCATGAGCAAATTTTTACACTCATTGTCAGTATACAAGTGCTCATCAAAATAGTTCGGAGCATCTGACACCTTAGACATTCGTAAATTCAAATCATTCGGAGTGCCAACTGCTTGGAAATTCAGCTATTCACAATCTTGGTACTGTAAAATTTGAACGAATTAAATAATACGAAACATTCAGAGATTCGACCGAATAACGGATCTGAGATTTTATGTTACGGAATTTCAAACCATGCGACAAATGCGACTATGTGACTAATTGCAAATTCGATTATCGTATCAGAGTAAAACAACCGTACCTAAAACAGGAAGGGAATTGAAACCAGTAGAAATACTAGGCGATATATTTTTGCGCGTTACTCCCGGTTGTAATAAGAATAAATCAATAGGTGGAGGAACAACGCATCGGTTGGGAAAACATTACAGCTGCAACAGAGACTGAATTACGATCAGAGTTTCGCAGAGTTATGCAACAACAGTATTTGTCTAGGCACTTCCGAAGTATAATAAATACCTACGACCAGAGTTCTACACGAGACTCTCTCGTTCAGCGGGCAATAGGCCCTAGAACCGAGCCTCTCTTATCTCCGTAAAACGGTGATCGGGTTGACATATCGTTCCTGTTTATTGGTCAGATCGTACCTTAACGATAGGGAAATAATCGGGCGCAGTTGCACTTCATGGATCGTAGAAGTTGGGCTTTTGTGATAATCTCTTCGCAGAGGCGTGCAGATCCTCTAGACACGTGTGTAACAACTGCGTCTGGCGATGCTGATACCCTCCTCGAACCGATTCATGAGAACGAAACTGTGAACAATAAGGACCGACGAGTAATCCTGATGAGAATTGCAGGGAACCACCGGTGTGTCTGTGTGGACATGGGAGCGACTTGATGGGAAGAGAGAGAGGGAGAGAGAAAGAGGGAGAGAGAGATGACCGCCGGTATCCCAACGCACGACTTAATGGGCAGTAACTCTCGGATGATTCCCTCAGATCTTATCTAACTTTTAATGGAAATAGTTCTTTATACGACGCTGTGGAATGTGTCAAGATTCGTTTGAACTGATTTTTCGAAGAGAGAACTTGAAGGGGTTACTTTTCTCAGGATAGTTCGGACTTGCGTAACCATGAAACGTACTAAATTTTATCGAAAGTCAATCGTCAAGTTCTAGCTAAAAAAAAAACGTAAGGAAGAAGAGGAGCACTGTGAGAAAAATTTCGGTGTCGACTTCTGTTTGTGGTAACAAAATATCGTTTGGCGTCAATCTAACACTATCTGACGTCAGTATCATACTATCTAATATCAACGTAATACTACATGATGTCAATATCATGCTATCATCTGTTTTGAATCTAACACTACCTGATGTCAGATTAAATCTATTTCATATCAATACAACACTATTCGACGTCAATATCATACTATCTGATTTCCATTGAATAGTACCTGGTGTCAGTATGACACTATTTGATGTAAGTTTAGCATTATCCGATGTCAATCTAGCGCTACATGATGCTGGAATTGGTCAAAAATATTCTTCTACACATACCGATACCATTCAATTCATTCAATTTCAACTTTACTCTCTTTACAATTGCGGTGATCGGTTCCAAGCTCGGATACAAGAAACACGTATCCTGCATCGGGACGGCGGCAATTCCAGGAAATATCAGCCGCTACCGTCACGCTACTATACAAAAGTTTTTGTTTCTTTTCAAGTTCCCTCGGTTCATTTGCCGGATCGTACAAGGGAGATCTTTATTACCATCGAGCGATGTGTCAGCTGGCCATAAATTTGTACCACCTAAGAATTGACTCGTCATAAACCCCAGACAAATACATTTACAACGTGGAACGAATAAATAAACCGTGGGAGTACAACGGCCGGGGTAACTCGGACGAATATCTCGACGGTTTCATCGACTTGCAAGCACGAGAGTAAGAGAATTACGGAAAGCTCGATCGACAGGGGAAGTTCTCTCCGTGCGGTTGGTTGTCAAAGACACCAGCGCAGGGACATCAGCGAGACTGAAGTCAAAATTCAGGAAGGCAAACCTGCAGGTTTATCTCGATAAATTACTCAGGATACTTGATCCATCCCGTTACTCGATCGACTAACGTGAACACACAATATCCATTAGTAGCAATCATAGATGCAGAGTGTAGGTAGGGCGACAGGAAAAATCAGGTTAATAAATAGACAAATAAATGTCGTCCTGTCGCGTCAAACGGGAGTCGATAACTGAACTAGTTACGGATGTCAACTGGCCTCGATTGCTGACCTTTTTTACCTCCGGAACCGCAGATTGATCGCCGTTTGTGAACGAGGACTAAATTGGAGCTGCAAGTTCTCCAATTTCGGATCAGATCGGTTGAAAAAAGTATTATTTTCAAATTTCTACTAAATGTTGTACGTTGGACATCGAAACAGTATATGAGATTTGCAAAAAGTTGCTTCGTTTTTTATCCATCTCTTTGCGAAACGATGTTCTGGATTGAAGATCAGTCGATACCATACCGTCTAATGCAGACAATGTGAATAATATCCATACAACATAATCAAGCTTCCAGACTAGGAAACAGAGCGTCAGAAATAGTCTCGTCGAATTGACAAAGGGCGACGCGACGGTGAGCGAGAGCGGCAGTCAAGAAGGATCTCGCTTGAACTCTTCTCGTACCCTTATTAATACCGAGAGTCTACGAAGACCGGAGTAAGGAAGGGAGGGAGGATTCATTTTGGTTCAGTTAATATCCACACAAAGGCGGGGTGGCGTACAGATAAAATCAAATCCCTCCTTGAAATAATAAATGAGGTTTCGGGTCGGGGCGTCGCGTCGTGGCGCTAATACCGCATAGACATGGCTATGTATAGAGAGGAGACGATGCCGCCAACGTCGAGGAGACCGACGCGTGTCACGCGACGAAGCGGCGGCGGGTCGAAGACGAAGACGAAGACTCGTTGATACGTAGTGCCGAGGGCTGAAAAGTTGAGCCGAAACTAAAACGCAAACGCGCCTCGTTTGCCACAACAGATAGACAGCTCCGACTTCGGTGGCGGCACCACTTTTCTTACTTTTCATGCCAACCGTCGAAACCGAGCCACTAGCTTCAGTGGTTGCCGGCTAACCCTTGGCTTTGAGGTTTTATAATCAACCACGCCGCTCGTTTCTTTCTCAGGTTCCAGTCGGCGCGTGAGACTTACAGCCCAAGATCAGAGGATCCGGGAGAATCGTTCACAGGATTAGCACCTTTCCTGTTTTACCGACCAATTCACCGATCGTATTTCACACTTCGTTTCTTCTGAGTAACGAAGTCTCTCATCATACGTCTGGAAATGATGAGATTTGGGATCGTAATTGTGGTAAGGGTGTTAGAAATAAAAAACAGTATGAATACGCATACTGGCAACTGATTACTCGCTTCTAGGTTATGTTACGCTAAGGTAGAAATCTGAGTTTCATGTTTTTCACGAATCTTATCACCGTTTCACCTGTGTTTGATTGTCATTAAAAGTCATTTTACATTCCTCCGAGCATTGAGTGAGTGATTTTTATCACTCAGGAGTAGAAAAAACTCCAAAATACAATTCGCTCATTTTTTTCTTGATGTTCGACATTATAACCTCGGAGCTATACGTAAAGCAAATTACAAACATTAGTGAGTCAATAAAAGGGTTCTGATTCAACGATTATCTTCAACTCGCCGCGAAGGAATTATTTTTGTGCCTTCGTAGTTCCGCGTTCGCAAAATGCAATTAATCACATAAGGGAAGCAATTAGTAGCTCAAGTCGCGCTAATCAAGTAAAACTACCTGTGCAACTTTCATGTAAATGAGAGAGTACCAGATTCAAGGAAACTTGTATCGTGCCTAGAAAAAAATCAACCTTGCAATTAGACTGATTAAGATTTATACACCTAATTAGTTACAGATAAGTGAAACAAGTTGAAATTGAATCATATTTTATGTCCATCGTTTTTTTTTTTCTATTCTAAACTCAAACTTGAACTTGACTACCGGGCGTAATACATAGAGTCGCATTTTCAAAATTGATAAAAAAAAAATTCATGCAAATTTGACAGAAAAAGAGAAAGGAGCGTCAATGAAAAGTGCAGACGAACGTTCCAAGACACGAATCACCTTGTGTGTGATACGCGGGTTATTTCACCGGCTGCGAACGTGTTTCACACTTTCGTATGTAATAGCCGTCGCGTAGCGTTATTAATACGCGGGAGATAAATCTCTCGGAGCAAGTATGCCATTACATCGCGCGTTTAAAACACGTAACCGTGGCTCGGTTATAAGGTATATTTCTACCTGTTTTAAGAACCAGATCGCGCGATGCGACGAGTCGAGCGTTTCAGCGCCATGCTCGAAGCCCCAGCTTTCAGCTCTGGGGCGAAGAATCACCGGAGATAAGATCTTGCCCATGAATCGCCATCGGTTAATCCTATGTAACTAACTACTTTTCCGTGATTGAGGACATGATTAACCCCCTTAGAATATGTAATGTACCGGCAGGAAAATTTCACGCTGCAGATGTTTATCGAGACAAATTAGATGGCAAAAACATCGCGATATAATTCTTACTTCCAACGAAAACAATAACGTATTTTTTCTTTTTCTTTTTTTAGGGGTGAAAAAGCTGAGACCATCGATTTAGCAACAATTATGGAACCTCACAAATTTTTTATCAGAGCTGAATCAAAGAATCGAATTTTGATATACAAATAAAATGCGTAATTATGTATTCGATTTTTGAACGGACGACAGTCTTTTGTTAAAAAAAAAAAAAATAACGTAAGAAAATTATAACATGACTATCTCCTACTTTCATGCATATCAGGTTCAAAAAAATTTGTCAAAATAATCTGAAAATTGTTAGATTTGATAATTCGTAAATTTAATCTCTGCATTGATGAAATTAGAAATAAAAAATTTCCGGAAAACTTATTATATTTTCATCGTCGTAACATGATGTATAAAAATACAAAGACCAATTGTACTTTGACGCGAAAAATTATAAGAGTGATGAATCATTGGTTTCAGCCCAAATGATACCAGCGATATTCCGATGATCTCGGTATCCAAACAGGAGCAAATAGCCCGAGCATGCGGCCGGGAGTCTCCCGCTTTGCACTGGCACCGTGTAACACAGTGATAACCATCTGTTGAGTACAGGGCGGTACAAGAATGTAATATGCGATTGGCTGAAGGCGATGTCGTTGCGATATAGCGAAAACTTGTTGTAAATTACTCGGGTGTTACGCGTTGCAGCGAGCAACTAAAGGCACTGAACGTAGCCATCATCAGCTCAGTTTTACCGTTCCGTTTGAAGCTACGGCTACAGTGCTGACCGCGAGGCAGGGTCCGCCTTTTTCATTACCCCTGCAACGCGGTTGAAGCGATGAAAACAAAATGGCGATCATTTGCCGTGTAATTGAACGGCTGCATTACACCCGTGATCCGTAATCCTGCATTCACCTTTTTTCCTCTCTCTCTCTCCCTCTTTCTCACTCTTGCAACGTTGTCTCTTTTCCAGTCTTCGTCTTCAAACGCATGCGGCAACTTTCCAATTGCCGTAACTGCCATGTCTCGAGTCGGTTATTATGCGTGATGGAATCTTAAAACTCCGTCTCATCTTCGAATGTTATATCGAGCGGAAACCGTGAGACTTAGCAGATTGAGCATCCGACTGCGCATGCGCAAGTTTTCACGAATTTGCTTTCAGGACTGCCGACTCAAGCTTCAACTGTCAAACGCAACTTGGGGAGGTTATGTAGGTGACGCGAATTCTTCTGGATTAACCAGATGTTACATAGTCGATGCAATGATTGGAGAAAAATTGGAAAACTTTTATTGACAACTGACTAATGACCGATGACTGTCAACGTAATAACATAATTTCAAACCACCACTTGACACGGGGGATTTTAACATGTCCCGCTTTGTTTCGAGTAAGTTGAGTTCCCTGCCTAGCAGACGAAATTATGCCAGAGTATGGTTCCAAGGATCGTAAACAGTTTCAAAACTGCAGGTAAGAATATCAAACGCTGCAAAAAAACAGTACATTGCAAAAAAAGTAATTAAGGTTAGGTCACATGATATTGTGAAAAATTTTCAGAAAACGGAATTAGTATACAGACGAGTCTATCATAAGCAATCAAACGATCTTCGTATCAACTTATCAACTGACAAGTAACATTTCTTCATCTCTTTTCTTGGAGTTCAGTCATAATATTTCAGAAACGTGCACAATTATGAGGCTCCAATACAGCTTCTGCACTAACGGGAGGGACCGAAAAGTTGGTGAATGCGCATAAAGCGGGGGGAGTGAAGTAGGCACCGACTGGCGCCGTTGCTCCCGCAGGTGATAACAGAGAATCCTTTCACCCGCAGACCACGGCCAATTAGAAAACGCGCTTCTACAAGCCGAGGAGTCGTCGCACCACTCCAGCTGGCATCACGTGCAATTTGATTCACGTTAGCACCTGTGTATCCCCAAGCTCTCTGGGCACGATAAGTGTATGCCGAGTCCAAACGCGGCGAGATGACTTGCGTTAGAAAGGTTTGGTATGATTCGGAACACAGTCACTATTCATTTTGGTGAATATAAGGCGAACTGTACAGTGTATACCCGTGATAATTGGTAAAGCAAGTATAACAGACTGCACTTGAAATGATCTCGACTTCGAAATTGTACCAGTACTACAGTGATTTACGGCACTGTTGTTGATAATTTCATTCATTCCCTAAATGGATTCCGTTGTTAATATTATTGACAGTTCATATTTCTTCTATAAACTCCAAGAAAGGGAATAATGATAATTTTTCTAGCCAATAGCGGTGCTTTCTTTTGAAAAGTCGTTTGGATTTGACCTAAACGATTGCGAACAAAGTACGTCATCTTATACGCAAATGTTCTCTTCGTTTTCTTACTCTATTTTCGAATTTGGCATCACCATCGATCGTGTCGAAACTCCAGCGGCAAAACAAAAATCGGAATACACCGCCAGTGAGAAAATAAACGGGAAAAAAGTACTGAAGCTTTAAATTGATGCCAATTGGTGCTGATCGATTAAGTTCTTGTGCCGGCTCGACAACCTTCGAACAAATATCCCGGCTTAGATACGCAGTTGGCTCTGGAGACTCAGTACAATTTTCTACCAGCCATTCACCAAAGATACAAGTGCTTTTACGTATACAAACTTTCGTTTGGATTTGCAGTTGAAAATTTGACTCAAATATACGGTTATTAGATAATGAAGAATGTGAACTCTTCATTTCAAGGTTACCTTGAACGTACGTATTCTTTTTTCGCATGTGTTCCATTACACTGGGTGTATATTAATCATTGCCAGATAATAAATCGTGAAACATCAGGGGCTGAAGATGAAAAAAAACTTATAATTGAATGGTCGCCAAAAGTTACGGCCACCGTTAATACGGAGAAACATATTCCAGGGGCTTCTGCAATGACCATATCACGTTACGATCAACGGACAAATTATACGGACCATATGAGGATATCAATTTCAATTGGTATCAGGTATTGTATCAGGAGAACAATCCATAAGAAATATTAACCTATCGTTGCCTTTAACCATTCCGAATAGTGACTATCTGGATAATATTGACCATTCGCCAATTCAAACCATTCGGTCCAGAAAGATTTGGTGTATAGTATTTGATGCTACAGTATCAGGACAATATAACCAGTTAGTGATATTAACCTTCCGTTGTCTTCAACCATTCTGAGTAATGACTATCTGGAGTATCGACCATTCGCAAATTCGAACCATGCGGACTGGTAGAATTCGATGGCATAGTATTAGGACAATATAACCAATTAGTGATATTGACCTTCCGTTGCCCTGGACCATTCTGAATAATGACTGTCTGCAGTATTGACCATTCGCAAATTCGAACCATTCGGACCGAGGGGATTTGTCGAAACGGCCACCTGAGTCTGACCATCCGTGATGTCGGCCCGCAGCCACCGGTTCCTTTGCCATCCAACCGTTCCCTCGCCTACCCCTGTTCCACTTGAGGTGTCTCTGACACGTTGGACGAGTAGGTCGTACGTGCCGCCTCGACGATTTCATGGGGGCTGCTACCATCGTCTCGGTAGGTCGGCGCGGCTTGAAGGGCACGACGGTATTCGGCTAGAACAACGGTCCCAGTCACAGAGGTGAAACGCGCGTCGTTGGAGGGGGCGGACATTAGGCTTATAACTGATTGTACAAACCTTGGACATCGGGCGGGAACTCGCGTCGCCGACCCGCCACCGACGGCGTTCCCACACGGGCCCCATCGCATCTCTTCCGTCTTGGGAGAGAGCCCGACTCGATAATTGTACTAATGCATGCTGTTTGCCGAGTTCGCCTCTCCTAAGGACATTGGGAAACCGCCCGAGTCCCACAGCTCGCGGAGCCCGCGGGAAAGGATTCGATCCTTCGACCCCGAAGGTGTTTGTACCCAAAAGCTCCGAGCCGCTTGGAAAAAGCACACACACAGACAGACACGCACACGGATGTACGTACGTGTCTATAGCAATTCACACAACTTCCTCCCATCTCTGCATCCCCTCAAACCGAGATCCATCCGCGAGTGAGGACAGCTTTACACGTCCGTCTCTTCAGATGTTACTGCGGTTGACATTCGGGGACTGACTTATTTCTGCTCATCCGGCTGAAATTTATGATTCCTCAGTGAGAGTAATTCCTTGCCCAGGTTCATCAGCGTCTGTCTCGATGGGCCGAATTTAGGGATGAACAAAAAATTAAAAAGGGAGAAAAAATCGTTTGAAATATATAGCATAACGCTATTCGCCCCACTGAACGTCAACACGAATGAAACAATAATATCTCCTACGTGATTGAAATGAATCTTAACAAGTTTGATAAACACAAGCTAAAATACCAGCAGCTCGATAAAAGGTTTTATATATTTTTTGTACGTTCAAAATGATTAAACTCTGGTGTTTTTCATCCGATTTTTATGTTTTTGGCCTCATTTTTTGGCTGAGTGAATTATACGTCTAAAACCAGCCAAGAAATCTGGTATCAAGGTTACAATGCGATCATGGTTGACAAAATAAGTCAACCATTAGAAAATTACCAAAGAGCAATCATCTCGAACGTTTGAATTATGAAACCCTTTTCTCATAATGTTCATACCCCAATACCTTGGGTAATTCGAACTTGCTCAGATTCATTTGAATTTCATAATACCTACGTATTCTTTCATTCGCCTTCACTATCGACATTGATGCAAAACAGCCTTCTTGGCAACTTTTGAAACGATTTTTGCTCTTGTCCCAACTTTCGATTCAGACAGTCCAGCCCATTCATGATCCTAAAATGAGTGGAGTCTTCTCATGCTCGGATTTTGATAAGATCACGACCGGTATAGCCGAAAAGCGAGGGATAAGTCTCATGAAGCGTGCAGCGGACTGTCACGTGAGAGGCTCAGGGGCGAGGGGGTGGGGATTATTTATTTTCAGGTTGAGGGGAGCTAAATTACACCCTGTCTTCGAGATAAGTAAACATCGGATATGTGCCGACTCTATCTAGGCTCGCGGGTTGGTGGGGGAATGGGGGGGGGGGGGAAGGGGGCGAGTGAAGGATGGCGGTTACCCGTCTCTGTTTATCTAGCGGAAACCCGTAAACACAAGACTGACATATCATTTACCAACGTAAGAGGTTGGCCCGATGCGGCGGGGCGTCTGCGTACAGCGATCCTCTTCTCCTCTTTCATCTCGTCTCGTCTCCTCGATAGTACCGGAACAATTGATTCGTTCAATTAGTAATCGATGAGCCAGAGCAATAACTCACGAAGGAACAAGATTCGAAAAATACTAAAGTCCTGAAAATCCTCAACTACGGTAGGATTAGATTACTTTGACCCTTCGGTTTTACGACTTCTTCTACACCCGCCGAAGCATTTCTCTTTCGCACTTTACCCGCCGCCGCCACTTTTATCTCAGCTTTCTATGGCTGACGAATCATCAAACCGAGAATTTTTCTGAGGAACAGGTTTTTTCCCGTGTTATACAGAGAAGACGGCGAGCTGTAAAATGTAGATCAGGATTTGATCACAAGATTAAACCCTCGACGTATAACGAATGACTGGAAGAAGATAACGTCTCACACGCTTGCGACGCAAGTTGAGACGTCGACGTCGGTGAATGCATGTCTTTCGCCGAATGTCAATTCCAAGACGTCGAAACCAACCGTCAATTATTATGGAGCCAATGCAATCTTTCGTCAAACTAATTCCTCCTACGATAGTCTGCGTCGCGTATCTATACGCACAAATTTCACCGTGTGAGGCACGTCTGGTGTTGATAGTGACACGCGGTATTATATTTATCACGTTACGTCCAAGTACAAAACGTACAGCGAATTTCATTAGCGGTACGTCATCGCCGAATGCAATGCTTGATGTAATTAACTGAAACCGATACGATAATTCCAATTTTTTCAAAAGATAATTATAACATTTCGATAATTGCTCGTTCCTGACCACTGGTTCACTATACAATAGTCTTCTTTCTCGTACAAGGAAACGGTACAATGAGAAAAGCAGAGAAAAAGGTGATCTATCTGTGAATATATTAAATGTTCAAAACGTGATGATGTAATTTTGAATAAGGAAAAGTCCGACAATGAGAAACTAACTTCTCAGCTTTGAGATCCGTATTTCGTAATTCATAATTTTTTTATTTTTTTTTCATCGTCGTAACGCATCAACGATGCTTTTTGCAAAGGCTTGCGGTTTACAGCGAGCCGCGTTCTCTTTGAAATTACAGCGTTCGCTGCAGCAGGTATCACACAGTAAGGCTGTAAGGATATACCGTATATACGTATATGTTATAATACACGTACCGCAGCCGTAGAATCCGGTCGTTAATAAATCATGCAACGGGGGAACGGCCGCGACTTAAACTCTACGATTATCCTATGTTCAACTACCGTAACCCTTGAACCAGTGAATTATGATTCTCGATATTGCGGCTGTAAAATTCCCTACGAATGACATTCGGACGTTGATCTTATCCGACTACTTATATGCCTCTGATTTTCTACCACGATCAATATCCCTGCAGTAGGACTAACTTTTGATACTAATGTTTATCACCCGTACGAATTTCGACCTCGTCTCAGAAATGTTACTTTCACTTCGTCTTCGGACTCGAAATTTTAAAAATGGTAAGAGATCGATGTATCACAGCAATTATAGACTAAAAATCTTGGATCGACTGTTTCAAAAATATATCATTTACCACCGACAGTTTGCAGCAACAAATTGAAAGAAAATAAATAACAAAGAACAGTAAATTTTCTCACCAACTGTCAATACTCCGTCTAAAGAATCAGAATTCGCATAACGTGACGAAGAGTTTTCAAAACCGAGTCGAAAAACGGTATTGAGAAAATAGATTTTCGCGGAAATCGACCCTTTCGCCGAAAATGACCGTTCTTCCTGTGCGGTCTGTCCTCGTGTTCAATCTTCTTCTATTTCCGAATACAGGGTGGCCATAAATTTTTGGAAAAAAAATTCCATGACATTTCTAGGTTTTCTCCGACATTTTCCCAGTTCCAATAAGTTACCAAAACCTAAATCGTTCAGCTTATCAACTCTATATTCGGTTCACATTAAATTCGAATTGAAGAAAAATATAATGTACAAAAAAAAAAAAAAATTAGTTCAAGCCAATTTGATTTCTCGACGGGAAAAAGTAAGCTTGTTACCTCAAAAGATCATTTCTAATTTCCATGATACAAAACTGATATTTTTAGTTTTTTCCATCGCGAAATTAAAAATCCCCCGACAATTCCAGGTTATGCACGCTCGCTTTCAAATACCCTAAAATTGTCAGTGTTTCCAGATACGTGGCTACCCTGCGAACAGTAGTAAGCGACGAATTTTCTCGTCCTCGAAGCCACGTGGTGAGAAACATTCCGGTATTGCCAACCTTCAATTTTTTCCGGTAATGGTATAACGACAAATGAGAATAGTCACGGACTATTAATGTAACATTATGTTAGCCACAGGCATAGGCGTTTTTCTCGGTCAAACGCGACGCGGGTGTCAAGATAACCGGATACATTCAGCGGTTTGCGGTCGGAGGTTTTACGGATGCGAGAGATGAGGGCTGTGCAGCTCCGTGACGTTTGAAGTGATTTAAGAAGGTTCGCCTGTTGGCAAATTGAGCCGACGCACATGGCCCGCAGCAGCGGTAACTGTTGTGGCATATAAACGTGCCTCACTGCCTTGGCAAAATCGTAAACAACGCTATATGTTTAGTCGGCAGGGAGCTTATGGATACCGGTAATTCCGAATTTGATACTTTCGCAAACAGCATCGTGTATAAGGTGAGAGGCCGCTTTTTTCGCCCTCTGCAATTCGCCCCTCCTTCGGTTCCCTCCATAATACGGGAGAAAAGTACACTTTGTATCGTTTCTAAAATTACAATTTGTATGGACCGAAAATACACATACACTGTTTTTTTTTTTTTTTTTCAACCACAACGATTTGCCCTCTCGATATTTTTTTCTCGCTGATTTATGTCTACAAATTTTTGATTCCTTGGAATGAAGGAGGAAATTTAAAAATCATTACAATCGTTACAATTTTGTAGACCAAGTCTTAAACAAAACCTTCGTGTTCTAGAATAACTTTGTCGTTTAATTGCACCTGTTTTATTATGTCATTCGTGAAAATTGTAAATGTTGTAAAAGTTTTTCAAAATTATCGAAATCGTTGGTCATAAAATAGAAACTACGGAAACTAAAATTCATTCGTTTTCCCGTGACGATTATCACCAAAATCTCAAATCGCGTAATTGTGAAAATTGATTTCTCGCAGCATTATTACAAAGGAAGTAAAGCTCAGTAATCGCATTTCAATAATAAAGTAATAACAAAGTTGGTAAAATAAAACAGTATCATTATTTCATTTGAAATATCCTCGATATCTCGGAGCTCTATAAATTCCAAATTATCACGGGTATTATTGTAATTATGGATACTTGAGCGCGATGCGTGGAGCTTAAAAAGCTGCTTAAGCTAATCGTTTTCGCTACGTGCACGCTGGAAAATGGGCCGATCTGAGCCCGATCTAATTTATAGTAAAGGATCTAATTTCGTAGAAAATTCAATTTCAACTATCATATTGTTCGTTTGTCAATTTTTGTGAAAAAAAATTGTCACATAAAGAATGGAGGAAATTCTGACAGCTCGTATTTGAGCCAAGATATTTGACTTTCGATTGAAAAAAAAAAAAAAAAAACTACGTGAAGCCGCAACATTGTCCAGAAAATCAAATCGTGCCAATGAATCGCTGACGATCAATTAGCGGTAAAGAGCATGAAAAAAAAAACGGCGAGTCTTCATTCGCTGAAATGGCCACAGAAACTGTGGCCGAGTTGAAAAAGGTAAGAAAGAAAAGAGAAGAAAAAGACTTCGAGTTTCGCGATCATCGTGAATAAATTACGAATGAACGCTTCATCGCTTGAAGCCATTCGTACATATTATTTCGGTTGGCATCCCGCAGTTGGAAATGAGACGTTAATTCGAGGCGGCATCTCCGGAGGCTTGAAACAAGATCTTAACAAGACTGATAAAAGCTCAGCGAGAAAGCTGGGAACAAGGCTCGACCCATGTTTCAAAGGGTCTCGTCGACGTCTCGAAAACCACGTTAAAGAACTTTCAGAGATTCTCATCGCGCCATTCAGGCTTCAAATTTAGACGACCTGCTCCATTATACTTTCACAGATTTCATTTCGCAAATTCAACCATAGATTTTCGCGTATCTGATCTCGTTATACGCTCACTAGCTCCGGGCTCATTCCCCGGCGGTATAATAACATAAACTCGCGAGACAAAAAAACTACGCGGGATATTCAAAGGCCCAAGCGTTTGAATTGATCAGGGATCAAGTGGACGATGCTGGTGTTGGATGCCCTATTCAGATTTGGCAGTCGTTAACCTTCCATTTATCACGCGCCGTTTCTGAGGCGATAAATACGAGCCAAGATATCGAAGAGAGATGGATGGAGAAGAAAATATTAACTGAATATCAACTGTGGGGCATCGTGTTCGTTTCACTCGAAGTTGAAAACGAAAATGATCGACGATTACGAGATTTGAAACGATGATAAATATTTTTCACGAGAAAAATTAACCGGTCGAGTAGGGGATAAAATGGTAGTTTATAATTGATTCGTAAAAAAATTATAACACGATTCGGTGAAAGAAAAAAAAAAAAAAAAAAACTCTAGAAAACCACTTGTTTATAATTGTAAGTTAAGTTAAACTTCAAAAATAGATCAACAGGTATTAGGTTCGCACTTGCTTATCCAACCGAACTGTCCAAAAACTGTCGAATTCCAACAATAACTCGATTCACATATATTATCGAAACTAGTGGATAGAAACTACTTTTTTTTTCCGACATTCGAAATTCCTTTGACGATGGAAATGAAAATCTTTGCGGAGAAACAAAACTAAACTTCTTGAAGTTGAACAGTCATTGATGATTTTGACTTATTTCAACAATGCTGAACACTACCGGCACTTATCGATACAAAATAAGTTCGATACAAAAGTTACAATCACTTCGTTGAAATCATGGTCAGAGCCACAGAAACATGACCAAAATGAAGAAAAATAATGAATATCACCGGTGAAGTAACAATTTTTTTGAATACACGTTAACGATTATATAAAGTTTCCCAGACCCCATATAAATTGTAAATAGTAACGATAAAATCACAGTTACCAGTTATCAAGGGTTCAGGGCACGCCAGACCGCAATCAGAAATCGCAGTATCTTCTGTCTTCTGAAAACGAGTGTAACTCCGAAATTATTTTCACACTATCACCAGAGGAAGAATAAGGAGAAAAAAAAAAAAAATCGCACTGCACGTTATCACTCGATGCCTACATCACGATACAGTTTGTAATATATTCGTCGGAAACGCTGCGCGTGAAACAACTTTTCGACCAAATACAGGCGCGCTGTAACAATATTCTAAATTCCCTTTCGCACACCGTCTGACGCGGAATAAATTGACGAGAAAACGCGACGAGGAATGATCCGAAAGAGCGTAAGACGCGAGCCGAGCCGCCGATCGCCGAATGACACGCGACTCCGCCGCAGAAGACTTTGTGTATCCGTCAGTCTCGGTATCCAGGAGGCAACAAATATACTCCCACGAAAGTTCGGGATACTGAAATTCGGAAGCATCCCGCGGTGCGCCCGTGGCTCTTGTTCGCTGTCAGGGGACCTGGTGGGAGGGTTCGGACCGTCGGGTTTCGGGCTCGGCCCCGAGAACCAAGCCTGCTTATTTACACTGGTCACTGCACCCTTGCGCTGGTCGAGGTCCACTGCTCATCCCCGATTTTCGGTCGGCCAACCGACTGACCGAGTATCCCACTTTGCGAATCGACCGACGAAAATCGCGCGTTTCTCACCACCGCCTAACCTGAGCCACGTCTTGTGGAAGACGGAAGCCTGCTAACGGGATCTTGGAGCGGTAGAAATTCGTTGCCGGAATCGCGAGGATTTTGCTGACCGGATTTAGAAGCGAATTTCTTTCATCGAAGGATTCGAGCATCGGTTGCGTTGTGTTTCGGCTGTGGGTGAGAATTCCTTTTTGAAAACTAGGAGGAAACCAGACTGTTAATGACCAGGAATCGATGAATATGACTGCTGAAGTCATTGGAGATCAGGACGAACATCAGGAAATCACACTACAGGCGTTGGAATTCATGGAAATCGATGCGTAAGTCTTGCGGTGAACGACAAATAGTCTCAATCGTTGAAATTTCATTGTTGCACTAAAAATCATCAAAGATTGCACTCCAATTTCAAGCAATCAATAGAAATCATTCGAAAGCAATGTAATTGAATTGGAAGTATTCATATACGGTGCCTCGTATGTATGAAAATGAACCCTTTCGACCCTTTTTACACTTTTTGACATCATCTTTAGTTACTCAATTTCAAACTTGTGGAAACTGATTATACTTCAGAGCTACGCCGAAGTAAAAATTTCAGTAAATATAACGCACGAAAATGGACATCTACAAACGAGTCGTTGAATCGAGCATCGCTATCTCTGACTCATCGAAATTATCTGGAATCTGTACCGTAATTCAAAATAATCAGTCAACTCGCGAAAATATAGACACCTGAAATTGGAAGGCAAATGAGAACGAGGCTAAAGTTAGTAACACGAAGCGTAACGAAACGTCGGGGGAAAAATCATTATTGCCCAATTTCTGAATGAACTTAAAGGAGTTGACTATCCAAAATATATGAGTACGTTTTGATTATCATCATGATTTGCCAAATCTCAGACAATGGTTACTGACTTCATTCTCGTAAATGAGAAAACTTGTTCTTCTCGTTTTATTACCAATTGGACTGATTTTTTCAAAGAGCGAAGAGAGTGTCAACGGACGGAGGAAGGTATGAATGAAGGAGGATAGACATTTCTTACTTCGGCGGCTGCTATAGTCGAAATCCAAGGGGCGGGGACTCACTAATAACCGGCCCGTGGGGCCTACGCTCCCTGTGGTCCTAGAGCTCAGGGGTTTTGGTCTATAAGCAAAGGCCGACGATTTGTCAAAGTAAATCAGCCCTGGTCTGACGTCTTGACCAGCAGCCTCCGTGAAATCAGATTTTTCCGGCACTACTGCATCTTGCACTTCACTGGACTCGCGGCTTCTAGTCTTACTTCTAAACGCGGTGTTATCGAAATGTAAAGCGAACGACAAAAGGGCGCCAAGAATCACCGATGTTTGCTGAGAGAACTCATGACTTGGTAGATAAATTTGGAACAAATTTTATAAAACACTTTTTTTTTCGAATACGGAAGAAGTTTTACATCCAAGTAAGCTGAAACTAGCAGCAATAATTAGCAGCCAAACGTTCTAATGTTCATTTGAATAAGGCAGTTGAGTCTGAAAATGAAAATTTTGTGAAATACCTTGAGCCCCAAATACTTTCATAGAATTTCGAGCACAAGACTGAACAGCATTTTTCTATTACGAAAAAGTTTAACACGTTTGCCTGCTAGTTTCAGCTTCATTAAATCCATAATTTTTAACTGAAACACGTGATTGTCAACGAAATTGTATAGAACTCTCAATCTACAACTTTTTTTTAACTAACAACCAAATAAAAATAACGTATTCGCAATAAGTATCTATAAATCTTAATTTTACATCATTTATATGGCTCTCGACGATATTTTCCCTCATACCGTATTTTTTTAATTAATCCATTAGCTCGAAAAAACAGCCCATCTTGGAAAATGTGGTAAAGAAATAATTCACGATGTAAAATGAGCTGATTCCTAACGAAACTGAACAAACGATACATATCTAGTACTGAAAAAACTGCAAAATAACGCCACGTAAAACGTCTACGATGTTGATGAGAAGTGGATTTTTCGAGTAGAAATTAGCACGGATCTCAAATATTTTTTGTACCAGACACGATTTCTTACTCACAGACGGGTGGATTAAATTTGATTTGATAAACTATTCTACAAAAATTCTTTCCCGACGTTCTTGATTAAAATGCATACTTCACCAGTTGTGAAAAAAAAATTAAAAAAAAACGTGACACGCGTAGTAATTTATATAAAAAAAATTGTACGAACACCTAAAAGAAACGCTTCTTTCATGAGCATCTTGGAGAAACAAGGGAACGAAAGAAAAACACAGAAAATGTTTGAAACAACTCTGGATGCATGTGAAAATTCGGTTACCGGTATAGCAAAGCGCTTATGTAGTTTATACGCAGCGTGATGCCGAGTTGGTGGAATTTCTCCGGCATGGTTCGCCGGCCTCTGGCAATTCAGACGCGGGTGTTTAACACAAAATTGAAACGTGATATCGTTCTGTAGTGACCGTCGCCGTCACGAGTTATAAATTTGTGGTCCCATTCCGAGGCACATGAAACAGACGAGTTACTGTACTGATTGGATCCCAGAAGGGGGCGCGACAGGTCGATTTATCGTCGGCTCCCGGTCACACGAACCTGCCTGCAGTCGCGGAACATTTGGGGGAACGTACTCGATCTATAGGAACCGGACGACGAACGGAAAAAAAGAAAAGAAAAATCAGAAGAACAAAAAAAAAAAAAAAACAATAAGTAAATAGATTCGGAATATTTAGCCGCGTGGGCTCGCGTCGCTTCCGGTATGATAATTCGACCAGCTTGCATGCTTGATTCGGGGCCATAATTCGATATGGAGACTGCTTTTTCATCGGTCAGCGGTCGATTTACCTATAAATGAATCACCTGTAATTGCGGCGATCTGTATACGCCCTGATTACGTAATTTAATGGATTGTTAGATAGGTAGAGAGAGAAAATATGCGACCGTCCTTATGCGCTATGAACATGCGCTATAAACAAGTACATAAAATGATCGGATCGACACTTTTCGTGTTTAGCTAAGTCGATGATGTGTTTTTTTTTCTTTTTTTCTTCTCAAACTATGATTTCAGGGTTGATAAACTTGGAAGGGAAGAACACCCGTCACGGCGTTCCAACAGAGCGAAAAGAATGTGGCACGTTTCAAGGGGTTATATGGACGGTCATATAATGGATCTGTTGAGGCGGAAGGCGAAGTAACAAACTGACCGAAATTCAGAGTTCATAAAAAAAAAAGCCCCGGTGCATGGCTTAATCGTCAGTGACGCTTTGCCCTCCGGAGGTCAATTAGTCCGGTAAATTTTGCCACTTTTCAGTATTGTTATAATGATCTTGGACGTGGATATCGCAGACTAGGAAATTTCCTTTTCAGTTGTGGTTCAAGATTTGCGCCGTTTCTTTGAATTGAATATTCAACTGGTTTAGTTCGGTCAAAAGCCAGGGTCAATAATCTAATGTTATACGCGTGAAACTGTCTACTTCGGTATTCGAATTGACTTTGCCATTGGAATTTTGTTTTATGTGAGTCACAGTTTGTAAATTACTAACTTTGATCGGTATTTGTTGAAAACCAGATAAATCAAGTCATTTTTCTCTTCAAATTGAAGTGACCACGAACATCCCTTCGTTTCCAATCGTCGTGGGCAAGTTATAATTAAAGTGTTTAGATACACATTTTACAAGATCTCACGAAACTTGGCTAATTTTTCACGATCATTTCTTTTTCCATCTTTCCCGTCGCCAGTAGGTTTGTGAAATCATTATAATTCACCTGAAACGATGAAAATTAACCGAGAAATAACGTTGATTTGAATCAGTTTGGATTCCTACCAGAATTATCTGATTACAGAGAAATAAAAAAATGATATCGAATTAAAAAACATCGATTCGAATTTTCAGGAAATACAAAAGGAGTAGAAATTTTTCGAAACCTGCTTGAATTAGAATGAATTGGAGATGTATCGATAAAAAAAATTGCAATTCATGAATTATGAAACGAATCGAGTTGGAATAAAAAAATTTATCTCAAGTAAAAAATTTGATTCAAATTAACTCGACTCAAAAAATTATCGTCTCACTCAAATATCGAGTTATTTCTCCCTCGCCTTCCCGCTTCTGCAGAAAATCATTCGTAAAGTTCAAAGCGATCAAAAGTTCCATTCAAAAAGCCCACGCCAATACTGAAAACGACGTCAGGATTAGTACAGAGTAACCTTAAGAGCATCGCAGATGATGATGAAGCGAAATTGTGGGGGATAAAATTTTGGGGAAAGGGATGAAGGATAGTCTGTTTCGAAAGTACGCCCGGGGGACGCTCTGCCGATTTTGCCATTATTCTTTGCGCCATGTTAAATTATGGAGAGTGTGAATGAAATGAGTCGATAATACCCGAACGCACATAGCTTCGGGCCGAGACGCGTTGTGACTTATAGCGGAATGGTAATGGGCCTTTTGTGCGTTGTGTAGGTGGTCGTCTGCAGGCTACGCGATAGGCGCCCGCCGACCTGGCCGACCATGACTCGTCTCTTCGCATTTCATGCCTTAAGCGTACCGGGACAATCTTTTGAAACTTGAAAATCAACCGCGCATGCGCCAAATAAATCAATCTCATTGGTCGGCGAAATCTTCCCGCAGCGATATTGTTTGTCTGCGACGCAGGCGTGCCAACGTACGCAAAATGTGTACGTTTGAATTTTCAAAGAGCATAAGCATCAAATTCCGACCGTTATTTGAAGAGTCAACTTTCCGACCCGATAACAAATGCTTCCCAAACCTTTCCGAGTCACTACCTCAATTATTTAAGATTCTAACCTCAAAAATTCGTATCAACTACCTCGCCGCCAGAAACAGTTTGACAGCTGCAAACTCAGGGTGGCCGGCCTGCACGAACAGCCGGTAAAACTCGCGCATGCGCGGTTGACTTTCAACTTTCAAGAGATTCTCCCGGTATACGCATGTACACAAAATCGCCGGATCTTTTACCGGGCCCTAAACATCCCCAACTTTTCGTTTACACGTCACAGCTCAGGTTTGATAGTCTGGTCACAATGGGTGTGCGTTAAAAATATTCGGGATATGGCTAGATTTTTGTGTAAAGGGGTTTTTGATCCTCAGGAAATAAAATCTAAACAACGAAATTAAAGGTTTTTTTTTTTTTGAGTTTCCCTCAAAAATTGCTATCGATGGATTAAAAATGAGTTGACCATCGTGTGCAGCGGAAATGTTACATCGAATTATGTCCTCGTATGTCGGAAAGGGAGTCTCGGATTAACAAATTGAGAAAAAAGGAAAAAATCGAACTTAGTACTTCACGCACGCTCCGATATCTAACCAAAAGATTTTATGTTGGATTTTTTTTATTTCTGTTACGGTTTTAATGGCAATGAAATATTTTAGGTCCGAATAGTAAATAAGAAGAGTCAAATGCATTAATCCTGTCAGACAGTTTGAATTGCGTATAACTAATTGATCCGAATCGAACGTAATTTCTCGGACGATTGAATAATCTCAAAAACGATGGTCAATGAATTCTGAGATCCTAGAAATTAGGCGTTAGCGGGGGGGAAAAGAAACTCGTGAGAATCTATCGCCGCTATTTACAAACGCAGATAGGTACGAGCAGCTAATGGAAAACGAAACCGCAACGATCTCTGACCAATCACTTTGTTGATTGCTTTTAAATTGATAACCAAGATCGTTATTACGGTGTTATAAATTTCCTACAATTATAACCCGAACACGCATTGCTTCTTCGAAATTCTTCGATCTCTGCTCTCGGCTTTAACCTGTGCAGTGGTCAATGACCATCACGTGCTCGCTAACGAGCCTCGCGATAACTTCGCGTATAACGCGATAATTCGATGCTTTACATTATGTCTTTTATACGTTGTTATCTATTCTAATTGTGAGGATGCGTAACAGAGGTGAAAATTTGTGAAATCTTGTTACGTTTCAGTATAACGGACCAAATTAGCGAATTACTTCAACACATCGACTCGAAGGAATCACATATATCGTAACCAAAATTTATCTGGGTCAGAAGTTCTTGCGTTGATTTCATGCACCGAAAAAAAAATTTCCACTTCGAAAATCGGACGACTTTTATCTCGATAAAATTTAACGCAACGCGGAATGTTGTTCTTGTGTAAAGTTGAGCAAGTTTTAGTTGACTGACATATCTTACAGCTTGTTTCAAAGGAAATGATTATATACGGATTCCCCTACCCTTTTTTCAAGACATTTCCCTTTCTGGAACCGGTATGGTAAGGACACATATTGTGTCAACGATTTTCCCCAAGTTCCTCGCTCGCTTAACATTCTGCGATGAGCGTTAATTGATAAATTGTGCAGAGAGCGGAATAAATTTGCCATGTAAAATTACATCCAACAGTCCATGCAACGTTCTTTGCCCACATTTATCCTGACCAACATTTCCTTCTTCCTTGTTCATATAATTCGATCCTATATCTACGCCTTTTCATATTTCTTAAGGAAATACAAAACAGGATATGAAACTCGCAGCAGGCGGCATGAGTTAAAAATTCATCCCATTTACGTGTCAATATATTCGAATCAAGATCAATATCCTATTTGTTGTTTACGTATTACCATTTCGAACAGCTGACAGCGGTTTTCAATTCATAAACATTTCTAGAGAGCAATTTTTTGCGCATTTTACACAGCATTTGAGCTTTTCTTCAAACATCGCGATCGCGACTCAGAATCCGGCATGCCAAGCTCTGTTCAAATTTTCCAAGTTGAATCTTGGAAATGATTCTCAAATCATGGAAATATTTTCTTGCACCCCAAAAAGGCAAGATAATTCGAAGACGTACCCTACAGCCTTTTCCTTTTTACTCGGCATCGAAAATAACAGTTGCAACTGTGTTTCAGTGGGAAAAAACGGCGTAAACTAAAAGCCATTTAAAGTGCAAAACGACGATAGGGCGGGGCTCATTGACTCGGGCGTTAAGATAGAGGGAAAATACGGGGCAACCGTAACGGCCGAAGGGTGATTATTATAGATACGTCTGCGGCGAGTTTACGAGGCTTCTTCCTCCGTACAAGGCCTTGTTCCTCGGACTGGTTATGCATCGCGGATCATCTCTCGTTAGCTCGAGTGCGTATACCATTCTCGGTTGGTCATCGACGACTTGTTGTAATTAGAAGGCTGGAGGATTTACAGATTGTTTTTACTTTGATTTTAAGCATACTTGTAAAATTTAAAAGTGATTTTCTGAATCATACTGGAGTTACTTTACTTCTCATTTTCCGTCATTTTACTTTGAGTCTGAAAGTTTTCCCATAAGGATCAATCACAGATCGGGTGGAAAGCGATTTCATGCGATTTCAAGCGATTTTAAAGTAACTACTTTTCGAAGTCGTTTGGAATTTCAACAGGTAAATACACGTGTGGCTTCTCGTGATTTCAAGAAATCGCATACGACTTCAGGCGATGTCAAATGGTTTGAAATCATTTGAAGCGATTTCTAACTAACTGCTTTCCAAAGTAACTTGCGCGTTCAACATGTGAATACACCTCCGATTTCACGCGATTTTAATCGATTACACGTGATTCCACACGATTACACATCATTTAGAGTGATTTCAAATTGACTGCCTTCCAAATGGCTTATGATTTCACAAGCGAATGCCACCTCGGACTAGCGCAGCGTGATATTACACAAAATTGAAAGAAAAATAACTCGGTTACAGTTCGGACAACCGCTTTCAAATCTGGTACAGATGTCCAAATTAAAAGTGAGAACAATTGGTATAATTTTCGTTGACCTAGTACGATTTCGATCCACAAGCCAGCACATCCTTAACCAGCTTGCGAGAGCCATGTTCAGCAGCGGATGATGGCGATGTTGATATTCACTTTACGATGAAACATGGAAAATCGAAGAACTGTCCGGAATTTAATGCCCACCGATTGCAGACGAAATGCACTTGAGAGTCTCGTTTAACAACTCGTGGGAAAAAACGGAGGGAAGGTATCGACCGAAGTCTAGTTCTAGGAAGAAGAGGACCTGGTAGCATTTCGGATTTTGTACACACGCACGCCTTGTGCAGAGGGAGACTGTAATCCATGCGTATATAGTAGAGCCGCGACTCATGTGGGCGTGAATTATGACCTGCACCGAAAATCATACGAGCCGATAAAGCGACTACCGTAATTAAGTGTCTTTAATTCAAAATAATGAGGTAGATCTTGTGAGATAGTACAGCACTCATGACCACCCACCAAGAATTCTGTCGACTGTACAAGCCCAATCTCGTTTCGAATCGATGAAGTTCTGGATAATCAAGTACCGATTACATCTTCACATGCTCACAAACCGGCTCCACCTTTGAGGTAGGTAATTAATAATTCCGTTCATTGTTTCATTAGTCTTGAAACTCAACGGCGCGAGCTTTGATACGCGAGAGAGAGAAAGATTGAGAAACATGCGTGCTGGTGGTTCATTGACAACTGTGGCAATTGGAATGTGTGACGCTGAAAATGTTTTCCATAAAGATTCTTCAGATAATGTATTGCGAAATCGTTTTTGAGTATCCCGAAGACGATCGGTAACTATCCGGTAGTCCGATAAAACGACGAATGAAGATGAACCGATAACTCAGTCACCCCGATTACGAACATTTACGGTAATCATACGAAATTGTACGCGTCCTGTTCACTTTCAGAGAAACATGATTCTGTTGACGGATATTATATGTCCAGTACTCTTTGTATACAGACGTTAAAGGTCCAGAAATGGGGCCTTTGTTGTACCGCACGAAGTGCTCAAACTCTATTGGACCAGAAGACAAAGAAAATTGATATTCATGGCGCCACGAGGGACGTCATGCCGCGGAGTTGAGAAATTTTCTTGGCTGGTTTTCGAATAACTGGACACAGGACGAAGGTGGATAACCCGAAGAACCGAGAACAATTGTGTGTGACCAAAGCACTCCTGGAAGGTACATATTTTTCAGCCAACAGTGAAACAGTTACTTGGCTTGAAAGTTCTCGATTCCATAGGACTACGAATTCGAGTTCCAAGTTATCAAAGAAGGTCTCAAATTCCCAACATTTTTTTTTTTTTTTTGTTTTGTCACTTTTTTTGTGTAAAGTGCACCGTGAAACGTGTCCGCAAAGATGTTATCCGTCGCGCAGCTTCAGAGAGAAAGTGTAAACAAAGTAGCGGTGCGTCCCGACACGACATCGCTTTGCTGAGATCCGACTGCAGCTACTGCAGAGAGCGGAAAAAAGGCAGATGTTTCACCAATCTCAATATTGAGTATACTTTTCACGTCAATTTTGAAGAAAAACCTCGAACAGCAGGAACAGAGGTCCAAGTTCAGTCCACGACTCCACAACATTATGCTTTCGAAGATGAATACTCTGGCAATAAAATGCAGAAGCCAAGTTTTCAACCCGAAAACATCTTGGATCTGACAATATAACCTTAAGTCAAAGTACTGAGCACTATTTTGTCATCGACAATTCTCTGTTTCGAACTTTGACGTCTAGGAGCAATTGAAACCATTGGTTAACTGGCATTACAAATGTGAGGACCATGAAACATTTGATCTACGGCTATGACGAACAGCCATTTTTTTGGTCATTTTATGACTCATATAAAATTTGGTAGGTTTATTTCATCTGACAATGATCACTCGTGTGATCAGATTTCCGGCTTTCACTATGACTACTGTGGCTGAATGCGACATTGTGTTCCAAATATTACCCACTACACAATTCATCCCAACGTGTTGCGAAACCGTAATGAGTTTCAGGTGTCGAGTTATAAATTTCAAAGCATAGAGTGTGCACACGTTAATTCTCTCCACGAATGATATTTATTAGAATTTTTGTCATGCTGACCATGTTCTGGCGGTTGTGTGGGCGATATTTAGAACACGGTTTTGCGCTTTTTAATAAACGAGCAACATATTTTCGGACTCAAATGAAACCCTGCCGTTTCCAATTTTCGATAGATAAATCGAGTCCTGCTGGTTTCACGGTTCTTAGAATAAACTCAGCCGCGCGCAAGCAGATTGAACTATAAGTGAAAAGTTTGAGGACAGCCCGAGTTTTCCTCCCTGAGAATTTCAGTACCTATTTGCGTTTCACTGAGGATGGCCATGAATCCAATCTCCGCGTCACGTGACGCAAAAGGTACGTCACAGTAGTGATATCGTTTGATAAGTTTATTTTGGTCAGGTCGAGTACTGTTCATCGATGGCCGATAGCGCCATGTGCGATAAATGTCTATTTGAAGTAGGTGTCGCATGCTTGGTGTTACAATTGTCGATAAGAAGATTATACTATAGGCGTTTTGGTGAAGCAATCATGGCACGATCACGTATAACTCATAAAACACGTACGACTTCCTCAATTAGGCAGTCATAAATCTTCAGAGCCGAGCACGCCGATCGAAGGTATTAAAAACTATGCACAGTCGACTCTAAACTGAAAATAAATTTGACCTGTTTATAAACGGTCACTCTTTAATCACAGCCAGCGTGTGCCTGCTACACGAAATGCGAATTGCACAATTTGTTTTCTACAAAGCGCAACGGGGAACAACTTGGGAGGCGCTTCCAAGAGGGTTCTGCGTGAGGAAACGTCGGAGAACTCCCGTCTCTGACTCATTGTCAGGGGCCAAGCGATATCCAACCCAAACAAAACGCGTTTTACGAAACGACCAATTCTAACGAAGTCAGTGTCCAACCCTCGATCGTAATTATCCTCGAATTTAATCACCCTGACATTTATCGAGGCTATTTCTGTCAATGGTGATGGATTTATCGAAACTCCACTTTGTACCCTGTACGTGGTGCGTGCCATCATGAAACGGAACACACAAGCTTAAAAAATTAACGCCAAGCCGTAAAACATTAGGAAAAATGGTTTGATTTTCCTGTGGAAGCAGCGATCGACTGCATTTCTTCTTTGTCCAGAATGCCTGGAAGCTATAAAGTGTGATTCAATCGCTACAAGTGTCTGCCTATCCGTTCCGTCAGGCAAATAATCAAGTGAAGCAGCTTGTGCAAGATTACGGTGACTCAATATTGCGAGATTTGGAAGAATCCGGATTAAATGTTATTTTTTCGGGTGCAGTAAGCGATGTACGGAATACTAAAGTTATTGTTGATTAGTGAAATTTCAGCGTGAAAGTAGGCAGGTAAAAGTTCTTGGAAGCGAAATGTTTTTTTCATGAAAGTACAATGAATAAGCAAGCGTAAACAAACGTGAAGTTTGAACGTTCAATTTGTTAATCGAAGCCTACGATAATCCGTGAGAAAATGTTGGTTCCTAATGTGTAGAAACAGGCCAACTACCATATGCGCATCCCCCGAAGCCATTGATTTTTCATTTAACGTATTTTTTCAATACCTCGGAAGGATTTACGACACACTAATTTGTAACGCTTCAAATGCCTCACGGTGGGACACAACACTGGGATCAGTAGATTCATTGCCTAAAAAACGAGCGTTGAGTTTCCAGAAAAAAAGGCGCCTTCTTTCAGCGCTGAGAAACCCATTCGTCACGCATAAGAAATCAGATGAGTTTACGAAGAATTTTATTTTTAAACATAGCTCGCGTACACAAGCAGCAGCCGAGTAAGTACATACCGTCTTAGAAGTGTAAAAAAAAAAAAAATACATCATATAAATGACAATATTGATCCTAAGCCCTGGGGACAGAATTCCAGCCTCCCATCCGTTCAACAGAGAGCACTGACGCACGAATATTTTGTCCGTGCCACCCGAAGTCATACTATGACATAAGTGTAAAGCCGTCACTTCGTGCCTAGGCATACATACCTACCTATCTACCTACCTGACTAACTGCCTCGGTACCAATAATTCTCTTTATAACTATACGTCAATGGCTATCGCCCAATGGCCGTAACGAAACCCAAATACGAAAAACATGTTGGGTACTTGCGGTAATGCTCCATGTGGACCTCAGCCGACCTACATATGGGTAAAGGTCCGAGCCACGGGAGGTTCCCTTCTATTGTTTCTACCAGGAGACCTTCTCAGGATCGAAGCAACGCTCATGTAGTCACGCGAGTGTTTCGCACCTCGAGTTTCACTAGAATCCACAAAATACATTCTCCGTCTGCTTCTGTTTACACCAGCATCAAATACCGAAGCGAAATTCACGGAAATAATCCACTAGACAGAAGTTTTTTCGTGTTTCAATAGTCATGGGATGAGTCATTGAGGTCTACCCTGGATATAATTTTAAGCAAGACTGAAAACAAGAACTTACTCTTTGGAATGACCTGAAATTTACTCTACGTTCATCGCAATAGCATTCACCAATATCGAGGATTATGAATTGATTTTTCACGAGAAACAAACCATTTTACTATTTATATTGAAAAATTGTCTGTGTTCATGGTTTATAATTATGCAGTTGAACCGTGAACTACCCATGATACGCAGAAATAGATACCTGAGATATTTATATTCCATTCTAAATTGGAAAGGACCAGGCAATTGTTTTTATCCAACCAAGGAAAGCGACCGAGTTCTCAATCTCGGCCGTTTCACGGAACTTTATTCTCAGTTTGTAGCGAATGCGAATCACGAAGAACCGATAAACAAAAGTCTGTAAACAAAACGTGATTGATAAACATTATCAGTCAGATGTGTGTGTCTAAAATGTTTCGAAACTCCGACAGTACAGACACTTTCGTACGATACCCTGAAGAATGGAACTAAAAGTGACTCAATTCCACATGAAAACTGATAATGTGGTTTTCGTATCGTCGACGACACCAAATTAGTGGTGAACTGATCAAAGACTGTTGCCGATACCTTTCAGAAGTAAAAATTCTACCATGAATCGCCGGCGTGGATTAAAAATCGTCGGAGGAATGGTGAATGGCACTGCAAGTTTCTCTGTACCGATACGAGGGAGGATGATGGAAATACGAGGTACCCATTTCATCTTTCCACGAGGCGTCGATGTTTCTGGAAATATCATAGCGTAGTATAGAGTGATCTCGGGGTGGGGGCACCCGTGAATGAAACTAACCACGCGCTCTGAATGGACCCGAGGGAGCCAGGAGCGTGGTGAGTGTATTTCCGACGGTGTTTACACAGAGAGACGGCCGCGCAAAGATCACGCGGGATTTGAAACATAACAGAACCCTCTACACCTCCGCACTTGGCGTAGGGGTGGCTACGGAGGTGGTGGCAGTACACTCTTTGGCCACAGGGCCTCGTCTAAATACCGTCTATTTCGAGCCACACGCGGTTTCACGATTCTGTGATTTTAGAAAGCTAGATAGTTTCGACCATAAAAATAGCCACCACTGTATCACCATCGGAGTATTACCCAAAAGATTCGGGTACTTTGTCTGTCTCCTTTATCCGTTGCAACAATCAACACTTGAGTGGTTTTTCCCCATTCTTCAAAGCATTTTGGTCACAAAATATGCAGCATAAAACTAGCCACCTCCATCACTACCGAAGTTATAATGTTCCTGAAGGGATTTGAGCACTTTGTGCTCTTTTCTTCATCTCCCAGAGAAGTCCTTTTCGAAGGACTTTTCATCAGTCTAATTAATCGCACCGTGCCACAACCTGCGGTTGGTTCGAGTCAATGCCGTAATGATTCTACGAAGATGAGAAACTACCATTGAAGGAAGCTTTTCACTGAGTGGGAACCTGTTACATTAGAAATCCATTGGTCCCCAGCTCATTTGCGCGTTTATCTATCAAAGTTGACTCTCGTGAGAAAACTACGCCCAGTTTCGCCGAGGCTCATTAATCTTATAATTATGTGCTCTCTCTTCGATTTGCAGGCTTGGAAATTGAATGTCGCAACTCAACATTTGCGAATGTTGCGCGATGTTGTGTCCTGATTTAACGTGTTATCCGGTCGCTACCTTTCTCCTCATTTCGATTTTTTTAATGCCCCGAACATGTCTCGGAAACGCTGAACGAGAGTGAAACTGATTGTGAGTAAAATTTTATCTACGCATATTTACTCGGATCATACTGTGGCGCTGTTCCCACAATCATCGTACTTCGTCAAATTCGGTTGCGCGTGATGCGAACGGTTAAACTTATTTGTTCTTGCCTCGGTCAGTGTTCGTCTCACAGACGTGACACGCACGATCGAGTACGTGACCGATTTCAGAACGACCGGTACGTAAAGCTTGGAAGGTTTCGTCCTCTGGTACTGCGATGCAACTGCAGCAGTTTAAACACGATAACCGTGTAATTCATCGGATGAATTGAAGCTGTTCAAATCATGCGTCTGCACGCAACATGAAAAGGATAGACATGAGGACGCGGTCGGTATGAAGCGACTATTTATGTCCTGAAGCACGAAATTCTCTTGAACACGAGAAAATGAATTACAATACCTGTTTCACGGAGAAATGAGATGGGAAAAAAAACCGTCCAACACAACGTTTTATTCCACGGCTTACACTGTAGAAATATATCACTCACGCGCTGTTATCTTGTTTTAATGAAATTTGGGCATGGTTCTGACACGAGTTACATGGTTTCGATACGGTGTTACTCATGTGTTAGAAAACAGCTTGACTCAAAGACGGACACGTTATGTGGTAACGATGTGGTAAGCATGGCAGTATGCGCATAAGCTGATGAGAAACCACGATATTCGTCCCATAATAATTTCAAAGGATGAGGTTGAATTTTCATGGTATTCTTATGCGGCGAGTTATCCGAGAACAATTCACGAGGTACATAGGCAAAGAATACACTTGACGAACGTCACTGAAAGATTAATAACAGTGAATCCGGTACTCGTCAACCACAAAGACAACGACCCTATAAAAATCTGGACCTAGAGTGAAATCAATGGTAAATAAAAAACGAATAATATCGAAGAACTGTCAAGTATCAAAATTGATCCAATGTACCAAGAGGTACTCTACAAGCCACGGTTTGAAGATTGCAAGATTTGATGAAGTCGACGAGGCTGAAGAATCAATGCTTAATTCACACGATGGCAATGCACGCTGTGAAAGTTTCTTGGCAGGTAGAACTGCGCTGATTTTGAATGACCGATTACTTCTACAGAAGTATCAAGCAAGGTCAAAAGTCTATGAGATATTTGAAAATGGCAAAGTTTGTATAGTTTGCCGACTCCTGACACTCACTTAGCCTAGTTGGCTATAGCTGAAGGACACATATCCATCTCGTCTGTAATTGCTACTGTCGAGTTGCGTTGATGAAGAATTCGAGAGATTTTTTGCGTCGAGGAAGAGATACCGATTTCTTGAATATTTTTGAAATTAATGATCGAAAACAACTTATGCATCGCTGAACGGTCTCTTCGTGTTTGATTACACGAACGTATCATGCGAATATTGTGAATATTATGAAGCCGGTTTCGCATTACTTGTATTAGTCGGGGAATGCGCAAATATTGGAGTACTTAACGAACTTTTAAGAGTATTTATATTCGACGAACCTCCCGCACAACTTATTATACCTTATTTGGCGAGCATTCGCACTCGAGTTCATTCTCCAAATTCTTCAGTTCTTCTTTCTTCGTCGTTACTATGCCTATCTGTGTATACATATTACTCGCGAATGTTGATATGTTCATAGAATATTCACGAGTGGTCTGGGAACGGCAACAAATATCAACATAATTACGTCATCTTGCGTCACAAGCTCATATATACATTTATCTTTATATACCATAACGATTCGCGGTACATAATCTGCAATATAATTGAATTTGAAATAAAAACGAGACGAGTATTTACTTTCTCATAAAAATTTTCTCATACTACTTTAAATAGTATCTCGACAGGAAAAAATTTCCTGATTTCAAAATGTACCGTGTTTCCTTGAATATAACTAACAGCCACGCCAAGTCCGTTAGAGTGTAGGTATAGGTACACTGGACGAAACCCATTCATGAGCAATTGAGGAAATAAAAAACATGTAATTGAGCTCATGTATTAACCATCAATATTTTTGTGCAAACAGTTAGAAATGGGAATTAACAGGGACGCAAAGCCATACCGATTCTACGGATCAATTCAAAATTACCCAACAGACACTGGTACACCATAGTACTTGATTACACCGGTAAACACGATTTTTGAGTTCGGATTCTAGATCCCAAATTTTCATTTCTTCCACGTAAATAGTTTTGTTAGATAAAGTTTGCTTTTGTAGAAACGACAAGTTTGTTTAACTGTTATTTATAATCAATTGTTTGAAGAAATGGGTAATTTTTCATACAATCCAAAATATTGATCTGGTTTCTACAAAAGTAAACCCTATCTAATAAAACTACTTTTTCTCTTATTAGCTACATCTAAGAAATTAAAATTTGACATCTAGAACCCAGACTCAAAATTCGTGTTGACCAGTGTTATTTATCAACATAAAAAAAAAACAAAATCAGAATTTATTTATTTAAATGTAGACTCGAGAAAAAAAACAAAAATTTTATTGACCCGTGTTATCATTAGTGTGTATTTTTCCAATAAATACACGAACGAAGTGTTGGCGATGGCAAGTATCACGAATTACCAAATCTTGTGTATAATTAAAAGCAAACCTTCATCATTGTGGATTGAAATTTATTCGTGGTCGGTATTTTTATGCAGGATCGCGAGGCGTAAGTGCGGCCTCTTACAGATTCGTCTTCAACTTGGAAACATGTGTCATGAATAGCATATTCATTTCTCAGCATATTTTTCTCCAAACTTTTTTGTGTCCAATTGTCCAAATACTTAACGCGCGTGGAAAGAATTAATTTTTCGTGTCCCAAATTCCAAAGCAGTGACCTACCGATTCGGGGTTGAAATATGGGAGTTTCTTTGATGGTCCTTGAGTCAAATCGCAGCGGTAAAAAGCCCTCAGACTTCGAACGAAGCTTGGTTACGTTCATCGTCGAGAGCTGGTTCGTTCCGATACTGTTAAAATATTATTGATGAAGTTCCCGTCGAAGAGGGTCACGGGTCGTCGGCTCTCCCCAACAACTCAATTTATTTTCGTGCTCACGGTAAGTGATTAGAGGCGTCTGTTTATCCAGTGTCTCTTCCATCCTTCGGCTCTCAGTTGGCCTGGACTGTGTGTATACTTTATACACGCAGCTCCCGGATTGACGACGCCATTTAAGCCCGCTGGCTAGGCTACTCTCCTAACGCTCTAGCCCCGCGTGTTTATTTCTTTACAATTACGACAGACGGAATATTTTCACCTATTCCCCAACCATGTTTCATCAACAATAAACAATACGTGTCAATCTTATCGTTGCACCGCTTTTTAGCCAGCTGACGAGTGATCCGCTCCATGATCGCCCGGCGCCCTGAACGTCACTCATGGGTTAAAAAGCATCGCCGATGTACCGTCTCACTCTCGTCAAAGTGTCCATGGCTACGTTCGCACGTTTCTCGGTGCTCAGAGTCCATCGAATTTTTTACACCTTCTCAAAGATTTTCATAATCCGAGAAGAAAAAGCCTCCCACACGGATTTCCATGGCTCTGAGTTTTGGCACATGTTACAATTAAGACTTGTAACCATTAGCAGTCACCGTTCGCCGTTTCCTAACAAATAATACGTAAAAAAATTAAAAGATTTTTAATGGAACAGGAGGGAAATGGAAACAACCCGGTGGCAGATGCTCCAGCAGCAGCATCGGGCCTGAGAATCGAATGTGGAGAATATAACTTTGAAGCTGGATGTCGGGAGCATAAACACGTCAACGTGAACTAAACTTGACTTTAGACTAATTTACTCTCTCCAAATGCCAAATGAATTAGCATCGTCCTCTTACGTATCAAAGAAATTTATATAACGCCTGTTCCATCAAGGTTGAGGATACTGGATAACTAGACGGAAAATGAAATTGACGAAACAAAAGGTCTGAAATAATGACGGTTTTACGACATTTCAAGTTCTACTTCAAACGATTCCTAAAAAACAGAGAAATTCAAACTTGACAGGACCTCGCAAGGCTTTGAAGACTTTACAGATTTTGTCATGTGGAATCCAACAAGACTTTGCGGAACTTGATGGTATTTCTCAGATTTCGAAGACATCGTTGGATTGAATTGTCAGAATTTATGGATATTACGAGGAGTTTAAACGATATTAATAAAAGTTCCAGAGACGTAACGTGTAAAATTAACAATAATTCACATAAATTTGTGCTGTTCAAGGCATTTGCAAAGACTTCGCAAGGATCCGCAGAGCTTTACGAGTATCCCATGGGACTCGAGGTGCGCCAGTGTAAACCGGACTTTGAGAATAATTAACCCCTCGACGATTGAAGAGAAAAATAATAAAAATTCTCACTTTCCCTACGCTGAGATAGACACGGCGTTACATGTATATATGTATATTACGACGCGCGTTGCATGCACGCAGAAATTTCCAAAGAGGTTCATAACTGCGGAGGCGCTTCCTTGCGCATCGAGGAGCTTACGTGAGGTCGGGTGAGAACGGTAAGTTGGGAGGGAGGGAGAACGGAGCGAAGGGAAAAAGGTCGAAGGAAGTAAATAATACGTGGGGGCAAGAATCCGAACCCCCTTTTTAACCCCGTTGCAGGATGTAATCACGGGTAGAGAGCCACGCGGTGTATAGGCCACTAGGTAATTCTCCGAGGAGGCGAGAATATATTTATTGTTTATTCAACGAAAGTCCGCGGAGCCCCATCAGTTAACCGGCGAGGAGGCGCAACAACAGCCTCGAACGCATGCCTGCGCACACGTGTGTGTGTGTGTAAAATACGCGTACATACTGTAGGTTTGAGTAATAAATCGTCGGCCTCATGCTTCGCACCATGCAATCAACGGGGGTCGAACAATCTGCGTTTACACATCGCGACGAGCTGCCAAAATTACAGCCATTATCACGATAAAGGTGAGAACCTCGCGGTGTTTGCTTAGCTGATCAGGACCTCGAGAGCCGCGGATCTCCTTCGACGTTAAAACTCGTACGCTACGCGGTATTACCAAATGCAATAGAGATTGTCAATTCTTCGAGGTGTGCGCGTATCTGTGTGTGCATATAATACGATACATATCAGCTCTGCGCAACACCGGTATTTAAATAGACATAAATATTGATCTTGTTGGCTCCGTGCCCATAATACGCGTGAATACATCAGGAGGAGGAGATAATATATCGTCGAAAAGAAAACGGAAAAACGTTTTCACTTCTTCGAGTGTCGTATTATATTCGGGAACGGTTCGCGTTTACCAAATACGGGGAAAGGATTCCATTGAAAATCAAATAATTTTTCGGTAGTTTCAATTTTTTCACGTATTCCAGCCTTTTTTCGTTACGGATAGCACGCTTTTTTATAATCAGAGTTGTACCGAAGATTACGATTTGACTTTTGAATATTATACTTGCGATAACTTGTAATTTTCACTGAACGTTCACATCCGTGTGGGGGAATCGTAGTCACGAACATTTGATTATCTTCCGACGTCTTCAAAAACCGTGTCAGTAAAAGAAAAGTCAGCAATTAATTGTACTCTTGTTGCCGTCCTTTCAACCGACTGCATTCTTCATCCGTTCAAGTGACAATCTCGATTAATCCAATCGGAATTCGTCTAACCGGATAAATAATGGAATTGGTTTAAAAACCGCCGATTATTGTCTGTAAGTATTAATCGTTTGGTAAAGAGAACGTTTAATTGAGTCAATTTGGAATCAACTGGTTCGGATAATAAATCACACGTAATGATACCGCTATAATTGATCTACGGAATTTCTTTCAGTTGAGGTAACAAAATAGATCGACGAAGACGAAATATCACGCTGATAAAAACCTAGGTCTGCAATTATCTGTTCCAAACAATCGTTTCATTCGGAATTTGCAAAACTTTGTAACGTCTGAAATGAACGTGGAAAATTTTCACCATAGCAATTCCGATCGCTAAGTGAACCAGTGATTTATCTACTTATATTATAATTCTGTTGAAAATCACCACAAGTTCCTGGTTTTCTATCGCGGCTCTTATCTGTCTAATCCGCATTCCAGTTGCGCTCTCGCGAAATTTAGTAGGATAAGAGTTACGGAAAATTCAAAACGACTACGTACTTATATTATACAAGATATAAAATTAATGTGTGACAGATTTTATGGTCGCTGATTTGTATAAATAATTCTGTATTAATATGCAACGAGGATAAATGCTCGTTTTGCACGAGCACTCTTGCGGCGGTGGTTAAGGAGAGGAAAGAGCGAAAATAAAAATAAAATCGGCCGCACCGACACGTTCAGCTCCGTTAGCGAATACCCCGCAAACTGTCAGCCGGCAAGCGTGCAATTAGCTTGCATCGGCCCGCGGGGATTTTCATGCCTTTTAGAGCGGGTCGTTTTGGAGTTCGCACCCATCCCCCTCAGCTCGTCAAAGGAATACACGAAAATTCGCAAATTATATGGACCGGCGATATTGGCCGTGACGAAGTCGTCAGAGGTGAGATTTTTCAAATTACCCTTTCGACCAGGGTCGTGAAACCTGATCTTAAGAATATTCAAAAGATGTGCGAATAATAACAAATTTCGCATTAATTTTCTCATTACCATACATTCGGCAAGGTCTCTGTGTATAAGTGTCATAACCTTAGGAATACAGCTGTGTAACAGTTTTAGATTCTGGTGAAACCGCAGCGGAATGTTGTGTCGTCGACTGTCACGTGTCGCATTTTAATGTTCGACAATTCGAGCAATATACAAACTTGTATGCATACGTCGTACTATGAACTTAAATTTGAGATTTCATTTCTGTTATTCGAGCTGCCTGAAAATATATACGGGCCACTTGGCATCGACTCGATGATTCGTCGTTGTCGGATTCTTTTTTATTCGAGTACAAATTTTCAAGTAACATGTTGATCATGACAATGTTGGGATTTCCTATTTTTACCACCCTGGGGAAATTCGGGACGTTTTTTTGTTTGTAAGCTTTCAAGTACATAATGCGTGGTACACTGTTAAAAATTTCTGTATGGAACTTCTTACACTGTATTAGAAATTTTATTCCGATACGGAACAGTGAATTCACCATACATTTACCGTGTATTCAATTTACGAACACAATAAATTTACTACAAAGTTTAGTGAAATCAAATTAATTTTTTGTGTTTTTCCTGTCAAATTTAGTAAAATCAAAAATTTTTATTGTAAATTTCAGACAAATGCATAGTAATTTACGTTGCTGCATTGAATTTGTAAATTTACACCTCTTTTGTGCAGTAAATGTGTAGCATATTCACAATCATTTTCAACAGTGTGCGTTAAACGCATTATCTTGAATCGTACCGTCACTTTTACGAAAAAAACAATACGAGCGAGTTGACAGATCGAGTCATATTTGTGATGTTTACAAAGTGAGGTAGTTTCAAATATTTTCGACAGTTTGAGCGAAAAATGAACAACAATAAGTGTCAACGTTTGATCCTTTAAATATACATGAGCGTGAATTTATTGAAATATTTTACCAATTACCGATACAATTGTAATGAAATTTCATTTTAATCCTAGAAAAAAATACAATTTGTTTACCAGAATAGTTGTCAATTTTTTAATTTGCGAAAACATGTGACTTTTCTCAATCACAATAACTGAAGTTCCTCTTTTTTGTTATAATTCAACTATAATAATGATATTTTTCAGAAACGGAAACAGGAAAATTGCAAAAGATATTCGCGGTCGTTACAGCTATTCAAAGTTGCGTGTTAAATTCCAATTCGTATTTATATTATAACCAGCTGTCAAACGATTAGAATAAACAGCTAATTACACCGACATAAATTTAATTAATCCTTGAAGAGATGAGCCGTACGATTGCGCGACAAAAAACTGACTCCGGTGACTTTTTAATTAAGAGTGAGAAGGTGAGGTTGAAATTATACCCAAAGACTTGCTACTTAAGCCGTTACGTGAATAATCGAAAAATAAACTTGAAAACCGATTCATTTTTCACACGTTTCGAAAGATTAAATCATCACATTAAGTACAACTCTGAAGTAAAAATATACTTTCTTGGCTGAAAACTTTTTTTTATCGATATAGTTAGTAATATTTGAGATGTAAATTTAAGATAAACTGACACAGAGCCCTAGTAAAAAATAAATCTTTTACCGTCAATTATGCACTGGAAATAATCTGCATTAATGATAATTACATTTTACCAAAAATTCGGCGAACATTCCAGGCAAACATTTTCATTGTTGACACTTTTTGCGGTGAACGAAGAGGAAAAAAAAATATTGCACAGCTGACGAGTGTCTGAATCGATGCAAAATGTGCTCCAAATATATGTGAATAGGTAATTAGCTCATTGAAACAAGCATATGCGACACAATCTGTCTTCTAGCTGATCACCGATCGATTAAAATAATGTATAAATGACTTACCGCTCAGAGAAGTTGAGGCAAAGAAGGCAGCCCGCACCATCCGATCCTTTGAACACGGGATGAACAATATTACGTGTCACAAAAAATGAAACTCACACACTGAATGAACAATTCACAAGCTGCTGCACAATGCGAAGTTACCGAGCGTATTTTCACGGTGCAGAGTGAAGAAGAATATCAGTGATCGCGCAAATTGTTTGGAACGTAGCGTTGTAGCGACGTGACGCGTTCCTCGCGCTAGTACTTAGGTATCACTAAACTAAACAACGCGTAGCGAACATAAAACCGGGATCGTATTTCGTAAGATAAAGAAAGATGAGAGAAGCGTGTAGAAAAAAAAAAAAAAAAATAGATGGAATAAAGAATCACACTTATAAATTAAATAAAACGAACCAAATGTTCCGAAAACAGTTTGTCGTAATACCAATATAAATCAAAATCACACTCGCGATTACGGCAAGCCCATACTGCTGAAGAATTTCACCGTCGCAAGTAGAACTGCACAGAACATAATTGTAACGTCGCAACGATATTGTGATAATTTATCTACCGTGTGCTGTAATCGAATTGATTATTCCTGTTCTCCGAAACGTTCCGTGCTCGAAAATAGCAACGCCGTCGTAACAGCGAAATGCATAACTGTGGCAAATATAATTTCACTGATAGCTCGTTGGACTCTGTGTCGGATAATTAATAAATCGTCCGCCGTATATTGATATAGAGCAGCAGAGATGCGATCGTCTGATAACGCGTCGCGACAAACGAAGAGAAGAAAAAAAAAAAAAAAAAAATTAACGTACAAAGTATAATAAAAAGGGGAAGGAGTAACAAATATTTGTTCTATACGATGACGAATTTTTAAACCAAGCACAACACACACTCGTTCAACCGGCGTTCAGTCGCGTGGCGAGTAGCAGCTGGTTGATGGATCGATCGTAATGCATGTCAAAAATCGGTCGAAACTGCAAGTGTTCAGGCTGAAGCGCGGAGGGGAGGGATCCGCGATCGATATCGAACGGCGAAAAACCGTTCCGCAAGGTAACTTATCGACTGGGCCCATGCACTTCGATCCTGTATCACTGACTCCTCCTCCGGGGGCTGCGAGCGTCGCGATGCGAGTGAGAAAAAACTCATGAAACCGGGATGAACAGGGGTCCGGAAATCCCGCCGAGGGTTGGACCGCCTTCGGTGGTTGCAAGCTCCTCGAGGACCGTCGACACCTTTCCTGAACTAGCGGCGAGGGCGGATAAGGCCCGGGGGGTTAGTCCGGGTTCGGGGCCCGGCCGATCCTTGGATTCCGATTTTTGGACCCAAGAAAAAATCCTGCCGGTGATTCTCGTGCTCGTCGTCTCCTTGGCGTTGCTGCTACGGCGGTACGGTTTGGGCGATAGTGCGGCGGACGCCAGTTGTGCGCGACGCATGGCCAGACAGGACAGTGCGAGCCGAAGACTGAGCCACGCGGCGACTCCTGGCCAACGAGCTGAGGACGCCCACGAGACCCGCCCGAGAGCCACGAGCGCTCGAGCGATCCCTCGATCCTCCACCGTTCGTTCGCGCCCCACTCCAAACGGGGGACGCGTGTCGTCGGGCCCCGAAACGGACTCCGATAACTTTCCGCGCTCGGCTATCGGGCCCCTCGTTTCTCGCTCCGAATTCGCTCGTCGATCAGCTGATCGCCAGCCGCAATAAGCCGGACACCATGCGCTTTTGTAGTTTGAACAACGTGTTTTTCATCGCGTTTCTTATCCTCGCTCTATTCTTTCGAATGAAAGGATGCCAGCTTTTGGGCAGTTTATAGCTGGCCCTGATACAAAAATTGGGTGATTTTCGTATCGGTACTCGTATGTCTTCGGCGGAAAGGATCGAGTCGATTGTTGTACAAGCTGTAGAATCAGCGATTCATCGGTTAATCGAAGGGCGATTCATTGAGAGGGTTGATTAATTCATTGAACGAAGAAGGGGTCGATTCGACACGAAAGATCGAAAGACTGATTGATCGGTTAATCGGGAATTGATTGATTGAACGCGCTAATTGATACATTGATTGGAAAAACCGTTCATTGGAAGGGTCGATTAATCGATCAATCGCATAGCTCTACAAACAGTCAACTTTGTAACAGCTGTCGTTAAGTTGTCCTTAATAAGCTTGATAATTTTTACGGTGGTTAGAATTTTGCTTTATTTGGATGTTATTAATTCTTTTGGTTAATTGAATTTTGCCAATATTTGGTTATCAACTTTGAAAAAAATCATTCGTTCATAGGTGGGAATAGGTTCATATAATCTATAGGAAGATTCGTCACTCTAATACTTGACGTATTATTTCATCGGTTCCTTGATATGTCTGCTTTATTTTTCGAGCGTTGACTATAATATTTGCTTTGAGAAAAACCTTGAAAATAACATTCTCAAAAAACGTTTTTAATATGTATTTTATTATTTATTCATTTAGTTTTCAGCCTGAATTTCATACTACTACCAATTTTCGAAGTTTCGTCAAACTTTTGAGAATTTCTAAATTAGTGATCGAGAAATAATCGTTCTAAAAAAAACATAAACGAATGACTAATAAAAAATTTTTGTATGCAAGAAGTTAATACTTTCGAAAATTAACCGCACACGTTACCACGTAATTCATAAAATGAAGCGTTGAAACATGATTCTTGACGTCATATATATAACTATAAATCGCTCCGAGTTCCGTTGAATTTCCTATTTTGGAACGATGCAGGTGCCGCAACAATTTCAGATGCTGAATAAACTTCTCACACATAAAACTATTGAAATGATCCTACTACGCCGTACATGCCGAGTTGGGCTCGAACTTGGGTGGCCATTCAAAAATTTCCGACGTTTCGTTTATAACATATATGTTTTACAATTTCTTCAATGAAATAAACGCAGAGGCACGTTCTTGAGCAGCTGAGAAGGTAAACCTATCAGCAAAATAATCTAAGAGTACTGATTAACGAATAAAGTAAATCTTCTGACATTTTTGCAGCGTGAAGATTCAAAGAATCTTCATATGAAGAGTGAATTCCTAACGACAGAACGCTCCGTCGTCTGCTATAATTTAATGCGCATGCGCCGCAATCCGAGAGCAGCTGTTTGCCAGGGCGACCAACCGTCAAAAACGTAACCTCAAAAATGTTGAAAGTTATCGCTGGCAGTTGTGTTCAACACTGACAGCTGTCCAAATTTTTAAGGTTACGTACACGCGGCGAACTGTCGTCCAAATTTATGACGGTTGGTCGCCCTGACAAACAGCTGCTCTCGTATTGCGACGCAAACGCATTAAACCATACCAGACAACGAACCATTCCGTCGCTAGCAATTCACACCGCATTTATACTAATGCTTACGACGAGGATTTGTTGTTCGCGATCGATAACAAACGAACAGAATCGGAGAGCAATCGTAGCCCCGATTTCCTTCCATGTAAGTAGCTGTCGAACATGGAATTGAAATAAAAACAAAAAAAAAAGAAACTCGATTACTTGGAATGAACTGGATTTTAATAAAGTGGCATTTTGTCGTTTCCTTGAATGTATGTATATAACCCAGAAAAACGGAGCTTGACTTACAGCGTAACGGTAAATCCATGGCGATAGTGCCGCGACACATGGGACCGTGGACGTGTGTACTTGCATATACGTACGCGTGCTACACGCGGCATCACAGATCTCGGAAAATACGCGGGTCGTAACTATGCCAAGGGATAGTCAGTCGGTGCCTGGATGCATACCTATGACGATATCTGAGGGACCAATCGATGCACGGTGAGGCGAAGGTGCGAGAGGCGCCGATGACCAGCTCAGTTTCAACCACTGTCCCAACTGCTCCGCTGTTTACCCAAGATAAGGCCCCTAATCTGGATAAGGGAGGAGCCGCGGCGATAGTCCATCTGTTCTCGGATATACCCACTCCTCTGCCCGTCGCTTCGTCGTCTCATATACATCTCATTCCCCCCGTCGACGAATTCCAAGAAGCAATACTTTCTTTTTACGACTACCTATTTCGTCGACTTATTACGTAATCTCCTCTAATCTTACACAACATTGAAACGGGACTTGGAACGACCCCTTTAATCTCACTTGCCGTCGTTCCGTATCTCTCGCGAGTTCTCACGTCGTGTACGAATTCTTTTTCACTTTGAGGTGAATGATTTTTTCCTCAAATTAAACGTAGGTACTCGTTTTGCCGGATTTTACCGCTTTCCATACCTCAACACCATTCACGATCTTCGTATAACCCGGAAACGTCAGTTTTCAAGCTTCGGATGACAAAGTCGATTGTATCGTCGAATCGAGGGGTGGATGTGATGGCCACCACAGGCAGAAACTTATGGTTGAGATCAATGATTCATCAGCCGAAAACAGCGAATCAATTTTCCACACCTCCAGATTTCGACGACATGTTATCTTCCGTCACAAATGCCTGTTCGCATAAGTGAGCATAACGCGAACGCTTCGAGACGGTTCTTTGCTTCTTCATATTTCGAGCAACAGGTTCAGCGCTGAGGACGATAGAATATGATCGTGATAACTGCGCGAAAAGGATCAAGTTCGCTGTGTAAAAGGGTTTCCAATTACCAGCCGCATGCCTGAGCGCAAATTGGCGCTGAGTGTTGATCAGTAAATCACTTACATCGACCCAATATGTTGATGAAAATGCTGTACTTGAATTTCTGGTAACGTCCCATCCTGATAGAAAAGTCATGCAAGATGGTATTTGCACTACATCTTCAAGGTTCTTTTTCTTCGCAACGTGTTGGTCTTTGCCAACCATTCGGTCCTTACTTTGATAAGAAACGATCAATCGAGGATCGGAAACTCGATGACACGTTTTGAGAAACATTTTTGTCGTTGCTGCGAGTATCGATGTATAGTTCTGGCAAATGTAATTGACACGGAACATGAGGAAGTGATGAACCATTTGCCTGAACTACAGACGTCAAGTGTCTGGTTCAATTCTGAGAAGGCAATCGAGAGACTGTTGTTGAAGTGTTTAGTGTTGTATACATAGTTACTCGGATGACGTTACCTGCACTAAGTGGTCTCAGGTTTAAGGAAAAACCGTGACGAAAGTCAAATCCTCGAAAAAGTGAATTGAGTTTAAAACCGGAAGCCAAGCTTCGCATTATTTCTACAGAAGTATTCACGCAGAAGTCCGTAACAAACCCAACCTGGACTTTCGGAGAAGACAATCGGAAATTTGTACGTTACATTTGAAACGAAGATGCACGGTGCGTGAGAGAAAATATGTTCTTACCATTTTTTGTCTGCAACGAGATTATTTTAATTTCATAACCGAATCATTATCTAATCATTAATTTATCGATTTAGTCACTTTCAACGACGAAGAGTTAAAGTATAATTCACGTGAGTGATCATTTGCTAGATTTTTTCTCTGAAAAAATATATTAGGAACTCTGGGATTCGGGTTTTTGCTGTCAATACTGTAGAATTTGAACTATTTTTCAAAAAATTATTATTGAAAAATATTATAAGATAGCGGCTGTAGATACGATAGCGTAAAAACTGAAAGAAAATTCTGAATGAAAGATTATGAGATTATTTCAGTATAGATATGGTTCAAACTACAATCATGTCGATATTAAACTTTAACGTTGAAGTGTCATTCTTTCGCCTTTCTTTAACCACATAATTGTTTCTTCAATTATTCAACTTATATAATCGAATAATCTTATTTAATTTTCTCAGTGTGACAACTGGGATCCAAAAAGCACGTCGATCATCAAAAAAACACGTCTTTCACGTTATTATGACTACATCTGCCATTTTCTAATATTTTGCGTTAGAAAAAATTTGACAGATAGTTCAAATTCTATGTTATTTATCACAAAAGCCTGAATCACAAAATTCCTCAAGAGGTTTTTGCAACAAATTTTATAACACGTAGTAAAAAAAAAAAAAAACACAAGCACTCAAATCGATCTTCATGTGACGCAGAAATAAAGAAATGACATGAATTCTACAAAATCGTAATAGCAAATTAGTAGAGTTCATTTTTATTTATTTAATATAAAAAGAAAAAGGGTGAGTTTACCCGGCCGGTAAGGGTAGAAGTACTACATGACCCTAACGAAGAGTTTCGCAAACTAGCCACTCCAGGGTGTTTCATCGGAAATTCAGAACCACTTCTGCAGTGTTCGACTGGTGAAACGTCAAGACGTGAAGTGAAAATTGTCGGTATGAAGAGAATCGTGACAAAAAGGCAAGCGTACCGTAATGCTGACCCCAGAAAAACACTGCGCGTACGTTTACATGCAGAATATAGAATTTGTTGAACTCGGTCGTTGGGAAAAGGTACAAAGCCGGACACATCTCTGCAATCCGGTTTACCGGCAACGTTGTTTCGAACTGGTCGGGTAAATATTTACACGCGAATTAGTCCATATAGGCGCACGCGGTTGCGTCTTAGAGATGCAAATTCACCTACGCCCTTGTTTGCGCGTTTTATTATCAGGATTCATACTCGGAATTATCCTCAGGTTAACACGTCGTCACGCTTAAAAACGGATCACTCGTAAAAGTTACCACATTAAAGGTAAACAGTTTGAGGGAATTTTTTGTTCAATATCTTTCAACCTGTCCGGGCTTTTCCATCCACAATATAATATGGTAAATATTCAAGGTCAACTATGTGAAGTAATTCCGACAGTTTTGAAAAATAGATTTGGTCACGCTGCAATTCTCTTCTTAGAAATATCAGCTTCTCAAACTAGCAAAAAATACTTTCCAACATTCATTTTAGTTTACTCAACTTCAACAGCTATTCTATGCCAATACATGCTACGGGGCTTTTTTGGAATTAAAATATCTGCCAAATTTATACAAGGCTATGAATTTCGCAAAAATAACTGTATTCCATAACATTTTCTAAGGATTCATCCAAATACGAACGTCAATTTCATCTCAAAGGCGCGTGGTAAAAAATCCTGACGTTTGAACAACGATATGAGACATTTTTATGTCAATCCCAGCGTATATCTTGACTGCAGGAACTGAAAAAGTCATTCAAGTATTTGACAAAAACGGTTAGCCCTGGCGGTTGAATGCACGGTTGAGTTGGAGATTCAAATTCACGCTCCAATAGACCGAGAAAAGGGTTTGGTTATCACCATTTAGTATAAGAATGTTTTTAGTAAGGTGTAATAAAAAAATTTTGTAAACGTGGCTAACAGGTTTATTACAGAAAATAACCAACACAATATTTAAAGACGTGTATATTACACTTCATTCGTTAACGATTACTAACTAAACCGTGTATTGTTCCCTCGACAAACAGACAATAATATATGCTAAATAAATTCATGGATAGGTATTTAGTAATTTATATCGACACACGACGGGGATTATATTTATTAAACTATCACTTAGCATCGTTACCTACATAAAATAATATTTTACTCGTCAATATTATTGACCTCCTTTGCTTCCGAAAATTTTCTAAGTTTGTGTTTCACTAGGTACGTGGTTCTCAACTTCTTTGGCAAAATTTCAAGAAAACATTTCTTTCAGATTTAAAAAAAAAATCGGACAAGTTCATAACTCGGTGCAAAATATTGATACACCAAAATATTTGTACGAAAATTTCATGAGAGTAAAAATTGATGAACTTTTAATCGTAGCGATCAAAAATCTTCAAACACTCAAAATTTATACAAAATTTGACTCTCGAGAAATACACAAAGTGAAATGTGTTCCTTATTAATTTCTAACGTTAAACATTTGGAAAACCGACATCAAAAATCATTGCACAGAAAAGGAGATATTGATTCAGATATCTTAAAAAAACTTTGGAATACTTTTCAAATGTAATATTTCACAGCAAATCAGTCATGTTAATCAAAACGAAATTTTGAATATAAAAGAGAAATTTATAAAACAACAAGGTACCGGAAAATGGATGATTCTGCTGAAAAAATCATAACTAACTGAATTTTTAATACTTTGAACTGAAAATTAACTCAGTAACTCTCAAGACATAGATACTTGAGAAAAAAACAAATATGAAGATACTGCGGGATGGAAAAAAAGTATTCATTGGAGTGAGTGAAGCTATATTTTTGGAAAAAGAAAGAATCAACGATTTATACGATATTTTATTATTTACATTAGATCACATTAAATTATTTCGGATGCTTTTCATACGGAATTAACGGCGAACATCCAATGGGGTCGTTTTGACCCCGGTGTGGATTGTAAGGATTAATTACGCGACGAACTTCGCTGTCCATTAAACACAAATAAGAAAAAATTATTACCGTATTTTGACAGTCTTCTTTTCACTGTGAAACTGTCCGGCAATTTGAACGTATAACTCATCCTGGGTGTCTAAAATTTGTCGTTACCAAGCAGACGCTAAGTTGTTGAGAAATACTTCTTGATCTTTCAGAGTCAGAAATTTTCCTCGAGTGAAGTCTGGATGCGACAATTGCATTGTTGAAGCAGCAATGGTTTTAGAATCGGCATTCCCAGATGGAAACCAGAGAATCCTACACGGCACATTGAATGGTGACCAGATATTTATACATTCTGCAGGCATCTCCATCTTCCATTGACGCAATACCTGTGCAGCTTCTATGTAACGAACGTTCGTCTGCTGCGAGACGAAAACTATCGTCGGGAAATGAAATAATATGAAAAACAGGCGACTTGGATCGGCTCTTTTTAATGTCCGTCGTAAAATGACCGCTTGGTTTGGGTATTATTTTTTCTTCGAGAAGCTTTGACGGGATATTTCGTATTTTGTACGAGACAGGAGGAATAAATTCACAGGAGTAACGACTCGGATATCTTATAAACAATTCTAATCGTACCGTATCTTCTGTTTACATTTAATATATAGGTTAAGTATCGATCTCATCGGAGTTCCGATCCCAGACTCTGTCTCTTGCTCACTCACGCAGATCAGCGCAGCTTTTCTTTCGGTCTTCTTCTGCTCGCCTCTTCATCGGCAAGAATTATAAAACGTAAGTACTCCAGGAAGTAAGCAGCCTCGTAATATTCAAGATTTATCGCCAAGGATAGCGGTATAGATGAAACGTTATCAAGATTCGATAAATGTAAAAATCTTATCCGTGCTTCTCGCTTTTGAATAAGTAAATACGTAGGACGATAAACGCGGATCGTTATGTTGAAGAGATTGGTTGGCCAAGAATCGACACTTTTTACCAACTAATTCGTCAAATTATTATTTTCGTAAGCTGTAAAAGCTGTTTGAAAATACAGAAACATAAAATAAAGGGAATTGTAAACAAAAGCTTAGATATCGAATCTCATCCAATTTGTTAGAAATCTTGTAAGATTCGTTCGATTTCAATCTACGACGGCTCGTCTTATTCGAAAAACTGTTTCCTACAAATTCACGACATAATGAACGAAATTTCAAATTTTCCCGTAGCAAAATTTTATCTCGTTATTCAGATACCAAATTTTAGTCTTCAACGTCAATCAGAAATTAGTTACTTCTTTCTTTGTTTGAAAGATGGGTTTTTTTTTTTTTTTCTTTTTTTGTATTTTCCGATTATACTCACACCAAGAATTCAATGATATCGATTCTTACATCATGTATGTCAAATTCCCGCAAGCACATACCTGTGCATTTCATGTATGTATAGGTATATAATGTACTTACAGCAGGTATAAGAAATGGTGCGTGCCATTTGATCTGCACACAGCATGCTTTTCTCGGGGTCTTGAATAGCTGCCAATCTACTATTTTCCGTAAAAATAGAATGCAAAGTCTGGATTAACGACTCAACTGGCAAACGAGTGCCTGCCAAGTGGTGGCGCCGCCATAATTACGCAAGTGCATGTACATATAACATCGGATATTTATTAAGTTGCGTTTAAAATCGGAAAAAGAGAAATATATATATATATAAGTTTTATAAACAAGTTAGAGCAGGAACTGCTTTGCCTGTAGCATAAACCGTTTGATACTTACACATCTACTTTTGATCCGTCGGAGTGATAAAAAATTCAAAGATCAAATGGCTCTTGAATAAGCAGTAAACTGCTCAAAAAATATATTAAACCAACAAATGCAAAGGAGAAAAATATGTATAAAATTTAGAAATTTTATACAATTTTATGTGGTTTATCTCACTGATATTTTCCAATGGAGAACTCATAACTGATTCAAATTTAGAGAGTATGTAAATTTTAATCGGTGAATTCATCATTCGTCGACTAATTTTCGTACAATTGATATTTACGCTAATAAAGTTAATAAACGTGTATCAAGAAGTAAGTTAAGGGATATCGATTCAGTAAGGAACATGAAGCTTTAATCCTCGATATAGAATTCTGTATTATATGAAGCAAACGTTCCGTCACACGGAGATGAAAAAGCATATCTCTAATAAGCGCGTATCATTCTCGAAGTAATACTTTGACCTTTAAAGTTTGCAGATATCCGCATACCTGTGACTTGACATAAATTGAATGCAAGGCGTGAGATGAGATATTGGAAGACCCTGTCAAGGAGGGTGTATAACCAGGAACCGGGGTCGACGTTTAATCGTTCGACGGGTATCGGGCACAAATTCCAATTACCGCACGTGAGAATAAGAAGAGACCGAAGTACGGGGCCCGATTGGGACCGAAAGCGACTCTCCGAGGTTCAGGTTCAGCTTCAACGACGCGACGCAAAGCCTTCGGCGCCGAGGGCTGTTTAATTTTAGGGCATTGCGTGCAGGCGGCGAAACGAGCAAAGCTAAAGGGTTCCAGCCGACGTATTTGCCAAGATATTATCTCCGGTTTGCAGGAGGGGGACTCAAGGCCCCTGCAACGAGGGGGCGTGGCTATCCTCTTCAGAGATGATTTCTAGGACCCGGCGGTGAGCATCGTCGCCTCTACTTGCTCAGGCTGCCGCCGCTGATGCTCCTGTCGAGGAATTCCCTCACAGCCAGGCCGACGGCATCAGCGATGAACTTCAGGAATGAGAGTATCGCGCTCTTTCATCCCGACCGCAAATCTCATCGCCCTTCTCAATTTACTCATTGCTATGAAACCGACACTTGTCCCCGCGAATTTGTTGCCATGACATCGGAAGGTTTCTTGTCTTTGAGCAGAAAGTGCAATAATTTATTCAATATTTTCCAATCACTCACACCAATCATCTAGTTATACATGCAACACGTTACATGGCAGTTGTTCTGTCACGTTATGACATTTCCATTGCAATATCTTATGTAGAGATGAGAGCTCCGAGCTACTTTTTTGATTCAGGTCTGAGTGACGTCGGTATCACGTTTGTCATGGTGAGTGAGGTTGCAGAATTAGTTCACAAGATTCTTGGAGGCCAGAGAAAATGTCACAAGTCAAAGAATCTCTATCAAGGTGATAAGAAAATCATGGAACTGCCTGGAGATCCCAATTTTCTTGTTTCGTCACATAATATCTATATGAAATCTTCTGAAATCGTACGGAAATAAGTGAATAATTACTTCCTTAGGAGATGAAAGTTCCAAGTGTAACCTTGGCAATGATGTGATACGGTGTTGAATTGATGAAGTGATGAGCACTTATTCAATTTTTGCCTCCAAAACTGACTAGTTCCATTCCGACGTGTGGAATACAGTGATTGCGCATCCATGAAACAACAAGAAACAAATTAATGAAGCATCCAAGTGTCACTGAACACCTCTTGAAACTTGAAAATCAACTGCGCATGCACGAGTTTCATCGGCTGTTCGTGCAGGCTGGTCATTCCGAGTTTTCAGCTGTCAAACTGTTTTTGACGGCGATGTATGTAGTTGATACGAATTTTCGAAGTTAGAATATCAAATAATTGAGCTAGTGACTCCCAAAGGTTTGGAAACCATTTGTTATTGGGGCAGAAAGTTGATTCTTCAAAGAACGGTCGGAATTTAATGCTTATGCTCTTTGAAAATTCAAACGTACACATTTTGAAAAAAATATCGCCGCGGGAAGATTTCGCCGACCAATGAGATTGAATTATTTGGCGCATGCGCGGTTGATTTTCAAGTTTCAACAGATTATATATACATATATATATACATGCCGGGACAAGCTCTTGAAACTTGTAACTTGAACGTTGAAATGCCTTTCACCTAAAATGATTCAGCATATTATTTCTATATCTGATGTGCCAATCATACAATTGTTTCGTTCAATTATAACATCGGACTGATTCTTAAAGAGCACAAAGATGAAATAAACAGGAACATGATTTTGTGTGCTCTGACTAACAGCTTCAATTTCACCGGCAACGTAAAATTAACGACCGAAGAAGGCACGTTGCAAAACTCTGGCATTATCCAAGTTGAAAAAAAGGTAATTTGATGAAATCTCTACTCAAGCTTTCAGTGAAGTACTGTGATTGTTCGAGTGAAAACCCATTCTCTCGGAGCTTCCTTAGTCTGAAAAACACTTAACAATAGAAAAGACCTCAAACAACGTGTCGCTCGTATATTTGAAAGTGACGTAGAAGGCTCTTATTCGTTTCAACAATACCTAGGTCCCTTTAAAAGTTGAGTGAACGAGTACGTGCGCAGCTTACCAGTCTCATACTCCCGATATGTTTTACTTACGGCCTCTTGTGCCGGCCTATTATCTTAGTACTTATAGTGTTTAGTCAATGTGACTCGCATCTCGGATGCAATCAATGATTGGTGCACGGACATCTTGATCACCATAAATTCCGAAGTACGTGGTTGGTCCATATGGATATAATTATCACCGTCCGCAGTATCACCACTTCAACGTGTCTCGCAGAGCTCGTTAATTTCTAATGCTGTATTAGTGTTGTGTACCTTCATTGTGAAGCAATTCATATTTGACAATATTCAAATTTTTTTTCAACTTCAATATCGTTCCAAAGAGCAGAGTGTCGATTTCTTTCCAATTGTATGAAAGTCAATATCGGTATCGATAACTATACTAAAATATGGAACTCTCGTTGATGGGGTAAACACTTCTTGGCGACCATATGATGATGGTTCTCAGCAGCGAAGGAATACGACACGGATGTATGCCTGATACGTATCTTTTTATTTCCAAACGAAGGCGTTTCAGAGGCGTCTCGACGCCCAGGCATCCCTCAATGTTTATATACGCGGCGTCTTCGCGGTTTCTCTTTGGTGCGTGTCCACTACTATACACTGAACACATTTGCAGTCGGTGTCTAGTCGGAGCTCGAAAATAGCTACGAAGTCCTCTTATAGAGGCGGCCTCAGAAGTCCTACCATACCTTAGAGTTCGGAAATGCAGCAGACTCTTCCTTTTTACTCCCCCCCGGCTTCCTTACCGAGTGATTCAACCCCTTAACCTTGACTCATCATTCACCGAGGTGACTAACAAGTTTCCAAGATCTCCGCACTCGATAGACGTCTAGGTTAATCTTGGCGATCTTCGTGCCGAGAGGAGATCCGAGCCTCGTGAACACAGTTCCTGTTCCAATATCTCGATCAACGACATGCATAGACGGTACGTCGCGTGCGGGAAATCCGACTGCAGCCACTAAAGCTTCTCCTCCTTCTCCGTCTCCCCATCTTTCTCCTTGTGATGTATAACTTGCAATTAAGACGTATTTCATTCGGCACCGTAAGTACGGGATAGATCGCTTCGATCGAGCGGTGAAGAGTATATATCTTTAAAGGAGTCATTACGAGATGAGACGAGATGAAAGTCCCATCACTCGGTGGCACACCCACTAATTAGTCACTCCTGGAAACAAATCTCCCCTTTCTTAGCCCTCTGAAGTCTAAGTACCGGTGGACTTGTAACCCTCCCTAATCATATCGTTAGAAGAATGATTCGAAACTTCCGCGTGGCTTACTAATTTGTTTAGAAAGCACCAATTAGTATACTTACGGACCTCACACGTTCCGGCTCGACGACGTATACGTCACTATGTTTAGCTCACGGTACAGCTATCAAAGGATGTTACCTCAAACATAATCCCAGGGGGGTGAAAATCGCCGAGTGTCACCCTCGACGGCGAGCAATTGATCCAAGATCATGGTTTGCGTTTTAATTTTACTTTCATCCAAGTAATTCAATCACATTGCCGTTAAGATTAGTCAGCATGCACGCTTTGCATTTACATTTTATTGCTATCCAAAAGTCAATCACATACAGTTACTGTTGGAATTAGTGAAAATTAATGAATCAATTGATAAAATTATCGAACCTACTGCATGTCATGAAGATATAAAGCACAAAAAAAAACACACACACACGTGTAGCCGGCGACCAGTTACATAAGTACAACGTCACGATCGAGTGAACCAAGGCAATGACGAAAAGCTCAGAAGTTGAGGTTTGGAAGGGGGAATAATCCCACGCGGTGATACATATTTTCATGGAACGTAAATCTTGAGAGAGCGCGGGCACAAGAAACACAACAAGACCCGGCTAGCGGGACCAATTTCCTAATGATGCTGATTTACCGAGGCTATAGTGTTACGGAGCACCGCATTGGACCACCGCCACGGCTACCCCGTCTCAAACCCTCTACCACCACGAAACGAATATTTTTACTAGTCCGTGGGGTGCGAGTACACAAACGTTTTCTACATTCTTTTGTTTCCGTTTGATCTGCGGCTCTGGTATTTAATCCCTGTCGAATCCGGGGGGTCATCGAAAAACAAGAACTGTAGCTTAGGCGTATAATAATTATATAGAACTATGGACCGACCGCAACGGCGTCGATTTTGATTAGTAGAGCTATTAAGAAGCCCTCGATTCCAGACAGAAACACACCAATAACGTCAATTGAAGAGGAGTAGAAAATTTCCGAACCGAAATGATAGATTTATTTCGAATGGAATTCACGAGTATCTATGTACTTACTAGAAAACTAAGGTTGAGAGAAGCGTCAAAATCATCGCATGCAAACTCGTGAAAAAACAAGTTAAATATGGCTGATCGGTATCGCCGAACATAAATCCGAAGATCTGGAACTTTATTTTCCAATTTTTTTTTTTTATTTTTCTATCAATTCTACAAAACTTTTGTCAAGAGATAGCTTTCTAAAATTAAGAAACTTGAACTTAAATTATGAACGACCTACTAATAGGAAACTATCCAGATAGAGTTGGGAAAATACATCCTAGCTATCCAGAGTTATAAACACATCAATCCAGTATTATTCGCAATGTCGAAAAATCTAACAGATGATGAAGTCAATTACGTAATTAATGGATACCGCAAATCTGAATTCTCAGAAGAAGCACTTATTAGTGACTACAAAAAAGGGTAAATTCCGATCGATACTTTGCAATAAAATATTGCTCAAGAAAAATTTCTCTTCAATTGACCGTTACTCGACGAAAATTACCTATCATTGATCTGGAATTATATCATCTGAAGGGTCTCAATATGAAATTTCAACAGATCGTCACATGAAATTAATGACAAGCCAATGATGAGAATTAGGAATCAGAAAAACAAAATATACATAATCACGAGTGACAGAAGAGCATTTGCACGTTCTTATTTTCAAGAATGTACTAAACTGGAAGAGATGAGGAATATTTCAGCTGTATTGTTTATAATAAATTTATTTAAGGATCGCATTCACTGTCCAAGATTCCTGGAAATGATACCTTTACATACCCCTGTACGTACAACCAAAACACCGCAGTTATTTTATCTACCTTCTGCGCGTACTAACTTCATCCAGTCATCTCCACTACATAGATTGTTAGTTATTTGAAATTATCTACATCAAAATAGTGATCAGGTTGACATAACAAACTCGTACAACTCCATCAGTAGCAGTGTCCTTTGCTCCATATTTGTCAATTTACGTGGTAACTTAGACTAGTCAACGACGCTAGTAATAAGATGAGAATAGTCAATCAATTATAATGAAAAATTAATCAGCTCTATTAAATTTATCTTGAAATACTTTAATTTGGTTAATTCAGTGAAACCTAGTATTAATCTCAAATATTTTGTAAAATCTCTCTATTTACTATATATTGTAAATGTAACAATCAGTGACCCTGTTATTGGCCAATAGACTGTATAAATAAAAAAAAAAAAAACATGAGAGCTGTCATGGGACAGCCGGTACGAACGAAGTTCCTTACGCTATATTACTGCTCATTGAATAAATTAAGAACGTTTAATTGAAGAATAATTAAATGAAAAATCAAATATATGAAGGAATGGTAATAAAATCGTACGAATGTGTTTTTGAAAGATATAAAAAGAAAGAGAGGCAAAGTATAGACGTACGCTGTGAGAGAGCGCGCTGCGGCCCAAAGTATAGTTGTACGCTGTAGGAGAGAGAAAGAGGGGCGAAGTATAGTCGTGCGCTGTGAGTGAGAGAGACCGCTGCTGCCGTCTCCCACCCCAAGCGCTGAGACAGAGAGAGAGAGCGCGCGCACACGCTGGAATAGAGAGAGAGAGAGAGAGGGAGATCGCGCGCACTATAGCAAACGAGCACTATAGCCAAAAAGTGTCGGTTTTTTGGTGTCGTTTTTTTCCGCCTAGCCCCTACGGTGAACGAGCGATAAGGAACTTCGTTCCAAAAAAATCTGTTTATAGTTTTTCAACTACACAATTTTTCCAAACTTAAGGATCGTTTCAACGATCTTGGATAGTTATTAAAAGAACGCGTAGTTCTTATACTATGTCAACATTCATTGACACTTCTGACAGATAAATATGTAAAATGAATTTGACAACACGAGAATCGACAGCCAGAAAACTGTAGAATGTCTTGATCAAAATAAGTTAGACAATGCTTACGCCAAACTCGAATAAATCCCTGCAACATTTCTTTTCACTAAACTGTCTCTGACCGCGTAATTAAGCTTGGGAGAGTTAATTGTACCAGTCTATAATGACTCGATCTGTGCTGGACGGAGTGTAAATTGTTTTCATAGTGGTGGAAATAATACAACCGCGTGATATTGCTACGAGCATCAGGAGGTACATGGATATGCCTGTTTGGTAAGTTATAACTACCCTGCGTACAAGCCGAAAGGCTGGAAGTTTGTCAGTAAAGCATTGTACAGTTTATTATCTATAGTAGTTTGTTAAGAGATGAGTAACGATGTTGTAATCACCCGCGGTGTTGAACCTTGGGTGGCCTCGACTTACCGCTCTCAGTCTTGAAAATGACGAACCCTTTCGACATTCTCTCCCGCATTCTTTGGACACAGAAATCTAAACTTTCCTGCCTTAGAATCTGGTTTAGATCCAGCCAGTGATACGTGTAGGATGCTAAAATAATATGGCGCCAACAATCACGAGGTTTCTGCTTACGCTTAGACGAATGACGTCCACACGTATCCCGCGAGTCTGGCTTTTCTTCCCCGCCAAAGACGGTGTTGATTCAAACTCCGACGCTTGTGTAGAAAACTTGTGTGAGCATGGGAGCCTGGAACCCAAAGGCTATTTATATACTTTGAGTGATGCAGTTTTTACGGACAGAGACATTAGACGAAAAAATTGTGCTCATTTACTCAATTTCCTTAACGTTCACTTCAGGTTTCATCATTATCCATCAGTGACCATCAGTCGAACAGCACAAAACTTTGCCAACTCCGCGACCTGTTCGTATACACAAAAATTTTGCTTCCCCGAGCAATGAAACCTTCACGTTATTCCTCGTAACAAGCAATGCCCGAGTCCTTTCTGCGGCAACTACAACCATTTACAAACGGATGCCTAGACCGAGACTTCTGTTTTACTATAAGCAAACACGGATCCGTGTCTTTCCGTCTAAACTTGCCGTATATGAAAACGAAACGTCTTGATTCTTGTGCTCCGCCCTTGGAAACATATGTTTTTCTTCCGTCGAGTCGTCACACACCATTCGCTGGTAAAATTTTTCTTATAAAAGCCGAAAGACTTCCATTACATTATATATCTTGTTGTCGAGAATCCCCTTGGGATTATCAACTGACAGAGAATCGTTAAAAACCATGATTTTATCTAGGATTCAAGACAAACGATTCAAACCACAGATCACACGATACGCAAAATTTGTCATAAAATACGTCTCACAAATTAAATAACCTTAGTGACTTTCCCCGCGTACCCTTCCGATATGCCGATTGGTTTTTCCTTGTAAGGTGATTAAAAAAAAGGGTCCTTCCGGTTCGCTATGCCGTGGATACACGAAGAAGGGGTTGCGATACACTTGGGCCGCACAGAAAGTTCATTAGATCAGATAGTTTGTTATTACATCAGTTCATAAGCTCCTTGTAAAGTCGGTCGGTTATAGACAAGGTGCCCCCACATTCTTGGATATTTTTGCGTTCACCGTGTGTGAAAATAGAACAAATTATTTATGCTACCGGATTGACGTGAGCACCGAATATCAGAAGGATCCGTGTAGCGCGTTATCGGTAAATATACAACATTTCCGATCGGTGATCACAGGAAATTCCTAAGCAATTTTCAACACGACTTTTTAGAGAAAAAAAAAAAAAAAAAAATCCCGTGACTGGCAAAGAATTCCCCGGCCTTCCGGAACCGCTTGCAAAATTCCTGGAAAACGTTTTACGGGAACACCGTGACTCAATGCATCAATATTAACTCAGCGGTTTGTCTTTCGCGTGCCAGAAGGACGCACACCTCATACGGCTCGTACCAAAAAGCCTCGCTCGTCATCCTGTGGGCGTTTACTCCAAAGAATTTTTCTTCAAGCTCTTCGATTTCTTTCGATAACACACGTTTCAACCTTTTATACCATAGAACTAGGTACTTCCGATGTGTAAGGATTCTTCCCGCTAATTTATTCGAGATCCCACTTCCCGATCAGAGTTCATGCTTAAGTTGTTACAGAACCAGTCGAAGCGGTTCCGTCTTGCCTCAAGTCGGTCCACATTGTTCCGTGTCGTAATAACGTCTGGTAACATGTTCCTGATTACTGCAAACAAGACGGCACTACAAAAGATATCTACATCTACCAGCCGTTAATACATATGTATACATGCTAGAAAGCGGCCCGGGTTCAAAGCGGCGAGAAATATCAGCTCTTCCTCGACGCGGACGTTGACTAATTTTCGCCGATTTTCACTCCAAGCTTGTGAGTCGGCCCGTCGCGTCGCACTGGCAAGTGTTACGTCATATCTTGAGGCGCCGTAAAAGGTCGTTTGTATTGTTTAAATACAACTTTCTTATCACTCGAGCTGGAACAATTCTGTTACGCTCAAGCGAGGCGAACAAGTGAAGCACCTGATCGTAAGTAACGTATCCAATGATCGAAAACGATTCCCGAAGGGTAAACTTTTTTACTGGGATTTGATATTTTTATTTTTTTTTTTTCAACAATATTACATGTCGTTTTGCATACGTAAGTTACTTTCGTTGAAATGATAAAATGCTTGCGTCGGTAGTATCTACCCACATATCATAGCGCTAACTTTGCTGATTTATTCTGCACGTGAACCATAGTCTTCAAGATTGGCTGAACATATTTTGTTTACACGAAAGTTTATCGGATATCAACTCAGTCCATATTCACATCCAGCAGCTTGACGACGCGTGGTGTTTATTTATCTAATTTTAACAGAAGATTCGCTGGATTTACCTACTACCTTCATTTGTTGGATTATTTATGAGTGAAGTACTTGAGATATTGTATAATACTTTACATTTGCTTGGATTTCAACGATGCAATATTTTATATATACATCTTTTTCTCATCGATTTACTACCGAATTGTATCATATAAGGTAATGATTAACCATTGACATATCCGTCATGTGAAACGGTTGACTTTACTCTCAATTAGGATGAACGTTTTTATACATCAAAGTATTTACCAGGTCAGTTGTGACTTGTTGCTTGATCAAGAGGTAAGATTTAAAGAGAGTCTTGAAATGATGCCCATGATGGTGATTGTACAATTGGGCCGAGAACTTCCAAACTCACATCGTTGGTCTCGTTTGCATTATTTCTTGAAAAGACGTAGGTAGATTTCTCCACGGTATGCGTGGATGAATTTAAGTGATGGATGGAAAGAGTTTCAGCAACACTCGACATTCCATTCTCCAGAAGTTGGCGTGCATTGCATTGGGTTGGTCCTGTTCGAAGTTATTATCCTAGCGGAGGGTGGAGTTCACACGAAGGTGCGAAGAGCCCGTGAGAGCTGGTGGAGTTCCGAAACTCCACAAGGCATCGGAGAGGGACTAAGGTTTAAGCCCGATTCAACTGAGCGCGCGGGTAGAAAAATCCATCGTAAAATTTACAGCCATAAAATTAGTACATCATTGAAACTGCAAAGCGACTAGGTCTCAGACCACGTTGTAAAAGTGTAATAAGAAACATTATTGTTAGCCAGAGTTCAAAGTCTTCGAAACCGACCCGAACAGCCAGAACGGTGAAAACAAGTGCTCGTTTATCTACCGGCGAAGCAAAATTCAAATTCTGTCGAACGTTCACCATCTTTCTTTCGACGAAAGGTCCATGGGCAATGGCACAATTTTCCCACTGGCATACCCTGTGCGAGCGGTGAAATTCTCATGCGAGGAATTCGTCGCTGCCGGTTGAAAGCAATTTGGAGTTCAGAGTGTGTCGCGCGCTCGAGTCTCTTTGGTGTCTGGTTCTGAAAGCGAAGAAGAGCCCCGAAGAGTAGGTACTAGGTAGGTACCATACGTCAGGCCTCAAGGACTTTCCTGCCTACTACAACAAATCACTGAGCCAGTAGTTAACTACTGTTAGTGGACATCCACCGAGTCGAGAATAAGAAGTTGAAAACGCCATGGCCCGAGTGAAGAGGCCCTCAATCACACGTCTCGAATGAGGACTATTTGGGACGTGCAGCCTGAACTGTCCCAGCTATCAGCGAGGTCGACGGACGTCGTCGTGCCTCGATCGACGGTAACATGCGACATTGCATCTTTCTTCCAAGTACCGTATCGATCATCCGGCGATACCTCGGAATGGGAATTATCCCGAAGTTGTGTGCATTTTCTCCAAGTTGGTACGGGGAGAACGTCCATTAGGTGGAGCCGTGAGCTGCGGACGAAAGCCGAAGGTATTCCTGTTATTGGATTATTCAATTCACACCGGGTTTAAAGTCAACTCGATCGCGATCTTTCCTTTGAACCTGTCTCGAGGCCGATTAACTACGGCGGTCGGCAGTCGAGGCAACGGCTCCTAGCAGTGCTGCTGCAGCTCTTCGTCGGAGCTACGGGGCATACCCAAGCATACAAACACGGTAGGAAACACAAACACTACCGGAGCCACGAAACTCGGATGAAACGGTTGGAAAGCTGAGGCGACGCGATGTGCCTGGCGTGAGCCGCGAGGCGCGAGCTACAAGGAGGGCGGCAAAGGGCGGCGGTCGACTCTTAGAGTCGTTTCCCACACTCATTACGTCGGCTCGGGGTCTCAAGTATGAAACTCTGGGATAGCATTCTTATGGACCGCGGGAGAGTCTAGCTGTCGTCAAAACTACATACGGACCTTTTTCGAATCGCTTCAAGATAAATGCGCCATCGACTTCTGAACGGCATAATTTGGTGTCAATCCGACACTATCTGATGTTCAACACTAGCTAATCATATCAATCTAACACTATTTGATATCAATCACACTACCGTACGTCAATATAAGACTATCTAACGTCGATATGTAACAATCCCGATGTCAATCTTACGGTACCTGATGTCTATTTGCGACACTACCTGATTGCAATCTGACAGTATTTGGTGCCAATATATCACATTTCCTGATGTCAATCTAACGCTATTTAATGTCAGTATGTAACAGTCCTCATGTCAATATGTAACAATCCCGATGTCAATCTTACACTATCTGATGCCAATGTATGACAATACCTGATTGCAATCTAACAGTATTTGGTGCAAATATATCACATTTCCTGATGTCAATCTAATAGCATTTAATGTCAATCTATGACAATACCTGATGTCAATCCATTACCATCTGATATTGATTTTTCGAATTGAACACAAGTGTTTTGTAGTCGTCGGAACCTACCGATTTTGGTCAATTTCAACACAATCGTTTCTCATAGCGAATGATAGAGTTACAGTGGTCTTATTAATTGGTTTGTTGAGAGTGTAGGTAGTTAGTACGGATTCAGCGATGTCGAAAACTCAACGCCCGGATGCTTTTGGTCTAAATTACTCTGTAGTATGAAAATTCCGCTGATATTTGAAAATATTGCACGCGGCAATTGAAATGAATTTCACACACGGAGTTTAGCGAACTACGTTTTGATGCCGATGTTGGAATAATTTGGTGCGTCATTTTTTTTCTTCCCCATGTATTATAAATGTGCAGATTTACACGTAGGTACGTATCGGTTGAATTTCGAAATTGAATCTTTTTATTTGACTTCCTTGTATCGAGATATTTGCTTTTACTGTAATCTTTACCATCCAATATTGCATGAAAACGCTAGAAATGGACTTCGGCTTCTTTTTCAACTCCAATGAAATATAATATGTCGATATTTAACCATATCATACTTCACGCTGTATCTGGGTAAATATTCATGTACATGGAATTGAGTTTCAAGAAAAGTTTGTCAATTATAGAGACGCACCGAGAATGCTATTTTTCTAGATATTCAACAAAAACCCAATGGAAAACATTTACTAGCTGCGGAAATTTTTGAATCTTCAGGAAACTCACAGTGCTTGAGGAATCCCTACTCCCGTTTTAGCACCCTTAACTATACATAATCATTCAGTCAAATTATAAGCAAAATATCGCTTATAACCACAATCGTAATGACTTGAATTACGCGATAGAATTTCAAAATTGAAAATGACGTGAGTGTATAACCAGTTTCGATTTTGGATTAACATTAATCTGTATGGTAAATTAATTCAGAGTATAATTATCTTCATTCTTGAAGTTGAAAGTGTTCGAGACAGACAAAAGTATGTAACAATATACAAACATTCTGAAATTGTAATAAAATGAAAATGAAATTTTATTCCGCTTGCGAAAAAAAATTGAGATTGCTAGTTCAACGCCTGCGACTTTGTCGTATTTAGCTGGTAGCACGAACAATTCGCATGATTGTCGCGGGTTTAGCACACAATGGTTTACTGTTGAATAGAAAGAGAATAAAATTCACCGTGCATAGTTCGAACAATATTTCAGCCAGATGGAGGTGAAATATTAATTTCTATAAGGTCAGGTATTAAGATTCTGCTCATGATGAAAATCGGTTATTTCATCGAACGTTTGTAGCCTGATGATGAAACTCAAGGATCCAGGTTTCAAGCTCCCCGAATATAAATCGTCGAGCTTGAGTTAAAACTTGTCATTTTGCACTCGGTTTCCCGGTTCAGCTCCTCGACGACAGCCGGTGTCACAACATTTAATTGCATTTCTGGTTATTTACAGACGGATCTAAGACTTGGAAAACAAGTGGTTTTTTCCCTCATATATACATATGTATTTTTTTTTTTTTCAGACTGCATCCCAACCCGGAGGTGATTAATAAACAGCCGTTAACTAGTTACGGAGCTGCGGATGATATACGAATGCATTACTTACCGGTGCGATAATCCAAAGATCAACCACGCAGACCCGCGCAAGACGATCCAGGAATTTTAAACATCCACGTGCCTCGAGCATCGGAACGTGACTATCTTTGTAAATATTTGAATGTCATTAGGTATGCACGGGCTCTAAGACGTGAACCAGCAGCCGTTATCGTCAAAAATCTGATCACTACAGGCTGCTGACATTTTTTTGTCAGTTGCCGCGATCTGTCCCGACTACGAGCTTCTAACCGGTACACAGCAAGTGGATCGTTTATCGCACCCACGAAAATTTGGGTACCATTCATATCCTGTAACACATATTTTATCGTTTCCTTAACACAACCTTGCTAATGACGCAAACCACCTTACAGAGCATGTTCCAGATCAAACGTAAGATCAATACTTTCGTCTTTCGGTACCACAAAGGTTCGATACAAAGTCAGTCTGTGCTCATTGGCTTCGTGTAACACTTCCGAGTTGCGATGCCAGCCATTCAAAGGATGCCCTAAAGGATAGAAAACACCTTTGAACTTCATGGTTATTATTAACACGTTGAATACCCAAGCGACGCATTAAAATTCAAATTGAGTAATCAATTAGATGGTATTAAGTTAGATTCGATTGTATCAGCAACCTACCAACTATGTTGCTGGCTATCGGCTGACTTTTTTTTGATTCCGAACATTACCATAAAATCGGAAAGTTTTTTTCGAAAAAGCGTTGATCGTATTGTTATACGCATATTTTTGCTCTGTATAAAACTTAGGCTTCAAAAGGTTTTGGTACTGCAGTGAATTCCTTTGTAAAGTATATCGGAAGCTGATCAGTTTGTTTATTGTCGATACGTATAAAGAGAAAGAATAAAGTCATTTATCAGTAAGATAAAATCGCGGTCTTCCAATTAAGAGGGATTTTAGGAACTTGGTTTTGATTTTCCCCTCGGACTCAAGCCAGAACGTTGAACGACAGTAGGAGCACCATTAATCTCGGTTTTCAGGTTGTTCTCGAGGAATGGTGAACTTGAAAGGGATTTTGTGCTCGCGGTGCACGGTATCATATACAGTCATATATAAATTATCCTGATTCATCTATAGCTACGATTCCAGCTATGTGGTCCTTCGATGTAACTGGAAAACAGAACTTGATTCACCTCGCGCGTCGATATACATATTTCTCGTTCTCTTTCTCTTTCGGTACATGCCCACCGGGCAAGATCCCCACTCTCCGTAACGGCCGAAGAATTTAGCCCTAAGCCTATCTTACATTGACGAACTTTTAATTAAACGTCGATATAAGATGGCGTTCGATCGACTCAGCGGTTCTCAACCTCCGGCAAACCCAGCAGTCTTTTTTCGAGTCTCCTCGACTCGACACCGGCTTCTTTCGTGGATATTTTCTATCGCTATAATAAAAATTGAGATTTTGATTAAGCAGTGGCGGAACTGACACCAGCCGAACGGTCGGAATCAACGTACCATCGATTTTGAGCGATTACGCCACGGCTGAGAGTCACTTGTAAACTCGGCTTGATCAGAAGCTGTTGCTGCAGTATTTAATTTAGTGGTGAAATCACGAAAACTTACGACCAATACGCTGCCTGGGTATGTGCATAAGGTTGAGAAATACCGAACCAGCTGCAACACGGTTGTCAGAACTTCCATCGTCCGCTTTCAAGGCCACCAACTGTGGGCACGGGGCCCCGTTTCTTGGAGTGCACGCGTGTGTCCCGTGCATCGCGTGTTGCCGCAATATATCCCGTGTACACTCGTCCGCAGTGATTCTGAGACCGTTAATTTTTTCGAAAAGTCAGTTACGTTGGCAACGCAAAATCAGCGAGCTATAAAACAGGCTCAAACTTCGTAAACATAACGTAACCTATGATCGTCAAATTTTTTATATTTAGGTTAGATTCTTCGGTCATAGATTATGTAATGTTTACTAAGGTTGAGCCAAAGTTTCGCGGCTGGCCGGCGGTGGCGCTACGACCTGATTCTGCATTGCCAACGTGACCTACCGGTCCAAATAACTAGCCGTCTCAGAATCACTGGGGACAAGTATACCTGCAGCTTCCCGATGCAACCCGACAAACGAGGACGAATTTATGCGCGTTGAGCTTCCGGACATGCGTTTCGACGGCCTAGCCCTCGCAAAATTTGACCTGCAGCTCAGCTCTTGCATCAAACTTCTTGCGAACTTCTTTGTCCCCTTCTCTTTATACGCACCGCTCCGAACTATACATATCCATTCGTTCTGTGAATTTTGTCCGATGACGCGGTACCTGAGACACCCATGAATGAACCCGGACACCAATATTAGTTTGTAAAAATCATTCCACGAGCAGTCAAAGGTTTCTTCTAACGGTTATCTTGTCACCGGTGCATGGGCCGGCATTCTGAATTCAAAAAATTGTAATTGACCTCATGCCGGACTTCCAAAGTTCGAACTGAGTTGACACTACGATCAACGATCCAATTCCCAAATTGGTCTAATCCCAGATAGTTCTGGGTTAAATCGACTCTTGCAAGTGTTTTGTAATTAATTGATACTTGTGCCAAATTTTAACCCTTAAAAGCCTTAAAAGTTATCCAAAAATCACGATTTTAACTCTAATAACATAATTATTAATGACTTCGAGAAAATTGCATGATCGTGGAACGATTTTTGTAATCAAATCATCGCACCACTTGACCAATTTCGATAAATTAATGTTTGACCCAAGTGGTTTTAGGTTAAGTTGACTCAGCACTTGATGCAAATGATTTCTAATTAATTGAGATTATTGCGGTGTTGAACCTTTCAGAATCGAGGAAAAAATTGCAAAATCGCAAGTTTCAATTCTAATAATGTATTATGAAAATAACTACTAGCGAGTCACATAACCGTTGAATTATTTCTGAAATCGGATCATCGTAACATTTAACCAATCCTGATGAACTAATCGCTAAATTCGCTATTGGATTAATTCTTTTTAGATTGTCAGTTTTCTTATTGGGCTCCTCGTTTGATTACAACAATACGATTAGTCAACGTATTGTATGATTTGTTTGTAAATACTTAATCGTTACGAAAAAAGACAAACTTTTCAGGTGATTTAGGAAAATCATTCACGAATTAAATGAGTCACTTCCTTATCAAAATTGTTGCAACTATAAGCTTTTTTATTGAAGAAATGATTAAATAACGTCGTCGTTCTTGAATGTGTAACTTTATTTCTAGGTTGAGAAGGTCCGTTTCTGTCCAAATTGTACCGAATCAATCTCAATCTAAAAACATCGGTCGATCGACAAATTGGGTATCGAAAGGAGTAAATTTTGTTGCTTATTCCTGTCAAAATGCAGTGTAAATAGGGTACCAAACTCGGGTGCTCGAATTGGTCCAGCGTTCGAAAATATATGTGTCACTGCTCCGCATCTTGAATCACAAGAATTTTCAAAATACATTGAAAATTTAGTCGGGTCGACAAAGAAAAGCACCGTAGAATAATATTGTTCGACCGAATTCCAGTGGTTGGAAGTGCATTATACTTATTTGTGCGCGACACGTCTTATTGTATTTCCGATCTTCGAAGAACATGTTATTACAAGAGTCTCGACACGTTGCTCAGGTCCTACCCACCCAGTCTAGTCTAGTGGTAAAATATTAAAGGAGTGTAATAACAAAACAACGGTTATACTCCTGACCGGTATATTCAATGAGTTCGGAGCCAAATTCCCTGGTAATTTGATGAGAGTAAAAAAGAATGGAGGAAGAATCCCGCAAGAATCACCGCATGTCTGCCTATTGAAAACCAAATCGGAAGAGGAAGTTGTACTTAATCACTCAATTACTGAACTACGTGCGCCGCATGCAGACTAATTGATCAATTCAGATAATTGATAATCGGACCATTTATATCCGAAGTTCTTGCATTGAGAAGCTGCGGTGCTTGGTCAAATGCACAACAGTAACGTGCGTTAGCCTCTCAATTTGCGGCAGGTGGGTAGAGCTGATTGAGTCATCCTGGATAAGACGATCAATTTATCATCGACGAAATTCGAATCGAACTCTGTTACTACCGAGAGCAATTCAATTTCAGCCATAATTCAATACCGAATAAAAACAGAGCGGAGCTGTGATTTAGTATAAAGATGTTCGTATTTTACTCACTATCCAATTCCGCAATTTCACATCTTGTTTGGTTCAGTTCAACTTATGCAAGGAACATTTCACCGACTACAAACTCTCACCGTACCATTTATGACGAATTTAAATCATTCTACACCTGCGGATGAATTGCGTCCGAACACCTGAACGAAAAATAATCTAATATGTTCATCGTGACGCGATATTTATAATTACACGCGTGATGCGTTGATCTTGTCAAGAGAAATTGAAAAAATGAGAAGAATCCACGGCGGACGGTGGCTCGCAATAAACAGAGTTCGATACTCCACGGATGGAGCCGGCGGTTCTTTTATTCTACAAACACGTTTCACTCGTACATGACAGGAGTCGAGGGAAAAGCTTTGAATAAATCACCGCCCGCCGCGACGGCACCTGACCGAAGTTGTCCTTGTCAATCGGTCGAGCATCGTGCAGAGATTTTCGAGCATGCGTGGCGCGCGCGCGATCCGCGACTATATTCACCTCACGAACATTTCGTCCTGGTCACTGATACATTGACGTATCAGTGGTCCTGGCATTGCATCCCCATGGCAACGCCGAGATGTGAAATAACTAGGAGTGTACGATTCAACGATCAATCGTGAACTTCGATCGATTGTTTGTCAATTTATCGATCCGTCGATTCATCGAAATTTCGATCATCAATCTTTTCGATCGATCGGTATTGTCGTCACTCCGTTGTTCGTAATTGACATGTTCAGTTAATCGGTCTCTCGATCACTCGATTATCGAAAAAACAATTCAGCGATGAATCAGCGGTTCTATTAATTAAATACATCATTATATCAAGTCTACGAGGTATCCTTATTTTTGGCACTCTGTTTTCCACCCAAAATTCTATTCCTTTGTAAACGCAGTGTCTATTTAAACGTAAAAACACATTTCTTCGAAAATATAAGATTTTTCTAGCCGATTTTCACATTCTTTCAGGTGTAAGTATAGGGAAAATAATTTTTTCATCGATAGATCAATAAGGTAACATAGTTTTCATATCTTCGAAGTTTTGATTTTGATATTGTCCGAACAGGTAAATGAGTTTTTTTCCAATGCTAAAATTAATGGATAATTTGAAGGATTTCGCAAGAAGAATACTAGTTAAAAAAAATTACACTGACCCAAAAATCCTGAAAATTTCAGGTCAAGTTTCAACGGGATGTAAGGATCCTGATTCGACGAGTGGTGTCAAGTTTGTCGTGTAACCAAAGCACACCTTTCATCCCTAAATGTAATGTATTTCATCTTGGTAAGGGGGATTCACTGCAACTACTTGGCACCCGCGTTGATGCAGAAAATGGAAGAAAGTACGGACGAAGAAAGGTAGAGGATGAAAAACACAAACTTTCAAGGTAGAAAGAAAGCTGTCAGCGATGAACAACGGCGTCGTGGCGTCGCGGTGCCCGTCAAAGGCGTCGCGCGTAGAAGGCGGTTTATTCGGCCAATTCGGACCGATAGATGAATCTGCGAGTCACGCTCTTGACCGCTTTGAGAGTCAAGCCAGTGTTTTGTTAGTCCTCGGGGTTAGTATTGTTGTAACACATTTCGGGCAGAACAAACAAGGCCCCCAGTTTGCCCAGTAATTGCCGAAACATCGGGCCACTGTTTGCTCTGTCATCGAGGTTCACACCTTACTCGAGGTCCCGCTGCGGCAGTCCTCGATCTTCTTCCACCCTTCGCATTCCGGCCTATCGAATCCTCAAAAAATCTCCTTCCTCGAGCCGCTTCTTCCAACTGTTCCAAGAAAGTACGGAAAACGATGATGTGGTCTTGACATAATGGCTAATTTGTTAAACTCGGCTACATAAAATAAATTCACTCTTTGGGGAACGAAGACACTGGTCAACCCTATAATTCACGATTTATCTTATTTTTTTTACAGCTTCTTATTTATTAAGCTACTTTTTTGGTAATAACAGCCGAGTTTTTTGGTACCAGATAATCTATGAAATATTTTCAAGTTTAAAAAATAGCTCATGTAAACAAATGGTCGAATTTGTACTTTTCCACGACAAAAAGCATTTTTTGGTAATCCACTATGAAAATCTGAATTCCAATTGTTACACAAACTTACAATACACGCCAAAAAATTATACAGTATTTTTTCAAAATTTTTCTACCTGTTGTTTTGTTTACCCGCGATATTGGATGCCCTATTTCTAATTTCATTTTAAATCAGTGACCCCAAAAACCATGTAACATATAGTTATATAAAAATCAAATCAATTTTCGAATTTACGTCGACCATATTGCATCCGCCATTTCCAATATTCGAATTTCGAGTTCAGATTCGTAATCAGCGACCCCAATAGCCCATGTGCGCAAAATTTCGAGTGAATCGCGTATATAAGGAAAAATGTATGTATGAAAGGGTTAATGATAAAAAACACTTGTTTCTCGATTATTGCAGCAATAGTTGCGATCGACGTGAATCGACGCTTCTATACAAAGACGATTTGGACTGATTCTAAATAACATCCAAATCAGATGCAAATTCCAAGTTTTAAGTTTATTTTAACTTCACCGATGAATTCGAAGGTATATTACGGAATTCCTGAACAGGTCAATTTTACAAATTCGTTTTCCTACTTTCCGAAGTAATTGGTACTGTATAGACTCTGACTCAAAACTTCCTGTTCTTCTGTTTCCCTCGCAAACCTGAAATATTCGGTTCTCACACCATAACGTCATCTATTATATGATCTAGCATGTATCCGTACGGATTCTTGAATACCAGACGTCAAGATTCAAATTACTAATTCTCCAACGGTTGGCTGTGTACCAATAGTAGGTAACGGAAACTAACCGTTTGCTATTAGATGTATCGACCAAGACATTCTCACTAATGTTGAAAGAAAACTTCGTGGTTGATATCACACGACCCAAAACAAAGCGCTTAATATTTTTGAGAAACACATCTTCAATTTCAAACATCGACAATTTCCGACATTAATTTTGATTCTTGTAAACTGTTTTCATCAGTGAATGTGATTCTCCTTATTCAAAAATTCCCAAATACTCTTCTCTTACTATCATACAGTAAAACAATAACTTGAAAATTTTTGAATATGAATTTTATTTACATTTCCATGTGTTACTTTGTCCCAACAGTAAGACATTACATTTGAACCTGTGCTGATCATGGGTTTATATATATATGAGTACCAAATAAGCTGTTGATGAATAAATTTCGTAACATATTTGAAAATTTAACCGAATATTAATTTATGATATATAGGAACCAAATCGTATATGCTATCAGGATCAATGCCATAGTTTAGTACTCATTATGGATGCCAATAGTGACTGTACGTTGATGTGATCAGAATTTGACAAGAAAACAATCACGATATTAATAACTTATGAAAGTGCAGAACTCAGAGCTGCGCAGAGTAATAGCTAATGATACTTGAGTTATGATGTTTTGAGTGAAAAAAAAACGCGGATAACTTATTAACTATATACTTAAAGTTCTGTACAAAGAAATAATTGCTGATTGCTTCTTCAACATTCATAGCACAACTTCTTCAGCTTCCATTTCTTCAGAATCCGAATCCTCCATTTTCTCATCCTCTTCGACAGACTCCTCAAGCTTCTTGCGCTCCTTAAGACCCGCCGCTGGTGAGCGGATTAGACTCAGATCACGTTGAACCTCCTTAACGTCTCTGTCTTGTTCAAGTTCGCGTCCCTTGCGCAGTCTCTGCATTATGTGCGCGTTCTGCCTTTTCTGTCTTATCAACTCGATTTTCTTCATGGCGTCGACTGACTTCGTCCACAACTCTCTATCGTACTTGAGTGGTACGTTTCTTCTCTTTTCAAACTCGAACGCCGGATCAACCGACAATTCTTTGCCGACTGTCTTTCGGTAGGCTTTAGTCCACTTCACCTTCCTTGGGTTCTTCTTCTTTTTGAATGCCGCGTGGCATTTTGATCGACAGAATTTGAATATCTGAAATAATATAACGATGCGATAAGTTCGGTACGTTGTTTTCGCTCAAATGTTGTTGAGCGAGTTGTGAATGTGAAAATCTTTATAAAGTTCTTATAATCATTATCCGGGATTTGATGTTTATTCTTATCTCATCATCAGTTGTTAGTTATCGGAGCAAAACGTTGAATCCAGTGAATAATTATTGATATCCATATCCAAGAGGTTGAGAAACATAACCTAAATTTTCTGTCACGCTAGACACGTGCTCACGAATCCCAATATAAACGCCTTGTGAATGTCGCTAAGAATGTTCAAGCACAATAACCAAAGCAAAGCTCAGAAAATTACTCACCTTGGAGTCGTTTCTAACGAATTGTATACCGTGTCCCGGATAAATACGGGACGAACAGAAATAACAGTTTTCAATACGCATCTCGTTGCGTTTCTACCAGACGCGAAAGACCGAAACAAATCAACTATCACGTTTGCTGGCAACGAGTGAAAGAATTCAGTGCTGCCAATGGACAGTCTGAGCATTTAAGCCATCAATGAAGCGCTGCCTACCTTATCTACCGAAACTCGGTAAGTAATCGTGTTGTATCTACATTTTATTCAAATTTCCCAACTTTTTCAGTCAGATATGAATTGTGCTTCATCTGTAAGCTCAACACTTACTAGGTACTATGTTTGTCTTTGGAAATTCCGAAGGATTGATGTTCGATCAACACACACATAATCCGAGCATTACTATTTTACTTACCGACTAAAATAACTTGCTGCATCAAGTTACCGACCAAGTGCGCGGTCTTTTCGTGTTCGAGGAAACGGTATATTTGAATGCCAAGATTCACCGAGCTAGAAGTATTGATTTCTTTTACATACATACCAACGCATGTGCTAACTTAATAATACATATACATACCAATTACGTAGCCGTATCATTAAGACGAAACAAAAAGAATCTTGATAACATTGTGAAGAGGCAGAGCCGTTGATTCGAGTTGAAAGTTTTTCGATAATTACGTGAATGATGATGTGGAATATTTTCATATTTCCCATTGTTTGTTTAACGCTGTCCGTACTTTACAATTATTACTATGGTACGCCAATTAACATAGTTGAAAATCCAGCGAACAATTACGACTACATAATCGGTAACTATGAAAATTCCGTTACAAAACTTATTTAGTTTACTGAAATTTAACCGTTTTCAACCTAGTCGGGGCTGGAACGGCAGGGTGCGTTATTGCATCACAACTATCGAAATCGGGGAATGCATCGGTTCTTCTTATAGAAGCCGGTGGATACTTCAAATGGTTCTCATCCGTTCCCTTGGCAGCTCCGCTGCTACAAGGAACCGACGCAAATTGGGCTTACCAAACAGAGCCTCAAACGTTTTCATCGAGAGGCCTTCGCGATCAAGTATTTATACATAGATATTAATTACGATTTAAATACTGAAGTATCGTGAAATATATGGTCTATAGTAAAGAATGAACAGGGATTCATCATTGAACATGTTCATCAGGGTGTTTAAAAAAAAAGCCGAAATTTTTTTCTTGTGGTGTCCAAAAATTGATAGTATACCTAAAAACAAAAATTTTGGCGCCAATATGAGCTCTTAATATCAATAGTAAGGTTTGCCTCTATCCATTTCTTTATTTTCCATTTAAATAACACGGGAAAATTTATTTTTTTTATTTTGAAAGTTAAAAAATTTTTATAACAAGTTGTTGATATTGTTTTTTGCTTTTTGAAGAAAAAAAATTTGTCCTTTTTTGAAAAACCCTAATGTTCATGCTCTTATATATTTTTATGAATCGACGTTCCCCGAATACGTTCAATTGTGTCATCCAACTTATAATAGCGATCACAAAATGATAGTAATTTATAATTCGATTAATAAGGTCGCTAATAGCAGATAATTGACTTTAATATTTACACAGAAGCAATTTGTGCCCAGAGGCAAGGGATTGGGAGGTAGTGGCCAAATGAACTATCTGCTTCACTCCTTTGGAATACCCGAAGACTATGCCAATTGGCCAATTGGATGGTCTTACGCTGATCTCTTGCCGTATTTTAAACGTACAGAGGATGCAATGGTTGTTACTACAGTCTCAGTGAAAGAAGAATTAGCTCGAGCCTTTCATAACGCAGGAATCGAAATTTCACGGGAAAATACTAGTCTTATTTTAGCGAGACACACCCTGAAAAACGGTGCCAGATGGAGCAGTTATAACGCTTACTTAAATAAAGCGTGGGACCGAGAGAACTTGCACATATTAATAAATACATTCGTCACTAAGGTAGGTCTTAACTATTTTAAGGTAGGTCTTAATTAGTCTCAATCACCGCGTGATTGTCTTACTTATGAGATAACAAATATCAAATGAATTCATATGGAGTGATAGAGTCTATTTTTCGTTTAGATAATTTTTGACAAACTTACGGCACGAGCCGTTCAAATTCAAAATCAAAACGGCACAATGGATCAAATAAAGGCTAACAGAGAAATAATTCTGTGCGGAGGTGCTTTCAACACTCCGCAATTACTATTACTATCCGGCATCGGACCGGCTAATGAGCTTAAAAAATATCGCGTAAGTAAAAGCTGCATGACCTACATGAATTGATTGATAAGATATTCGTCTCACCTAATTGATTATTGTCATTTGTTATTTTTGGCGATGATAATTCATGGCCGAAGGTCGAGATCAAATCCCGTTTTCTCAATTTTCAAAATTCCCAAAGCCGGTTTTCCAAACGAACCTCGATATCGTCTTCGATTCACTTTCAGATCCCCGTTGTGAGTCACCTCGAAAAAGTTGGAGAGAACCTGTTTGATCACCTGAATGTCCCGATTTACATCGGTCTCAAAACACCTGTAAGCGTCACTTTGAACAAGTTGATGTCACTGAGTGAAATCTTCAAGTACTACGCTTTTGGCAGTGGTAAATGCCTGAATGAAAAACCAACATTCACACAAGTCGAATGCGTAATGCATGTTTATAATGTGAGAGTTAAAGTTCCTGCACGGTAGAAATTGATTTAACCTTGTTTATCCTTGGCATCGGAATTCTTTGATTTTTTCTCAACACAAATGCTCCTGTTTTCGGATTTTCAAACTATCCATTCCGAAATGTTTCTCGAGTCATAAAAACATGTGGCCTGCGGTTCATAACTCAGTCACCCCCCTCTACCCTCTCTCTTCGGGGGTAAAAGAACGACATTTTATGTATTCATTTTTTATCCCAGGACACGATTTCCGGATCCTTATGAAAAAAATTATGGGTATCCATTGCCAAAGGACCTCTTATGTAAATTGATTTGAACACGAATTATTTCAGCTTTTTGTGAATGGTGCACCACCAAATTGACCGAAATTAATTACGATTGGATATCAACTTCTGATGCCAAAGATGACGATCGCGTTTTATTATTTTTCGTTGAATTTCAGGACTTTTGGCATCGACCGCGATTTTGGGCACAGGAATAACAGGCCACAGTGGAATTGTTTTTTTTGGCATGGGATCAGCGGACGAGAGTTTGCTCAAAGACATCGCCAATTTTCATACTACGGTAAAAACAAGCACTGATTTCGGACGAATGTTTGCTTTTCATCCGACATTCGAACATACACAAAGCGTAATATCCTTTTGCGGAATCCAGACTTTCAGGGCGATTTTCCCTTCGTACGCCAATTCCAAACAGGAAGGTTTCATCTACTTGGCAAATTGCTTACAACCAAAGAGTCGTGGAAGGGTTACTTTAGGTTCATCTCATTTCTCAGATCCACCAATAATCGATCCCAGATATCTTCAGAACGATTACGACGTCGCGTGCACGCACAAAGGTACAACAATAAAATTCTCCATCCGCTCAGTTCTCGACGCTAACTGGAAACTGCTGTTTTTAATATCGTGGTCAATTTCTTGCAGCGATCAATCTGGCCATGGACACACTGAGGACACGCCAATTCATGGAGTTGGGTGTGACGCCTCACATTCCTAATTTGGATGAGTGCAACCATTTAAAACCGGATTACTCAAACCTGGAATTTACGAACTGCTTAACGAGAACCGCAGGTCTAACCAGTCATCATTTTGGTGGGACTTGTCAGATGGGTAATAGACACGACAATCGTGCAGTGGTGGACGAATATCTGAGGTAAGTCAGTTCTGACCTAGAGTATTCATTTCTCCGGTCATCGAAGCGTCCAGAAATTCATATTCACTGCATTAACAATGGTGGGAAAACTTTTCAGAATATGTACACGATTCCGAAATCGATTTATCAGCAAATTATGCAACAGAATTGTATGTAAGCTTTTATATCTCGTGATGGTTTCGTTTTACATCTTTTGTAGGGTGATTGGAGTCAACGGGGTAAGAATCGTAGATGCAAGTATTTTGCCATCCCCTATCTCAGGTATGCCAAACTCAGTGATTATCGCGATGGCAGAACGAGCCGCTGACATTATCATGAAAATAAAATAAGAAATAAACCCACTTTTCTATGATGATGTAAAACAAGCTGACGTTACAAATTTTATTAATAAATGAATTTATTCGTACAAATGACTATCATATTATTAAATACAAATTTTACAAAAAATATAAAACACTACGATCTATTTATGTAATTTACGATACTATCTATGATAGATATAGTCCCAGTTAGGAATCTGGTCCTTGATAGGAAGAAAAATTCCATCATATACAAGTCAAACATGGACTCTGACAGCTTATCTTTTTTCGAAATGGGAGAGGAGCAAATACAGGAGATACCCATAGATGAAGATGAAGAGGCCAGACAGTATATGATAAAGATCTGCGAAAGGATACGTAGATTAGAACAGCCAACACCACGCACTATGTCAAGTGAGATCATTGAAAGCGCGTCGTCTAAAGGATCGTCAACTTCGTTGACTTTCTCAGATGATTCGTTCATTG